>NC_081833.1:9797500-11047500 GCF_030867095.1 Alligator mississippiensis | reverse complement strand
TGGGTTCGGCACGCCAGAGGCTTGGATTTGGGGAGAAGCAGTTGTCACAACTTGCTGCTGTATCAGCTTCTGCTGCACCACTTGAGCTGTTGCAGTTGTTGCAGGGATCACCTGAACCTGTTGCTGGCCTGCAGTGGTCTGAGACAGCGTCACGGTTTGGGGCTGTGCCTGAACCTATGCACAGAGGATGAGAGGACAGATAGAAAGATGGTTCAGAATTAAAAGCAAAATTCATTAATTATCTCTATTGTAGGGTAGCTTCAGCTGTAACGGCCTTCCTCGACAGCAGCATGAGGAAGGAAGAAACAAATCCAGGCTGCAGAAGAATGCATGAGTCTCACTGGGAGTGGGGCAGCTCCCTGTCAGTCAAAGAGGAAGCCCGGCCACTGTGGAGTGCCATGCTAAGGGTACAGGTAAGACAGACTTTCAAGGCAGTATTTTCAAGCTGGTCAAAACTCTCTCCTACTGATACTCACGGTAAAGCAACCACCAGTCTAGTGAAAGCAGAACAAAGCCAACCTCCATCTCTTATGAAAACCCTACCCAGAATGCCGATGGCTGTTGAAAGAGAATCAAAGAGTATGGACAGACAAAAAGCTGCCCTTAAAAGGGGTGGGGGGAGCTGCTGCTCAAGTGTATATCTCCTGTTATACTGTAACTGTTATGTCACACAATCCAGTAGTGATCAAAGTGGAAATCAACTGCCCAAACTGCGACACTAATTTGGACCCTGAATGAAACTGGGGCAAGTTGCAGTGGCTTTTTACCCTCGTATCACTGCAGAACCATGCAGGTGTAATAGTGGCATTCAAACAGCTTATACTGGTATCCTTCGATATTGGCCATTACATTTTTCTGTACCCGAAGCCTTATTTATTACTACTGTTCTGAAAGACATTATTGTATGTAAATAATTCAAAGCAAACTATCAGTTACTAAGGTTTTACGTTCTCTTTTCTCTGTCTCACTCTTCTTTGTCCATGCCCATCCAAGCTGTACTGAATGCTTAGGACAGCTAGCGCATTGTTCAGTCTTCTGGGAAACTTCTCTTGCATTTTGGGTACTAGGAAATAACTAACCAACTTGTAAGTTAGTACAATATCCCACTTGTTTTAATAATCTCTTTCCCCTTTGTATTAAAAGAAGTCAGACACTCGACTGTTCAGTTCTCTTCTGGGTCATCCACCAGCTTTGGTTACAGAGTATGAAGAGGAGGCACAACTTTTTGCAGCTCAAGAGAAGACAAGAGAAGCTGGCTGCAGTCCATCAAGTGCAATAGAAAGATATTATCCCAGTACCTACAACAACTGAAGTTAGCAAGCACAGAAAGAAACTAGCAGTTGACCTAGTAGCTGCAGTTTTAATTTCTATAGAAGCTGATAAAAATGCTAAAATAGTTAACAAATAAGGCATATTGTACATGGGAAAGAAAATAAATATACTTCTCCAAATGAAAAACAAAGTCTGCGACAGAGAGCGTATCTCCGGCTGGGCCCTCACCTGCTGGGAAACCGAAACCATCTGCTGAATATTGGCGACAGTAGCCTGTTGCTGCACCACTTGTGGAATCTTTGCAACCTTAAATATTGTGAAATAAACAGTTGCTTATTAAAGGGGGGTGGAAAAACCAATACCCTGCAAAAATTTCTCAGCACCCTGTAAAACGGCTGGTGATGGGTTTGGTACAACCCATCTATTCTAGTTTCTTTTAATCTGCAATATTATTTCAAAGACACTGTCCTTTGCAACCCCCCAAACTACTGGCTCCAACACGGCACTACCTGACTGGGTGGTGTTTTCCTTTCATCAAAAGCTTTTGTGCCATCTTCAAGGAAATCTTTCTGGGACCTAAACTGTAAATTTATCCTGCATCTATAGGACACACCTTCCAACCAATTAACAGGATTAGCTGGGCCTTCGTTGCTTGATAGGAAAGTAAGGCTTCCATTATTTGATCTCCTTGTTCTTCCCCTTGGATTAGATAGACTATGTCTAGAGGACAGCAAGACAGTTGCCTGCTGTCCCTCCTGCAACTAATGTGGCAGCAGCAAGAGCACTGGCTGCACTCCTTCCTTTCCATTTGTGGGGTACATAGTTGACAGCAGGCTGCTTGATGGAAAGGGGTGAGATAAATTTAATCTCCAAGAGGAAAGAGAGAGCAGGGGAGGAATCCTGGCCCTCAGGTCACAACCTGGCCTCTCATCTGCTCCTGGGGCACAGGACCCAAATGAGGATAGACTAGAACACTGTTTCTCAGCTGGTGGGTCTCAAGAATATATGAAAGCATTGTGGATAAACGTTAAAAATGGATTCTCCTTTTAAAGGACAAAAAATGTTGGAAACGACAGATTTCCTCTTGCAGGTTGGCAGAGCTCCAGCCTGCAAGGGGCTGCTTGGGGCTGGGGGGGGAGCAGGAGGAGGGCGATCAGGCAGGGGGCCATGCACATGGCAGCCAGGCAGCGTCAAGAACAGCTCCTATAGTTCCCCACAGAAAAGTGTAAGGTGTGTGGGGGGGTACAGACTATGTGGGGGGTTGGGCAGGGCACAAGTAATGTATTGGGGGGGTATCCCCCCTGATTTATGCACCCACAGTGGGAACAGGGCTGCAGCCTGGCTAGACCAGCATGGACAGGAGCCACCTCTGGGGCCCAGTAGGCAGGACCCAGTGCCGGAGGGTAGAGCAGGGCACTGCCACCACTGCTCCACTCAGGCCGTCTGTGTTGCCTCCCAACCCACCTCCCCTCTGGGGTAGAGGTGCGGCCTGAGTGCAGCAGCGGTGGCCAGGCTATGGTGGCTGGGTAGAGCCACAGCCTAGTGTACAAGCAGCTGGCAGCAAAAGGAGGTGAGGGCAGCATAGCCGCCCCCACCTTATTTCTCATGCTGCTGATGGCACTGGAAGGGGGGAGAAATGGGTCCTGGTAGCAGTAGCAACAAGTCTCACCGCCCTGCTCTGCCCTCCCATGCCAGGTCCCACCCGCTGGGCTGTGGAGGCAGCTCCTGCCCATGCCAGTCCGACCAGGTTGCAGCCCCATGCCTGCTATGGGCGCACAAATCTGGCGGGGGCATATGCCCCCCCATGCCCTAGCCTCTCCCCACAACATGCTGTGGGGCTGGGGACTGTTTACCGGGTCAAGACTGGTCGTCGATGTTTACAGATGGGTCCTGGTAAAAAAAGAAAAGGTTGAGAACCATTGGACTAGAACGTTGCAAATGTCCATTACGCTTCAAGTCAGTTTTTGTGCATGCACACCTAGCAGTGCAGCTGGAGGATGTAGAGCTACAGATATGAACACGATTCTTCTAAACCATTTTGTTTAGCAGAGAGCCACACAGATTAGCTGTTTGTCTGATCTGACTGCATTGCAACAAGTGATATTTACTACTTTCTGATCCCAGAATATAACTTGAGGGGAAGAAGTTGTGTTACCTGTACCTGTATCTGTGCCTGCACTTGTTGGGTTCCACCGGTTTTTTGGGCCTGGGAAATAGGAGTTGTTAGGAACTGGGTTTTAATGGCTGGCTGTGTAGTATAGGTTACTTTCTGCTGCTGCGATGTCTGCTGTTGAGCTTGGACAGTCACTTGCTGAGCATTTATCTGAAGTAGAAAAATAGAACATCAGTGATGACTAGAACATACTCTGAAGAATAAAAAGATTCCTGAGGAGTTTGTCTCAAGAATCTAAATGTAACTGGTGATTACTTCAGGGTTTATCCAGCATATGAACACTGGAAAAAAAGCCTTTATGCTCAGAAGAGAGAAAAATTTTGACACAGGCTCGAAACAGCACTTGTTTTGGGGGTTTTTTAAATCAGCTTCAGCTTGAAAAGGCTACCAGTGTAACCTTCTCAGAGAACTCCTAAGTGTCTGAAGAGGTTTATAATAACAGTACTATACGGTTGTAGGCCAATCTTCTGAGGAAATCTATTGAGACCCACCCATAGCAATTTTTGGCTAAGTCTGAAAGTCTGAGCGCAATTTAGCAAAGCCAATAGCTGACTAACAACAGCCACAGATGCTGTCACAGAAGCACAAGGCAACAGCAAACATGGGGAAATACCTTTTGCTGCACAGTAGCTTGACCTTGTGCAACCTGGGGCTGGATGGCTTTCTGCTGCTGGGCCGGCTGATGATGCTTGAGTTTCAAGAGCTGTTGGACATGGAGGGGCTGTGCCATCACGGTCTGCCCTCCTGCCATTTACAAACACAATCAGAATGTACAAGGTAGACCTGTAACGCCCCCCCATCCCCATTCTTAAACGGGACCACAGAACTCCAGAAACCCACAGGTCCTGAAAATACTTTCAACTCATTTTTAAAATGAGACTTGAGAGTTGATTTTAAGCTGTGTCCCTTTACAATCTGATGAGCGAGAAGGGCTCACACGGTGTTCCAAAGAAAGTGGCTGTAGTACCTGCAGCTTTCTGCGGTTGCCCAATAGCAACACTAATGCCAGCGACGGTAACAGGGAGCGTCGTGACACCAGCGGATGACACGACGGCAGCTGGAACCGACACCACTGGAGGCTTCGCTAAAGCAACCTGTGCCGCCTGAGGTGTTTGGGCCTGGATCTGTCCTTGTGCTTGAAGCTGGGAAGCAGGAACACGAGTCTAAGCAGTAAGGAATCAGGATTATTGTACTGACACAAAGAACAATTGGGCTATTTCACTAGGTTATTGCAATGTGATACCTATATGGTCAGAAACAAAGGACCTGTCATATTCATACTAAGGCCCTTTACACTGCTCTAAAAGTGCAGAAGGGCCTTTCAAGTGGACACGGATTAACGTTTATACTCACTTGAAGTCCCTTTTATGCTGTCAGAGCAATGTAAAAAAGCTTTGCCATCAACAAGTATCAACCAGCGTAAAAGCATCTTTAGCAGAATCAAGGACAACTTACAAGACGAGCAACTTGAAGGTTTGCCACGGTGGTGCCAGTAAGGACAGCTCCAGGCCTTGGTGCCGTCACAGCAGTGAGTTGTTGCGTTTGCTGCTGTTGCTGCACTTGCACTTGTGTGGTTTGTTGTTGGGCCCCTGGCTGGGCCTGCTGCTGTGCTGCTTGTTGCTGAGGAAGCTGCAGTTTCTGCTTCTGTAACTTGATCAGCTGCTCCTGAAAAACAAGTGTTTCTATCATGTTTAAATTTTTAATGGCTTTCAGAGTAGGAGTGGAGCTGCAATAGCAAGCCAGGAGACTTCCCTACTAGGTCTGAACTAGACTATATAACTAAGAATGTGGCTCTCTGGTGGTATGGATCTCCAGAGAACAGACTACATTCAATGTCTGCACTTTGATTTACTTAAAAAAAACAGACTAAACCAACATGAATACGCTCGCTTGCTCTGTATTTCATAAAAGCTTAGTCTCAGCAGGAAGGAATGTAAGAAAGACTTGCAGTTCTTTCTACTCTAAAAACATAGGCTACTGCAGACACGGTTAATGAGTGCTTCAAGTAACAGCAAAGAGCAGCTTCTCTCTTGTCTTAAGAATATGTCACTCACCTGTGATAACTTCCCCACTGTTTTTATTTGAGCTGGAGACTGGGTTTGGGCCTGGGCTTGAATCTGGGGGACTTGCACCTGAGCAGCTTGCTGCTGCTGTTGCCTGAGAAGCTGGAAATGGGCAGGGGTGATTGTTTTGCCAGAAAGCTGAACCGTTGGGGTAGCTGTATACAGAGCAAAAGGGAAAGAGAAAGGTCAGCCATTTGATGAAACTCATCAACTTCACTTAAAAAGTTCAAGAACCTTTGCTAAACACAACCTTTTACTGCCTAATCAGGTCAAAAGTGGATTTGGGGTTGAGTTAAAGGAAATGAGATATGCTTTGGAGGCCCAAATGGACCGTGAAAGCAGGGACGACTGATGATCACTGTCGGAACAAGACAAATAGCTAATCTGCGTGGCTCTCTGCTAAACAAAATTATTAGAAAAATCATGTTCCTACCCATAGCTGTACATCAACTTGTTGCTCTACATACTACTTTACTGATGCAGAAATAAAGTGCTGGCTGCTACAGCTCAAATAAGATTATGCCCTTTAAGTCCCCTTAAAGAGTATATGGTTCCTGAATAAATTAAAACCCGAAACTAATATGTACTTATGTATCGCAAATAAATGCAATTTTGTACTAATAATATACTTCACGTATTTAATATCTTTTATTTTAAGAGCTTCACAAATTTCTGTTCAGCTTCACATCAGTTGTTTCTATGCCTCAGACATCCCCTCTTCTAATCACTAAGCTGCAATTCCTCCAAGGAGCTGCATGCATCCTGAAATTGTGTTGCTGCTCTTGCTGATAATTCATAACTACTGATCATCATATATAATTACCAGGGATTCTGGTTTTCTCCAATTTAAAAAAATCCCCAATTTTTGGTTTAAAAAAAGTAACTCCAAATCCTCATTCTTCTGTGATTTAAATGAGACACCACTTATAGATATATAGATATATGTGTATATATATATATTAGTGGTGTTTCATCTTAAAGTGATGTCTCATTTAAATCATGAAAAACGAGGATTTGGGGTTACTTTTTTAACCAAAAATTGGGGATTTTTTAAATCAGAGAAAACCAGGATCCCTGAGCATTACATACACAGAGACATGTTCAGTACTGCATATTCAGTAATGCTTAATGCGGGAACACATAATAGTTCCCTTAAGGACAACCATGTTAAATGTTTAATTGGACTCCTAACAAATTCCTAGTACTCAGGGGCCGTGAAGTTCACATTAGCTAGGATACTTTATGTACCCTATGAAGAATTAAACCACTGATTATTACCTGGTGTAACCTGAGTCACGAGGGACCGCGTCTGGGTCTGTACTGGAGTGAGATTAGTAGTTACCACTGCTGATGCTGTCACAGATGTTACTGCTCGAACACCTGGCGTAGTTGCTATGGTGACCAGTTCAGTTGAAGCAGCAGGTGCTGCTGCTGTTCGCTGTTGGGTATGTACCACTTGTGCAGTAGCTGTACCTCCAGAAGTCTAAGGAAAAAGGAAGTCATCACTCTTCGCTGCTTTCAGACTAGATTTAAAACACTGGAACCTTTATATTTTAACCAGAGACAGAGGGGAAAATACATTTATATCTTCTTAGCCTCTCTCTCTCTGCTCAGATACTTCAGGAAATCTAATCAATGGCACATCACCTCACCAAGCACTCTCTTAACTACACTGTTGATGTCTGAATGTCCCTCTCTTCCCGCTCCTTGGTTTTAGCTACATCATCTATATTCCTGTATATTTCAAAAACAGAATAATTGATTACCAGCATAAGGAACAATCACAAACTGGCAGAGGTAAAGCCAAGATGATTGAAAAGCCCTAATTCAGCTCTAAATGAGCCTGTGTGTCCAAGCACCACTTATAACAGTGCCAGGTGCTGTGCATTATGTTCTGATTAGGCATACCACAACTTTGTTTTGAAGGGATTTTACTGAGATTGGCATATATGAAGAAACTGAAGTTACCACTGGGGGGAAAGTCTGATATACAGAAACCTGGCCTAAACATCATATACTAGACAATGACCGAGATGCTGCAAGACAGAAATCAACTGATACAACAGGTGCAAAAAAGTACTCACAGTCAGGGTTCCAGGAATGACTGGTGAAGCCAGACGTTTATTGATCGGCTGGAAGGTAGCGGCAGAGACTCCAGCAACTGTATTCACTATAACGTTCCCACTCACTGTGGCTGAAAATAAACTCAAATTAAACATGAGGCTGGAGGGAGGGTGGGGAAGACATTTCTATATTTGCTCCCCTATCCCCAAGGCTCCACTATAAGGCATCTTACCAGTCTGTATACTTGTCCCAGGAACTGCTGTTTTGATTGTACCAGCCTGTTTAGAAGACAATTCAGATAATGTATTCAGGGAAAACAAAGACTAAAAGTTCTTAAACCACTTTATTGCTTAATGCAATGACCTGTCTTACTGTGGAAATAAGGCACTGACAAAAAGTATAAAAAAAGTCTTATGGTAAAGTGCACAGCTACTTAAGCGCTATTAAGTACTTACAGTACTTAAGTACGTACTCTCTGTATTGCACATGTACGGCTATTCATGCATATATTAAACTCTCTATAAAAGCTACAGCACTTCGGCTCTTCTCTAATAAAGTTAAAATCACAACCAGCTGCATACTAAGATATAAAAGCTCTTTAGCCTTAAAAACAGGCCCCCAACCTGTTTTTGTGAGCATCAGCACAGACCCTAAAAACACATTCACAGTCCCACTGAAGTCAAGAAGGGACCACCCAAAAGCTGGTACAATCCAACTGTGGGATTTACAGTGAGCTATAACAGCTCACCCAAATCTTCTGGTTTAAATCTCCTTAATAGAAATTCTTGGCACAATGACTCTTAACTATTTCATTCAATTGGGATATATCTGGCTTACTGTCTCTGCAGGTTAACAAGTGTCAACTAGCTAATTAGCTCTGTAACCAGAACTCCTCACATCTTAAATAATACAACTGTTTTGAGTTGCATGTCATTATGAAACTCTCAAAGAATGCCAACTTATGACTGGAGAACCTCTAAATCATTTGGGAAGCTTCTGAATGGCTGCCTTTAGGCTAAGAAACAAGAGTTTCACAGAAGAAATACATCTCCATATTCCTCCACAGAAAAAGGGATTTTTAAAATGACTGAAGCGCCTATTTGTCACTCTACTCCCCAAATTACCAGTGTAAATGTTTTTCAGTTACTGTTGGGGAAGATAATGTTGTACCAGCTGAGAGCTTTGCTGTTTTCCTCCTACAGAGGACCAAAGCTGACTATGTCAAGTCTAGTATAAATTTCCCTAGTGAAGGAGGAAGGGAAAACCAAGATACCCAGCATATCCAGGAAATTAATGATGAGGCTGTGACTATCGAGTCAGAATTTCTCCCCTTCACGACAGAGAGTGTACGCATGGATTATGCACCCCCAAGAAGCGAAGTCCCTGCTTCAGAAGCAGCGAGCCTTTCCTTCCTTACCAATACTGCCGTGTTGGCCACAGTAGTTACTGCAGTCTGCACCACTGCCTGTGGCTGCTGAACTACCTGTGCTTGAGCCTGTGGTTGAGGCTGGGCTTGTGCTTGCTGTACAGCTGGCTGCTGTGCTTGCTGCTGGCCGGCCTGCTGCTGCTGCTGCTGCTGCTGTTGCGGCTGTGGCCCTGTCTGCTGCTGTGCCCTCTGTTGTTCGGCCAAAGCCTGGAGAATCACAAGCAAAAGGGTTCCTGTGTTTTTCAAAGCAGTGGATGCAAGAACCCTGGTAATCAACCTCATCTCAAGAGATAACCATCAATACCCAGGCAGACTCGACATCCAAAGCATGCCCTTATTGGTAGGGAAAGCAATTCTTTCTGGATGATAAATAACTGGGGCCAAAGGAGAAATATGGGTAAAATGAGGAAGTTGGCTAACTGTGCGTCCCAGAAATGAGTCCTATGTGCTTGTGAATACTCTGACATCGTGACAGGCCCATTGAGAACAGATGCTCAAACCCCATTAAGGCTGGAATGCTGCAAATGTTGGCCATTGTAGTGACAAATTTCTAAGGCTTAGCTCATGTCAATGCTCCACAATTTATTTTAACACAATTCTGTTTCCTTACCAGCCTTTGCATTTCAACTTTATTTATCATACCAGGACAGGTAGCCTGCTACTACTGCAACATGGGAGCAAACAGGAAAAGACTGAGACACAAACCATACCTTTTTCTCTTTTGCAATACGCTCTGCTCGGAGGGAGGCAACCTGAATCGGAGGAAGTGGCTTATCATAGTTGATTCCACTAGAAATTAAAGCAATAAAAGAATTTAGAAAATAAGCATTAAAAAAATTCCAGCTTAAGTCATTTAAGACATATAAATATGAGTTCTTACCTTTCTGCAAGCACTGAAGCATGTTTTGGATTCTTCTGGAAAGGATTCATGCCAAGTCTGAAATTAGTCAGAATTAAGGTATTGGAGGGAGAGAACTTTAACGACAATATTTACTGTGTGCACTTTTGCAAGATGTTGCTTTGTAATTCTGGTGATGTTTGCTGGATGAATGGATGGATGGATGGATGGATGGATATTTTATATAAAAATAGTTGGCAGGTAACTACAGGTGGAAGTATACTGTACTCCAGTGGCTTCAGGGTTTTTGTAACTCATGCAATTGAAAAACGGAATGCAAGGTGAAGATGTTTCTTTCTGAGTACGTCTCTGTCCAAAAAATGAATGTTAATAAGAAAAGTATGTGGCTGTGATGATGGACCACCATCCTAACAACAGAGTTAGATGGAATAGTGCCAGAAGAGAGAGCCTTAACAGCTAGCCAAAATGGTAAGCAGGCATGCACAATAGTTTACATCACAAATAAGGGATAGGAAGAGAGGATAAAAGTACGGCTAAGCCTAGATGGCTTTGCGTGCATCATGAAATACGGAAGAGATGCATCTAAACTTACAGAGGTTTGCTTGGTGGACTTCTCTTTCCTGCAATCATTTTCATCATCTCAAAATGATTAGTATACAGCTGTGTGTGGGTTGCACCTTCATCTTGGGCGTAGATCTGATTGGTACGAAGCGGCCGACTATTTTTAGTCTAAAAATGAAAATAAAGCACCTTTATATTTGAAAATATCCGACTGATATTTGTGTCTGTGCAAACACCTAGTGCTTGTCGATTATTTAAGATGGCAGTCCAACATAATCTCGCACAGACTGGTTTCTGCCTAGTGTCACTGATAATTTACTGGCATACAACTCTATGGGAAATACAAAAAGAAAAGGCAAAATAAAGAGCAGCCCTCAAGGTCACACTGGAATCATCGCTGGATTCTTCTAATTTAAAAGATAATTTTTGTTTTAGTTTGGATTTTGAGATAATAAAGTGAGAGCCCTTTACCAATCTTTTTATCGTTCTTCTAGTGCGCACAAATACCAGAGTCACAACTGCACCCCTCTACAGCTATACTAACACACTGTGCAATACTTTGCTTCTCCGGAGCAGCAACTCCCAAGCAGGGATGAAGCTGACCACTCATTAAGGGATGGGACTTGAAGTCAGGAATTTCCATTCTGCATCTCATTCTGCCACTGACTTGCTGTATGTTTGGACAAAGTCCTTTGACTATATGGCTTAGTTTCTGCCTCTGTAAAACGGGGTAGTACTATACTGCAGAGCAGTGTTCAAAGATAAATCATTAATGCTTGTAAATCTTGTGCATGCTGTGTGAAATGTGTTATTAAAAGTGTTAAGCATCATTGTAAAAACCAAGACGAATAATGTGGTGTTCGCGTTAGGTGGACAACTATCCACGAGGGAGCAAGCCAAAACAACCAAACTTCATGGCAGTTTACTATTCAGCTACCAATTCCAAATGCTGAAGTCTAGTGTCAATCCACTGCACTGACAAGCAAAAACAGATTCAGGGTTTTAATTGTTATTTCAGTATTTAAGATCTCATACGTATCGTCTGCCCACCTCCACTGATGCTAAATATCATAGTGTCTAGATTTGATTGTGAAACAATACCAATGCACACCTTATAAATGCTTTTTGTCTTCTTTTTAGGATTAGCTTCGTACATTAGCTGTAAAATAAGAAGGAAAGTTAGATGATCTTTTGCGGAAGATTTTGTTCAGGTGCTCTTTCTTTTCAAAGAAATCATAAAGTAAGTGGAAAAGCCAATGAGGATAACTTATAACTTTTTAAAAGTTATTTATTTACACTGCCGCAGTATTTAATAAAAGTATACGCTTACGGAGATGAGAAAGAAAACACGACAAACTGAAGTTCAAAAGTTGCAGTGTCCCATTCAAACTCACCTTTCCTTCCTCTCTGGGAATAATGACATTTTCGTATCTGTTGCGGCATTGCTTTGGGGAGCGGTACACTCGGCTGCAGGAGTTAACAACATCACTAACGAGGTCCCAGTTAGGCGTGTGCGCTGGTGACACAACAGCAAGGTTTAAAGGAAGCTCCAGTAGCTGCTTCACTGCCTACAAAAGGCAAAGATAGAAAATATGGGTGACAATAAAATCACCTTCTCATCTCAACATATCATCATGTTACTACTCTAATCATAAAAACAACATGGGCTCAAGTGCGAGCTGATCCATGCTCTTGAACAGAGAAATAATAGCTGTCAGGTGTTCTGGTTTCTGGCACAAGCTACTCCTAATATTGGTCAGCACATGGGGTGGCAGGGGCTGGGAGGAGAAAGTAGCTGCCCCTCCCACATAAGCAAACAGGGTGCTGGCTGCACTGGACAATGCACCAATCTGGTTCACTGTGGGAAATATATACGGCATACTGTAAAGAGGCCTGGGGGAAGCAAAATGATGAGAGTGGAAAGCACAGGTTCATCTTACCTGCAGCAGGGCCCAGTCTTCACTGATCAGCCACTCAGGATTGTCCTGCCCAGCCTCAGCAGCTGGTTTGACAAGAGTTGGCAATGGCTTTGCAAACTGCGTTTGCTGCTTCAGTAGGATGTTCTTCTTCTGCTCTTTGCCCTCTCGCCGCATTTTTAACATTGCTGGTGTCGCCCGGTCAAACAGCGATCGAGGAGGTATAACTGTCTCTCCGTGGCGCTGCTTTTTCTTCCGACCTGCAGCTAGAACAGCGATGCCATCTTCAGAACAGTTTCAGAGGGCAAGAAACACGTAACAAAGTAAAGGGACACAACAAGCTATTAGGCTGCAAGGACTAACTGAGCTCTGTACTGCATATAAAACCATGGCAGCCTCTAAAAAAAATGCATAGTCAGTAATGAAATCGAACCTGGCTACTGGCTTTTCCGATGGTTCGGATCCCAGATAGCTAATATAATTAATACGTATCAAAGTCAAAAGGGGGAAAAGTAAAAACAAATTTTTAAGTGAACAGTATAGCACAATGTCTAAGTATCTGAAGACATTGTTACAATCCAGGGGCCTTCTGGTGATTATCTTAGTTTGAGGGGGGATCTGAACTTTTTAAAGCCTACGTACAACTGTATGACTAAATGATCTTCTTGTTTTTTCTGGGAGCAGAAAACATGAAGCAACGTGACAGAGGACTCCAACTGATAATACAGGCAGTCCTCAGACTTATGACACAACTGGCTCCTAAAAATCGCATCTTAAGTTGAAACATTGTAACTCAGAACCAATTTTCTCATTAAAAACAATGTTATAAATGGGGTATTGGTTCCTGAACCAAGGCCCGATACCCTATTTTCACCAAAAGTACTCCAGAATTTTGTACTCGATCAATTTATAGATGAGTATTATAACTACATTCATGTATTTATATTGTAAATAACAATCATATTGACTTGGAAGGATTTCTTTGAGGTGACTTTGCTGGACTTTTTGAAAGGCTCTTGGTTGGACTTTTTGAAGGGTTCTTGGCTGCAGTCTTCTCAGGAGTCTTGGCTGCTTTCTTAAAGAAAGTGTCCAAGGAAGTTTGGACAGATGTTTTCCAGGGAGATGAGAGACGCAGCGAACTTGTTCGCCAGCATGGCGTCGCATTGGATCAAGTGTTGTAAAGTTGACGTCATAAAGTTGAAACAGGGTGTCAATTTATACATGTTGTAAGTGCAAAATGTTGTAACTCGAAATGTTGTAAGTTGAGGACTGCCTGTACTGCAGAACCTTTTTGAACGAAACACATACCAGAGGGATCTGTTTTGTGTCGCTTCCGTTCTTTCCTGACATACACAGGAGGCAACTTAGACTCTGGAATGGGGGTGGTATCATACATCAGGCACATAACAGAATCAATGTAAATGTCATTGTCATCCTGTGGCGGGGTCGGGGGAGTCCAAAGCTGCACAAGAGTACAATTTACAAATCAGCATGGCTTGCTAATTAACTGTGAAGACTAGTAAGTGAACTTAACAAATTAAAAACTTAAAAAGATGCCTGAAAGAAAGAAGAAGTTTGAAAAGATGAAGAGCATAAATGACTTACAGGCATGACTTCTGTTTGTCCATCTGCACCTTCATAGACATATTCCTACAGAGAAAAAGAGGCAACACAATTCAAGTGAGCCCAGTGAATTGGCTACACCAAGAAGGAATATACATTTTCAAAGTAACTACTAAGGAATACACCAATTGCCAGGTATTACCTTGTTGTATGCATCCTCCCGAGTGTAGGTGAGCAACTCTTCATCTTCCCAAAGTATTTTTTCCTCTTTTTCCTTAACTTGCTTCACGTGCTGAATCTCCCATGTTTTCTTTGTAGCTCTCAGTTCCACCTAGGTGAGAATACAGATTTATTTCTTAACTTGACAGAGTAACAGCTGTTGAACTAAACTCTTGAGAGAGAAAAGAACACCAACTTGCAATTTCTGGAATGAGCAAATTCTCAATAACATGACATTTCCAAGCTGAATGCCTTCTAAACAATATAACCCCAATTTTAAACAGATAGTTAGCATGTGTCATTTAAAAAGGTCTTTTGGGTTAAAGAAACTCAGATCTGAGATTCTATCTTCCAGAGACTAATGGTTAAACCTTCAGCTACATAATTAGGCCTCAATCCTAACTAGCTGTATCTCTGCACCATGGGGTCCCACAGGATGTTCAAGATGAAGTGATTCTTTGACAAGAAGCTGAAGCAAAATCAGTCTGTTCCACAGTAGATTTGTATGAAAACTGGCAATGGAAACAGGTGAAGCTCCAAAAAGGAGACACTGGGGAAGGACCAAGCTTGTAGGAAAAGCTGTTCTAATGGGAACTTTAACGGCATGTCTCTTCTGCACTGACCTACTACCCCCAAAACACTGCTGTGCTATGAAAACCACCAGAGGACTGAATGCCAATGTCAGCCTTGTTAAAAATTGCAAGCTTGGAAGAGATCTTTATTCAAATGAGCAGCACCCTTGAAGCACAAAAATAACCCTATCAGCTACAAATGAAATACATGAAGAAGGTTTGCTGGACTAGGCTGTTAATATGCACGCCTGTTTCCCCATTTATAACACACAAAAAGAATAACACTTGCCCTATCTCAAAGGGGATTCATCAGGCTACATTCCTTAATATTTTTTAAGGCACTCAGATACTATAGCAACAGAGGATTATTATAGTGCCTGGAATAAAATCACACGCTTTGGAGGAGTTTTCACTGCATACTGAAGACATACCCCTGCTGGCACGTATTGTAGTAATGTAAAAAAGAAACTAGAGACGCTCATTACATTTTACCTCATTTAATCTTGGTTCACTCTCATCAATGGAAACATGGAAGAGCTCTAAATAATTCAAAGCATACTTCTCAATAGGAGTAAGCTGAGGGAATACATTAAGAAAATATCGTTAGCACTGAGGATAACACAAAGTTATGATTCAAGCAGAGTTTACCCAAGCTCTCATTACAATAAATCTCCTTTGTTTACAGCTTAGTCATGTCCCACTGAAGTCAGCAGGGGTTCTGACACTGATTTCAATGCAAGTGGTAACAGACTCTTTGAAAGCAGAGCTGCTTTGAACAGACTGAAATAAGTTGACTGGTGTAAACAAAAATGTTCCCAATTGTTAATAAAACAAGGAAAATCCCAATACCTGGTCCACAACAGCAACTAACTCCTGTAATTGCGAAGGCTCCTCGTATTTTGGCTCGCAGAGCTCTGAAATTAAAGGTTCTCTGCTTGATTTACGTCTTGCTGCTGGCACATGTTCACCTGGCTCTTCTTCCTCTTGTTCAATGCTGTTGAGGGCCTTGAGAAAAAACAGGTGTATTTTAAAATGTATCTTTAAAAATATGTGCTCAAGTAACTTAACGCAAAGCTGAACAGCGTCAATGCAACTTTTACAATACAATATGTATTTAGAAAACAGACCTACCAGCTCCATGAAGAAAGAGATTATGCAACTGAATTTTATAAACCTTGCTAAAATAAAAGAAAGTTTGATAAAAATTGAAATGGAAAGATAAAAGATGGAAAAAAGTTAAAAGGGTAAGGCCAGCACATTTAACTCAATTGCTTTGTTTCCACCCCCACACCCTACCCGCTTTGCTCTCATGCCTACAAATACAAATGTGTTATTTAATTACCTCTATAAATGGTCTTGCAACCTTGGGTGAAATTGTTTCTGCTGGAGAAGGTTCCTGAGAAAGTACCACAAACTCCTCTGCTTTGACTCGAAACCCAGAATCCTCCATAGGAGAATGAACCTCAAACAATTCCTGAATAGTTTGCTAGGTGAGAGGGGGGAGAGAAAAACAAGTTCTTCAGGATCATTCAGTTTTTGGTACTACTTAGACGTAACTTGAGATCAAGTGGATCTCTGAAGCAGTACAATGGCTGAAGGAGAAAAAAAACCTCTCACTTTTCTGGCAATATTTCTGGTTCCCCTTTTCCTGAGTAAATTTTTTTAGAAGAAGTGTGGGGCAAGTGTATTCTGCATCTCCTGAAGGGGCCTCAATTACACCCCCTCTACCCTCTAACTTTATATCCCCATTTTTAAAGCTACATGTTGTTGCTTTTGTTCTTTCCACATCCACAAAAGGCTACAGTAGGAACAAGAGACCAGTGAGAAACCAAGCCCAGCCCCTGCCTATACAGTCCAATACCAGGACATGATACGGTCCAAAAATCTCCTAAAATCTGTGCAATAACTGGGCTTTCCACATCTCTTGATTATTTTAATTCGATTACCAAATCCCACTCAAATTAACTTTCTATAAAACCCTGATGATTTACCAATAATCAGTATTTATTACTACAAGTCTTTCGGGGGGGGAGGAGATGAAGGATTCTTAATATAAAAGTACCTGTGTTAAAAAGGCCATTGAATAATCATTTCCCTGAGCAGCTACTTCTCTGATCAAATCCTTTGTTCCATTTTTCAGAAGCTTTTCTTCTACCGAATTACCGCTTACAAGCCTAAAGTGCAACAGAAAATTTATTATAGGTGTTCTCAAAATGCCTTCCAAAAACCAAACAGGATATTACAGAGACTGAAGCTGAGCTCTTACAGTGTTGGCTGCACTAGGCTAATCTATTAAATGGTCCTAGCTAACACTTTGTAGCCAGGGTAAAGCTGCACTTTATGAATTAGCAAATACAACAAATTAGACCCAACAAATGCATTGCTACCAAAGTAGCAATATAGCAGTTGCATTGTAACACCTTAGATCTGCATGCTTCTAGTACTATAAATGCTTACCAAAACCATTCTAACTTTAACCCCAATTCATTTGATAGTAAAGTTACAGCAGTTTGGGTAACTTGTATCACTACAGTAGCATGCAGATCACAACTGCAGTGCTCTGTAACCTTTTAAAGCAGTTAAAAAGTACATTTGTCTATAATCTTATTTCATGTTGGATTTATCACAACCGACTGTCTGTCTTCCCCAAAAACTTTGTTTTTCATTAAGTAAGAAAAAGAAGGAACACTATTTGTGAAGATTTGTGATTAACACATAACTATACAAAAAAAAGAGAAGAAATACTACAACACTGATTATTTTGATTGATTTTTCCAAATGATTTTTCCTTTCACTTACTATAACATTTTTGGGGGAGGAAGGGGGGGGAGGGGGAAAGGAGGGGGGAGGACCTCAAACATATCCACTACAAAATTTTCCATTAGTCAAAATATTATAATATTAATAGGCATTTGCCTTGAAAAAGTCAAAGAGACCCACAAGACTGTTAACTTAATTTTTCTGTGCTACGGAGTGGAAAACATAAGTTTCACAAATTACATGGTTGTTATGATAATCATTGGCTATGTTTTTATTTAATACAGTCATTTTTCTCCTTAATTAGATAAAATATTAGTTTTTGCTTTTCTAAGTCAGAAAGCAGTGATCCCTGGTTTAACTAATATTACATTAGAGAATGCAACAGAAAGGCTGCTCCACGTAATCATTACCTGTATATGTGGATGTCTTTGCATCTCCCAATTCTGTCGCACCATTCCTGAGCCTTTGCATCCATGACTGGGTTTAAATCATTATCATAGAACACAACAGTGTCTGCCTCTACAAGATTGACTCCTGTGGAACGACTGTGAGATGAAAGAATGGCACAGAAAATGCGCTTGTCCCTGTTGAAACTTTTCATCAGTTCCTACAGGGGGAGAGGAAGAGGAAAGGAAGCAGAAACATGAGACACTACTGAAATAAATCTGCACTAGCTCTAATGGACAGGAAAATGGGAAGAAAAATCTCATTTCTACTTTATGTCAGAATGTGAATGTTGGTTCCCTTTTTCACATTTCAGTGCACAAAAGTCTCAAACATGTAAAGCCATATCCCCAGACTCAAGTAACCTCACCTGACGTTGCTCCTGGTTGGCATATTCGTCAATCCTCACAAATGTAAGAAAATGGAAGTTCAAGAAGAGCTCCAGGATATCTAGCATCAGAATCATCTGTGACAAGATCAGCACGCGACGTCCCTCAGATTTAAGCTTCTGAAGCAAGACAGCAAGAGCTTCCAATTTCCCTGTTTCAGGGAGAAGAAAGGGTAAAGACTTGGTACCAATGTTCAACACCTGCCAGAGAAAGCAGGTTTGCATCATACTGCCAAATGCCCTCCTTTACCTGAATCGTACTGCACGAGTCGGAGATCAGGGAACTGTAGCAAATGTGGAGTCATGATCCGTCGTAGTTGATGCAAATAAGGAGCCACCCTTTGCTTAAGATTGTGCTTAAAGACTTTCATTCTGTGATTATATGAAGGGGGAGGATTTGCTACATATAAACATGGTGGAGCAGCGACTGCAGCTGGCAACACATAGAGAGCCCTGTGAAACGCAACAAAACTTGATTTTAACAGACAGGAGAAGCAGCAGCTACATATCAATGCTAGCAATAATCTTTCAGCATGTCTGCATAATTCAATTTCTAGTCTATCATTTAGGAAGCCTACCTAGGTTTTATAAACATACCCAGCTAATTATTAGAGGTCTCAGGTAGGTTTTTTTTTGTTAACTATTTAAATAATTTGTGATGGGGGCTGAACCACAACATTTTGCTATAGAAGAACAAAGGCTCCAAGCCTGCAGGCATAGAAATTTATTCCTGAGAGCAGCTGGACAGTTTGCAGGAGTCTTTGGCCTAGAGACTAACACTTAGCTTCTGTTTGATATTTGATGAACTGAGGCTGAATGAATTTGCTTAAGAAAAGAATGGGGGCATTTTCCATGTGAACAAGATAAAAAATAGAGCTTTCCTGGCCGGGACAATCAATCAACTGCTTTTCAAAGAAAACACTGGACAATCCAGGCATAAATCAGCTTCCCATAGTGCCCAGTATTGTACCCCAATGGTAAGAAACAGCACAGACTGTACTAACTTTACTGTAAGCTATTCAAAAGAAGTACGGGATTCACTTTCTAATTCTAACAGCACTGAGCTTCAGCGTTGTTTTGCTCTCCACAGCAATCTAAGAGCTCATATTCTGAGAAAGTCTTCTATCATGTTAATTGAAAAGCAAAAGACTCTAAAGGTAAAAAAAATTAGAAGACTCCAAGGGTATAAAAGTGACAGTTTACTATTATAAAAGATCCTCAAACCCAACACTGAAGGCAAATGTAATATCTCTGTGTAATGCTCAGTAGTGTATGTCTTATGCTACAATATCAAGTTGCCTAAAATGAATCAACTACAAACAGAAAAAAGAAATCCCACAGCTATTCAGAAAGGACTGGTTTAGAAATCACACATTTTAGTAGAAATCTACAATCATGCATCACAAATTACCTATTAACAAAATCCTTCAGGGATTCCTGTTGCTGATCCAATGTCAAGATCAGATTTTGCAGTGGGTTACTTGGGCCTCCTGAGGCACTTGAAGAAAGGCAACAGTTCACAAAGCCAGCCCACCTCCATTTGTTGTCCCCAGGGGAACACTGCTGAGAAATCTTTCTTTCGCCAATCAAAGAACAAATCCCCAACAAGTCCTTGCCATACATCGGGGCTCTGGAACAACGGCGCTCATTGCCAGAAAATATTCTGTCCAGACGCTCCTTGAGAAGCCTGTTCTTCTCCTCAAGTGACTCCTTTGCCAAAAAGATTGTTAAAATTATTTGCAGCATATAATGATCACGACAAGAGCCCAAGCCAGAATAAAAGCATCAACCCTAAAATAATGTCGCAGAAATAAAAGATGTTGTATATCAGGGGTAGGCAACTTTTTTTGGCTGGAGTGTCAAAAAACCCCCACAATATCTACCTTGTAAGGTGCCGGAGTGCTGGCACACCAGAAAAACAAAACTGGGGAGGGGGTACATTGCAGGACACCCTGAATATTAATATGGTTAATCATCATAAATGTTGCATTTTTTGAGTAAATACCAGGTTTTCTAAAAATTCTAAACCTGGTGACAATAAAAACTTCATAAACTGCCTTTATTCTTGTGTATTCTTTTTTGGTAAGCATGTTGTGATGAGAGAGGAGAGATAGGAAAGAGAGAAGGGAGAGGGAGGAGAAGAGAGCGGGAGAGAAAGGAAGAGAGGCACAGGGATAAGCAGGTACGGGGGAGGCACCATGAGCGGGCTGGCCTGGCTGGGCCCTTGGCAAGGCAGCAGTCAAAGGAGAGTTTCATAGTAGCTAGGGTCAGGAGGGACCTGAACAGATCATCTAGCCTGACCCCCTGCCACAGGCAGGAATGAATGCTGGGTTCACAAGACCCCAGACAGGTGATCGTCCAACCTCCTCTTGAATTTGCCCAAGGGAGGGGCGAGGACCACTTCCCTGGGAAGTTGGTTCCAGATTTTGGCCACCCTAACTGTAAAATATTGCCTTCTGATCTCCATCACCTTATTACCATTGTTCCTCGTCACCCCAGGTGATGCTGGGGAGCAAAGGGCTCTTCCTATTTGCTGTTGATCTCCCCTGATGAGCTTGTAGGCAGCCACCAGGTCCCCCCTCAGCCTCCTCTTGCTGAGGCTGAACAGGTTCAGGTCCCTCCGTCTCTCCTCGTAGGGCCTGTCCTGCTGCCCTCTCACCAAGCGGGTGGCCCTCCTCTGAACTCTCTCCAGGCTGGCCACATCCTTTTTAAAGTGCGGCACCGAGTACTGGACGCAGTACTCCAACTGCGGCCCAACCAAAGTCGCATAGAGGGGGAGTATCACCTTTCTGGACCGGCTTGAAATGCATCTTTGGATGCATGACAAGGTATGGCTGGCCTTG
Organism: Alligator mississippiensis; assembly: GCF_030867095.1. Classification (NCBI taxonomy): domain Eukaryota; kingdom Metazoa; phylum Chordata; order Crocodylia; family Alligatoridae; genus Alligator; species Alligator mississippiensis. Next base: position 11,026,377 of record NC_081833.1, on the reverse strand, counting down.
CTGGCTGCGGTCTGGCATTGGTGGCTCATATTCATCTTGGAGTCAATAATGACTCCAAGATCCCTTTCTGCCTTTGTGCTTGCAAGAAGGGAACTCCCCAGCCTGTATGTGTGCTGTGGATTCCTTCTCCCCAGGTGCAGCACCCTGCATTTGTCTACGTTGAACCCCATTCCTATTCTCATCTGCCCACTTTTGTAGTCTGTTGAAATCTAGTTGCAGCCTCTATCTCCCTTCAAGTGTGTCCAACTCGCCCTACATCTTAATGTCATTACCAAACTTGGACAGTGTGCTTTCCTCCCCCTCGTCCAAGCCGCTGATGAAGATGTTAAACAGTATGGGCCCGAGGACCAAGCCCTGGGGAACCCCACTGCTCACATCTCACCAGGTTGAGTACAACCCGTCCACCACTACTGTCTGGGTGCGCCCCATAAGCCAACTTTTTACCCATCCAACTGTGCAGGCATCAATGCCACAGTTGCCTAATTTATTGATGAGGATGGGGTGAGAGACAGCGTCAAAGGCCTTCCTGAAGTCCAGAAAGACTATGTCCCCGGCGACACCATCATCCAAGCATTTAGTTACTTGGTCATAAAAGGCAATCAGGTTGGCCAGGCAGGACCTGCCTTTGATGAACCCATGCTGATTGCCCCTGAGCATGATCTCCCCTGCTGCCCCCCACAGATGTGCTCCTTGATGATTCTCTCCAAGATCTTCCCAAGCACCGAGGTGAGGCTTACAGGCCTATAGTTACTTGCGTCCTCCTTCCTCCCCTTCTTGAAAATTGGGACCACATCAGCTAGTTTCCAATCCTTTGGCACCTGGCCAGATGACCACGAATGCTCATACAGCCGGGCCAAGGGCTCCACGATGACCCCTGCCAGATCCCCTGAGTGGGGGCCGGGTGGGCAGCAGGGGCCGCCCCAGGGCTCTGCAGACTCAGGCCGCAGTGGGGCAGCCCAGTGGCACCCAAGGTGGGGCCTGGTCTGATCTGCACAGCTCCGCAGGAATGGGGCGCAGCCTCCCTGCTTGCGAGGGGATGCTGCCTGGCCGGGGCAGCACACCAGGCTCAGGGGGCTCCTGGCTTGGCCTGCGTGCATGCCAGGAACAGCAATGGCCTGAATGACCAGCCTCAGCACTCAGCATCCCGGTACTGCCCCCCAGGGTGGGAAAGAGCGTTAGTCTGCCTGGGCCCAGGGCTCGCCCACCCGCTGGGAGCCTGCAGCACAGTGGCCCTGCGCAGCACCTGCCCGGGTCCCCATCCCATTCTCCCCTCCACCCCCAGCTCCCTCTAAGGGCCAAGCTGGGCTGGGGGGCGCAGCCTGGGGACAGGGGCAGAATCAGCAGAGTGCAGACTGCGACCCTGCTTGTGTTCTCCTGACTCCGCCCCCGGTGCCTACCATGGTGCTGGCATCTGTGGCTGTTCGGGAGAGCCCAGAGCAGCAACTTAAAAAAAAATTTTTTTTAATTATTTCCTCGCACACCTCCTCGTGTGCCAGGGAAAATGTCTCCGCATGCCACTTGTTGGCATGTGTGCTGGGGGCTGCCGATCCCTGATGTATATCATTCACATGCTAAATTAGCATAGCCAGTTGGGTCCACTCAACAAGGACTTAAATTTAGCACATAATGTGAAGAGCTTGATCCAATTTTTAGGCTTATTTTTATCTTAATTTTGAATGTCCTCATTTTTGTAAGTTTACATTCTATCTTCATACTTTCATACAGAAATTAAATTGTTATATTCATGCTGGGTATACTCATAACTATGTTAATTCATTCATCAGAATATTCATCCTGAGCAAGCTTTTTCCCAAACCAATAAATATTTGCTCTCTCAGCTAATTTTTATATATTTTGCACAGGATGAATATTCTGATGAATGAATAAACATAGTTATGAATATAACAATTTAATTTCTGTATGAAAGTGTGAAGATAGAATGTCACATATATATATATTATTTAAATCTTACTCAACACAGTTTTGAAAGTGTGATGTTTGCAGGGAAACCTGTAAAAAGATGGTGAGAAAGCTTACGTACATACGTATGTATGTAGATATCTCTCCAAGCAGCCCGATTTTTGGAAACATACAGACAATCTAACAGTTTTCCCATCATTTTTTCCACAACTGAATGAAACTGTCTTTAAAACACATTTCCATTTTTTATGTAAAATCCTGTCTGCTATTCAGAAAGAAATCCATTTACTATATACTAAAATAGCAGCATGTAGTATTTTACTACTCAAATACATTTTCAACAATGATACATAGCCCAATGTAAGTTTAACAGATCTGAAATACTGGGGAACCCCCCCCCACCCCAAACTGCTAACTGTTCCTGTTTTATTCAATTAAATTGTAAATTACAGCCTTGAACTAGTGAAGTATTAATACAGCATAAAGAATATGCTCTTAATCTCAAAAATCGTTGTATTAACACAGCAAAATAATTTTGAATTACCTGTGATTGTCCTCCATGGGCAAGAGCAGGTTTTAATGCTGTTCCCGTGTCACCAGATGTTAAGCTAGTAACTGCTGTTCGACCTGGAATACAAACTGAGGATAAACCACGTGTTTATATCTCCTTTTTGAGACGAACATCTTCTGGGTGGGATGACATTTTACAAACACACACTTACAGATACACAAGGTTATCATAGCACACAACCTCTCAGAGTTCATGGTCATCTACTATTCCAAGCCAAGTTTGTTACAATTCAAGCAGCCTACAAATGTTTACAGCAACTCTTTAAAAAAAAAATCCAAGCTAGCTACAAAAGGAGCACCCAAGAGCTGTCAGATGCCATGCACCCAGGCTAGACTAGGATAGTAACAGAATATAGGTCCTCATTATTTCTGTCACAAGCTTCTTTCAAAGATTTCTCTGCTGCAACATGACTACACACTGTTCCATGGTTGGGGAAAGGCAGGTGTGGGGGACAGCTCTTGCTTTTCATGATTTTGGAAGCCAACCCAGTCACAAAGAAACCAAGAAGCTTCATTACAGCACCAAAAATTAAACTGCTTATATTAATACCACAGTTGTACTACAAGCATTTTGTCCACTTAAATTTCTACTTGGAAAAAAAGGCTTTTCACGTACTGTCTCTCTCAGTTGTTCTCCTTATCTGTTAGTGAGAAGGTAATTCATTTGTCCACAGGACAGAACCAAGGTAAGAAGTTCTTATGTTTACAAAAGGTGAGGGCATACTTATACCCACCACTGGTGTTGATCTAGTAAAGGATCACCTTGAGAGGCTGGACACCTTCAAGTCAGCTGGTTCTGACAGATTACACCCTAGGGTACTCGAGGAACTGGCAGGTGTCATAGCCCAATCATTGGCAAAAATATTCGAAAACCCATGGTGCTCAGGTGAAGTACCTGAAGACTGGAAGAAGGCCAATGTGGTATCCATCTTCAAGAAGGGGTGGAAATTAGATCTCAGGAATTACAGGCCAATCAGCTTGACCTCAATCCCTGGTAAGATCCTGGAGAAAATTATCCAGGAGACCCTTCTGGATAAGATGACTGATGGCAGCATCCTGAGGGATAGCCAGCAGGGGTCTGTCGCAGGTAGGTCTTGCCTGACCAATCTCATCTCCTTCTATGACCAGGTGACATATCACCTGGACAAGGGAGAGAAGATTGATGTCATATATCTGGACTTTAAAAAAGCCTTTGATTTAGTGTCCTCCAACCTCCTCATGGCAAAATTGGCCAACTGTGGCCTCAGCTACACCACAGCCCAATGGCTGGGAAACTGGCTGCAAGGTCGGACCCAGAGAGCAGTGGTCAATGATAGTGAATCATTATGGCGCACCGTGACCAGTGGCGTTCCCCAAGGCTCTGTCCTTGGACCTGTTCTCTTTAACATCTTTATCAACGATGTGAACATTGGTGTCAGAAGCTCACTGGCTAAGTTTGCCATGACATAAAACTTTGGGGCACAGTGTCCACACCTGTGGACAAGCTACTGATCCAGGCTGACTTGGATAAACTTAGTAAGTGGGCAGATACTAACCTGATGATGTTCAATACCGAAAAATGTAAGGTATTACACACCTCGGGGAAAAACACCCACAGTGTACTTATAGGCTCGGCAGTGCTATACTTACTAGCACCACTGCTGAAAGAGACTTGGGGGTCATGATCGACCACAAGATGAACATGAGCCACCAATGCAATGTTGCAGCTGGTAAAGCAAACCAAACTCTGGCTTGGATCTATAGATGCTTCTCAAGTAAAATCTCAGGATGTCATCCTCCCGCTGTACTCAGCCTTGGTGAGGCCACAGCTGGAGTACTGCATCCAAATCTGGGCTCCGCAATTCAAGAAGGATGTCGAGGAGCTTGAGAGAGTCCAGAGGAGAGCCGCGCACATGATCAGAGGGCAAGAGAATAGGCCTTATGAAGAGAGGCTGAGAGCCATGGGACTCTTCAGTCTAGAAAAGCACAGAAGACCTGGTGGCTGCTTATAAGTACATAAGGGGTATACATCAGGATCTGGGAAAATGTATGTTCACCAGAGTGCCCCAAGGAAAAACAAGGACCAGTGGTCATAAACTCCTCCATGACCGTTTTAGGCTGGACATAAGAAAAAATGTCTTTACTGTCCGAGCCCCCAAGACCTGGAATAGACTCCCCACAGAAGTGGTGCAGGAACCTACTCTGGACTCATTCAAGAAACGTTCGGATGTTTATCTTGCTGGGATCCTTTGACCCTAGCTGAGTTCCTGCCCCTGGGGCAGGGGGCTGGACTTGATGATCTTCTAGGTCCCTTCCAGCCCTAATGTCTATGAATCTACGAATACAGCGTTGAAACCAAAACAGATTTAGCCAGGTGGAGTGGCCTTGTATTGATGACACTAGGTCTCCCTGACTTACTTACCAGGACTTTAATTTATCTTCTCTTACTACTTAAGCATGGCACTATGAAAACTTCTGTTACTACAAAAAGCACTCATCTTGTAGCCTTGCCAATATCTCTCTTCCCTCCCACTTTTTTTTTTTTAATACTCACATTTTAATTATTGTCTATATCTCCTTCTTTTGCTGTGAAGATAACAGATTTGAAGTAGCAAGTGTTGATTCCCAATCATTGTATTATATTCAGAAATTTACGTTCATTTACCAGCTAGTACCCACAATGTACTGGTTCCTGTTCCTACCAGAGTTAAATGGTAGGCACATGGGGCATTTTCACGTGTGCTGCAGGATGCAGTGTCAGGCGCTTTAATTAGCAAGCTGCACTAATTAAAAGCACCCATGCGCTATGTGCATCAGCACCCCCATGCTGAAAAAATAGCGGCAGGAAGCTTTGAATTAAGGCTCAAACGTGTTTTGTTTCAAAGTGCCCTGCTGCCATTTTTTTCAGCGTGGAGATGCGCTGGGACACTGATGCACTTGAAGCAGAAGGCTGTCGGAGAGGGTCAATTTCCACGCTCCAGCTGGATTTCCAGCGCATCAGAGCAGGCTCTGCACGCGCATATCAGAGGCCATGGTTAAGTGCGACAGCAACCTCAGGTCAATAAAACTTGTGCCAAAATAGCTGGCTTCTATGAAGAAGGTTAGAAACCTGTTTGATCCTGCTTCTAACGTCACAATTATTTAGCTGCATACCTTCTTTGTCCCTACATATTTAACGTCACTCAAAAGCTACTGTCCCACACAGCAGCTATTCAGTGTATTATTGAGGTTGTTTTCCCCATTCTGAAATCTTAGCTGACGTGCAGTCAACATTTCTGAGAAACACAACATGCTGTTGTTGCTTTGCTTACACAGCACCTGTTGTTTTCATTACATAAAAACCATGCTATTTGCAATTTTAGTATATTTTCATTACTACTCATTTTTTTTAAGAAAGCAAAAGAAGAGTGGCTTTAGGTCAGAAAAACTTGCTGTCATAATTAATCTCAGTGATCTCATATTCATTATACCTCCTTTCTATTAATCAATTCAGTAAGCATAAGATTAAACAGAATATTTCCATTATTATGCAAACGGCAAAACACATTTTTCCACAACAACTCCGATTTTTTTTGCAGCGTTTCGATAAATGCAACTGCTTGTGTGTACTTCTCTAGAAGAGCTAACTGAATGAACTACCAGCATATGACACAGTACAAGGAATATAATCAAAACTTCAAGTAATGCCAAGGACAGTATTCAACCCAGTGGCAGATTAACAACACCGTTTTGTTATTGTTTTCCTGGTAAAATGTATAATTTCCTACCCCAATTGGCAAACATTGCTCATAGGCACTGAATACTTTCAGTAGAAAAACAGCACAACACTCTGTGATTCAATATGAAGCTGTATTTTCAGTGCTGAATCAATACACTAATGAACAATTATACCCAACTTAATTAGTGCAATCTGTGCCAAATATATTATACAATTAGGAGGAATAATCAACTATAAAGCAAGTACAGGATGACTTCACATTTCACATTTTTACAGTTAGCAGACTGCTAATGTAAGCTTCCAGCATGCATGTATTTCCTCAGTACAGAAACACAAAAGCAAACTAGGCAATATAGGGCCTGCAATAATCTACACGGTAGATCCTGCAGCCGTGGTTTTCTTGTAGCATTTCAAACAAAAATGTCAAAGCCCAAGTATATCTCTGAAAAATAAGTTTTAACTGGGCTCTCTTTCAATATAAAAGAAACACAGTTTCCTTTTTTACTTTAAATTGGTAGCCCTGGACTATCTAACTTTCTTGGAGGCCTTCGGCAATATTACAAGCATTTACAATATGATGTCACAAGCTGAGGGATGAAATATTAAGCCTACAGATCTTCCACCCTGTGCCACAGTCTCTCATATCTTTTCCCTCCCTAGAGCTGGACCTTGAAAGTACTGCTGTTGAGGTTTCATTCCCCAGTTCTGACTATGTTGCACAAAAAAAGGCTAAAATTCAGGGCCATATAAATGCAGGAAAAAAAGGAGCAGAAAAACATCCACTTACTGCTCCTTTAGTTTTCCACATGGCTTTCAGTCTAAAGGTGATTACAGCAAGTAGTCACTCCTAATGTACAAGTACCTAGCATCGCACTTCCTGTTGAACAGTACCATACTGCTTTGTCCTGAAGGCATCCCACCAGACAGCCAGTTATCCAGTGTTTCTCATCTTAGGCTGCTTAGATGTAAAAACGAAACAACAACAACAAAAAACCCCTTCACTTTAAATCTCCGCACACCCCCACACCAAGCACAGCACATGCCCAAAAGAAGCACTGTTAGTCTGATCCAGTTCACCCAACATCTGTGCAGAACAGGTGCTTCAGCAGGGCTTTTTTGGCACTTAAAAGTGCCATAAAAGCCCCACTAAAGTGTGCAATTTATACAGATGCTGCAGAGCTGGGTTAAATTAACACGCTGCCTCTTCCAGTAAAGTGCGGTTTGTTTGGGTTTTTTTCACATCTGTCAGCAGCCTTCATCAAGCTAATAAAGTGGACAAAACCTAACTTGTATTTCTATAAAAAGGCACAGGAAAAAAATAGGTGAATCAGAAAAAGCAAGGGGAAAAGCAGCTGGAGAGGTAATCACTGTAGGAAAAAGAGAGCATAAGACCATCTGCCACCTCTTCACACAACAGAAATTATCACTTCGAAAAGCAGCTAATAATTTAAGTTCACATTTTACCATTCTGGACAAAATGGTTTAAGAGATGCAGCTCTGATGCTGAGAAATTCTGACTATGTAAATACAGTTGCAGTGTCTGTGATCACGAGTCAAGCCTTGCACCTATTCTACTCTACCCTCTTCTTCTAAGGGTCTGTACAAATTTCCCATTAGGTCACACATTTCCCAGCACTTCTGAACAAAACAGGACCACCGCTTCCTTATTTTTGAACTGACACTGGTACCTGTTATTTGGAAGCAGTTTTGCTGTAAAATGTCTAAGTGGAGACATCCCTTGAGGACAAAATACCTACCTGGCTGAGTTACTGCTGTAGAAGCTGGCACGCCTGCTTGATGCTGGTTTCCCAATGCATTCAAAGCATTTTGAACAGTTCCAGGTTGAGAAACGGTCTGCATGACAACTGGACCCTGAGCTCGCAAATACTGCTGGCCTGGTGCTGAAACAATCTGAAGAACACTTCCTGCAATGGCAGAGTTTAATTTAAAGGGAAAAAAACGTTAGACTAGATGAAATAGAAGAGAGTCAAGAGTCATCTTGGGATGGTTTAGGAACAGTGCCTCCATCATCACTGCAGGGCTTAGACTAGATAGCCTTCTTCCAACCCTGATTCTCCAGCAGAACGGATTATTGAAACAAGCATCAAGCATCATGTTCTGGGGCATCTAATCCAAAGTGACCGAACACAATAGATTGCTCATCAGGCCAAAAATTAAAAACCGCTTCAGTTTTCTCTAAATTGCACGTAGAAATATTTAGACTTAGGAAGAGGTTCTGAAAGACATAATCATTCTAAAACTTGGAAAAAGCAACCAACTCAAATCCCACTGCTTTGCTTTCTCACTTATATTTTCTTTTTTGGCCTATGTCCAAGCCAACCCACCCCTTTCACAGCCAGGCAGGTTTTCCAGTTCCGCCACAATTTGGGAATTCACATACTAGGAAGCTCCAAAATCAGAGCCATAGAGAGGCTATTTCTGATCAAAAACTGCCTACGTTGGAGACACAGCACAGAGCAGGGGTTGGGTTAAAATAGAGATGAACATTAACATAGTTTCTGTAGCATTACTTCTAACTAAACATGTCTCGAATTTTGTGCTATTCAATTTACCTAGTTTTAAACAGAAAGAACAGCAGATGTTATCATTTTTGTTGCTCAGTCCAGGGATGACCCAGTCTATGTTGATGAGGGAACACAACTGGCATTTGGTTTTTAGCAAGGCCTGGTAGCTTGGTGGGAATTAGAGTTAGGTAATCTGTTGTGGACAGATTTTGTTTGCAGTTGAAGTCCTGCCTGCTTATTCTGGCATAACTCCAGATGTTAACTGCTTTATTAACTAATCCAAACAATCCACTCATTACCTCTCCTAGCAGCATCCCTTCCTCTTGTCCCTTTCCCTTCTGTATAAAATCTTTTTACTTTCGCCCAGTCCATTTGTAGCATCTGATGAAGTACCATATTTACTGACAAGTGCGGCAAGACGAATTCAAGACAACTTTCCGATACTTAGATTCTATACCTGGAAAATTATAACAAATGTATACGTTTTCCACATACAGAATCTAATAATTGGGGAGGGGGGGTCATCTTAAATTCAGCGTCATCTTAGATTCAAGTGAATATGGTAGGTAGTTGCCAATGAAAGCGGATGCCTCTCTGAACCAATTAGTCTCTCAGGAGCCCCCTACCAGTAGCGTTACACATCTCTAAGGTGCCCTCTGCCCCAGATTCCCACGTAGTAAGGTCGTAAGAATGGCAGCTATGGCTGCCACAGCCAGTCAAACTTCAGCCGCTGCCGCCACTTAGGGAACAGACCATGGTACTTGCATCTCTGCCCCCTGCCCTACCTTCTCTGCCTGCCTCCAAACGAAAACAATTTTGTGCTGACTAAATAATAATGCACTGGTTCGTTCCAGTTGCACTGGACACATTTTGGAACATATCCATGAAGTAAATACTCAAGCATAATGTTTTAATACACAGGAGCTACCTCTTTTATGTAGTGCAATACTGGCATATTTTTTTTTAAGTGAAATCTACCCTGCCTGTCACATACAGTGAACAGATAACAACAAACTATGTTACTAAGGGGCGGGGGGGAAACCTCCTTTTTCAAATCCGGTTCAAGTACATACAACATTCCCCATTCCAATGACTTAACACATCAGTACTGGAAAACCCACAGTCTGAAACTGAGTACCTTGCAGCTGCAGAGGCTGCCCCGCAGTGAGCTGACGCAGTTGGCTATGTGATAAAGTAAATTTATTCCCTTGAAACTGCAGTGTTACAGGTGTCTCCGGCTGAGCGATTCTGCCTTGAGCTCCTGCTATGGAGGCCAGTTGGGCTATTTTTACTACCTCACCACCTGTAAAGGAGGGAAATAGGCATTAAAGAAGGTCCTTTGGCTTTTGCAATTCTCAGTGTTGGTTAGTAAATTGGTGCTGAAGCGCCTTCCATGCATAATTCTATTTAGTGCAGTAAAAGTGTCATATAAAAGTTCAGCAGGTATTACTTTGGGTTTGTTGGATAAACTGGAAAGAAACTGATCATTTAGAACTAAAACATCAATGTTTTAGAAGTTATCCTTCCACTTTTATAAGCAAAAGGTGTAAGAGCTACCTGAAAACTCATGTGACACTTTGTAACAGAACAGGAAGAGACATTAAAGTGATTTCCACTGCCTTTTCAAGAGCGCTGAGAAAGATTTAAAGAGGAGACAAAATATTCACACAAAATATAGTGAGATAGAGGTGCATTTTATATACAGCTCCGAGATTAAAATTTGCTGCTGAAGCATCATTTATAGTAAGTGGTCTGCACTGAGACAAATCAAAAAAGCTTTAACACAATACGTACCAGAAGCTTTTTATGATTTAAAAACAGTAAGGTTACACGCAAGGAAGCATCAAGTATTAAATGATTTAGAAAAGGCCAGCACAAACACGTAGCTTTTGTAAAGGCAGTGCATTACCCCAGAGATAAAATTAATACATCAGTGCTCAGTATTCTACATACATGCTAATAGGCAATGCACATACAACCTTAAAGCAAAGCCTTATTGCTTTTCTCTGCCTAACAGTTGCGACTTTTGTCTCTGCGAGAGAGGCCTTTTAGCAGACGGATTAGTGTTTAATATGGAAAGAATTATTAGGACAGAGCTAAAACATTTGGTCTGAAGGAAGTCTTGCCAGCAGAAGAAACATGCAGAAATAGGAGATTAAGTTGACACCACTAATTTATGTCCACAGCAATTCTATTGTTTCTTATCCAATTTTTGATTGTCCTTGGTCATAAGCAATGTCGTGAGCAAGGCTAATCAGAAGAGTGAAAAAAACAACGATTCTGTACACATTTTAGGGTGCCTAGTAACTTAACCTCATTGTAGTAAGAAGGTGGGAGAAACCTTGAAAGGGGAGGCCACTTACTAGGCAACCGTGCCTGGGCCTGAGAGGTCAGTACCAGCCTCTGAGGCAGCACACTTTGTTGGATGGTGTGCGAGGGGGCCTGTGGCTGGGTCTGGCCTAGCTGTGAGGCCTGTGCAGTGGTCTGACCCCGCTGTTTCACAGGATTGGCTGTGCTAGTTGCTGTGGTGAAGGTCGCTGCTGGCTGGTGTCTTGGAGCACTGGTGGAAGCCTGAGTTGTCTGAAACTGTGCTGCTGCGGCTGCAATCAATAAGGTTTGTTTGTGCAAGCTGTTAGAGGTTTTAACTCCACTGTTTTAAACAACCTGCATTAAAAAGAAACCTTCCAAGAGGATATTAAAATAGCTAAAGGAATGGCTTTTCCTTACAGACTGGGATTGCTACCCATATTTATCACTCTAGCCTATTTTTACATTATACAATCAGTAAGTATGTTTTAAAAGGCTAAAAGCATACACATGAACTCCTAAGTTGGGCAGAACATTAAATACAATCAAGGTTTAAAAACCAACTGGGCCACAGGATATTCCATGCATTATCACAATTAGGCTATACCAAGCTTAGCTTTGCACTACACCAATAGATCATACAGTAGCAACTAGTGGGAAAATTTACTGGCAATTAGTTGGTTTGCATCTCTGTTTTAAGAGCCATTAGTATTCTAGACCATTAAGCTAGAGGAAAGAAGAGTTCTATTAACATACTAACACATATCAATGTATTAAGAGATTTCGGCAACCAAAGCAGCAATACTGTTCTTACCTTGGTTTGCAGAAACTGTTGCAATGGGAGATCTCCCTCGGACTTGTCCCTGCTGAGTTACTGTAGCTGTGGTCACTGTGCGTTGTACTTGAGTGCTTGGAAAAACAACAGTCCTACCCTCAGGCTTCTGTCCATACTGAACTGGTTGAAACAACCTGAAAATTTTATGTAAAATAAAAGCTTCAGACAAATTGCTTACCCCAAACCTCTACAAATTAATTCGTTTCCTCCTCAGTGAAATGCCTTCCCTGGAGAATGGGACAATCTAGGTCATCGATTAATTCCTATATAATTCAACTTTTTTTTTTTTTTAAAGAAAAGGAATTGTTTCACATTGCTGTAATGCTGTTTTCCCCCCAAGTCTTTAGCTTCTACTGCCGCTGCTCTTATTCTTGGCTTTTCCAAGGAGCAGCAGCAATAGCAAAACACTGAGTAAAAATGCGATTCATCTCATTACTAATCTTTAAAACCCTGTGGGCAGGGATGCAACTGGCAGAAAAAAAAAAACAGGAAAAAGGAAAAAAAAAAGAAAAGCTACTGCTACCAGGGGAATCTATAACCGTAACATGTGGACATGTGCAGAATAATTAAAATAATGGTGATCAACTTCAATCACGTAGGCTGCAAGCAGGAAAAACAAAGGGTCTATCACAAGGCTTTCAGAGGGATGCCCCATGTCCAGAAAGAGAAGCTGTACAACTTCAAGATGCTGCAGATTAAAATCAGGTCCACAAGAAATATTGTTACACTTTATGTCACTGAACTATTCCTTATGCAATTGTAGCCATAGCTATATGCCCGAAGGACTTCCAAACTACCTGCTAATACAGAAAAAAGACATACTTTCAGTTTCCTAGAACTAGATGCTCTCTCTCTATCTGAATGTGAAATATAACCCATTACCGGCCAAAGGAAAAATTTGGCAAGCCACAAGCTGAGTCAAAGTAGAACTGAGCCATGTGCTTCAAAAAAACATACACACATCATGACACCGTGTTATGTCATGCCACAGTAAAATTTGGCTTTTTGTCAGAGCTGCTAGTCTGCGGTCATCAAACCCTGATTTACTTCCAAATTTAGAGCATCATAAATGCACTTGAGTAAGCCAATATCCACAGCTTAGAGAACAAGGAGGCTAGATTGTGCAATACAAGAGTAATGAAATAACTAGGGCATCATGTGGTCCTAACAAATCTAATACACTACCAGAACCAGTTTCATAAGTAAATATTTTCGAAGTAATATAAACTCTTCAACCAAATACAGATAAGAACCAGTGAATAACTACATCTCAAACATGTCACCAATATTATATCCAACAATATTTTCTTGTAAAGTTGTGCAAACCTGCTTGGTTTGAGCTTCACTGGGTTAGCTCTGGGTGGAGGTGGTGGTGAGCTGTAGATTTCTTCAATAAGCTTTCTGGTCACCTTTTGTTTTGGCAAAACTTGTGCTTCATAATGAGTCATTTTATTTTCTATGCCAATCAGATCAAAGAGAGACGTATCTGTACCCTAGGATTATTGTGAAATAATGTGTCAGTGCAGATAAGTAAAAAAGTTAAGAGTAACTGGTATGTCTCCTTACTCAGTTTATATAGCCCAAAGATAACAAATGTTTCTAGCTTCTCTCATTTGCTGCATTTATTTAAAGAAAACGAGAGTCAGGTTTACTTTTAGTTAATAGATGTTATGCTGAAATATCTAACTGCCTAGGTAAAATCTACAGTTAAGATTCCCATCCTTACATTGGCTAGAAGTGAAATTAAATAGGTAGTCAGACTACTGTACAGAAAACAGAATTTACATAAAAACTGCTGGAGTTTTTCCAGTATTTCCAATAGCCTCATTAATTAAATACCAGTAAATACAAAACTGAAATACCAAAGACACAGGGCATATTTGGATAATCAAAACAGCATAAAAATATTCATCTGAGTGTTTTTAGTATGCCTGTTACTATCAAGGCACAGTATACACACGTTAAAGACAACAAACCGATCCAAAAAGCTTATGCCTTTCATCTTTCTCCTCTTTAGCACAATTACTTTCCCCTTCTTGCAGGAGTATACCAAGGCAAAATGAATGAGGACCTCCTCATGTTAAAAAAGAAAAGTTACTATGAATCCTGAAAACAGGAAGATGATTATGGAACCTGATAGTAAAGTGGGTTTTACTGCAATTTTTTCAGATTTTGCCTGTCAAGAATTTTTGTAGGTATAGGAAAGTTCCTGAAGACCAAATCCATGACTGCAATGCAAAACAAAGCCAATCTCTGCACAGGCAGCTGAAACATGAATGCCAATCAATTACTAACCCAATTCTGAAAACTCATCAACAAATTATTAGAAATTAGGAAAGATGTAGTAAATGTACCTTGAACGAGGTATGTAGCAAATTCCTTCTGTTTATGATCTGTAGTTTGACCTGAAGTATACACACCGTAGTAAATACCTAAATTCTGCAAGTTTTTAAAATTCACTTTTCCACTCACCTTCCAAAGATCAGATTCTAGAGCTTTTAGTATTAGTGAAGCAGTTCCATACTCCAGTGCTTCTGACACATAAGAGGAGCTAGAAAACCTGGGATTTATAAGGTCCGGATGATTACAAATCCTTTGCAGCTGCATCAGAACATGGAGGACACTGACAAAATGTCCACTTTTAAGTGCATCTTGGGTTCTGTTGAAGAAAGAAAAAAATGTAAATACCACAATTTCAGTTTAGCTTTCATAAAGAGCTGACCTTAACCTCACAGGGCCAGAATCTGAAGTGAAAAGTGTCACACAACAATCTTAATATGTGGAGAGAAGCATCAGAAAAGTGAATGTGAATTTGGGATAGGCACTAAACTGAGGGACCAACAGCACTGCCTAAAAATCAGACAGAGTCCAAGGATCCCCCACACAACTCTGCCAATAGACTACACAGCTTCTCAAACATCTCTTGGGTATAGATCAATAGTTATGTTGAATTCTTCTAGCTTTGTGACGTAGAAAACATCCAACAGAGGTAAGAATCAAACAAAAGCAGTTTTTCCTACTGACCACCAGAACTCTATTTAAAGTTTCCAGAGGTAAATACCTAATCATTCAATTTTTTAAGTCACTGACTTTCAACTTGTGGTCTGTGGACCCCAGGAGGTCTGCAGACCATGTATAAGGGGTCCACGAAAGATGACTACGATCAATCAAAAGTATGTGAATAGCTACACTTACAATTCAAAGGGGTCCACATCTCCCTTCAAAATTTTCAAAGGGATCCGTAAATGAAAAAAGGTTGAAAACCACTGTTTTAAGCCCATAATATCACTTGCCTCAAATTTTAAAGCTTCCAATGTAGACGTATGATTTTCACTCATTATGAAAGTGTTTGGAGAAATACTAAATGCCATTACCCAGCAGAATCACAGCATTTTTAACTTATTATTAGAATTCCTTACCCTGGTTGTAATATGACATCTTCATACATTGCCTTTTGCCGGTTCGAAAGACGACACTTTAGCACATGCTCATATTTTTTCGTAAGTTGCTTTTCAACATCTCTCTTTGATCTTCGCAAAATAAATGGTTGAATCATCTGAAAAGTTTCATAAATTAAGAAGAAAATTCTCCTCCACATTAAGATTCAGTTTGACAGCTGATAACTAAGATTATCCAGACATGATGTACATATGCGCTGGACCTATGTGTAACATGATTATGCTGCTATACAAATGGCTGTAGGAATGCTGTTTGGGGATTTTTTTTCAACTTCTGGCTAATTGTGCTCCAAAATCTAAGCTTTTATTATTGGTTTGCTTGGAGGGTTTTCCCCATTTTCATAAAGAAATCTCTAACCCTTTACAGTGGAAAAAACAAAAAAAACTTACAAGTTGTAAACTGAAATGTAAATCAATGCCCATGTGTGCTGGCACCTTCAAAACCAGAGCTTTCAGAGATGTGTGAAGTGCCTCTATTCATTGCAAAGAAGTGATAAAGACTGTTAATTATTTCAATGATGATCTTTTTAGCAGATGCACAAAATAGCAAGATTTGCTAATCTTGGCATGCAATGGAAGAAAATTTGGGCAGGGTAAGACTCAACATCCAAATGATTCAAACTGCTTTAACTAAGTTGTAGGTTTATATTAATGTAGTTAAACGAGAACAAACCTCTGCCAATCTAAATATGACACTCATGGATGTTGCTTAAGTCAGTTTCTTGCTCGCTTAAATGCATCTCTGGTGCACAACAAGGGATAAGGAAATTGGGACCCATTCTTCATGTTCCCACTCATATTTCTTCCATGGTACCAAAAGCCTCTCCTTAGGAACTAACGCCAAAACTTCCTTCCTATATCTCTGTATGTCAAGAGCCCCAAAAACCTATCCCTTACCCAGCTCTTAAAATCACCAGCTTGTCTCAATAATACAATTCTGTACTGTCACTAGAAAATTCTTTGACAATGAAAATTTGGGGGCACCAAAAGTTAACTGGATGCAACACAAAAGCCCCTCTTTGGGTTTAATCATGGAGTGTAATGGATCTTAAGAGGGATATGATTTGAAAGGATCCACGTCACATAAGAACAGGGACCAACACACAACAATATTTTGCCAACATACATTGCAATGCTTAGAGCACGAGTTCCTATATGAATTAATCCAAGTGTTAAGAAAAGGCAGAAAATTCAGAGTTCACCTAGCTGCCCCCACAACCTCATTTTTTCCATCAGGTATGACTGAAGTAGTAAAGATGAAGAGAAAAATAATGACATACTCTGTGTAATCTTATGACAAGCTTATGGCAATAATCCTGGTTTTCCTCATTGGCTGCTTTTACTGGAAAGTCTAGATAAGGTCTGGAAATTCCTGGAATTAAAAAATGCACCATGGTCCACAACTCCATCAGAGTATTATGCAAAGGGGTGTCTATCAGGAGTAAGCGATGCTGGCTGTAAATAATAAAACAAAGTTTGTGAAACATCAAGTATTAGTTATTAGGTACTCGTTTATGAAAAATGAGACGCACCTACGGAACACATATCTGACTCAAATGCTTAAAAACTGAAACCCTACAGCATACAATACTACTAAAATAACCGCCATTGCAAATCAATTTAAAACAAAACATCGCCTTCCTTGGAAATTTTTAAGAGCAAGTTAGACCAAAACTTATCCAGCATAATTTAGACATGAATGAACCTGCCTTGAGCAGGAAGCTGGACTAGATTGCCTGAGGTCCCTTCCAGCCATATTTTCCTAAAATGCTATAAAAATAAACCCAAAATGCAAATTTCCTTTAATCACTGCCCAAGGCAAAATTTGCTTCTTCAGTAAATAATTAAAAGAAGCAAATAATCTGTTTGCCTAACATCTCAGCTATGTTGGGATGCAATGCCCTCTGTAAAAAGATGATCAATTCAAACTAAACAAATCAGTGTTATATAAGCATTCAAAACTGTTACAACATTAATTTAAACAACTTCCTCTGCTTCATTAATTTAATAAAAAATACAACGTTATAAAAAAAAGTCACTCACTGACACTAATGCAAATTTAGAGACTGATCCAAAATAAACCATCTCTCCATCAAGCTAGCTTCCTGTTTCTATAGCATAAAAATATTTTAGGAAATATACTGCTAAAAGAGCAACTACCACATGTGAGCAAGTCTCTGGAACTTGACTGCTTAAGTAAAGGAATCTCTAGGTTCTTATCTGGATAGTTCGCAAAGTACACACAGAAGACACATGAATACATTTTTAAGTAATCCTCTTCTAAAAGAAAAATTGATCTAGAAGTGATGCAAAAAAACCCCCTTGATCTGATCCATACCTCCGGAGACTGAAGAGTGCCTCCCAGTGCTTCTCTGTCATGTTTTTAATTTGCTGCATCTCATCTACAACTAAGTACTTCCATCGCATCTTCATAAAGGCTTGGTGACCTTTAAACAGCTGTTTATACGAGGTGATGCACACGTTAAAGCTGTTGGGTTCTGTCCACCCCTACAAAAAAATCCCCAAGGTAAATAACAGCAGGATGGACACATGGGAGAATTTTACTGACCCCTACAACAAGCTGTGGTTTGGCAGCAACAGAAAGATACTGCACCCCTAACCATTTGTGAGTAAATCTTTGTCTTCAAATTATAGTTGCCCTTGAAAAATGGTTAAGGCATCTCATGACTTGTTCAACACTGAGGTTACTCTGTCATTTCTCTGGGTTTTTCAAAGCTTTTTTGTGGATTAGTGTCTCTTGATAAATGCGAGAGGTGCCTGTTACATTTGTTGTTACCGATTTCTTGTTATATTATGACAGGAACATGCTGCACAGAGTTGCTAATACAAGCAGTGATCTAGTCGGACATTAGATTCAGGTAAAAGTCTCACTGCTAAAACTATAAAGATGGCAGTGAAAACACTGCAGAATACAGTACCTGTCTCTTGGCTCTAAGTTCTCTTTGGCTCCCGAAGTACAAAAGAATTTTCAACCCAGGGCACCAGCGTTTCAGCTCAAGCTCCCATTTCAATATGTTACAACTCCGTACAACAACAAGATGAGGACCCCAATTACCTACAGGAGGAAAACCACTGCAGGTGACAATACCAACATACTTCTGAGAAACACTGAAACTCATGTTCTCCCCTCTGCTCTTAAATTAAGGACTGAATGTACCGAATTCATTATTAAAAACAGATGGGAGACCATAATAATCCTGATAACATGACTAACAGCAAGAGTTAACTAGTCTGAAAACAGAGGTATCATTTAGGTTGGCAATCATACAATTACAACTATTTATGAATGACTCTGAAGAGAATAGGGTCCCGTGTTCATTACACAATATGAGGGATTCTTTTTTATGCTATTAAAGTGAAAACTGAATAAATAACTAAATTGGTCTCTGAAAGCCACACAAAGGGAACAGCAGACTGATCAGGGAGCTGCCAAATGGTATAGCTAGAACATGAAGCAACTGAGTCCTAAATTTCAATCTAAATAGGTTTTTACTAACATAATCCTTCTTCTCCATCTGTTAAGTCTTATTTTACTCAACTAAAACAAAGACTATGAAGCAAATCTGACACTCTCCGTCTCCCTCTCACTTTGTCTAGTGCATATTAATTTGCTGGCTCCTGTCTAGCTTCTGATGCTGCTAGCAGCTGATTCTTATCTCCGAACGCAGCATGTCCTGTGAGCCAACTCCCCTTTCCACCAGAAGCCAACCTACCAAAGCCACCTGAAACACAGTGAAGTGGCACTGCTAACTGCCAGAACACTTAAGTGTGCTCCCCCTACAGCTATGCCCCAAACTGTTTTCATACAGGATTTGGCACACACACATACACACACACCTGGAAAGATCCAGATCAGAATTGCACAAGGATCCTCTAGCACGTCCAGGGAATGCATTCAGCATGTTAGATGCCATCTTTGGGGGCTTGAACATATCCTACAAAGCACCATGCAGCTACCCTGTGTCTGGCTCCATATGTATTAAGTTTCAGAACTAGAAGCCTGAGCACAGATGCAGAGTGAACTTACCTTCATTGCAAGCCAAGTGTGCAAAGAAGGCAATGACTTGCACAGTTTTCCCAAGCCCAGCCTCATCTGCCAGAATACCATTCAGATTCTTCTTATATAGCTTTGCTAACCAGTCCAGCCCAATCTTCTGATACTCTCTGAGGGTCCCGTACAACAGGGACGGAGTATTATATTTTACCTGTAGCAAAAGAATATATGTTTCTACTTTTGATTAAAGCTTAGCAAACAACTAAAGTGTAAGGAAGCAAGCACAAAATGTTTCCTATAGTGATTTGCTAATTATAAAAAACATTTGATTATTAACTGGTTGTTAAGAAATATAATCTAGATAATGTCACATACAAGGGTGACATTGAGGAATGTCACCCTTGATTCTTGAGGAAACATGAGCAATGTTAGCTTGGTACTTCAAGCATACTTCTAAAGCTAAATTCTTTAAATAATGCAAATACAAGCTCAACTGAAAATGATTTTTACCGCTGTTGTGATCCTAGCGCTGCCTTTAGGTAACAGCACTTCTGCAGCACCAGCAACTTCTGCTATGTCTCTTGCGTGTTTCTTTGGAGGACTTGATCTCTCTAGCCCCTTATACTGATCAATGCTGAGAAGCGAGTCTATGAGGACCACTTCCTTCTGAGGGCTCTCCCTGTCAGCTGCATGGTCTTCCATTTCTACAGCACACATAATACAAAAATTATTACTAGGGATATACCAAAATCGTGATTTCATGATTTTTAAGGAAACTGTGAAATCAGCCACTTTTCACAAAAAAAAAAAATTCAGAGAAATCTGTGAACAAAAGAAAGCCTGCAAAAAAAGCAGGGAAAAGCAAGACTAGGTAAAAATAAAAAGGTTTTACTATTTTTTCCCCCCTTGGGCAGCACAGCCAGGCTGGGATAGGGAATTGGGGGAAGGGGAAGAGCAGGGCCTGGCTAGGACAGCGTGGCCCAGCTGGTGGACAGCGGGGCAGTGGTGGCCCATCCCTGCAACCATGCGTGCCCAAAGAGGGGCAGGGGGAGCAGTGCTGGTTCAGAAGCAGCAGAGCCAGGAGAGGAGGGGAAATGCGACCTGATTGGGGAGCAGCAGGGAGGCAGCGGCATGTCCTCATACTGGGATGGGACAGGGCTCATGTTTCATAGACATTAGACATTAGGGCTGGAACCTTAATTCAGCTGACGGTCATTTCCCACCCATGCAGGCCAGGGCCAGGAGGGGAGCAAGGCCAGGCAGGGCTAGGGGGCAGTGGCAGCCCAGGTGTCTGTCGGTCACCCTAGCCAGAGGTGTGGGGGCACAGTCATAATCTGCTTGCAAAACTGGAGCCCAGGGCCACAGCAAGCCCACTAAATTTGACCCTGGGCTCCACAACTTTAGTAGTTTCACAAGATAACTAAGGCATCTAATTCCTATTTAGGTTATTAACTTGCTGAATGTTTCAATTGTTTTCTGTTTAGCCATCTAGAATGAAAAGCAAGTTGAGCTCAGAAATAGGTTCTCAATGTTTACACCATAGGGATATCAGAACAGAAACGAGCTTTTATAATCCCACTAAGAAATCCTCAGAAATTTTTCAGTATTTCAGAACAAATAGTTCTGTGACAAACGATGCAACATACAATGAAAAGTTACTCCCTAAATTTAACAGTGTACTTCCAGCTTTTCTACAATGCCACTGTAGTTCACAAGAGCCTCTCAAACATTAAATTAAATGTATCCTTACAATATCCACAAAGTAGGGAAAGATTATTCTCCTGTTATACATTGGGAACTGATACACAGAGAAATTAAATGTTTTGCAAAATCATCTAGAAAAATATTCAGCATTACCAAGAGTAGCACCCAAATCTCCTAAGCCCTTTTTCTGGGTCCTTGATCACAAAACCATTCTACCTTATGAGACCATATGGTCCCATTCAGAAGCCAGTACTGTACTTTTCATTTGTTTCAGATGGACCTTTATATCTGGTTTCTCAGAATATGAACCATCTTGATGGAATCCAATTTTATAAATAAAATAAAATCAATTTACCTTCTTCACTGGTATCCTCTTCATTGTCAGGCTTAGGCTGGGGCCAGTGAAAATTCTCTGCAAAGGCACCTTCATACATCTTTACTAAGTCATCCAAAGGCAATTCAGCTGAAGGTCATTGAATATATACAAAGTTATTACCCATAACAACTAGTAACAGTCCATATTGTTGCTTTATAAGTATCAAAGTATCTCTTATTGCTATGTTAGACATACACACACAATCTGCAGTTCAAAACTACGATAGTTGGAAGGATAGCAACTATTTTATGTAATTATTGAAGACCTGGGGTTTGGAGGACATTAGCCTTTACCTTTGGACACGAGTTTAAATCGGATTAAAAGGGTAAATGACAGCAGCTCAGCTTTTTTAATCACCATCCAAACTCACTCATTAGTTAAAGGTCAGGGGAAGCATAGCACTGAAACAGTGAAGCAGTCCCTGCTAGTTATTCTGAACAGTAGGTACATGCTCTGTAAGAGCAACTTTTGTAAAGGCCTTTGTCCTTTTGACTGGTCAGCAGCCCCTTATAAGCTAAAAATGGCTCAAATCTGCTGAATTTCAGACATGCTACAAAGCTCTTCTCCTTGAGCAAGCAGCAGCTGATGGAGGGTCACAGAAGTTGAAGGTGATGGTTCGAGCAAACTGGAAGAGGTGAGGGAAGGTTTAAAGCAGCATTGTTTGTATAAGTGATGTTTCTTCCACCTTCCTGCAGCTCTTGTGATCTGAACATATAGCAAGGCCACCTACAGACAGCTCTGTTTGGAAACTTTTTGATGCTGGGCCCATCTATAGGAACAACATCTAACTAAAGAGTCACTCACACAGGGCACATCTACACACGATGCTACGGTGATATAGTGTCAGCAGGCACAAACAGTAACACTGCAGCTGTAGCGACACGCTTCCTCGGTATAGCGCATCACTACAGTGATATAGGTACTAAAATAACCGTGCACCAGCAGCACAGCAACGGCTGTTACTGTGCCATCATTTAGTACTTCCAAAAGGTACTACCTAAGGAAGGTACTCCAAAAAAGTACTAAATGATGGCGCAGTAACAACAGCGCCCTAGGGGCCCGTGTAGATATGCTCACACCGACACTTTTTCCCCCAGACCAATTATGTAAGAATTATCTAACTAAATACAAACATTCCTCAAAGTTCAATAATTTAGCCCCTAAAATTACCAAATACTAAGCAAGCACACACTAAACGAAGCAAAAAGCCTCCTTAAAGGAATACCAAGTCGACCGAATTTGAAAGCTGAACGCACTGATAGAAGAAGCATTCTTTTGCTAATAGCCATTATTTACAAACACAAGGCAACAGAATTGCTACATATTTTCATACATTACGGCACTAGGTTCAAACCCCTGTTCAAACCCCACATGCATACCTTCTTTGGCTAAGTTAGACAGCTCAGTTTGATGGTTTATATTTCCTTCTTTAGCCTCTTGCTCTGCAATCGTTTCCTCTTCATCTTCAACTAAAATCAGAACACAATAAAGTATGGTTGCATACATGATAGGTCTGCAAATTTAAACATGTCTCAGATCTTTTTTCCAAATAACAGGCACTCAAAGTCAAAGGGATATTTTAGAAGAAGTAAAACATTAGAAAATTGGTCTTATAATCATGGAATCATAGAAAATTAGGGTTGGAAGGGACCTCAGGAGGTCATCAAGTCCAAACCCCCTGCTCAAAGCAGGACCAGTCCCAGCTAGACCAAGGCTTCGTCTACCATGGTCTTAAAAACTTCCAATGGTGGAGAGTCCACCACCTCTCTGGGTAACCTGTTCCGTGTTTTACTACTCTCCTAGTGAGAAAATTCTTCCCAATATCTAACCTAAACCTCCCTTGCTGCAACTTGAGACCATTTCCAATCACCTACCCTGGAAATCTTCCAAGAGGAGACTGGACGGTCACCTTTCTGGGGTCATCTGACTCCCCGTTGTCTGTCCTGCCTGGTGCAGGGGGCTGGACCCGATGAACCCCCGGGGTCCCTTCCAGCCTCGCAATCTATGAATCGCTCCTTGTTCTGTCATGTGCCACCACTGAGAACACTCTAGCTCCGTCCTCTTTACAACCCCCACCCCTTCAGGTTGTTGAAGTTTACTATTAAATCCCCTCTCAATCGTCTCTTCTCTAGACTAAATAAGTCCATTTCCCTCAGCCTCTCCCCATAAGACATGTGACCCAGCCCCCACGCCATTTTTGTTGCCCTCTGCTGGACTCACTCCAATTTGTCCGCACGCTTTCTGTATTGGGGGGGTCTAAAACTGAACACAGTACTCCAGATGTGGCCTCACCAGTGCTGAACAGAAGGGAATAATCACTTCCCTTGGTCTGCTGGCAACAGACCTACCAATGCAGTAGTCTGTTAGCCTTTTTGGGAACAAGGGCACACTGCTGGCTCATATGCAGCTTATTGTCTACAGTAACTGCCAGGTCCTCTTCTGCAGAGCTGCTGCCCAATCAGTCAGCCCCCAGCCTGTACCAGTGCATGCGACTGTTCTGTCCTAAGTACAGGACCTTGCATTTGTCCTTGTTGAACCTCATGAGATTGCTTTTGGCCCACCCTCCAATTTGTCTAGGTCACTCTGAATCCTAGTCCTGCCCCTCCAGCATATCTACTACTCCCCCCAGCTTGGTGTCATCTGAAAATTTGCTGAGGGTGCACTCTATGCCATCTTCCAAGTCATTGATGAAGACACTAAACAAAACTGGCCTCAGGACCGACCTCTGGGGCACGCTACTTGATACCAGCTGCCAACTAGACATCGAGCCATTGACTATTACCCTCTGAGCCTGATGCTTCAGCTAGTTTTCTATCCACCTTACAGTCCATTTATTCAGCCCATTCTTCCTTAGCTTGCCTGCAAGACTGTTGTAGGAGACTGTATCAAAAGCCTTGCTAAAGTCAAGGTATACCACATCCACTGGTATCCCCATGTCCACAGAGCCAGTCACTTCATCATAGAAGACAATCCGGTTGGTCAGGCATGACTTGCCTTTGGTGAATCCATGCTGACTGTTCCAAATCACCTTCTCCTCCAAGTGCTTAGAAATAGATTCCTTGAGGATCTGCTCCAAGTCTTTTCTCAATTAAACTGCTGAATCCTACACCTTTGTACAGCCAGGATCCAGTGAGTTGTTTAGGGTGGTTTATATGTAAACTTACAAATGTTATTTCATTCTTGAGGTACAAATGAACAGCGCAAGCAATCTGTATTTTAACTAGGAAAGTAAAATCGAAGAAGCTAATACCACAAATTCCTGTCCCTCTCTTTCCTCCACCTCTGTTACGAATTGTAATGAAGCCTTGGCAACAAAATTTTATACATGCACCTCACCTTATACTGCTCTTTAATTTTTAAGAATTGGGTGAACTTGTTATTTTGTGAAAAATCACCAGGTACATGGAGCAGCAGATTGACGACTAGTGGTTTAATATTTGTTATGTATAAACCATATGCACATGCACATTTCCCAAGTATACCACATACCGCAGATATGAAATTTTGAAAAGCAACTAACCTTCCTCATCAGTCAAGGATGTGCTTGCTTTTCTTTTCCTTCCAGGTGACAACAAATCCTAGCATCAAATAATTAAAATGTTTTAAATCCAGAGAATAAAAACACCAGATATCCTTTAAAGGAGCAATATGCAACCCATGCTAGCAGTACCATGATCTATCTTCTTCCCTTAACAACTTTCAGCACCACCATTAAATTGGAGAATAGACCAAACTCCATCCAGTAAGTTCAGTACATCAGCATCTCATTGGGACTCTGTGCCAATGCAAGGGTTTACTTGGAGAGATCACTCTGCAAGATGAGGATCTGTATATTC
The DNA here is from genome assembly GCF_030867095.1 of Alligator mississippiensis. Classification (NCBI taxonomy): domain Eukaryota; kingdom Metazoa; phylum Chordata; order Crocodylia; family Alligatoridae; genus Alligator; species Alligator mississippiensis. The sequence goes on along the minus strand of NC_081833.1, from coordinate 11,001,134 downwards.
AAAGGGGTAAATCACTGCCCTTTCACAAAAGCTGTGAGCTCAAGGACAGTAAGAACAATCTAGTTTGATCTTCTGTATGTCACAGGAGTCCCTCTACTGAGTAAAATGACTAGTGTTTCAGTCTGCAGGAAACTAAACTATAAGTCACAAGCAGGAAATGCAGGGAGGGAAGTAGGGGAATGAGGCCTGCAATGACTAGGAATTAATTAGGTGAGATATGCTCAGATCATCTTGACAGGCAAATGTCATGGACTGAAGAAAAGAGTCAAAAATCCCCAAACTTTCTGCGAATTTGACCAGGGGAAACTCTTCATTGACCACCAACCTGAGAACTGTCAGACAATCCTGAGCATGTGAGCAAGATATCTCACACAGACATCTAGAAAGAGACTTCTCTGCACCACCACCTCTGAGCACTGATCTACCCAGATCTGGTATCCCATCTTCCATTATGAGAAGGTTAGGACAGTACAGGCAATCGCGCTCTCAAGGTCCATGAGGAAGGGAAGGAGTGCAAAGGGGAACTTAGATTTGCAGATTACTTGGCCAAAAGGGACCACCATGACCAGAAGCCTGATTTCCTGGATTAAAATACTCCTTTTTAAAAAGTCACCAGATCGTGTTTAGAGACTTCACAATAATTCAACTCTGCTACTAGTAAAATGTTCCAATGTGTAATTACCTTCACAGCTAGGAAAATGCATCTTATTTTACTGAATCTGTGTAACTCCAACTTCCATTGCTTTGCTTTTGTCAGAAAAGTTGAAACCCCTTCTACTGCAATTAGATGTCTTTTCCATAAGCAATCACCTATACACAGTGATCAGGTCACCTCTCAATTTTCTCTTTGATAAGCTGAGTTTTTTCACCTCATAAGGCTTGAATCATATGTATTCCCTTACATTTGGCTATATTAAAATACATTTTCTTGGACTATTACTAATGAATAAGGTGAGTCAGAGTACTCTTTAAGAGTAACTTCTCCTTACCATTAATTTCTACCCCACCAATGAACGTGTGTGCAAACCCTACCAGCAAATATTTTTTAACTTAATGATCCAAGTAGAGAGTCAACCACTAATAAATACATCTTTCTTTTTTAAACACTAGAACAACTCTTTCAGATCCTCTGCAGTTTTCTATTAACTCACATTTTAAAAAGAATTTTATCATTCCCAGGCATAAACAGAATTAATTATTGAATTGAATATGTATGGTTCCTAAAGTGTGCTATTTTTCCCCTAATGACAAACTGTTTATGACCAGAAATCTAGCATTAACTTCCAGAGTTAATGAAAAGCAGCTTTCATGTTTATTTGAAACTGATTAAAAACTTTGTATTAAATAAAGGGAGTCAAATTATGAATAACTATGAAGTACTTTTTTAAGCAGCAGAAAAAACTTACCATCTCCTTTTCCAATGAAATAGCTTCTGCAAACTTTACACCTTTATCTGAAAAGATATTACACTTTAGGCACCCAACAACTGTTCTATATTCACCCATCAGCAATTCTATATTCTTATGCTAATATTTAATTTAATCAAAAGCAGCAAAATCAAACTGGTTGGATTTACGAATCAGTTCTTAACATTGGATAGATATCACTGTCAAAAAGATGAGACCCTTTTTAGAGTAAATGGATGGAATGATGCAAACACTGAGGAGCAGGTTATGACTGTACACCAGAAATCTAATTAAATCAAGTGTAGTTACCTTTCTTTGATTTTTTCTTTATATTCAAAGCTTTTTTCCTTTTCTCTTGGAATTCAATCTGCAATTTTATTTCAACCACCTAAAAAGTAAAGCAACAAAAGCTGATGGACCATTGCAATTTCAAAATTAAAATGGTTAGACTTTTACAAACAATCTTGCCTATACAAATAAAAAAAAAATCAACAGTTTACCTGTTCAATGTTAGACCAGAAGTATTCTATTTCTCTAGCAATTGAAGCAGCAATGCGTCTCAGTTTGTTTTGCTCCTCTCTTTTGGCTCTCTCTGCATTGAGCTTCTTTTCCTCATGGTAGCGGGCCACAGTTCTCACCATCTAATAAAACCATCATATAATCAGTGCATGCCCTCATTCCTTTTAAATCACCTTTCAGCTTCTTTGGTTGTTGCTTCACTTTTCTATTATGAGTGGAGGTAAACAGGTTCTTCCTTCTCTGTACCACTCGTCATTTATCTACTGCATTCAGGTTTCCTCTTATTGGTCTCATCATTAAATTAAAGAGCTACAATTTTTGTGACTTTTTCCTCATATGTTTTCATTTCCATGCCTATTTCTAGAACTCTTTGATTTCTGCTATATCTTTTCTGAGGTTTCCTAACACAACACAACGTTTGCATGCAGCAGTTCCAGTAGAAGAATGCTCTTTACATACTGTTGGATGGAAGGAATAGCTGACATAAAATAAACAAATAATATGGCTGCAATTGCCAAAACTGCTGCAAGTCAGTATCTTAAATCTGTATTTGAGGCACCTGAATATATCCTTGAATTTTCAGAATGCTGAGAACCCCGCATTTTTCACTGAAGTCAATGGCTACCATTATAAAGTCAGGAGCAGATGTTAGGTCCTCAACACTTCTGAAATTCAGCATTTGACCTACAGAATTAGCCCAGAGCTTCACATTTTGGTCATCCCCTCACATCTACTATAAGGATTTTTACCAGAAATAGAGAATATGTTTCAACACCAGTGTCACACAAAATACCTTCTTAGCAGTTGCCATCTTCCATTTTCTCTCTTGAGCAAAATCAGTTGCCATCCACTGCATTTCTTCCAGAAGATAATCCCAGTGAGATTTGGGTCTTGGGGCCTCCTGGAGTTTGGGCAATCGCCTCAAGGACCATAAGCCCTCCTTCCTCAGCTCTGCTATTCGTTGATGGATTTGATTTTCCTTAAAAACCAAAGGGCAGAAAATATCAGGTAAATCTCATAAAGTTGAATGCTAGAACATGGGACATGTCTGGAACAAACCAAGCCTAGATATTATATTGCAGTGGTAAAATTAACAGATTAAAGGTAATTCTGTTATAAGCAGAATTACAATAGCTGAAGCTGTATTTAACCAACTCCCCTGTTTAGCCAGCTAAAAGCTGACAAAAGGGCACAGCAATCAGCTTACAAAACCTATGCAAACTATAATTAAACTAAATGTTTTGACTGAAATCAAGAGCTGTTCTTATCCAAAAAGTAATATAATTGAGGATACGACACCTACACTACACAAAACATTTAGCTTTTAAGAGTAACAAGTCCTATTAAAGACTCAAAAAGGCATGGCTCAGATTTACTAGAAAAGTAATTTGGCCACCCACTGCAACACAACTGGTGAGCAGACTGTTGACAATACCAAAAAAATCGTGTGTGGCAACGGCAAGTGTTTCCATTAACAGTTTTGCTTTTAGCTTCCTTGGAAGTCCATAAAATATAAAATAAGGACTAAATACTGAAAGATGGGATACATACACACACGCCCACGCCCCCAAAGAACCAAGAGGTCCAGGTAGGAAAGTCCCTCTTTTTAGCCCTTTGACAAGAGAATCTTTCTGCCTGATGTACCTTTTTATGTTCCCAAAGGAAAACAATCTTACCAGCTTTACTTGTTCAGCAAGCTTGTCTTGAGAGCTGTCTTGTGGTAACACTGCAGCATTCTGAGCTGGGCTCTGTGTTTTAGGTGCTGAAGCTACTGCCAAGCCTGGAGGTTTTGATGCAATTGGAGACAGAGACTTGTTAGTTGCTGGAGATGTCCTGTTTGTTTGCACTGGGTATGTAGAAAGTGGTGCTGTGCCTGAGAGCGTTGCTGGTGCGATAGATGAGGTAGGCGGCAGAGAATTTGCTGTAAGACGCTGGGAATTTTGGGCAGAATCTGCAGATGGTCGAGTCAGGGTCACAGTCTGTGAAAGAAAAGGATTTGTTAAGTGACTACCAAATGACGTTTAACATCACATACTATGTAAATGTGCATTACAGGAGACTGTCTTGGCCAAATGCTGACTCAGCTTTGATCTGCTGACTACTTTTACCACAAGTCAGGATTTTACTGTTTTATTTAACGAACTATCTAGACAAGCAACCTAATTAACACTAGTTACACTGCAACCATTTTACACCTTTCAGCTATCTTCAGGAAGAGACTGCCATTATAGTCTACTGGGGGTAGATTTTCACACCAGGCAAACTTTACATCCAGACATTTTGAACGTCACGTACCTGTTGCTGTCCTGTAGCTTGCGGCTGGGACACCTGTGTTGGTGTCTGTCCTTGTACATGAAGGGCTGGCTGCACCTGCTGTTGAAGCGGTGCTGGGACCTGGGTATGGGGCGCAGTAGTGATGGGTACATTTTGTGGCTGGATCTTCACTTGAATCTGGGGCTGAGATGGAGATTCAACAATCTGTGGTGGCTGCTGTGGAAGCTGCAATGCAGCTGGGAGAGATGTTATGGGGACATTAGCAGGTTGCAGCCTCCCCGGCAGCTGAGGCGGAGGAGTGTGTAAACTTGCGGCATTCTGCACAGGAGGGCCTTTGGATGGGTCATACTGCTGCTGACTTTGTTTCTGTCCAGTGAGCTGTACAGCCTGAGGAGTGGGAGGCATTCCACCTGCAAAGCAAGAGGAGATCCCACAGGAATTAATTTCATGGGCTAATGCTCCATGCTAATTTAACAGCATGTGGATTTTGACTTGTTACTTACTGTGCCACAAGACATCATCACTTTGAAAAATATCACATCACAATGACAAAAATAAGTCACCATCACAATGAACAGTACAATCCATCATGCACAGGAATACAACTAAATCTGTGAACAGCACTACTACAAATAATATGTTATTTCTATTAAATTATCCTCTGAATTTCCCACATTTTTATGCACCAACGAGTTAGATGGAGACAATCCTAAAATATCGGCACCACTAAGTCCTAACATATGTTGACTGATATTCACTGAGGATGCTGCTCACTAACACGTGTACCAAAAAGGACGGTCAGTGAACTGGCACCTTTAATGAAGGAAAAAACAAATCTTGTCATGGATGCTTCAAAATGGGAGATCTCCTCCTTTATTTATTTATTATTACAGACCTGTGGATTAGATTCAGAACTCCTGGACTAACAATTTGCATCAGCACCTGTGACGTATTTCCATGCCCACATGCACCTCTGGAGCCCGTCACTCAGCTCCTTAAACAATCCAGGCATTGCATACCAAGTATTAATTTACAGGGAGAAATCTGTGGTGGAACTAGGATCTCAGAACACCAAGAACCCAAGTTTCTAGTTCCATCACTAACATCTCCTTGTTAAATTAATTTGCAATTGGCATGTGGTGACACAGTACCTTGTGCCGTTGGCATTAGCTGTTGAAGAGGAACTCCTGAAGCCACACCCGGATGCTGAAAAACCATCCCATGACGGCCCACTTCAATTCGTGGTCTCTTAGACGAATCTGTGATATTCAAATTCCATTTATGGCAGGGTATAATGGAATGGGTTCAGTTTACAAAGCATATCTACTACACATGATTTCAACATCAGCTCAGAAAGCTACAACTATACTAAGCATGTGTAGCATTGATGAAGTACATGCTCCAAGGCCCCTTAAAGGTGGCCAACTTGAAGTTTACTTTCCTCGGTCCAAGTAACACACCTGGTAATATTTTCATGCTTGCCAGATCCAATCCTACTTGTTGCAAGTGGGCTACAATGCATACTGCCCCCTCACAACAGATAGGCCAAAGTATCTGGCAATTGACAAAAACTCTGTTTCACGGGGTAGGCAGCTGTGGTCTTTCCATTAATAGTTTGCTAGCAAAACTGAGTTCCGTTTAAGAGGAACATACCTGCGGGAGCAAGGGCCTGCTGTCTCTTAAAAGCTTCAATTTCTATGGTATTCACAGTCCCCGTTACTGGAGTCCCTGTATGTGTTTGCTATTGAGGAAAAAAAAACAAACCACAAAAGTTAACGTTACATCTTCAATCACTCTTATAGCAATAGATAAATTATTCTGAAAACAAAGAACATCCATCTGTACAATTAGCTCTTCAAACTGACCGTATAATTCAAAAAAGTGTCAGCCATATGTGCTGACAGTTTTCAAAAGCCCCTATAGCAGAGTTACATGGCATAACCCTGAGACCCTTCAGCTTCCCAGTATCACTTTCTTAACTATGATGTGTGGGATATATTTTAGGAGTTGCAATACCAAGGAAATGAGGGGCAAGGGGGGGGAAATATACTTGGCTCATTTTTCTGTGCTTCTTTTTCTATTAAAAAAATGTCCATTTATGAGAGACTCTCCCCTCTAAGCTCAATGACGCCATCTTCTTAGTTCTGCAATGAAATCATAACTGTACAGAGATACATTACACAGGTGCTGCAATAAGCTGGCGCACCAAAAATGGAACATTTTGCCTTCACTAAAGGTTTAAATAGAAGGAAAACTAGACTGGGAAAGAGCAGTAATTATATCAGTCAGAGCAAGATGGTAAAGACATTTTAGTTGTGAAAGCTTTCGGCATTAGGAAGGCCTAATTTCCAGTCTGGATGTCACGAGAAATGGGTGAATAAAATTAACTGCCATTTTGAAGACAGATAAGCTGACTTGTCAGTACCCACCAACAGCACTCTGGCCTTCAATAGGCTCTGGTGCTCAGCATGCCTCGGAATGAAGCCATAGCGAGCTAGCTTTTCCACTTGGCCAGAAAAACTGCTCAAGGCCAAATGAAATAAATGTGTCTTAAAGATGCAAATAATAGGTCCATTTCCCTGCCACCTGGTCTTGCATTTGTTTTATTGAGGCTTGCAGCTGACTGCTGGTTCCCAAACTGTGGGTCGCGACCCCAAATGGGGCTGCAGCATCAGCAGATGGGGCTGCAAGAGTGGGAGGAGGGCTGTGGGTTGGGAGTGAGGGGCCATGCTGAGGAAATGGGGCCATAAATGGGGTCATGCTGGGGAAAAGTTTGGGAAGCACTGTCCTAGAAGGTAATAGCGCAGCTGGTGAAATGGATGTCAAGAAGTACAGTTATCGATTCTGGATTGTGAATCAGTGTCATTCTTGAAAATCATTGCACATGCACAGACATGTCAGAACCTTTCCTTTTTCCTCGGGAGCCCAGACATCAATGTGACTATAAAACACCAGAGCCAGAAGGGCATTCTGCAGAATGAAACCACCATGGCTCTCATTCAGCAAGGTACTTAAGTCATCTCCATCAGAAAACTTTTGCTTAAATTTTGGCAAGGGTTAGAGCCTTTATCAAATCAAGACCCAAACCTTTCCTTCAGTATTTTTCTATCTAATACTGTCATAAACAGCAGATACTATAGTCAAGGCAAATCCTCATCAAATTTGAGAAACATACAGCAGAACTGGATACTGCGTTTTTGAAGTAGAGAGAGCTGTGATTATTCGCATGCTCTTTGGGTCTCAGCTACTGCACAGCACTACTGGTGAGAATTTACTGAAGCACAGGAGTAGCTGTGGGGAGAGACCTCATTTGTGCAAATTCCCGTGTCAGATTTTCAGGCTTCCCCAACTATTAGCCACAATACTACCAGCAAGTACTTTGTTATGAGACTATATATGAAATCAGTGATGTTGACCTAAACACAGCTCTAAACATCTTTTATTTAAAAAATAAAATTATAGAAGGCCATGAAAATGAACTCATTTACCATTCTGATGTTCTCTATAGTCAAACTGCTTGTGATAGTGGCTTTTACTGCAAAGTAAGAGCTTTCCAAAATATGTATTCCAATGTAACACCTTTTGTGTAGTTAAATACATCAATACTGTTAACAGCAATTCCTCAAAGGAACATTTGCTAAGGTAGTCCCCTTTCTTCCCCACCCAGCTCTTCTGAAAAGTCTTGCCACTTCAACTAAATCTTAAGGAAATTAATCCAACTCTACACTTAAACTGTTGCTGAAAAACTAGCAAGCCAAGGTCAAAGTGCCCCACTTCAGAGTACACTTGTGTAAAACAATTAGGTCTAACACATCCCATTGTGCCTTGGTACTGTAGGATGTATTCTGCTCAATGTCACAATGCTAAAATCTAATCAATAACTAGGAATAAGAAAATTCAGCCCCTTAATTTAAGTATTGACTTTTATGCCCATCATAATGCTCTCTGTACAGGACCTTAAGATGTGCCTGCAGTTTTAAGAATGTTTATGTAGCACAATGGAGCCCACAGAGAAGGAAGGCTGCTCGTTTCGTCAAAAAAAAGTGTCTAACTACTCTTATTTCCTTTTTTAATTTACTATTGTAATATTCAGTAAATGTCAGATCATGTTCAATTGATGAAACTTTACAAACAATTAACCTGGGAGCAGGCGCACAGAAGTTTCAGTTCAAACACTTAACATTTTGCAAGGCACTGTAAAGTTAGAGAAGTACAGAATGATTCCAAATAATGTGTTTAAATGAACAACATAAATTTCCTCTAAAATTTGAACAAAATTGATGATCATCTCCAGTTCAGGTACTGTTTGCAGCAAGTGTCTTCCTAATCACTGATCTGAGAAGCTGTTTCCTTCAAATCCCAATTTAAGTTCCCCAGTCCCCCTTTTATTATTTATCACTTTCTCTCCAAACATGGATGACACTGTGGCCTAGCTTTAGGCTCCACATCCATTTGGTTTAAAGTTTTTATCAACGTCTGTATCTGAATACTTCCAAGTTACCTGCATTATTTTAATTCGATTTAGAATGAAAGCTCCTGAGAGGAAAGGCTATGAATTTATAAAAAGTGCAATTGTCAGCCACTGGCAAGAGAAAATAAATTGCCACTGCATATTCACTGAGATTAAGAAAAAACTCTGGGGCCATAAGGCTGTTATGCAACATGTCCCCACTAACAATTTTATTTCTCTGTATTTATGTACTTAATATTGAATGACAAACTACCAGCAAAGAGAAGAGGTAAGGATTGGGATGGTACGTAAAGTTTCTGCTAAGAGCTTGAGAGTTACATTATTCCCAGGTTTTGTAAATTTTCCAAGTGCATTTAACACTTTCACTTTCAGGTACCTGAGGTTCCTACCAAACCTATGGTGTCACTGCTATGGACAGAGCTCAGTGACAGTCACAATTGCTATAAAATGTCAACCATTATGTTGTTTCATAATTCATACATTTTAAAGTGTCACTGATCTCTGATTATGTGAAAAAAAACTTCCAAAGCCTATATAGTTACTGGCCATACCAAAAAGCACTGGGAACAAACAACTCTTCACCAAATAAGTTATTTTTAAAGGCTTATTTTTAATTTATTGTTCATTTTAATTGTGGATATAGTTAATTCTGTCTTGCTTTTAAACCCCTTCTCCGAACCACAATGACACGTAACTGGGGGCTATACAAGCTGTGGCAGAAAAGGTTATAGAGTCCATCAAGTAAGTATCTCCTGAGCTTATGGTGAATATTTTAGCTGTAGAATTAGGACTCATTATGCTTTATTAGCCAGTCATAAAATGGTAAAACAGCCCCAAAGTTAAACAAGCCTGAAATACTTAGTGGAGGGGCAGTGCTGGACACAAACACTAGACTGCACATTACAAATGCATCCCCTTTGCCCATATAAATAGTAATGTTTATCTTTACAGCATTTATTGTTTTTAAATATGTTCTTCAATGCTCCCCCACGCAAAAGAAATAAGAGCATCTGTCTGACCTGGGAACCATACAGGGGGGATAGGCACTTCTGTTTCTTTTTGTAAGCACTTATGAAAAAAATCTGATAAAATTTGGGGTAAGATTTTATAGAAGTTGTAAAGTTTATGATGATCCATTTAATGTGTTCTGGTAGGAAAATTAATTATAGAAAAATACTGCAAGGAAGGCAAATCCAATACATTCTGTAGCCATTTTCAAAAACCTTCAATAAATAAAGAAAAAAGAAAAAGAAATTTAGAAGAAATCCACAATTACAATGCCACAGACAAAGGAATCCAAACTACTACTATGCAGAATGCACAAATGAACTAAATGCATTAGAGAAACAAAAGACATACAAACCAAAGTGAAAAACATTCAAGCTGAAAGTTAATGAAATAAGCCAGCAACTTTGAGACAAAGATTAAACTTCCTCAGTACTCCATAAACGCTGCACATTTTAAGATGTGAAAGTTTGTTCGGGGGGAGTTGGTTTTTGCTATTGTTTTGTTTTAAGTAAAAGGGATGGGCTCTTGGGAAAATACTAATTCAGCTAAGAAATAGAAAATCTGAATGAAGAAAAAAAATCTGGGATGACACTACATTTTAGAACCATTGAAAAGTACCTGAAATGGTTGCTGCTGGGATGAAAAAGCAGCAGAAACATTTGGAGGAAGCTGGGTTGCTATAGCAACAGGAGTACCAGTCTGCCCATCCTTTCCTGTCACAACCTTTACCTGAGAGAAAATATTTTGGGAAAAAAAAGGGAGAATCATTTTCTTTTAAAAAGTTCTTAAAACTGATCAACACAATCATTTTGCATTGTACTGACGGCACCTCACTGAAGAGGGGATTATAACGAAATGCCCATCAGTGCAGTTTGGTTTGAACACAGGCAATTTAACAAGTTCTGTTTCACTTTTAATAGCAGAACAGAGCGAGGGAAAAATATCCTTAGTGAACTCTCACCACTGGAAACCTTGTTTTAAATCCAGTTTCAGCTAAAGCGTGAGTTAAATTTAACACTCTCAGTTCCTGATGGACAACAAAATAGCATGACAGACAGTCTGAACTTAAGAGAGCCCCAACATTTATTTAAGCAATGAGCATAGCCACCACTCTCTCTCCCCTATTAATCCCCAGGGTGATCAGCCTTTCTAGGCAAGGGATGAGGTGCATTGCTTTAGCAGGAGGTGATAAAGAGGTGGGGGAAATAAAAGAGAGGAAGACAAAAATACAAAGAAAGAACATACTCAAAAGGTGCCTTCATTTCCAAAAGCGATCTTAATTTGAAAAGTATTCAAAACCACTTCAGTGGCACAGGATGCAAAATATTCCAACAGTTAAACTGATGAGCAACTTTCACAAGCAATTAGATTATGCATTAAAATACTTTATAAGGAGAGAAAAAAAAACACTTGGAACCTCTTTGCATAGTTTAAACTGTGCCTTAAAGCTAAAAAAAGTAAACCTGGAATCCTAAAAGATCTGGAGTTGGGAGAAACAGGTCTTTAAGCCAAGATACTGTCATAGTGCCCCCGACTTCAGTGGATCTAGGAGAGTGGTTCTCAACATTTTTTTTAATTCAAGGGAGAAATCAGAAAACACCAGCTCTTAATTTTTACTCATTTTTTACTACAGAAAAATACTAGAGCAATTCTTCTGTTACAAAGAACTCTAAAAAACATTCTGACCTATTCTGCTTTTTTACTAAGGATTCCTATTTGAAATCTTTGGGTTTATCGTGTGAATCATGTTTACACACCTCATAATGCTAACATTGTGTGGCAACCCATGGCACCCTTGAAAGGATCTCAAGGCACCCCTAGGTAACCAAGCAACCTGGTTGAGAATCACTGATCTAGGATAACTTACAATAGCAGAGAATCTGCCCATGAAACAGTACAGAGTTCAGGTTCTGTTCATTTCAGCTACCACTCCTTCAACATGCTTAATAACCATTATAGTCTGAACTGCATTCCCTCTCCCGTGTAAACTATTACTCAAAAGACAACAAAGAGGTTAGACTTCAAATGCTAGACGTCAGGTTACAATTTTTAAACCCATCTACAAATTCAAACCAAAGAGCTATCCATTAATGATCTTGCACTTAAAGGACTGATCAGCTTGCACAGGAGACACCGGTTTACAAGAGAAATTTAAAAGAAAAACAAGTCTCTTTATAAAACGGATTTTTTAACATACCATAAGCTATGCATACATGATATATTTAAATAGGCATTTGTGAGTTCCACGGTGTTCCAATAATGAAATCACATCCACTTGCCACACAAGTGACAAGCTCTGCTCCAAACAGACACTGCTCAGGCCATGCAAACTGGAAAGCAGGGATGCTACAAGTCAGGGTTAATAAGCACTGGTACAACCGTGCAAGGAAAGTTGTGCAGGGTCCGTTTCTGGCAAGCTTAGTTCAAACCATTTACCACCAAGACACAGTGAAGTCATTCCAGAAATTTTAATATCTTGTTCAATTAAAAATTAAATTGAATTTGTACTCAGACTATAAATTTTTTAGCATCTGAATTGCAATAAAGGCACAGGTGAGGGTCTATGGCACCCACAGTAAATTGGTATATTATACTGTGTTTCAAATACATTTCATGGGACACCACCCTAAACCACTTTAACAATCATTAAATTACTTTTATTTTAATGTTGGTTAATATAACACCAATATTTTACAGAATTATTTTATGGGTCCAAATTATATTCACAAAAGCCAAGTTCCAAGTTAAGGCAGATTCTAATCTTATGGAGGGTTTTTTCTCCTTTTTCTGCTTATAGCTATAATAGATAATATGTAATCATTTTATAAGTTAACACATGTTCAGCAACTATTCTAAGTTTCTTTGGTTTCAGAGAGAGCTTAACCACTTTGTGTATGGGACATAAATACTGATACAAACAAGTCAATGAGAACTCTTTTCCCCTCTATAGTTATCTCTGTTCATAAAAAAACATGCTTCTGATTGTATGCTCAAACCAACCTGCAGTTCAAATTTCCATCCAGCAAAACTACAATTCTCTTAAGAAACTTCATTTTTAAAAGTCTACTATACCTTCCTCAGTCAGAAATAAAATCTTATGTATTGCTAAGACAAATCTAATACTTTGGTATCCAAAACCCACAATTTAATTTAGTGTTTTATTCATAAGCACTAACCAATAGACTTCTTACCTCATCGTTGATGACTTCAGATTGTTCCTCTTCCTCCTCTTCCTCTAGATCCAAGTCGTTTTGCCTCAGGTATGCTTGTAACGGTACACAATGTTTCTTTTTAAAAGCTAAGAAGTCCATCATATTCCCTTGCAGATGTTGCAAAAAAAATAGTTCAATCAAATACTCCTTAAAAGCCTCCTTCAGAACCTCCATCTGCTTGTGGTGATGGTCCAAACACTGCTTTCTCATCTGAGCAGTCTCTTGGTTGGCAGGAGGAATCTCCTCCAATTTTTTAGGTTGTTTTTTCACCGCAGTATTTACAGAAGGAGTCAGAGGAAGATTAGAGAGACCCTGCGGTACAGTGGCACGGGATGGACTTGTGGGAGGGGGTGGCGATGTTATTCCAAAAGCAGGTGAACCTCCAACTCCTGCTATTAATCCACCAGAAGTCCTATCGTATCCTATGGGTCGGCTCAACTGCTGCCCTTGAAGCACTTGCTGCTGCTGTTGCATGAGCTGCCCTTGGATAATGTTGCTGATCTGTGGTGGCAGGCTAGTAGTTGTAATATGACCTGGACTGGTCAAAGGCTGCATATTTGCTCCACTAGCTACAGGACTCTGAGGTCCAAGATGGTGAATGGTGCCACCGGTCTGTGAATGAGGCTGCGAAAGCCTGCGTTCTCTTACTGTAGCTGGTGCTCCAGAAGAGGGAAGCTGCACTTGTGCTGTAGCTCCTTGAGCAATCTGTGCAATCCCTGACCCTTCTTGATACACGAAGTGTCCACCGTTCGATGGGCTCAGGCTGATCTGTCTCACTAGGACACTGGCATCTACAAACCCTCTCGTAGGACTTTGGCTGCACATACCCAAGCCAGGACCAGGTGTGCCTGCCCGAACGTTTGGTATCGACTGCACCGGCACAGGGCTGGGCTGCGTAGGACTTTGAGACTGGACCTGCTGGGGCAAGGGTGAAGTAACTTGAATGTATGATGGAGACCCATGGTCAAACCTCCTTGGCTGAGGGCTGAACTGAAAACTCGGTGATGTCGGATTCGGGATCGGCAAGGGTGTCAGTGTGATCTGCTGGTTTCCTGAAGCCACGGGTCCAACGTTCTGCAGCGTGATGTTTACGTTCTGCCCAGCCACCGGGCTTCTGCTCATGATAAACTGCTGTATTTGGTAACTGGGGGACTGCGGCGCGGACGGGCTGGCGGAAGGAGCGAACGAAGCTGCAGGGGACTGGGGTAGGTTTGTCTGCTGCTCTTCTCCCTCGCTGCCTGTGAAGGACCTGGACCTCTGGAGCTGGCGCTGCGCGTTCTGGGGACCGCTGCCATGGTGCATGATCGCCTTTTAGTTTTTCCAAGTCAATTCTAAAGAAACACAAAACAGCAGAAGTTTAGCCACGGGAAATGCCTGTTTTGTGACAACTGGTCAAAATGCAAGCAGGGACTTATCGCTCTGCCTTTATAGTTCACTACAATCCCGGCCGACAAAGTGAGCCGCTGCTTATAAAAGCTTAACGCAACTTCGCTCTCCCTTCAACCTGACTTCAGACCAACCCGGCTAACTACCTCGCTACAAATAACCCTTCAGGCAATTATTCAAATTACGGAAACACCACGGATGTATTATTCAAATGTCTTCTAGGCCTGGGCAGGCCGCAAAACACTGCTGAACGTACAGGGTAAAACATTTCTTCTCCTGACTGATTAAACTTGGAAGAAACCAAAGACTGGTTTCCTCCCTGCTGCGCCTACACACATCCGCAAACGGACCCTGTCCGTCCTGGACGACGCCAAACGCCTGCGGACCAAGCGCCCGTTTGTGGACGATGTCAAACGCCTGCGGACCAAGCGCCCGTTTGTGGACGATGTCAAACGCCTGCGGACCAAGCGCCCGTCTGTGGACACGTTTAAACTTTTGTGGACGTATCTAAGCTAGTGTGACATTTCAGCAACGCCACACACGTGCAATACTCGTTTCCCCGTCCCGAACCCACCCAGGCGGAGACCCACAGTGAAAAAACAAGTATGTCACCGGGGCAGTTCGGTGGGAAAACGACAGGCGTGTCGCACTAAAAGAAAGACACTTCTGACGACTCCTGCAACCGCCGCGGGAGAGGCTTTGGCTCGAGAGCAGTGGGTCACTTCAGGCTCGGGTGGTGACAGACTAGCCCAGCCCAGCGCGGGGCAGAGACCCGCATTTCGTGACCGCATCTAACTCCGGCCCCCGCGGGGCTCCCTCGGCCCGCGGGGCCCGCCGCCTTTTTGTTTCGTGAGGGGGGCAACTTCTCCGCTGGGACCGCAGCGCCGGGCCGGGCCGCGGCAAGGCGAGGAGCGCGCGGGCCAGCGGATGCGGAGGCCGCTAACCCGCCCCTCCCCGGACCCGCTGCGGGAAGGGCCCGGGCCGGCCCCCGCCGCCTCAGGACGGCCCCCTGCCCGCCCCGCCCCGCTCCCCCCGGCTTGGCGCGGCGCAGCCCGGCGCGGCCCCACTCACCGCAGCCCCGGGCCGGACTTTCCATTCGCTCCTCACAGGAAGCTGCGGCGCGGCCAGGGGAGGAGCGCAGCGTCCGCTACCGCCGCCGGCAGGGGCCAAACCGCGAAGGCCGCTCTGCGCCCCCACCGGCTCGGTCCGCGCCTGCGCACTAGCGAGCCAGGGGAGTTAGCAGTGCGCCTGCGCCGAGCGCTGGGAGGGACGGGGCAGGTAAGGGAGAGTGGGGTGAGCACTGCGCATGCGCTGCCTGCTAGGCCGGGCACAAGTTTGATGTGGTGTGCCGCGGGTCCTGCCCCAGCGCAGGAAAAGCAGCGTTGATGTAGACAGGGGTCCACGTTGTAGGCGGATTGGGCTAGAGGAAACGGCAAATCAAGACTCGTGGTGGAGATGACCTTTTATTAGCCCAACCAGAAAAAAAAAGGCTTTAGTGGAAAAAGTTTTTTGGTGGGCCAATAAGAGAGCTCGTCGCTACTCGCACAATATTTTTGCAAAAAAAAAAAAAAAAAAAAATCTATTAAATTGTTTTTGCAAAATTTTTTTTAGTAGAGAGATCTCTTATTAGAGCAACAAGATTTTTACAAAAAAAGTTATTTCCATTAACGATTTTTTTTTGCAAAAATCTTGTTAATAGCAATCATACATCTTTTATTAGATCCACAAGATTTTTGCAAAAACAATTTTTTTAATGGAAAAAATTTCTTGTGGGTCTAATAAAAGATCTCTCTACTAACAAGTTGGTTACAAAAAAAATTTATTTCCGTTAAAGAATTTTTTTTTTTTTTTGCAAAAATCTTGTTAGTAGCGATATCTTTTTTTAGACCAAAAAGAAACTTTTTTCCATTAAAGAAATTGTTTTTGCAAAAATCTTGTTGGTCTAATAAAAGATATTCTCTCTACTATGGGTCCCGATTGCCTTGATGAAGACAGGCCACTTTTATTGGCACTTCCACCCTCCTGCTCTAGGGGCACAGGGTTATTTCAAGCAGCAGTCCAAAAAAAGTAAAGGAGGGGGTCACACAGCTGCTGTTTTCATTTTGCTGCCGTCTGCTCCAGAGCAGCTGCCTGTGTCCAGAGCATGCCGACGACTGTCCCATCCCGGTCACTCCACAAAGGAAATTGGGTTTTGACATGAACGCTGCGTGCCCCTGGAGGCGGGGGGGGGCAGCGGTGGCACAGTGAGCTCCCACAGGTGGCAGCGACACTGTCAGCGGCAAGAGCATGGTGGTGGCAGGCAGGGAGCTCCCGCAGGCAGCCACAGCAGTGTCGGTGGCAGGGGGAGGGAGATAACACTCAGACGCCACTGGCAGTAGTAGCAGTACTTGTTTGCAGGGAGTGCACCGCCATGCTCAGGGGGTGCCCGTGCACCCCCTACACGTCGCCAATGGGTTTTGGGTTGCAGCCGTGTTGGGAAAAGGCAGTCCTGCTGAAAGGGTTAACGGGCTATTGTCAAGCATCGCCATGGCAACAACAGCCCAGCACCAGAATGAACAAGTTGATCAGCTTTTGTCACCGTTTACAACACCAGAGAATGGTCATTACCTTTCAGGGCAGAGCACCTTTCCTTTTCACTACCCCAATTTCCATTAATATCTTTCCAAAGTTCGAGTGCATTTTACAGCAGTCAGATCTCATTAGGTTTTAAGATTTCCCTTTGAAAAGAAGTACTCATGCTTAATATACGTGGCAAACACTGCACAGCATGCGGCTGTCATTGGCCTGGTTTAACACACACGTACAACCTTGTACCTCTCTACTCAAGTTTAATTTAAACAGTAGTTTAATAACATTTTCATGGATGCATTCATCTCGGTCTTAATGTAGGGATCCTCATATCAACTTCTAGTTGCTAACTTTTATCTTCAGATTTGCTGGACACCACACATCGGGGTCTGTGATTGAAAACATATTGTTAGCAGAACTTGCTTCTGTACTAACTTCAGCAGGATCACTTGAGATGGAGCCACTGCTGCAGAAGTCTCACGAGCCTGCTCATCAGCATCTGCTGCCTGGGATATTGTGTGGCCAAAGCTGAACCTAAATTTTAGAAGAGGTTACTAGCCAGTTGTAAATTCTGCAATCAAGCATTTGAAACAAAAATGAAAACAGATGGCAGGCTCCCCAGAAAAAACACAGAAACAGTCTGAATGAGAAATAGACATTATTCTCAGGACCTGATCCCGATTTACTGGGTCATTTGAGAAAGTTGCTCAACTTCTCTGTACCTCAGTTTGGCATTAAGACATAGGCATGAGGT
This sequence comes from Alligator mississippiensis, assembly GCF_030867095.1. Lineage (NCBI taxonomy): Eukaryota > Metazoa > Chordata > Crocodylia > Alligatoridae > Alligator > Alligator mississippiensis. Next base: position 10,983,536 of record NC_081833.1, on the reverse strand, counting down.
GACGTCTCTGGATTAAGGACTATAATATTTTGCATTCGTAGGGTACCAGTTATCCAAGAATTTCAGAAAACTATGAATCTATGAATGAATCCATGAATCTTTGAAAGACAGGCATGGGAACAAATTCATCAGTTTATCAGACACTAAGTACCAAGGATTTAACAAGGACAATGACTTCATGCTTCATTCTACCCGAGATTTACTCATCTCTGTACTTCACAGGTGATAATCCCCAGAACAAGCTTGTTCTTCAATTGTCAGGTTTTTACTGCACCTCTCCTGCCTGTTGGCTACTTGATAATGGCCCTTATATCCTGTTTCTATTAGCAGGAAGTCCTCGACTGAAGATGTTTTGAGTTGCAATGAACAGCACTTACAACGTTTATAAATTGACACTCTGTTTCGACTTCGACGTCAGTTTCGACTTTATGATGCTTGATCTGACGCGACGCCACCAAACAAGTTTGCTGCATCGCCCATCTCTCTAAAGAACATCTGTCCAAGATACAGCGAAGAGGGCTATTTACCTGTGCTACACAGTAGGTTCTCCTTGAGCAATCTGGGAATGGAAGGTGCTTTGTTGCTCAGCCGCTTGATATGTATAGCTTAGACACTGTTGGACCTCTCCATCCACTATCTGGGCTTCTGCAAGACAGCAGTAAAACAACATGCAACAAAAATTGCCAGTCTTCTAAACATACAATTAAAATGTCCAACTGTTCCCATAGGCAGACAGGTTCCTTGGGTGAATTTGATATCTTTTTTTAGACAGACCCAAATAGTTGGAGAATATTTATTAAGCAAGCTTTCGGGTTCAAAACGAAGGGTTTTTGAACCCGAAAGCTTAATAAATATTCTCCAACTATTTGGGTTGGTCTAACAGAAGATATCAAATTCACCCAAGGAACTTTGTCTGCCTACGTCCTTAGACCAACACGGCTACAACCTAAACCCCTGCAACTGTTCCCACTACCTTTTAATCTAAACAAAAATTAGTGATGTAAAATGTAGTTTCAATCTGGATTTGGTAAATCTACTTCCAGTAATGAACAAAGCCATCCTTGCCATCATAAAAACATCAGAATAAAATGTATAAATATAAATTGGAAGACAATAACATTTTTCCCAAAAATTTATAACACACATACAATTATGTTGAGATCAAACATATTTTGCAAAATAGGTCCTTTCCATGGTAATATTCTAAAAAAGCAGGAAACAAGTCCAAAGAAAGCTATCTATACATTTAGTAACATTATGCTTAAAATGTACAACCATCCAAGTTGGTTCCAAAGTCATGTTAAAGTTTGGAAGGTGAATTCATTTTGTAAAAGACTGCTTCCAAGTGAGATTTCTCTTACCTGGTGCTTTCTGTGGCTGCCTAAGAGGATCATTAATTTCAGCAGAAGAGATCTCAGGAAGAAGAGAAGGGAGTGTTGCTACTCCTAGAGATGGAACAGTAGTTGCTGGAACAGACACCACTGAAAGATCTGCCAGAGGAACTTGTACTGCCTTCACTGTTTGGATCTGCCTCAGTGCTTTTAGCTGGAAAGCAGGAAGACAAGTCTAAGGAACAAAGAATTAGGATTACTGTATAGATACAACTGCTGTATAGTACACTGAGCTTGGCTTCAGACTGATGTGCCACTACAGTATCTGCAACTTCTATAGCTTGATCAGCTATTCCTCAAATTACTTGCATTTAACTTTTCTTCTACCTCTACTGCATAGTGAAAAGCTCTTCAGGCTCATGGCTCTAACTCCTACTGAAATTATTAATAAAAATCTTATATAATTCCATGCAGCCTTCCATTACAGATTCTCAAAACTCCCTACAACTTGTACTCAAGCACTATAGCATCTTCAGATCATACAGAAAACATACTATTTTCTGAACAGGAGAGAAAAAAAATTACTGAATGAGAAAGTCAGTCATAACACAAATCAGAAAATTAGGGTTGAAAAAGACCTCAGGAGGCCATTTAGTCCAACCCCCTGCTCAAAGCAGGACCATCCCCAACTAGATCATCCCAGTCAAGGCTCTGTCTAGCCAGGTCTTAAAAACCTCTAAAGCATTCCTCGTTAGTATAGTGGTAAGTATCCCCGCCTGTCACGCGGGAGACCGGGGTTCGATTCCCCGACGGGGAGACTGCTACATGTTTTCGTGGAGCACAGGCGGCTAAGTCCTAGAGGACTGGAAAAGGGCCAATGTGGTCCCCATTTTCAAGAAGGGGAGGAAGGAGGACCTGGGCAACTATCTCTCACCTCCATCCTTGGCAAAGTCTTTGAAAAAATTATCAAGGCTCACATTTGTGAGAGCCCGGCAGGAAAAATTATGCTGAGGGGAAACCAGCACAGGTTCGTAGCAGGCAGATCATGCCTGACTAATCTAGTCTCTTTTTATGACCAGGTTACGAAACACCTGGACACAGGAGTAGGTGTTGATGTCGTATACTTAGACTTCAGGAAGGCCTTTGATACGGTATCCCACCCCATACTAGTGAACAAGTTAAGAGGCTGTGATGTGGATGACTACGCAGTCCGGTGGGTGGCGAATTGGCTAGAGGGTCGCACCCAGAGAGTCGTGGTGGATGGGTCGGTATCGACCTGGAAGGGTGTGGGCAGTGGGGTCCCGCAGGGCTCGGTCCTTGGACCGATACTCTTCAATGTGTTCATCAGCGACTTGGACGAGGGAGTGAAGTGTACTCTGTCCAAGTTTGCGGATGACACAAAACTGTGGGGAGAAGTGGACAAGCCGGAGGGCAGGGAACAGCTGCAAGCAGACCTGGACAGGTTGGACAAGTGGGCAGAAAACAACAGAATGCAATTCAACGAGGAGAAATGTAAAGTGCTGCACCTAGGGAGGAAAAATGTCCAGCATACCTACTGCCTAGGAAATCACCTGCTTGGTGGAACAGAAGTGGAAAGGGATCTTGAAGTTCTAGTGGACTCCAAGATGAACATGAGTCTGCAGTGTGACGAAGTCATCAGAAAAGCCAATGGCACTTTATCGTGCATCAGCAGATGCATGATGAATAGATCCAAAGAGGTGATACTTCCCCTCTATCGGGCACTGGTCAGACCGCAGTTGGAGTACTGCGTGCAATTCTGGGCACCGCACTTCAAGAGGGATGCGGATAACCTGGAGAGGGTCCAGAGAAGGGCCACTCATATGGTTAAGGGCTTGCAGACCAAGCCCTACAAGGAGAGACTAGAGAACCTGGACCTTTTCAGCCTCCGCAAGAGAAGGTTGAGAGGCGACTTTGTGGCTGCCTATAAGTTAATCAGGGGGGCACAGAAGGGAATTGGTGAGGTTTTATTCACCAAGGCGCCCCCAGGGGTAGCAAGAAATAATGGCCACAAGCTAGCAGAGAGCAGATTTAGACTGGACATTAGGAAGAACTTGTTCACAGTTCGAGTTGCCAAGGTCTGGAACGGGCTCCCAAGGGAGGTGGTGCTCTCCCCTACCTTGGGGGTCTTCAAGAGGAGGTTGGATAGGCATCTAGCTGGGGTCATCTGAACTCAGCACTCTTTCCTGCCTATGCAGGGGGTCGGACTCGATGATCTATTGAGGTCCCTTCCGACCCTAACATCTATGAATCTAGGGAGAGTCCACAACCTCTCTGGATAACCTGTTCCAGTGCCTTACTACCCTCCTTGTGAGGGAGTTTTCCCTGATATCTACCCTAAACTTCCCTTGCTACAACTTATAGATTTCATAGATGTCATACACATTAGGGGCTGGAAGGGACCTCTCGAGATCATTGAGTCCGGCTCCCCTGCCATAGGCAGGAAGTCTGCTGGGGTCAAATGATCCCAACAAGATAAGCATCCAAACATTTTTTGAATGAGTCCAGGGTAGGTGCTTGCAAACTTGAGCCCATTACTCCTTATTCTGTCATTTGCCACCACCAAGAACAGTCTGGTTCCATCCTCTTTGCAACCATTTTCAGGTAGCTGAATGCTGCTATTAAATCTCCTTTAAGTCTTTTCTTCTGCAGACTAAATAAGCCCAGTTCCCTCAGCCTCTCATCAAAAGTCATGTGCCTCAGCCCCTGAACCATTTTCACTGCCCTCTGCTGAACTCTCCAATTTGTCTATATCCTTTCTGTAGTAGGGAACCCAAAACAGGACACAGTACTCCAGATGTGACCTCACCAGTGCCAAACACACGGGAAGAAGCACTTCCCTCGATGTGACTGCAGCACTCCTACTAAGCACTCCTACCAGTATGCCCTTAGCCTAAACTAAAATGCTAGTTAAATATTAGTTAAACTAAAATGTTGGGTCACAGAGACAAAAATGTTAACCCTACCTATGATAGTCAAAAATGACCCTTCTGATGAAATATTTCCTGGGCATGAAAGCTACTGTACAGAGAAGCATCAGCTTTATTATGTCAAGGCACAGCGAAAGTGAATAATGGATATCCTCAGATGCTATGAGAAGTAAGAAGCAAAACTGCAGGCTCAGTACAACTGACAGGAGCAACGTGGGCATCACAAAAACTCGGTTATTATCAAGAGTCATTCTGGCATTATTATGGGACATGTTAAAAAAGCCTCCTCACCCAAAAGCAGAACAGAAAACAAAACAAAAAATAATTTTCCCCATTAATTCTTTTTCTCTCGGTCAGGTGCATGTAGAAGAAAAATACCAAGAAATGTTGTTCCATCCTTAATTGGGGAAAAATCAGAACTCAGTCTAACAGGCCCTTCTACATCTAAGACCCTATTTTAGAGCATCTCAAACAGTCTCACTACGAATGAAGACAAATGCTCCTGTCTTCTCCACTGTGTCTTATAACACTAAAGCCTCAATCTTGCAATTGGACTTGTCATCAAGGTCTTCTGCACCTGTATGGAACATCTGTGAAGTCAACAGGGCTACCCAAAGGCACAGGGATCCAAGTTTGCAAATTCACTCGCAGGACTAGTACAGAGGAATACCTCCTTAACACATTAAAAAAAAAAAATGATAGATCCTGATACCCAGTTCTTTTACTGGCTCTGAAGTTTAGGGACCCACAGTCTGTACTTCTGATATGGCTGTTGCCCCACCTGTGTTTGTACCCGTGCTGGAGAATGAACTTGTGCTTGCTGTATAGTTTGTTGTTGAGTTTCCTGTGGATCTGCCCCTTTGCCCACCTGGTTTTCAGTCAGAGTCTAAAATAACGAAAGAGGGAAAAATGCAGCAAGGTAACAAGAGTTCAATTTATTGATTTAAATTATTTGCGGTAAAAATCTCATAAGACTTAGCAGGACAAAAAGATATGTCCAAAATGAACTATTAACAACAAAAAGTTGGGTAGAATTTGGCTGACTTCATTTAAAAAAATTGCAATAAAATACTGAATGCTACCTGCTTCTGACTCTATGGGTTTTAAAAATGCCCATAAGATGAAAGACTGAAAAAGAAAAGTATTTGGCATTAACACAGACACAGAAGAACAATGTTAATATCTTTGATTTAGGGGCCAAAGAATTTTAAGTGCTATATGGAATGGTTATTTAAAACTGCCAAAAATGCAATTACACCCTCAAATTCTTGTAATTGTACAAAACTATACATATTCAAGGCAAAGGCAGAAGTTAGGCAACTGAAAGAAAATGAAAGCCTGAGAGAATTAAATAAATGTACCTTTTTTACTTTTGCTTTAGGCTCCATGCAAGGGGATGCAGCCTCAGTTATCGAGGCTGGCTTATCCCAGTTATTTCTGTTGAAAGTAAATAAGACATGGTTTAAACACTATTTTTGTGAAGCTGTCCAAAATATGACATCTTCAAATAGAAAATCTTGCCTCCTAATTAAGTCAATAAGATCTGACAAAATTCAAGATCCGCCACCTCTCCCCCACTAATTCTCATTCTGTTGTTTTTGGACTGGTCTATACACTAACTTAAGTTCAGTTGGTTTAGTTTACTCAGGTATTTGTATTGCCTTGACAGGATGATGCTGGTTTAAAATTGGCCTCATCAGTTTAGCTTCCCAGTGCAAGCCAGTTTACGTCTGGCTTACACAGACATTCACACAAAGCTTCACTTGATTTAAATAAGCCAACCTAAACCGAAAAAAGAAAAAATCTTGAAGCAAACCAATTCAACTGTGTGTGTGCCCCAGGCCCCAACTGTACAGTGGGATGGCTCAGAGAAAAACAAGCAGCAGATTGGAGGGAACTAAAATTCAGATCTGCACCCAACCCTGCCCTTCAACTTCTCCATCTCCTTGCCTATCAAACACAGAAGTGCTAGTTTTGTCTGCTACTCTTGGATGCCCCCCCCTCCCCACCAGTTGACTGAGGCTGCAGAAATATAGGCCAGAAGTAAAAATAAGCTGTCTCCAATAAGTTTGGTTAGACCAGCGCTGTCCAACTGGCAGCTCCTGGACCACAAACTACCCCTGGGCTCCTACTTACCTGCCACTCCACCTCCTGTTCCAGTTGCAGAAGGAACAAGGGACTCTGGGTTCCTCTCCCTTGTCCCACCCCCTGGGGTGAGGGAGGGGAAGGCAGGCACAAAGCAGCACAGCCCAAAGGACTGGGGAAGGCAATGGCCCAGGGCACCTGAGAGGCGTGAAACAGAAGGCAAGCCTGTGGCTGGAGAACTCGCAGCGAGGCAGGGTGCCTGGTGAACTGGGCCCAGAAGGCACTGTGCAATGGAGGGCGTTAGGGTAGGGAAAGGCATGCGGTGCATGGTTCCCACTGGTGCACCCCAACTCGTGTGGCCTGCAGAGTGTGTGGCCCCAGCCATTCAGAAGTTGGGCAGCCTTGATTTTAACCAATCCACCACCATCGCCTCACAATAGAGGGGGTTAGTATTACCTGTTCTCATTACCTAAAGAGATGAGCGACATACTGCTGGACTTGAGATATGTATAGATCAGTGGGCTGGGCCCACCTCACGCCCTCTCCAGTACTGGGGGATGGAATATGAACTATACAAGCTTATCATTCTATAAGCACCGAAGCAGGATTTGATTTGTCAGGAAGGTCATTGCACTAAGTCTCAAATTGACCACAGTAACACCTGTGGATTTAAAACCCTGTTTCCCCTGCAAAATGAAGTGGGACTGCCATGTAAGCATTCGGACTTCTGCATATGAAAACACACCAGATCATTCTGCTCAATCTTACAAGCATGTGAGTTAACTTACAGAGTTTTATCTGGGGAACTTCTCTTTCTTGCAGCCATTGTCATTAAATCAAAGTGACTCATATAAAGTTGCACATGTGCAGAATTCTGGTCTTGGGCAGAAGTCTGCTTGGTATGAAGGTGACCATTCATTTTCTCAAAAAAAAAAAAGAAAGAAAGAAACAGATGCCATCGCTAGACACCACGGGATTATCTCAAAAATTGCAGTTTATACTTCCTTGATCAGGCAAATTCTAACATTTTTCTTTTAATATCCTTAAATAGCAAGAAAAGCTATCTAGTCTTGGTTATCAAATATACTGGTTGATTTATTAATTGCTTAGTATAATACTTTCCACCAGAAAATTCTAGATACTTGTTAGTCTCGTAACACCTTTTCAGAAACAGCAAACCATGGCACAGGTTAAATGACATGTGCAAGGCTGTGCAGCAAGTCACTTTCATAGCAACAAACAACATATAAAACTTATAGTCCCAGTGATCAGTATCTCTCTTGCTGGGGACAGGAATATATTCAGAGAGATAATAAGCTTGTCTGTGGCTGTTTCTCCCTTGTTAAAAAGTCTAAGCAAGTCCTCAGGAAGCGTTTTGACAACAGGTATATAGAGTCTCTCTCATATTATCCATATACTTTCAACTGGTTGCACATAAAATACCTGTGAGCTAGATGCCTGCATTTCTTTTGAGAAAAGAAAGTTATTTTCAAACCTAGTTAAACCTTTTTTTCCTATCACAACTAAGCAGTTTCCAAACACCACTGTTACAAAAGCAGTCTTTTTGCTTCTATTTTTGGATGACTGTAATATAATCTGCAAAAATAAATAAATAATTGTTACAATATTTTAGCTTTATTTTTTCATGCTATGGTTACAATCAGCTATAAATAATGCTTCTAAACCACCTCAGGGAGTTTCATTTTGAGTTGCCATTGGTTGGCAGAACAGTCTGATACTATTTTGAGACTGAATTAATCCCCAGAAAAATGACATTTGCCCCAGAAGCTTAGCAAATTGATTCAACTTAATGATTTTAACTGTGTTTTGATCAGCAAGCAAGAAACCTTGATTTCAATAATACATTTTAATTTTGTTTTGTATTTGTAATTTACCTATTTTCCTAAAGAAATGTTTTAAATGTCTAGCTGATAAGCAGCAAATTACTATATTTGATTGCCAATTAACTTCTGCACTAGATTATGGCAGATTTTTTTTAACTCTACCACAAGTGAATTTTAAATTTACCCTACTCAACAGGAAAAAGGCAGCACTAATCAGAGTTGGCCCCACCCTGACACATCTCTTAAAGAAAGAAATGAATGATTTAATACCAGAACAATTTGACTTCTATTCTGTTTTGAGATGCATATTCAGAAATATCATAGTCTTAAAACTTGTTTAACTGACTAAAGCTAAAATATTAAATCCGCTCTTCTGTGATTATGAATTATTCTCATTTAAATTTCAGTCCCTACCCTTGACGGGGTATAAATCAGGCTTTAAATGAAATCACTGCCTATAGTGTAATGCACAATTCAACTTAAAAACTCACCTTTACTTCCTCTCTTGCTATAACAAGATTTACAAATCGATTTTGGCATTGTTTTGATGAGCGATAAGCTTGGCTACAGGTATTAACAACGTCGCTGACGAGATCCCAATTGGGTGTCTGAGCCAGTGATACAATAGCTAGATTTAAAGGAAGTTGCAGTAACTGTTTCACCGCCTAGGAGAAGGAGAAAGCATAAAATTCAGTGCCAATACAAATAAAACTACAGAAGTTGTGATTATATATGTTCTACAGTGTGCGCATGGATCTCACTGTCTAGTGGGTCTCAGTAAACTCATCAGCCTCCCCAAAAGCTAGATCAGGTTTGCAGGGAGGGAACCTCCCCTCCCTTCCCCCCCAAAGCAGAGTCATTTCTAAAGTCAAACAAACTAAAGTTACGAGGAAAAAGATAAGAACAAAACCAGAGTAACAAAACAAAACTTGGTCTTACCTGTAACAGTGCCCTGTCTTCACTTATCTGCCACTCGGGGCTATCCTGTCCAGCCTCTGTAGCTGACCTGACAAAAGCAGGCAAAAGTTTTGCAAAGCAAGCTCGCCGCCTTAACAAAAGTTTGTTTCTCTCTCCTTTGCCCTTTTGTCGCATTTTCAATAGCCTCAGATTCACACGGCCAAAAAGCGATGGAGGAGGAGTAGCCATCTTCCCATGGTGATGCCTTTTACTTTTACCTGAAATGACCAATGAAACAGGGGTTAACACAGGGGTAGGCAACGTTTTTTGGCTGGAGTGCCAAAAAATTACAATGTCTACCTTGGAAAGTGCTGGAGTACCGACCTGCTGGAGCCCAGAGCAGCTGTTTGCAGCCTCCTGGCTGCAGCTGGCCCACAGGGCTCAGTCTGCTTGCACCAGGGCTTGTAGCCTCCCAGCTGCCTGCTGGGAGCACCCTGGGCTCCATGGCTGGCAGCAGCTGCTGAGAGCCTGGCTTGGCAATGGGTGTACAGAGCAAAATGGCCTTGTGTGCTATGCTCGGCACATGTGCCAGGGGTTGCTAAACCCTGGGTTAACATCTTCAGTGAGAGAATGGATAGATGTCTTGGGGGGGGGGGGGGGTTAAGACAATAAATCCATAACAAAAGTAGGAACATACTAATCATTTAGCCCTGATGGAGATTAGTGCACAGCACTGTTCAGAATGGAATGCCTTCAATTTATGGTCAACCACCTGTGTATTTAACATGATAACTGTATCTCTCACTTCTTACTTGCCTCTTCAGTTACCCCCTTTATGTATGACTAAATCCACAGTTACACTGGTTACCAACAGTTTCATTTGAACTAATGCTTAGACAGAGTAGGGTGGATTGCAGTACTACAGGCAGAAAATGAAAAACTTAGCAACAGAGAAGACTGGGACCAGAGCATACAGAAGCCTCACTGCTACATTGCTGTTAATTTCAGTTACCTTAATTCCTATTTACAATCCAGCAAATGTGAAAATGGGAACAATTACAGGGCACAATTTTAAGGCAGTCTAGATAGTTTTTAAGTAGAGGTGCACCAATACATTGGTCTGATATCAGATCAGCACCAATATAAAGAAAATTGAGTGTATATGAAATCAGCCTGATGTGGCCAATAAATGTCTGTGCATGCGCACAGCCGCAGCGCAGCACATAGGCAGCCAGGAGTGCAGCCCGGCAGCGTGGAGAGCTGCGTGCAGCTGGTAAGTCTGTTGTGGTGGAAAGGGAGGGGGAAGCAAAGGGGCACGGTTGGGGGGCAAATCATTGGTTGGTGACGGAGGGAGTAGGGCTGGGGCAAGTGATGCACAGCCAGGGTGGAGTGTAGGACGGAGCTGCAGCTTGTGCGAAGGGTAGAGGAGGTGGCTCCTGCCACTGCATGCACCCAGGGAGGATATGGGGGGAGGGGGAGGACATGTGCCCCGGATCTGCCTGGGGCATTGGTGGGGTGGGCTGCAGCTGTAGGCTGGGGTTGCGCCGGGCCCTGCCAAGGTGCACTTAGCAGTGGAAGCTGCTTGTCCCCTGCGCACCTCCATCCCATGCCCTGCCCTGGCTGGACAGCACTTGCCCCAGCCCCACTCCTTGATCTGTTCCCCACGCGCCCTTTCCCTCCCCCCTCCCCTTCCACCACAACAACTTACCAGCTGAACACAGCTCTCCATGCTGTATCGGAAATCAGACTGGTATCAGCCGATATGCCTCCTTAAAAATCAGCTATTGCTATCGGCCCCAAAAAATCTCTATCAGTGCACCCCTATTTTTAAGCATGCATTTTTCATGAATAGAAGTCTAATTTGGTCAGGAAAATTAGATTCACAGGTCCAAGTTTTAAGACGCATAATTAAAAAGTGTTTTGTAGGAATTCAGTCACTTAAGTTTATGAAGTTCTCCTTACCACCTTTTTGTAAACTACACAGATACAGCCTTCCAAAACATAGCCTTTACCAGAAGGATCCAAATGCTGCCGTTCTTGCTTCATCCGATTGTATAAAGGTGGTAGCTTGGACTCAGAAATTGGAGTTCTATCATACATCAGGCACAAAACAGAATCAATATATGTATCATCATGATCTTCTGGCAGGGTCAGGGGAGTCCAGAGCTGCATGCAATACCATTTACATCATGTTAGTTTGCTACCAACAGATAAAGTTTTCTCTCTTAAAAAAAACCCAACAAAACACAACTTACAGGCATTATTTCCATTTGTCCATCTGGACCTTCATAGATATATTCCTGTAAAAGCAGCAAGACAATTTTTAATCCTTTAATAAATCCAGTGAATAGAAATAATTTACAAAAAAAGCATATGCATGCTTGTAACTGCAATGCACATACTTCCCATTTAAAAGCTGCAACAAACACATGTAATACTGAAGTAAAAAATATGCAATTGTGCTCATGCAACAATTCTCAACAGGGTGCCAGGACACCCCAGAATGCCTTGAGATCCTCTCTCTTGAGTGTCTTGATTTTCCTTAAGTTTAATGAGATTGAAAAGCACTGTACTAATAACCTAGATTTTAACGCTATAGGTGCAGCACACCTCTGCTTCCACTGCATCACAGCCCCCATTTTCTTCAGCTCTGTTCTCTCACTCTCTTCCCTCATGCCACTCTTGGAGCACCTCTGCCAGGTACTATGTGAAGTCAATCTACTGGCTGAATAATTTATTTTCAAACCACAGCAGTCAGTCAACTCGACAAAATAAGAATGGGTCACTTGTGGAAAAACCTACAACCTGGAGCTAAAGGCACAAAGTGGGGGACCAGAGGTACCATCCACTTATCCTTAACAGCAAAACTGACCATCACAAATATACAATATATGAAAGCAGGGCCTATGGGTACTTGGAAAGTTACCATGTTATAAGCATCTTGTCTGGTGTAGGTTAAGAGCTCTTCCTCCTCTTCATACTGCATTTTCTCTTCTCTACCTTTCAACTCCTTGATCTGACGGAGCTCCCATTTTATCTTTGCATTTTTCAAGTCCTGTTGGAGATAAATTCAATATAATTTTAATCAAGCCTAATAGTAAAACAACTCTCTAGTCTTCACAAAAATATTCCTCACAAGTGCTTTTAACTAATAGAACCACACCAGCTTTCCACCATACCAGGACATCATGCATACACCAAGCAAACCTATATTATCTCAATAAATGCCCATTACTCCCCCCTACCCTCCCCACCACAATAAAGTCATATAGAATCATAATCACTTTAAATAAAATTATATTGACAAAAGAGTCTTGTAACATTTTTCTACTGGTAGGTTCACATAGTGAAATATATTCCCTTACCTCATTGGCTTTCTGCTTTTCTGGATCAGTGGAAGCATAAAACAATTCCAAGAAATTCAAAGCATACTTTTCAATCGGCAAGAGCTATTTAGAAAACACATATAAACCTAAATAACTAGTAGTATATATGAAAATAACTGCAAGTATACACTTATCTTACACCAGGTACTTAGGAAAGTATTTCTTTTATATAAAAAGGGACCAATCAAACTGTTGCTAGTCAGAATATAGACCCAAAAGCTGATCCCTCCCAAGTTCTAGTCCCAGCTCTGCTACTGACTCTCAGAATAGCTGTGGATCAGAATCATCTTCTTTGCCTCCATTGTGCCATCCATCATCCACAATACAGTATAGAGCCTCCTATGATTTTGACTACAGTATTTGGACACTGCATATGTGGTATATGGAATATTGAAAGGAAACATACGTGGAAAACAAAGGGCCAATCAGAAATCAAGAGAATACAGGAAATTCTAAAAATAGCTATTCAGATTAAGAGAACTGGAAGGGACATAGCCCCAGAGAAGGCATATCAAGCTGATAATCACCTGGCTATAAACCAGGTGTGTCCACTGTATTTCCTCTTATTGGAAACTACGTCCTTTTAAAATCAGTGCAAGTGGAATCCCTCAGGAAAAAGATCTACCACCTGAAAAATCCATTTTAGTTGCTGACCCAATGGATCAGTTTAACCAGGTCAGATTGCCTCCAATAATTGGGTAGTGTGTACAGTCTGATACCTGGAATGTACTTCCTCTCAGGTACGCCGAGGACACTGTTTTCTGGCTAAAGAAGAAGCTATTTGCAACCTCATGTTCCCAAATGTGGGCATACAATTGAAAGAGACGTACTCGATCCATAAAGTCAACCAATTCCTTTAACTGTGAAGAAGCCACGCTATTTCTTGCATCAGGTAATTCTGAAGTTATGTCCGCTCTTAATTCATATCTCGTCTCCTGTGCATATTTTCTGGGATCCTCTTTCCCTTGTTCAATGCCAAGAGCCTTTTGAAAAAATGTAAGCACATTAAAAAGTGAGAATGCTATGACAGTAAAAAAAACCTACATCAGAACTGAACTTTAGTCTCAATTCTAGAAAACAAGACTACAGAGCACAATGAGCACCTTACCAGAACAGGATGTCATCTTCATCTGAGTCAGTGCCCAAAGCTAAGAATAGGGCAACGTAAAAATGGTAGAATTATGACAGTTGACAATGCACGCAAAACATTTTGGTTGCATTACATGGCAACATATTATAAAAAAACAAACAATGAAAATATTCAGCAGAAATGCTAAAACAGAACAAAATGAAAACACATTTTCATCCACCAAAAGAAAAAAAAACAACAACTCTGGTAGACATTTTCATGTTCCTTCACCTAAGAAATGGAGTCATAATTTCATGTAAGCATTATGTGGCTTAATGGAGTACTGACAATGCCAAAAAATTTGTTTTCTTTACGGTACATGGTACGCATTTTAATTACCTCCTTCAATCTTATTAGTATTAGCAACAGAATTATGCAACTATAGGGCACCTATAATTAAGGAATTTAATGAGCAATTTTATTTTAATAGAAATCCTTTCTGGGTTTGGTTAACATACATTTTACCTCCAGTTTATTTTCCATCTCAGCCAAAATCTTTAGCCCAGATTACTGACTTTCCCATGGATTTGAGGCAGAGCCATACAAAACCCAGGGAGTGTACATCACTTAATTCAAAAGAATCTAGGTAACATTTCAGGAATGACAGGGAGAATCACACACATGAATGAGAAGACTGGGATATCATCATGCTGATCTTGGACAAGCAATTAAAGTTTAGCTACTCGTTTTGCCATAACATGTAAAAAAAATTCAAATATCAATAAGTAATCAGAAAAAAAGTGATCTGTATGAAAAGCCTTGAAACCTTTGGCAAGATTGTTTCTACTGTAGAAACAGACACCCAAGAAAATACCACAAACTCTTTGGCTTCCGTTCTGAAATTAAAAGCCTCTTATAGAACATGTGCTACAAAAAAATTCCTGGATGCACTCAGCTGCAGCTGAAAAAATATTCGATTCCCAACCAAAATTCAGGATTTTTTAAGTGACTGATTTTAACATTTAGCAGGAATATGGATTCCATTATTTCTAGAAAGCCATATGTTAGTGAAAGGCATACTATAATGGCATGTACATATGGGAAGTTTTCATGCACAAAAAAAAAGTTGATTTTGCCATTATTTGGCTACAACTCAACCTTGCTAAGAAATGGTCTTGTATGACAGAATTAATCTAAAAAACCAAAGGACATACAACCTTTTTATGTGCATTAAAATTTCCCACATGTACAGCCATACCTTGTCATGCATCCAAAGGTGCATCTCAAGCCGGTCCAGAGAGGTGATACTCCCCCTCTACGCACCTTTGGTCAGGCCGCAGTTGGAGAACTGTGTCCAGTTCTGGGTGCCGCACTTCAAAAGGGATGTGGCCAGCCTGGAGAGGGTTCAGAGGAGGGCCACCCGCTTGGTGAGAGGGCAGCAGGGCAGGCCCTATGAGGAGAGACTGAGGGACCTGACCCTGTTCAGCCTCAGCAAGAGGAGGCTGAGGGGGGACCTGGTGGCTGCCTACAAGCTCATCAGGGGGGATCAACAGCAAATAGGCAGAGCCCTTTTCTCCCCAGCACCACCTGGGGTGATGAGGAACAATGGTCGTAAGCTGATGGAGAACAGGTTTAGGTTAGAGATCAGAAGGCAATATTTTACAGTTAGGGTGGCCAAAATCTGGAACCAACTTCCCAGGGAAGTGGTCCTCGCCCCTACCTTGGGCAAATTCAAGAGGAGATTGGATGATCACCTGTCTGGGGTCTTGTGAACCCAGCATTTGTCCCTGCCTGTGGCAGGGGGTCGGGCTAGATGATCTGATCAGGTCCCTCCCGACCCTAGCTACTATGAAACTATGAAACCGTTTATTTCCTATGATATTAATAGCAAGGTATAGGTAAGTCCTTCTACATCGAGGCCTTTGATAAAAACAGATTATTTTCTTTTGGCCTAACAATAGCATCCTTTCAAACTTTATTTCGGAAAGTTTCAAGACAAAACTGCAAAGTACTCTTCCGGATCAAAGTCAAACTTCTACTGTTATATCTCCTCAGCTATTCAACTAGCCTTGGAAAATTATGAAAGTTTACTATCCAGATTATTAAAACCCATTAAAAATATTACTATCCCCAGGCAATATTTTTAAAAATAATAATATAGAACTGAAAGTTGCTGAACACTCTTGGCTCCAATCCACTCGATTTCTTTATGCATTTGCAGGGGACCATTAATGCTTAACACATTTATATTAAAGTACCTGTGTTAAAAATGCCATGGGATTGTCATTTCCTGAAGCAGCTACCTCTCTGATGAGATGTTTAGTGCCATTTTTCAACAGCATCTCTTCTATGGAATTGCTACTTACAAGCCTGCAGGAAAAATACCCATTAAACACTGTATTTTTTATAAACGTGCCTTGTCAAATCTAAGTGTTCCACAGCTAACTTTCCTTATGCAGATATTAGCAATGCAAAGCTAGCTCAGGGGCTGTTAGGCCTTTTTTGCTGGACTACCAGGATGCAAGTAAGATCCACATCCTTCTGAATGCACTTAGTAGCTTCTAGTGCAATGGAGTGCAAAATGTCAGCTCGGTGCCAATACGTTTTCTCAGCTTCTCTTCATGAAACAGCCACCTGAAAGAAGCCCTCAGCCAGGCATTAGAATCTTATTACCCCCAATACACGACAGGTACTGATTGCTTTAAAGAAAAAAATGCTTTATCAGCAAGAATATTCTTATCCATGAACTCCAGCTCATGATCATGCCCATTAATACTCTGTTACGTTAGTCCTCCTTTCCAAAAAGATGTGTGGTTTCTCTTTTCCTGTTCTCATCCTTAAAGATGGCTGTAAGAGCTACAATAATAGGAAAGAATAAAGTCTTCAACCCCCTTCAGCCTTCAGATGGAGAATAATGGCCTTTATTTTTTTTGTTTTAACCAAGGATGTCTTACTAAGGGACTGGCCAATGCAAAGCTTTTAAAACTCCCACCCTCAAGTGCTCTGTAGCAGCAACTTTGTCCACCTTCCATTACCTTTTCCATTCCTATCCATTAGCCTTTACGTTCCTATACATTTACAATAGCTTCTCCATACTAACGTTACCTGTACACATGGATGTCTCTGCCTCTCTCAAGCCTGTGGCACCATTCCTGAGCCTTTGCATCCATCAATGGATCCAAATCGATGTCATAGAACACAGCAGCATCTGCCTCTACACAACTGACACCTGCCGAAGGGCTGTGAGAGGACAGGATAGCACAAAAGATTCGCTTGTCTCTGTTGAAAGTATTTATCTGCTCCTAAAATGGGGAAAGTTAGTTACAACATGAAAGTGATGTAAATAATGAACTGACTTGGTGGGTTTTTTTACTATACTTCAAGAAAAGGAACATCCTTATAAAAAAAAAAAGTTTTATTTGCCCCTCTAATCTACCTCAAAAGGTGCCAAGAGTCTTACAGTAGTTTTGGTACTATTTTTAAGTTTAAACAAACAATCCAATTTTACTTATGTAATTTTTTTTTCATTTTGACCAAAGTAGATGCTACAAGATCGAGAACAGCTATTGCCTTGTGACATTACAGAGATCATTTCAAATTCATCTTCTTTATTACATACCCTGTAGCTCCTTGATTGCCCTTTCCTAATGGACAAGTTGAGACTCTCCTACTATGCAGACTGCAAGGTTGGTGCTTTAAAATAACGTATATCTGTAGGTCTATTATACTGCATTTGGCTCAAAGCACAACAGTAAGATAAAAGATGAAAAATACAAAGGAACCAACCGCGTTATTGAGACTAAATGTTTGCTCAAATTGTAGGCCCCAAAGGAAATGTAAAATCCTACTGGGGAGGGATATGAGCATACTTTTAATTTATCCTCAGGCAATGCCAGGGCACTACACAGGCATAAAAGCCCCTGGAGTAAGGCTGAGGAAGAGCCAAGACAACAATATAATCAAAGTGAAAAATGCCCATTGTGTTGTCATCTATAGACAGTAACATTGTAAGCACTAAGTCAAGGATATTATTAACATGTATGAGATACTATTCATTTGTGATCAAAGTTATCTCAAGCTCCACATAAAAAGATAAATCTTGAGCAGGACAATTCAAGATACACTGCTTTGATAACTTCCCCCTTCCTTGCCACCTACCAATAAAATTATCCGTTTTTTAAACACTTTACTGCTATTATTTAGTTGTTTTAGCAAAAACCGCATGCCAAGCTTCTGGCCCTGCTATATGAGAAGCTAATTTATATACATATTTTATAAATACTGCATAGCATTGTTGTATACAACTCCATTTGGGCATTTTTTTTCTCCAGTCAGACAAGTTTTAGCATCACTTTACTGCATAGGCCTCTCTCACCAGATGCTGCTCACAGCTGGCATACTCTTCAACTCTTATGTAGGTGAGAAAGTGGAAGTTTAGAAACTGCTCCAAGATATCCAGCATCAGAGTCATCTGTGTTAAAATCAGCACACGGTGCCCTTCTGATTTCAGCTTCTGAAGCAAGACAGACAGAGCCTCCAACTTGCCTGTTTGGAAAAAAGAAATTAAAACAAAAAATGAAGCGTTTCCATGCAGTATGCATCTACCAGAGAAAGCAGGTCTCCATGAGTATGCAAACCATTATCCTTTACCTGAATCATACTGCACTAGTCGGCGGTCAGGGAACTGTAGTAAGGGCAAAGTGGTAATCTGCTGCAGCTGATGGAAATAGGGAGCTACTTGCTCTTCAAGATTGTGCTTTAAGGTTTTCATACTACGGGTGTATGAAGGAGGATTTGCTGGACGAGCAACAACTGCAGCTGGCAGCACACACAGAGTGCTGCAAAAGGAAGCAAAACTTTAGTATTGCCAACCCTAACAGCACAAACTATCCATATGGAACAAAGCACTAAATATTCAAAACCAGTAGTAAAAAGAACAGCTTGCATGGGAAAAGTAAGGAAGTGAGATGATGAGTGAGAGTGTAGAAGACCAGAACAGGCAGTGACAGGACAGATACAGTTTTATATCGCTGCCACAGAAAAACAAGGAGTCCTCAGCATACCCACTACTTAAGTTTAACATGCGTAAGGGGGATCCTGGTAAAACAGATACCCACTAGCCCTGTGTTACAAAGGCAAGTGGCCCTCTAGTTTAATTTCTTAATTTTTACCTTTTGTTCTTCAGCATTAACCCTTGGCTTCTCATTCATTTTCACAAGAGTCCGAGAAAGTATGGCTAAATGTTATAGATTCCCACACAGTATTACATTTTGCAAATAGGAGGTGTCATTGTCTAATAACTAACAGTCATTGCTGGCAGCGTTACAGGATATAGAATCTTTCAAATCACCAGCATAAAAACATAGACTCAACACAGGAGAAAAACCTCAACATGAGAGAAAAAGGAAAATATTAAGGTAGGAACTTGGATAATGGTTTATTTTGTTTAGCAAAAAGAATGAATGTCAATTAACTTCTGCATTTGCAATATCAATACTTTAAAGTAGGAAAAAACAAGAAACATTAGGTCAGTTGACAGTGCTGCTTTCAGAGATCCCTCCATATAACCTCATATTTGTGTAAAACTAGCAAGTCCATCCATCATTTGCAATTACCTGTTCATAACATCCTTCAAGGACTCCTGTCGCTGCCCTGGTACCAAGACCAGGTCTTGAAGTGGATCACTCAGGCCTTCTGAGGCCCTTGAAGAAAGGCAACAGTTCACAAAGCCAGCCCACCTCCATTTGTTGATGCTGACAGAGTACTGCCAAGGGGTTTTCCTTTCGCTAATCAAAGAACAAATTCCCAGCAAGTCTCTGCCATATACTGGGGCTTTAGAACAATGACGCTCATTGCCAGAAAGTATTCTGTCCACATGCTCCTTCCAAAGCCTGTTCTTTTCCTCTGTTAGAGCCTAAGAGTAGAACATATTTTATACATAGATTATCAAGACAGAGAACTATGTAAACATAAATTGTTCAAGAGAAAGTTTAAAGTGAATTCCATTAATGAAAAAGGGGAAGAAATTAAGGAAGAGACAGCAGAGCAAGTAGTATAAGTATGGTGAAAAGGCAGATACTGAGCTAGGCCATTTCTAAGCAAATAAATATCATTAACTTTCCCTTATATCACGCCTGCTGGTGAAAACACTTCTTCTACCTTATATTCAAAGTGTGAATTCTGAGCCACTACTCATCTCCACATAACCTGGATGGGCACGAGAGAGGTCTCTGGATACCAGATATTCTGCATGCTTTATTAATGTACCATTCTATCTGAATCAGATATAACACCACTACACAAAAGCAGCACGACACATACTCTAATCTCCAGTACAAAGAACTGGTATACCTGTGTTGGACATCCTAGGAGAGACATGGATTTTGATTTAGTTGCTGGATCATTCACTGTCAAAGTAGTAAATGCATTTTTCCAGGAAAGCAAAGAGATAAGAAACAAAAGGTTTATTTAAAAATATATATTTTATATAGAAACAGTTATTGTAAAGGAAAAAAAGCCTAATGCTATGTAGATGTTCTATCTTTGCATGGTTCACACTAAAAGTTTACTTCCCAGTTATTCAAGAACCCTACCATTGTGTCAAAATTAATGCTCAACATCCCTCGAAAATCTGTTGCCAAAATTCCAAGTCGGCATACTGCAACATTTAAGCCAAACCACAGACCAATAATAATAATAAAAACACCACTGCAGGAATGTTTAATATATTCCTGGCATGTCTGGTACTCAAAGTAACAGAACCATCAGCTCTTAATATCCTCCAGTACACAGGAATGGTGTTACATATGAGAGTGAACAATAATACAATGCATTTTCATCTTTTACTCCAAAATAGCAGGGAGAATTTATTTTATAAATATGTTTTAAGCAGTTGAAACATTTGGCCTGTCAACAGTATCCAATGGAGTACAGCAAGAAAAAAATATTTCGCTAAAATGACAGAGCTCTCCAAATGTTATGTGAAAGAAAAAAGAAATATTGTACTTACTTTGCTGTGTTACTACGGTAGAAGTTGACGCATTGGAGTGATGGTCTACATGCTTTGTAAAACTAGTACTTTCAACAGGCTCAGACCCAGACCAACCAATAGATGGCACGGCAGCTGGCCAGTGAGGATGTAGTCCTAAGTATTTTAGGGTTGAAACTGAGACAATGTGGAAAGTGTTTCCTGCAATTGTAATTGCATAATTCAGTAAGTTCTTGCTATATCCATTTTGAACAGAATCATTGCCAATAAAAAACTTTAATAAAAAATTGAACAATATCTTAGAACCGTACATGATATCCAGACTTGCAAACTAAGCAAACAATGTGACTGCAACCCCATCCATACCATGCATTTTAAGTTGGCTTATCCCCTTTTAACTCAGCCTACATGGAACGAATTGTGAGAAGAACTGAGAGGAAAGATATATTCTCTACCCCTACCAAAACTTTACAATTTAAGACCAGAGCTTTCAGCCAGACACTTTCCTCCAACGGATTTAGACAAAACAACCGTTGGAAGCTGAACAAGACAATACCTTCAAGCTGCAGAGGTTGTCCTCCAGTAAGCTGGCAGAGTTGACTATAAGACAAAGTAAATGTTTTCCCTTTAAAATGTAATGTTACAGGCATCTCTGGTTGAGCATTTCTGTCTTGTGCTCCAGTTGTGGGGAATGACCAACCTAGTTTTTCCACCTTACCACCTATTATAACAAGACAAAAAGAAGGTGTACAGAACTAAAAATGGAGAATTTTCATTCAGATCTTTACATATATAAATAGGCATGTGCTGCATCTCCAAGCAGGGCTGACATGGTCCACATTTGGTATGCAGGCTGCAAGCTACTGTAAAGGACTCTCTGTTCTGATACCAAGAATAGCTCCTTCAGTAGTCAAGTATTTCCTCCTCCCCACACAAGCCCCAAGTCAATTGACTTCAATATTCTTCAATATTCTTCTTGGAATAAAAAGCCCTATCTGAAGAGCCCTCTCCTTCAAAGTAACTGATAGTTGGAATTAGCAGGAAACTAAGTCTGAGGACACTTCCTACATCTGCATTTAAGCAGTATTTGCATCCATGTCTACATGAATTTTTAATAACCTCACAGAATGCATAGAGCTTTAAAAAACTTGGCCCAGTAAATTTGGATTCTAAGTCAATGTAGGTATTTCCCTATCAGGTGATAATAGGGTTTTTTTTGCCCCCCCCCATCAGCTTGTCTGCCAATTAAACTAGCCTGAAAATGAAATGGTAATTACTCATCTGTATGATCATCTATTCTATCAACTGAATTAAGATTTGTAAAATGATGTTCTATTTATGTAGTCATGCATAAACTGATATCATTTGCAGGCTAATCATAAGCTCATAGGGAATGTAAGACATGTGCAGCAAGCAGGGGCACTGGAATGACTGAACAGTCTCTGCCTACATATTGCAGGAGCTCAGAACAGGTCAAGATTTCCAAAGGCTGCATCCAATAATATTTCCCCCAACTCTAGTGGGTGCTTTACAGAGAAAAAGAAAAGAAAGTCTTGTGAGCTGGAATGCCTAAATCTAAGTATCATAGATCAAAAGGAAATGAAGTTTTGTATACAAGAGAGAACAAAAAAATGGCAGGTTAGTTTTGTCAAATGGCTTTCACCAAATTGAAAAATCTATGATAGATTAAAGGTAGTCAGTCCATAACATTGGGAAATTTGCCTAGCTATATTCATCTCCTTAACACACATAATGAAGACAAATAATTTTCTATTTTGATGTTGTAACAGGACCCAGGTTTGAGTCTCAACAAGGGACCTCCTTCACATGAGTAAAAAGATACAGACATCCACGTGGTACATAGTCATGATACCTCCAAAAACTCCAAGTACAACTGAAAAAGCTTTGGAAAGGAAAAACAATCTTTCAGCACATGGATCGAACTTTTCCTACTGCAATCTTCTGGAAAAGCAGCAAGAGGCAGTCTTCTTTGTACTTTACCACAATGAGCTCCTGTAGCCATTGTCGTATTTGCTGTGTGGTATATCTGAAGAGTAGGGAAATGTAGAGTTCTGCCCTCTGGTTTCTGTCCATACAGCACTGGTTGAAATAACCTAGACATTATACAAGTATATAGAAGTCATATTAGATTTAGCCAGAAAACTCTCATCCAAATAAGTGAGTCAAGTTTAAGACCCAATTGTTTACAATAACTGGGTCCGGAGGAGTCATACAGCTGCAGAGAGCACAGCAAGAACAAATCTGACTCTTCCTCCCAGTTTCCCAGCATTCAGCAGAGATACTTTCTAGCACATCAGTTCAAAGGATCCAGCATACTTTCAAGCATACAGTCAATGCTAGGGGCTGGCACGGAGGGAAGCAGGATCACGGTCCCACCTCCACTGGCACATCTTACTTCTACCACCAGGGGTGATTTAGGGAGCAAATTATAACAGTTGAGGCTGGCTGCAGCAAAGGGACCCAAAGAACATGACCCTCAAGTGCCTACAGATCATTCAGGCCCAACCTAGCATAAAGCCCACTGACAATTTAAAAGCTGACTTCAAAGTAACTTCTTTAGCATATGCTTTTCTTCAAAAAGTAAAACCACATAGCAGCACATCGATTAATGAGCTCTAGCATCTTCCTGCCTGTGTGTATGTGTTTTAGCCACCTCCTCCAGTGCTGAGTTTCCTTCAGTGTCATACAGATGCCTAGCAATATTCTCCAATCCAACCAGAACAGGACACACTTCCTCTCTTCTGTGTTACAGTCAGTTATTCACAAGCATTTGAGGCTGTCACAAATAGTAACTGCCTTTCTCAGCATCTATCAACCAAGTCATTATTATTTACACATTAACTTATGTTACTTATAACCTTTGTTCAGATGTAATTCTGTAACATAGCTTTAAAATTCTGCAAACTGGTCCCTTTTAACTTGGTTGCAGAGGGAGACCCTCAAGTTTTGTTTTGTTTTTTAAACGCAACAAAAGCTGGCTGTTTTACAAAGTGCCTCCTTTCCTGCTTATTTTTTCAAGGAGCTGATCAGTTAGTCTGTTCTGGCAAGCAGCTCCTTAGGGCAAAAATTTCTGGCAGATAACAGCTGACTGTTATCACAACCCACAATCCACCCCTCCCAAAAAGACTTGTATCATTTGCCCACCAGCCTAAGACTGCTGTCTTCTGACATGGCTTAGAAGTTCAGTCCTTCTGAACACCTCAATTGTCCTCTTATCTATTAAGGAAGCTTCCTTCTCTTTAGGTGACTGGCACATAACTTTAAGCAACTCTAAGTCTAACAGCAAGAAACAGAAAAATCAGAGAGGTCTGAATATCTCCTTTGTCCTACAAATATTATTCCCTTTATTTTTGGTAGTTCAGAATTATTTTCAAGCTGTGCATACTTGCTCGGTCTGAGCTTTACTGGGTTGGGTCTGGGTGGAGTAGGAGGGGAACTGTAGATCTCTTCAATGAGCTTTCTGGTCACTTTTTGGTTTGGCAGCCTTTGTGCCGCATAGCGCGTCATTTTGTCTTCCATCCCAATCAGATCGAAGTGAGACATGTCTGCGTGCTAATTTTAATTTAAAACAACAAATAAAAAGGAAAGAGTTAGACAGTTTTAAAAGCTTACTCTGAAGTAAAAGGTTTTTTTGACTTATATAAAACAACTTAAGCCAGTAGGAAACCAGCACAGAATCCATATGATTTCACATGAAGCGGCTATAATTGTTTAGGAAATTCTGGTAAGCAAAGCCAAGGCAAATGCTGAGTGGTGTGCAGGAGATGAGAAGATAGGACAGCAGCCTCAATTTGAATGCAACGTATGGGTTTCTTCTCCAGTCCATTTCTTGCCTTCCGAGCACTGAGTCCTAGTCTTGCTTCCCTTGCCTTTTTATCTCCTTTATCCCACTGCTTTCACAAGCTCCTGGCTTTTTCCCAGTTTCCCCTCAAGCCTGACACTTAGATTTCTGTGACTATTTACATCACTCAACGCAGTTTGTCATGTTTTTCCTACATTGCTTTCACAAAAAGGCTACTGATGAACCCATGAGAAATGAAAGTCCTATGGTTTAAATACATGGAGTGTGGCTTCTGGTTTGCCCAAATGATCTAACCCAAGAGTCTGATGTACTTGAAGAAACATTCATAGGTTAATTGGCATCTAAAGACAGCAAACACCAGACAGTGCTAATTACCGGATGCAAGACCCCAAACTCACTCACTGCTCAAGCACAGCTTACCGTTCATAAATCCGAGCAATCATTCTTAGAAGGGAAAAGTAATTCACTGTGTCCATTAGGAGACTGAACTGCAACCAGCAAATTCCACTCCTTTCGATTATACTCCCCCAGTATAGTCAGCAAAACTGTTTTTCATAATCTAAGTGTTCCACAAGTACAAAAGGATTTCATTTTTCCACTAACCTTCCAAAGATCCCATTCCAGGGCATTCAGTACCAATGAAGCAATTGTATACTCTAGTGACTCCAATACGTAGGAGGAGCTGGAAAGCCTGGGATTTATCAGATCAGGGTGATTACAAATCTTTTGGAGTTGCATCAGAACATGAAGGACACTGACAAAATGCCCGCTTCTGAGAGCTTCTTGAGTTCTGTTTATTAAATAGAAGTAAATTTAAATCAACTCAGTACAAAACTTCATTTCTGGTAGCCCAGCCTACATATTCTTTCTAGCTCTGTAAACCCTTTTGTGGATCACAAAAGTAATAACAAAAAATCATAGTAGTTTCTTAATATGTAATCAATTTATTGATAAAACTACTCAACTGCTTTATCAAACACAGGTTTTCCACAATTGCATTCAGGTCACTGGAAAGCCAGTGGAACTTAAAAGTGCTGAAACCCTGATCATGCAGGCCACCAGGTATTAATGCAACTTTCCATTTCCCAATCACTGAGGCTACTTGAAAAGTAACTATCGGTGTGAGAAATATCTGTGAATGTGCAAGGTACTTGCAAGATTAAGGCCCGTTTTAACAGCGAGACTATACATTCAGACTATCAGTTTGAAAATGTCATTAAAATGAAACATAATAACATTATTTAAAGAAAGGTTTGCTAACAACCTGCATATGACTTCAATTACTTAAACATGAGAACTAAATCTAAACGCAGCTGAGAGAATGCATGCATATTTGTATATGCCAGATTGAAAGTTTGGCATAAGTATTACACGCTCATTTAAACTCATTTCTTGTTAAAAAAATCTAGCAGATTTTTTATGCTCATTTGGGAACACATGAATGACAGAAGTGATGGTATTTAGTCATTACACCATTTCATTTAGGAAGACTAATCTACCATGCAACACATTCTACTTATGCCTGATCTTTAGTCAAAAGTTTTATGACTAACTATTCACTTAAAAAAATATTCCTGTTCCAAGTCCTCTTCCTGCAAGACCAATATTGCCTAACTTAAACAAAAGCAGCAATAAGATCCATGCATGAATTGTTTTTACCTTGGTTGAAACAGGACATCTTTATACATAGCTTTCTGCCGATGAGAAAAATAACACTTCAGCACATGATCATATTTCTTTGTCAATTGTTTTTCCACTTGTCTTTTGGTTCTTTGAAAAATAAATGGTTGAGTTATCTAAAAAGAAATGGAAATCAAGTAATACTTAACTGGTATTTACCCACTGCAACAGATATTCAGATTGAAAGAGGATCTTTAAAATGGACATACTCTATGCAGTCTCATAGCCATTTTCTGATAGTAATCTTCATTCTCCTTTTTAGCTGCATTTGTCACAAAATCCATGCAAGGTCTGGAAATTCCAGGAATCAAAAAACGTACCAGTGTCCACAGTTCTAACAAGGAGGTAGGAAGGGGAGGTTCTATCAAGAGTAAGCGATGCTGGCTATGGAGAGAGAGAAAGACAGATACAGGATGAAGTCACTTCACAATTTAAATGAGACTTCCACCTTAAATTATAGAACAATCAAATTATTTTCCGAACAAAAAATGGATAACGATATACAAGAAAAAATATTGAATTAATGTTCCAGACCTTTGGAGCCTGCAGAGTGCCTCCCAGCGTTTCTCAGACAAATTTTTAACTTTCTGCCTCTCATCTATGACTAGGTACTTCCACTGCATTTTCATGAAAACCTGGTAACTTTTGAACAGTTGCTTGTAGGAAGTAATACATACATTAAAATTGCTCGGTTTCATCCATTCCTGCAACATGAACAAGCCCATCGTAAAAGATTTAATGTTTATATTTTTTTTAATTAAAAACTAGCAAGTACATTTCCTACTGGGATTAAAATCTATTATTTCACACTATTTTATGAACTTTTTCAAAGTTTTACATTCTAAAGTGTAAAGAAATGTTCAGTCTATTTGAATGGCTATACTGTTAATCAGTTAATACAACTTTATTTACTCATTGAATGTGGCCAACCAACTGGAACATACTATAACATATGATAATTATAACCTGATAAATATTAATAAATAAATGCAGACTACTATTTTTAAAATGCGACAGTCAAAGCATATACAATCTTTAACCATCAGAAACTTTAATGTCGGCCATCGAGAAAGACCTCAGAAGCTGAATAAATATTAGGGCTGTGCGAAGCTTTAGTCACTGATTCGATTCGGTGGAGATTTGGCCCAATTCCATGGCTGAATCAAACCAAAGGACCCTTTAATCTCTCTGAATCGAAACGGAACCCTCCAAATTGATTTGGAAAGATTTGGCAATTTGGACTTAGACAGAGCTTTAAAATGTTTTTTCTACATACCTCAAGGTACCAGGCAGCTCGTGAGTACTGCAATGCTGGGGCGGATGGAGGGTCCCACAGGAGCATTGGGGGGGGGGTGTCACCTGTGCACTCAGCAGGAGACCCGGAAGCAGACCAGAAGCACTTCTGGGTCTGCTGCCAAGCACTCCTGTGGGACGCTCCATGCGCCCCACTGGGCATCACAGCAATCACAAGCTGCGCCTGCTACCTCAAGGTATGTAGAAAAAACATTTAACATAGCTGTGTCTATGTCTGAATCGCTGATTCTCTAAATCAGCATCGAATCTTCAGATTCAGCCAAACTGAAACTGGGGACAGTGATCCTAATCAACGAATCAAATCACCATCCCTGGTGTCAAAAAAACCCGCGCCTGAAAAGAGTGGGGAGTAGCACGTAGCAGCAGCATGCACCACCTGAAACTGGAGCCTGGCTGTCCAGAGCCACACTTCGACTGCTGGCCAGGTGCTGCATGCTGGATCACCACTGCTGAAGCCCGAGGAAGCCCCAGGATGAGGTAAGGCTGCCAAGGCCAGCAAGGTGCTGGCCCCAATCTCCCCTACCTCACCCAGGGTAACTTGCTACGTGCACCAGAGCATGCATGCACGAGCTGTCCCGGGAACACGTAGCAGCGGCACGATTACATGCCTCTGCTATTTGTCCCCAGGGGAACACACATGTGCACTCGTCTGGACGCACCCAAGAAATTCAGGCCCAGAAAAACAAAGCAGATGATCATCAGCTGGATTCTAGGAAGCAGCTCACATTAATCACCAAAAGCAAGACATCACTAGTGCCCATTCTCACTCAAAAAAACCCAATTTTCTTTTAACCTGTAAAATCCAAAAACAAAAAATGTAGAAGGAAGACAGTCTTGACTGAACATTCTTAACTGGAGCTGCTGCCTACCTTAGTATGGTTAAGTAGTGCCCTGAGAATAAAGTTGAAAAGTAAGTTTATGATTTCACAGCTGTTTTGGGGGACAAATCTCAAGATAAATCACAACCAGGCAAACACCATCACAGACACTGTTTGTTAATCATAACACACTGCTTATTTTGCCTTTACTCCATGCTATTTTATATTATTTTCATTCATTTCACAAATGAGTTTCTTTCAGTACCTGTCTTTTTCCTGCAAATTCTCTTTGCCTAGCAAAATAGAGAAGAACCTTCAATTCAGGGCACCAGCGTTCCAGTTCATTCTTCCATTTCAACAAGTTACAGTTCTGGGCCACAACAAGATGCGGACCCCAGTTACCTACAGAGGTAAACAACAACTGTTGAGAAAAGTGCCACTTACATCAGAGCCTATAAAAGAGATATAACTTGAAGATAGAGCTTAAAAGGCCAAGGGTGTCCAGATAAATTAGGGATGAGCAATTATTTGGGCCCGTGGGCCACAAGGGCAATTCTGGGGAGCTGGTGCAGGCTGGTCAGTGCCCCATTCCCCACCCTCCGCAAAAAGCCCAGAGCCCACTCCCTACAGCTCCTCCCCACCACTGCCACTAGAGCCCAGCAACAGCTGAGTGTACAGCCTGGGCCCCAGCCTTGGCCCAAACCTGCTCTGGACTCACACCAGCCAGAGCAAACCAGCTGGGACCTGTGCACACAGCCCTGACTCTGGCCTGCCCTGCACCTGTGCCAGACTCGGCTGCCCACGATGAGCGGTGGTGGCAGCCAGGCAGAAGCTGCTATTGGGCACAGGGAAAAAGCAGCCACCTCCTTGCTGCTGCTGGATCTATCTGGCTGCAGCCACCCAGTGCCCCCACCCCAGGCTGCCCTGTGGCTCCTCTGCACTGCTACCCCTGCTCCACTGGCATCATCATGGGCAGGCAGTGGCAGCAAACCATGGTGGGGACTCTGTGTGCAAGTCCCAGCTGACCCAGAGCTGATCTGCTCCGGTCAGGAAGGGTCCAGAGCAGGCTGAGCCCAGGCCAGGGCTGTGCACACAAGTCCCCATCAGTACCACAGGGCTGGGGCCAGTGGCAGTGGTAGCTGGAAGGAGCCACCGCAGTCTGGGCTGCTTAGAAATGCAGTCCAACCGCAGAGCTGCCCCAGCCTTGCTGTGCGCCGAGTAGTGGCATGACTGCCATGGGCCAGACAGCACCCGGGACAGGCAAAACTGAGGGACTGGCCACAGGCCGGACAATGTCCCTCTGCAGGCCACATTCGGCCTGGGGGCTGTATTTTGCCCACCACTGATATAAAGAGACTTGATTTTAGGTAAGTTTTCCTGATTATTTAAAATAAAAATAAACAACATTGCCAAGTAAAGTACGAGGAACATAGATTTCCAGTTAAAAAAGCAGCATCATGTCCTACCTTCACTACAAGCCAGGTGTGCAAATAAGGCAGCAACCTGCATAGTTTTGCCAAGGCCAGCCTCATCTGCGAGAACACCATTAAGATTCTTCTCATATAGCTTCACTAACCAGTCCAGCCCAAGCTTCTGATAATCTCGGAGTGTCCTGTGCTGCCGGGATGGAGCACAACATTTGACTGCTGTTGTGATTTGAGCACTGCCTTTAGGTAACAGCACTTCAGCAGCAGCAGCAGCAGCAAACTCTGCTACATCTCTCATGCATTTCTTTATGGCACCTTCACATTGATCGATGCTGAGGAAAGAGTCTATAAGCACCATTTCCTCTCGAGTGCTTCCTCTGCCACTCACAGATTCTTCCATTTCTACACAAAGAAGTAAAATCATAAAATGGTCTGTAGCTGTAATTCATGTTTCAACGACCAAATTGTCATAGTCCATAGCTAAGCATTTAAGAAAAGTACATTTTGTCCATCTTCATTAAGGGTGAACACAAGAACTCTGAACTAGAATGAATATAAATATTAAGATCTGTTACATGTAACAATTAAATTTGATACCTCTCCAAGTCAAATACAATGCCAGGAGACAAACAACAGTTTAAAGACACGCTTTTCAAAAGCTACCCATTGTGGAAATGTGTCTTGAAAACACACGCGCACACTAAACATTGGTATCAATTAATCTGCCCACCTCTTTTGGCTAAATAGGCCAGTTCAGCTTGACAAGCCATATTTTGCACTTCAACGTTCTCTTGATCTTCCTCTAAATTAAGCATTAGCAATATCAAGCAAGAAGGAGAGCAATTTCTTGCCATGCCTACAACTTTTCTACAGCAGGCCAACCATGTATTCACTGAATACGTGTAACCATCACTTACAGAATCTGATACTTACTGACAGCTGTGCAAGGAACAGCAGCCTCCAAAAATACACAAGACTGAGAAACATAATGTGCAAAACCTAGTACTGAAATCAAAGGTTAGCTCTATTTACTTTCTGTGAAATTAAAGTTCAGTTTCTTTGCATGTAACAAGGACACCATAGCAGAAGATTTTTATTCTTGATTTCTATACTCTACACTGTTTCCTTTAAAAACTTTTTAAAGCTAAGAACATGGGTAAGCTAATTAATAATTAAGGTCTGCAAGTGCCATTTAAAAAAAAAAAGAGATAGCACTAAATTTGGAACAATTTACCTTTGAAACAGAAATTAAATGGATATAAAAAAGGCATGATAATTAAATAGCAGGTCATAAGATGGTATAAACAAGAAATCCAACATGTATTTTTTTTTTTTTTTACTTCAGTTACACAACACAGACCTTTGCGATCAGTAAGCAAGGTGATTGCTTTTCCTTTTCTCCCAGGTATTGCTGGACCCTAAATAATAAAATATTTATTCACATTATAAAGCCCATACTTCAAAATGAAAGATAGAAAAAAAATCATCAATAGCAGTTTTAGCTTCATAAGATTGTTTCTCAGCTTCCAAAACTAACTTTACATAATCACACAAACCCTTAGTTAAAATATGTTACAGGGCCCCAGTTTTATAAATACATGTACTAACATGGGTTTCTACACCCACCTGGAGCCTCACTGACTACAACAAAACAGTAAGGCCATACACAGAACTCTGCTAATGTGTTTTTAGGGCCAAAACCTAAGTGTGCTTTCAGAGAGGCCTGGTTTGTTTTCCAACAATGAACTTGGGGGAGGGGAAAAACCAAGATTAAAAACATGCATGTCTCATTTTTAAATGAAAACAAAAAATATATTTAAAAAAAAAAGTCATTGGAAGGTTCCAGCCTTTCACTGTACATGATTACAATTTCTTTCAGAACCGTACCATTACCACAAACAAAAAGCAGACTTGTTATTAATTTTCTGATTTAACACTACATACCTTAATTCTTCTATTAAGACCTGAAAATTGATAGATTACAGTTAAATGTCACATTTCTAATACTGACAAAAAAAAAAAGCACATCTTATGAAACATCTTTAATGTATTTTGCCATTGTTTAATCAATTTCTACAAAAATGCCTAAAGACATTTGTTATTACGATCCAAGGGAAAAGTCATAAACAGTATTAAGAACCACAGTAAATGAAAGTCAGCGAGGGTCTCATTCTTGTTCAATGTTATATAACAGGACTGAATTCTCTCTGACATCATATGCAACTCCACTGGAACGTGAGTACAGACCAGGGGCGGCCAATTATTTTGGGCAGAGGGCCGCTTACTGA
This sequence comes from Alligator mississippiensis, assembly GCF_030867095.1. Taxonomy (NCBI): domain Eukaryota; kingdom Metazoa; phylum Chordata; order Crocodylia; family Alligatoridae; genus Alligator; species Alligator mississippiensis. The sequence continues at coordinate 10,951,638 of NC_081833.1, read as the reverse complement.
GTTTTGGCAAGCCATCAAGGGCTGCATAACAGGCAGCCAGGGGTAGCCAAATATTAATTTTCTACATTTTTTAGGGGCCCTGCAGGCCGGATAGAATGGCCTGGTGGGCTGCATCCAGCCCACATTTTGCCCACCCCTGGTATAGACCCAACTATGTTGGGTCTCCCTAAGAGATACCAAATTAAACTCTGCACAGGAGCAAGAAGTTCACAACAGGAAGGCAAGTATTCAGTCATCTCTGAAAGAGCTTCAGCTACTTAAAAGTAAAAGCTAGCTTCATCCACATGGGAAAGAGAGAAGTCACTTATACAAAAGCATGGAGTAAGCCACTTATGTTAAAATTGTGTTTTGATGGACTTTCACCACTTCCATCTTACTTCTCACCCTGGGGACCAGTTACCTCTTAGTGAATTCTTCCTTCTCTCTTCTAACTCCACTTGCAGTTTTAATTCTACCACCTTAAAAAAAAAAAAAAAACAGTATAAGAAAGGAGAGGGAAGAGGAGGACAACAGAACACAAATGAGGTTAATTGCCTTTACCCCTAAAGAAAATTATGAACTACTTTATATTTTTCAGCAAGGACAGGCTTCCTTCACTTGCTGGCTTACCCCTCTAAATCACAACCAGCTTTTACTGGCTGCTTTAAAATTCTTACTTGAAAGATTCTTAAAATGCTTTGAAATCAACGATATAGGTTGTAGCCATGTTGGTCTAAGGCAGCGAGGAACTCAAAAATATTGGGTTTGCAGCTATATTACTCTTGCAGCACAGAACAAAATAACTGCTATGCAGCCAATGATATGGCCCAATCTTTTTTCAATACCATTATTATGCCCCTCTAAGAATTTAGGCAACTATACAGTGTTACAATACATGTACCTGTTTAATGCTGAACCAGAAATACTCGATTTCTCTGGCAACACAAGCAGCAATGCACCTCAACTGATTCTGTTTCTCCTTCTTGCCCCTCTCACTCCAGAGTTTCTTATCTTCATGGTACTGAGTCACACTTCTGACCAGCTGTATAAAAGTATTAGGGATGTTCCATTTCAGCATCTCACTTTGCATTATACCTATTCACTCTACTTGTTACAATGGGTAGACAAGAGCCCAGGCTTACATAATCACCCAACTCATAATCACTCATACGAGGCTTACACTGGTATTTTAAACAAGTAATATTAGTGTCACAGCAGGTTAAAACTCCTAACAAGTGTCAGAGATGTGGAAAGTACTGGCATCTTTTGACTTGTCCCTTGCAAAATGCCAGACTGTCCCATCAATGCCTGCTCACTTAATATCCCACAGCTTGAGGTGTCTTTAGACCCTTTCAAGAGGGAGACGAAAGATAAGAGAGCTATATTCTAACCTACATTCATTTAACTTGTATTGCACAATACTAGAATAGACTGCTCCAATCTATCTATCTGCACTGGTGCTAGTTGAGTATGGGAAGAACTAAATTGCTATACTGAAAACAGAAGGCAACCTGCAGAACTACAGGGTTCTGTGAAAGTACAAAGGAAGTATTTTATGTAGTGCTTTGCAACTATTTTGCAATAACTCTTAATAACCCCTCCCATTCACTCATCTCTAAGAGGAAGTTAAGAAAACTACCAAATGTCACACAGACAGTGGCCTAGCCAAAAACAGGCCTCCTAAATTCTGACTCTCAGTGCCCTGGCTTCGCCCGTGAGGACATTGCCTGTTCTCCAACACTACATTTGAAACAACTACACCCACAATACCTTCCTGGCAGTTGCCATTTTCCACCTTCTCTCTTGAAGGAAGTCAGTTGCCATCCACTGCATTTCCTCCAGCAGATAATCCTGGTGTGATTTGGGTCTTGAAGCTTCCTGAAGCTTGGGCAAGCGCCTCATGGACCATAAACCTACCTTCCTGAGGTCCGCTATGCGTCGATGTATTTGGTTTGCCTTAAAACAAGAGAAGCCAAAACTTAGCGCTCACTGCATAAACACAAAAGAATAATCACAGACATTGACACAAGCGACAGAATCAGGCATCACTCTGTTCTCAGTCATGTTCCAAGCGTTTTACCTTACACTATATTAAAAGAAAAAAATAATCTAATAGCTTTGTTGAAGTAGTGATTTGACACTTCAAGAAATACAAGAAAGTTCAAGACAGAGTGATGCTGACTGATAACTTAAAAAAGGAAATATTGCATGTTGAAAAGATGAAAGCAATTAAAAGAGAGGATTTCCTCCCCCCAGAGAAGAGCTTCACTAATAGCTAATCAGTAGTGATGTCTGGCTTAGAAAGGACAGCAAGGGGAGCCTCCTGTGTTACTTTGACAATTGTGTAGGAAATAATTTGATGAATAAGCTTTGTCAATGTGAGTGCATATATCAATGGGAGCAGAAAGCTACAGAATGAGGCTCTGCCTAACTTATCCTCCCAAATGAAGGATTGATACTAACTTCACAAGTGTTTACATCCAAGTACAGACTGGCATATCTACTGCATTTTATCAAACATGTAAAAACCATTCTGCCACTAGTTGAGATTTCTTCCTAAAGTATAAATACCAAACAAGAGTCAAAATAACATTTGGTTTAACTACATCTCTGGTATATTACCATTTTGTAGGGTCTCATATGGAACTGATTCTACTTTACTGGAAGAAAAGATCAACTGGACAGTCTTTTATCAGTTAAGTTGATGAAGATTCTCTGCACAACAACAAGGCAAATGCTTTGGCACTCTCCTTGTGCTCTGTTATTGCTAGAGATCTGACTGTTTGGTTAAGAGAAACTGGACTACAGCTATGATTCCCACAGAACACTTTAAATATGGCCAAGCACAGATTTTTAACCATAAGTTTATAATTAAAATCCAGTTTGCAAGGCATTCCATTAGGAAAAATCATTATTACCATTATTGGCCCCAATTTGCTCCTTCCCTGGAAATCACAGCTACAGCAGAGACTACATAAGCACGGGAAATGAATGACCTCACCTCTAGAGGTATCTGGGGTCTGCCCCAACATGGAAGGAACACATTGTTAGGACACAGATAAAAGTTAGCATGCCAAGCCCCGTTTGTACCTATTAAAAAGGCAGCTTCAGGCAGCAAAATTGTCAGCCCAAAGCCTTTCACATGTAATAAATTCACTTAAGGAAAAAAAGTAACTCAGTGCAGTAAAGCCAAATAAAATGAGATTAAAAAAAAAGTTTTAAAGCACCTGCGACAGATATTAAGCCAAACAGGAAAAATAGAAGATTAAGGGATATTTATTTCACAAAAATAAAGAGAAAGCAACAGGGATGTGACAGTCTTCTCTAAGACTCAAGACTAATTTCTTTACACCTCATCTGTTCCTTGGAATTTTCTCTCCCCCATAAACACACACACTCAACCAAGTTGTGATGAACACATAAGGGGGAAAACTCACAGGCATTTCCCAAAGCGCAGCACAAAATACCACAAGTTCTAAAACATTTCATACAAGATGCTTGTATAAAAAGATTTTTCTAATTGGAATACCTGACGTTGTGCTGGAGCTCGCTGCCTCTGCGCCTGGCCCACTGGCTGTACCTGATGTTGAAGGGAAGTCACAACCTGACTATGTGAAGTAACAGGTACATTTTGTGGCTGGGGCTCCGCACAAATCTGAGGTTGATCTAGACACTCCAGCTGGGGTGCTGGGGGTTGCTGCAAAACCTGTAACATGACTGGATGAGCTGTTGTGGCAACTTCAGGGGGTTGCAACCTCCCACAGAGCCGAGGTAAAGGAGAGTGTAACCTCGTCACAGTCTCTCCAGTTTGTTGTTGGCTCTGTTTCTTTTCAGCAAGTCGCGCTGTTTGAAGGATGGGCGACATTCCACCTGCAAAGCAAGAAAAATGTGACAAAATTATTTTAAGAGTCAAAACACCATATTTAACCAGTGCAATACTAAGACCGTAAAAGAGAAACAAACACATTTTTGAGAACCAACTTGTTTGTTACAGGACACCGGCATCACTGCAAACCAAATTACATACCTAAAGCGTGCAAAGCAATCAATGTATTCAAACAGGCAGCGTATTGGTGCAGCTCTTTAAGCAGATAGCAAGCTGAGTTTCTATTTATAAATTTGCAAGGAAGAGGCAACAGCTAGGCAACCAGCCTGTGTAACACAATATCAAATGATCAAAAAGGTACAATTCTGCTGCAACAACATCAATTAAGAAAGACAGCAAATGAGACACAGAGGGGTGAAAACTGAAGCTCAAAGCTTGGATGTGCAACTCCCATTAAGTTGCTAGGAATTTTCTCTAGAGGGGGTTTTATCTTATATTAATTGGTATTAGGTGTAATGTTCCAATTAGAGTATATGTAATTTAAGCAATTATCTTTAATTACAAAGCTAAAACCAGACTAGCCATGGTCACTTGCATTATTAAAAGTTTACAATAAAGCTCTAAACAGTCGTACTGGGTCTGTCAGTTTTTATTTTCAAACTTCTCTCCAGTAGCTAATACCGATGGTGCGAACTTTTGCAGCCAAAAACTAGGACTGTGAAAACATTCCCACTACAACAACACTAGTCCTTTTACTGTAATATGGTGGCCCTGCTGTAGAAAGTCTTGCTCATTAGAGCACTCCCAATACCAGCTGTGGCTCAGCCTCATGATGTGATAAACACCCTCAAATCTCCACTGATTTCAAAGGGAGTTAAGACAGCCAGCTCTTCACAGGGCAATCAATTTCTATTCCTTACTTAACTGCCATAATTGACATGCTCAGAATTGTAGTGAATTGAACAAATTATATGAATGATCCAGTTTGAAACCAATATAATATGTTGGATGCAAACAGCCACACTTAAAATGACCCTTGGAGGGAAACAGTGAGCAAGCAGTAATGTAAATAAATCTCTCACACACAAAAACCTTGACAAACCCACTAATGCTGCATACTATACTGTTATCAAGGCCAACGGTATGATTTTAAAGGCATTTTTTTTGTTTGAATCAATGTGAGACACAGACCTTGCTAAGAGAGCTGATACTTCTATAATACTACGTTTGGTGAAGGACAGAAATCCTGGGATGACACAGTTCAGAAATAATGGAGATGATCTGATTAAATTGCTGCTAAAATGAAGGAACTTGAACTTGCATGTAACAGAGCTGCTAAACTTAAAGGAGTAAGTATCTTTATCTCACAAAGACTGTTTGGGGAAAAAGGAAAGGGAAGTTAGTTATCTAAAATGTCTGCAAAAAACAAGACTGCTTTATTTAGAATATCTGATTAAGCAGCTCTTACGCTGAAACCTGAAGCCAGAAAAAGCATATTTGTCTGGTAACAATATACTGTTCCTACCAGGTTTCTATCATACTGGCACATACAATTATGAAGGCCTCTGGCTTTTCACAAGGAACCTGTTTAAATTTGAAACAAAACCAAAAGGATTTCTGAATTTCCTTCCCATTATACAAGAATGCTAGATGCCCTGAATGTGGTATAAGGAACAAGCTGTATCTGGTAATGCTCTGGGTCAAAGCTGAGACCCAACTCCACAGGAAGCTGAGGAGAAGGAAAGAAGAAAGAAAAATGAGCAAGCATTATTTTATACACGATTAGCCAAAGACAGTCAGGTCTGTTTCTTTTCTGTTACCACACGATGAATTGCATACCATTTCAAAAGCAGAGAAACTAATCATTGCAGAAATGAAGGAAAATTCATAAACACTGAGCTATGCCAGCTGCCAGAACGGGCACGGAGCAATCAAGATCTGGAGCTGTGGTGGTGGCACAACTAAAACCAACAACGTTTCACGCTACGTCAAAGGTAGAAAGATCTCCCCAGCAGGTGCACTAGCAATACCTGGTTATACCACCAGGAAGCAACAAACATCCACAAAGTTAGGAGATGCTTTGTAAGAAGAGTTCAAAAGGCTTTCCCCTGTCCTGAAGCCGCTTCTTTAAAAACACATGCACAACGACCAAAAAAAAAGTGTTAGTCTAGGATGAAGGCGGTAATGTCTAGGATGACATAAAATGTTAGTCTAGGATGAAGGCAAAGCTGCGTTTCATAGACATTTCATAGACATTAGGGCTGGAAGGTACCTTGGAAGATCTTCGAGTCCGGCCCCGCCGAGTTAATTAATCAGGGGTGTCTTGATCTGTCCCTTCACCTACATTTCGTGGCAACCGTCAATCCTCCTGGATCACGGCGTATGCATGAGGGCCACCCAGACCTTTGATGCATATGCCTGGGCACGAGTGTTTAGAGGAGTGGAGGCTGAAGGAGGCAATAATATTTGCATCACATACCCACAGCTCAGAAAGTCCTTGCCCCAGCTACAACGGCAAGTCACAGCTCTACGGCATCAAACCGCTTGAAAGAGTCCAGCAGCTGGTTTAAGGTTTCCTAATCTAACCCAAAGCAGGATTTCTCTTTGAACCAGATCGTGCGCTTATCGGATAACACCTGAAGACCTATAGATGGAGGATCCCTCTGTTTCTCCTTAATATTCATGACTTCCAAATACATTTCTAAAAGCTTTCCCCAAATCGCCATCCCTCGCACACAACCGCTGTTGTTTCGGGACTGCGCACACCCGAAACAAACGGTTTCGTCGCTCCTTTGCACTGCCCAAAATGCTGGAGACGGCAAGCGGGAGAGGAGCAGAAGCGTCCCCGTTCACACCCGGCTCGCCGCCCCCGTCAGCCCCGCGTGACCTGCCGACCCGGTCAATGGGGGGCTTTTTAAGCGAGGTGAGGCAACGCTTACCTCGTCACGGAGGGAACAAGCTGCGGCCTTTCCCCCCGGCCCATCCAAACCCATCCTGCCCAAAACGGCACCGAACGCTCGCTCGCGTAGACTTGTCACCTGTTGGCGGCACAGAAAACAGGCCCCGGGGGGATAGGAGAAGATGGCAACTGCCCCCCCATCCTCCCCTGGGGCAATACTGGGCCCTGCAACCTGCACAGCTGCCCCCCCTGCCCTGGGGCTGGCAGCCCTGGCCCCGCCCCCTCAGGCTTGGCCCCGCCCCCGCAGCCTGGCGGGGGCGGGGCGCATGGCATTGGCCCTAGAACGCTGCCGTCGCCCCGCCCCCTCCCCGAGGCCACGCCCCCACGACTCAACTGCAGGTTGCGGCGGGGAGAACACCGGGTGGGCGATACCACTGCAAGGCTACTCGCACTGATCAGCGCCGCGCAGAGAGGGGAGGGGGGGGATGGAGAGTCCTGGGGACGGGTGCCCGGCTGGGACAGACTACGGAGCGTTCACGGACGCCTGCGCTTTTACCGCTAGGGGGCGCTGTGGCAAGGGGGGGGGCTGTGCTGCGGTCAGCGCATTAATGCTCGAGTTTAATGTCACAGTGAAAGAAAATGCATACTTTAAAAATAGAGAAAAGGAAAAACGAAATACCCTACAGACAGTAACAATAAAATGCGAAAGAAAAATCAAGGGAAAAGGGGAAAAAAAAACTAGTTTAATTAAAAAAAAAATGAAATCACTAGAAAGCAACATACACGAAAGAAGCCAAATAGAAACAAATAAAAAATAAAAAGGTGTCATTAAAAATAGCAAAGAATGGTAATAAACCAGGGTTGCAACAAAAAGCCCCAGGAGCGCCGGGGTGCGGGGCTTTCCGGGGGCCCGAGCAGACCTGGGAGCCCAGTGGGATGGGGATGCACGCACACTTGCAGCCTGTCCCAGGCGCACACACGTATGCATGCACACTTGCAGCCTGTCCCAGGCGCACACACACGCACACTTACAGCCTGTCCCAGGCGCACACACGTATGCATGCACACTTGCAGCCTGTCCCAGGCGCACACACACGCACACTTACAGCCTGTCCCAGGCGCACACACGTATGCATGCACACTTGCAGCCTGTCCCAGGCGTACACACACGCACACTTGCAGCCTGTCCCAGGTGCACACACGTATGCATGCACGCTTGCAGCCTGTCCGAGGCGCGCGCACACGCACACTTGCAGCCTGTCCCAGGCGCACACACGTATGCATGCACGCTTGCAGCCTGTCCCAGGCGCACACACACATGCATGCACGCTTGCAGCCTGTCCCAGGCGCACACACACATGCATGCACGCTTGCAGCCTGTCCCAGGCGCACACACACGCACACTTGCAGCCTGTCCCAGGCGCACACACGTGTGCATGCACGCTTGCAGCCTGTCCCACACGTGTGCATGCACACTTGCAGCCTGTCCCAAGCGCACACACGTGCACACGCACTTCCAGCCTGTCCCAGTTTTACACACATGCATGCACACAATTTCCCAGTCCCTTTTATCAATCGAGTGCACCCAGACCCCGCTCTCCGCTGGCTGGGCTGAGCGCTGCTGGTGCAACGTAACCTTAAACCAACCCCTCTTGCTTTCCCATAAGGGCCTCAGACACGGGAGGTGCAAGCAGAAGGAACAAATCCCGTTATACCCTGTTCACTCTGCCTTTCAGCATCCACGGTCTGCCCCGGTGACATGGATATAGTTTTTGCAGTTCAGACCTCTCATTTCTCATCAGTCATTTTGAGTCGCTCTTGGCCCTGTGGCGCTCAGGTGTCTTGAGCAGCAGCAGGGCCTGGATGTTGGGCAGGACGCCACCTTCAGCGATCGTCACTTTGCCCAGCAGCCTGTTTTGCTCCTCAGCTTTGGGAATGGCCAGCTGCAGGCGCCGAGGGACAATGCACATCTTGTTGTCCCGTGCCACGTTGCCCGCCAGCTCTCAGCCATCAGGTACTCCAGCACGGGAGCCATATAGACAAGGACTCCAGCTCCATCCCATTCAACATACTTACATTTTGGAGCAGCCAACGCACGTGGTCCATGGAAAACTGCAATCCTGCCTGTGTGCATCGAGACTTGACCTTAGCCCTTTACTTCCCTGCTTTCCCCAGCCCTCCTTATCACGAGCACCTTCCACCAAAACAGGAGACAGAGCAAGATGGGGCAATGATCTGACCTGTAAATGGCAGTCCTTGCATTACACTGGTGTAAATGTGTCTTTACAGGGAAGGCCTGGGAGAGTTGCTGTGCTGCTGTTCTGATGACAGCAACACAGACCAGACTGCAATTATCTTCAAAGTATTTTGCATGGGACTGTAAGAATCCCCCAGAGTCACAATGGGCTTGCCTGTTGAAATCAAACATCATCATGCAGAAGGGCATAACCCAAGCACTGCAGTACTGTGTCTGGTGTGGGAATGATGAGTAGCTGCTTTTTTTTCCTGCATAGTTTATTAAAAAAGGAACCAAAACTATTCCTGATTTTTTGAGTTCCCAGAATAGCTTCCTATGGGGGCAGAAGGGGAAGGAACAATCAGGAAGATTCCTGAGGAAGCGATGTTGTAGAGGATATCCCACCCACGTCTCTCAGTAATGCTGTTCCACTTGGAATTCATCAGGGCAAGATCCTTAAAAGCAGCTCAGGTTAATACCAAAACCCCAGAAAAACAGCCTGGTTCAATAGCTATTTAAGAATGTTATACAAAGTGAAACAGCATCAACAGGAGAAAAGGGGAGAGGACTCACTTCTACCTATCTTACATCATGGTGTTTAGGGCACATTCCCGAGTGGGTAAGTGGGTGCAAAGAATTTGAAGCTGGCCTCCCGTAGTGCAAGCGGATATCCTAATTCAGAGGCTCCCTACCCCCAGGCCACAAAGGGTTGGCTGCCAAACTGGAAGTCCAAAAGTGAACAGCGTACTGCAGGCTGCCAGCCGGTCCCACAATACGCCACTCACTTCCAGTCTGCAGCAAGCTGGTCTGCAGTTTGCCGGTCCACGGTCACTTCCAGTCCACAGTTTGCTGGTCCACGGTCTAAAAAGGTTGGGAACTACTATCCTAATTCATTCGACTAGTGAGTAAAGAGGATCCTTTTCCTCACTGCATTTGTGACACTCACCCTTTGTGGTTATTTTTTTAAAACTGCCATAATATGGGACATGTTCCACATAAATCAAATACAATTTGATTCATACAATTTAAACAAACAAAAAAAACAACCAAACAAACAAAAACTTGCCCTCTTGAATTGGCCAAACATTTCTGGCTTTTGATTTTTCAATTGACAGCCAAATTGAAAAATTAACAACTTGTAGTCATCTGAGGAAAGGAACAAGGCAAGCTGACCAGTTCTGCCCAGCCTGCATGATGGGCACAGAGTAAACTAACAGCACGCCAAGCAAATAAAGAGTTTTGAATGTGAACGATCCAAAACAATTTTTTGTTTCATTTTGATAGGCTACAAATAAAAATCCCCACTGATATCAACCGAGTTATCAGTATTCCCACGGTATTCCCCACAGATTGAAATGCATTTAAGAGAAGGAAAAAAGGTCATCACGATCAATCTAAGTTGTCCAAAACAGGCATACAGGCAGTCCCCGACTTACAAGGTTTCGAGTTACGGCGTTTCACACTTACAATGTTTATAAATCAACACACTGTTTCGACTTTATGACGTCAGTTTTGATTTGGACAACGCTTGATCCGATGCAATGCCAGGCCAGCGAACAAGCTCGCTGCATCATCCATCTCCCTGGAGAACATCTGTCCAAACTTCCTTGGACACTTTCTTTAAGAAAGCAGATGAGACTCCAGAAAAACCTGCAGCCAAGACTCCAGCCAAGAGCCCTTCAAAACATCCAGCCAAGAGCCTTTCAAAAAGTCAAACAAAGTCACCTCAAAGAAATCCTTCCAAATCAATATGATTGCTATTTACAATATAAAATACATTTATGTAGCTATGTTACTCATCTATAATTGATCAAGTACAAAATTCTGGGTTATTTTTGGTGAAAATAGGGTATCGGGCCTTGGTTCAGGAACCAGTCCCTTATTTATAACATTGTTTCTTTTGAGAAAATTGGTTTCAAGTTACAATGTTTCGACTTAAGACAGTTTCCAGGAACCAATTATGAGTCCAAGGACTTCCTGTATAAACAAAAAATCTAGGGAGAAAGGACATTTTCTGCAGACAGCTTGAGATGTGCCTGTTACTAGACAAATATAAACCAAGATGCTCTGGAAATAAAACCTCCAATTAAAACCCAAACCAAAAAACACTCTCTCTTCTGCAATATTCAATTACTTGACATTAAATGAGAAATTATTCCGGCAGAACTGGATCCCAGAAGGAATCAGAAGGCCACAGGCCTCAAAAACACAACGTTTAATACATTTCATAGAATAGAACATACTGGACTTCAAAGAGGAAATAATACTGGGTCTGAGGGAGACCACAGGCTTGACTCAAACCCAGGTGTAGGAGGGCTGCAGTTTGTGCAAACAGGTTAGGGTCACAGGGCCAATAAGAACGTATAACCCCTGCCTCAAGTTTCTTCCTAGAAAGGCAGCTTTAATTCCTGTCCCATAAAGAAATAAGTATCCTATCAAGCCCAGCTCAACAGGAATGTACCGAGTCAGCTGAGTTCCTACACATCCCACTCCTGGCACCTTCTGAAAGACAAGAGCTGCCTTCAGACACCTGCCCCACCCCTGTCCAGCAAGGTTTGCAGGATGCTTGCACCTCTGCTCCTCCCTCCCATGCCCTTAAGGGAACTAGATGGCTAATTAAACTAGACTTAATTAAGCCACAATTAAGTTCAGAGGGAAGAACACCTGAGCAGCTTCACGTGCCCCAAACAGAGAAAACATATTTACTTCCCAAAGGAAGAGTCCTTCACACCTTCCACATACAGAATTAAGGGTCTGCTGGACATGTCACATACTTACCCCTCTAGTCTCCCAAAAGTAGGAATGTATTCTCTACAGAGTTTGGGCCTGATTTTCAACTACCACATCCAAAGCCATATGCCTAGTTTATACACCATCTTGGCAGCACATATCAATCCCATGCAGTGCCCTGTTCTGCAGGGAAAGATGGAATGAGGATTTGCACATGCAAGCATTAGGCCTTGAAACCTACTGAAAACTTGGCCCTTCCATTTTACACACACACAAACTGATTTAAACCAAAAAAAAAAACAAAAAACATGATATGCAGGTACCTCGCTACTTCTAAAAAAAAAAAAAAAAATTTAAAAAAAAAAATCAATACTACAGCAAAGCACTTGTTGATCTACCAGATGCAGCGCCAAGCCCTTTTCAAGGTTGCACACTTGGGGTTTCTGATTCTAGCATTTCCCCAGGGCTTTGTGCAATCCAAGTGCTGTACAAGCCTCAGCCAATGTAATTATGAAACAATAGCTTAGGCTGGAGACACTCAGTTCACGCAGACAGTTGTAAATCTATATTTTGGGATTGTGCAAGGATAAGGACACACTGGGATGATGCAACACTAACAAGGACATTGCCAAAATAAAAGGTCCATTTTGTCTCCTAGTACATATCAGGCCACATTTCCAAATTAAGGGGTCCTACTTACCCAAGGCAGGGGTAGCCATCCTGTGATATGCATGCCACAAGTGGTAAAGGAGGCCTGTGTGGCATACAGCAGAGTTGGGAGGGGACAGATGGCACAGTGGCATATCAGGCAGCAACCAGAAAGCAAAGCAACAGCACAGGCAGGGGAAAAGAATCAGAGTGGCACTTGGGAAGGGTCTGGGTATAATTTGTGGCACACCTGCCAAAAAGGCTGGCCCCCACTAATATAATGGCCAGCTTCTTAAACTTGCAAAGGTTAAGAGAGCAAAGACAGTTTGACTTTCATTGGTGAGAGAAATCAGGGCCATCAGTAAGACAGGAGATCTCAGGCCGAACACAAAGGATTCTGTGTGAAAGTGACATATCATACACAGGATAAAATAAGATTCTGACAACATTTAGAAATTGTTTCAGCTGCAGATGGGAATGTTCTACAGAGGAAAGGTTTTCAAAAAGCTAGTTCAAGGAGGTCTTTAATCCATAAAATAAAAATGAGAAAAATCTGGGTTGGTTTGTTTTTTTTTTTATATTCCCCCCTGTACAGATTGTACATATTTAAATAACTGTATTTTTCAAGTAAGCACTTTTACTGTAATAAAAACAATTCAAATGACAAGGAAAAGAACTCCGCCTGCACCAGGAAGTTCCTTTCTGAAGCACATTTTCTTTTCAGTGATTAGTTTTCAAGTATTCCAATTCAAATGCATTGGTTAGTCCTGTAAATGGTCAGTTTTGATGTCATTTTGCATTGCTTTTCCAGCTCAGTTCCTTTTGGGCATAAGCGATTCCTCTGTTCAGCGCGTAAGCGATCTTCTCCTTTATTGGATCCTTGGATTAAGAAAGGCCACTTTGTTCTATGCAAACTGAACTGTAAGTGGTAAAGGTCCTGGTTCCAGTCATTTATGGACTCAGTCGGAGTCATCGTCACAACCATCGCTGCCATCAAGTTCATTGTTGTTCTGCAGGACAATAGAAAAGAAATGGCAGGGTTATTGTATTATCACTTCTAGAGAGACCCACATCAAAGCACTGGATCTAATCTACTCCAGGGTACAGGCGAAGATGAATCTGGATCCTAACTTTATAACTTGCACTCAACACCTACTTTTTGTCGAGCGTAGAGGGTACTTCAGGAGAGGTAACCCACCGTACTTTTGGTGCTAGATAATTTGTTTACTGCATTCTCATCAACTGGGGTAGGCTTCTATTCAGCGAGCTTGGCAAGTGCATGATTGTATAAGCAGCACACTGAAAATGCCAACAGTGAAAATTCATTTTCATAAGCAGATCACTTAAAACCTTCATTTTTCCAATGGTCTGAAACCACTACCCAACTGCTATGGCTCCCACTGTATTCCATACCTTGCTGTTGGGGGACTTATCAATCTGGTGATAGCTTCAGACAATTGAATTTAGATCCAGCTTCTTGTCCCAGAGATCATAGAGTCTTATATACAAGTACCAAAACAGTAAGTTACTTCAAAAAAATAACTTCAATTGTACATTAGTTGATTACTCAGGCTACTGGAATACAGACATGGTTGAAACTGATGGTAGCACTGTAAGCATAAGTCAATGCAACCATACACATTCAGCATTCTACCTTCCTAATGCAAATGTCAAGAGTAACCCAAAGACAGGTTATGAAAAGGAAAAGCAGCGCTGCTGATTATTGTTTTGTGCTCAAGGATAATGGCTGGCCCATAGCTAATTGAAAAGCAAATGCTAAAAAATCGCTGGATTTGGCTTTAAAAGCAACAAAAAAAAGTGTTAAAATAAAAATCCATCATTGTACTTTTATAACCGCAAAAGCACCAACACACCACGTTAAAGCATAAAGCAGCTGCAAGGCTTCTAAGGACCAGGTCACAAAACTCATTTATCTGCCTTCAGCCAATGACTGAGCTGACTAGGAACCTGATGCTGTAGGTTTGAGTTTATGGGTAAGAAGCAAGACAGTCTTCTGTTACCCAACCCATCGCTGTTTCTTGAACCTATGGCATCAGTGAGCCCCACCTGTTACCTTCAAACAGCACTACGTAGGTAAATCATTTTTGCATCCTATGCTCTTTCTGCATCACATTTAATATAAGGCAGTATTTGTTGTCAGCATTTTGCTTCTGGTCATGAGCGTTTCCATGAAATACATGCTTTCCTGCAGTGATGCTGATACAACTGCCTGAAGTACAATAAATCCAAGAAACTTCTAGCCTAGGGGTAAGCAACCCACCACATGCCTGGCATACACACCACAGGGAAGGGACTGGGGCTGAATTGCCACACGGATCAGGCCCCTTGCAACTCCCGCGCTGTCGGTGCCTGGCATGGTGATATCTTACAAGTCGAGGTTGTGGGTGTTTTCGGTACTCTGCCCAAAAATGTTGCCCACCCCTGGTCTAGCCCCTTTTCAGTGCAGGACTTTTCTCTACTCAGCAGAATATCCATTTCTGAAACTCCTGTTAACCAAAGGCCACTATTATGTTTTTCAGGGTTAAAATGATTAACGCTCCAATCCTTCCCAGCCTCATCACTGCCACTTTACGGGTCTTCTAGTTCTGAAGCCAGGAGGACCCAGTCATAAGACACACAGACCTCCTGGGTCCATCAGGTCTGGTCCTCTGCTCTCACAAGCAACCACCTCAAGTAATCCCATTCACGAATCGAGTCACCGCTCCCAGTATTCAGAAACGCTGCCTCACATTTGTAAAAATACCTGGAGTCTATTCAACTGTCTTCCTCACATTGTCTCCAGTCTACTTTTGTCACACTCAAAGCGAAGATTTCAACTATTTCCTTGCACGATTATAGTACATCCCATAGTTCCAGGAAAATTTCTTGAATTTCAGCCTAAATTTTCCTTTTCTTAAAAAAATGCATCCCATGTTTGCCTGTTATACTTATGGCCGCTCCAACTGCTGCTAACTCAATCCTACCACCTCTCATGAAGTTCCCCGAGGTTTGCTGCTCACAATGGGTTAGCAAGACTTGGTCAAGAATAACTAATTAACCAGAGCTTAAACGTCCACCCAGCGTCGGCCCCCTTGCATCTAAATAGATCATTAAACAAAATAGAGAACCAGATAAATGGCGAGATCTCCAGGCAGATGGGTATGTAAAGGGATACTGTCAATTTGAAATTATGTCTTTTGTTTTAAGAGAGTTCAAAGCCACTACAGGTTGGACTGCCTGTCCCTGCCTTCCACTGCTAATCTGTGTGGTTTTGTAATCCTTCCTCCTGCATTTAGGGATGGCTTTTCCTGCCTGCTCTCGCTTGTCGCGCACAAACCCACAACAAAAATAAAACCGGTAAAAGACGCTGCATGCGAAGCATGATCAACTGCACAGTCTGGAAAGAGAGAGAGAAATTCATCTCATTTTTCACCTTCCTCTCAGATGCCATCTGAGGCAGTGCACAGACAGCAGGGAAAATGGATTTGGGGAAAATGAGCAACTCCAAGCTGACGTGTCCCTTTAAAACAAATCACTGCCATAGGAGAAGACAAACATTACCTTGGAGCTCCCGTCATTGGCTTGCGCCCCTGTAGCAGTGGAATTGAAGTCATGGATGGAGAGGGTATTCATCCAGTTCACCATGGACTTTTCCTCCTGTTCCGTGTTTATAATTGTTGGATAGATATGTTCCTCTTTGAAAGCAGCAATCTTCTCCTCCTCCTCTACCCATTCCAGAGGCTCGTGCAGCCCGTCATTTCCAAAGCGCTTGTTGTACTTTTCAAAGTGCACCCTTTCCAAAACCAGCCCCAGCCCCGGCGCTTTGGGGACATCCACCTTCTCCTCTCCCCAGCTGCGCTCCATGATAGACTCAGCCGTGTAACCTTTCACTACTGCAATCACCAGACCAATCATTTTCCTGATCTGGTGCATCATGAAACTCTGGCCTTTCACCTTTATCACTGCAAATTCCAGGCCTTCTCTCACAAAGGGCTCCTCACAGAACATCTCCATGATATACCGATTGGCACTGGGGTCCTTGGCCTTTTTCTGAGAGGTGAAGTTGTGGAAGTTATGAGTTCCTTTGTAGCAAGCAAGAAGTCTGTTGACTTTCTCCAGAGTCTCTTGGCTCAGTCGGTAGGTTTCATCTTGGGGATCAAGGTCCTTTGGGGCAAAGGCAAATGTTGGTAGCATGTAGGAGTAGGTCCGGGCATCACATTTGTTCTTAGAGTTGAATCCCCCGGTTACTCTTTTCAGTCCTTATTTCAAAGGTGACATCAGATTAGGCAGAACAGTTAAATCAGCCATTTCAGCCCAACTATGATCCCCCACCCACTAGCAGGAAAAGCATCTTTTTCAAGGTAATGGGAATTCACAAAAATCCATAACAATTTAATCAGCCACATGGAAGCACAAAGACATCTGCACTTTAGGATGCCTCAAAATCCAAATCAAAGGGGTGTCTGGACACACGGCTGGGATACTCAGTTTCAAAATCCTTACCCAGAATTCTGATATCTGAAGGGAGATGGTTATTGATCTTTTCTAAAATGTTGTCCATCAGCCAGACCTTCAGTGACACTATCTGTCCAGCTGCGGACACACCCTATAAAACAAAAACGAACAGCGTACACACACACGTGATTATGCCACAGTGGAGGACCTGCATCAGAAACAAACTGAAAATAAATAAAGTCAGTGCACATGCATTGCTCATAGGTAGACAAGGTCCTTTGGGTCTCTGTGATATCTTTTATTAGATCAACTGAGTATGCATTGTTCATTTTTTTATAACTAGTAATTTCCAGCTGAAAGGAGGCAGAGAAATCATCATTGGCATTGATCAACAAAATAAATAAATAAATAAATCGCTGCCATAGGGGAATACAAACATCAATGATTTTCGCTTCCCTGCAAAACTATGCTGCATAGCACTTCCCTTCCTCACCTCTCCCTCCTCCATGCAATCTATGAGACTGACATAACCAAGAAAAAGAGTTGAAGGGATTTGCTTTGTAAGAGGCCTTCACATTCTTATAAGGTAACAGGAACAAGAGTATAAATCCATTATTAATGTCCTCTCCTCTGTGGCATCTTGCTGGGACATGTACAAAACCAAAAACCTGTACTGTAGGCACTTACAGTCATTAATTTATAACACAGAAGCATCTGTTAGCCGATTAAGGATTAGTGCCCTATTGTGCACACGGGTAATATTTTAAAGGCTATTTTATCCTCAATATTATCACAAGTTAATTAACAAATGAGAAACTCCCATTAGAAAAAACTGATCTTATTGCTCCTCATGACATTCTCAGCACTATCACCTCCTGTACAGCATGAAGGGAATGGCCCCAACCAGCACACCTTGTCTGTCCGTGCACATCTCTGAAAGGACATCTTTTTCATATCTTCCCCATGGTTTTCTGGGATGCAGCCAGCCTGAACAAGGGCAGACACCAAGTCGTCTTCAATCGTCTTGAACTGAGGGCATCCCACATTTCGCTGGAAGAAGAGAAAAATTAATGAAATAAAAGAGATTAGTAACTGCTCTGAGAATACAAGAGCAACAGGGGCCTGTACAGCAAGCCCTTTGATCACGTTTTACTGGGAATCTAAACAGGTGTATTTTGGCGCTTCATTTGCAAATGCTGCTAGTTACAAACACTTGAGATTTCAGCATTAAATATCCCAACTATGAATACCTAGACTTTGGTGGGGATTATTAAAAGTAGGTCTGAAAGGCACAAAAAAAGTGTTTGTTCTTCCAGTATACACACTGGAACAGCAGGCACCATGACCCCAATCCCAGTACTCTGGAATGCTTCATTCTGACATCTATACACTAGAATTGTGGGTTCTTTGACTTTACTTCTCGAAGGAAGCACATGATCATCTCGTCTGCCTTTGTGCAGAATGCAGGCCATCGAGTTCCAGGCAATCATTCTATACTAAACCCAAATATGAGCAAACCAGAAGGCTGCTGCTGTTAACATGGCTATAATACTGTCTGCAGAGCTTGGTGAAGAAGGCAACATCATATCCATGGACTTCTCCAGACTGGGAACATTTATAACACTGCCATTATGCAACTGGCATCAAAATGTAAGCGTCCCCCGCTCCCCTCTCTCCTCTCCAGTGTAACCATGCTGCATCAGTGCAAGTACACCAAGCTGCACGAAGCCACCCCGAGGCACCATACCTAAAACGGAGCTTGCAACATCTCTCTTCGCTTGGCTCCCGGCCCCTTTGCAGATGATACACAGCTGTGGGCATACCGATACAGCTAGAAACGGGCCCCAACAAGGAGCAGGCTGGATTTATGGCCTAGCTACCTACTTGCATCCCATGGTAACCTTTCCCAGAATACGCCATCAACAGGACAATCTTCCTTTTGGGAAGCTTCTTATTCTGGTCTTCCACATCCTCCTGGTCTCTCTTGAATCTTTTGGCCTGATGTCCGTTTTCCTCTTGCTTTTCAATCTCCTCGCAGTTGGTGCTGCTGCTCTTTAGTCTCTTGGCTTGGCTGGCAGCTGCTACTCGCAAACCCTCAGCCATTGCAAAACACTGAAAGGGACAGAGAAGGGAAAAGGGCTCAGCCAACAACATTTTCATCCAGTGTGGGGAAGGAGCAAAAGGATTACACCGAACACTTGAGCTGCAATTTAGGCCTCATCTATACTAGCACTTTGCCTGTGTATTATACAGGCACGCTTCTCTCTTTCTGGCACGTTAACAATGCTGGCAGATCTCTATAGGAGAGACCTGGCTGCAGCATTTACAGCTGGACGAGCGAATGATCAAGTCAAGGAAGTTTTCAGCTTGTCCTGCTACTGGAAGACAGCTTTTCCCCAAGCAAGGATCCAACAGAGCCATCTCATTTATGGATGCAACAGCTGCACCAGACCCGTTATCCTCATCCGACGCAAGGAAAACGACGGCGCTGGCAGCGCTGGCAGGCCATCGATTCTCGCCCCCAGTCGTCTCATCACCAGGCTTCCAGCAGAGCCCAGGCCTCCCACCCCGGCCGCGCAGCCCCCAGCAAGGCTTTCACCTCCCTGGGCAGGGCTGGAGGGGAACGAGGTTGCGGGCCGGCCCCCTGCTCCAGGCAGGATCTCCCCCCACTAACCCGGCCCAGGCAACCGAGCTCCGGGGCGGAAACAAACGCGCGCGGCCGGGGTGACATCGCACAGGCGCACGCACACGGATGCACATACACACGTGCAGATACACCTGCACGCACGCACACATGTTGCCATACACACAAACACACGCATGTGCGCGTGTGCACATACTCCCATACACACCCACCCGCCTGTACAAAGATATAGGCACGTGCACACAACTGCACACGCACGCCCCTATGCCCATACACGCACGCGCCTATTCACACGTGCACGCCGGCGCAGGCACGCACGCACGCGCGCAGGCTCCAGCGGCCGGCCCACAGCTCCTTCCCAGCAGCCGAGGCCCCGCGCCGCCGCCAGCCCCCGCCCGCAGCGCCACATCCCGGCGGCGCCCACTTACGCGCCAGCGGGCCGGCCGGGACCACGTGGGCACGCGGAAGGAACGAGGGGCGGGGCCTCGCTACGGGCGCCGGGCAGGGACAAACCACCTACGGCCGCCGCGGGGAATGGAACGCTGCCTGACTCGCTGGGTGACGTCAGGAGGGCGTGGCAATAGGAGCTGACACTCCCCTGCCAAGCTGCAGTGAGCGAGTCGCTCCGCCTTGCAGCAAGCGCGGGGGCGTGTCATCAGCGCCGGAAGAGATGTTAATTAGGATAAAGTAAACAAATGCTACATAAGTGTGAGTCTATAGTGACTGATCCCAGCATAAAGCAGACTCCTTACACCACAAACGTTTCCAGATTAGAATCTGGTGCCCTTCAAACCCAAGTATAATGCGCTCCTGCTGCACGTGTGCACGGGGCGAGGGTACCTGAATGTCTACAGGCCTTTCAAACCAGCATAACTCAGCATTTTTTGGCTTCCTGTTGACTCTATTCTAGTGTTACTTTCCGTGTCATCTCTCTTCTGCGGAGTTTCTCTCTGCGGTCCCCGCCTGCTTTTCATCTGTTCAAGTTTCTCATGGTTGGGGCTGCTTGTCACAGCCGTTTTGCAGGAATTTATCCCCCCAAAAAGTGAAATGCTGCACTAAGAGGGATATATCTGAGCTGTCTTTTTGCTGACAGGCAACAATAGTTATTTTAACGAAGGGAGAGAAGTGAAAAGCCCAAGTTGTTGGGCATTTGCACGTGTCCCCTGGCACGAGTATTTGATGAGACAGGCGCTATTCTCGCAATGAATATACAGACCGTGCTACACGGGAGTTAGCTATATCCTAGTAATAAGCAGACCAGAAAACTGTATTGATTGATTGCTGTAGCTAAACTTCTAACCCTCTTTTTAGTCGTTATTTGTCACAGCACTTAGTGCGGCAGAGGACAGAAAACACAACATGGGTGCCTGTTAAATCTTGTTAAAAGTGCATTTTCTCTGACATAAGGTTGAAAAATAAGTGCTTCTTGCAAAGAAATGGGCAAATAAATAAATTGCAAACAAAATAATAATGAAAGGACAAAGAACATGAGCAGCAATAAGCAGTACGGGCATTACTCAGAGAGTAAGTCATGATCTGGTCTCTGCAACAGCCCAGCATTAGGACAGGTTGCTAGTGCAGAAGTGAGTGATTACTGGAGACCAAGCAATGCTCATAAAGGAGCTCCTTTCATAAGCCTTTGAGTGTCTCTCATGACTCCAAGGTTTCCAGAAGCCTGAGCAGAGCTCTACTAAGCTGAGTGCTCCTCTACTTAATTAAAGGGCCTTCATTTCTGTACTCATGCCTCTGATTGCACAAATAAAGGACCCTGCTTTCCTTCCTAACCCACCTGATCTCAACATAGAGCTGATAAATACAATCTAATAGGCTGAAAGGGTGAAGAGATAAAGGAAAAGTTTCTCAGGATGTACAAGGAGAGCTCTTGCTCCAAACAGTGATATTATACAAATGGAAAGTGGTGCAGGAAGAGCTGGTGCAATAAAGCTGAGGAAAAGGCTGCCCTTTGCCTTTTGGTACCGAGGCAGCTGACTTCCAAGTTACTTCCCAAGTTAGGCAATGAACAATCCTTGAGGATCTGGACCTTAGTCTTTCAGGGCCTCAGTTCAGGCGTAAAATGGAAGCAAGGACTTCCTTCATCTGTATGTGTCTTGTCTACTACATTGTAAATGCCCTCTGGCAGGGATGGTCTCATGTGATGTGCCGCACAGCATCTCGCACAACAGGCCCCTGGGAGTGCCAATAATAATAATGAGGAACCAGAACAGGGACTGGGTGGTAACCGGCTAGGCTTGTCCATTGCTTTTCAGCCATACAAAAACCAGGTAACAGTTAAACTAGTCAATCCAGCAATAGCAAGGGGGAAACAAACCAGTTTAACTATATTCATCCAGCCCTAATTAGGCTTCTAAATGAGATAATCCAGAAATACTAACTACCAGTAATGTTGCAATTACCAGAAGTATAAACAGGAGGTATTCTGTTGGCAACCTGTGGCTGATTAACTCCTAAGATCTTCACCCTGTCTTCCCCGGGGACCTGTGTCATTGCTCATTCCCCCTGGCAAACCGAACAAACTTGTCTCGAGCACAAATGCCAGAGTAACAATAGGCAGGTTTTGATTTTCCTCCTCAGCCTGGCTCAGCTGCCTTCCTCCCGGCAAGCTTTTCCAATCTCATCATTTTTCTCACACGCGCCAATATTTGCCTGGGCGTTTCTGCAGCAAACTTGGTCTGCATTGATTTACACAATTATAAGGCTTAGCACAATGTGTTGCCTTATCAGGCCTCAGCATGTATCTCCTGAAACGCACAATGCATTTGGAAACTGCTTTCTCCTCCTACCAGTCTCCGTGCCTCGCGGGGTAGAATGACCCAAGGAGAAATCTGGTTTCCCCACCTATCAGTGCGGGGTGTCTGCAGATTAGTAGCGGCTCTCGTTTGTTCAGCTGGAAAATGGAACAGTTGACAATTACAAGCAGGACTGATTATCCAGCCCCAGCCTATTGTTGCTGCTAATAAGGGGAAGAAATGCAGTGCATCCCTTTCAGACTGAACGCATCTTAGTTTGGAAGCAATATGGGAAGCAGGGGACTTCTCTCATGTTGAGAGATGATAAAAGCCAGCCTGTCAAAATAAGGAGAAGCGGATCTGCTGTCAATGGAAACTTTAATAGCCATTTTCATATTACTTAGTTGGAGGCTGCTTGATTTTTTTTTTTCCCCATAGAGCATTTCTCATCGTAGACACAAATCACACAGTCCCAATCTACCCTCCCTTTCCCAGGTTGCTGGGCCCTGGTCTAGTCTCCTTCCCTCTACGTAGTGGCATGGGGGTCTCTTACTCTACTTGCATCCATGAAGACCTCCCCTCCTCCTTTCTTGCCTTCCCTCAGACTCTACTTTGCCCAAAGCCACAGCTGTGACTGCAGCAGCTGTTTCCTAGCAAAGTCATGTCAGCAGCATTAGATTAGGCAGCACTAATGTGGTTTAATGGCCTTTCCTGCAATTTAGCAGCTGGATATAAGGAAAAGGACCTAGTGGCATCATGTGATCAGCCAGCTGTCTACAGAGACCATTGGCCTGTGCCGCACGGAGCCCAGATGGGAATACCTGGATTAGATTGTCTTTAAAGACCATCACTCTGGGTCTCAGGGTTTCCTGCAGAGCCTACCTCTGTGCTATCAAAACATCATCCTTGGCTATATTATCATTGTGAGAGTGGCTGGAGACCCCAAATGGAGGTGGGCTCCTGTTGTGTTGTGCGCTATATAATACACAGTAAAGAAACACATCAATCCTAAGGAGTCTGCAGTCTAAATGAACAAGCAGACTAAGAAAGTAGGATTATCCTGAGTCTCAGCAAACTGAGGCACGGAGAAATTAATTGACTCTCTCAAGGGCCCACAGTAAATTTACATCAAAGCTGAAAACTGGACCACCAATTAGTATTCCTGGCTATGGAGCACTAGCACCACAAGGACATGCTGCTTAATACGACCACAGGCAGTGAGGGCAGCCTGTGTGTTGAGGGCTGGTATTTGGATCAGGAAATCTAGTGGCAATAAACCCGATTCCCATGCAGTGTGGGAATCGGTGCAGCACCTTGGATTTTATTTGCAGTATACTCTTTGCAGTAGCTCTATTTGCAGTACAACATTTGCAGGATTTTATTTGAAGCAGCTCTTACCTGGCATCTTTGGGAACACAGTTAACCCGGGGTTTAACTTCCTTCGCACATGCAATTCTGCTGCGCACCCAAAACTCATTTGGAATCGAGACAGAAAATCATCAAGATCCCCCTGTTTATGAGAGCAGCATAACATTTCATACATGTTTAATAGGAATGATAAAAAGTAAAGCAGGCCGAATGGTACACCAGCCTAGCCTAACGGCAATTACCGCCATCAAGTTCATTCGACGGTGAAATCAACCTTGTAAAACCTTTCTATGGATGTGCGGGAATCTGGGGAGTAGAGGGCATTTATACCTTTGTCAAACAGCTCTGAGGCCATCAGGAACAATAGCTGAGGCTGATGGCAGCAGGAGGAAAGACGAGCGTATATTGATTGCTTTTTTTTTTTTAAATACATATACATACATATATATGTATAGTATGACACTTCCTTAATGCAGTCAGCGTCGATCCTTGCTCTCTCCTATGTCTAGTTTATAAAGGAGTTAGTTCACATAAGCCCTTCAAAATCTCACTGGGGAAAATCCCTGGGCACATCCTGGGGAACTAATTACTCAAACTCCTGCTCTTCACAGAGGCTGTATCTTCTGCCCACAGTCCGTGCCTGCCCAAATGCTACCTCCAGCCCCCACTGCAAGTGCAAAGGAGAGCAGAATTTATCTCTCTGACTGACACAGGCCATAAACGCCCCTTGTGATCCAGTCTTGGAGCCATGGCCTCTGGGAGTGGGCGCTGAAACACCTGCCACTTTGCTGAGTTCTTGTCAGTATTGACGCTCAGAGAAATGAAAAGGAGCAGCCAGCAGGCACATTTTGGGTCTGTGCACGTCTGGCGGTCACCACGTGGAGCGGGAAGTCTGAATTCAGGCTGCACAAACCAAAGTTTGCCCCCAGCAGCCCCATAGGTGAGCACTCTGACCATCAGTGGCTCCAGGTCTATGGGAGTTGTACTGCTGACTTTAAAAAGAGCGGGATTAGGCAGGGGGCTGCAGCACAGCTCCCTACCCAAGAAGGGCTCAGCTGCCAAAGTGCTAATGAATCCTTATGACACCCCTGCCTTTTCCCCATACGAATTCGTGCCTTGGCCTCGTTGGCTGAATGTGGGTAACATGATCCTAGGTGAGGGGCTCCCTTGCCGCCTCTGCAATCTCCACTGCCGGGTCTGCAAATCCGTGTATGCCGTCAGCTCAGGAGAATGAGCGCAGTGAGCAGTGGGGATGGGCAGGGATACCCAGCGGATCGTGGATTATAGCAACATGACACCATAGACGCCCAGTTGTTGACAGCATTACATGGCTCCGAGACAGGGAGGTGATGTGGGATGGGATAGTACTTGGGACAACTTGTTGTCCTGCTGGCTTAATGAACCAAGAATTATGAGGTGAATTTATATATGAAGAGAGGATAAATACCAGTCAGGCAGGAAAGGTGAGAGACCCTGCCTCACCCAGCCATGTGCCAGAGCCTTGAGTGAAAGTTACTTCTTCCAAGGGCAGAAGCTGGAAGGTGCCAGTAGTGATGGAGGTTGGTGGCATGGACATGTCACCACTGTGAAGACGACCACGCCTGCATCTTGGATGCAGTGACTAGCCTCAGATTTCCTCCAGGTATGAAGAAAAGGCATACACTTAACAGCTTTCAACTACCCGAAGGGTGGTTACAAAAAGGATGGAGCTGGGCTGTTCTCAGTGGTGGTGGGTAACAGAACAAGGAGCAATGGGCTCAAGTTGCAGTGAGAGACGTGTAGGGTAGAGATTAGGAAAAACTCTCTCACTAGGAGGGTAATGAAATCCTGGAACAGGTTACCCAGAGGGGTTGTGGACTCTCCATCCTTGGAGGTTTTTAAGGCTCATGTAGACAAAGCCTTGGCTGGGATGATCTAGTTGGGACTTGTCCTGCTGTGAGCCCCAACTAGATCCAACTCTTCCAACCCTCATTTTCTACAATTTTATAACACCAAGCAAAAGGAAACCACCCTCTTGCCAATGGAAGAACTGGAGTTTTCTGCAGGTTAATTCAGTAGCAAAACTAGCTACTATTAAAATTAGATCATTTTAAAAATGAAGCCAAGTTTACCTGAGCACACCAGCAAGGTCTAATTTCCCTCTCCCTCCAGGGTTGAGAGGCAGGTTCCCGCATCTCAGTCCGCTTCCCAGTGAGAGGCCAGCTCCAGTGAACCAATGGCAAAAAGTTCCCGTGGAAACACCAATACTATTTGCTGACCTGAAGTGAAAAGGAGAGACCAAAAAGGAACATTAAAGAAGCCTCCTCAGAAGTCCTGGGTCTTCTTACTGCTGTAAAACTTTACTGTCTAAGCTGCAACTGCTCAGGTCTACCCCGACTGGCCCTTCCCAGAGCAATTTCCTGTTGGTCCTCTCTCTCCATTTGCATTTTCCCCATGCTCCTGCCTGGTCCCCAGCATCTTGCGGTCCCTACACGTTGCTTGGCATCTGTCCCTTCTCTGTACTGCAGTCACATGGACTCATACCCTGGTTCCCTCTAATGGAAATGCTCAGGGTGCCTTACAGATCTCTGGATATTATGGAAAAGGCACCCAAGATGCTGCAGGTCACAAAACCAAGCAGCAATCTCAATGCACAGGCTGTGCATTGTTGAAATGAATAAATCTATATTCATGGGTCTCAAAAGGTCAGAACATAGCAGGGAAACTGCTGGACAGAGGATTTAGGATTTAGCAGTCATGCTAGAAAAGAACGTCCTTTGTCAGATCATTTAGATTCATTTTCCCCTGCAAGTACTGAATGGGTTTAATTTGAGGCTGTCACCTACCGCAAAACATCAGATGCATTGTCTTGACAGAAGTGCATGCAATCATCATCACTGCTGGATACCCAACAAGCCTGGATTTAATCTCCTCTGAAACAGCAGCAGGCACTGCTGTTATTGCACCGGCAGGTGGAGCTTTTTTACCATAGAAATGACGCATCTCGCCTTTATGAAAGGCTTTCTGTGGTCATGGGAGGGCTGTGTCCAGTCCTGTGAAAACTTGTTTGAAATAGTCCTTCTCAAAGTCTTGGCTCTTGATCTGTAGTCGTGACTTTGAGCCAGGCATAGGTCGGAGTGCAGCCTTGGGAGGAGTGACCAACAGAGCAGGGGAAGCTATTTTGGTTAAATATTTAATTGGTCTAAAAAGAGCCACCTGAGATTTGTCTGTGGGGGGGAAGAGTTGAAACAGTGCGTTTTGGCCTTTCTAAGACAAAAGCTATTGCAATTATTCATTCTGAAATGCTTCGTTTGGAAATTTACCCAAACCAAACTCAAATGGTTGTAAAAAGAAAAATACTGTTTGCATGGAAGAAAATAAGTCGTTCAGCCTGAATTTTATATGCTGTTGTGGCAAGAAGAATGGTTGTTTAGGGTGGATGCAAAATGATTTTACTGCCTCAATTTTTCGGCTTGGCCAGCATACGGGTGAACTATTTGCCCAGCTGCACTGATGTCTTATCCAGAGGCAGAGAAAACCCCTCCTGCCTACATGTGACATTTGTGATGTTCTCAGGTCAGCGATTCAGTGCCCCACTGGCTCATAAAAGGCCTTTCATTGCAGCACTGAAAGGGTAAAAGTAAAGCTGGCTTGAAGAGATGGCTCCAGTCTCACTGAAGCAAATCCTCTCTCCTGCTCTGTATTGCTGGAAAGCCTCATGGCAGATTCGGTATGGTTGGGCCATGTGGAGGGCGGTACAGGATTTACTAGGGGAAAGGGCACCCTATGGCAGCGTGAAGCCTGGATGCCCGAGCCCCTGTGTCCCTAGCTGGTGCACAGCCGATGGGACAGCCTTTCTGCATGGGTCAGCTAGGCCTTGGCAACTCACAAGAGGAGTGGGACCTAAAAACTCAAGTGGAAAATAAATGGAGAGAATGTTACTAGCCATTTCTCAGGCCTGAAACACCACAAAATGAAGACTAAAGTGAAGGGAAGCAATTGGTTGCTCCTGTAATTAAAAAAAAGGGAGATAAAAACAAGTGTTTCCAGGGTCAAATAAGAGACTGTACAAAGGTGACAAGTATGTTGTGACCTCCTCTTTCTCCTGCCTTCGAGCCTGCTCTCTCTCTAGACAGACTGACTTGGAGTCTGGGTTCTCTGCTTTTTTGCTGGTTTCTTCTAGTTGGCCTTTTTTTTTTTCCCCTTCTTTTTAAGATGATGTTGTTGGTGTCTTAAATGTAGTTGAGCTATGGAGGCACCAAACATCTGGACTCAGTCTGGTCCTTGGATGCTGTCTCACCGGCCTAAAGGGAGGATGGACGATTTGGGCAGCCTCCACTCCTCTAAAAATTCCTGCCCAGGCATATGCATCGATGGTCTGGGTGGCCTTCATGCATACACCATGATCCAGGAGGATTGACGGTTGCCACCACATGGAGTTGAAGGGGCAGATCAAGACACCCATTACTAACACAGCTTCGGAGCTGAGGAATAGGCAGAGTCTGTGCCAATTCGTGGTTTGGAAATGAATGTGTTTTGCTGAGTGGGTTCTGCCTTTTATACTAATAACGTTCTACCAACCGATGTGCTGTGCTTACAAGGGGATGGCTAACGAGTGGCCAGGATGAGTTCATGACAGAGAGACCTACCAATAAATTCAAAGACAATTACTTTCCAACGTACCGTGACAATCTCCTAATAGTCCAGGAGAAGCTCAAAGATAGTAACAGCCATCCATGTTACATAAAAGGCAGATTTTTTCTTCAAGGCCGAGGAAAGCCAGGTCCCCGATATAGCAAAGAACATAAGCACTGGTTTAAGTTCCACACCTTTCAAAAGAGACTTAAGCACATGCTCAAGTGATTTGCTAATTAGGGATATGCTTATGAGCTTTGCTGAATCAGAGCCCTGCTCTTCTCCAAGGATTTAATCTTTGCCTTGCTATCACATTATCAGCGAGGAAGTGTGCGCTACAGAGCAAGTTTACGCATTGTGGCGTTGGACAGCACAGACCTTATCTAGTGGGGTTAGATGCTAGCTCTGAGGATTTGTCTATATGCATAGTATATACAGACACGGACACTTATTTTAGCTGAAACCAGACTTATTTCAGTATAATGCAGAGTAGGCATGCACCTCATAGACTAACTAAATCACCTGCATTATTTCAACAGAGCCGAGTCAACTGGGGGCAGACCCAAGTTGCACTGAAATGGTGCGTGTGCGTGTGCCTTGCTTAGAACAGGAGACCTCTCCTCCCGTAATACAAACAGGGATGAAATTCTGCAAAGGGACCAAAATGCAAATTAAAACCTCCATTGCCGCTCTCAGGAGGGAAATGCATCCATTTCAAACTACGCTTAGGGTTAGCTAAGACTGTCCCGACCCACACTAAAGACAAAAATCACACTTAAACATGCTAGATGGCAATGGTTAATACTTGGGTCTCTAGGCCACCCATCAGTTCAGGATGATCACAGGACTCATTGTGAATAAGTTTTCCAACTCATCTGCCCATTCTCCATGCTAAGAAGAAAAGAAATGTTTGCATGATGCTTGTTTAAAGCTTTTACTGAACATGTTCTCACATGGCACAGTGTAGAAAAGGCCTGACCCATGTCAAGGTGGCCTTACCCCAAGGGCCCACACAAACACCATCAGCACCAAGAACGCCCCTTTCAGAGCATTACTTTGGCAGGGCCATGCAAGGAAGCCTCACACTCCTTCTCTACATGTTGATCTCCATCCAGGGCAATGGCAGAAACCAACTTCCAGGAACATCATTCCAGCACCTACCAGCAACACTAATACATATAAGCATGTAGCAATTTCTAAAACCACCCACAAAAGGTATTTTAGACTCTTAGCCTTTCCTGGTTCAAATAAAATTCATCATCCATTAACACATCCCTAACAATTGAGGCCGATAGGAGATTCCAAGAATACCAGCCATCAGCAGTCATGTACCATACTTCCAAGCTGAGCTCATGATAAAGCCAAATCGCACGGGGTAGGTGCTGTGCTCTTAAAATGTGTTGCGAAGGAGTTAACTCAGCATGACAATATAAAGGAAGGGATTAGTGGAGCTATAATTGAAACACTCACATTTTGTATCCTCTGGACTTTCAGATACCCACCCTTCCTCGCTGTCACCACCCAGCTCAGAACTTTGATAGCTGAATGAATCTGGTTTTGCTGACGTATTTGCCAGCTACTAAATATAGAAAAGTGGGACCAAAGCCAAATGTACTGGAGAAATTTGAGTTAATTATTTTTTTTAAACATAAAAAAAAATAAATCAAGAGCAATTTCATAGATTACAGTCGCTGCTTGAGGAACTGCACAATTGACACTTGGTGCTGGAGAACAAAGGACCTGGCACCCGCATTCATGTTTCTAGGGCAGCAATCCTCAAGCAGGATGCCCTGGGGTGCCTTGAAAACTGTTCATACAATGTTGCCATGCAATATTAGCACCATCAGGTGTGCAAACATGATTCACAAAATAAACCCAGAGATTTCAGATAGAAATCCAGTGTGTCAAAACCATTCTGATCTGTGGCGGTCTTTCTAAGCTCTTTGCAACAAAAGAATTCCTGTTATTTTTCTATTGAGCTCTGTTTGCATGACACCTGATGGGTTCCTCATTGACATTTCCTTGGCTATTCCCCACAGGCTTTTAAACTTCCCTGTGAACAATTTTTCAAGAGATATCCTTCCCTGGCTCTTGGTGCATTTAGGGACTCCAAAAAACACACTCTTAAAAAGCATCTAATTCTGGGTCAGACCACACCAGAGAAACATGCTGCTTCCTAGGCTGTCCCACCAAGCATAAGTTTGATATGCAAGCAGTCCTCGGACTTACAACACAATTGGTTCCTGAAAACTGTGTCTTGAGTCAAAACGGTGCAACTCTGAACTGATTTTCCTATAAGAAACCATGTTATAAATGGGGGATTGGTTCCTGAACCAAGGCTCAATACACTATTTTCACCAAAAATAACCCAGAATTTTGTACTCGATCAATTATAGATGAGTAATATAGCTACATTAATGTATTTATATTGTAAATAGCAATCATTGATTGGGAAGGACTTCTTTGAGGAGACTTTGCTAGACTTTTGGAAGGGCTCTTGGTTGGACTTTTTGAAGGGCTCTTGGCTGGAGTCTTCTCAGGAGTCTTGGCTGCAGGTTTTTCTGGGGTCTTGTCTGCTTTCTTAAAGAAAGTGTCCAAGGAAGTTTGGACAGATGTTCTCCAGGGACATGGGTGACGCAGTGAACTTGTTCGCTGGTGTAGCATTACGTCGGATCAAGCCTTGTACAAGTCGAAACCGACATCAGAAAGTTGAAATGGTGTGAATTTATAAACGATGCAAGTGTGAAATGTTGTAACTCAAAATGTTGTAAGTTGAGGACTGCCTGTATAGTCAAATAGATATGCAGAAAGCCAGGCTCCTGAGCATGCCTCGAGACCCACGTGCTAAGCCATCTAGCACCTCAATATTTACATTGGCTTTGCCTTGCCTCAGAGGCCTAGCGCCAACTGTAAACTTGCGGAAAACTCGTTTGCCCCGTGCCAAGAAGACTTCCCGTTGATGCGAGGCACAGGCTCTCACGCTCATCCTACGTACAAACGCTGCACAGCACCAGGCAATTCTACAGAGAAAAGCAAGTCCCACCTTTCCTGGCAGATGGGTGGAGATACCACATTTCAGGAGAGCCGTTCTGCCAGAAATTGGGTATTGCAACAAACCCACTTTGATGCAAAAAGTAGGGGCGGTAAGTAGGAGTTGGTCATGAGGAGGGATGGCCAGAAAACTGTTCCATCTAGAGAAAGGTTACAAAGTTTCGTACAAGATCTTCTGAAAAGTGTTCATAAGACAGACACGCTTGAGAGACAGACAAACTGATAGTTGCTTAGTTCAGAACGGGCAATGGTTTGGTGGCTAGGACCCTCCTGGAGGATATCATGATAATTCCCTGGATTTGAACGTTGGCACCTTGCATGCCAGGTTCGGGTCCCAATGACCAGGCTAGGGTGGGAGCATCTCTTTGATCTGTTCCAACTTCAGTGAAACAACACGAGTCGGGGAAATGTAATTTCATCCAAATGCTCCAAACGTTCATATAATTTACACACACACACACACACACACACACACACACACACTCTAAAAGCAAGCACTGAATATCAGGAAATGCCTGAAATAAGGTTGCTTTATTTCAGCTCCCTGGTGACATGCACAGTTTTCTAAAGGACCCCAGTCTCATTCTGTGCACTTCGTGAACAGCTAACCAATTTGTTTTCTCCTTGTGCTTTATTTCTGGCAAGCCATGCTACAGGAGGCTGTGCAGTGTTCATCACCACTGCCTTTAAACACAAGCATTAGTAAATTTATTCTCAGAGCCCCCCCCCCCCCGAATCAGGTAAGTGGGTACGAAGGTCAAAAGCCTCTATGAATGTGGGGTGTCCAACCCAAGGCACCTACGACTTGACTTTTCAGACTAGTTGAAACACTTACGTAACACTTTCTGGGGTCAAGGCACAGGTCCCATCGACTCCAGCTGCTGCTGCTGCAAGTGCTTGGCACTGCAGCAAGTTGGACCCCGGGTCTCAGCTGAGGCCAAGGAAAACACCACAAGCACAATTCATCACCACCCGTGGGAAGTTTGACTTACAACTCAACCAGCACCACAAAGGAAATCTGTGACAGAGACAAAATAAAGTTTCCAGGGAGTGTCCAGCTGACAAAGCCATACAATTCTTACGTTCTTATGATTTACCCTTCTCCCTTTTATGTACCTGCTGTAACAAATGAGGCAGGGAGTCTTCCAGACAGCCTCATCAAGGGGTCCATCCTGGGCCCAAATGAAGCAGGCTCCTGTGGAAAGAATAGCCCGTGGTTGTGTAATTCAAAACGTTCTCATAATGGTAATGCACAAGGGGACTGAATGAATATGACAAGTAACCTCAGCTCTGGCATTTCCTGGTGCTGGAGTATCCTTTCCTGCAACCTCAACTGTGTTCTTTTAATGCATTTCCTTGCGTGTCATTTCCAACATTTGATAGAAAACAAATGGGAGGGGGGGGGGAATGATCTTGTCACAAGACATTATGCAAAAGCCAACAGTGGGGTTGGAGCCTTAAAGTCTGCCTTGCTGACCACTGCTGAATATCTCACAGCAGTAGTAAGTTGTTATCCTTTGTGCATGGAGAAGGGAATGGGACTTGGCCCCAGGAGGTTTCTCAGGTATTGGCCATGAGGGGAAACAGCAAGACTCAGCAATCTTGGCTTCGGGAGGTAAGTCTGCTCTAGTGGACACAAGACTTGCTCATTCCTCAGCAGGATATACTCTACCCTATCTTCTCCAACCTGCCCCTGTCCTGGTGCTCTTTGCCACGTGGCCATACGCCTCTGGGATCCTGCTCTGTCCATTTAGCAAGTTTAGGCTGCTAATAATGAACACGCGTCAACTGAGATATTTAAAAAAAGCTGAGAGTCAACTTTGAGTGGGTATTCCTGGGGATGGCAAGAGACAAATCCTTGATACAACGACCACCTCCGTTCCAAATTTCAAGTCCCTGTTTTAAGGCAGGAGGGTGCCGGAGTTTCTCTGACGAAAGTCACTGGAGTTTCTGCACATGGACAAAACACCACTTCTCCCCGCAGGCTTCTTCTGAGAAACACCCGAATCATTTGGGGGTTGAAATTTTTCCGATCAATTCAACCTAAAACACACACCAGGCATGGAATATTTCACTCCAAATGTCTCCAGTTTGGTGGCGTTATCAGCAAAGAAAAACCAGGACCCAATACCAGGAGGTATCAAGCACTTTTACCAACTGGTAGCGCTACTAGCCTACGTGTGACAATATCATTTTGATCTAGCCATGAAGATGACCACACAAAAAAAAGTGTGGTTGGTTTCAAGAACCTGGTTTACCTTTCCTTTATTTGTTGGGGAGGTTTTTGGGGTGTTTTTTTTTTTTTTTTGCATGTTGACTCCCAAGTGTTCAATAACAAATCCAATTCATTTGCCAGCTCTTGCACTCAAGTCACATCAGTTGCTGCAGGGGACTTTTTAACCCAAGTTCAAACAACGCCCTACCCACCCACACCTATTCTCAAGCACGTGGCTGGTATGGCAATACATTACTGCACTGAAAAAATGCCATCTGTCAAGCTAATAGAGGTTTCTAACTGCTCTTATAAAAGCCTTTGGAACACACGCTCCACACAAACTAGTATTTGGGCTTCACCTGATCATGGGCTTTTACCATTTAAACCAGGCTTTTTACACCAAGACCCTTCAGCAATAGCCTGAGGCCACAGCAGGTAGTTCCAGCACTATGATCCTGCAGCTAACCTAAGCCTGGGCATCCCTTTTAAGGGCCAGCAGGACAATGCAGATACAAAACACTGAACGCCAAGTGATACTGGAGAATACAAGCACCTGAGGAGTAAGGTCGGTGCAATCTTTTGGCCCATTGCCCGAGATGGCCGAATTCCTCAAGCTGCCTCCCACCTCGTGGGTGGTCATGGGTAACTCACTTAGCCTTCCTGGCCTTTACCAGGGTGCGAGATGGTGTGAAGTTGGGAGAACAACGCCTCTAATTCAGAAGCGTGCTAGGAGAGTAAATATAGTCAGGGTTGCCTTCTGCCCTTACACGAACAAGCAGCAGGTAAGTACTGAAACACACAGATCACTAACAAATTTCAAACCAATTTTATTTTCTTAAACGGGTGTTATACAATTTAAAAGCCCAAAAAAAATAACAAATCACACAAAACACAAATAAACAAAACAAACAAAATGTTGACAAAGAATCAAGCATTACCTTATAAAGAATAACATCATACACTTTCTCACAAACCTGAAGATACGTGTTATTAGACTGAGGTTTCTTGAAATCTATTTAAGACACTACATACAAACGCTGCAACAGTAACAAATCCGTAACGATAGTGAGTGGACTATACTAGCAACTTCATTGTTGGTTTTCTTTTCTTTCTTTTTACTTGGGGTTTTGTTGTTTTTTTTGTTTTTTTGTTTTGCATTCCTTATTGTCTACAAAGCAATAAATACTTATTTCCACCAAAAAAAAGTTGGTTTCACGCTACATGCGGTTAGGTAAAAAATAAAATCACTGAAGTGATGGCCAAAGAAATGATGTGTCAGGTTATTTCTTTTCATTTTTCTTTTTTTTTTTGTTGCTTTCTTTTTTCTTGTTTTTATTCTTTTTTTTTTTTTCTCTCTTCTCTAAATCCAAGCCCAGTGGCTAAGTTTCAAGTATTGAGAAAATATATATTGGTTGAAGGTCTGTAAACCACAATTTTTTTGAGCAATATATATTTATATATATGTTGGATGTGGACAATTTTTGATACATTCAAGTAATTACGTACAGCTGGAAGGTTAGCGCTGAGCCTGCCATGTACACAGATATTAAACCTGCGGCATAAACACGAATCTTGAGATGCAAGTGACTGATCCTTGGCAATAAGCTATTGTGAGTGGGGCGTCCATGGAGGTGACTAGTAGGTGTCTATGATCTACTTCAGGTTTGTCCCGGCTTCCTGTTTCCGTGCTGTATCCAGGTTTACGCTTGCATCGTGGCCCCTCGTGGAACTGGCGGTGCTCCTTTCCAAAGCGGTCTGCTTCTCCTTTCAACATCTCCGGCCGCAGGTTCGCTTTGATTTGAGTCATACACAGCCACAGCAGAAGTGGGCTGTGAAGGAAATGATGCAGCAGCCAAAAAAAATGAAGCACTGGTGTAAGCCACCTACCGCAAGCTCCAACTCCCTGTGGGATTAGAGCATCTATGGACTGATAAGCATTTTCACTGCACCACCGATAGCACCCTGCTATTGAGGAAGCCAGCCCAGAAGTCAAGAGGGTTGTTCTTTGTAGCTTTGTTCCCCCCCTGAAAAGAGTATTCACACAAAAAACGTGCAAAAAAAAAATTATGGAGAGAGTAACAAGGATTCCTCCATCCCATGTGCCAATTATGATCCTATTCCCACCCCCCAAATCTATGCACCCCCGATTCGTGCTTCATCCACTGAGGCTCCTTTTCTGCCCAGCGCTAACAAAATACTGCCACAACTCTGATAAATTAAAAAGATATGCGTGCGCGCACACAACCAAATCGACAAGGCAACACCCAGGTATTTCCTCACATGCATCCAAGCCTCACACGGGACTTCAGCCACTCACACGCACAGCCTTGTTTTGGCTACACAGTCTCTTAAAAAGAATTGCCAAACGTACAACAGAACACTAACAGAGCTCTTTATAAAAACGAAGCAGCAAATAAAAATTAAAAAAAAAAAAAAAAAAAAAGCATTTTCAGTTGTAAGTGTGTAAAGACCTCAATCTGTTCTTGAGCTCTTCAAAAGCCTGGAGCTTTATACTGACTGTCCTTAAGAGAACACTTAAATAAAAAATAATTAAAAAGAAAAAAAACCAACCACCACCACCAACCAACCTCAAAACGAAACTCTTGGTACTGCAGGTTTCCAAGTCAGTTTTGCTTGGCACGGAGGAGAAACAGCACATGGACACGGTGATGCCGTTTGCCTCCCATGCGCAAGATACAGTACAGTTAAATACATCCAATGACACACACAATATATATCGATATATATTCGCCCCGGGAATACATATCGATATATACACACACACGTAGTGCAATAAAAACAACCAGGAAACGAGGAAAGGAATAAAAGAACAGCATTCCTAACAGTCGTGATGTTCCTGGATCATCGCATGACGCAAAGTCAACTTCTCAAAGTTTCCATAGTGTGTAAAGTGCTCCTTTGATTCACAAAGCTAGTGTTTCTTAGGGTAAGGGGATGGAAGGAAGGGCAGAGCGGAGGGTTGCTAACCCAACAACTAAACATAGCGCCTCCTTACATTAGATATGTACTGATGTGCCAAGCTGAACAGCCAAGAGTCCGAGCTAATCGACCTCACTGGGGAGGGGGAAAGATTTTGGCTTCCTTTCAACGCAGGAATGTTACATTTGGATCATTTCCCCCTCAACTTTATAGCTAAGTCCTTTTCCTGTATTGTGCCCCATCAAGGTGGAGGAAGCGAGGTCCCCACTCATGCTTGGCTCAGGCAAGCTTCCCCGTGAGCGACACGTTTCCAGCACTGCTCAGGAAGTCTGTAGGAAGGCTGGAGCTGCCTCAGCAACACTCAGGGGAACAAAGGACCCAGCTTCCCTGCATGTTGGGACTCTGCCATATGACAAGTGCTCAGAGGCAGCAACAGTACACAAGGAAGAGCATGGGGAAAAGGCTTGGATGGGGATGGGGAAGAAAAGAGAGGAGCTTCGGATCACCAGAAAGCTCTTAATGCCTGGCTTCCAGCAGGGGTGGGGAAGGTATGCAACTGGCCTTGATTTCTCCTCAGTTAGCTTAAGAATCCCACCTTCAAATTTCCCAGTGCTAGCGGTTTGGGTGCCTCCACTGCCGGCAATGGAGAAGCACCAGAACACCCCGGCTCTGAGTGGGAAGGGTAGTCAGCAGCCTTGTCCTTCAAAGTGCAGGGAGAAGGGGAATTTTATCCTTGTTCCCCTCCACCACGAGAGGGGAAATCCCTCCCAATGTGTCTCTGCTACATCTTCACCCAGTCTTTTCGTTGGGGAACGGTTTGCGCTTAATGCTGCTGTAATTCCCTAAGAGGGAATCCAAATCCTGTCTGGGGAAAAACCTTCCTGAAAACAACACAGAAGAGGATCAAGCAGTTTGTCTTCCACAGCCAAGGTCTTTCTCCATTGCTGCAGCGAACGAGCGGAACGTGAACGTGAACAGCTGGGGCGAGGCGTGTTGAGAGCAGCCGGGTTGAAATCAGGCGCAGATCCCCGATAACAGAGCAGACAGTCTGCGTTCAATACACGATTTACCTGTGCGGGAGAGACACCAAGGGAAAATGAGCCTCTTGTTCCCCCAGCAATGGTCAGCTTCAACAAGATTGGCAGGAGACAAAGCATCAGAACCCTAACTGATGGTTGTTAAGCTGATGACTTAACAGCTTCCCTTAAGAGAGAAGTTGAGAATAGGAATCACTAGATTTTGGGGCACAAAGCTTTGGGCAGTGATCCTGACAGCAGCTTCAAGCTCTCAGAAAGGACCCAAGTTCACCACTAAAAAAAAAAAAAAAAATCAATGGACTGCTATGCAAGTCGGAGTGGCTTGTGCCAATAGTAAAATTGCTCTCCTCTCAAAAATCACACTGGTCATGGCCTGTGTATTATGCTGATCAATATTATCTCACTGTCACCTTGGATACCCTGTCTGCACCCATCTCACTTCTTGTCTTCAGTAGAGTGGGGACAATTTTTGTCTTGCGTCTGTATAGCACCTTGCACAGTGCAGTCATGCATCGTGGATTAAAAAGTCTACAGCAAGGGTGCTCAAGCCTCAGGTGTGGAGCCATTTCAAGCCCCACGGGTCTGGAGCGTTGGTGGCAGGGGAGCAGTGGCAATTAACACTGCTGCTGCTCCCCCGGTACCAAAATTTCAGGCGCCATGCATCGGGATCAGGCCCACGGGCCAACCTAGCATTGATCATCTGGCCTGCAGGGTAAAAAGGTTGGTCATCACTGTTCTACAGCAATTTAAAACACAGACAACGGTAACGAAATCCCAGCTGGAAGGGGGCAGGGAGAACACAATGTCAACCTGTGCTCTATCAGCACTTTAGACACAACGCTAAGTCACTGTATGTAGCTTGCGGGAGAGGCAGTGGGAGGTGATGCCTGCTCTCAACAGAGGGAAGCTGCTAAGAAAGTGAATGCCCAGCACTGCTAACACAGAAAGGACTGTTTGCCATGGATGGGAAAATTAACGGGACCACTTGTTTTCTCCAGGACTCAGAGGGAGAGGTGGGGGTGGCGCAGGAAGGGGAGCAGAGATCAGGATGCATGGATACAGAAGTCAACTGCTTATGAAAACTATCGACTGGCACCACCTCAAGGATCTCTGTGCCTGAGGGTAGGGGATGGAACTGAGGAAAGGGCTACTGAAATGCTAGCTAGACCTGCCTGGGCTCTTACTGGGCTGTGCACCCATCACACTGCTGTTTCACTTTCCCTAATAGCCTGTGTAATCAAATTAATGATCCCAGATAGAAACCAAATCCAAGCCTTTGTTGCTGCCAGTGCATCTCCCTGTGCAAGATCTTTCATACAGCCAAGGGTTGTGCTCAAACCCTGGCAGTCTTTTTGTAGGACAGCTCTCAGAAGATAGCCCAGAGCAGGGAACGGCACACCTGGGTTCTGCTGTGCTGCAACCTGACTATTAAGAGCCAAAGGAGGAGTGCTCTGATGGATCCATAAGAATGAACCCCTGGCCATAGGACCCTGTGTAGCAGAGACCTCGACCCACAGAGTGTGAAGAGTATCTGCGCGCTGGAAGGAACTTGAATGAATAGCTGCTCACATTTATTAATGTTTTCGATGTCCCCCTGCTCGGTGATGATGTTCAGGAGCCCCTCCATCAGCAGCAGAGCCTTGTGATACCTCTGCGCACAATCCTCTCTGTGATGGAACATCTCATCCAGGGCTGCGGACTGCACCTGCCGGCAAGAGCCCACCAAGAGGTTATGCCAGGGAGCAATACTGGCAAAGAAGCCAGACACCCTTGCATCACATTCACCTGACTGCACATGACCCTTCTCAGCCCTTTCCACACCCAGTGAAGGACACCCAAAAGCCAGACATTAAACAGTCCTCCCGAGCACCTCACTGCGAGCCATTAACAAGTCATCCTTAGCTACAAAGCCATCTCCAGGGGCAGGCAATTATTTAGGGAAGAGGGCCGCTTACTGAGTTTCGGCAAGCCATCAAGGGCTACATGACAGGCAGCCCAGGGCAGATTAATTTTCTAAATTTTTTAGGGGACCAGCGGGCCGGATGGAATGGCCTGGCAGGCCGCATCCGGCCCCTGGGCCGCATTTTGCCAACCCCGATCTAGACCTTACTCCAAAGGGCTGCGTGATCTTTACCATCTGCACGGCATAGCTGAAGATGAGCTTCTCTGCTGTGATGCTGTTGATTCGATCCATGAGCTTCTGTTTATCCAAGAAGAACCTCTGGAGTCTCATGTTCAGGCAATGGCAGGAGGACACGCTGGATTTATACAGCTCGTTCAGCTTCCTCACAACTAGGGTGAAAGGAAAACAAATGCCTTGTTTCAACTTCCCATTCCCCTCCTGCTCTCCGTGCACAGGGCCCTGGAAGAGCACCGCAAAGACCTTATGTTTCCTCTTAAAGCAGAGTCAGCTATTTGGCAACACAGAAGCTGTGAAATGCCTGCATTACCAATACAGGCTTTGGCAATGAGAAATGACAACACCAACACATGGCTTTAGTGCAACCTGGCTCCAGAGCTGGTTTCATTTTCCCTAGTCACAACAAGGCTTTAAGCCAGGGTTGCACAATTATTTCGGCCCGAGGGCTACATAGGGAGTTTTGATCAGGTGTTGCGAGCCAGGTCAGCACGACCACACACCCTCTCCTCCCAACAACTCACCAAAATTCACTATGGGGCTGTGGGTAGATGGGAGCAGTGTTCAGCAATGGGATGGGAGAGACTGGGATCACATGCCTTTGCCCTCTGGGTGTGTGTGGGCACATATGTGCATGTAGGGGGGCCTGCCCGTGTGCTAGGTCCCGGGACCCTGCAGTGGGTGAGGGGAGGAAGGGGGCAGGGGGCATGTGCAGCACAGCTGCCCTGAGCAGTGTGGTCCACGCTGCCCCCAAGGTGCTCCGCGTGGGGCTGAACCCCACCTGTTCACACCAGGACAGCCCATGCTGTGCTCCTGCCAGTGCTCACAGCTGATCGGGTGCTGCTCTGCACCCCGCACCTCCACTTCCGCTCACTAGAAGCTGCTCCAGCTCCAGCACACGGGGCTCTGGCTCCAGATCCTGGGAAGGTGGCCAGAAGCTGAAGCTGGAGCCCCGGTGCTGAGGCAAGAGCCCCCTGGCTGAAGCCGCTTGCCTGCCTGCCCAGAACGGCATGGCACAGCACAGTGCAGTACACCAGGGGCAGGAGCAGCTTCCAGGGGGCTGTTCCCAGTGCAGCTGCAGCTGGGTAGTGCTCTGCACCCTCTGCCTCCAGCAGCATCTCTTCCTCTTGCTCCTGCCCCACCACGCGGAGCCGCTCCTAGGAAGCAAGCAGACCTCCGGCTTCGGCTCCCGATCCTGGCTGCTTTCCAGCAGAAGGCAGCCACAGCCTCAGACTGTGGTAGGAGCTTCTCAGCTGAAATTGCTTGCCCACCACAGTGCAACGTGGCAGGGGCAAGATCAAAAGCAGGAGCCACAGCTAGAGGCAGGGGGTGCAGAGCAGCACCTAGCTGCAGCCACACTGGGTACAGCCCCAGCACAAGCTGAGCACTGGCCAGGGCCCGGGCTGGCAGGCACTGGCGGGAGCCTGGTGCAGGCTGTCCCAGCACAAGCAGGCAGGGCATAGCGCCATGTGGAGCGCCACAGGTCAGATCCAGTCACCTGGTGGGCCATATTTTGCTCATGTCTG
Source organism: Alligator mississippiensis (assembly GCF_030867095.1). Lineage (NCBI taxonomy): Eukaryota > Metazoa > Chordata > Crocodylia > Alligatoridae > Alligator > Alligator mississippiensis. Next base: position 10,910,586 of record NC_081833.1, on the reverse strand, counting down.
CTTCAGGCTGTTCTGTAAGTGCTCTTATAATTATCCACACCACCTTTCCCAAAGGCACAATCACAGTTATGTGATCAATGCCTATCAAGAACCCATGGAAACTGAGCATCTAGTTGTCCTTTGTGCTCCCCACTTGTTTCCCCAACAGCAGTACAAGAGAAAACCTTTTTATTGGTGACTGAATTGCAGTCGCCTTTCATGATGGACAGAAACAGTCAGAATCAAATGGAAAGCCATAATAGGGCAACAAATGAATTACTTCCTACATTGCCATTAGGTACTTTACTTCCTGGTCCTGCTTCTTTCACTTGAAAAAAAACCCACCATTGCTAACAGATGACTCAAACTGCTAAGCAAGCCCTGTTAAGAGTACACGCAGTGTGCAACCCACAGCACTTATACTTAAGCAGCTGGGTACAGAGACATGCAAAGACTCAGGTAAGGGCAACTGGGAGGATTCATGCGGCAGCACCAACTGGAACCTGACAAGCTGAATCTGCAGGGAGAAGTTTCTCTTGAGGTGAATGATGACAAGCCTTACAATGGGATTCACCCCGTGAGAGTTACTTGTTCCGAGTCAAGATTTGCAGAACTGGATCCTATGCGATTCCAGGATCCCGTCAGTTTTTTCATGCACTGGAAGCCAACACAAATATTTCTGTCCTACATGGTGCCTGCTGCAAAAGGAAATCTGTAAAACTGCTGGCTAATAGGCATTAACCCTGTACTGCCCTAGCTCTGTTCCTGTCAGGCCTGGAAGGATGTCCCTCCCTGCCACCAAATGCTTAACAGAAATGTTAGGCAGTTCACAAGCTCACAGCCTCAGATCCATGGGCTAGAGGGTAACAAACCCTGAACTAATGGAATGAAGGGGTGGCAAAGAAAGCAACCTGCAGGGAACAGATGTGTGTATGCAGAAGGCCATTGGCATTTAATTGTCCTTTGTACCTTTGGAAGACACTCTCCACTTGTGTCCCAGTAGCAGTAAAAAGACACATTAGCTTTTTATTGGTGGCTGAATTACAGTTACCTTTTATGATGGACAGAAACACAGGTCAGAATTAAATGGAACACTCTAATAGGGTAACAAATAAAGACTTGCTGCATTGCCATTAGGTATTTTCTTCCTGGTCTTTTGCTTCTTTCACGTGAAAAAAAAAAAATCATGAATTGCCGGCAGAGTTTGTGGCTACAAGACATGTAAATGTCCCTGGGGAGGGGGGAGAGGGCTGTGTGCACGTGTAACAGCACTCTTCCAGAGCCTTCAATGATGGAAGCAGGTTATATCTTTGCAAGGGCTGCCAACTATCCAGCCAAGTTTATTTGGAGCACTGGGTGTACAGTGTGGAGGGGTAACGTGGGCAATAGGGATGTGCACAGGTGAAGGCCAGATCCCTGCTCACTCAGGACTATTACTGCTGAAACAACTTGAGGAATGGCCAAAGGGGCTCTGCAGCCTCACCCAAGCACTTTTCACAGTTCAGGTGCTTGAAAAAACACCAGCGTCATCCCTTGCCCTGGGCTCCCAGCGCTCTTACCTTGCTTGACAGTGGATGAGAGGCACAGCTTGCCTGCCTTGATCTGCTCAATGGCTGTCTGCAGGCCAGAGGACAGCAGTTCTGCTACTTTCAGGTAGAGCACCAGCTGCTCTGCATAGCTGTGAACAAAGCACATTGCAGAGCAAACAGATCAGTGGGCTGGTGTACTTATAGCACATATGTCCCAGAGCACTTTCCAGAACACACACACACACACACACTCCTATCGGGAGCAGGGGGAAAGGAGGCAGGAAAAACGATCAATCCATAATAGCTATGGTGGCCTTAGCAAAAGGTCAAGGTAGCCAAGAGCTCTCTTCCCAGGCCTCACCTCCACTCCCTGCTGAGAAGGCTGATCTGGTCTGCCACCACGCTCTCCTGCAGCTGGTACTCAGAAGCCACCGAGCTGCTCATCTCGCTGGTGCTGCCTTTGAGCGCAGCGATTTCCATCACGTAGTGGACAAAGGCCAGCGTGAAGCGCAGGCTGCGCAGGATGTCTGTGTGCTCTTGCTGCGGAAGGAAACGCCAGCACAGATGTTACAAGCAGAGCCTGGTACAACAGGAGGGCAGGCACGTTGCCAGCGGTGTCCGTGCCTTAAGGGGCTCATCACCGCAGGGGTCATGACACAGCAGAAGCTGAGGCTGTCATTCTAATAGGGAGCTATTACTCTGTTTGGGAATGAAGTGTAGTCCTGGGCAGGCTTAGATCAAAGCCCAGATCTCACCAGGTCCTCCTGCACATTACAGGAGCAGAGAGAGCCTCAGGCCAGAGTTTAAAGCAATTTCCTAGAAAAGCTGGTGAGCCCTGCTAGCAGACATTAACAGGCCTTCGCCAATCTGTGCAACTGCCGGGGGAATTCATCGAAGAGGAGGGAAAGGTTCGGTGCGCCATAGGGCCAGCTCTGCTCTCTGCCACTGAGGCAAGGGCAAGAGGGTGTGTAAGGCATGGCAGTGGGTTTTTAAAACAGGGAGAAGTCACTACCCTGAACTCTTACACAGATACAATACACAAACACAACAAGTTGGTGGTCTCATGCTAGGCCATCAACTCTCAAATTGCACATGCTGGGGTCTTCCCATTTGGGTGGTCAAAGTCCCTCAGCTAAGGTCACCTGCTACTCCTAAAGCAGGACAGGTGCCATGAGCAGAGCAGTGAAGGTGGACTTCCACTGAGGCTGCTTGTATGGCTGTTTGGGCCGGCAGGGAGGAAAGGGGAGGGAGCCTTTGCCATTGAAGCCCTCAAATTTAAGATCCCGCACAATTCCCTTTGCTGAGGAAAGAGGCTCTCTATGCAACGGGCTCAGACCAAAGGGACATGTTCCCACTTGTTTTGTTGTTGACGTTTTTACCAAATAAAGGTTATTTTAATCCGCTCTTCTTATTTACAGGTGGAACAAAAACACAGACTAGCCTGAAGACTGGCTATACACGGACCTGTAGAAACCTCTTGATTTGTCTTTTCTTTTTTTAAACAAGTTCTAACTTATTAGAACTTCCTGTGAAAGCCCGTTTTGAATATTCTCGACCAAGTTATATAAAAACAGCAAACAGGTGCCCTGTGTTTTATTCTGCGCGTCAGTTCTTCTCTCAAAGCCAGAAGTTAAAACCCTTTATTGTATGGATTTGGGGCAGGCCTCACAGGAAAACATACATCCCACAAGCCTGGTAACCAGGTGTAATCCTGGGCAATAGGATTGGTTTAATGCTCACTCTCACTCAGGGCATCTGTACACATGCTCTGGGGTGGAGGGGGAGGGCGCTTTAATTAGAGTGGCTCTGAGAGCCACTCTAATGAAAGCTCCTGCAGTGTCGTGTGTATTCAGTATCACGCGCTTCAAAATGGTAGTGGGGGCGCTTGTTTGATGAGCTTTAGTTAAAATGCCCCACTGCCATTTTGAACTGCGAGGACACAGAATACACACAACGCAGAAGCTGCTGGAGTGTGCTAATTAGCACGCGTTGGAGCAGAGCCCTCTAATCACATGTATAGACACCCTTATATTTTCATGCAACTTCCATTGCCACACCTTCTCAATGCCCTGGAAGGCAGGGAAGTGCTATTATGCCAACTCTGTAAAAGTGGGAACCGAGATGGTGAGATTAAGTGCCTTGTGCCAGATCACGTACACAATCTGTGGTGGAGCAGGGAACCTGGAGCTTCCTGACTTCTAAGCTAGCACCTTCACTACCAGGTGGATCCTTCCTCATAGAGAGGAAGTTTGTTTTTTTTTATACTGTAGTTTCCAGTCCTGCTATCAGTCATCATTCAGCCTTTCCTACTGTGGGCACTAATACATCTGGGTATTTTCTTTTAAACCACTGCACCGTGTCAACTTCCTAGAAGTATGACTTCATTTTGTTTGTACCGGCTGGAACTTTTTCAAAGAAAACCTTTTATGTACATTTTACAACATGGCTAAGGATCAGGAATGAGCTTTAAAAAATGCGAACATTTCAACGCTCTCAAAACGCCCCCAGCAGCAGGTGCTTGTGCGGAAAGTTTGCCGGGTTTGCGTTCTGGACAGATATGCAAGGCACACAAGGGGCTACAAATACGCCAAAAAGGTTTGGTGCCAGGAAGGGTTTGCGACATGCGAATGGATCATGAAAGCCTACACTCAGCAGAAACGATGTCTGAACTGAAATGACTCACTGCAGACATCTGAAGCCAAACCGCACAGCATTAATAAGATGAAGCTGACATTTCCGTAGGTAGGCTCCCTGCAGACCCTCAAGGGGAGAAGTGCTTGCATCGTTCTAGGGCTCTTTTTTAAAGGCGGTTCGATGTTTGGTTAACTCCCATCCAAAATGGGGCACAGATATTCTTAGTCTCAGCCCCACGGCCTGGCAAGAAAGCTAAGCCAGTGCATGCAAGTCAGTGCACACCCAAATTTGATGACCAAATTTGATGTTTGATTTTGATTCTTTTTTAAATTCAAATTCAAACCTTAAACCTCAAGCCAATGCACATAGGTCTCCACAGGAAGCTAGAAGGGTCTTTGATGTTGGAATCACGAGTTAGCCGCCTTAGACATACAACTGCAATGGATCTTCAATGGATACGAGACGGTCTTAGGCCTCTCCTCCAGCTCTATCAGAAGTGGAGAGCCTGACGTACAGATCAAATGCGTTTTGGCCATGGGAGTATGTGTTATGCCTTCAGATCAGTTTGTGGTGGTGTGGGGGGAAAAGGTAGGGACTTTTCAGCTCAACAAAACTGGTTCAATAGCTCCCTTTCCAGGTCAGAATCACTCCCTCATCATCAGCACTTAGTTTCCTGTTAGGGGCCAAGTGCATTTCCTGTTAGGTGCTTTTTCGCCCAAGTTTGTGTTGCCGACCCAGTCCCCAGTGCACGCAGAAGGCAGTAATGAGACATGCTCAGTAGCTTGCTGGATGGAGTTGGACTAGACATCAGTAACAGATTAACAAGTTTCCACACAAACAGCCAATTTTCAGTCGAAACGTAACGTGCACATTTTGAGAGCCATTTCCAGCCTCTGATATCACTGCCTTGGCAACAGTAAAATTACACTTTCAGTCATAACAATAACCAGTCTCAAGGCCTAAAAGGCCGCACTCTCTCTTTCAGACCACTCCAGTGAAACTCATTTTTGACTTATTGTACTTCATGGGCCACAGGGTGTAAACTAGTTTTCCTGAAACTCAGTTAATGCATGCTCAGCACCTGATACCATAAGCTGCAAGCATCCAGGGCTTAAGCTTTTAGACTTGCTTTTGAAGGGCTTCCCCACCCCGCTCCAGTAAGTCCCCAGGATGCCCCCACCTCCATGAGCGTCTCCTCGGGCAGCTCCGGGGCCTCGAATGTAACTGCCCCTTCCAGGTTAGCCGTGATGGCATCGGCAAAAGTGTACCGCAGACTAGACGGTGCTTCCAAAGCTTCCCCACCAGCTCCCATGATCACGTGTCTGCCGCTGCACGAGCCTCCGGAGCTCAGAGAGCTGGAAGAGCCCACTGCAAGGAAAAGCAGAGATAGAAATGACTTGGATATTAGCCTGGATCCAGAACTGGAGTCAAGCCACTGCTTGGACCAAGGCTGTCAAACCCCTGGCCCAGGGACCCAAACCAATTTGACATCCTGGGCTTAGGCCACAGCCACAGACTGTCCCTTCCACCACAGAGACCCTGAAGTAGCGAGTGTGTGGGGCTTCCACAAACACGCAAACGAAGAAAGTAAGCCCCACACACAATCGTCACAATCATGAGTCCCTTATTTACCATCTAGCAGTTATGGCACTAGACTGTCCTTGCTGAAGCTCTGTTCACAGGAGTGAAATCATGCTCCTTATCTGCTTTGATGAGGGCATTGCCATACCAGGGCCCATCTAGTTAGTACCCACTCTCTGACCCTGGCTTGCTCAAGGTGGTTCAGAGGAAGGTGCAAGAAAGTCCCAGTTAAAGATGTGGGACAGCCTGGCTCCCTGTCAAGTTAGATTTCATCCTGGTCTCCATGAGCTAGGCTCTGAAGCAGGTGGATTAACATCTCTTCCAAAACATTTGTCACTAATGATGACAACAGCTTGGGACATTGTGTCCAGATAAAAGTCCAAGCCCATTTGGCATTTTGCTAAATTCTTGGCCTCGGACTAAAGCCAACACTATCATACACTATTATGTCAGCTTCCCCATCATTCATCCGTCAAGCAGGATTTGATTCCCAAGCCTTCAGCATAGGTTACTAACTCAAACTACAGTAGTTACCATCTGTTGCACAAGAGAGATTGCCCAGATTTGGAACTGGCGACCTCTTGTACACAAGGCAGGTTTTCCTGCCAGAGCACCACGCTGCTGCCATTATCTCCAACCTGCAGATGGGGAACAGGGCTACAGACAAGATTAAATGACCTGCCCAAGGTCATCTACAGAGGCTGGGCCAGGAACTAAATCCAGTGACCCCATCCCATGTGACCCATCCTTTTCCCATCATCCACAATCCTTTCAGCCAAACATTTCAGCCCAAACAGTGCCCCCCCAACCCCATCAAGTTTGGTCTGAAGACTTCATGTTAATAAAAGGAGCGCCCATATTTATGAAGTCATAACGAGAGAATTAACCCTGCAGTGCATCTTGTACCAAACCTGGCTGTAATACTGCCAGGGCACTGAATAATGTCACTGAATTTTTGGGTAATAAAGGCACATCCTTTCCTTTCTGGATCTGCTGCTCTGTCTTCAGAAGACTCAGGACTTGTAACTCACAGCTGAGTAACTAATGTGAAATATACTCAGTTTCTTTTCCTCTAAAGCTTCCCTGCTTGAGTGCTACGCTTCAAAGACCGAAAGGATCAAAGGAGTATTGCTAGTTCTTTGAGGGGGAAGGAAAGAAATGGGCAAGCTCTAAGTATCTCATGTTTCAGATATTTTTATAATTGCGAGATGCTTTTCAGACGCTTTAATGCAGCAGTGTCAAACATCTGACCCCACAGATTGAAGAAGGGGTGTGGGACTGGTACACAGGTCAAGTCAGGCCCATGGACCCAACACCCACAACACCATGCCAGATCTAGCATATGCTGCATCAGTCCTGGACCAGTGGGAACGCTGCTGTCCACAGCGCTCCTGCGGGGCTGGTGGGACATGCACCACATGTGACGCCTGCTTCAGCCAGTCTGGGACCTGTGCTGTGCATGGCACCTGCCTCAGCTGGCCAGGTAGGGTGCTGTGTGCGGCATGGGTGCCATGTGCGGCACAGTGCACTGTGCAGTCCCAGGTCAGCCTGAGCGGGCACAGTGCATTCATGAAACGGGCACGACGTGCAGCAGTCATAAAGTAGGTGCTGTGAGCAGCGCATGTCCTGGGCCAGTCGGTGCAGGCAGCATCTGTGGTCTGGCGTGCGGGCCAACTCTGAGACCCAGGGGTAGCACTGGGGGCTGGGGGACAGGACTCTGCAGGCCACATCTTTGACATCCCTTCTTTAATGGGATGCAGGCAACCACTCTGGTGTGGCTGTTAATGGAGGTGGTTATACAACAAACTCCTCAAACATTTAGACTGTATAGCTTAAGCTGGCATCTTTACCTCTGAGCCTCCTTCCTCCTTTTGGCTGACATACAAAGAAGGCTCACACACCCTCTTTGTATGTCAACCAGAAGAGATGATGGGTTTAGCAGACCTAATAACAATAACCAGCAGCTCCAGAAGCTCCACCCTTACATAGCTGTAGCACTGAACTGGGCATAATACTCATCATGCAGCCTGCACTGAAAGGGCTTGGGGATGGCTTAGCATCCTCTCCAGAGGATGCTGAATAGGGAGAGTCTATTTACAATCTAAAGCATGCGTCAGCACAAAGCTCTGCAGAGATCAGTCTTTACATTCTCTGGTCTTTGTAATCAATTGTCATGTAAGCTGAGAGACATTTGTTATTTGTGCCAACCCCTCCCCCCCCCCCCCAAAAAAAAAAAAAAAAAAACTGGAGGAGGACTACAGGGAGGGAGAGATGGTCTCCACAATCAATTATGAAAATGAGTCCTTAATTAAACCTAATGTCTTGACTGAGTAAAATGGACTTAAATGATAACAGCAACAACTGCTCCAGTTTAATATCAAATATATATTCATTTCTTTCTGAAAAGGATAGTATCAAATAGTAGTAGACATGAGGAACTATACCACTACATTTGTTTGGACAGAAGGGTACTAGACAGGTAGTGTTTTGTGGAAAAAAAGTAGAGGGGATTTCACTGATTTGTGTATAACAAGTCTCCCTATTAGCATTTGGGACACAGGACTGGATGGGTTCTCCTAGATAACCTAGTCCAGTCACTAATCTATCAGCAGTGTATGCACCTAGGAAAGGCTGCAGGGCTATTCCTTAAAGAGGGACAGAAATAAAAGGGGAAAAAAATATATAGTTCACAGCTCTCCTGAAGCACTGGAAACAGCTATTGGACACGACCTCTTGCAACAATAAAAGCAGCTACACTGTGCTAGCATTAGTCAGAGTTATGACCTCAATAACATTCATGCCAGATGAAGTTCAATATAATATATATCCTGATAAACCTTTTTAGGCTGCCAATATCCTATCAGCATGAAGCAGACCCCCTAGCACTAAAACCAACCATCACCATCTCCCAGACAGATGCAGAGAAGACCGAAAGGTCCATTACCTGAAAACATCCTGGTCCTAGTGGTTTGCGGTGGTGTTGTCCCACTTGGAGGGGACCCAACAGTGAAGATAACTGGTGATGGGCTAACAGAGCCCATAGCCCTAGCACCAGAGTACAGGTTTCCTCCGTAAGCACCAGAGGGAGCTACAGAAATAAAGTGAAAATGAGTAGCTTTTTAAATCGGGGTTACTCAGAAAGCAGTCTCCTGTCCACAAAACCACCTGATGACTTTCCCACCAATTTCCTATAGATTCTGTGTTGCCAGCGCATGCCAATACTCCCAATGAGACCAGAAATAAGGGCAAAACGGTGCACCACTAGGGCAGTGCTGCCAGTGCTGTTTGGTCCTAACATGGTACTGCAGACAAGTGCAGCTGTTCTCAGGAGAGGCACCAAGTGACATGCCTCCATATACCTGTTTGAGCTCCACTTGGGAAAGCATCTAGTGCTTTATGGTACACCTGTGATTCACAAAAGGGGAAAAAAGGGTATCCATGATGATCCCCCTATGCTTTTCAGCCATAGACAAACAGCTTTAACAGAAGGAGGCAAACACCATTACCCCACTTTGCAGATACTGCAGTCCTTTCCTGAGCCAAAGCTAGGCAGTTTCCTATATGTATATGTAAGGTACAAGTTGCCTCTGTACATACCTAAAACAAGCTGCCGGGGCTTCCTGTTTTCCCCTCCTACCTGTTATCTCCATGGGTTTCTCATTGTTCAGGCTGTCATTGCTGCCAGCTTCTGAGATCTGTGCCCCAAAGGCAGCCTTGAGAAGTAGGTCAGTGAGCCTGCCGGTGCTCAGAGATCTAAAGAGGAAATGAAGGGCAAGGATGCAACATTTGGGATGTTGTGGGGTTTACATTGCACACTAAAATGACGTAGAGTGGTTAATGTTGGCCCCATACTCCTTGCTGCTTGGTGACAAAGCCCCGGGATACCACCAGCTAGGGGCAGGAGCTACTTGCTCTACCATCTACTTTTGCTTTCTGTAAGCATTTACAACTGTGGCTCCAATAGGGGAATGATTTCCTTCAGGTCTCGTTGCTATTTCAGGAGATGCTGAAGCAAATCCCTTCCATTGGAGCAAAAGCCCATCCACGTGGGTAGACAGAACGGGAACACCTGGCATGCTGTGGGTCTGTTCAGAATCAGTATGTGAGAGAGGACCCACAACAGGGTCAGGAGGGAAGACTAACAGAAGTGACAGCAGCTTCATGCCCTGAAATGATCCCAGCGAGAAGAAAAATCCCAATGATGGGTCTCTAAAAGGATCTCCATTCTGGGCACTTGTTAGATGGGAAACCCTTCCACCCTCACAGCAGAAATTAGCAGATGTGCGCGCAATCTAAGTAGCCTCCTATAAACAACTGAATCCAGATCCTCAGCGACTGAAGCCGTGGATGCTATCCCACCGCTAATACCAGTTTGTTGTTGGAAGATCTGAGACAACCTCCAAAAGCCTGGCTTCCAGATCATGTGCGACTGACTCTTCGACACACAATATCATGACCACATCTCACCTGCCCTTAATCTCTTCCACAGGTCTCAAGCCCAAGCCGGCCTGCTGGCAGTGGAAGTGACCCATCTCCTTCAGATCCGGCAGAGTCCTGTTCCGCGTTGGGGCTACCATGACTCCCTGGTGGGCCAGGAGTGTGAGGAGGTTTTGGGAGCTCGGGGTTTTGGAGAACTCAAAAGGGGGCATGGCCTACAAAGAAAAGATTTGATGCATTTCACTGGTTTATTTTGTTTTTTCTTAAATCAAGTCAAGGGTGGGGGTGCTCCCCTCTATTAGATCCCACAAAAACATGGCTTACAAACCATGAGCTTTCCCCCAGTCCTAGAGGAAAAGCAGCCCCCGAAAATGCTTGATCTTTGCAGTGCTGCTCACAGGTTGTGCCACACTGACAGCAGCGTGCAGGAAGCTATTCGAGCTGCCCCTGATTTAACAGGGCTGCCATCTCCACTGCCACCCCAGGAGAGAGGCCTGCAAGGCAAATCCCAGCCTCTGTGAAAATCAACCCTGCTGTCCACTGACCAGCCCTTAAGGACCCACTAAGAGCTATTAGCAAATACAATACATTTTTATCTATTTAGAGTTATTTACCCCAAAACAACCCACCAGAGTGAGCTGCAAGAGACCCCAAAGCAGGGTCCATACGATACCTTTGTCGGGGAGCCCATGATAGTTGGTAAAGGGCTTCTCTGCATAAATTCAGACAGCTTCGGTGAGGACCTCAACTGCCGGCAATGCTGCAAACCATGAATCTGCAGGGGCTGGCTGACTGGGACAGGGCCAAAGTGAGCCACCAGAGGGTCCGAGTGCTGCTTAGTAATCTTCTGCCGGCAGGAATGCAAATCGGACAGGTTGGGGGCACTGTGCAGTCGGGAGCCCATGCCTCGGGGAGAGTGCTCGGGCATGGACGCACCTAGAGGGTCCAAGCATACAGACCACATGAGCCCTCTCTGCAAAGAGCAGGTTTGAGCCCAGGACCTGCATTGCCAGCCTTAAAGGAACCTGCGATAGGCCAAGCCTGTGCTCTACTCTCAGCCACAAAAAACTATGAGGCCTGAATTAGGCTGTGGGCTTTCAGGGTCTAAACTCAAGTGATGAAGGGGAAAGGGCAAGCATCGCAGAATGATGTTTTCCAATACTGCAGTGGTTGGAAAAAAGGGGGCTGTGCTTGCTTGGGTTTGGCAGCTGTGAAACCGCATGTTGTGAAATCTCCTGGGCAGAGCATTTCCTGAGGAGCGTTTAGTCAGGGGGCAGAGGAGAATTCAGTTTTACTGGGCTGCAGCAAACACACGAGCCACTGACTTCCATGATCCAAGCAGGAACTTGTGGCATTTTAAACATGGTAATACCAGGGCAAACACAGGGGCAGTAACAGCAGGAGGTAAGAATCTTCTTCTTACCACAAAACATCTCCTGTCTGAACCAAACATCTGGAAAGGTAAGAAAGGAAAAAATCCCTTTCCTGGGGCCTTCTGGAAGATCAAACTGCAGCTTCATGGGGACAGTTAAACAGGAGGAAGACAAATAAATACAGTACTAACATACCAGGCATGGGGGTCCTGCTTCTCATCTCTGCTCCAAGAGGGGAGGGGATAACAGTCTGTCCAGGCTGCTCTGGGATTGTTCCAACTTTAAGGGGGACACAATCAACAGCTTTATACAGTATTAAACAGTAACACAACACATACAGAAAGCATCAAGCAGACCCACAGAGCTTCCCCACCTCATCCTTAGGTGTTACATGGAAAGAAAAAAAAAACCCAGCTCCAAGTCAAGAGCAAGGAAGAATCTGGAGGATCTTGGGAAATGTCATCAGAAACCCATATTGCACTAGGGTTAAAACAGAGGAAGAAAATATGAACACCAGTGGATCCCCACCCAAAACAGTGCCATCTTATGGGGGTAGAGACGGCAGAGATGTAAGAGATCTAGTAAAAATCAGGGGCCCTCCCTGCACAGAGTAAGGCACATCCGCCGGCCAGCGGAGAGGGCAGGGAGAAAACCTAGTCAACAGCACAGCCAGTGCCGTTTCCCTACACCGGGCACATTTCATTGCGTCGCGGCAGAAGACACATCAGCTGGCGGCCTCTTACCTTGCGGAGATGGTGTGTAAGGCTTGGCACCGCCGAAGGAGAACTTCCTGGGAGCGGACGCAGCTCCGTGCTCTCCAGTGAAAGGAGGGGAAGCACCAGTTTTGGGAAAACCCAGAGGGCTCGTACTGCTGGCTCTGCGGACTGCACCAGACCTGACCAGAAACAGCAATGCACAGGTTAAGCCAGAAGGCACTGAAGAGACACAAGGGAAGGGGCCATCCTCATCCGCTTCAACATCTCAGGCTACTTCATGAGAGCTTTGTTACAATTTTTAAAAAAAAATTGAGCCTAATCATGGACCAGGCACTGTACAAGCACAGAACAAGCAGCTGGTTCCCACCCAAAGGCTGTACAATCCAAGCAAAGTCTTGCAAAGCAAAAAGAACAAAACCAACTAAAATGAGGGGAATGAATGCCTTGCTCCTCATTTTTAGCAGTGCTCCACAGCACACAGGAATTCCTACCAACTCCATGGAAGTCCAACTTCTTTACCCCTTGATTTATTTTAATAACTCCAGCAAACACGCCTGATGGTTTGTTATTCTACTGTTGATCCCAAGTGCTCAGCTGTCTGCACTTTCATTAGAGTAGCCTTTTAATTAAATAGCTGCATAAGCACTCACTGCATTGCATAGTACGTGAGCTGTGCCAAGGGAGTTACTGCCTCTGAGAGCTTTGAACTGGTCAGAAGAAAATACAAAGCAAAACAGTGGTGTGTGGTCAGCAGTTCTGGCATGACAGGATAGGGGAGGGAAGAACAGGGGGCATGAGGGGTGTTTTAGACTTGGATTTTCAAGAGCCCTAGCTCCTAAACTTGCATAATTAATTGCCTTTGGAGGAGGGGGATAAGCCTCTCCCTTCAGTAACAAAAATTACGTTAATCCATGCTGATATACAGCTTGGGTGTCAGCCAGATCCTCCAAACAGACAGAAGGGAAAACAGAAGGAAAAGAACAGTGTGCCCAATTAAATCTGGGCCATTTAAAGACACAGGAATGCAGTTTTTGGTACTTCACAATATGCTTTACATGGGAATGGCCCAACTGCAGCCTTCAGGAATACTAAATACTACTTGCCCTGAACTTGCACCTGACTAAAGTTGCTCAGAGAGCTGGAATGTCACATAGTCCCAAGGGAAATGGAATTAGTAAGCAGAGGATGTGTTGGCATATCACAGCAACATATGACACATCTGTCCATAAACAAGTTACACGCATATGCTGTCTAGTCACACTGTCAAATGTGTCCGTCTTGCCAACAGAACAACATTTCAGTTTGTCTGTCATGTGGCCTTCAGGCATGTGGTTAAAAGGACACATTTTTGCCTTTGTCCCAAAAACCTTTGAGGCATTTACTCAAAATGACCTGGGGCATGGAAGACCAGCTATGTGGATTAAATAGTCTTTTCAGGATCCTTGATAGGAAGTGCAAATCCTTTAGGAGAGTGAAAATTCAGCTTGATGAAGTTCTCTTTGAATTCTTGGAAGAGATGCCTACTAAACCTGTGGCTTGGAAATGGAGTCATATTTACAGCGGCGATCTCTATGTAGGGGGCTCTGCATGAGACTACTGGATTTTTAGAAGATGCTAAAAACCAGGCAGCTTTAGAGTGTCTTTGTTCCACGAGCAGCCTCACAGAGGTGACAGTCCTATTGCTACACCACCAAAGAATAAAGTGGCATAATAACTATTTGACCTCAGATTTGTAATGATGAATCTGAGCTAAACAATTCCAGTCACTAGCCTGCATGCCACAGCCCTGTTTTTCATACCTCTTCTACCGTCTCCTTTGACTATGTGAACAATAATGACTACTATGAGGAATGGCTATTTCCCCCCAGCTCAGACCTAACTCTAATAGCCGCAGCAAGTTCTGCTTTAAGAAATATGGGGCATCTAAGTGTAGAAAAACTGTCTATCAATGAATTTGACTTCAGCTTCATATTTAGAGGGATGGGGTACCAGACGGTAAGAATGTATTCATGTGGTCCTGGCACAGCATGATTTCTTTGCTGCTTTCTGATTAGACCAGCTGTAATGTCTCTACAAGGTGACCCACCTGAGAGGCCCAATGTAAGAATGGCTGAAGCTCAAGACCAAGTTAAAGGGGATTTTATACCCCTAACGAAGGCAAATGTGACAGCAACCATGTGGACAGTAAGTTACACTCCTGACAAGACTTGGTTGTTTCCTTGCCGTTTACATGACTTGTGCAATGTGCTGAAACATTGACCTTTGGTATGTGATATTTCTTTCTGCTGAATATGGGTTCAGGAGACAAATTTTACCCTAAGATCAGACTGGCACAGGCTTTAGGAGGTTTGCCCTTGTCTGCAGCATGGGGTGTAATCCTTTTCTTGGGATCTTATCTTCTCAGCATATATATTAACCAACTACTTCCCTGTTGCTGAGGTGGTAGGGAACTAGCAGTGCCCTTGTCTCCCCTGCTGGCACCCCTGACACATTGTAGGGGGGTGCTGGTGTTTCAGGTACTGATTGGTAGTTGTGTGTAGGGGTTAAGTGGTAACTGGGAATTCCTCGGGTATACGATTGTGAGTGAACACAGGGGAGTGGAAGGGGCCTAGGAGACCCCTTCCAGTCCCATGCTTTTATGTTTAAGGTATAGATAGATGCCCCATATTTCTTAGATGTTTAAGATATTGCACCTCTTGCATGGATATTCTTACACTAAGCACCAAGGTGTGCGTGACTCAATTGACAGATGTGAGCCAACTGCCACTCGGAAGTGTGATCTATCTCTATGGTGTGCAAGGATTCCGACGCATAGTTCAAGCCTGACATCCGGTTCATCCTCATTACCTTCCAAATGCATATCCTGCCCTGCAGGCATGAATTGCTCACGCAATCATCATGCTACATACTCACATTAATAAGGAACTATCATGTGGCTTGACAAGCTTTTATAAAAATCAGGCAAATGACTGGTTTTAGCCACGTATCAAAGAGGGGAAACTTTCCTCTCGGAGAATCCTTCAGGGGCTGATCTAACAGGCAGAAGATTGCTAAAGACATAAAGGGCTGAAAGCTCATGGGAGCTGAGCACCTAACTGGCAGGTTGAAGATAAACACAGGCACACGCAAGAAAAGACTTGCCGTGCACAACAACTCCGATTTCACTGGCACAGTAAATACCAAAAACAAGTTAGCACACACACAACACACTGGGTTGCCTCCCTATGGCAAGGAAAAGGGCCCATAATACCGAAGACGGTCTACAGACCGCAATGAAAAACCTGCCCATTGTTATAGTGTAGAACAGAAGTCTTATGCTTTGAGCAGGAGGTGGTATTACCCCATTTTTTCCTACACCTCAGGACTTACCGTGGGGAAGCGTACTGATTGGGAGACTGCAGGTTTTGCTCGATCCGTCTGTAGTTATGGACCTGTGTCGGTACTGGGATGGGGACCGAATGCCCATATTTGCTGCTGGAAAACTGGCCTGGCCGGCTGTAGAATGGAAAAAGAAACAAAGGCTCATGAGAGGAGGACTTTGCATCCAGTGACTTGACGTATTACCTTTCTAAAAGTGCCTCTATCACTGGAAGGGACCACCCTCGGGTCCTCTCCCAAGGTTCAAAATCATCTCACAGGAACTGGCACCTCACACCTCCGAAGAAATACTTACCTCATCTTTCCCAGCAAGATTACCACCCACAGACCAAGGTAAAAAACATTCACTCAACGCACCACTCCCTCCAGGAAAAACAGTGCTCAGCTATTTCCACCAGCCTCAGATCCACAGCCAAAGAGCACATCACCGTACGCATCTATGGCTCATAAAGGACACAGGCTGGGAGTCGCTCTTTGCCATGGGCTACTTATGATTCACAGAGTTATTGTTGAAGGGGCGGGTCTCCACGAATCTCAGCATGTCACTACAGGGCTAGTGTTAGCCCATTAGAGAACAGCCAAGTAAGTGAAGCCAAGGGGAGAAGAAAGCACAGGGGGGCTATTCTTTGCATGCCATCTCTCAACATTTTTTTTTGAGATCAACAGTCACAGGTAGGCAGCAGAACAGGCCCCCAAATCTTTTAGATGTACTCTGCAAACTAGACTGCTTCCCTGTTTCTTCCTAACAGGGGATGTTCAGTCCTGGCACCGATAGCTAGCCCCTTCAGCTGGCAGTCATCTTCATTATTTTCAGTCTGCTTAGCTAAGACTGCACAAGAACTCTTCAAAACATGTGCGAATAAACTAAGTAGCCGCCTTAAATCCTTAGGTCTTCTGGGCATTTCAGGATTAGCTGCCATGGCAGTCTCACTCATTACAGACAAGACCACCTGTGGAGCTGTCAAAATTACAGAAAGGTCTTACTAGAGACGAAGGTGCCCAGGTCAGATACAGAAGTCACTGAGTTTAGGGAATTTGAATGTGTGTCCACCTCGAGCAGAAAGGAGAAAGCCTATACTGCTATCGATTCTACAACCCAGAGCAGAAAAGGAAGGAAGAAATAACCCACCTAGAAGTAAAACAGAGAAAAAGATGTGGTGTCTAGTAGAACAGCTCAAAGCTTTCCATGACAAAAAGTGCCTAGATATGTTGTGCAGTTGTTGATAACAATCCTGGGGAACGCCCTTGCATTGCAGCTTATTCTCATGATCTCGAAGACATGGTCCACAGCACATGAAGACATCACTTGTGCCTGACAGAGTTCCAATTTACTGAAAAAAGATCCTCTGTCAAGGCTGAAAGGCCAAAAAATGAGCCAGTTTTCCCCTCCACTGGTTTAACATGTTTGCTAATCCTCTGCAGCACTAGATAGTCTTAAGTATGTTTTTAGCCTTTTCAGCCCATGCGCAGAGTAACCGTAGGATCCCTGATCCAACTGCTTTACAGACTAGTTTTCTGAGATGCCAAGTTTTCAAAATCGAGTCAGTACTATTTGGTACATCTGGAAAAAAAAATTGATGGTTCTGTGACTCACCCCTACAATGACATGCTGGTGCACATTCATGCAAGATGAGGAGAGGAGCAGTGACGAAGGTCACAGCCATCAAGGAGTTGTTAAGAACAGTAAGACCTTGCTAAGAGGAGCTGGCAGGATTTGTACAAATGCTCCGTTTAGCCCGTCTTTAGGAGGAACTATCCGAGTCTTTGACATGCCACCACCACACAGTGAAATAAATGCCTTAGATTTTTCCTGGGGCCTGTATTTCTGGGGTCACCACTTTCACTACAGTGCTCCATTCCTACAATATGCAGAGGATTAGGCAAAAAAGCAGGTAACAAGAGTTGTCACTGATATGCACTGAGCATTATTTGGCTGAGAAATCTGGGAGCAATTACCGGAGGCAGTAACTGAAGAAACCTACCTCTATCATGCATATTCCTTAGTTGACTGAGCCTCCAACACTTCTGTTAGACCAGCCCCACATTCTTCACAGAAGAAAAAGTTACCAAGTCAAATAGTTGAATCCTCTGGCAGCTGCTGTACATCAAATCCTAGCATGAACCAGCTTCCCACACTGGATTTTGGTTAAGAAATGAAGAGGTCCATATTAGGGACCAAGTAGGAAACCTGCCAATTGGTCTAAACAGCAAGTATCTGGTAACTAAATTGGAAGTCGGTGCTTATTAGTGACTGGTCATATCTGGAAACCTTTCAAGCTACAAGCCGTCCAGAAATTCTCAGAACCAGAGAGCTCTGAAGCCCCTTCCTTACTTGCTTTTAGTTTAAAGTGCTCTGAAGGTGGCAGTAAATTCACCATGCTGGGATACAGCCAAAGAGGTACGTCTAAACAATTTTATCCTGAATCTTCAACAGGGAAACGACTGAAAAAACAAAAGCCCAGCTGTTAGTGCACTGTAATTATGGTCCTTTCGAATGTGCTGGATGATGCCAAGGGGCACGATGCTAGAGGGCACGCTGACATCTGGAGGCAAATGCCATTGCTGGCCAATCTAAAATAGCCTTTGCTATTTGTCCCAGTTGGGCTTCAGCCAGTGCCGCAGGGGAAAGATCTGCTTGCGAGACAAAGAGAGAACTCCAGGCCTGTGAGAAAGCAAAGCCAAAACAGGACAGAAAGGCAGGATGCCGCCTGCTACCACTAAAGAAGTACAGCAGAGTGCTGAGACTAGAGGCCTGCATGATATCCAGCTGGCCCAAGGCTATAAAATCCAAGCTAAAACAACGTGGCGATGCCTGCAAGGCACCTCAGGGGTAGGCCGATCTCCCACACACTCTACCTTGCTAAACTGGAGAGGCGGCTCCAATCCTGCCCTTTCTGGACAGGGCAGCTCTTTAGGGTTTCCTGGAAAGGATTTTCCACGTCCCACTCCAACAGGACTTGGCCACAATAATATGTGGAAGAGGGGAACCATGGCAAGAAAAGAGTAGCCAGCATTTGAAGTCCATGTATTTCCACCCATTGCCCTTTAGAGCAAAGCTAAATCTTTTAATGAAGACTGATCCCCACCCAAGCTGCACAGGAATCAGTTAAAGAATAAGCTGCTGGAAAAAAAAAAAAAAGCTTAGGAGATGATGGCATGAGAAACCTTATGCAACTCAACTCTGCGGGGAGGTAAAACACTCGCCAATTAGTCCAATCATGTCAGCAAGGCTTTAAGCTCTATTTTTTCCATGTATTAATATGGGCTTAAGCAGTGACTTGTCATTCTGGGCTGTCTGGGAGACGAATGTTTTCACAAACAAGCCTGGGACATTTTCTGTTTTTAAAAGATTTTACCCATGTGAATTTTCTACCTATAAGAGGTGAGGACATGCAAAAGCCAAGAGACAGTGAACAGGTAAGAGCCAAGCCTCCTCTGTCAGGAGACTGTCTGGAAGAACAAGTTGATCAAATCAAGTCTCCTTGGCCTACTCAAGTCTTCATGAATGAACAGGGTCAACTGGTGTCCTTAATGGTGCTGGACTATGGTATGTGGCTGGTAGACCTTAACCTCATTTTATGAGCCACAGCAGATGGTGGCAGTTGTTACTGGCCTGGCTGGAAATGAATCTGTGACCCAATGGAGGGACAAAAGGTTCTGCCCCTGTTTGTCCCCTGCTTTGGCCAAGGCTGTTTATACCTTTAATCAGTAATAAGGGTGCCGCTCATCCCTACAGCTGAACACATCTACCTAGCAGGACAGCTGATACACATGTGTAGCAGCAGAAAGCTCCCTAGGAACTCAAGCAAGCTCCAAAACAGGTACGCTAGCCCAGCTGCTGAGGAAGAGCACTTTGTGCATGAAGACTTGCCTATAAGCCTGTCCCAGGTAGTCCAATAAAAGAAGGTATCACCATAAAAACCCTCGATTCCAAATACAAAGGCCGTTTCCTCTCAGGTCGAGCCTTCTACCCTTATGCTCCAAAATGTGATGCCACAGCATTTTTTAAGTTTCAGAAATTAAGCTGAGGTCACAAAGCATCTATGGTAGCTTTCAACATCTTGTCGAGTGACATGGACCCTCCATCCCAGCCAAAAAAAACCACTTTCCTCTTCTCAAAAAGGCAAACAGAAGTTGTCCCCTTTGCCAAACCCATCTCAGAAGCACAATGTGAGCATGGAGCAGGGTAACCTGCTGCTGCCACAAAAAACCATGGTGATCTTGGAAAACTCCCAGTAGTTTCAACTATACATGACAGCTGCTGGACCTCCTCAGGACTAAAAGCCTCATACTTCAGCTCATGCCTACTCGCATCATATTCATAGTGTCTGTACGTGGGACACGGGGTAGCCAAGATACTCCCACGAGAGGGTTATAGTTGCTCAAGTCACAAGCCCCAGTAAGGCAACTCCAGCTCAGCTTCTTCTCCTTGCCCTTCCTGGGAGCCAGGACAGAGGAAAGTCTTCAAGGGACCTTGGGCTCTACATCCAGAGCTTGGCTGAACCCAAAGTTGGGGAGTTTTTCCAGTTATTGTCCTAAAAATCACTACGCTTGAACTAAAGAGAATTTCAGTAGGAGCACCCCCATCCCTTACCCATCATCAGCCACTGAAAGACTCTCACTGATTCAAATGGGAACTGGGATCAGGCCCTAAAAACTGTGTGGTAGCTGCTGAACAATCCCCACCTCATCTTCCTTCTTACCCTGATGGGCTGGGAGAACTGCTGTAGGGGGGTGAAGGAGATGGAGTCCTTCCCTGACTTTCCAAGCCTGCAGAAGTCACAAGGGAGCTCCTGGAAAAGGGGAGAAAGAGGCCATCCAGTTAGAGCCTAGAAGGCAACAGCACTTCCCTGGCCCTTAGTACACAGCCCTACAGGAGACTATTTTCCCCTCACATAAGACTGAGCATAAAGTTAACTGCAGAGGTCCCTTCCCCCAGCCAGTGGTACTGTCAAGGTCATCTCCCTGCAAAACTTATGGTTCAACATTCAGGTGTCACATGCTGACAGTGCTGTATACAGGTGGTTAAGCCAGTCACAGGCAGGTAGGTGCCCGATTCCCCCTTTACACCACTGGGACCTTAAAGGGACCTTAAAGAGGGTGAAACTGTAATTTACCTCTACTGTAAAGGGTTTTAAAAACCAACATCAGATCTAGGAATCATGTATACATCCACATACATGCATGCATGCATGATATATTTTCAGAGGAACTGGTGGCTGCTTTTAACCACTCTTCCTACCCCGAGGAACCCAGCGCAACTTTACTGTCAAGTTTCCCCCCAGTGCTTCTCAGTCAGCCCATCTGAAAGAGAGTGGACTGCGGCTGGACAAAATGACTAACAAAAATGGACAGCAGTATCTGCTGCACGCTTGCCCAAAAGCAGTACTTATCTGCCTTTGCCCTGCCTGGCATCTTTCACATCAGGATTTGAAAGGCTTTGCAAAGGGGTGGATACCAACTGCTCCATTTTACACCTTGAGCAACTGAGGCACAGGAAAACTGAGGGACTTGCCCAGAGTGACCCCGTGACAGAACCTAGAAGTGAATCTAGGTTTCTTAAGACTCAGGGCTGTAGAGCAAGCAGGACCAAATATGGTGTCCTCAAGAGATGTCTGAGGAAGCAGAATGGGGT
Source organism: Alligator mississippiensis (assembly GCF_030867095.1). Taxonomy (NCBI): domain Eukaryota; kingdom Metazoa; phylum Chordata; order Crocodylia; family Alligatoridae; genus Alligator; species Alligator mississippiensis. The sequence goes on along the minus strand of NC_081833.1, from coordinate 10,889,324 downwards.
GTTGCTGCATGGAAAGATGCACTCCATTGTTTTCTTAAGGTAAAGATACTCTCCCTTGCCCCCCGCTGCTTCTCTAAAGAACCAGCCCTCCCTGGCAGGGGAATAACAAAAGGGAAGGGGACTGGTCATGCACCACAAGACATCTGTTGCCATTGGATGTGGGTGGGAGAAAGGGGAGTGATACAGCTTCACTTGACAGAGGAAAAAGCAGCTCACCAGCAAGCTGGGTTGGGTTCCAAGTCTGATGCTGGAACACTGCAGATGCCAGCCCCTTCCTACTTGCTCTCTACAGGTCTCTGAAATGCTTCATCCCAAAAGCCAGGAAGATTTTAAGGGTTTCTCCTATGCTCCAAATGCAACTAGATGTGAGGACTTGGTTCAGATCTGCTTCCTGAACACAGTGTAGATGAGGACTTTAACCTTTCTCTAGGCAGAGACGGGACAATGCGAACTGGATATGTGCTGCAACTCGGTCACTAATGCGGCCATCTTTCAGGTGCAAGGCCATCTCTTCATATGAATACTCCTTCCACCCACCAAACTCCAACAGTGCTCGATGGAAAGCAGTGCAGAGACAGGACAACCTAGTCCTTAATAGCTCTTACCCACTGTACATCAGGCTGTCTTGGATGGGTTTCCCTCCAGCAGCCTCAGCAGTTATATCACCTGAAGATCAAGGAAGAGCAGAAGTGGATTAGTTTGACGTCACATTTATAAGAGCCTTTATACATTCAGAACATTTGGATTTCAAAACGGAGCCTCCCAAGTCACCAAGACTAAGAGACGCTTTGATACTGGGAAGCGTTAAAGAATCTTGTTTTGTTGAACCTATGCAGACAGCAGCTGGTTTAATTCTGTTACTGCTACTGCTGATCCACATGCCCTCAGGCTCTGGCCTGACAGCGAGGCACTTCTGGAAAGAGGCAGAGCTCGATGCCGTGTTTTTGAGGAGACGCACATGCCCCTTGATGCAAGCAGTGAATTTTGTAAACACAGTGCTGTTTTGCACGTCATGCTCAGGCACGTATATGCCGTTGGTGGCAAAATGCCAGAATGACCACATGAGCTGGCAGCTGGATACACAAAAGAGCTGCCCTTGCCAAACCCTCAAAATGCTGGAAACCCAATGTCAGAAGTTAGCACGTGGCTCCTAACACTGTTACTGAGAAGAGTCAAAGCAACACTGAGCTCTTGCTTCATACCAAAACAACATGCTCAGACACATGCCTTGGAGCCCATCCTGCCTTCCTAGTCCATGGGAAAGTTCACGTTAATGGGAATGACGTGAGAGGGGCAGAGCCCAGAGAGTTTACATATTCACCAAAGCATCTTAACTTTAAAGAACAGCCTTCCTAGCATCACCAAGCAGGGGTTGACTTGAGCACACACTTAAAAGGCAAGGCAAAATTGGGGGCCTATTTGCTATGCACCTGTGTGTAGATGAACACACTCACTGGTCCAAGTGTATACATGTGCCACTGAGAGAAAAAACAAAACAAAAAAAACAAACTCAGGACCAAATTTAAGAGCAGTCCCATTTTAAACAAACACAAACATGGTATATAAACTAAAAAAAAAAAAAATATCCAGCAAAATCCAGACGAAATCCTGACTTGGACTGTGCTACACTAGAAAACTGATGGCCTGAGAATAGTTTCTGTATAAGCAAAAGAGTTTACCTGTAAACCTACATTCTCCTCTGCCTACCTGGATTTGCACCATTCAAATCTCAGTGTGCATCTAAGTCCCGAAACATCCCTTGTTCTCCAATCCCTTCTCTGAAGCAAGCTCATTACAGAATGCATCACGACAAAATCAGCAAGCCAGATGTTTCCTCAGGCTTGGGAACCCAAATGTTCCCACTACACAGTCAAAATTTACAGATCTATCAGCATTTTGGCTTTCCAGAAATAGTTGCCAATATATACAAATCCCCACTTCTGTGCTGTCCCTAAACACACTTCAAACAGCTTGGCTTACTTGGGAATTGTGCTGGGACCATAACAAAGTCATCGGTGTCGCAGGAAGAATTCTTGCTGCTGCTTCCAGCAGAGTCCTTAGATCCGTGCAGAAAGCCAGGGGAATCCTGGGTAGGGGACGCCAGAGTTTTCTCCTGCAGCTGCTGCATCTCTCCAAGGGACTGCTTAAAGCAAAGGAAACAAACACTGGCTTTAATGGAGCTAGTTCATCGTTCTGCCGGAGTCCCTAAATTAAGTTGTACAAGGCTTCAGACAAGATTCTGCTGATAAAATAGAGGCTGCTGACTTGCCAGAAACAGCTGCTTTCTTTACCGAGTGAAAAAGAGCAGCCCTTTGAAAGCCAACTCCAAAAGGCAGAACAGTGCATCTTTTGTTCACCCAAACATGGTACTGGCATGTCAAATGCATCCCAGATAAGAATAGTTTCCTCGAGGTATTGCACCATTCTGCTTAGGTTCTTTTGGTGGAACCACTCTTTTCCACAGAAGGAATTCAACGTGAACTACGAACAGAGGGAAGCTTTTAGGTTGTTCTGCTCGTCCATGATTGATACCCTTTCATCCCACTGCAGTAAAAAGATCTCAGGAATATACATATGTAGGGTTATTAGCTATACCCTCAACAAGACAACCGTGGCTGTCCTGTTTCAATGATGGCCAGTGTTGTCTGAGACTGTGATGACACAGAACAGCTTGCAGTGGTTGGTCTGTACACGCGACCATCTGCTAGGACAGGCGAGAGAGTGCACAAGCTGCATCTTGCCCTCGTCAACCAAAAGGGAAGACTTGACAGAGCGCTACTTTATGGCTTTGGGGATGGAGGAGACGGATTGAGAGTTTAAAAAGGACTGTTCTGACCCCTGTCTTGGGTGAGAGTTATTCTTCATCCTAGTGCTGTTTCAGACTGACAGGGCTCCCTATGAGGCTAAAATTAAAAGCAATTTCCACTTGGGGATCTAGATGAAGACCCGTACGTTTAGTGGATGAGCTCGGTGGTCTGGCCCATGCCAGGGGCAGCCTCCGAGCTTCTGATGTTGAGAGGCAGAAGAGGCAGCTATAAAATGATGCTCTAACCAGTTCCTGGAGGACAGTCCACAAAGCCAATAGAGTCACAAAGCCCCTTCCTATCTGAGAGCAGGGACTTACAGGGAGAGGAGAAATCATCTCCGATATTGTTCAAAGGAGCTGGAGAGCAAAGAGCCCTTTCTTTCAAATCAGACCACCCAGCAAAGCTCCTAGGGTGGCTTAGGGCAGTACTTCCAAGCCTTTCCCATTCCAGGGCCATTTTTCCAGGACAGCAATAGTCTCCCCCACCATGAAACCCTTCTCATGTAGCAATGTGCAAGGAATAAGATGGTCATAACACTGGGCCACCTGATGGGAACGCTCCCCTAGGGATGCAAGGACAAGGCTGAGAACCGCTGCCCTAGGAACACCAGGCGTTAAGTAAATAAGGACAGCAATACTGCCAAGTAGTCAAACCAGCCCCCCGGCCCCCGTCGCTCCAGCATTCCTCAGCACAGAGAAGTTCAAAAGGCAGCTTTCACCAAAAGCCTTTGAAATAAGCTTCCAGCTCAGCAAGCAGAAGGAATGTCACATTAGTGGCGAGTTAATATTCAGCCCTTCAGGAAAGTTTTCATCATTCAGGTATCAGGGGGAAGAGACATCCATTCAGATCAGCAAACTCAAGACCACTCGACTGGGCCAGGTCTGGGTCTGAGCAGACATTTTCGGTGAACGTGCTTTTGAGTGGCTTCACTTTGCATGAGAGGGGGGCTCAGGGAACTGGCCCAAAAAGCAAAGAGCTTGCAGTCAAAGAGTCAGCACCAGACACTGATTTAATGACCGATTTGGGTCTCTAGGAGTTTTACAGCTCTGTTGATACCTGCTGGCATCATTAATGCAAGCCTCTTTCCCTCAAGGCCTGGAAAGCACTGAAACATTCCCAGAAATAAGTTCACCAGGGGATCCAAGCACACAGCTCAAACCAAGCACAGACTGGACTACCAGGTGTTTGCTTTTTAGGCAACAGCCACAAAAGCAAGGAGGAGGCATTTCAAACCATCCAGGGAGGCGACAAAAGCAGAAAGCAGCCGGGAGACAACATACGCCAGGCAGAATCTTCCACCAAAACAGTATTGCAGCCTTCTGGGTCCTACTCACCGGAGGCGAGGCCAGGTGGGAAGTAGAGGAGCTGCTGGAGGAGCTGCCCGAGCCAGAGCTTGGATAAGAAGGCATTGGCACAGAAGCAGCTGGAAAGAGAAAGAAAAAACCGTCAGACTCGGACCCGCCAACAGTGCTGCGATTGAAAGGGCAGTTGCAGTCGTCTTTTTCCATCAGATTTGCCTCATAGACCAGATGATGCCACTTCCCCGAGGGAAAGCCAACCTTCTGCCCAGCTTAAATGGGAAGGATCTGCCTCCCACCACATGCTTTGACATGACCATTTCACAGCTGCTATTTGTAATAGAGCAGTAATAGCTCCTACAGGCCTGGCTTGAGGTCGGGGAGCTACAGTGCTGGAAGCTGCACGCACACATAACAGACCACCCCGGCCCTGCAAAGCTTAACAGTTAGTCCCTGGGGAAGAGGAGAAACAGATGCATGGCGAAACAAAGTGACTTGACCAAGGTCCAAGAACAGGTCAGTGGCAGAGGCAGAAACAGAACCTGGATATCATGTATTCCCATCTAGTACCCAAACTACACAGCCTCTCCAGACATTTAGCCAGTCTAAATTAAAACACACCTACTACACACGCCTACTTACCTCCTCCAAACTATCCGACTCCTTATCTGCTACTTCTTTTTGTGGCTAGATTGTTACTGACACAATCAGGGCACCATTTCACTGTGCATTTATCAGACATTAGTGCAGTAGCATTAACCTCAAGTTACCAGGTAGGAAGGCATGTTATTGAAGAGGCATTATGCAACCAGCTCCCATCACTGGCGTATTAGTGTTAAGCCCATGCTGGAAGCTCTTGTTGGATAGCAATGGCCCGCGGGGAGAAAAGCCGAACAAGGCACCATGGGGGGGGGGACGGCTAACAATTCACTTCAGTGGCATTTAGTAAGTAACTAAGGAGCTCAATTCAGCTAGAGAGCAGGAAAAATTCAGTTCAACATTTGAATTCACTGCACCCTACCTAAAGCTTGGGGTTTATAGAGGATGGCAGGCATTTGAAATGTTTAGACTGAGCCCAATAGCAAAGATCTATGCAAGAAGATGATCATTTCACTTCTCTTCTCCCCTTAGCTGAAGTCAGAGAAGTAAAGCACTATGTTTCTAGGATCACCGGGCAGGATTGGGTGTATTGACTTCAGGTGCAGGACAAGGCTTATGGAAAAGAAAGTTTCCTGCATAAAGTAAAATTTCTAACGATTGCAGGATACTGCAATGAAACAACCACATAATATGCAAACACCTTCATTTCTTTAACCATTAGAACAATATTTCAATGATTAAAATAATTGGACACCATGCCTTAGAGTAAGAAGCCCATTAACTTAGCTAGCTGGCTTACCTAAGGGAAGGTTAAGTGGGGGACCGGATCATAGTCACTATGCACCTAGATATGAAACAGAAGTTGGATAATGGACTCTTCAACCTAGGACAGGCACTATGAAAGAAAAAAAAAGTCGGACAAATTCCAACTCAAAGTGTCAAGTGCAAATATTTAACTGTGAGGGTAATCCACCACTGAAACATCTTACCAAGTGTTGCAGGGATTCCCCAGCACTGGCAATTAGGAATAAACAAATTCCTAAAAGATGCATTCCAGTGCAAACAAGAACTAATTCAAGGAAGTCCCCTGGCCTGTGCTAGAGCCACACTAAATGAAAACAGAGGTTCTGTTTTGGCCGTATAATCTATGAATCCAGGAAAGTGAGAAAGCTCACGTGCAGGTAGCGGAATAGAAGATTTGCCAGGGCAGAAGCATGAAGCATTGAGTTGATGTTCTCTGGGACATAGGTGAAGAAGTCCGAGTTGTCCAAGTCCTGAACTTCTGTCCCTCACTTGTCTAGGAACTTCCCCCCATTTATGCCAGTAAAAAGGATCTTCAAGACGACATGCCGGGAGAGCAGGAACTGAAGGGTATGCTCCATAAGCTTCCATGGCAGCTAGATACAGCAGGAGGAACTACCACAAGCTGGAACCAGTTACAAGAAGTGAGAGATGAGATTAAAACAGAGGATGGAGATAGGATATCAATTATCCTGTCTCTGGTTTCTCATGTTCAAGTCCCAAGGCTCGTCTGCATTCATCCTTGAGGTTCCAAGAGTTGAGCCCACTAGAAAGAGAGATCTTCCCTCCAAAGCTGTACAGAAAACTTTTCTTTCTTTAGGCCACAATGTCTATTCCAAGCACGGGTCTCACCATGCCCCCAGCAGTCCACTCTTACAACATGCTGCCCCGTCTCCTGATGAGAAGGAAATTATATGTGCCGTGGTATCCTAGAAATGGGATATCTGGAAGGGCAGTCAGAGCCTTGGCATGCTTTGCTGCATATTGCATACCCAGAATGCTTTTTCCAGCCCACAAATCTTGCAGCAGAGGCTGCACATTGCTCTCCCGGGCTCAGGTCTGGCTGAACCTACACGTAAATGGTGAGCACAGTCCTGTGAGATCTGCCCGCGCAGACAGCTCTTCCTTTGAAGAATCAATGTGATCCTTGCACAAAACACATACGACTGACATGTCAGGTCCAACTACCTCTTCTGTGCGTTTAGAAAGGAAGAAGCCTGAAAGACTTCCCCAATTTCTGCCTGCAAATTGATGCAGAACAGTTGAGCCTTCCTATCCTGCAGGCACTGACAGTGGAGTATACCTTGTTGTTTACTTTTCCTTGGGTTCATCATCAGCCTCATTGATTTGAAACTTCTGGCTGGATTTGAGACTCCATCATCATCTTATTTTTATCTATTTGTACTGGACAAACACTTCAAAAAAAAGTCTAGAAAGGGAAGAAAGCAGGCTGGCTTTTCTGTTATGGTCAAATTCTATAATAGCCACCAAAATAGCTCAGTGTTACTTTAGATGCAGCTTCCTTGATCATTTTATCACCATGCTGCTCCAATTATAAATCAACCTCTTTCCCCAGCTCCAAAAATCCCTTGATTTAATATACACAGGATCAGCATATAGTAATCAGGCCACGGGGCTAGTTCAACTTCTGTATTAGTGGTATTTTTGTGCACACAACAAAAATTCCAAATCAGAAATTCTTTTTAGTGCAATTTATTGAATATTTGTAGTTCACTGAACCCGTTCGCTTGGTTACTGAATTCTCCTGTCAGATGCTATATGGGCACCAGCAATTCAATGTCTTTATCTGAAATCCACAGGTCACTTATATGCAGGGCTGACTTAAATCAGCACAAAAAGGTACTTTTGGCTGCACTCAGAGGCCTGAGAAGCCATTTGGGGTTTGAACTTTGGAAGGACTCAGCTTCGCATCTGACTGACTGGACAGAATTCTGTAAAGGTCTAGATGCATTCAACCCTCTTCACCCGCTCCCTTGTTAATTTTTTTACTTTAACTGCAAGCTCTGATTAGGCAACATTTGCATTTGCCAAGTGCAGAAGACTAAAGTTAAATTTCTGTTCATTTCTCCTTTTAATGTGTTAAAAAGAGATAAACTCTTTGAAATCATAACAGAAAGTCACTGAATGTGCAGGAAGCATGATGTACCAATAGCTTTCGCTTTGTTTTGATCTTTGCTGCCTTTGTGCGTAGGAGCAATGAAGTCACAAGTCGGCACCAGAGCAACAGGTCAAGCGCTCCAAACTGAATGTACTGTTCCAAACACTGAACCATGGCACCGGTATAACGTATCACCTTAATGTACCATATTATTCATGGTGCGTGGTTTCTCTTTTTTCAAGCCAGGGCAGAAGCAGCAAGTTAAGTATCAGTCATTAAAAACCAAACAGAAAGACGACATTATGTATGGGTTCCTCTTAAAGTAACTGTTTACTAGGTCAAGACTGGCACAGCCACTTTAATCATGCAAGCCCATGCGTGGTTACTCTAACCCACAGGTACACAACTTTTTGGTCCCACAGGCCAGATGAGTGACACTGGGTCAGTTTGAGGGGAGCGGGGGGGTGGAAATCAGTTCACAGCATCAGTCCGCGGGTGCAACCCTGCACACCAATCCTGCCCCGTGCACCGGATCCAGCTGCAGAGCAACCCCCATGCACTAGCCACAGCAATTAAATGCTCCTACCACTCCCCCACCACCAAATTTCTGGACCTGCCAGGAGTCCCACAGGCCAAATGACAGCCCAGCAGGCCAGAGGCTGAACCAGTGTGCCAACCTATACCACCTGCTGACTAGCCAGCCCCCTGCAGCCCCTAACACTGCAGACAGATGACATTCCAACTAGAACCAGCTATTATTAGGATTTTATTTATATATGTAATTTTACACTTCTGAAATACATCTTTAGTCATAAAGGCAAAACACCACAGATTAAATAAAGACATAAATAAATAAACAAAGAGGAAAACAAACAACAAAACATATCATATATTAATTTTAAAAACTAACAAATAAATAAAACAAACAAACAAAAAAAAAAGCCAAGAACTTGTGCCACTTGACTTAACAAAAGGTTTGAAGCCCACTCCTCGTGGCAAGGCCTGTGGTAAAGAGAGAGCTCTTACAACAGGCTGTGGGGAGCAGGTAGGGCTGGGGAGGGGGAGGATTTGACTGATTACAGGTTGGATGCATCCCTCAGGATGTTAGAGGATAAAAAAAAATTATGGAGGAAGTGGTTTCGGTCCAAAGCATTTTCCATTTTAAAAAATAAATACAAGGCTCTTGTTGAAATGGAAACATTCAGAAAAGTGTGTCAAGTCTGACAAAAATTCTTGTTGAAAAGAAATGTTTCAAGCCTGGAGTTCTGTCATTTCAGAACGATGAGCCTTCCACGATTGGGATTTTTTTTTCCATTGCTATACTACTTTTTTTGTTTCCCCTGCCACTCCAAGACATGCCAGCAGTGCATATTAAGACATGTCTTAAGCAGAAACAGCCCACTGTATCCATTTTATTTTTACAGGTTTCCCTTGCTTTGTGTGGGTTCTGTATGTGCTAATTCACTCTTATGCAATGACCCTTTTTATACCAAAAATTTGTTATACGCAAAGTAAATTCACTTTTATGCGACCGGTGCAGTGGCAGCCCGCAGTCATGCGCTTTGTGCAGTGCATCGTGGGAGTGATGCGCACCACAAAATATAGTCTCCTGTGTGTATCTGTGCACACAATGAGTGAGGGAGCGACACATTTCTGTAGTTGCCGTCCCCATTATGGTAACATTCACCACCACCCTGTGCTTGTGTGCCATTGGTGAGTACCAAAACTATCTTGTAAAAGTGGTAGAAATGGGTCTGGGGGTCAGTACAGCTGAGGTCTTGGGAAGTATCCCTATTTGTTACACTGAAAAGTGGGTTCCTTTTATGGGAATTTGAGTTATGTGCCGTTTTCCAGGAATGCATGTACAGCATAAAGTGAGGGAAACCTGCATTTCCAGGTTCTGACCGGCTCTGGACAGGACACTAGGCCCCGAGTTAGGAGACCTGGGTGATGTTCTCCTCTTTGCCCATCTCGGCTATCAAAATCCCAGGGGCTTCAAAACAAGGACTACGTCCCAGTCCTGATTCTGCTGAAGTCAGTGGTAACTTCATTGCAGAGTATCAAAGTGATGGGGCAGTGTCTGTACTCATCATTACCCTGCCCTGGGACCTCTCTAATGAACCCACTTTAGGAATACTTCCCCTTCGGATGCAACTACTTGGATCACTACACCGCCTTACTCCTTCCTATCCTCATGACACAGAACTGAGCATCTAGATGGACGAACAATAGCCCTTCAACAGCAGCAGCCTGCCCGGTTTGTCGTCTTCTGTCTACAAAGTCAGGAGACCTCAGGAATGAATAAGTCCTAGTGTAGCCCTACTAGACCCTGACCTTAGATTCAAATGTATGAGTCTTCAGGGATCTTTCTGAAGAAGGCATGGTTTGCATCTCTCCTGGAGGTGGGGCTCCAGCTGAGACCGACATCGAATATCACATGCCCGACTTAGCCCCAATAAACTGGATCTTCCCATCTCTCTCTTATGCCCAGGAACAAAAGGACTCCAATTGCTAGCATCAACCCTCCTCGTCCTGGCTGTCGGCTGGTGAAGCCACGCTCTTCTGAGCCTGCTGAAGGCTTCCATTGCAAAGGGCTGTGGCCAACTGCTCAGACCTCCATGGCAGTCTAAGAGAGTCATCTATGCACATGAGAGATCTCTTACAAATAGTCCAAGATCTCTGGAGACAATGGCAGAAATGCCTCCCTTTTCCTTAGCACCAATACCCGTCTCTCCTACCTGGAGAGTACCCCACGCTGTGCATCTGCGTCCCGAGGCAGAGGTGTCCAGGTGGTTTGGAGACTCGTCTCTGGTTAGGAGAGTCTTTTCCTGCACGTGGCTGTACCCGTCTTACTGGGCCCGTGTCCAACAGCAGGCGCCGGGGAGCTGCGGGCAGCAAAGGCTGAGCTGGGACAACCCTCTTCTGCTCGCGGCGGTGTCCTGGGCTGCCGCACAAGGAAGGTGGAGAAGAAGCTGGAAGCGGAGGCCAAACCAGAAGCATCTGTTCCTGCTTGCGTGGGGTTCCCTGCTGTACTGGATGGGCTCTGAGCAGTGATGGTGCAGCTGGAGCTGAGTGCCGGGCTGGTGAGTAAGCAGGGCAGGGCTGAATGCATCCTTCCCTGTCTGCCAGAGGGTCAGACTTTGAAGGGCTTATTCCCCACTGCGGTGATGTGACTGGCACCGAGGGTCGGGCTGGCTTGGGAGCAGCCCTAAGCAGACACTGTCTTTTCTTGCCTGTAGGCTGGCCTTGTTTTAAAGGGCTCACCCCCCATGGCGACGGTGTAGCTGAAGGCAGAGACCGGGCTGGCTTGTTAGCAGCCCTAAACCAGAAGAATCTTTTCCTGCTCACCGCAGGATCACCTAAGCACACAGTTAAAATTTGTATCAGGGATAAGCATTAAACCCTGCTCTGGAAGCATGAAGACCCAAGCCAGGATGGTCAAGAGTGACAAGCAACGTTAGGTCTTCTCAGTGTTTATGAGGTGGACACCTTGACAACTAAGAAAGTGAGACCTCATTAAAGGTGTTTCAAGTCAGACACCCCAGAAATAGCTGCCCCGCTTCCCCCAAAACAGTTGCTGCTGAAAATATTGGCTCTGACTTTTAAAACAGGAGACGACAGGCCTAGCACAAGTTCAGCTGACCAAAGCAAAAGGCATATATACTTGGCAGATCCCTCACAAAACTTTGTATCCTGGTCAGAAGGCAGATACCCAGTAGGTTAGAAATGATGCTGGACCACAGCATCACTTCCAATTGCCTAATTTCACTGTTTCAATGTAAATGAAGTCTCTTGAGTCATCACTACAATGGGTTGGATAACTGATATCTGAGGTTTTGACCATAAAAGATAAGAAGCGTTTTCAGCATTAAATGTTTGTCAACTTGAACTGGGTTTGGTCAAGAAAACCTCAAATAAACCCTTCTAAAACACAAGGGCTTGGAAGAATTTGGATTGAAGCAATGCAGCAGGATTTGGTCCAACACAGCACTGCTCTCCTGAGCTTGCCATTCACTGCAGCATAGCAAATGGAGAGAGGACAGTCCACTGAGGACATTTTCACTATAACTTTGTTAGTTTACATCTCGGCCAGTAACTGTCTTGTGCGTGCAGGTAAGAAAGAGGATTACAAAATAACCCTATTCTTCACCTACAAGCAATTGTAATCATCAGTTATTTCTGAGAAAGACACCACCTGAACACACACAAAAGCTATTTGCTTCTGCTTTAGACCCTTAAATGGGCCAAGAAAATCTACCCTTTGAAGATAATTCAACAAAGTCCAACACATTTCAGCTGCAAACCTGAAAACTTTGGATACAACTGTGTAGTGAATCTTGAGTCGATGCCCAAGTAATCACAAGGAATACAAAGACAGCATTTTTTCCCCGCTCCTCTCTTTTCCAAAATAGCAGTGAAGGAAAGGTATATCATGGAACATTACTTTTTTAGAAAAAACACACCACTTACATTTTTTCATTGAGGCACTTGGATCCAAGAATGGGTGATGGAAAAACTCATCTGAAAAAGAGAGGAATAAAAGTTCAATGAAAATAAAATATCATGTGTCCGAACTATTTTGAAATCTGTGCAAATTATTCAGTGTTTCTAGAGCAGTTTCCATAGCCAAATTCCCTGGATCAGAGAACGTCCATGTTCAGCAATCATATTTAATAGAGTTTTAAGAAGCTGACCTGGGTTGAGGGTCAGTTCAATCTATTGAGTGCTGTGAAGTTATCTGGGTCTGCAATGTCTATGGTCTTCTCCATTCACCTAGGCTAAACCAGATTCCTGGAGGATCAGGTGGGTATTATCCAACATCAAGAATGGCACTTTTGTGAAGGAAACATAGGAGATAGCAGGGGACCAAGGGGAGAAAATGCCCCTGCCAAATCCATGATAAAGGGAGAATTATCCTGATTCTTTTGGTGGCTCGCTGTCATAGGGCAACTCTTTCTCCAAGGCACTGAAGGAATAGGACCATTAGTATGGACTGTTTTTCTCCCATCTCTCCAGGACAGGAGAGAGACGGACAACTTCACTGAACGCCTCAGAGCTACAATGCCTGGGAGCACTCTATCAGAGCCTGCTGTCTGCAGCAAAAAATAGAAGAAGAGGAGCTTATTTGGGGGGCACAACCTATAATCTAACGCAACCCTCCAGCTGCAAGGTTCCAGATGGCTTCCCCCAATGCAGCAAACTCTTCTGCAATGCCAGCTGGGGACTGGGAATTATCCCTTTAAAGGGTGCCATGGAGGAGACCAGTGCACATATCAGAAAGTGGGACGTGTGTGCATCTGCACATGTTTGGAATTTAGGGGACAAATGGTGGAGGACTGTATTAAATAAAGGGGAAAACCCAGGAAGGAAAAGACAGGTCTCCTAATTACTCGGGGATTGCAAACTAGCATCATCTAAGAGCTCCATGTTGGCACAAAGCAGCATCTGTGCCTCACGAGTCCATGCTCTTTTCATAAATGCACTATAAATATTCATGGAGGAGTACTCCCATGTCTCAATTAAACCTGCAGCCTCAGGAGATCCCCACTGTCTGGATGGTTAAACCCAGTGATTCTCAACCAGGATGTCTTGAGATCCTTTCAAGGGTGTCAAAAGGTACCACACAATGTCTGCACACATAACCAGGCCAACATGATTCACAAGATAGATCCAAGTTTCTAAAAGGGGATTCAGGCTATTAAAAATGTTCCGACCTGGGGTGGTCTTTCCAAGTTCTTTGCAACAGAAGAATTGCTCTATTATTTTTCTGTAGTCAAGAACTGAATGGAAAAAAAAATTAAGAGCTGGGATTTTCTAAGGGATGCCTCAAATCCAGGAGTGCCTTGAATCTAAGGAGGTATGCCTTGAGCCTAAAAAGGTTGAGAACCACTGGCTAAACCAGTCCTACAGCTAAGGGGAACACTTGATTTTTCCAGACACCAAAAGACATACGCACAATGCTCTGGATTCTCCTTAACACCACAGACGGGTATCGAAGTCCCATTTCTGGTTTAGGCCAGCAGGTCACCCTTGGAAGGCCTGCAGAGCTCCTGGCCTACCTCAAAGACTTTCCAGCATGTTTTGTCAGCCCTCCTTCCTTGAATCATACTCTGGTTCCATGCAGAGCCGCCCCCTCATATCTTGGCCAACAACTATCATCGTTCAGCATTAGTCACTGACCAGTACTGATTTCTGACTAACAATAGGTGGTTTGACTTGTTTTCCCAGCAAAGATTTCCTGTTGCATCATCCAGGATTTTTATAAGCTTTAGTGTTTTTTTGTTTTGTTTTTATTATTATCATCATCAAAGGGCAGCCACTCTGGGAAACACTCAACTTCGAGTCTTGCATAGTTTCCGTGAAATGATCATGAAATCAAGAGGTGACGAGGCTCTAAGCCTCTTGGTTGATGTTCTACCTAGCAAGCACCCCACACTGCTGTTCTAGGAACCTGTTGTAGCTCCTTCAAGGCCCATCCTTACACTTTAAGACACGTGAAAAATAGATCAGCAAGCTCATCTGCACAGAGACACCCAGGATGTGAATGGAATTAATCTACCTCAGTCTTCACAGAGAAGCTCTTGGCTAATTAATTCTATGTACAAACACTAGACCATATTTTACATGCAAAAGCAACATTTTCAAAGACACTGTGACTACCTAAAGGCCAGAGGCGGATCTTTCAAACGGAGCAGGGGAAAATAGTCTGGAGATCATCAAAAAGCTTGCTTTGCTTATGGCTATGGATAACAGGACAATGACACTGCTCTATCTGGACTAACCCACAGGGGTAACCTATTATAGGAATACGGCCAAATTTTCAGCTGCTGCAAATTGACAATGACACTGAATTTCATCAGCTTATACCATCTGACAATGCATGAGAAATCTTTCTATGTCGGCTAAGGACTGCTATTATTTTGACAATTGGCAATTATTTTCACTGAACTCCGTAACCGAGTGTCTATCTTGGGAGAAGATGCAGGAGCCTTCCCTTTTGCATCCCTCACTCCTGTAACAAAGAAGGGGGATAATAGGTGCCGAGAGAGAAAGAAGTGGGGGGGGGGGAAAAAGACACACAAAACAGACTCAGTGAGCATGCCTGTATTAGACAAAAAATAAAGAAGTTTCCAAGCCCACAGGAGATAATGGAAGTTCATGGCTTGGCATTCAACACCAGAACAAGGAAAGAGTGGACTGCTGGGTAGCATCCTCACAAGGAGAGATCGCTCCCAAAAGCTTCCAGTGGGAAGAGAGAGATAAGGAATCCAAACAAGTATTTGAGTAAGGGCTTTGTTCTGCATCTAGCACGGGCCTAGGTTTTTTCTCAATTGACAGGTGGTATTTAGATGCAACAAGGACTTCTCTTAGCCAGAAGCATGTAGGTGTGTGAACCATAATTATAAAGGGAGAAGTTAAAAGTGGTGATTTGGCCAAGGCTCATATATAGGATATAGGCGACTCCACCCCAAGGTAAAAAAGGTGAATCTTCACTTGCACAAGAAGAATCATATAGTAATAAGGACCAAGAATAATTTGCACCGCAATGAAATTTAAGTACATTACTCCAAGGTTTCTCTGTATTGAAGAATTTTTTAGCTCTGAGATTCTCAGCCTGGGAGTTGGGTATCCCTGGTGGTTCATTAACTGGTCTGAGGGAGGGTGTCGGGGCTGGGGTTTAAGCTCCTCTATGGTAGACAGAGAAGGGGTTGGGGATGCTAATTTCTTTCTCTTTTTGTATCACATTGTCACAGTGGGGAAAAGCGTGATCCATGTTGAACAGAATTAGCTATAACAAAACAGAACTGAACAGAAGCAGTAAACGTTTCACTGTGGGTGGACAATTTACAGATGATGTTGAAAAGGAGGAAAGACATAAACAGGCCCAAACCTATTATAAAAATCAAATGCTACTCTTCTCTCTCTCATTTTTTCTAATCCACGTGCCCTGCTACATATCCAAACCTTTGGAGCCAACACTGGACAATTACATTCAGTCCTGGTTAAATCCATGTGCTCGGTTTGCCAGATGGCAGGTTTCACTGATAGCTCCAATCCAAAAAAATAACAAAGGGATTGCAAAGCACATTTGATTAATCAAGACTGACAGTGCCTTGTCCAGCAATGAACAACCCTTGCAACAAATCCAAAGGAACAAACCAAGCATGGACCCAAAAGCCCTGATTTACAAATACACATGACTGTGTAAGGCAGAGGCGTTCAACGTTGTACCTCCACAGCGTTCGGAGGTAAAATGGCTGCACTGCAGGCAAAGGTGAATTCACTGAGCCTCACGCAGCAAACTCAGCACAAAGATGAAACGTGGCTTCTCTCCCACTAGTCTCATTTCAGTAAATGGACCTGCACAGACAGTGCCAGCTCTTGTTCAAACACTAAGAGGCTGACGGATGAAACGGATCCATTGTGCCAGTGGCACTAACACAACAGGAGCAAAGCTTTTAATTTGCGTTATTCCTTCCCTTCGCCCCGCGGTGGAATTAATTAAACAACAGCCAAATCCCCTTCCGAGACAGGCTGCTCATCTTCTGCTTTCTACCCAGTTGAAAAGGGTTTAGCCTCCAGCTTTGCTCCATGTAAAAATAAAAGATCAAAACAGATGTGTTAGTAGGTAAGTTGGCCTGGTTCTCCCCTGAAATGTGGGTCTAAGGGGCCCCAGATGAAATCCTGCCCAGAATAAAGATGTGATCTGCAGAAGCCATGGCTGCAGTAGGACCGGCTGGAATTGGTACCCATGCTAAAAGGGGGTCACTTGCTCTCAGATGAGAAGGGACCTGGACTCAGAAAAAAGGTCTCGATGGAGGCTTAGGGGGAATGCCTGGGAGAGATACCTGAAAGGGTTAAGAAGTGCCAGGAAACTGTGGGTTGCAAGGGCTGTCCATGACCAAGGAAGGATAGATGTACCTGTCTAACCAGAATTTATGTGGAAAAATAATCAGCACTGGGCACCAATGATGGGAGCCTAATATTAATCCCTAAGGGCACAATACTGCACCAGAGGAATTTCACTGGGGTCAATACAAGCCTTTACAGTACCAAGGCCCAGCTTTAATATAACCCAGGCCCTAGGACAACTGAAGCATCACGCATGCCCCTGTGCAGAATGCAATCGCAATGAAGGGGCAAAGCCAGCTCACGGAGACTTGTCATCGATTCTAGGCTCAGCAACTCTTACCAAAGTCCATGCGGTCTTTGTGGTTGCGCTGAAGAAGTCCCAGCAGCAGCTGCCTCAAGTGGCTTGATGTCTCTCTGGGGATGCTGGAAGAGTAGAAGAGCAAAATTAGATTTACAGCAAACCTGTGTCTCAAGATCAGAAAAAGCAAACCACCCCCCCGTCCCACTTTGTACCTGCTGGACTACAAAGAGAAGATGTCCCCTGCTCAGGAACTGAACAGGTTTAGTTATTTTCCTCCTAGTGGCCTTCCCAAACCACTAGTGTTATTACTAATGCTCTGGGTAATCTCTTTAAAGGCCTGTTCCAAAAGCATCTGCAGATCCTCGACTTCCAAGCTGATGCTAAAGTCATCTCTCTTGTTCCAACCTCATCCTATTCAATGCCCAAATTAAGTCACAGGATAAACAGCATCTATCCCCTACATAAATAGCATCTATCCTTCCCCCCTGCCAACAGGAGCCAATTGCTGAGAGACAGAGCGAGCAGTTACCTGAAGGAAACTACCAGTTAACGCCCATGGCATCCTAGTAATCAGTTTTGCCAACTTACTATTTTTAAATCACTTTAAGTGTTAAGCCAAGTTTGCAGAAGACCAGAATCAAACCTTAATTTGACTTTTTATGGGATCACACTTAAACAGTACTTGTGGTGGGTGCCACTGAGATCTGGGCTTATGCTGCCTAGAACAAGACTGGTGTGATATCTCCCCATGCTGAACGAAGGAGACATAGCAGGTAAATGTGAATGCCATGTGGATGACGGCTGCATCTGCTTTTCAGTGGCAGCCACGGGGCCTGCAAGCAAAATAATATCCATACGGTCTCCCTTCCCCTCCGAGCAGATGAGGTGAATGCAGAGACATGGAGACAAATCCTGGATGAGCAGAAGCACCGTGAGCAGTGTAGCATAAGCACATGTATTAAAGAAGGGAAAACATGCTTCAACTGCTGCCTAAGCAGACACGGCTAAGTTGACTTCACTCAGTGTCTAGAAAGAGCTGTTCTGGGCAACGACGAGCCGAGTGCCGCTCCCAGCAAGAGGAGAGCTCTCCAAATTAAACGCTGGGTGGATCCAGAGCCTGACGGCATTGGCGCTGTTTATTGTGGCTGTGCCCAGCTCAGTCTCTGCCGTCTGCCAGGCTTCTCCCTCTCAGGGGTCAGCCGAGGTAATGGCAAGAGCAGTGATGTTAACTGTACAAAGCCAACTGCCTACTCGTCATGAGCACGCTGCGTGTCCAGGGACAGCTCTCCTTCTCTGGGTCACCCCGACTTAATGGGCCCCAAAACAAGCATCCCTCTTCGACTGAGCAAGCACCTGATGTCTGCGTTATTTCCCCCATTTCTCCCCACCTCCCGTACTGAAACAAAGTAAAAGGAGATGGGGCCAGAGGAGAAAGTGCTAAGTAGCATTAGCACGATCTTGCTCAGTTCAAGAGTGAAACTGGAGCTCTGAGGCTATATTTAAAGGCTTTAAAAGGATCCAGTTATTTTTCTATGAAGTCCCGGGCCTTGCTTGTGTGGGAATTTGAACCCGGCAATTCCTAGAACACACAATGATGCTGCAGGCGCTCCAGCAGCCTTGCGCGTGCAGCAGGAGAAGTTGTTTTCCACTCCCTCTCACAAAAACTTTTCTACACGTCTGCCAAATTTAGGGCTAGGAAGGCTCTCTCAAACCCCAGAGGGGGGTCTCTCTTGCATTAAGCAGAGACTAGGTTTGGTCTCAGCCACTCTAGTCAAAAGAGTGGTGCCTACAGAAAAGCACCAAAATACTGCAGAGCAGCGACCCAGGATGCCACGGGGCTGCGTCGCATGCGTTTATACAAATGGCAAAATGCACATCAGCGCTGAGAAAAAAACAGCAGTGGCGCACTTTTGAAGTAAAACACATCAAAGGTGTTTTAGTTCAAAAGCACGCTGCCGCCATTTTCTGCGTGTTGGCGCGCATTTTGCCATTTATACAAATGCACGTGCTGCAGCACCGCGCACATCAGCTCGCATGCTCCACAGACTCGATTAACCAAGTCTGCTCTGACAGGCTGGATTTCCAGCATGTCGGAGCAGACAAAGGTACGTGTACAAATGCCCAGTTTGCAAACTTTCTTGAAAAATGCATTAGTGCTTAAGGGATGCAACCCTCTGAGGATCATGGTCATAATGTACTTAGCCATCACACACAGAAGAGGTGGGAAACAAATAACTCAGCACAAAGCTAGCCTCTGTTTTTTCAGCCAGATTCAGCTTGTGTGTGTTTTTAAATCAGCCTCAAACAGGGAGGTTCACAGTTACGCCTAAGGTCACAAAGGAGACTAAAGACAGTCCGGATTAACAGGCTGTTTCTGCCTTGCACCTCTGAGTGCCTCAGCTGTGTTTTCC
This sequence comes from Alligator mississippiensis, assembly GCF_030867095.1. Classification (NCBI taxonomy): domain Eukaryota; kingdom Metazoa; phylum Chordata; order Crocodylia; family Alligatoridae; genus Alligator; species Alligator mississippiensis. The sequence continues at coordinate 10,870,134 of NC_081833.1, read as the reverse complement.
AAAGCCAAGCTGTGAACAACCAACCATCTCCTTATCTTCCACAGCATCTTGTCGTGCAAATCAGGAGGATAAATACTAGTTATTTTGACCAGCATTTTTACAATAGCCTTTGCACTTGCTACCACTAGCATGGGGTCCCCACCTCAAAAAGGCATTTTTTCTGCCAGTAGTCATGTCAGCTTTCTGCAGAGAATTTAATGCTCCACCCCTATGGCCCAAAACAAAGCATGTCTTCTTTCAGGACCAGGCCGCTGGGTTGGGCAACAGGTGGGACATGCTGAGTAGCCCCACAGAGAACAAAACAAAACCCTGGCACTAGATGGGCACATGGAGGGCTCTTGGGTGGTTTTTCGTTTTGCCCTGCGTCAGCACAGCTGAGGCAGCAGCTATCTGTGTTTATTCAAGGAACAGCAAAGATTGTGGTTTGCATTAAAAAAAAAAAAACACGCAAAGAAAAAATCACCCAAGTTCATTAGTTTGCAGATTAATGGTAGCCCAAGGGAGGCCTGTGGGACTGCTTTTTTAAGAATGCTTTGTTAATTAAAGCTGATTAATAATACTAAGTAAATAAGAATGGCCACTCTCTCTCTCTTATGGCTGAATTTCATTTCTAATTAAGTCAGCCTCTCTCTCAGCAACTCACAACAGTTGAAAATGGCATTGGGGCAGAATAGTGCTACTGTGGGAGAAGGCTTTAAAAAGGAACAGATTGTGTTTCTATGTTGTTAAAGCATGCAGACTCTTAGGTGAGTGCTGATTTATTTTTAGGGGTGTGCAGGGAGGGAAAGAGGAAAGCAGCTCCTCTTTCTTCTTCTGACTCCATCAAACCCATGGGGTCAGTGCCCAGGGCAAGGCAGGGTTCTTTGGGTAGATGTGATATCTTTTATTAGACCAGTGAGTAGTTGGGAAAAAGTTCTTTGCAAGCTTTCGGGCACAAATCGCCCTTGTTCAGGCATGGGGAGTCTCTGCTGGTCTGAGATCTCCAAGGAATAAGAGAAGCTAAGAAGTGTGACAAGATGTCAGTGAGAATGGAAATAAGTTGCATTAGATCAACCCTGCTACAACCAAAAACAAGGCAAAGCAGGAGGCTCAGTGTCTAACACTTTGATCAAAATGTAATTTTCAATCACTAAAGCAGCAGCCAGGGAAAGCAAAACTAAAAAGCTAGAATACGCTGCACGTTGTCACAGACCTGCAAAACCAGGATTTCTTTGCACCACCTCCGGCAGCCGCTGGTGTCAACAAGCAAAACCTAAAAGCAGGATGCTCGATGAACTTCCTGCCGCTTTGAGCTAAACCGAGCATCACGCACACCAGTCAAACACGGCAGCGGGTGATGTGGCAAACTGAGAGAACAGTCTGTTTCTCTGCTAAGCTCAGTTCAATTCAGTGACTGGTTTGAGCTTCCCAGTGGAGAGCCTTTCTCTAATGCAAAGAGGATCTGATGCTTTAATCCCATCTCTAGAAAGATTAAAGTCTCTAGAGAAGATGGGGAGGCTCTGATTTAAGAGAGTAATATCAAATTAAAGCTCATAATAAAATACAAAACATCACAACACAACAAAACCCAGAACACTATATGGCAAGTTACTTATTTAGGGAGTCAGGTCACACCACAATGGAAAGATGGTGCTTACTTTATCTGTCCATCCTGGCAGGAATTGCAAACTTGCCATGTGCAGAGGGCACAGATGTGTTCGCATTTTGCTCCATTAGTGACCTGGGCACAGGAAGTTGTTTTTCTGATTTACAGAAAACTGGAACCTGCTCTACCTGCAAATGCTGGGAGGAGTCACAGTGCTACGGGAGGGGGAGACACTGGCAGCTCCTGGATTCATAATGGTTAAGGAATGGGGAGGCAGGGGGCCAAATATTTCAGTCGTATCCCCAACATGAGGAGCCCATGGTGCAAGAAGACAGGTGTAAAATACAGACAGAGTAAGCAAGCGGGCCAAAAATAGCAGCGTTGGAAGAATGCTTACTTAGGCATCAGCATCTTGTTTTTCTCATAGAAGAGCCGAAGGTCTTGAGGGCTGCTGGCCTATGGAGAAGAAAAAAAAACAAGATGTAAAGCTGCTTGCAATAAAGGAAGGGGATTAGGATTTTTATCCTGCTTCCCAGTCATTCTGAAGTGCTTTTCTACTGCTGAACTCGCCTCGAAAGATGCTTCTATTTCAGGAGCCCCTTTAGGTTGCAATACCCAGGCTGCACCATGGAATGAAAATAAAACTAAACACACACATTTCAGCCTCTTGGATTTTTATCCCTGACCCGATTCCTTTTTCCCATCCCTTCCTGAAGGCTCATTTCAATGGCTCCTGCCACTCCGCTCTAATCTGCCCTAACAGCCTCTCTCCGGAGGTTAAAATCACTGCAGACGTGACAAGTCCCAAACGAGGAATGGCAGCTCCTGCCCACAATTCTGGATTAAATTCCTCAGGGTAATTTAGAACAGGGGCTGGGACAGAAAAAAGAAGTGGTGGGGGAACTTCAGCTCTATGGGGAGGGGAGAGGGAGGAATAAAAAAACCCAAACAAACAAACAAAAAAAAATCAAGGCAACCAGATCCTAATGCCTTTTACTTAACTCCAATATGCCAGAACAGCTCAAGCTCCAGCCATCACCACAGATGGAACAAAACAAAAAAAAAAAAAAAGATAGCACACTCTGGGAGATGAGGAGTTAAAAAAAAAAATTATACATGCTGGGAGAAGTTAGCAGCTGGGGTTAAAGATAAAATCTCCAGGAAATAATCAGGGACTCAGTAGAGCCTCCTAAAGCTGTTGTCCTCATTGTTTGTTTGTTTGATACACACACTAAATAATACAGGACCAGCAAACTGCCCCAAGAGTGTTCTCAGCGTACAGAAGCTTTCAAGCCTAGGCCAAAAAACTCTAATGCAAGACAGCCGGGACGGGCTACAAAACCACAGCCGGGGAAGGCAGTGGGAACGGGGAAGGAGAGAATGGAACGATTCCCGCTCCACCAATCGCCGCCTGCGAACGCAGTGGTTGGAGAAGGTGGGACCGATGAGGAGGTCACAGGCAGCTTCTCCTGACCTTGGGGAACCGCAGAGAGTTACCAAAAGACAGAGCCCTTCCTCCTACCTAGGTCCGTTTCTCAACTGGAAGCGTTTGAGGTCAGCAAAGACGCTCCAAAACCCCAAGCTGCGGGTATACAAGTGTGAGCCAGAGAGACTGGGGAATCATTATTTCAAGTGGTTTGCTAACATCCCCCGAGAAAGCTGCCAATTTAAGCAGTGATCACACCATCGTGCTGAGCGTGAACACACAGCCAACCCCAGCTACAAGGGCTTGATCCTACTAACCCCCCCACCCAAAGAGAACAGGAGATGAGTTGCTTTTACTGAAAAAAGGATTTTCTTTCTGCAATAACCTGCCCCTCACATGAAGGGAAAGTGCAGGACAGGGGGTGCAGCAACATGCTGTTCTTCACAAAAATATGAAGTGACCCTGGCTCAGCAAAGGAGCCCGTGACACAGAAGATTAACCCGTGTCCGAGCCCTGCCGTCTAACTCCATTTATTTCCATGCAGCTCTGCATTTTATGCCCTTCCTCTCCCGGCCCCTGCCTTGTAATTTGAAGCTTACGGCTTGGAACATTTGAAGCAGGCGAGCACACGCAGTACATGGAAGAGCCTGGCAACAATGCTATGCCTCGCTAAATATACCACGGACAAGTAGAAACGCAGTTCCACAGCAATGAAGCGAAGCACTTATTCATGTCCGAGAGAAATACAAAGCTCGGCTGTTTTCTCTATTCATTTCCTGGCCTCGACAACTCAATTGTCACAGAAATATAATGAAGCTTGGGTTGGTTTCAAGCATTGTTTTGTCTGAAGTTTTCCTAGTAGCAAGCAGCCGCAGTGCATTAAAGAAGCACATCTTTAAACTGCCAGCTAATGAGAAGCCCAAGTCTAAGCAATCACCTGTATTGGGAGGGGAAAAAAATCCTTTAACAAAATTTCCCATTTTTTAAATGAATGAATGAAAAACTTTGGACCGGTAAGTTTGCAAAAAATAATCCAAATCCTTCCTCAATTGCAACCTCTCTTACAGTAGGGATGGTGGCTTTATCAAAACCAGGCTCTCGTGGCAGAAACTGCCCTAATTTCAACGCTGGCCCTTGATGGGGCTATCGGCTTTTTGGGAAGCGAACCAAGACCACCAACTCACGGATCCTCTTGCAGCATACTTTCTCCATTGACCCAGCAGGACTGATTGCATCTTTATGTTACTTGGTGACTAATCAAATAAGCCACCCACTCCCACTCCTGTTCACGCTAGGCCTGCAGTCGCTGCCTATATAGGCAGACATCAAGTCTGCACTGTTAGGAGCACTTGGAGCTCTTGTGTCTTTTTGACTCCCAATTGCCTCTACACCTATAGGTTAATTTAACCAACATCTCACCCAAGAAAAACTCACAGGACAGGCAGGCAGACAGACAGACGGACATGTTTTCCCTTTTTCTGTGGCTAACGCAAATTTAATTAGCCTGAGCCTGCTTAGCCTTCTCCTCAGATACCCTGCATTGCATGTAAGCAGAAATATTTACTGGTGAAGAGACACTAGATTATATTTGTTCTTTGGATTTTCACTGCTGGGATCCCAAGAGTCCACTGTCTGCACCCTCTTCCAGACACAGTCCTGCATCTCAGGTAATCAGAGGAGCAACAATCCAGTAGGACCCATGCCGCCCCTCAAATGAGACTGCTATCAACTGGGCACTGTCTACATGTGGTGAAGGGACCCCAACTAGACCATTCAATTCATATTGAAGCAGGGAAGCACCCACAGAACAGTTCTCTATGACTCCTGAACAGCTGCAAGGTTCAACCAGGCTTAGGTCAAACTCAACGGGCCACAGTCATCCCAGCTGTCACTCCACTGACTTGGCCTAAGCAGCACTGGGGATGAATTTGCTTCGTTAGGACAGTGAGCACAACCATGCTATATCTTTTTGGGGACTCCTGGTTGCCAGCTGAGAGAGCTGAATATAGCCCCATATCCACATAAGAGGGGATTTTCAGAAGTAACCCATGAAGGCTTGCCATTGCTCACTGAAGTCAATTAGAATATGACCAACCAACCAGCACTGAGTGCATCTGAAAGTCTCACTCTCAGTGCTGCCAATCAACATTTCTACTGAAGGTCTTCAATAAACCATCACTTAGCTATGGCCCTAGCTTCTGGGTACACATGATGAGATTATGGAGGAAAAACTAAGGTACCATTAGAAAACTTGCAAGCTCTTGTGGTTACAGAGAAAAAAAAAAATAGTTTGACTGAAGTGCACCATGAAAGTGTGGCTTGGAGTTTTTTTTCCAGGGGGTAGGCAAGTAGGTGGGAGGAATTCCAGTTTTTGAATCCTGATTTTAAAAGATTTTTTGAAGGTATGGGCTTAGGGACACTCAAGGCACAAGTACACAAGACCCTGTACTCCCTTTGAAGTGGTGTTCTTTTACTGACATCTGACAGACTCATAACCACTGGTCTAAAAGCAGCAGCTCACCGACTAGAGCAACCTGCTGCTTTTGCATATGTATATCAGCTTCAGTTTCCTCAAATTCTTCCAAAAAAAATACAAGCCAGCTTCCAAAAGGCATCTCACCCCCCATCAATACAGGGCCAACTCCAGCTAACTCAGTTTGTTCACACAAAACCAGATTGCTTCCGCAGCAAAGTGTTTAAATTCCATGTATAGGAAGCTTCCTTCATTGACTGCACTGTGAAATGGGCCCTCAATACAATAATTCTTTGCAGTTGTTGCAAATGGTACATGAACCTAGTACTGATCTTGGAAGAATTAACTGAGAGAGAATCAAGCAATGTGCAGCAGGCTTGGAAATTAAATTTTTCATCTAGTAGCTAGCTGGGATGAGTGCATACCCAGGCACAGATTAACTTTTTCAGAGCTGCCAGGTAAGTCTCATCCATCTCAGCAAAACCCGGAAGTGTTTGAGTGAGTGCAATTTGTCTGTCACACACGCACTCCATTGTCAGCCAGAGGATTCATCACAATATGCGATGCCACAATGAATGCTACCGCAATGAACGCCCAACAGGATCAGATGTCTAGATGCAGATTGTGCTACTGCATACTTGAAAAAGAATAATTCAGCAATTCATTAAGCTTTAAAAACCTTAAGATCCAAGAACCCCCTGACTTTAAGGTGCTATGCACCTGGGACTCCCCTGCCATATCAATAGTACTCACTTCTCCAGTGGGAGATCACAGCTAAAATGAGTATACGTCTTGTCTGTAAATGAAAGCCATGAACCAATAGTTCTTAGCATAATACAAACTTTGAGAGAACTAGACTGGTTCAAGGCCTTATTTTGTGACATCTCATGCAAGACATCCCCTCCCCTCCTCTCTCCTGGCATTTCTTTCCCCCTCCTACCTCTTTGTAAACTTTATATGTTTGTAAGCTCTTGAAAGCAGGGACTACATCTCCCCATTATTTGCCCAGGGGCAAGCACAATATACCTCTGTGCTTTGAGAGGGTGTCAAGGTGTTTCTGTGAGGCACATAAATAAGACTGCTAGAGCAGTAAATTCCCAGGTCAGACTGAGGGATACAAGGGAGAAGGGCCACAAGTTTGGACCACGTTCTCCTTTTCTTAAGCAACATGCATTAACAATTACCCATTAAGAGGGTGCCTGGCCAATCTGTTTATGGGGATTACCAATCCTGTTAATCTCATCTCTGGCAGTTTATTTTATGAGGTTTTTCTGTGGGTTTTTTTTTGGTAAGGCACCAAGGACAATCATGCTACTGGCTAGCCATGATCAACAAGCAGAGGCCGCTTGTAGCAGAGGGGTGCAGCGGAGGACAGGGAGGAGGAAGAATAGCAAAATGCAAGAGAACAACAGATACAGCAAAGTCACCTCAGGTGACCCAACCCCTGTTAATTTTAAAACTTCCCCATCTGGCTATAAAAGACACACAACCACTCCCGTGCCTTGATTTATGGCCTACCCTTGACTGACAGCTGCGCCCAGGGTTTCTACATCCATTGGATCCTTTACCCGCCCACCCCAGGCCTTTCAAGTATTTTTTATTTTTAGAGACCTTTTCTCGCTGAGGACAATGCTGGAGCTCCCTGTGCACAAAGCACAGTGACAGCCTCCCCACACCTGGGGACGGGGCTTGAGGCAGGCGAGATGAAGCAAGACTTGGCTGAAATAAAGGAGTCTGTGTCCCATTGCACTAGAAGGAAACACCCATTGGCTAGTTCATAGCTTTGCTCAAGAGGCTAAAAATAAGTCCTAACAGAGCTTGCAACACTGCAAACACTGGCAAAATAAGCAACCTTGTATGAAGAACAGGCTTCCAGATCAAAGGGTGAAGCTAAGCAGGACCCAGTCCTTTGAGCCAGCAACAGCCGCCAAGGGAAAAGGAGAGGCAGCCTCTCTTGCCTGCTCGACTCAGCCAGGGCTGGGGAATGAAGAGGGGCTTCCACAGGATGGATTTGGGACTAACAGGTTTATCCAGACAGTCTACTCCTGCTTTGTACATGGGTTATTTCATGCTCAAGACACGAACCAGGAGGCCTCAGCTGGAGAGTGTGGGAAGGATGCTATTTTAGGCATGGCCTTAGGATTTATAACATTTGCCCCTTCACCTTTGCCTTGTACAACAGGGTCTGCTGGTGGCACTGCATGAAGTGTCAGCCATGTCCCCACCCTGCTGCTCTGGGCTCCTCCTAGATCAGGGGTGGGCAAAATGCAGCCCACGGGCCAGATACGACCAGCCAGGCCATTCTATCTGGCCCGCAGGGCCCCTAAAAAATTTAGAAAATTTAAGGCCCATCATGTGGCCCTTAATGGCCTGTCAAAACTCAGCAAGTGGCCCTCCACCCAAAATAATTGGCCACCCCTGTCCTAGATGCACCGAGCCAAGGCCCTGCTCTGCTCAGTCAGTACAGACCAACATATGTGCACCCTGAGGGTCCCCTGTCCCTGCCTGGAGCTGGGTGCAGAGTCAATTATGATGAACTCCATGGCCTTTAGCTGTTGCAGCAAGCCGACAAATTATGCGAATGAGGCAATAAACCCCATTAACGTTTAACTGGCTTTCCAAACATTTGCAGCAGTTGGGCTTCATTCACCTGGAACTGACACACCCCAGAAAAAAAGCAGTTTGTGACCTCTGCCTTCAGTGTCAGCAGACACGATCTCACCACGCACATGCACATGCACACGGAGGACCCTTTGCTTTCTTCTTGATCAAACCCATTTGGTGGTTAGTGGTGGAAGAATTTGGACTCCGTGCTCTGTTTTAAAACAACCCCCCCCAAAAAGAGAGAAACAAGGAAAAGAGACAGATGTGCAACACCTACCACTTGACAAATGAGCTATTAGCCAGTCAATACCCTTTCAACTGGGTCTACCCTCATCTGCCAGAGAAATCTGTCCCCTCAGCCGGGGGTAAGGAGATATCAGCTGCCCCTGATTTTACTACTCAGATCAGGGATCACATAGGAGAAGGGAAATCATAAACTACAAGGTTGTATTCTCCAATGTACAAGTGAGAGGACACAGAAATAACACAGCTCTGGGAAAATCTCCCCGTTAAGGTTTTTGTACAAGAACACACATTTTCTTGCAAAAGTTTTCAGGTAAACAGAAATGCATGTCATTGAAAGACAAGAATGCTACCTTATTCTTACAGAGCTCTTTTAAAAAATAAATGAGGTGTCCCAAGGCTGCATAGGTGCTGTGGCTGAAGAAGCTCACTGGGCTAGTGATATCTAAATTAGTCTGTGTGGAGGTTTGAGATGACTTCATGGCAAGCAGGGGCTCAGTTACTTGCAAGAGGAGAAGTGACAGTCCCCTACACATACAGAATTAATGCCTTCCCCTGGTTTCTGTCAATAAATATAAAATTATTTATTTTCATATACCCCAAGTTACATTTTGCCCCCTCCACAATAACCTCTCCCCATTAAGCCAGGATGCAGGGACCGGAAAACACAGAAGAAAGGAGCCAGCAGTTATGAAACATTCACAGATCTTGTAAAACCAAAAGGAAAAATAAAGACAGACACAGGAAGAAAGCTTATTTTAAAATGCAGAACGGGGCAGGATGGAAAGCACTGTCAGAGAAGGAGAAATAACCCTGACACTTTGAAAGGAAGACGTGTTCCAGCACCGAGACCAAACCAAAATAAAACACTTTGTTCACCGTCATGCTTGCCCACTCTGCCCTGCAAGATTTCTGACAGGTTTATAATTCACCTTCTCCATCCTGATTACATAACCTCATAAACATCCAAGATCTCACTTGAAACTGTGAAAGCTCTGGATCTAAAGCCCAGAAAATCCAGCAGCTCATAAAACTGAGCTTATCACATCAGCAACTTTTCTTTCAGTTATCTTATTTCTCAGCAAGTCACTTGTTACAGCGGTTGAGAAAAATCTGGTCGTAATGGTCACTTAGTACACAGTCGCCAGAGCTTCAAAAACCAGCCCAAAAAAACTCTGGCCAGAAGAACTGAAGTTTCCAAGTCTGGCACCCCCACTCAGCACTTGACTGGCAGGCAGGAAACTGTGGTTTGACCCTTCTCCCTCCCTGGACTACAGGAGAGGAGATCTCTATAGTGTTCACACACTGGGAACCCTATGAAACAGGAAGCAACCTACCCACTACAGAACAGATGAACCTTTTCCACCAGAAAAGTCAGTTATGATCATGCTAGAAGGGTTTCAAATGTGCTTTTATGTCATAGAAAACGAGTTAAGAAACAAGAGTAATTTGGGGAGTTTAACAAGAAAGTGGATGAGCTCTCGGATTCACAGGGCATGGGAGAGGGAGAAAAGGGGATGAGAGTTTACCATACAGAAAAAAAACCAACTGGTGGTTGGATGAGAAAAAACTGGAAGCTGAAGTTAAATTCACACTGCAAATAAGCAGACTGCAAGCGTGATGAACCACTGAGACCAGCTGCCATTGGATATGGTGGATGTAAAGATTTCAAATGATAGAGCATCAAGACAGGACATCATCCTTAACAATATGCTTCGATTCAACCAGATGTTAAGAACATAAAAGCCAGGAGGGGAATTCTACGGCCTGGGTTACAAGGGCTCACAATGGTCTCTAGCCTTAAATGTCCACAAATCTACACAAACGTCTTCTCTAATGAACCTTGATGAATCAGATCACCATTAGCCAAAGCCAAGCTTACTCAGCTACAGCATGCCATTTCACACCGCTATCAAACATCATCCATATTTCCCTTACAACTATGCAATTTTCCTTACTGTCCTTACACCCTGCCCCTCCCTGACAGAAAATTAATCGTGTGCCAGCAGAGCCAAAGGGAGCCGTTTTGAAAGAGGGGCTGCACACTGCATTGCTTTCAAGGGTCCAACACAACCTTCTGAAACAATGACCTTTTGCAAGAACACAACGTGCTATCTCATCCGTGAGTCTGGAGAAGCAGCAGCCTCTACCACTATAAAGGATGGAGCAGCCTGCTGTTGTGGGAATTAATGAGCTTCTCTCTAGTGCGATGGGCAGATGGATGGGGCAACAGATTGCCTGGGAGTTGGGCTCCTTGCACTCAGTTTTATACATGACAGAAACCTTATAATCAGCGAAGCAGAGAAAACCAGCAGGAGGCTCACCAAGCATTAACAGGAATAACTCACCTGGAAGGGGGCCTTTCCCGTCAGACACTGGTAAATGATGGTTCCTATACTCCAGAGGTCAGCTTTGGCGTCATAGTGTTGAGACATAATGACTTCAGGTGCCTGCATTGGGAGAGAAGAGCTTTGTTTATAAGGACCTGGCCTTCCTCTTGGCAACCACAAGAGAAACAGAAGCCCCTGATATGCCTCCACTTTTTAAAAGCACTGGCCAAGATTTGACAAAAGGAGAGATTAAAAAAGATTTACCAGGCTGTGATAATATTAGCAGGGAGGTGATTTCATAACTCTAATCTGGGGAACGGAGGCAGAGTTTTATTTCAGGTAGCAAGAAATTCCAACCCCTTTTGTCTGGTGTAGGGCAGGCAAAACAGTGCATTCCCTTCTCAGATATTAGATTTCCTGTTGAATCAACTTGCACACAAAGGAGTCCCTTAAGAATAGCTCAGACAGCCCTTTTAAAACCAAGGCAAACACACAGATACTCAAGTCCATATAGCAACTTTACCCCTTGCAACCAAGGCAAACAAAGGATCACGTTGGTCCAGGTAACTTGGGTCATAATCACCTCTGGCGTTTCTTAGCAGTCTAACCCAGCAGGCAGCACATTAGGTATGCCCGATAGCACAGAGCCAAGAAACATGGCTTGGGTTCAAATGCAGGTCTGTGTTTTTAAGTAAAAGAGGTCACACCCCAATTGTGCTTCAGTCAGAGTTCGAGCTTTCCTCACTAGGTTTACAGCAGTTCGCCACAGGCTTGTTCCAGAAGCTACAGAAAGCATGAATTCATAATGATCAAAAAAAGCTGCCAATGCAATGTACTCCCAGGACCGGCAGCAGAAGCAAATGGCAGGATGGCTAAACCCTACGTTTACCAAACTGGATTTCATCCAAACCCTGCAGGAGCAGGAGATCAGTATTCAAGTCCAGCCATGAACAGAGGCAAAGACTTGTTCCAGTTGGAATGGAAAAAAGAGGGGCTACAAACCAAGGGGGCAGGAGCTGGGCAGTGCAGGCTTTGTCCTAGAGGTCACAATACACAGCACTAGACACCAGCAATATGCCTCTCTTTGCATCAGGACTCAAACCCTCTCCTCCTCTCCCTCCAAGTCCACCATTAAACTAAGAACAGGGCACATTTTCAGTCCAAGAGCAATTTCCACAGTTCCTTAAAAAAAAAGAGAAAAAAATCCAACAGTTCCTTTCCCCACCCTTTTTAATGGGAGCTTAATGTTTGATCTACTTCCAAGAAAGAATGAAAGAAAGAAGGGTAAAAATAGACAATTCAAGACATTCTCTCTCAGCAGGAAAAGGAAGAAAAAGTAGTTACTTCATCCTCATACAGAATATGAACAAATAAACATCTCTCTCGGTATATTTATTTTTCAGCGTGAAGGCAGCCTTGGTTTGGTTTGCATCGAGAGACAGTGAATATTAAAACACTGCTGAGCTAAACTACCATGGTGCAGAGCCTAGCTCAGTGCTAGCCTGAAGGCTCAGGCTGCAGGGTTGCCAATAAAGCTTAATGGCATTAGGCACCTCTAGCTCACTGGAATTCAGGGAGGTGAAAATCTCAGTCTAAGTGACCATACTTGGGAGAGCATCAAGTACTGGCTTAGGACAAGTTAAGCACCTGCACCTTGGAGACAGGTCATGGGGCTGGTAAACCTGGTTTTGCCATTTATTTCTGGTGCCCTGTAGTGACTTTTGGAGGGAGGGGTGGGATGGATCAGGTGATTGCGCACACACACGGGAAAGGGATTTCTACCTCATATTTCAGCCTGTTGGAGGGTTAATTTGGTTTGCTTGCTTGTTTCATTTCTAAAGTCTTTCTGTTTTGCCATCTAAGCAAATACCCTTCAGGCAGCTGGCTCTGTTTGCAACCAAGGGAAAGGGTAGAAGTGGACAGCGGAAGGAACAGGGTGAACAGTTGATGAGCCGCTGTTTTAGGATTCAGTACTGTGGCAAAATGCACTTTGCAGCATTTGAACTTGCTTCTAAGAGAGTCACTCCCAGCACTGGGCTGGGAACTCCTTTCTCCTTCCACAAGAAGGACCACGGTGGAAGATACCCAGATGTTCTTAACACTAAGTCTCTCCCATTTTCAGGGTATCTGACAACAAGGGAATGATACAGAAAGCCGAAAGAGTTTCTAGCATTGCGCTAGCTTCTCATATAACCCTTCTCATTCCCGACCAGCCATGATTCTTGTTGTTAATCCACATCTTCCTCAATAGCATGCCCTAAGCACACAATAGTTTGTGATCAGGTGCTGCTTTCTACCTTGACTACTTAAGTGCATCTGACGCAGTAGAAATTTCTGCCCAAGATTTGTGGGCAACTGGTTGATTAGCCTTGCTTTATCTCCCACAAAGAAGACACTATTCTTACAGGCAGAGAAGAACATCACACACACACCACATCAGAGAGAATGGATCCATCCGGTCCGGATCTAGCTATAGGGCGGGTGTGCCATGCCAGGGCTACATTAAAAAAGCACTACAACTGGAAACAGTATAGAAAATGCTTTAAGAGGCCTGGTAACAGGGGAGGTCTGTCTTTCAAAGGCAGTGCAAATGCCAGTACTAGATAACCCTTGCTCCATGGCACGGGCCCTTTAAAAGGTACCAGGAAACTGGGGTGTGAGAGCTCCCAGATTGGCAGTGGTGTTGGAAGATTAGTTAACACTTGTGGAAAACCCTGCACTACTTTTTGCCTTAAGGACTAGCACCAGGACCCTTTTTGCATAGGCAGACAAGGCAGAACCCATCTCTCCCAAATACCAGCAGAAGCTCTGGGAAGAATGGCAACATATACTCCTCCTCCTCCATTGTGGCAGAGGTGATGTTAGCAGGAGAATGGAAGTGAATAAAAAAGGAGATAGCTGGGGAAAAAAAAAAAAAAAAAATGGTGAGGAGGCCTGCCTAAATTACACTCAAGAGGGAACTGAAGACAGTGGACCTGCAGGGCCACAACGCCTCATCTTGGGGACAGTTCCCTGCCCTAAGCACTTTATAAAGGCAAAGTCTTGAGGGATGTACCATCATCACTCCTGTGCTTAGCCTTGCACTATTACAAGTCAGCCTGCATCTGAAGGATCCACGTCCTTCACTGGAAGAGGAAAGCTTCTGCGAGTGGGTAGAAAGCAACATTCTCTTTCGTTTCCTACAATTTACCAACAACTTGTCCGAAAGGCAGATTCGAGCAGAGCGTGTTACGTATCTGCCATCTGGTTGCTCAAAGAATCATTACTGAGCCATCTCCATGGTTTTATGTACAATGGCAGCTTTTTGAGAATTATGAACTAGAATCTAGATCCCGGAGGGATGTCTGGAAGAAAAGTAGGTATTTCATAGGGAAAAGAAGCAGGCTGTGTGTTTGTGTGAAACTTTGAACATGCACGCTTCAGTGTAGAACAGCAGGTTGTAAACGTCTAAGCAAGTATCACAAGTCCCACACATCAGAGGGAAAAATAAAAAAAAATAAAAACTTACTTGTTGCCAGCTTGTGACAAAGCAGTTACCTACCCATGCACACTTACCATGTACATAGGTGAGCCGCACAAAGTTGCTGCCATCATGTTATTCTGCAGGTATCGGGCAAATCCAAAATCAGCTGCGTGTAACAAACAAAAAGAGGTGGCTCAGGTTCAGGCAGCAGCCATCGAGAACCCATAATGTTTCCTATAGCAAAAGTGATGTCTGTTGTCTCAAATATTAGATTTTAACCCATCTTCATCTCAAGAACAAAAAAACAACAACAACTTTAACTCTACCTCCCAGCTACTTAAATACTTGCTGTAAAAACTTCCACTGAGAGATCCTAAGTACAAGTCAGACCAAACAGTGGGCTGGTAAAATTTAGACTGAGACGACCCTGCCTGAACCAAGAGGTAGGACTTGATAGCCTCTTTGGGACCTGGTCTAGCCCTTTATTTCTGACCTGAATCAAAGAAAGTAAGTCAATAATATAAAGCTAAAAAAAAATAAAAATATCTGTATTAAAAGAAATCAATCCCAATTCATCCAGAGATATCTTCAGTCTCCATTTGTCTCATGTCCATAATTCAACCCTCAGTCCTTTATCAAGTGAAAGATAGGATGGTAGGGTCTAGATCCGCAGCGGGTGGAAATTAGCGATGCTCTACCGACTTCAAGGATATTATCCAATCTACGCTAGCTGTGAATAACACTGGAGCTGCCAATCCCAGGAAGGTTCAGCAGAGATCAAAAGCTTTTCTTTTGTTTTCTACTGCCTCCTCAACTTCTAATTTGGCAAACTCGTAGCTATGATTCACTCCAGAGTTACACTCACACAGTGTTACAAACGTCAAAAGACACCTTCCACCCATCATATCCTCATTTCTGGAATATGCTTGATCCAAACGGTTTCGTTAGAACAGCTGCAACAGTATCATCACTGATGCCAAAAAGAAAGCCGAGCCATAACTTCACCTGGTTGCTAGAAAAGCCAGGGGCTACGAATGCCGAAAGGATTACATCTGCAGGTTACTCAGTGTCTGATCATATGACACTTAGAGGTTCTCTCAAGGTTACCAGATATTTCAGGCAAGACAGTTATTTGACACTGCTGTTTATGCCATCATCTGTCATTATTAGATTATTATAGTTAGCCGTTCCTCCTCCTGGACCATCCACCATCCTTAGGGAAGGCGGAGGGGTGGTTAGACAGCATGTTAAGTATGTAGGGTGTAGCTAGAGCTCCTCTTCAGACAGCCCTCCCTTTTTTTGTCCCTGGTGAGCACTAGACACTTCCACTTTCCGTCCACCACCAAATACCACCGAATTCTTCCACTACAGCTGAACAGCAGGAAAATATCAAACAAGCTTTCCTCCTGAACCTTGTTTCTCAGCCAAAAACCACAAAACACATTCCCCACCGAGAACTGCATTGTTTAACTGGTGTCAGAGCCAGCTTGTGAACTGTACTCCAATGAGATAGATGCCCGCGAATAAAGGAAGTGATTATACAGCTCTTACTTCAAAAGGGACCTGGGGGAACACGCTGGGTTCACTGACAGTCATAGGACACCAAAATGCTCTACCTGTCCCAGCTCACCTACCAGTGTGTCAGCTCAGTTTTAGAAGGCAAGACAAACTCATATCACTGCCAGCCTGGCAAGGGCTAAAATTAAATACCAATTACAACCATGTTATTTCTGACATCTCTCTTGATAGCAAATGGAGCAAAGCTCCCTGCTCCTTTTGTTGCTGCTTATCCAGTTCCAGCAATACAGCCTGGGATGGCAAACAGCTGATCTCAATCATCCCCCAGCAAAAATCATTCTTTAAAGCAAGACTCAAGGAAAGGCTCTTACCAATCTTTATGCGAATGTTGTTTGGATTTGACTTCCTGCCTCCAGCATAAGAAAGGAGAATATTCTGCGGCTTCAGGTCCCGGTGGATGATACCTTTGCTGTGTAGCATTTTCATGGCACCTGCTATCTGCTGGAGAAAGAGTCTGATGGTGTCTTCGCTCAGCGTCCGCATAGCTAGAAGGAATAAAACAAGCACAACTGTAATGCCAGCTGTCACTAAGGAAGCCAGAAGGCAGCTTCTCTACCGAGCCTGACAGTAGTAACACATGGTCTTGCACTTCCACCAGCAGATGTGGCTTTTCTTCACCTACTTGATGAGCAGCTCTTGAACTACCACCCTAGCTCGGATGTGTGCTCCTCCACAGCAAAGATGTTGCAAAACACTGCAGGCCCAGCGCTCAGATGAGAAATCAACATAGGATCACTGACTTCCAAAGCAATGCAAAGGGCTTAGGCAGTACAGTGCCAATTTACACCACAAGAAGGTCTGGCTCCTTGACAGTAAGAAGGGCAAGAGGGAATAAATAGACCTTGTCAACAAAGATTAAAAAAAGGAAAATAAATAAAATTCAGTAGACAGGTCTACTGCCAACTGGATCCTCTGGGGAGTCAGCCTTGGCTTTCTGAGAACTTCTGAGGTTAAAACAAAGAAAGTACAAATCAAATAAGTTTGACAGGCCCCCACCTGCAACAAGGTTGGTACAAATTCACGCCATCTATTTTAAGACTCATTCGGCGTGCATCTCTCCCTCCTCCCCCCACCCAGAAGCACATCTGTAAGGCATAAATTGTCAAGTTCAGAACAAGCCCTAGTATCAATAATGTTTCTGGCTTGGCTGGACACTGATGTTCATGGACAAGTGAGGTTCAAAGAAATCCATTTCACTTGAATAAAACCATATCCCTCTTCCATGCCCCTGTAATTACTAGGGCCTTTGTTGTTCCAGCTGTTCTCTACAAAAAGGCCTTGAACTATGCTGGCAGGAGCATCAAAATACTGCTCTACCTTGTCAGCCAGAGGGGAGGAATCCTTATGAAAACACAGACGAGGTCATGGGCAGCTTTAGCATAACACAGGAAATTAAAGATTTAATTTAAAAAATATGCGTATGGGAAATAGTAAGAGATGCATGTTGATTAAACAGTGCCGAGTACAGAAAACAAGCTCCAGTCACTGCCAAATCCCACCCTTTTAGAAGGGGCATCCAGGACTAGCAGAGGTAGAAGGTCAGTCAAACACCAGCAGATCCTTTTTCCATATATACACATGACAAGTGCATGCCCCCGTACAGTCCTTTTCCTCTGTACTCCCTCCCCACACTGGGCCTTTTTCTGCCAAGCTGGAACTCTACTACAAGTCTCTTGTTTTTGAAGGAGAGAGCTGGTGAAGGTCAATAGACTCACTTTAAAAAAGGCATTTCAATTCAGGCGCTCCCCTGGAAGCGTCTTCCATAAAGAGCATGGTCTCATCTTCAACAAGGCCTCTCAGACCTATTAAAGGGCTGCTAGGATGCATCAGGGTAATGATTCTCCACTTCAACGCAACAACATTCTCCTATAATCAGCTAAGGGTCAAGGCTTGGTCAAGCTCTCCTCTTAAATCATTCCTCCTGAAGGCGACATCAGGGGTTTTTAGGACTCCCATCCCCATAGTATTTGAGTGCCTCTGAAACTACTGTATTCATTCTTGCAACAAAAAGGTAGAAAGTGCAATTATCCTCGTTTTACAAATGAAGAGGCCCACCAAGACTACATGATGTAACCATGGTCACAGACCATGTTCATGGTGGAACAGGACTCTTTCTTCCGTACACTTTGTGAAACTGGAATACCTGGATAACACGTCTCCAGCCAGAGCACCACATCATCTGAACATGCAACACTGGCCCCAATTATATTGCACAGTTCCAGAGCAGATTTCTCACTTACTTTTTAAAAGAGGATTAGCCCCACTGAACACAGAGCAGGCACTCCAAGATCTCCCTCTCATATATACATCTCATATATATTTTTTCAGTGTAGAGTCCACTGTCTCATTATGTCCCAAACAAAATGAAAAAAAAGCAGGGCTCCAAGCTTGGCAGTACTTATGCTGCCTAGCTAGCTGGCAACAGCAGATTCCTTTGGCTAAATACACATTGCCTCTAGCAGTTAAACCATTTCATTCAGGTCTTGCTCGGTCCTGCCTTATATAATATCTTCAAGGCATCACCCTCTCTCCCCTACTTCCATACAATTAAGTGTCAAACACATTCACCACTACTTTCCCTAACAAATTAAGGATTTGTAACCTGAAGCAGCTCTTCTATTCCTTTATGCTCAAGAGAGATGGATGCAGGGACTGAGGAACTGCAGCCATAAGACATTAATTTCAGGGGAATTTGAGGTTTCATATCTGCGCCAAGTCCTTATGCTTGAGAAGATACCATCTTCCAAACGTGAACAGAACGCAAATCAATGCAAAGTCTGCTGTAGCTTAGCAAAGATATGAAGCTGCAACAGGGTAGAATGAATACAAGATGGAGATATGCTGGACAGATGCTGCTATTCTTGCAGCCCTTATAAAACTCAATAATCAAGCGAGGTTCATGCTACAGCTGATGTTACTTGGGAAAGCTAGGAGTAGCAAGAAGAGGAGTTATGTCCCTCTCCTCACTCCACAGACAGATATCCAACACAGGAGAAGCTCTGCTCTGTCTCATCACTCAACCCCATCGTACTAATAGCCTGAAAAAGCAGGCTCTCAAAGCCTGGCATCTCTGAGAGATGAGTAGAGGAGTAGAGGTCCCTCTTGCCCTTTTTCCATCCCTCCCTCATGTGTCCCCTTCTAGAAAGATAGCCCAAACCCCTATTAAACCACAAGCAGTGACAACAGCCAGTCCAAGTCCCAGACTGCACATCAAGCTCCTAGGTTTAGTCCATATATCAGTAGTAGCTGAACAAGCTTTTCTTGCCTTGGCCTACTAAGTCAGGAAAAGCAGGACTGTCGGTATCTCAGAAGAGTTTGTAAAGACAGCGATATCCTGAGGCTGGCCAGTGAAAGGTATATGGGTGAGCAGACTATAAAGGGCCGGAGGAATAGGATACAGCAGAGCAGAACCATTCAGTTCGTATGCCACTCAGGCATAGCGTGTAGAATAAGCCAATGTACCGCTTCTCTGCTGTTCTAGCCTCATCTGATGCATGAGCCTCATGCCAGCATCCTTATAAAATAAAAAAGGGAGGTAGCTCATCTTCACCATGGCAGAACCAGCAAGATGAAAAACTCACAGTGGCTGTGGGTCATCCTGTCACCTGAGCATCTGAAGCCAGTGACACATGCTTGCAGAGAACATGATTTCACAAGCCTTACTCAGTCATTACTAAGAAGTAATTATATCCTTGTGTTTATTTTCATGGGTTCTACTTCAATGACAAGGCACTCTGCTTACAGCCTCGGAGACAGCTAGACAGGCCAGTACACCAGAGCAAATATTTACGACAGGACAGTTTGAGGTCTTCAAGGCCAGGTGTGGAGGGGGAAGGGGGACAAAAAAGCAGCCTGATCAGCATTATGGGGACATGGGATGAATGTTTTACCTGTCAAGAGGCTGCACATATAGGGCTGGGATCAGCTGATCTGATCTGAGGGTCAGTATATTTGAGTACAGACCAACTGATCTGTGACTTGGCAACATTTTGGAAAGGACAACAAGGATGGAGGAAAAAAAAAACCCAACATCTCATCTTACCCATGAGTGTCAACTGAGTCTACCCTCCATAAGCATCTGACCCAAATCTCACTAACATAAGTTAAGACTCAGTGGACTGTGGATCAGACCCCATAACACCATTAAATTCCAGCTGAGAACCTCTTCAAAGCCCAGTATAAAAAGATTTTTTATACATGCAGGCCTTGTACACCCCAAACTTGTACTACATATGAAATGAATCCTATTAAGGGCATTTTTGGATACAGGGCACAGGGGAAGAAAAATGTGCAGAAAAGGCTCACGTCCATTTGCAAAGGGGTGCCCAAGAGCGCAGAAATCACTTTCTTGCTTTTCTGACTTCTGAGAATTCACTTGACTGCTGGGAGCTATTACAATTTCATTTTACCCACAGGGCTAGAAATGCCATGGTCAATCAATCCAAAGAACACATTATCTGATGAGAAACTTTTTTCACAATGGCAGCCACTCTGAGAAGCAACTTTTTAAAGCCAAACAATGCAGTTTAAAAACTGTGCCCAAAGGCCTATGGCAGTGCTTAAAACTGGAAGGGACCATTTTTGATTAGCTACTCTGGCTCCGTGAACAAAGGACACAGGACTTCATCTTGCTATTCCTGTTTAGAGTAGGCCAATAACTTGTGTGACACTTTCCCATTGCTCCATGAACCCACCAGACAAGGCAAAGGTCTGCCCTACTCTCAGTTCAAATGTGTGGCATGAGATGAACTGCAAGCGAAGATGAAGGCAATGCAGAATCATTCAACAAAAGGAAAGATCAATTCGGCAAATCGTACCAATTACATGGAACTATAGCCACCAAGGGGAGCCACATGCAAGAGATACTGCTGAATATGTACAGGAAAAAGAAAAACAAAACCCCCCATGCTATGATGAAACACTTGGTCTCCCACTTCACGATGGGATGGACAAAGAATTTCTTTTGATTCAATGCAGAATTAGAAGATCATCTATCGCTTGTAATTACAAGGCAGATGGGATCAGGAGGCTTAAGAGTGTTCTGCCTTTGATAAGCATGAGATTTGCATGTCTAACTCATACTGGCATTAAGAAGAAATTGCCTGAAGTCCCCATGAATTGATGAGAAAGTCAATGCTACACTTAAAGACTGCAATGCAGCCATCAGAATAAGTGAAACAGCCAAGTGTCACCTTGGTGTCCAAGGGAATTCAAGCTACAGATCAGAGGCTGGCTTTGAATCTTGCACCCTAGTGAAATGCACTGGAAGAAATATAGACTTAATAAAATGAGCTTTTAAAGACAAAGTGTCATCAAAAGGACACTAAAAAGCCTGCATGCAAGGAAAGGTGGCTGCATCCAGGCAAGACCGGGACACCTGGCTGACCAAAAACAACAACCAGACAGGAAGGTCCAGCCAGGATCCACGTAAGAAGTATTCACAGCATCACTGAGCCAGAGATGACTGTTCTACATCTCCTTTCTGTGCTGGCTAAGTCAATTTGCAAGGCTGTTGAAGGTCACACATCCAATTAAGCCAAGGTGCTTGGGAAATGCTGGCCTTAGCATACTTGAGCACTTGTAAAAATCCCTACCCACCAGCTGAGGTTTCCAGCGTGCCTCTTTGATGGGGCCAACAAAACGGGCAGAAGCTTGCAACTGTGTGCAAAACATCTTCCAGCTCTGCAGGCAAGCAAATCTTGGCACTGCACCTTGACAAACATTTTCATGGATTTGGAGGCCCTTTCCTCCCCCCCCAAAAAATAAATAAATACAAATAAAAATCACACTGCCTTTTCTCAACTGCCCTCCCACTACCCACATTCAAATAGTTACCCATGGTCTGTCTTGTTAAACTGTTGCAATGCCCTCAGTGAAACTTAATGATGGCTATTTCTATAGTGCTTCATTACTAAAACTTCAAATTGGAGTCATTACACAAAAACTCCGAGCACAAAACATTAATTATAAATTCATGTTCCATTAAGAGCCCAACATTACCTAATGGATGCAAAAGTGCCATCAAAGAACTAGTATAAAGCCTGCAGAAGAGTTAAAATGCAAATCTAGGTCAGCTCTGACTCACACATCTCTACAAAGCATACAGAAAAAGCAACGTGATCTTTCCAATTTCTCCAGCTATCCAAACCCTTCCCACAGTCTAAGATGTGCAGTGAAATACCATTTCTTATCTCATGTGAATGGAGGGGAGTGTATTAGCCTCAATCCTGAACTAATTATTCCTGGGATAGTAACATTAGCTCCAGGGCAAGTGTGAATTTTGCTTTAAAATCGTGCAATTTCCAGTCACCGTCTCACTAAAATAAGACCCAACCACTGGAATATTTTTAAATCTTCTCTCACAATACTAACAACAAATGCAAAAGACTCCCTGGATTAGCTGAGTTTATTAAATCATGGTCCACAAGCCACACAGGAAATGGAGATGAATAAATAAGATGAGACTTGTACTCTTTTACTTAGCATGAGAAAGAAAAACTAGCTCCTTTACCAGGAAAAAAAAAGCTACCAACCAATGAGAACTAAGGTTTAAATCTTAGAGGGGTTCTGGAGGAGTCCAGCAAAGCTGCCAGCCCAGAGTCCGGATGATACTTTCTCCTTCTCGCCCCGAGCAGTCATGCGTCTGCCTCCTCTGCTCTCACCGTTCTAAGGAATCACGTGTCTGCCTCCGAAGGAGGCTCAAGTTCATCCAGGCCTGGATCCTGCAGTCTGCGGGCTTTGGACCGACAGGGCAGCAGGCAGGACTAGTTCCTTTGCCCCAGCATCCCAAGTTAGGCCGAGATGCCTGATCAGCCATTTGCCTGTCGAAGTCACCCCACGAAAGAAGAGGACACTCACAAGCCTCTTCTCCAAAAGCGAATTAACAAACAGGCCACAAACACCTGACTGTCAAACTGCATTTTACAGCAGTTTTTGAACTGCTGCAGCTATCGCCATCCCTCAGCAGTGAAGACTCTCTGTAAAGATTTCATACAATGCTCTTAACTTCCCACCCGGTGCTAGAGGAGAGGAAGTGGTTCAGTGCTGCACTTAAGAAGCAACCGTGTTTTACCTAATCTTGTTTTAGGGGGCGGGGGAAAGAAGGGCCAAACATCCTTTGAGATCTTTTAGGCTACATAACACACAAGACATCAATATGGATAAACCCACATTCAGATAAATTCAGCCTAAATCTACAAGATCAGGGTAATTAAAGCAGATATCAACTGCTGACAGCAGGCCAATCCCCTCTGTCATTTTTAGGCTAAACTCCAGGGATCAGGTTAGCTTTTACAGCTGCAGGTTCTCTTAAGTATTTGCAAAGAGTTATCAATGGAGAAACCTCCGGCTAAGTGGCAAGAGGAGCAATGCTGCTGGTTTTTTTGGTTGAGGGGTGAGGCACAGATCTACTGCCTTAGATCTTCCACTACCAACCCTACTGGGTAAAAACGTATTATACATTTCCCTCCGGGTTCACATGATGCCCTTGCCATTGGTCTACTTACTGTGCAGGTAGTCAGCCAGGTCCCCACCATTGCAGTACTGTCAACAGAAGAAAACACAGTGAATAGTGGACTAAACAAAGTGTTATTAAACCAAGCAGGCACAAGTAAATAAGATGGAACCCCATAGGGAGGCTTACAGTTTAATATGCACCTTTGCTATTCTAGACATACGAATAAAATGGAACAAAAATTATAGGTTTCTGAAAAAAAAAAAAAAATTCAGAGCTTGAAATAACAGCATTGTATGGAACCAGGAAAAGCAGCTGGGAGTGACTATGGATAAATATTTAAAGCT
The DNA here is from genome assembly GCF_030867095.1 of Alligator mississippiensis. NCBI lineage: Eukaryota > Metazoa > Chordata > Crocodylia > Alligatoridae > Alligator > Alligator mississippiensis. The sequence goes on along the minus strand of NC_081833.1, from coordinate 10,846,632 downwards.
CCCTGTATAATGTTTCCTATTGCTAGGGAAGAGGCAAATGTGATCTCAGTTTGAAGAGAGCGCAGAATATATACAAGGTTTGGCAGCCACGCAGCTATGATGTGTGCAAAAGTTGTTCTTTCCACATGACACACTATAACTGAACAGTAGCTGGTATCATACGCTGCCCTTCAAGTTTCCCAGTCAACCCTGAGAGCTAAGAGAGACCCGCTCACAGTACATAGAGGTATGGAAGAAAGTTGAACATGTGAGCTTCTTTGAGCTGTCTTCACCCCTACCTTTAGTCTCCACAAAAACAGAAAGGCCTCCCTCAGTAAAGAGTTCATCTGCTTTACTACAATGACTCACCTCCATAACCAAGTAGACAGAGTTTGCCAGTTCCTAGGAAAGGAGAGAGAAAAAACAAGAACATTTAAGCATGGGAAGAAAATAAAGAAAAAAACTCCATTGTGCAACTGAAAAGAAGAGAGGTCATTTTTTTCCTGTATTGGGGTAAAACCACATCCTTGCAACAATGCTCTCAAAATAGGCAGGAGAAAAATATCATTTCTTGCAATGATGTCAAAAGGATTAATTTGTGAAGGGCTTTGAAGAAGTGCTATGGACTTGTGAAGGATTTCATACAAAGTTGAGCCTGTTTTCCATTCCAGAGCGCTCCTGTTGAACAAAGCAATTAACTCTTTCCTTGCGGCTTACGTCTTTGTATTACTTTAGGGCTCTGGCAGATGACTAGTGGTATGCAGGGCAGACACTAGTTTGAACTTCTAATCGTTTCCACATTAGCACGGCCCCTAAAGGCTTGAGAATAGCTATGCCCGTAAAAGCAGCACCTGCGTGAAAGGAGGGGGGAGGAACATACGGCACATACATGGATCAGACGTGCGGGGACAACAGACAACATTGGGGGCGGCATGCCAAACCACCCCTGCTCAGTGGTGTGTTGGGGGGAGTTTGGGATAGCTCATTAAGGAGACTCAAGACTGCCCTCAAAGCCCAAGTTATTTGGATGTGTTAGTTATATACATTAGTCTTGTGGGATTCTGACTGGAGAAGACATTTCCAATCCTACTACGTGGAATTAAAAAAAGGGAAAAAAAAAAGTCAAGGGGTCCCATGAGCAGCTAAAGAAATCGGTCCCATAGCAGGTAGCTACAATCCAGACAGGACGCTGAGCAGTGCTTCATTCCAACAATACTGCAGCTCAGGAAGCACGGGCATATAGGAAGTCAGCACAACCCAGGAGACTGAGGGCGTTCAGCCTCTATTTTGAGGTCTCGTATACAAATAAAGCACCTATGCATCTGATTTCACATCTTGCTGTGTTTATATAGCCGCAGCGTTCAGTTCTGTGCCTTGGTTTCCCAGGGTTTCTTAAGTCCCCATCCCCCATTTCTAAACAACTAGGAATATAAAATATTTTAAGCACCAAACAAATTCAAGAGCATGCTGTTGACATGTGGCACTTCTCAACAGCCAGCTCTTGTACCCAAGCCCACACCAAGAGCCGTTCTCTGCACGTCTGCCCTGTGCTCTGCTCTGTCTGACGGTCCCCAGCTGCGACCATCCTGCGCTGAGCCTCACATACTGCCTATTAAGCACAGCATCTCATGGAGCAGTGCCAGGAACGGGGAGGGCTGTGCAGCGGAGCGTGAAAGGAGAGGTTATACGCACAACAGTTCTGCAAGACCGGCTTCTCATGGCAAACAGCATGGAAACTTTACCATCTCAATGGTACCATCTTCTGGCCTCCCTGCCAAAGCAATGGGCAGACCAGAGCTGTGTGGGGAAGCACAGGACAGAGCAGAACCCCAATACTAATACTTATACAGAACAAGTATTTGGTATTGATTGAAGCATAGGTTGCTCTGATCCAAGATTTGCACTCGTTAGTGTAGCATAGAGGTTCAGATGTCACAGAATGGGTTATGTGGCCTCCAGGAGAGGAAGGATATCCCACTAAAGGTGACACCTTTGTAATAACAACTCTGTGCTGACATGAGTGACTGACTGGGCCATCTCACCTTCAAGGATACTGAAGGCCCTGCTTAAGGTCTTTACCACAGCTCTACCAGGTGAAAAGCCAGGCAAGCTGGTAAAACTGACTGGTGGCTTCTCTACAGCGCTTATGGTCTATGATTATGATGCAACAAGAGTCAGCTGGGACTAAGGCAAGGTAACTAGGAGAGGGTTTGCCAAAATGAGTAGGCAATAGTTTTCAGTTTCCAAAAGCAGCTCTATTCCAAGCTCTGGGCACCTGGCCAAAAGGTACCAAATCCACACCCCCAAAATGATAGCTCTAAAGCAGCCCCAGTCTCTTGCCTGATCTCATTTTAGCCCTTCCTACTCAAAAAGGACTTTATAACCTGTCCAAGTCTGTGTTAAATTAACTCCTTTGTCAATACTTTGCTCACCCCCACCCAACAGTTCTTGCAGCTAGTTCAGTTGAGACGTGTAGTGGAGAATATCTTTAGGGTTTCAAGATATAGATGTAGTTCTGTTGATATTTAACTACCGGGCATGCTGAAGGAGCCAAGGTGCTGATGTATGCAAAGTAACAACAGTGCATTAAAAAGTGATGCAAATGATCAACGGCCTGACAGCCTACATGCAAATCATTTCCCTAGTTCAAAGTGCTCCCCAAGCCCAGGGGCCAGCAGTTTGAGGCTCGTACGGCAGCTCCTGCTACCAGCTCAAGCAGGTTTCTGTGATACTTTGCACCAAAGCAGCTTGTATTTCCACATATGGTAAGAACTACAGATCAGGCTAGGTTCAATTCCTGCATCTCACAGAAGCACGTGTGATCTAACCCGCTTCCGCACACTGCTCAAAGGAAGTAGAAGCAATGTTTGAGCCCAACGTGCAGGGCTCCGAATCAGGTGGGATGAGAAACGATTCCCAGCGTATGTGACTAGCGACAAGACATTCAGGGACAATTTTCAAGGGTTATGAAAACCCAGCAACTCCCACTGAATTGACTTAAAGTGGAAGATCTCGGGCCTTCTAAACATAACAAGGCCTTCAAACCTTTCTAAGCTTTGTGGTACATCAAACACTACAGCAATTGCTGCTCGTGGAGACATGCGTGAGCTAGCTCTGGGCCTGCCATGACCAGTGCAGAGTGGGAGCAGGAAGCTTAATGAAGGCAGCCTCTTGTGCCTATCTTCACAGGTGGGTTTTGCAGCCCACAGCAATCCAAGGGCTGCCACCGCTGCACTGCTAGCAATGCCCAAACTGGCCAGTTTAAAGCAGGTTTAGGTAGGTCTAGACAAGCTGCAATGAATATATTGGAGATAGACACTCGGTTTTCATGCCTGTGTGTGCTCATATGGTTAGCAGGGTTTGGAGAGACTGAATTCATTATTACAGAAATAGCTTCTTCCACTGGAGGACTGATCTTATGCAAATTAAGATAAGACCACTGCAAGACGGGAACAAGCGAGCGGGTACTGTACAGTTTAGCTGGTTTTCCATCTTAATTTATGTTGAGGCTTGTAGAAATGGGATATAATATATAGTAAGAGGTCATTTGCTTTTGGTTTTTAAGACAAACATATACAACTTAATTCCAAATTACTCAAATGCTTCAGGGATTGGTTCCCTATAAGTACCAGGATAGCGAGAACAGAGACAAACCATTCAGCTTCTCTAACAACCAAGTGATTTTTATGCTTTTAGCATGCCAGCCTAACAAAGAGGCAAGAGAGAAAGCCCTGTAAGTCCCCTCTAAGCCAGCAGTTGTCAGTTCAAAGCTCATTAGAAAGCAACGTGGCACTTCTGCCATAGATCGGCTCTGATGGAAAAGCCCACAAAGGTTGTGTGCAACACAACATCAGCTGCTGTGGCATATGAAGTGGTCTCTCCAAAGATGTAGGTGCAAAAATCAGAAAAAATGTTTAAGAATTTATGGAGAGCAGCTGTTTTGTAGTTGCACCAAGCGTGGCGTTATGCAATAAAGTGAGTGGGTCTGAGAGCAGCTTTGCAGTTACAACTTTGTTACCAAGAATGAAGAAAGCGGTTTCTTATCTTCCTCTCTTCCCACTCTTAGCTTCCTAACCCAACCCTAACTACACCAGCAGATTCAGGGTATCCTGTTGAAGTTCTCCAGAACCAAACTAGTCATACACTCGAGGATAACCTACTCTCCATCATGACAATAGATTTTACAGCTTGAAAGAGACTCCTGATATTTTCCCCTTCTAAACTCATTTGTCATCACTCCTTGGAAATTCAGATCTGAAATTCCATTGCCTTTCCCTTTTATCCCTTCACAGTGCATTTCACTATAGCAGGTCAAACTTTAGGTCTCCCTACCTTTTCGGATCCTCAAAAGGAAAGCAAATGTGCCCAATTCACCCGCTCACGTTCAGTCCCCGAAATACCATTTCCCTTCATTCTTCCTTTGCAGAGGCTCATTTCCAAAAGAGCTAAGGATGCACCACTTTCAGGCTCTTGTTCTTGTTTAATAACTTAGGGCCGCCACAGCTAATATTTTAATCACCAAATTAACTCTACTAAAAGGAACTTGCATAAAGAAATAAAACCCTCATCTCTTCATTCCCCAATATATGCAGTAGTAGCCCTACTCCACTCCTTTACAAGCATTATATATAACACTCCTGCCAAAGACATTAGGTTGACAGTTAATCAGTCTGGATTGTTGCCCAATGTCTAGGTCTCCCAGTACAGACTTTAGTAGCAAAGTTGCTCTTTAACTAGTAAAATAAATAAATAAATAAATAAAAATAAAGAAGGAAAAAAGGTGATGACCTTACTGTCTACAAACCAGTGCACATGCTCCAGAAGAGGCAAGGAAACTTTTTCATCCTACAGAAATTGTAGGACAGCTTTCTGTTGAAATTTTTTAAAAGCAACATTGGATGGCATATGTTAAAGCCAGTGAGGCTTAATAACCCTGTGTCTCCTTAATCCCCTTCTCACCCAAACTGGAAGGTTGTATAATCCTCCTCTTAAAACAGTGTATGGGTGCGTGCATGGAAACAGACATATCAGGAGTGAATTCTCCTCACATCCTCTTATCCGAGTGCTTGAGAAAGAAGCAGAAGGAGGATCTTTGAGAGACAAAATCTGTCTTGGCCCCCTGACAGATTACTGCCAAACTGAATACCATACTGAAAAATCAAAAACAGAAAACGTTTTCATTATTTTTGCACCTGTGACACCTACATTCAATACTGCACCATTTGCATGAGTTTGCATGGGACTGTGAAAACAGGGAGGCTGACAAAAATAATCAAATTAATCCAACTTGTCTTACCTTTCCTAGAAAGAACCCGATACATTTTTAGAGCAGGAGAAGAAAAAACAAAAACAACAAAAACCCCGCAACACTGACACATACGCCCATGTGCTTGCTGGCTGATTTTCTGAATGCAAAATATTTGACAGCTACACAATCCAGACAGTGCCAGTCATCAGAAAGCAATGTATTGTTGTTATTGTTAAAAATTCCCGCACTGTCAAACACAAACTCAACATCAAGGGAGGGAAAAGCCTGCCAGCAAGTTAACGAGCTTCATGCCAGGCACCTACTAAGCCTCTCCTCCAAAATGCCAACATGACAACCACCACCTTGGTCAGCAGATTGGGAACTGAACCAAAGACCTCCAGGGCTAAAGATTGTGAGATGCTGCATCTTGAATTCAGGAGTCTAAATTCACCGGCTAAGGCTTACATTCTCTGCAGATGAAGCACGGAGGGGGACCTGTAACTCTCACCCACTTGTGGGGGTTATGCCATCCCGTAGTTGGCATGAGGGTGATTTGTCAATGTGGACATTAGTTTACACAGACTCTAAAATTATTTCATTCATATTATTCACAACAACTTTGCACCAGCCTGGCTGGAGTGAACAGTGATCAGTCCTACAAACAACCCCATTATTCCCATGGATAGAGTCATTTGATGTGGACAGAGGCCAGATGCAATGCTCCTGCTCACATGCAGAAAGGGATTACATGGGCACAAAAATCAACCTCTAAAAAAAAAAAAAAAGAGAGCCGAAGTACAAAAGGAGCTCCTTTGAGGCCAGGGAGACCCTCTTCTCATGCTTCAAACAACAGATCCAGAAAACGTTTTTTAACCCAGCCTTTCAAACTGATCAAATGGCAGCGGAGTAAAAAAAGACAGTCAGCGGCATACAGGCCCCACTCGCTGCACCAACAAAGAGAGAAGCACACAACATAACTCCGCGTGCAAGCTGTGACTTGCAAGAGGGACATGAGGAGCATGGAGGCAAGAGACCAGCTGAACTTGGAAGAATAAGGAAAATAAATAAATAAATAAATAAAGCCACTTAATGTTACCTTGCCAGCACTCTGCAACAACCCTGCAGATGGTTTCTGAACCACCTGGCTTTCTCTCCTTTTGTTGGTATAAAAGTCGGCAAATCTTGGTGTCCTGAACACCTCGGGAACATATGGTCCGGTTGTCTCTCTACCTCTTCCCAGAACCTGGCTCGGGGTCAAGCTACACGTGGGAGCAACTTCTAGATCATGCTGGGGAAGAAAGGAAGCTCCCACCCGCTGGCCCTTTTGCTGCTTGAAAAACAAGCAGTTAACTTAGTGGTCCTTTTAATCAACCGAGTGTGTTTAGGAGATGGGCCTGATAACAATGTCTGTTATACCTTTAAACAAGACAGAAATGTTTCTAAATGGCTTGATTGCTTCAGCTTGATTTTTCCCAGCCTCAGAATTTGCACTCAATGGCCTGTGCTCTTAAAACAAAAACAAAAAAACCCCCACAACACCCCATGTTTTATGCAAGATTACTCTGACCCCACGCAACTATTTGAATTGAAGCAAGATAAGAGACAATAAACGCATTAACGTGACTAATGGGAGTCCTTATCAATGACCCCCCCTGCCCCCAAGTCACTATAAAGCAGAGAGCTGGAAAAGTATTCACATGACTTCCGCCCTAATGAGTCGTACAGCAAGTTCTACTTCTCTTCCAAAACACGCGTCACCCAAGCTTCACCCTTCCCCTGCTGAACCCTTGCAACAAAGGACTTCAGAATATTTTTAGTAAATTATAGTACCGAGTAGGAAGGTAAAAATTCATTTAGACAGAAGAAACAGGGAAGGGGGCAGGAAACACCGTGCTAATTTGCTGGGAGGGTACCACAGACGATCCGCCACACCCAGAGAGAGGTTAAAGGAAGGGTAGCATGAAGGACCATCCGTGGGAAGGACTTTTGGGATACTGGCCGCACAGCTGGCAATGCTCCCACGTGCTATCAAGTCCGTATGAGGCAGGTAGCGTGGCTGCCACCTTCTTCTGGCGTAGGCCACATGTTGCAGCAAGAGCCAGGTGGCGTGCACTGCTGGTGTCTATGCAGCTCGTGCATTCGGAGGGGCTCCAAGGCATTCTGCAGTGTGGAAGGGAGGCAGCGGCTGGCACGGTGAAGCAGGCACTGTTCATTACCCTGATGCACAACCAACACACTCCAAATGTCCCCTTTAACTAAAGGCTGAATAGAAACCATCTCCTCATAGCCAGACCTCAAACTTCAGAGATATTGGGAGCCAGGGCTTTGGTTCTTCAAGAAAATCAAGTTTTAACCCCACTTCCTTGGGGCCAGATGGGACAGGGTCAGGACTGAGAGGCACCTGCAGGGACACAAACCACCGCCACGGAGAGTCTGTGCTTCTACCTCCAACCAAACCCCTGACAAAATACTGTAGGGTCAGGAGAGCCAGGATCTCCCCCACCACACGTTCGGCTTCAGAAATGGGCAAGACAGCACAGCCCCCCACCCAAAAAAAAAAAAAAAAAAAAAAAAAAAAAAAAAACCAACAGGGAAAACAATGCACTCATTTCTAAGTGGATTTTGTGAAGCAAGAGAAAGTGCTTCCATATAAATAGCTCTCTAGGCAGCTGTCCTAAGTGTCTGGTTGCACGTCAGCTGGAAAAAACACAACACACAAAAACAGGCTAAGCAGACTAATGCCCATTTAATTATTGTTTGCAAGACGGCATAATAGCCAGCACAGCCAAATTAAAGCAAGAGGCTGCTGCCTTGCTGGGCTGCCCCAGCTGGCTGACACTTAAGGTTCTCCTTAAGGAAACCATCTGTCATTTCCCACCGAATACTAGTCTTTCAAAACTGCCTCTGCTCAAAAAAAAAAAGTGCGTTTCCCCTTCCCTTCTTTACAACTCCAGACCATGGTAGCCTGTTTAAGTACCACAGCCCCATTGAGGAGATACTCCACTCCTCGTGCGGCAGGTTTCCAAACAGCACTTGAACAAATCCCTTGAGTTGTCAACCACCATGCATGCCTTGTTCAGCAGCTGGACAAAATTTCACAGAATCATAGAAAAGTAGGCCTAGAAAGGACCTTCAGAGGTCATCTTGTCCACGCCCAACCACAGGCAGGATCATCCCTATCCAAACCATCCCATACAAATCCAGTCTAACCCATTAGTAAAAAGTACTACAGTCAGCCCCTGACAATCAACACTTCCTTATAACATGGTTTCATAGCTGTTAGGGGCTGGAAGGGACCTTCCAGGTCATCGGGGTCCAGCCCCCATGCACATGGGCAGGAAACCCTGTTGGGATCAAACGATCCCAGGAAGATGCTCCAGTCAATGTTACAGCTATTCACAGAAGCCTAGCAGAAAAATAATGCTAATCCCTTAGATCATGCCTGGGCCTTTCACAGAACAAACCCTCAAGGAAGCTAATGCTGGAAGCTACATCCGAGACACCTCTATGGAGACGAACCACAACGAGAGCCCACAGATGAAGTCTTGACACACCGAGACAGAGGAAACATGGAGCAACTGGGTGTAGGAGAAAACATAGGCCAGAGAGAACTGAAGGCCCCACACTTGCTGGGAAAGGGAAAGCAAGTTGTTTCTTGTAAGAGCCAGGCATCACCTTGGGAGGCACTAAGATGCCACCGGTGCCAAATGGTGCCCCAAGCTGGCTGGTTATTCCAGAGGCATTCATATTTGAGAGCCCACCGTAGAGTCATTACAGCAGCCATGCAAAAGGCAGGACATTTTATTTAGGGGGAAAAAGCAGCAATGCCCCGCTTCATGGTGCACCTTGCCCCTAACGCCAAAAAGGGAAGTTATTGGCTTGCTAGTAAACATGGATTACATATCAGAAACTTCTGCAGCCACTCAGACAAGAGCACGTTTAAAATTGGACTGAAAGTCCTTCCTTAAAAGGGTAATTCTGTGATGACAGAAGCTAAAAAAGAGCCCATTTGCTTCTCTCTATTGATGCCACTTTGCTCAAGTTATAGGATGAACATTAAGGGATTGGCACCTGCTACCCTACACCTCTGAACAGTCATTCACATTGGTGCAGACCACTACCAGGTCAGACTGGGACTGACCAGTTTTGTACTGACCTAAATGGCTACATAAGATACAGCAGTAGTAGAAAACCCAGGTGGCCTGACACTAGTATTGGTCAGCTTCTCTCACTTGTCCTTCCTTCATACCGAAATGGCTCACTGGCAGACACACAAGGGCATAGTCAAAGGTGAACAAAGCCATGTGCACAGGTGGTCTGTTTTTACATATCACAAACAAAGCCTTATTAGTAACACTCCGTAAGGCTTTTGACTCACAAACTTGAAGCCTTAAGTAGTTTAATCCGCTCTGTTACGGAAGCCAATTTGGAAGCTCTACAGGAAACAGGATGGATGTCCCAACTCATTGGATTGTCCGTGGGAAGTGACTGGGTGACTACTTGGCATCTCATCTTTGATGCCTTTTTACTCCACACTTGGTTTAAAAGCAGAAAACAAATTCATGTAGTGTCATAGAAAATACTGGGTATTAGATGGTGCAAAGAACAAAATAAGACTCTCACAAGAAGTCAGGACCTTCACAGAAGAGAGCTGTCAGAAGCTAGAGGATGGTATAACCTTATATCTGCAACCATTTACCAAAGCACGAGATGGAAGAGATCATGCTCTTAGTAGGTCATTGCTGATTTTTGCTACCCGCGTCATCATGTGCCAACTAAAATTTTAAAACAAAAATCATAAGTTAGCCTGAAAGCCTCCCGTTAGATTAGTAACCAAGTTGCTGGCAATGTAGCTAGTAAGTAGTTGTGAAAACAGTCTACTGTGAAAACAGTTTATGTTCCATCCTTTTGTTTGTGCATGGTGCAGATTTCCCATCGCAGCACCTCATGGGTATATGGAAACAGATGTGTGCTGGCAAGGTCATTCTTCCCTGGCACAGTAAAATGCTTTGCTAAATAAATTCTCCCCTGACTTTAAATACAGCATCTTTCATTCCCTACAAGTGATGCTTAATGTCTGGTTGATCTGTAGGACACTAGCTCAACTGACCCAATTCCTCTTGTCCTGATGTTAACTCACCAACTGGCTTCAAGGCAGCTGGGTGATCTAGCTATCCAGACCAAATGTTTCTGCCTAGAGATATTCATGATGCTGGATTTGATTCATTTTCATCAGCTCTCTTGAAGCCATTTTCATTATGAAACAATCAGGGAAAGACACTGAAACCATCTAGTATATTTTAAGTCATTGTGTTAAGCTTAAAGGCAGTACTCAAGGCCTGCCTATTGTACCTCGAGACATCTCACAGTGAAAACATTTTCCAAGCCTAAATACCACCCACAAATTCTCTGGGGAAAACTCTTACTTGGATTTGGTTTTATAGTCTTATCATTAAGAGTTCCTAAACAGGGGAAAAAATGTAGAGTATTCAAAAAAGGGTTTTTTCACACAGCCTCTTATGTTTAATTCCATGATGCACAAGTACCTCGCAAAAAGCTGCTTTTTGAAGACTGCAACTTTCATATTCCTTCTTTAATTTTCCACTTTATTTGAAAAGATATATATATAGAGATACACACACACACTCTATAAAAAAAAAACAACACCCCACCTTTCGGGGTAGGGGGGTGGCACACGATGATAACAACAATAAAAACAGGCTCCATCTTTAAGATAAAGGCTCTTCTCTTTTTTAGTCCATGTTGAAAGAGGCAGAAACCAGTCAGCTTCCTTCCCACTCATGGGCTTTGCTGAATACAGCTCCTCTGAGTATTAAGATTCACTTGTGCAGTGCTTTTTTTCCTCATTACATTTTCCTGTCATAGGGTCCAACCCAATCCATTGAACAAAGAAGAATCTTCCCCCTGATTTGGCTGGGTTTTTGACTAGACCATCAAAATATAACTATGCTATAGGAAGCCATACAGCATCTATAGATTTTCTTATATCAGTATAAACATAGATCCAATTTCACCCAGTTACTTTTGGCAGTCAGGTTTTAGTGAATAGCAAGAAGACACCCTTCTCATGTCTCCACTGCCTCCACTTCACTATCTAGTAGGCTTTTTTGGTGGGCTGGAGAGGTGGCTCTTCCACCAAACCAAAAAGCTGAAGTCAAACGATATGAAAAATTTCTAACCAACTTTTATTCTAGATCCAGCAGCTTCTACTTCGGGGTCTGTCTCCTTATCCTCCAAGCCACAATAGGCACCTGAGCCCCCGGAGATCAGAGGTTGCTTCCCCACTGCCACAAGGACAGGGGGACTAAGCAATATGCCCCGAGATTTATACCAAAAAAGAGCTGTCTGCCCTCCAACTCTCAATTGCCCTATCCTACCCACCAAGACCAAGTGTTTACAGTCAAACCACAGGGAACTCAGTGGAAATTTTCATAATGAAAATGCTGACAGATTTTAACTGCAGCACCTCTGCAGTAACTAGAGCTCTGCCGTCCAATTCAAAACACAGCCACGTGCTAGTTTCTGATTACTCCTGGGAAACAACCCCTAATCTTTCCCATTATAGCCCGAATACCACTGCCTTTTTCACGTGGATGCTTCAGAGATGATGCACTTTCCATTCCAGCAGCTCTTCTGTAATGTAGAAATCATGTCATGTGGACGCAGGTACGAGGCCCCGTAACGTGACTCTAGGAACATGGTGAGTAAAGGAGCGGTCACTACTAGAATTGCGAGGAGGCCACTCCTAAAAATATCACTTCACAATTCAGAGGTCTATTTTTAGTGGACATATTGGCCAGATGTCTTCTTGGTCCTCAGGAGAGTGTAGTTAACTAAGAGAACTAGTATTGTTTGCAGGCCTCACGAGATAAAACTCAATCCACACGCTATAGCCGTGTAACAGGAGTAATTACAATGTAATGGCCTCAGTCTTGTTCCACAACACCATGGAAGCTTTACCTAGTTTTTCAGCATTAAATCTTTAGTGACCAAGTGCACAGCTGCTGATATACACATCAGGAATTTACCCTGTTAGGAGCCCTAGCAGAGGCATAAAGCATATTCCTTGGCAATTCAGAGAGGCAATACGATGCCCGCTCACAAGGCAATATGCCAACTTCACTTAGGAAAAGAATCAGAGGAGGATTTGAAGTGGCAGCCTGAATGACTTCAGGAGGGCCATCTCTCAACCACAGACAGTCTCCTTAGTGATCTCACATGCCATATTGGAGTCCTGTCTCCAGAAAACACAACTGCCAAGAAGTCATGCCCACAGAGCAGGAGACCTGGTGTTAACTGACACATGAGGCTGCCAGGCACAGTGGTGGCACCACAGCAGGTGTTAGAGTTGTCCAACATCATGAAGGATCCCATAAGCAGTGCAACAGGAACAAGAGGGCAAACCCAAGGACAATCACAGTACACAAGCTTCAGAAGTCCTTAAGTTGGGGAGGTGGGGGGCAGAAAGAGGGGGTGATAATATACATCAGATGCAGGCAACCAGTCACAGTAGCTCACTGGATCACCTCCACTCAGCAAAGCACAAACCTCAGGCTCCTGTGCTGATCTTGGATTCACGGCTTTTAATCCCACTGGTCAGGAGTTGTTTCTGCCTAGCAAGAGGACTCCAGAAGAAGAGGTAGCTCTTCATGGGCTCCGCTCCTTCAGATACTGCATTCAGTTAGTGATCGACCAGACCCGGGACCTCCTCTCTTATAGCTTGCCATTCTGTTGTTCTGCGCCCTGTTAAACATGCTTGAAGGGAAAGCAAGGCTCTCTGGACTCCAGGGACATCAGCCTGCTGATGAAGCGCAGTTTGTTACCTTTCCATCAGCTCCAGTGATGCCATGTCCTTGCTTCCCCAGAAGCTAGTCAAACAAATATGCATTTGACAAGCTCTAGGGAAATCACATAAGGCAGTGTCTCTGCTCAAACTGAGTTAGAGTGATGGCTGTTTTTACTGTGAAGTGCCTGGCGCTGCTGTGATGGATTTACCAGATCACTGAAAATTTTAACAACTCACCCTTGCTGAAGCCAGTCCCCTCTGTGGAGTAACAGTATGACTCTGTGTGTGTGTGTGTGTGTGTGTGTGTGTGTGTGTGTGTGTGTGTGTGTGTGTGTGTGTGTGTGTGTGTGTGTGTGTGTCCTGCATGAGCCTAACACACCGTGTTTCTATAGCTCAAACGTCCCAACTTGAGGGACACCCCAGCACGTCAAGAGCAAAAGATGCACACATACCCCCTACCCCAACGCTCCAGGCAAGAAGGTCACCACCCAGGTCTTACTACAATGCACAACAAAAAGGGAGAAGAGTAGGCAAAGCAGAGTAAATGCTTTCCTATAAAAGGACCGGTGAACTGTTCATGTCTCAGACCACCGGGCAATAGCAGGACCCCATAAACACCTTAAAATCCCTGTCTCTAGATCAGTCGTTCTCAAACTTATTTTTTCTTCCCTGCAGATCATTTGAAAATTGCTGAGGGTCTCGGCAGACCACTTACGAAACGTTTTTTTGTTCTGCAAATCAAAGTACACAACTCATATTTTAATATCAGTAGTCTTACCTTTCTAATGCGATGGACGCACCTGTTTTTTTGAGCACAGATCTGGGAAATCGGGTGTAATGTTTGTCAGCTTTAGTCTTAGGTCACCTTTCTGCAGACCACCCGAACGGGGCTCGCGGACCAGTGGTGGTCCGTGGACCAGTTTAAGAACCTCTTCTCTAGATGAACCTTGCCTCCTGGCCTAAACTGACAACCCCTCCAACCCCCTTTCAAAAGATGCTCAAGACCATTGTTTCCCAGAGTAACTCTTAAGGAAGACCTCCATAATACAATGAGCAGATTGGCACTGTGCACTAGAAACCAGATGTGCCATGCTCCATTGCTATTTTAAACTGCACTGGTTCAAAAGAGAAAGCGGTACAAGAGGTATGCATGCAGCCTCAGAGTGACACAAGCACGTTTTCTGGAAGAGACTGGGGGCCTGGGAATGGCAGCCAATAACATGTAGTATTTGTGAGAGCGGAGCCAGAGAATTTAAGGATAATTTTCCTAGAGGACTTTAAAAAAAAAAAAAAAGCAACAATAATCCATACGACTCCAAAAGATCAAGGAGACAAAGGGCCATGCACTGTCCTTTCTAAAAGAACTGCCTGATGGACCTGCATGGCTCCAATACCATATTACCCAAGGGCTAGTGTCCTACCCCCTTGACCAGTTTCTCTCTAAAAAGGTAGCACTGGATTTGTGATTACTCACTGACAACCTCCATACAGCAAACAACCCCCCACTGACCTATCAATTGTTTGCCGCTCTGGGGATAAGTCTGCAGCACAACTCTGCATTGTATGTGCTCGCAGACTCGTGTGTTTAAGGCAAAACGTGATTGCATCTTCTTAGGTAGGAGGTGCCCCATTGCACGCCTGACACCATGCTGATAACATGGATACATGAGCCTGGAACAGGGCATTTGTGAGACCGTTCAGAGGCAGAAGCTGCTGTTAGATACTTCCCTCCAGCCCCTCAAAAGGTCAGACACTGCCCCATCAGCATTATTGTATTAAGGGTCTTGCTACTCTGTCGTTCTTGATGACCCAGCACCACAGAGCTCTGTGCAACAACAGCAAGCACAGCAGTTTTCTGGGGTAAATAAAGGAAGTAAGCCACATAAATATCACAGCTGGAATAACTCAACATTTTATTACATAATGAATCAAGCATTATGTCAGGCCTTGTTTTCACAGACTTTAACTTCACGGGGGTGGAAAAAACCCACCCCAACATATAGAGAATAGCAGCTGTGGGTGCATTAAGTGGTTTACCCACACTGGTTCTGTCAGCTATTTCCTTGTGTGTTAAAAGGAAAGAAGGTAAAAAAAAAGAGGCAAAGAGAAAACAACACACACTGCAACTTAATTTTTTTTTAAACCCACAAAGCAGCACAAAGATAAGCTAAAACTATTTATAGCATCACAGTAACAATGAGATTCTACACTCAGGACAAAGTCTTGCCAGTTTTACGAGGCATGAAAATAAAAGGCCCAGCGGATTGCAACTAGCTGTTTTCAAGGGGAAACAGAAGTGAAGCAACCCAGTTTCCTCTTAGAAAAGACAGGCCCAAAAGGAAATCCTCTGTTCCAAAAAAAGTGAAATGAAATGGGTACTTCCCACTCAAACGTAGGTTGAGTTCTTTAATGGTCTCTTTCCAAGCCTATTTTACTTCAACAAATCCTACATACATTCTGCACTTGGACACACCTGATGCGTGCACAACAAGTCAGGGTTTTGGCCTATGGGGTACCCTCCATCAGAGGCACTGAAATGCTTAGTTAGTCCTGCAGCATGGCTCCCAGCTAGGCCAATCCTTCCAAATTGAGTTAAGGAGGTTAGCCACCCCACCCCAGGTCAAAGGAGAGTCTTTGGCAAAGCAGAGCACTGAATCCAGACTTAACTCAAGTCCTACACTTTAGCCACAGCATCTATCAACTCCTCTTCCACTCCAGTGCAATGGGAGTTCACTGCAGTGTCTCTGAAGAGCTCTGCCATGCCTCGTGGCTGTACCTGTACAAGTTTACATTGTATTATTAAAACCAGGGCTGAACTGTCATCACCCTGAAGAAAGATCCAAGTGGCTTAGTTAATTAAATTAACCAAGCCAATTATGAAACTCTTCCTTTAGCAGAAACTTCTTTTGAACCACCCCCTCTCTCAAACCCCTGCCAGGGAGGAGAAACACCAATGCTAAACCCAGAGTTTGAAACTGCTGACAGGTACAGAGCGTAGGAAGCAAATGCACTTTTGCTGAATGAGATGTTCCAGAGGAAGTGCTTTAGGGGCAGGAAGAACAAAGACTTTCAAAAATGCAGAGAACCCACAAGCTCAAGTCCCACTTGCAAAGGGGTAGGGTGCACCTACACATGCTATCAGGGCTCATGGACAGAGGTGATCCCTTTTATTAGACCAACAAGATTTTTTTGGTGCAAAAAATCTTTAAATTGCAAGCTTTTGGGCACAAATGCCCTTCATCAAGCATCAGAGAAAAGACTGTAAAAGTTCTCCTGGGTAGATACGAAAGTTCATATTTCACAGGCTTTCACAGAGGGGTCAATAGATGGAAAAAGCCCTCTGGGCAGCAGTTCTTAGCAGGTAAGGAGTCTCAGCTCTCCTGTGAGGCCGTGATGATGAGAACTACCTTAGACAAAGGCTGCTACATGTGCTATTAATTTGAAGTAAGCTTACTGTGCAGCAAAAAATACTGTGCAGTAAGCCTACCCGGGAGTACATCTACACATGGTCCCTCTTGGGAACAGCATGCTCTGTACATGCCCATAGCTGCGTCTCGAGAGACGAGGGGAGGCTACGCAACCCTATGGCTCTGCAAGATTTCTCTGCACCCATCCCCACATCCTTTAACCAGGTTTATACCCAGACAGGTGGTGTCTGGCCCAAGGCACAGATCTGCAGCCTAACCCTCCTGCCAGCTCCCCCACCAAGTCAGAAAAAAAATATGCTCATCTGCCTTTAAAAAGAACCTGGCACAGAAAGCCTGGCTTCCTGACTACTTTACCCAAAATAACCCTCTCCTCCGCAGCATGCAGCCCCGGCACCCACGGGATGCCCGGTGGGTACTGTAGTCCTGCCTGCAAAAAGCAGGAATGGTGAGCTAGCGCGAGGGTGCAGGATGCAGGACTGCATCCCCCAGAAGGCACTGCCGGCAGCCCGTACCGACCAGCCGGGATCTCGTTTCCCCCGTGACGCAAAGGGCTGCTTGAACCAATCGGGGAGGGCAGGAGGAATGTCAACAAACAAGGAGCCTTGGAGGCCACGTGATACCACAGACAGGGCAGTAAAACGCAGATAAGAAACAAAAACAACCCTGGGGTGTTAGGTGGCATGACAAGGCAGACAGCAACCCACAAAGCTGTCAGGCCTCTGGAAGAAGCCAGGGGTATGTCTACACTGACTAGGCTCACAAAAGGATGCCATTTTATAGCTGGGAACTCACTGCCACCAAAAACACCACTGGTAGAACAAGCAAAAAACCCCCAAAAACTTGCTCCGGGAGCAGTTAGGCAACCGGAGCGGCTCTTTATAGCAAAGTCCATGCAAAACTTCACTGGATAAAAACTGAAAACAGTCCCTTAGGATCAAAACTTGCCTTGCTATAGGGGGATCTTTAAAACTGACCTTGTAAAAAAAAACAACACAACCTCCTGCCTCCTCCCTCTCCCCCCTGCAGGAAAACCACAGCCAGCTAAAAATACAGGTCTGTTGCAACAGGTTACCACACATTGAAAGCCACAGGGACCCGGATAAAATGTAAATAAGAATCTCCACTGAGTGGAAGGTAACAAAAGTCAGGTATTTTTTATAGCCGGGGTAGGTAAACTATGAACTATTGTACGATTAAGAGGAGGGAATGCATCCGTGCAGGCATCCCAACCTGAACTACTAGCATTGTACACAACTCCTCTTTTATTGATCACCGCTGATAATGCTACAAGACACCAATACGGCCACCACCAACTGCACTGCACCCAAGGGAGATAGCAAAGCAAAGTCCCCCCCAGAAGTCATGAGAGTTTTTGTAGGCTGGGATACAATTACATGCAAGAAGTCTTGCTCAGACATACTCGTACATTCCTCTAGCATATAAAGGGCGACTCTTTCCAAAAACCATGTAGTACAACATCTGTTAAAAGTGCAAGCACCACCCTTTTTAGCCCACCTCCCAGCCCCAACTCAAAACCATGAGCCCTATTTAGATGCATTACCTGAAAGTCATACAAGGCAACGATGTTTTCATGTTTCAGTTCCTAGGGAATAAAACACAAGAGGGGAAATGATGAGCCAGGAACAAGACAGGATCCCTAGCAAAAATTCAGAGGAGGGAGGTTATGAAACACTTCGTGCCGCATTTACCTTAAGGATTTTGATTTCCTTCCCCAACAGAGTTTGCGACTTGGCAAGGTTTTTCTTGTTAATACACTTCACGGCTACTTCCACCTCAGGTTTCTGAAAGTTAAACATTTCCGCAACAACAAATAAACAAAGCATACATTTCACTTTTCGGTCCCTTTCCCAACAAAAGGGTCGCCCAGCGCACATTCAGCATCCGCAACCCACCGCCTAGACGTGTTCGGACTTGCCCTGTCCCGAATGACGCTCGCCGGCTCCAAAAAGACAAACAAAACAAATAAAAACCAAACCCCCCAAGGTCTGGATTTGGGTTATTACTTTACACAACAGCGATCCTCTTATGGGAGCAAATCAAGGCCTTCTGGGCAGCGGGGCTTTAACGAGGACGAGCCCAATGAGGGGCCAGCTCCCTCCTATGCAAAGCCCCAGACAAAAACCCGGTGACCTCGCAAGACATCGGTCTCGAAGCAAAGAGGCTCCAGGCCCGATTTCGGCCTGGAGGGCAGGCGCCGGCGTACAAGGGGGTCACCGCTGCAGCCCCGCTTTCCTCGGGGGGACCCCGGGGGGACCCCAGGACAAATCCCGGCGGCTCCGCAACTCTCCGGGGAGTCGGGCGAGCGACGCCGGGACGTGCCCCCGGCGCGGGACCTGGCTCACCTCCTTGTGCCGGCCTTTGAAGACCACGGCGAAGGCGCCGTGCCCCACCAGGTCCTTCCTGCTGAACTCAAACTTGCCCACGGTCTCCATGGCTGGGTGCGGCGCGGGGGTGGGCGGCAGGATGCGGCCCGCAGCAGGGGTAGGGGGGCAGGCGCAGAGCAGACCCCGGCCCCCCTCCTGGAGCGGGATCAGGAGCTGGAGCCCCGCTGGAACAGCTGCCCGCTCCACATCTGGCGGGCGGTGCACATCTGGCAGGAGGCTCCCACCCGCTCCGCTTGCCTTTTCCTGGAGGACGGGCGGGACACGGGCATCCTCAGCAGGGAAGGGGCCGGCTCCCTGGCTAACAGGCCTCCTGCCCCATCCTTTTGGGGCGCTCCCTGCGCGCCCCCAGCGAGTCCACCGGCCACAAAAACACTAATTCCACCTTAAGCGCTAGTCCACCTTAAATAAGGCGCCTTAAGCCCGAGGCGCCTTAAGCCCCTGGAACGCGGGGGGCGCGAGCGGGCGAGCGGGCGGGCGCGGGGCGATGCGATGCGGGGAGCCGGCGCCGCACACAAAGCTCTGCGGGCTCCCGGCGCAGGACTGCGAGCGCTGGCGCAGGCGCGCTGGGAGGCGGCTCCAGCCCAGCGCCGAGCTGACACATTTAAAGGCGCAGCCCTGCCGGCTCTGAGTCACCCCTCCCGGGGCGCGCACGACCCTGCTCCAGGGGTGCCCGCTGCCAGTGCCCGCACCCAAAGCTTTTGCTTCGTCTTTGCCCAAAACCTCGCAGGGGGGAGAGAGCCAACACCACTCCCCTCGCTCGGCCAGCGCTTGAGCACCCAGCTCCTCTCCCAGCCAGGCTTTGGGGCCAAGGAGCTGTGTGGGGGGAAGTCTGGGATAGTCACCTCCCTCCTCCTTCCCTCATCTCTCACTAAAACTCCCACCCAGCCTTCGGGACAGCTGATCTCTTTTTTGGGGGGAAATCTGGGATGTATAGTATAGTATAGTACTATATGTATACTACATATATGTATAGTATAGTATAGTATGCAAATCTGGGATGTTTACCACCCTCCTCCTGGGGAATTTTCCCCTCATCTCTCACTAAAACTCCCACCTAGCCTTCAGGACAGCTGATTTCTTTTTTGGGGAAATCTGGGATTTATCATATCATATCATATATCATGTAATGTAAATCCTGGATGTTTACCACCCACCTCCTGGGGGACTTTCCCTCATCTCTCATTAAAACTCCCATCCAGCCTTTGGGACAGCTGATCTCTTTTTGGGGGGAAATCTGGGATTTATCATATCATATCATATCATATCATATCATATGTAAATCTGGGATATTTACCACTCTCCTGAGGAATTTTTCCCCTCATCTCTCACTAAAACTCCCACCCAGCTTTGGGGATATCTGCTCTCTTTTTGAGGGGAAATGTGGGATATTTATTATAGTAAAGTAAGTAAACCTGGGTTATTTACCACCCTTCCCCCTGGGGAATTTCCCCCTCATCTCTCACTAAAACTCCCACCCAGCCTTCGGGACAGCTGATCTCTTTTTTGGGTATATGTGGGGTGTAGTTGGTAGCCGTGTTGAGACAAAAGGAAATCTTTCCTGCCTGGTGCAGGGGGCTGGACCCGATGATCTCCCGAGGTCCCTTCCAGCCTCGCAATCTATGAATATGAATCGATGAAATGCGAAAGTCTAGAACTCTTGGTTCAGAGATGATACCTGTTATTAGACCAACTAAGACATCGCCAAAAAAAAAAGACCTTTTTCGGCAAGATTTCTGGCTCACGCGCCCTTCCTCAGGCTCAGGGAAAATTAAAGATGCTAAAAAGTCCCCATAGGTAGAAAATAAACTTCACTTTTGCATTTCTAAAATGAAGTTTATAAAATGAAGTTTATTTTCTACCTCACTTTTTGCACACATAAAATTAAGTTTATAGAGAAGACTAGACAGTCTCCTTGCTGGGGTCACCTGACCCCCCGTTGTCTTTGCTGCTTGGTGCAGGACCCGATGATCTTCTGAGGTCCCTTCCGGCCTTACAATCTATGAAAATGAAGTTTATTTTCTACCTTACTTTTGCACACATAAAATGAAGTTTATAAAATGAAGTTGATTTTCCACCTACAGGGACTTTCAACCTTCTTTAATTTTCCCTGAGGCTGAGGAAGGGCACGGGAGCCTGAAAGCTTGCAGAAAAAGATGTTTCTTGTTTGTGATTTCTTAGTCGGTCTAATAGCAGGTATCATCTCTGAACCAAGAGTTGTAGACTTTTGCATTTCTTTTTGTCTCAGTCCAACACAGCAACCAAATACATCCCAGATTTACCCAAAGAGATACCCTTGTCCCAAAGGCTGGGTGGGAGTTTTAGTGAGAGATGAGGAAAAGTCCCCCAGGAGGAGGGTGGTAAAGCGCTGGAAGGGGCTACCAGAGAGGTGGTGGGCTCTCTCCACCCTTGGATGTTGTTGGCAGACAAAGCCTTGTCTGCGATGATCTAGCTGGGGATGGTCCTGCTTGGAGCAGGGGGCTGGACCAGACCCCCTGAGGTCCCCTCCAATCCTCATTTTCTATGTTTCGGTAGCAGGAACTGGGTAAGTAGCCCTTGCCAAGCAGGCGGAAAATTTCCAACCATTTTGAGCTTTTTTAAAATTTCCCCTCTCAAAGCATCTGAAGCCAGGAAAACTGGTAAAAAACCAGCCTAATTCCAAGGGGAAAGGGAACATTGATTCCCCAAATGGACTCAGCTGGAGGATTGGGGTCCTTCCTTGCCTGTGAAACAGCGGTGAGTTCAGGCGCTCTGCTTCTCCGCTCACCAGCTCAAGGCACGACTTCCTCCAACACTGCCAGTCCCAACTGCTTGTCTGTTTTCGCCTACCTGGAAACAAATATGGGTCACCTGCATACACGGCATAAATCTTCATTAAACTGCTTTCCAGCACTGCCTCCTTCAGACCCATGCCTGCTTTGTAATGGAAGCATATCCCGCTTAGCCGTGTCCTAACCAGAAGAGTCAGTTTTGGACCTTACTGTAACCCCAACCTGAGCCAGAAGTAAAGCAAGCAGCTATCAGAGCTCCTTGAAAGTGATGGTAGCTAGCGAGCTCCTCCGCTCTCTCCCCTCATCCTTCAGGGCTTCTAATAGCAACCCTCCAAAAGCCTTCAAAAGGGAGGGAGCTAATCAGGACTAGCACTGACATCACCATGTGCTTAAATCGGTGCTATTTGCATTCTGTCCAGATAAGTGCATACCCCTTTTTCAGTCCCAAAGCCGTGCACTCAAATGAAGTATGTGAATAATCATGCCTTCATTAACCATCGTACACGTATTCCCAGCACAATCCTACTGCAGAGTCCTGAACGCCATTCTGGAGTGCCAGGTATACATCCCGCAAGCACTGCTTTCAATATGACATTGTAAGATGAGCTAGTGCGAAGGGATGCAGTAATACATTATTAAGAACTGCATTAGGAGCAATGAAGTAAAAAAATGGCATGAGGTTGAGATTTAAGCATTTTTTTTGGAGACAAGATGGCGGTGTGACGGTGCATTGGGAAATCGTGTGAGCACAGCTCTTAGGATGCCATGTGAATGGCAGACATGTCACTGAGTGCTCTCAGCCCCAGGATGCTGAATATCATCATTGATAGTCACTGGATACAGCAGAAGTTGCGAACACGCAGTACCTCCCAGCACTGGGCCTTGTGTGACACAAAGGTACTCTTTATACGCAGCTGACTTTGATAAAGCATGCGGCCTGAAGTGAGGAGACATTATCTTCCTGCTGTACTGCATGAGATAACTCAGATCCCTCCTTGTGGTTAAAATCATTGCTGCAAAATAGAGGCATGTGGCAAGGCCAGGTACAAAAGCAAAAGCTGCTCATAAATTATAACTTGCATTTCGTGACTTCTAGTATTGTTACTAAATGTTTAATGGGAAATTACAAGGCGGATCAGGATACTCTTTTAAACGTAAGCTTGAGAATGATTCGCCCTGTAAACCCTCTCAGCCAGAATAATGCCAACAAGCTCTGGTGATGTCTGTGTTGCCAAACCAAAGTATTAAAAAAAAATAATCCTGAGATTAGGTTAAATATAACAAAGTTGGGGTTCTTTTTATTTGCTGTCTTGTTTCGGACTCTACAAGGTGCCCTTGCTTCACAGTTTCAAGCTTTTCCCTACAACCAGTGAGGGCTAGAAACTTACTTTAAAAGCCTCAGAGTCTCGTGCAGCCTCTTGTTGGCAAGCAGCTAGGTTTTAACAAAATCAGCTCACAATAAAATGGTGAGATTTGGCCAGCAGTACAGAGAGGCGTTTTTAAACCCACCATTGAAAGAGGTACTTTGGACACAGAACAAAGCAGTTGTTGCACAGCAGCGCTGTACAAAATTATAAGATAGGGAGCAAAGAAAAATGCTCAGTTAGCTACTACCTGGATAATTTGAAGGTTGGTAAAGTATAATTGCCCACACTGGAAATTAGCCAGGACATCCTGGTTTACAAGTCTGCACTGGTAAGAAATGTGGTAGGATCCCCTGTGAGCACAGTTGGTTAGATCTTTCAGCTTTATGTCTCATGACAAAGACATATGCAATTCCATTATAAAGAAAATGAGGAAGTTTATACCGGCGCTATATAAAAGTTGACATGAAATATAACAGTGGCCAGAGTGAAATGTTCTCTTCTCTGTTGCATGCCACTACATTTCTTTCTTTGCTGGTGCTTTTGAAAGAAATTTTAGTTTAATTGAGCTCTCTTTCAGTCCTAATATGTAAAGACTAAGATTCATTAGGCTGCTTCCTCTTAGATGGTAGCGATTTCAGGGTTGCATTTGAATTGCAGTGACCCTCACAGGCCTTTCTAAGGACTAGGGTCCTGTTTTGCCAGGCACTGCACACAACAGAGACAAGACCTGTGTTAACAGCACAGGCCAATCTTTTTAGCAGATGTACCACAAATTAAGCCCCACTCCCTTCCTGGATACCAATTCTGATCCCCTTCCCTTCTCAATTTGCTGCATGCCTGATCTGCTGCTCTGCTTTCTGCCCTCCATACTCTGGGGCATACCATGCAAAGAAGCTACCCATGCTACTTGCAGCAGGCATGCAGCAGATTGGCCACCCTTATAGGACACCGCTAAAAATGACCTGCTTAAGGATTACTTCAGAAACAGGAGCAAGCAACCTGCTTAAAAACTGACCCAAGGATGCTAAGCAAAAAGTAATGATAAAAGCAGTTTAACACATTGTGAAATCTCTATGAGACAGACTGCTGGGAAAGAATCGTCCCTTAGAGATCTGGGCAGGGGGAAGAACTTGTTAGTTAAAGATGGGCTTTTCCAAAGCACTCGGCACTGGTTTCCTGTGGAAATCCACCATGTAAGAGCTGGGTATTATCAGATCTGCTACTGCAGAGATCGTAGTGGGACCAGAGCTTGGCCAACGTGGAGTGCATTTGAAAATTCACCCCACCGTCTCCATGTTAGTAAGTGATATAAACTGGCAAGAAAAAGGCCTGCTAAGCATATGCTAATACACAATTCTCATTCAGGAAAGGGCAGAAAAAGCAAAGTTACCAGCACAAAAGCTTACAAATGAAGGAACCTCTGCTGCCTCATGGCAGAGCTTTCTGATGGCATCACGCATGCACACAGGACACAGAGGTCCCCTGAGACCCCTTAGTGGAATAATCTTTTAATACCACTATTTTCCACTAGCAGTTCAGATTGCAAGATACCAGAGTAAACACCATTACACTGATAGGGAGAGTCCATACCTCGCACTCCAGGAATTTATGTTGCATCCAATTATTCTCTCTTCTGAATACAAGTTTTTATTAGGCATACATTAACATGGCACTGGGTCATTTCCATTCACGGAGATCGGAACATCTCACCCTTAACTAATGGCACAGAACGCTTTAGGCTAAAGGCACCAGATATTCCTCCATTTGTTAAGCACGCTCACAAATCAATGAGTGATGTAATGGATGAAAGCTGGAAAATATGTCTGAGAAGCATACCTAGCAACTCTAGTGACACTATGATCATTCTTTTGCATGAACACAGAGCATAGCAACAAACAGACTTTCCACTCTCTACCAAATATATACACATTTTGCCC
This sequence comes from Alligator mississippiensis, assembly GCF_030867095.1. Classification (NCBI taxonomy): domain Eukaryota; kingdom Metazoa; phylum Chordata; order Crocodylia; family Alligatoridae; genus Alligator; species Alligator mississippiensis. The sequence goes on along the minus strand of NC_081833.1, from coordinate 10,821,693 downwards.
TAAGGGAGGGCATGAGACTGATTTTAAACCCATTCCTCAATACACCTCTGAAAGGTGCGCCTACACTACCATGATGAGCAGTAAGAATCTGTAAAGCGCAGAAGGCTATTGCTTCTTATAACCAGACCTTTTTGCTTACTTTCTTTAGCTCCATCAACATGATACGAGAGGGGCTTAACAGTTCACAAATGGAGATCTGAAGCTTTGCAGTGCGTTGTCATTGAAGAATCAATGAGAAGGACAACAACGCTTTTCAAAGAAGTTGGGCACCCTTGGTTCTTCCACCGGAGCGCTCTGCTTCTGAAATCGAATCCTGAGAGACAGAGCAGAGGTCCTAAGGACACACTTATGTATTTATTTTATTTTAAAAAACAGGTTTTTTAAAGTAAGATTTAACTTGTAAGGAAAAAAAATATCAGTCCTTGTGGAAAAAGGGAAGAGTTGCACTAAAACACAGTCAAAAGGAAGAATAAATTAAAGACATTGAGAGTGGACAGAATATTGAAGAGGAGCGTGTAAAGCAATTAGGTCCAAAGAAAATGGCTTGTGCAGCATTAGACTGTGTACATAGAAATGTCACATCAGAGAGCAAGGTGGTCCTTGAGTTTCATTTATGGCACCTGAGCCACTTGAATTCGTAATTCTGTTCAGGGCTTGCCACCAGAAAATGCAGATGATCTGGAAAGAAGTCAGGGAGAAGCAACAAAAATGATATGGGGTGGCTTGATTTACGATTACAGCAGTATGAATAGCGGGCACTGTATGTGTGAATATACACTCATTCAAAAACTAATTTAGATTCAACCACGTTAAAACCGTTACAGGCCCACCTTCAACAAACAACCTAGACGTTGAGCTTTCCCAGCATGAATACCTGTGCAAAGACTGAACGTTGGACAAACTAATAAGGAGTAAATCAAACAGACAAATAAGCAGAGGCTGGCAGAGCATTAGTTAGCAGTGGGAAGACTACATGTCTGGATACTGTAAATACCAAGGAGGAAAAGGAGTGAATGTATTAGGTAGAAAGGAAGTGTTAACTAGAAGTTATGAGATAAAAGGCTGAATGTAACAGACAGCTTCCTGAAAACAAAATTTGCTAGTCTTGTCCATGGTAGGCATCTGTGACCAGGTTAGATTCTGATCCTAAGTTACTACAAGGTGAAAACCAGACTTCAGTCACATTACACTGGGTTTCAGTCAGGGTAGCCATGCTCAGAAGAGTGCCTTTTACATTTTCCATGGAAAATTTGAACCAGCAATTTCACCCCTACCCCAGGAAACATGTTATTCTAATGCTTACTACAGTGAGATACGCTGTTTCTGCAGTATTTGTTCATGAGACCTGTGTACGTAACACTGCAGAATTCCTGCAAAATGCACTTATCTTAAACACACCAGGCTCAATCCTCCACCAGCTTTTGGCCCGTGTAGTGCCAGGAACCTCAGGAAAGCAGGAAACAATTTCCCACAGTCAGGACACATGTAACTGAATCCAAACGTCCTTCCCCCGCAGTATCTCACTTGAAACTTAGGATAAACAGGACCCAGGATCAGAGTATTTGAATCATGGCTGTAGCAATGCAAATAACTGATAATTACCAGGTACTGATTACTCTAATAGCAGTGAAGGAGGTGTAATCCATAGTACTCTTTACATACAAAAGAAAAGGACGTGCTTTCTGTGTGCTTCCACTGCACTGCCATAATATGCTGTGGATTTATTTATGTCGTTGGGCTCTTTATTGATTAATGCTGTTGGGAGATTTAACCAGCAAATCAATTACAGGGTGGACCCGAGATGTACGATTTCCCCCATCTCCATTGAGTAGATTTAAACCCTATGAATTATTGAAGGCAGCACTTTTATGTACTCAGTGAGGTGTCCTGGCAAGGGGATTCAGAAGTTCCTCTTGCATTTTAATGTCAGATGCATGCCAACTGCTGACGACCGGCTCCAGGCACTGTAGCCTTGCTTGGTGTTCAGAACAGTCAACGCTCGCATCAAGGGCCATTAACTAAAATGCTTGTCACACTGCTGATTATATTAAAATGAGGTCTTACTGATAAACAGGAGAGACGCTGCAAAGCAGTGAACTTTCTGGCTAATTTGAGGCAAAATGGTGCTGAAATGAATGCTATTTCTCTTCACATCACTGGGCATCACTGTGGACTTTCCAATGGGAGGCAAACACACCTGCCCTATCAGATCTTGATAACGCACCTGTCCTTAATAGCAGCCACCTGTCTTTGTTACAGGGATGCTCAAAACTGCTGGCCAATCAGCACAGTTTAGCCCTGTCCATAGTAAGAGGTCAGGTTTTCTCCCCTCCCCTTTCCCCAAGCAAAGCTGCTGGGTAAATGCAGGGGGACTGCAAGAGATCCTGGGGCTGACACCTGTATTTAAACCCGCTGAAGTCAATGGGACACTTTCTGTTGATTCCAGACAGCTTTGGATCAAACTCTTGGTACAGAAAGTCCCAATCCAGCTCTTCCTGTGACCTGTGTGTTTTTGAAGGGGTGGTTACGGGCTGCATCCAGCTAAAAATACATGGCAGCCTCATGGTAGGGTGACAACTTTCCATAGGGACCATCATATGCTAGACCTAAGAGGTCATGAGGAGGGCTACTCACCCCACAGATCAGGGCAGAACCAACCCTGTGGAGAGAAATGGTGTGATTCATTCCCAGAGACTGTGTCTAATGATCATTCCCTACCGCTGGCAGATCACAGCCAAAAGCAGATCCTCAGCCCACAGGACCGCTTTGCAGAAGAGTTTGGGTGGGCCATGAAACCACATCTCTTTCCTGCAGTTCCAGTGGCTGCTGAAAAGTGACCTTGAGACAGCCAATGCCTCCATAAATGCTGCAGAAGCATCCAGCTTTCCATACCAAACTTAAATGAAGATCTGGACAAGTGGACAGCATTCAGAGAAGAGCAACTAAAAGGATGAGATGCCCAGAAAGCATGACATTGAGGAACGATTGTGAGAAATGGGATGATGCAGTTTAGAGGAGATGGAGGAGAGGTTCAGTAAGCATCTGAAAAGCTGAGGCCTGCTCCTTTTTCAAAAAGAGGACTGTTAGATACCTGAGACAGATGTTTTAAGCAGATAAGCCCATTAGGAGCATTATGAATGCAATGCCTTTGCCCCTGGAAGGAGGCAGGGACAGCTGTGGCCACAGACAACTCTTGGTGCTTAGGAGCACAGTGACAGCTGGCTTTCTTTTCAGCTTTCAAGGTCATCTACATACTTAGCTGGCTGCATGCTTTTCTCCCTTGTTTGCTTGAAAGGGCAGAGAGAGGTGTCAGGAAATGCCAGCTAGTAAAACACAGGACTTCTCTCGTACCCTGGCCTAGTCACTCAGAGATTTCTACACTTTGTCTCGTATTTATTTGAGGCAGGGATCAAGACCATCTTACACTCACTGGTGAGTGGTTACTCACCAAAGTCGCCTCGCCCCATGTCAATGGGAATAAAGGTTCTGCCCTCATGCGGAGTGGTGCCCTAACCCACCAGGCGAGACCTGTCAGACATGAGCCTCCTTCCTTGTAGAGTTAAGGAATTGTTAGAAGTAATTCCCAGGTGTGCTTAAGCTGTTGGGATGATACTAAAGCCTCCCTCACCCTAAGCATCAGTGGTCCCAGTTTGATTTTCCTTCATTGGGCTCCCACAGCCTTCCATACTAAAAATCAAAAGAATCCGCAATATATCCCAAGGGCCTAGTTTTAAGAAATACTGAGCATCTGAAGCTCATCCTGAGATGCTGTAGGTAGATATTCTTCTGCAAAATGAGGTCCCCAAATGACCTAATCATGGACCTGGGTCCCCAGCTCTTATCCTTGCAGCTCTCCAGGAGAGGATGCCTTATAAAACTGTAATAAAACACAAAGATATTTGCAGTAAATCATCCCCACCATTGCCATTCAGAGTAGTGGTTTTGCTGGGGATGGGGCAACTATTACAAAATACATCAGCTGCCTTCAGGGAGCCGCTAAGTCAGCTCTATCCCCACTTTTCATGCAAGCAAATTTCTAAGAAGGGTGGAAAACAGTCAGCATGGCGAAGAAGGCTGGCAAGAGGGGGGACAGCATCAAGAAAGGGGTTATTTATTGTGGACAAGCTTTGTGAGGCTGAGCCCTCCTAGGCAGCAGAACAGCTTCCATGGGTGGAAGCCCGAGAATACAGTCTTACTGCAAGACAATCTACTAGGAACAAATAAAATGTGCTCCCCAGTTCCCGTGGAGCAACTGCACAGGCCTTCCTGTTGTGACAAGCACGCTTCTCAAGCCAAAGAAATGCTGCCAAAAAATCTCCATTGAGTCCAGTTTGAATTTTTGAATTAATTCCCCTCTTTATATTCGTTGCCCCATGAATAGTCTAGCAAACAACGCCCTGGCACGCACGACACGCTGTAAATAACTAGTGGAGATTAGTCGCTGTAAATTCAGGATTGAATTTATTACTGGGATTGTTTGCCCAGAGAAGAAATTTGAGAAAGGCACTGGGTCCTGGGACTCAGGACATCTGTGCCACAGACTCCCCATGTTACCTTGGGCAGGTCACATAAGGCCAGACTTTTTAAAGGTATTAAAGGGCTTAACTTGCACTGATTTTGCCTTTTCTCTCATTTATACAGCAAGTTCCCCAGACATGGAGCATCTCTTACCTACACGTGTAGAGCACACAGCACAATGAGGCTCCGCTCTTGACCTGACTTTGACATGGTCCTATAGTACACATGACAAATCTGAGTTATGCGCCTCGAATCAGGGGGCAGAAACATGACACATGACCTATATATCCATAACATGTGGCCTTAATTCCCAGTGCAACAAGTTGCAGATTGAGATTTATTGGCAAACGATCTCTAATCACTAATAAGGTTAAGAAAATAATCTCCTTGAAATGAAGAGAAGAGGTTATTTTCACTGCACGCAGTATTTGTTAAGAATTGTTTGCCCAGGGCTGCTGTAGCTACTGCCAGTTCTGGTGCTCTCAAGGGGCAGTACAAACAGCACTAATGGTTCAGCTAATTAGACAGGTTAACCCTAATGTCTCCCAACAGAGGACTTTGTTTTTATTGACACTGCACAACTTTACTTGATGCAGTCAAGTTAATGGATTTCCAGACATTTGGAAGACACCGGGACTGGCAGAACTGGTTTGGAAGATCATTCTGGATTCTGTGATCTGTGGGTATTTTCCATGAGTCACTTGAAGTTTTAGTCAAACATTCTGTGACTCACATTAAACTAAACTAACAAAGACCAGAGGGGGGAAAAAACCTCATTTAGCTGATGTCGAATCACAAGGGTCAGTTTAAAATTAACGTGGTCCGTTACAGTGAACTTCAGCATCCTCATCCTTCATGGTGATGAATTTCACGGGAAGATGCTTGCCTACTCCTTGCATGGGGGTTACGTAATTAAGATGTGATCATTTTTTTCCCCTGCTTCAGAGCTTAATTGCAAACATATGCAGACACACACAACCTTAAAGTAGAAAACCAAAGCAACAACAAAAACTCTTGAGTGCTATGGCATTTTTATGTATCTGCATGCCAGATGATCCAAAAATCCCTTACAAATGCTCACGTGCTTAACTAAACTCACCGGACCAGTGAGTGACAGTAATCATGACATAAAATGTTTCCAGGGTCCTGCCCTACATGAAATGGGTACTAAAGTGCTGCAACTTTAGGCCCAGATTTTGCAAAAATAAAAACAAAAGCAGACAACTCCCCCCTTCCCTCTCTCCCCTTGCACCTGTTTAACTTTCCATCCCCAAGCAGTGTTAAAGGCCCTTGTGCTGGGCACTGGACAGAAATGCGATTAGGGAAGCAGCCCGGGATTTAGGAAATCTGGATTCCATTCCATGCTCTGCTACAGATTTCCCAGGTGGTAATTTAGAGCACAGGGAAAGGGACCAGTGTAACTATTCCAGTATAATTATGCTGGCATAATTCTTACTGTGGGCAAGCCTTTAGTCTTGCAATTTGCTGTCTTGTAAAATAGACATCATACCGTGGCCCTATCTCAAAGGGGTGTGGTGAGGAGATACACTGCAGCCACCTACAATGAACGGCTGACTCTTGAATGCTCCTTGATCTCAGCTAAGATTCGAGTCAACCCCAGACATCCACGGGGGAATAAAAGGAGAGAAGCTGCTTTGCTCCCTTTTATGCAACATTCTGGTTTTCAGTATTTCACAGCCACCAACTCCTGGTTTGAACGTTTTGCAGATCAAGAGACACCAGCTATGTGTTAATACCTACCATTCAGACTATCACATGCCTTTCTGTTTAACTGACCACGAACACCCACTAAAATCCAACAAAATATTAGGGAAAAATATTCTGGAAAGCTGGGTGTGAGATGAGAAAAACATGACCACAAAGGGATACAGCTAAAATTGCAGAAAATGGAGGAGTAAACACTGAAATGACCCATTTGAAGAGGTTGTGAGAGATGGGTTTGGTGTGGTTTGATTTTGAAATGATAAACTTTGCACGCAGTTCATTGGGTTGGGATGCCTCGATAGAACTGTCATCTCCTGTGTTAGAAAAACTAGATCCATCTTTACAATCTTAACCTCCCACAATAATATACAATTTTCCACTCAAAGGACTCCAAACACTTTACAATCATCAGTTCATTATGACGAGGAGGCGCTATTCTGATCGGCTCGTGAGACCTTCTGTATAATACAGGCCATGGCATTTTACCCAGTAACACCACATTGCACCCAATAATGTTGGCTTTAAATCAACACTGGAGCTTTTTCTACAAGACCTCCACATAACAGAGAATTTACCATATTCCTTACATTAAAAAAACAAAACCCAAACTTCACATTACACCCTGTGAGGTAAATGTGGTTATTCTTTTGCCAATGGATAAATTAAGACAGAGAGGGTAGATAGCTGTTCTGAAATCACAAAGCGAATCCGTGGCAAAGGTAAGCAGCAAACCCAAGAGTCCTGTGGCTTAGTCCTGTGCTTTTTTAAAACAATGGCAACAACAAAGGGGTCTTAGCATAGAGTAGAAACCATACAGGAGGGAGACACAAGCCAAGATAGCCCTCCAAGGCTTATTCAATGGAGCTTCTTCCCCTTGAGGAGCTCATGGAGGCAGATTTGGGGGGTGGGCTTGGAGTTCACTGCGCAGTCCTCCCACGCTCTCTCCCCTGAACCATACTCCCACTGGTTAGCCACCCACAGGCCACATGAAATGCTGAAGGCTCCTGCCATAATACCTATGTCCACACTGCTCTTAGCAACATTAATTAGGGGGCATGTCAGCCATCGCTGGAAGGGGCATGTTGGAGGGCATGGGCGAATCTGCACTTCCTTTTCTCTATCATTTTTTTCCTCCTTCCTTCCCAAAAGATAAACACAAGCATAGGAAGCCAGAAAACACTGGACAACGGTTTGAGGAATTTGCATCCCGGCTCATTCATCAGAGCAGTGTATTCATCTCAGCTGGTATAAGTGGTCCTAGCCACATGATCGTACACCTGTTTAGACAACAGCTCTTATCCTCGGTTAGAGATCCGGCTTCAAACGGATGCTACAGTGATTACCTGTGTATTCTCTGTGTTAGATGTCACGGGCAGATTTATAAGGCCATAATGCAGAAGGCTAATTGTGCTGGGTAAGATGTATCGTTACATAATGCCCAGAAATTTTATTCCTATGAAACTTACATGGAACAAGTCATTACCTGGGATCAGGATAAATGTCCCTTCCAAGATGCGTGCTCGGTTTCTCTCAGTCTCTCGTGCCCTCCTCTCATTCATGTCATTGCCTATAAATGAGAGAAGGAGGGAGACGAGGTCCCTGTAATGATGACATTTCATTTTCATTTATTCAGTCACCCACAGAGGTTTGCTTGGTGTACGTTTCATTGCAACGGGGGTTTTGTACCTTTTATAACTGAACACTGGCTACCCACACAAACGGGGGAACTACGCTTACAACCACCACGACACCATCAACAACACAAAGAACAACTCGGTTAACACCAGCTCTGCTATTCAAATTGAGATCTGCAACACACACCACACCCAGAAGCATCAATTAAATTCATCGCTAACTGAATTCATGATGGACCTGCCAGGGTGGTTTAACATTAATCAGTTTGGCAGGCTGAGTACATGCAGAGACTTGAGCAAATTACACCGCGCTATAATAATATAAGTGCACTTGGACTACACCAGTCACAGAGCCCAGTTAAGTTGCAATTTCCATGCACAGCATAGACCAGCTGAGGCAGTTCACTGCTGGCTCATGTTTTAGACATTTGCATTGACTTAGCACTGGCTAGCATGAATGACTTTGAGATCAGGCCTTTCACGCACTGACTTTATAGGAAAGGAATTCTGATGCCTTTTGTAATGTACTATAATGTCATGCCGCAAAGCACACGCACGCTTCCTACATCACGCAGGAAGCATACCAACCTTCCTCATGTAATCAGCATGACATCATCCATTTCAAGGCAGGGCTTTTACAGAGTACTGCAGAAGTGGTTAATTATTTAGTATTTCTGCTAATGCTTACAAGGTGCCATGCAATATTCAGCAGCCAGGCTTGCAACAATGGCATTTCTCTAGCAGGTCCTTGCCAGCTATCCACTTGTTCTGGCCTCAAGCTTTAGCTACACTAGACAGGTTTTGCTTAAATACCCGATGGTTGGAGGCCCATTGGTGATAGTAAGTGCAGACAAGGGACCATCAAGGTGGTTACAAGTACAGCACATGGTCTCCATGATTGCAGGCACTAGGGAAGCAAAGGTGAGGAATGTTATTAGAATAAAGCTCGCGCAGACAAACTTTGAATCCTCAATGTGCGATGATTCAAGCCAGTATAACACCTTCTCTGTGCCTGTGCAAAATCAATGGCTTGATCTATTAGTGCCAGCTAACATCATCCTGGCTTTATTTGCTGTTAGCCAAGACACTAAGGCCTCCTTGATGTTTACATACTAACTTCATTAAAGTGTAATGCATCTTATCAGGCACTGCTTGTTGTAATGGGTTTGCTTTGTACATATGTTTTCCAGGCAAGTTTCCAGCTGCACTCCTTGGGCCGACTGCAAGAACTGCTATTGACTGTTTTTAAGCCACTACAGTGCTTTGGGGGTTTCAGCCTAAGCTTCGCTTGTGCAGTTATTCTGATGAGAAGTGAAAGATGCTGCCTTGCCTATCTCACTGTCCAGGGAGATAGGGTCCTTCCTCTACCCTGTGGTTTCTTCTTAACCTGGAGGGACCACAGCTAATGGTGAGAAGATCTTTGCGAGTCTCCCTGTGCATCCCTTGCTTGGCCTCCCAGCAGCAACTGTCAAGAATGGGGACAGCTTGATGCAAACTCTTGTCTGTCAGCATCAAAGCAAACCGGATGCAAGCATGGGACGAAGCAGGCCTCTGGTGGGTGATTTCTGAATACCGCATAGCGCCAGGGGTAGAAGGGATTGAGCTTTGGGCAGGAGAATGGGGAAGCTGAAAGCTCCACCAGGGAGGAACCTCTCTGGAAACACCGGGACAAGCAAAGAGGGTTTAACGCTGTGGACAACACCACAAGACAAGCCTGATAGCTGAAAAAAGCTGCAAGAATGGCAGAAGATTATGTGGCTTTTGCAGGGGCTTGCAAGCTAGAGGGACATCCACTAAACACGCAGTTGAGATCTTCAGGTATTTTTCCTCGGTTTGCAGGTAACTCCTGTCAATCACTGCTCTCCCAGCCTGGCTGCCAACTGGTACTCTGGCCTCATCAAGTTCCTCAGCCACCTGAAGTACCAAGAGATACATTGCTTTCCTCATCCAATTACTGATAAAGAAGATTAGGAAACTCCACAAGTCCAGATTTCTTTGCAAACTGCTTCCTCTGGGGCTTGGGTCCTGCCATCCCAATGGACCTGTTAGACTCTTGACTCATGAATTCCCTCCCAGAGCTGCTGCTGTACTGGATCCCAGTTGCCCTGGGCCCCCTCTCCATCAAGTACCCTATCTTTATCATGGCATCTTCAGTAGCCATGTCTACCTGAAGGGCTAATTCCTCCAATATCTCCAAACAACTTTAACTGCATTGGTGGAAAGCCGGGAATTTTATGTTGAGAGGAAGCCCAGAGCACCAGGAGGGTTCAGAGCCACTTCAGGGGCTGATTGCAGACCTCACGCTTCTTGATGTGGCTGTCCCAGCAGACAGGGGCATGGCACCAAGGAAAGAGCAGTGCCCCACTGCCCCATGATCTCGGGCTGGGATGCTATGAATTCTCTCTGCTCAAGAGAGGGGCTGAAAGGACTAGTTGGTACTGAATTTCCATGGAGGTTTTTCTGCTTTCTTTCTTCCGAAGAAAAGCAAGTTGCCCCTTTTGTCCGAATATATTCATGGCAGAGCCCACTCTCGCTGACAGGACTAGGAACAGAATCTGTCCCGCCATGATTACAGCTCGCGTTATCTCCGCTTAGACAGAAACACATAATAAATATTATGAGATTACAACTTGTGTTATCTCTGGCTCTATAGAAGCACAATAAATACTGGTGGGTTGCAGTGGGTGTTATCTCTAGTTATAGAGAAGCGTGCAATAAATCCAGGTAATTTCCCTGTTTGTTACTTCACTATCGAATCTCCTTGGGTCCGCTTTAACTTACACGACAGCAGCACACCACCTTGCTGACTTACATTATGTGACTGCTTTCCCACAGAAATCATGAGAAAAGGTCAGACATGCAGGGAACTACAGCAGGCTGAGTCCAGGGACGTCCTTAAGGACCTGAATATTTTTAGATCTAATGGCTTGTTTTAACTCAAAAGGGTGTGAAAATCCAAATCATGGCCCTGACCTTTTTTTACTTGTCCTGCTTTATTAAAAACAAGTTGGACTGGTTGAATGTTTCTGTGTTCGGGAATTAGTCAATCCAGACTCTTGGGTTTGATGTTTGGCCCCATCAGTAGCTCACCAGTTGACCCACAGCAAATGGTTTAAGGCTAGGTTATAATCCCCATCGATCACATGAGCAGTTCCATCAACGCCAATGAGGCTACTTGTGTGAGTAAGCACTCACCCAAGCGAATATGCGGCTTAGCTACCATAAAGCAATTAATTAATGTTCACAAAGCACTTAAGCTCCTTGGGAGTTTCCAGACCCAGAGAATTAGGTGTCCAAATTCCACTGAAATGCAGCTGGAGCTGGGGAGCTCAGTCACTGACGGCTGGGAATATCAAAGGCAAGGCACAGCACAGCACAAGGCTGTTACTTTTTGCAGCAGAAATATTTTCATCCAGGCCAATGATCTGTACTCCACATCTCCACACCATAGCAAATAACGGTGGCTGGGCGTGGGGTTTACGACGGAAACGTGCAGCTTCCCATTAAACCCACAACTGGAAGTCGGGAAATTCTGATGATGATCTCTTCTGCAAACTTTCCGAAGAGTCTAACTCCACCGTCTCTGCTCGGTGCTTTCCCGCTGCCATGTTTCTCTCAATTAAAAGCCCACGGTTCATTTTAAACGGCCTTGAGGGGCTGAAAAGGGGAAACTAGCGTGATTGAAATCCTGCATGTAGTGCCAGTAGACTTTGCTTAAGCTCGTCATTTATTGCCTGAATGGAAAGAGCAACAGTGAACATGAACATTTGCTCTCCCCTTTATTCCTGGCAGGGTCCCGGTGGCCCACATGTGAGCACTTTGCACTTGTTGTTGGTTGGGCTGGCGGAGGAGTGACAGGCGCGTACCGGGTGGAATCAATGCACGGCACAAGCAGATGTCCTGAGTGCCTCCCACACCCCAGCTCGGAGCTCAAATGCCAGCAACTAGTTTTATCAAGCTTTGCCTGGTTGCTGAGTTCGCTGACTACCAGAGCTTCCCAGATGCTTATCAGCACATGGATCAAGCATGGCCATTTATCACAGAAAACAGCCCAGCAGAGAAACTCCCAGCGGAGAAACTCCAGCAGATAAAGTCTGCAGGTCAGAGGTGCTTTGCTGAACTGAAAGGAGCTAAAAAAAAGCCCCTGGACACAAACAAAAGTCAGGGAACATTTAGACCCCAATCCAGCTGAAAGCCACATCCGCAGTTTGCTGAGCCAGAGGGCCAAAACTAATTGGCACAACACAAATTACTAATAAAACTCCACCAGAACCCTGTAAGCTGGGAAAATATTATTATACCTATTTTATGGACAGGGAAACTGCAGCAAAAAGGGGTGAAGTGACTTGACAAAGGTCACATAGTGAGTCAATGGCAGAGACAGGCCTAGCACCCCAGACCTCCGGCATGAAGCACTAATCACTAGGCAGCACTTATCTTGCAAGGACATGACCTCACTTAGTGTCACAGCTCGCATACCTTGCATGCATTCTTTGCAGAGTGCCTAAAATGCAAGGCAGGGAGCAAGCAGCTTGATTAACCCTGGGCTGACCTTCCTGAATAACTTCTCTGGCATGAAGAGGCAACCCAAAGCCTTTGCTCTCTTGTGAGTACTTCAGGAATGAACGGACTTACACCATGTTGATGTCAGGGACTGTCCTTGGAGAGCTTTCCAGTGGTGTAACTGGTATTAATAGAGCACCAGCACAAGGTGGTTGTGGAACAGCCTTCCAGTGGGAGTAGCAATGGCAAAGCACTTGATCAACGAATGGTCCATCTAGCCCAGAGTACTCTGTCTCTGTTAGTGCCAGACAGTAGATGCTTTAGATGGAGAGGATATGAACTGGGCCTGTCTCGAGTGATCCATCCTGATATCAGCCACTGTTGGTTTAAGGACATCTGAGGATACATCTCTGATTAACAGGGGGCTTGATCAGTTTATGAAAGGGATTATATGATGCAGTTATCTGTGGTAGAAAGGACCGCATTTGAGGACACTAAGTCCTGGGTCTTATCTGCCTAGCACAGCTCTGGGTGTGGGATGCAGTTGCAGTTCTTGTGAATCTTTGTAAATCCACCCTCTGCCTTTAGTAAACCCTGCTCTTCGTGGGAGAGCTTCTGTACTTCTGGCTTTTGTCATGGTTTCGACTCAGGGAGCTATTTTCTGGGGTTGACATCCTCCTCAGTAAATTGTTATATTACGGTGACCTCAAAGAACGGAGACTCCATCGTGCTTCAAACCAAGACAGACATTTCCTACCCCGAAACAAACCAAAAGGAGAACTGGCCTCCACTGCTATCCATGAGTCCTGCTAGGGGCAGAGGGCCAAAGAGCTAAAGAAGCCAGAGCTTCTGCCACAAGTAGCTCAGTCCAGCTCTGAGATTCAAAGGAAAACCCCAGAGTTATAAGCAGGGATCCTGGTTTTCTCCGATTTAAAAAAGATCCCCAATTTTTGGATTAAAAAAAGTAACCCTGAATCCACATTTTCCCATGATTAAAATGAAATGCCACTAATACGATATATATATAGTGGCGTTTAATTTTAATCACGGAAAAATGTGGATTTGGGGTTACTTTTTTTGTGCAACCATTGGGGATTTGGGGGGTGTTTTCATCCAAATGAAACACCACTATATAGATATCTATATATTAGTGGCGTTTCATTTTAATCACGGAAAAATGTGGATTCGGGGTTACTTCTTCATCCAAAAATTGGGGATTTTGGGGGTGTTTTCATCCAAATGAAACACTACTATATAGATATATACGTGTGTGTGTGTGTGTTTATATATATATATATATATGTATGTGTATGTGTCTATATATGTGTGTGTGTATATATATATATGTATATATACATATATATACATATATATATATATATATATGTATATATATGTGTGTGTGTGTATGTATGTATGTATGTATGTATTAGTGGCATTTCATTTTAATCACGGAAAAATGTGGATTTGGGGTTACCTGTTTTAATCTGAAAATTGGGGATTTATTTTAATCAAAGAAAACCAGGATCTCTGGTTATAAGGCACAGAGTTTTCTCTCCCTTCTGCGAGCTCTTCCCAGGACTCTGGTGAAGGAACTTAGCAACTCCTCAGCCAGCTGCCACAACAGCTCTTCTGCTCATGGGGCTGAATTTGGTTAATAATCAGAAGTTGTTGTTCTTCTTCTATCTTGCTTCTGAGCCCTCAATTACTTTCTACTCCAATTATAACAAGAGGAGCATGAACTAATGAGATTTACATAAATTATGATTTACATAAATTACAAGATTACCGAGTCAATTTCTAATCCTCCTCCTCCTCCTATTCATTCTGCACCAGTTCATACTGTTCTCTTGCCTGCTGAATGTAGGGTTTTGCTTGGGTACTTAAAATAATTTTCTGTGCTGATAATTATGAATTCAATAGATGTTCCTGGGTAGAAAAGAAAAGCTGCTGTATAGCAGAAAAGGCAGCGCAACAAATTGAGTTCTCTTTGAGGTGGAACGTATCATGCATAAAATGCATTTCCTTCAGAAATAATAATACCTTGGCTTTCTTTAGTACTTTTTATATAATTAAAGTGCTTTGGAGATCACTAAGAACCTGACCTTTACTTCCTGGTGCCAGCTGCAAGCACTTTATTATCTCCAGTCAGAGCGGGACTTGGCTGCCATGCCTTACACAGCTAGTGGTGAGTCTAAGCACCCACCACACTGCGCTCTCTCTTTCCCTTCCAAGTCCAAGTCTGGCACTGGATCTAATTCTGGCTCAGGGTCACCTTACCTTCCAACAGGGAGAAGAGGTCACATCACCCTCAGCAAGTGCTTTCATCATAGAAGAGTTTAAGGCAGAAATTAAACAAGACTAAATCTGATGGAAATGGTGGGGAAAAAAAGAGGTTGCTGGAATGCAAAGGCCCGAAAAAAATGTTTGTCAGCACACCAGGATTAATGTTTTGGGGCCTGTGGCAAAAATTTGGATCCCCTGACAAGTAGTCGAGACATTGGTTTTAGGCGCATACCCCTTTGTGATGAGCACAGGTAAGTGTAATGCTTGGAGAGGATGGGCACTCTCCAACATCTGATCTCCCATGGGTGCACTGGGGAGAGCAACTAAAGCTACTGGGAGCCTTTCTCCTTTGCAGAACAGTTCATGTGAATGGTGCCAGTGCTCTAAGATATGTCCACATCGCATCCTCCAGTGTGCCCAGGGTAGGAGGGTGCTCCCAAACCCACCATGCCCACTCACACATGCTAACCCCACACATGGGACAATTAAAGCCATTCTGGGGTCATCCCTCCCGGCCGCTCTTGCATCCACTAAAGACATTGGGAACAGTGTGAGGTCACTCCCAGAGTGGCTCCACCACCAGCTTTTTGGGTTTGGTACATGTGAGCCGGAGCAGGTGGGCAGAGCAGGGTGGTAGACACGGCCTCTGCTGGCTCTGGGCTCTCCTTGGAGTACTTCTTCACATCCTTGGAGGTTTTTAAGGCCTGGCTCAAGAAAGCCTTGGCTGGGATGATCTAGTTAGGGCTGGTCCTGCTTTGAGCAGGGGGTCAGACTAGTTGTCACCTCCCGAGGTCCCTTCCCAGCCTCATTTTCTATGATTCTTTGATTCCCCCCCCACCATGCTTGCATGCTTCATAAATTGGCTTCAGCTGAGGCTCTTTATCAATCCCAACAGGAAAACTGATACCAGCACTTTCCCTGCAGTGTGGAGATCAAGGCTACACGCACATCCGCTAACCTAACACACCTGCATAGCACAGTGTCCCTCCAGCCATAGCCAAACACACTTTGAGATAGTGTTTGTGTAAACAGGAGTGTGTATGCATGCTACAAGGACAACCAGAAAAATACACTGACCTGCCTTCATTTGGAAGCATTTGTTTGCATGCCCTTGGTGGTTCTGGCAGGCTGAGATTGGAGTTACATAACCAGCCAAACAAAGAAACAAAAAAAAGAGTTGCAAAACCCAATGTGGAAGCAGGGAGCTGGCAACTTCCCGTGATCTCCTCTTGCGTGCCGTGAGCATGACAAATGGGGCAATTTATTAGACCCCTCTAAGATGCCACCTTCAGATATTTGTCATGTCCATCTCTCTTGGCAACCCGATGCCTGAGCCTGCTGAGGCATGAATTACTAATGGATTAAGAGCCTTAAACATCTGCTGGCAGGAGCTTGAAAAGTCAGTCCCCATCAGACTCACTCTTCAGAGTCTCATGGAAGGAGATGAGTTATCCTTGGATGGCCTCGTGTTGCAGTGGTGAACATGCCGCTCCGTGCAGTGGCAATTGCTTCATTTTGTCCCCATCGAAGTGACTGGGAGGGTGGGGCTAGGTGCAGTAATATAGGAAGCGAAGACGCTCGTTTCTGGCAGGTGATTGGATATTCAGACCAGGCTTATAATTTATAGCAAAAAAACTTCACCTTGCCAAAGGCCAATCAGCTAACCAGAAAGCCTTTGTGGCAGCAAACCAAAGGCGAGCACGTCGAACGAAGCAAAGCTGCTCGCCTCGGGGAAGCTGACAGATGAGCCATATTTCATACCTGGCAATGACGAACAGTACGAGCCTGCAGCCGGCAGGACTTCTTCCATTGCGTTACCGCTACCTTGGGCGACCCAAGGGTTAAGAATAACATATAAGCTTTGCTGCCTCATGCTGCCGGCCTGAAAATATCTCAGGGCAGATTTCCTAGAGCAGCAATAAGCCTGCCTCCTTGGCAAGTACCCGGGGATGGTGAAAGGGAGGTGGGAGAGCTCCAAGAAGAAGCGGTCAAGCTCCCATTAATACCACCGTCTCCCAGTCATGGTGGACATCACATGGCTCCTAGGCTTCAGGGTTTGGCATGTATCTTTTGATATACAACGTGTATTAGTTTTGCAAAATCCCACTCGGCTGGGGCATGTCTTTTTTTGAGAGCCAAGGAAACACTCTTTTGTTTTTCAGGGTCAGGTGTTGATTTTAGGACAGCTGTCTGATGCTTTCATGGATGGGTAAAAGGTATTAGCTAGGTCTCCCTCCACACTGGGCAGTCAAGACGGCAGCCCTCACCCACTCTAGGCAATGCCCAGAGCAATAGAGTACCCTACCCAACATACCAAGGGAACGTGTTGGAGTCTAAATATCTAGGCTATGATGTCCACAAAAGTCCATATTTCATTTCTCTTGAAATGAAGAGCTCCTTTGAAAGGCCTAATCCCAATGCTTTGCACTCACACTGTCTTTCATCCACCTCACAAGGACTGATTCAAATGGGCAGGGAGGCCAGCACGTATCACACAACTCATTTTACAGGTAATGAACTGAGGCAAAGGGCAGTTACGTGACATGAAAGAAGCTGCCAAGCAAGTCAGCGGTAAAGTCAGACCTGGAGCTCAGGTGTTGGTGCTCTAATCATGGGCCTGTATTCTCACTCCTACCTCGTTTTCTAGTTGAACCGCTCCTCGCTATCAGACAGAGAGATCAGCCCTGGTACACGGGCACTCGAAAAGAGAAAGCCGGCTTCATTCTCTATAGCCTGTCCCTGATAGCTATGCTGTTCTTCAAAATGTCTTTTGAATGAATGGTCTCTACAGGTGGGAACTATGCCGTGGGCACATCAGAACAGGAGACTTAAGGTCACAAGAGACATAGCTGTCAACTTCCATATCAACAATGGCTCCGATCAATCCTCGTTTCGGTCTCTGTTCTGAAAATGTCAGAATATTGGACAAGTCTCCATAGGTGAGGTCTCCATATCTTTCATCCACATATCATTGACGCTGATGCCGCAGCGCAGTGTGGTGTTTGCGGGTATTTCTAAAAGGGGAGAATGGCTGGAGGTGTGAGGAATTCGCTATCGTGGGTCCCTAAGGAATCTCAGCATTTTCTTTCTGGAGAACATCTTATTTGACTTAAATCTGGGCTGCGCTTTGGTAAATTAGACCATCTTTTTGGATGGCATCTGTACAGAATGTGGGGCAAGTGCGGCAAGGGCTGGAGTCAGGTGCGCTGGACAATTGAGAGGGAATACCGGACCTTTTAGGTTAAAAGGAACTGGAAGCCCCAGACGTGAATATAATGAGAGATTTCCGCTGTGTCCACATGCAAGCACCCAACCAAAAAACCGAGAGCACTGGCTCCAGTGGTATGGAAAATCCACCCACACCAAACTCCTGCCATCGGGTATAAAGCTACAAGCCTCCCATCAGAACAAGCTTTCCCCCTGCCTGGTAACCTCAGGAATCATCCAGGCCCACCAGAAAGTTACCCTTTCTGAACACCATGTATGCCATGCATCATTAGCAACTGAAAGCCACCATCAATTAAATGCCCTTGGGTTACTTATTGTGCGTGAAATGAGTTTAGTGTCCCAACCCAGCTCCCAGTGGATAGACACAAACCCTAGGGACACCCAACTGGCACAGCTTCATAAAACCTTCAGAGAAAGACTCCATCAAGACAGAACCGGCCACAGGTCCTGAAATACTCCTTGCTCCTTCCAGATCAGGATGAGACCAGGATGGTTGAGTAACAGTGAGGATCATGTGCTGAATTTTACCTTGGTCACGGGACTATGAATAACAGCACGCCCAACGGTGCCCACTGTAGGGCTGGTACTGTTCACTACATTTCTACTCCCCAACTGTAGTTCACTGGAAAGCTTTCACTTAATCATCTGAGTGGTCAGGCACGCAAGCCAGCAACGTGGCTCAATGTTCATTTTCCTTTCCACAACTGCTTATTGTTCCAGCACATTGTAATGCACCAAACGTCTGAAACTCATTTGAAAGCAAGAGACCTTTTCATTGTCAAGTTCTCCGGAGGCAGCGGGCACCTGCTTTTTTCAGCTGTGTTTGGCTGGATGTATGCAAAGCACAACAGACTTCCTTCATTGTTTGCATTTCATCACTTAGCACCTGACTGCAAGTTACCGCACATCACACCGTGTGCCCTACCGGGCCTGACGCAACTCCATGCAAAATTGGCAAACTCCTCTTCCTGCCCACAACAAAGCCCTCTCCTGGTGCAGCACCGTGGGCGACATGCTGCTCTTACCACACCAGATTCACTAAATTGCTCCTAACACCTCTGTACAGATTTGTAGGAAGTGAAGCACAAGTCCCATTAAAAACAGAGGAGCTCATGTTCATGGTTTGAAGACCCTTGTACCTATACTGCTCAGAATTACAACCAGGTGATGAAACTTGAAAGCAAGTCATCTATTGCAGAGACTAGGGGTTCGGTGTTGACATGGAAGAAAGAAAGCTACCCTGCAGTTTGACCCTTGAAAAATGGGAGTCACAAAAGGGGATCAGGGGCCTGTTGTTTTGTTTTTGGCTGGGCTCTTTGAACAGTATTATAGCAGCATCTGAGAACCAGATGTACTCAGTACTATACAAATAGGAAGCTGAGGCAGCCTCTGCTCAGATGGCTACAACCCAAGGAAATCCTATTGGGACCCAAGGAAAGGTTCACCAGCATCAATGCCCAGTGTCATGCTCACCACAGACTCCCCCTCTTATGCACCAGCCCTACCTGCAATATTTTCCACACCTTTTTACCACTGAAGTCTTCTGCATGTTGGGCAATCCCTCCTGCTTCTCTGGTCCAGCATCTTCCCGAGGGCATGGCCAGCTCCTTCCCAACCCGGCAGCCTCAGGGGATTGCAGATAACAGATCAAGCCTCTCTAAGACACCTTCTGCCCTCGTCTGCCTTGCAAGGTGCATCCTGGAAGGTGCAACACCTGGGCTGCCCACCTTTTGGCTGTCCTCAGACAGGCAAGGCTCCTGTCTTTAGGGTCGCTGGGTGTGGAACCGGGCCCGAGGGGTCTCCCATGGAGGAAAGTGGTGTGCTGCTTCCTACCAGTAGACTTTAAAGAGGAGAGAAAACTCAGGGAAAGCGGTGGGCAACCCCCCAAAAAAACAAAAAACCCCATCAGTGAGCTTTGCAGGGCAGATCTGGGCAAGAGCCTTCCAGCAACCTCAACTCTGAGGCAGCCCGAAGCGCTTGGCCCTGAGAACAAGCTCTGCTGGCTTTGGTACGCAGCACTGCACATACAGCAGCTCTGCATCTACAAGCTAGAAAACCAGGAAAAACGGACCTCCTTCAGCTCATGTGAAGCTTTCGTGCTGTTTGCTTACGTGGCCCATTTCATTCAGCAGACACAGGACCTGAATTGGGACCGTCCACCTGCGAGGACAGACAGGCCCGAGGGGATGTCAGCCTGCTGTAGCCCCTGGCAGCAGCTATTTGCATCCACAGCTCCATAAGAGAAGGTTTCTTTTACATCTGGGGGAAAATGGCTTTTCTGCAACTCAAAAAGAGTTTTTCCAAGTATGTCAATTGGTATCACACTTCAGATCCTTCCCGCCCAGCGCTCTGCACTAAAAAGCAGCAGACATAACCCTCCAGCCTGGACAGAGGAAGGAGGAGGATGAACCTCTTGTACCTGTGTATCATGTCGTGTGACTTGAGCCAGCAAATAAGGAAAGTCCTCCCCAGCTCTCTTGGGTGCTGCCTCTTGACTGGGATTTCCAGGCTCCCCCATTTCAGCCCCAGCATGAGATGGAAGTGACTTTTTACCCAGGCATTTATTTTTTGTGAAAGACTTGGTTTTTTTCATTGCGAGTGAAAAATCAACACAGATTTTCGTCCCTTCTTTTCTTTGGGTGGCACTGAGAGTTTCGTGGGGTTGACACAAAAAGGCTGACTGGCACACTTGGCCCTGTTTTAGTGCTAATTGTGCCCATTAGCAGCTGAGCCCTTCCAGCCTGCAGGAGAGGTTGGGATACCCAGCTTCCAGTCCGCATTCATGGAAGCAGAGAGCCGAGTCCCTGAGAAAGCTCCGAGCCCCCGCCCCGCTCCCCTCAGCCCGCAATAGGCCCGTTACACCAAACCGTGGCAATAACTTTCAAAGGCTCATTTAAAAGGCACAGACTTTTGTTTAAAGTCTCCAGACAACGACATCAATAGCTTGGTGAGCAGACAGATTATTCACAACAGGTTTCTCAGAGACTTCTTTTTCTGCAAGCAGTTAAAACAGCTCGACTGGACGGAGGAAAAACCAAACGTAACATTTAGTCCACTGGTTCTTCCTGGCATGGGGATGGCGCCAGGGGGCCTGAGCAGTAGAAAAGCTCAGAGAGCAAAAGCACCAGGATTTCGTAAGAAGGTGGCATTACAGTGTCACTAAAAACCATCATGAGATGGGAATGCTGTCTCTTCCGGGGACACCATTGCTTCCCGGAGAGCACCCTGCAGCTGCGAGCCCTCGGGGGCCGAATACCAAACCAGTGACAGCCGCAGCCTGCATAGAGCTGTCTCTGCCGACCTCGTGTGGCCGTATCCGAAATGAGCAGGATTCCCAGCTGCTTTTCAATCCAGCGCGCTGCAAGCGTGTTGCCAGTCAGCACGTAGCAAGCTCATTGTCAGCCCAAGCAGGAGGCACTGGTGCACCTTTGTGGTGGATGGGATTTTTTTGCCAAAGTCTAATTTAAATCAGGTGAAGGCCTCGTTTCTGGGAAATGATGAATCGAGTCGAAGTCTGGCATAGAAGTTGGGGTCCTGGGTGGGGGGTACTACGGAAACATGGCTTCTAACATCAGCAAAGAGATTAGTCTGCTGTGTGACCCAGGGTAAGACAAGCCCCTCCAGGGGCCTCAGTTTCCCCATCTGTAAAAGGATCGGCATGCTACTCATCCCTTTTGGAAATGTGTAGATTTCTATAAAAACCCAGGTATTGTGCTGTTGAACTGCTGGTCATACATGTAGCTGGTGATTGTTCAAAACCCCCCTTCTCCCACTCGTCACTCCCTTGAGAAGGCCCAGGAGAAGTGAATCTCGCCAAGTACAAAAGAAAAAAAATGCCCTCCGAGTTATTTTTTCCTCTGAGCACATCCCCTGCTCCCCAGGCTAGAGCTGACTTCCTTTTATGCCTTGCACTGAATTGTTGCGGGCACTTTCCCTATGGATAGAGCACCATGCCCAGCTCCAAGCTCAAGCCTTGTCCTGCCAAATTGGGTCAGCCCGGAGGCTGCTTTCAGCTGCCCCCAAAACAAGGAGCGTTGCAGTTCAAAAATGCTGTGCAGATCCAAACCAAATGCTTGAGGAAAGCAGACTCTGAGCCCCAGGCAGTCACCAGAGGCAGGGAGAAGGGGACAGCTGCAGACTGAGCTGGATACTACATGCTCCCTTCCCGAGAGGGCTACAACTGAAATGGCACGTGCCGCTTGGGGTCGGTCTGAAGTCGGGGCCTCTGCCTGGAGCCACAGCGGGACGCAGAGCTCCTCCAGAGAACGGCTGCCTCCCCGGGCTAAGCACTCTGTGGCCGTGCTCCCAGCACAATCCCTACACTGGCAGGCAAGTTCTTTGGGTAGATGTGATATCTTTATGAGACCAACTAAATAGTTGGAAAAATTGTTCTTTCCAGGCTTTCGGGCCCAAACACCCTTCTTCAGGCATTGGGAGACTCTGGTCTAATAAAAGATATCACATCTACCCAAAGAACCTATGTCCTTAGACGAACACGGCTCCAACCAACAGCCCTGCGATCCCTACACTGGGCACTTGGAAGGGCTGGAGGGAGGGAAATTGGTATTCCTTAGATATGCTGCAGTCACTGGCATGCCTCATAGGCCTCTGAGCTCTTACAGGGGATACATCAGGGGCCAGTATCCAGGTCTGAAATTCTCCAGGTCTGAAATGAAGCAGCACAACGGCAGTGCAGCTCTCCCAACCCTTGTCTGCAAGACTTTCCCCCATCCCTGCTTGCTCAGGGGTGAATTCCTAGCTGTTGCTCTGCCTGCCAACCAGGGTGCTAATCATGACAGTGTTTTTCTGCTGCAGACATCTGCTCGCAGAGAACTGGACTGTGACCGCCGGCTCGAATCACATGGGCTACTGAACTGCTGACCGATGATAATGATTTTCAGTCGCTGCTGACCCAGTCTGCATTTGAACCAGTGACCTAGAAGTGAAAGACTCCATGCCCTGTTACCAGTCCCCTGGGATCTGCAATAATCCTAGGGCTATGTATGAAGATTGCAATAGAAATCTGTGACAGATTGAAATGGGAACCATTCTGCCGCCGGTCCAAAACAGCAAAGCCATAAGAAACTGCCATAAAGGGAGCCCTAGCGCATCTGAACAGAACAGATTTGCAGCTCCAAGAGCAGAAAAACCAGATGCAAACTCCGGGAACCACTGAGTGATTGCATTGCAGCATCCTTGGCTTCAGAGAGAAGCTATCTACCTTTTCTAAACACAAAGGCTTTTGCTGTTAAATCTGCATGCAAGGGTTAGATGCCAGGTTCCCATTAACTTAATGGTAACAATTCATTATGCAAACCACCAAAGGAGCTGTATGAATCTCAGCCTCCTTCATTCATTTTGTGTTGCTGGGAAAGATTTCCCCCCTCTTTCAATAGTCATCTTTTCAGCAATTGATTCCCTGCATTTTCCAGAACAAAACCACATTTTTCTTAGATCCTCCACTAGTTAGATCTGCTGGCCTAGCAGAATAGTGGGATGAGTGGTCAGAGCATCTGAGAACATGCACTTGTAAAAATGACACACACAAGTAATTTGACCAAAAATTAAGCCAGATTTAGAGCTACCTGATGGACTTGGGGCACATCTATCCTCTGGTTACAGGGGTGACCATAGCACAGGTGGGTTGCACCCTAGCAAGCTGAGCGCAGGTACTGGCAGCAGTGTAAGCATGGGAGTTTGGTCTTCTGTGCACCCCATCTTGAGTCTGAAGGAGCCAGGGATTTATTCTTTTGACTGTTGCAACCTCTATATGCCCCAAAGTGATTATAGGGAAGAATGAAGTCTGTGCTGCTTCATTCTGATTGATACATATTTATACACGCACAGGGGCCCCCAAGCTGCAGTCACACCTGATTGCATATGGACTTGCTCTCAAACATGGGAACATAAGGGAGTAACTAGCTAAGGTTCATACTTTAGAGGACAGCGTGATGCTCCAACACCTCCCTCCACCGTGGACAGATTGTGCCTGGCAATACTAGGGTTTGAGCAAGTAAGTGTTCCCATGATGCCTTATTTGCATCATCCATCAGCAGGTAAGGATATGGATAATGTCTTTCTGCAACTGGTGACCTCCCTGTGTCTGAAGCAGGGTGTTTGTACCCAAAAGCTTGCAAAGAACAGTTTTCCAACTATTTAGTTGGTCTAATAAAAGAGATCACATTTACCCAGAGAACCTTGTCTGCCTATGTCCTTAGACCAACACAGCTACAACCAACAACCCTAGTAGCAAGCATGGCAGACTATGTTCGTTAACCACTAGGTCTGACAAGGGGCCACATCAGAGCATCACAATCCACCCTCACCCTGCCAGACTCAAAACAAGGCACACAACAGTCACCTTTCTTCTCTAAGCTTCTCCAAAAAAAAAATCTCTTCCAAGACAAATGGGGAATGGGGCAGGAAGTGTCCTAGAAGCAGGAAATGCCTACAGGCCCCATGTGCCACCGTGGGCTCACACCAGCCCCTTTGATGCATAAAAAGTGCCAGTTTATTATGCTGGGTCCATCCCCAGGTGTGAACTTCATCCCCTGAGGTGACTGTGCACTGTGGCTGGGGAGCGATCGCTGCGGTTCATTGGGTGCTTTATCCTTGGATGTGCATTTTTGCTTGTTGAATAAAAAAATATCGTCAAAGAGACTTCCCGACTGTCCCCAACACACGACTCAAGTGGGATGCATATGGCACTGCACTGTGGAGAATACCCCCCACCCTCCAACCCTTTGGCTTACTGTCCAGCTTGGAAAGATGCCCACGGGGCAGGGAGGGACCCAACCCATGCAGGAAGTGGAGAAAAGCTCTCCGTCTCTATAGTGGGATGCCAGCATCCCCTCACAGCTGAAGCAGGGCTGCATAGTCCCAACATGCATGGCAGACAATGCTGGTGAACCCTTACCACAGCAGACCAGCTAGCTGCATCCATCCCTTGCTTGCCTCATCCATGCCCTCACCCCATCGTGAGCTTCCTGGAGTCCAGCCTTGTCCAGCAGAACTGGACTCTTGAAGCAGGGCCCCCACCAAGCTCCCACTTCTCAAGTTCATAACCTGCTGAGGGCAGAGCGAAGAGCTTGGCCTATTGCCATGAGACAAGGAGCGGAGAGAAGTTAAATTGAGTTCCACGCAATCTCCATCTCCCGTAACGGTCACCCAGCACTTAATGGCTGCGGGCCAGCTGCACAGCCTCTCAGAGAAAGGGAGGGTATGGCATCTGCCCTTTGCAGACCTAGTAGAAGACCTAGTGGAAGAGTTACTTCTGCAGTGACCCTTGGCAGGCAGCCTGACCTCATGGAGGAAGCTGAGACACTTTAAAAAAAAGGATATTTAATGGTTGAACAGGAGGTCTCCAAGAAACGTGTTCACATTCAGTGTCCTGCAAAATCATGCTATATGACCTGGTCCTAAAGACAGCTGCATGTTGCGAATCACTGGGAATATTTAAAAATGCAAATGCTAGACAGGCAAACACAAGGTGACCCCTTGTGCTATTTTTTTCCCGTGGTAGGATGCAGTTGGGTCCTGCTCCCACGCTGTAAGATAAAGGCACCGGCACCCAAGAGTTGTTCTCTGAGAGCCCCATCAAAGCCCTTGGGAGTCACTGGGAAGACTCCCATCAGTTTTCACTGGGCTTTGTCTCAGGCCCCCACAAGACAGAGAGAGAGAGATCAGTGCTAGGTCCAGGAATGATGTCAACCAACAGGTCTCCTCCCAGTAAAGAGGAAATCTTTCCGATGGTGCAACACAGGCAGCTCTATGCAGTTAGGTGCCATGTGAGCCGTGCATAGCTCTACCCATCAGCTAATCACAGAAGGTGCAACTTAATGGGGCTGGCACTTTAAAAACAAACGGAGTTGGTAATTTAGAAATCGATGGCTCATCGGTGCCTAGCAAGACAGAGAGCAAAGTGCTTTCAGGACTGCGGCTCCAGCGAGCCAAACTGAGTCTCCTGCCGTAAAGGAAATGGGCCTTGTCTTTTACTGCCTCATCTTCAAAGGCTTTTGTGTGATTGGTCTCAAGCAGCAGCAGCTCTCATAGACCGTCCAAAGCATATCAGGGATGATTTCCAGCTTTCAATGCCTCTCATGTTCTAGACTGTCCTATTTAGGGTTTTTTGCTGTGCCCATTCAATTGAAAAATGGCCCAGCCAGCAGCACCGTTGTAAAGGCCAAGTAGGACAAAGTGATGCCGCAAAGGACTGTGCAGCCTGCTTCAGAGTCCCATCGCCACGCTATTACCCAGAGACCTGGATTGAGGGGAGGGGTAATTTTGTGGTAGCATTTTTGATAACACCACTTCATAAGCAGGGCACAGAAAAAGCACATTGCACACCTCTCAAGGCTTTTGATGACTCCTGAATTGCAGCGGCTGCCTTTTGGAGAGCTGCCCCTGTGGGAAACTGCCTCTCCGCTCTGTGCCTGATTCAGTCCTCTGCAGTGCCCTCAGGCACCAAATTAACACCCAGGGAAACGGGCCCGCAGCAATGAAATTGCTGGGAACTAAAACAGTCACCAGAGGCAGCCCCTTGACCTGGTTTCTGCCATTCCCCACCCTTTGCTGAAACACCAAAGGAGATGACCATGGCTCGTTCGATCCTGTACTACCCCTGGGACCCCAGCACATCACCAGCTATATCAAAAGTGAATGTAAAGGAAGGTGATTTTTGTATACATCGATCAAACAGAAGCTACAACCTAGAATAGGATTTAGGGGAGCAGAGGACGTGGATGTACGTGAATTATGGTAGCTTCCTGCATGTGATTGCATCTCAAGTGATTGGCTGCACTCAGTGATTATACGAGCCTGCTTCCTGCTTGGAGCTAAAAGAGCTGCTGCTTCAATCAAGCAGTGAAGGCTTGTGGTTTTGGTGCTGAAGGCATCAGATTTGATCACTGCTGATGACCATGGCTTGTGGATGCAGGTGGCCAACATAAACCCTTAAATTCAAACATCTGGAAACACAGATGGCCTGTGCGTCCTTTATAAAGGCAAAAGTGTTTCTGATCTGACATCAGTTAATGTGGTCGATTTGGTTGCAAAATATCCCCCTTCACAACCTATCAGTGGACCCCAGAGGTAATTCTAGCTAATGCATCCAATAGGATGCAGACATCACACCCCCAAACAGCGGCACTGTTGCAGCAGCTTTCCCATACTCTTTCCCTCCTGAAACACTGGCAGCTCGGTCTCACCTTTATCTACTCTGTTTCCATTGAGGCCAAGCTGTCTCTCAGTTTGTCCACCCCCTCCCTAAGTCTGCAGGTTTTAAACACCCATAGCGAGACATCTCTAGGAAATGTTTCTAACTGCCAAGTGATGTGACGCCCTTTGCCTGGGGCAGGGGAACAAGAAGGAGCAGAACCCACAGTCTGTTATTAGACCTTTAACTCAGACACAAATAAGTGCAGTTCACTTCTCATGGAGAATCTGAAACCTTTGCCGCCATGGTCCTAGGAATGTGTGTTTTGCTTGCACCAGTGTCACCTCGTGGGATTTCCATCGCCACCGGTCCCTGAAGCATGGTAATGTCTCTGGGTCTGTGTCACCAGATGTCATAGCCCTGCATGGGCAAACGCTGCTGTCCACACGCTGGTGAGCACAAGGCCAGCTGAGAGTCTGAGCCCTAGGCGAGACGCGAGGGAATCCGAGGAGGAGGTGCAGGAGCAGACCTCGTAGCCGTTCTCCGAACGGCTCTCGTCGTGCTGCCCTTGCCTGGAGCGTGCCCCAGTCCTGCTGCTCCCTGCTGCCTCTGGCGAGTCGGACTGCATGTCGCTGCAGACCAGCCAGTCCTTTGCGATGGACTGCGGGTACCCGGGCTCTGCCTCCATGTCGCTGTCCAGCACCTTCCAGTACTCCTTGCCCCTGAAGAAGTAGGTTGCGCCTGTGGGGGTGGGAAAAAAAGGACAGACAGGATTAGCAGGGGCACGCTGGGGCACTCATTCTGTCACTCATCTCCTGTCCTGTACCTACAGCATGCAGTGGCCTCTATGGCACCAAATGACCACAGCAGGCAGGGCACACCAATGACCAAAACACCTGTTGGGCAGGGTTACAATGACTCCCAACCTGAACGGACATTTTGTGCTCTTCCACCCGCTCAGCACGGCACAGCGGTACAATCACTAGTGGTACAGTACAACCCCTAGTGTTTGCTTATGCTTCTGGTCTCTAAATCCATCCGGTATTTATGGCTAAGGTAGGGGTCTCATTCACATATGCCCCTCACCACTGGTGGTACAAGAGGCTTAATAAGGCTGGAAGAGAAATCTGGGCATGGCCTTGGCTGCCTAAGTTGTCTAAAGGGGCTTGAATGTTGATATGCCCAGAGGGACGTATTCTGAGGGTCTGATGGTGCCTTCACATGTAGCGATTATTGAGGCAAAAAACAGCAAGGGATATGAGGGGCATGGGAAAGAGCCGAACTTCATCTATGTGCGTTGTTCCTCCAAGCCAGGCATCCTCAGCTTTCACGTCAGTGCTGCAGCTTTGCAGAATGCCATATGCATCATTTTGTGCTTATGCTAAAGGGTGAGGTGGTTCACCAGGCCCCGCACAGACCTCTGGCACAGGAGAGGACAACATCCATTAAGAAGTAGACACATTTTGACTTCTCCAAACATATTCCCTGCCTGTGAAGGACTCCTGTCACTGTGAGTGATGGGCCATGCTCAGCAGCTTCCTAGGTTCAGTGTGATAAGCCCCTGGTGATGTTCCCCTTCTCGCGGTGGTTTAAAGGTTGCTATTATGCTTTTAGCCTTGCCAATAAATCAAACTGAAAGTGTCCCTCTCTTGTAAGCACTCTCTGCACTGAAGCGAACGCCCACCAGTAACGGCATTTCCACCGTTTCCCCAGGGAAGCTAAGCCATGTCTAATAACTCTCATCCCTGAGAAGCACATCCGGACAGGCAAAATATCTACCATAAGATTATTTCATTTTTTTTTACATGCTCCTTTTTCTGGCAAAAAACCCTCCACACACACTTCAACAAATATGAACAACCCTCCACACACACTTCAACAAATATGGCAAATGACAACATGCCCAAACTGCCTTACAAACAGGCTCAGTCAAGAAAAAGGATCAAGTATCATCTGTCCCATCTTACATGGGGCTTTGAATGGACAATCTCAGCACCTGGAAGTCCACTGACTTTCATGGAGCAACTTGCAAGACTGAGATCTGTGACTGTGCTCGTGACTACCTCTCACTTAGTGTCTGTGCAGCACCCAGGGTGGGAGGGCCCTGATCCTGTTCTTAACCAAGCAACAAAATAACTGGGCAGAAGTGCTGCATGTGTCATGTTTCCTGAGCGCCTAGGAGATGGGCTGGAAAAATCATTCTGAAGAAAAGAAGCATGTCCATAGCAAGCAAGAGATGACTTGAGGCCAGTGCCAACATGGGACGGAACGGAGTTGCATCTGTAGATGCCAGCTCTGAATATGACCTTATAAAAATACAAGTTCTTTACCTCTCAACATGGCATATGAGAAGATTGGAAGAATTGGGATATTTAGTCTAGAGATCAGAGGGGCAAGGCAGGAATTGATAAAGAGTCATCAAAGACAAAAAGGGTTATTAGAAAAAGGATGGGGATCAATTGCCCTCTGTGTCCACACGGGACAAGGCGAGAAGTAACAGACTTAATTTGCAACAAGGAAGATTTAGGTTAGCTATTCGGAAGAACTTTCCAGCTACGAGGGTGGTGAAGCATTGGCATAGATTGCCTGAAGAGCATGTGGAATCTCTGTCATGGGACGTCTTTAAGTACAGGTTGGACAAACATGTGTCTGGGAAGGTTTAGACAGGGATCGTCCCGCCTTGAGCAAGGATTAAAGGTCCCTTTCTATGATGGGCATCATAGAAAGGGATGTCTGAGGTCCCTTTCTATGATGCAAACAGCGCAGGACAATCTCCCAGGAACTGCAAACACTCTTTTTTGCACTTAGCAAGGATGAGGGAAGCTTTGTATAAAAATCATATTAGATGGTGGTGCATAGCAATAAAGGGACTTACAGTAGCTGTGTAGAGACCCAAGTGAAGAACAACCTCATATCTGCCAAAAGCATCAGAGGAATGAGAACAGAGAGGTGTTACCTACACTGGGGTTTGTCTAGGGCCATGCTCCGCTGTTGCAAACATGTGCTATGACGTGTTCAGTGAAGTCAGGGAGTTACTGTTGTCAGAAGCTCTGACCCTGTAGCCAGCAGGGCTAACAATACCCTGGCATGCATCAATCAATGCATCTCCAGTAAAACCAAAGAAGTGATTCTCCCACTCTCCTCGGCATTGGAGAGACTGCAGCTGGAGCACTGCACTTTAACAAGAACGTGGTAACGCTTGAGAGCATCCAGAAAAGGGCCACTCGTATGATCGGAGACTTGCCCGGCAAGCCATACGAGGAAAGGTTGAGAGATCCGGGACTCTTCAGCCTGAAAAAAAGAAGGCTGAGAGGGGACTTGGTAGCAGCTTACTGCTACATCAGGGGAATACATCAAGGACTTGGTGAACAACTGTTCACCAGGGCACCCTTGGGGAAAATGAGGAATAATGGTCACAAACTCTTGGAAGACGGTTTCAGGCTTAACATTAGAAAAAAATTCTTCACAGTCAGGATGTCCAGACTGAGGAATAAGCTCCCTCCAGAGGTGGTGCAGTCACCTACCCTGGAAATCTTCAAGAGGAGACTGGGCGGGCACCTTGCTGGGGTTACTTGACACCCAGTTATCTTTCTTGCTTGGTGCAGGGGGCTGGACCCGACGATCTGCCGAGGTCCCTTTGGGCCTTACAATCTATGAATCCATGTGCCCCATCTTAATACAATGTGGAGGCATCGATTAGTCTTGATACTAACGTCTGTCCATCTGTGTCTGTGCATGGTGCATGTGTTACGTGCATCCTATATATCTAGCCAGCCATCAGCATCTCCTACTGATTCCCTGGGGTTTTAGCTTTTAGGTCCCACACCTGAAAAATGAGCCGGCCCGGTTTAGTTTAATTCATCAAATCGTGGTCTGAAGTGCTATGGATGCTGTCAGACATATTTTAGGCACAAGAATGAGGACAAGGTTTCATACACGTGACAAGTAGCAGCCATGAGCTATGTGTCACTTAGTGATGCAGAATACTCCTAATTACTGACCAACAGCTTGCAAGACTCATGTCACAGCCTCACCACAGGATAAAACTGCATTGTAATGAAATGTCACAGCTCTGCACACAAGCTCTCACGATAATTCCAGCAGTTGTGGTGCAGCACTGCTGTGAATGGTGTTTTTATTCCTAGTCTGCATTTAGGAAGTCTCATTAATGAAACTGCTGGCATTAATGTGATTTCTTTTTTGTCAATATGGCTACGCCAGAAAAGCCTAACGTAGATGCAGTTATACCAGGGTGACGTGTGAAAAATTGTACAGCTTAGTTCAATTAATCAACTTGGAATAAGCTACTTCAGTATAAGCATTTCTGTACTGGCATAATGGTGTCTATATTAACACTTTACCTAGGCTGCCATAGTTAAAATAATAAAGGATTTAAGCACAGTTAAGATGTGAAGGGTATTTCCCCTCCATCAATAGCATGGAGACACTCACCATCTGACCATCTCATTGCATCGTCTAACGGGCTTGGGATCCCCTTCCACAGAGCGGTCTCTGATGGATAGCTGGGGTCCATCCTCCGCTCATGGTCATCGTAACGCCAGTAGAGATTGTCCTTAAAGAAATAAGTCTTGTCATTGTGGGCCCAGGAAAAAGCAGCATCGATGCCTCCCGGTGGCAAGCCAAAGTCCGAAATTGGCCGAGGGTATCCTTCCTCCACGTTATTGTCTTTGAACACCCAGTATCTGTCTCCTGGGGAAAGGAAACATGCAGGTAGCAAGATCATTTTTGCTTTGCAGCAGAGGTCAAGTTTCGTTGAACAAGGTTACACTTCCTGACCCGCTGCTATGACAATCCTTAGCTTTGATTTCACAGCACTCTGGAAAGGGAATGATAACTCAACAGCTTGTCAGGAAATAAGTTTCCAGCGGATATTTGCTTTTTGCGTGTCGGATTCCCACTTGAATACAAATGTGGGAGGCATTAGGGTTCCAGAACATGAACATGAACACACCAATTACGCTGTACAGTCTTAGGCTGGTCCTCTAAGTCTTGCATTGGGTTATGGTGCTCCATTTCCTTCCCAGTTGATTTCTTGTTAGAAATAAGGCCTAACACAGAGGTTTGGAGGGCAAATGGGGCAAGTGGTGCATGTAGTTCAACTCTGAAAGAGAAAACACTCACTACCTTGGCAAAAGGAGACCCCATGTTTTTTCTTATTCGTTCTGTTGGATTTAAAAGATCTGCTTATACTGGGGAGCACCAGGCCACCGGGGTGTTGGAGCAATAGTAATATTTGAATATCTCACAGCCCTCAGTGCATGTACCTCCACAGCACCTGTGAGGTAGGGAAGTGTCAGCATCCCCATTTGCTCAGATGGAAATGAAGCACCAACTAAGTGACTTGCCCAAGGTCACATAGGGAGTCTGTGGCAGGACAGGGAATTGAACTGTTTTCTTCCAAGTGCCAGATTTTTGTCTTAACCATTGGATGAGGCTTCTGCTTCATGAAATGTCTGAGAGAGCCAAGTGCCCTGAAGTACCTCCATTGTGATCTTTCATACATCAGCCCACCTGGGCCAAGGAACTTGGAGGGAAGTAGGGGGGAGACCATTCCCCCGCCCCACCCCGGGTTTCTAGCATCTTTGTAAGAGTACACACACCTGCACACACACCCACACGCACCCGTACAGACAGGCCACTGCAACCAGCTGAATGTTGGTGATGGTGGTTGGAGAGAGAAGCATTACCCTAAGGCCCGAAGGAGCGTCTCGGATTCAGCTGTACAAGCCAGGCAGGACCATTAATTCATCACAAGGAGCTGAAGTGCCTTGTGTTTGTGTAGAGATGAGCACATCGTCGCTTGAGGCTTCCAGCCTGGGACTGGCATCCAGCTGAGACGCAGCCCTAATTTTCACTAGCTTGGATCTTGTCTGCGCCCCTGTCCAGCGTGACCTATGACCTTGCTAACTCTTGGATCCAGGCCTGCTGGTGGCTCCTCCATCACAAATGAGCAAGCGGGCAGGGGCCAGTGGCCCCATCCCCACAATACAAATGGTCACTGGAGCTGCACCAGTGCAAGGAGAGGAATTAGCTGCTACTTGTAAAAGGGACATTGCAACATACTTCTCCTAGGAGCAGGGAAGGCTTTGGGACTCCACACCGCTGTTCAGAGGCATTCCTGGGGCCTGCGTCTTCCTGGTAGCTGTGCACCACCCCTTAATGCACATCCCTGTTTAGCTCTCGGTGTTTTTACTACTGGGAATTTAAAGGTCTGGAAACTGAAATCCTCCGACCTGGTCCGAAGGGGCAGGCACTAGCACAGGGCTCAGCAAAGCGCCAGAAACACCTACAACTTTGACTTGTAAGATGTTGGCATGCCAGGGGTGCACGGTGCGGGGGGGAATGCGAGGGGCCCGATCTTGTTGTGGCAG
This sequence comes from Alligator mississippiensis, assembly GCF_030867095.1. Classification (NCBI taxonomy): domain Eukaryota; kingdom Metazoa; phylum Chordata; order Crocodylia; family Alligatoridae; genus Alligator; species Alligator mississippiensis. The sequence continues at coordinate 10,788,253 of NC_081833.1, read as the reverse complement.
CAGAGCCCCGGCCTCTTCCCCATCTGCCCTGAGATGCCAAGCAAAATGCCGTAGCATGCCACTCTCTGGCACCCGTGCCGGGGGTTGCCTACCCCTGCACTAGCGGATGAATATGTTGCTGTGATACTGTCAGCTCAATTTGTTCCTCAGGAGCTGAATAAGCAGCAGCACTCAGTCCAGGGCCTGGATGTCTCAGGCCGGCAGTGCTGTGCAGCAGAGCTTTTGCCTGCAGGGTGCCAGCCGAAGCCTTTTTTTTGTTTCTCCGCAGAACAGATGCAGGGGGAGCTGGAGCAATGCAAAATTCCTCTCCTGGTCCTGCCAAAGTGTGCTCCTATGGCATTTTTGCTAAGCCGTGGTTTGCTGTACAGCTGCTCTCCCCCCAGGGAACCCACTCAGAGCAGCTGTTCCTCTGAGCACAGGTGGTCCACGCTGGGAGCCCAGGACATATAACAAACCAATGGATCATTTGCCTCTGAATAATGCCCCCGTGGCATCGTGCTGTGAATAGCGGTATGGTCTTGGCAGTCTGTGGAGTCCAGCACATCGTGGCTGCCATTTTGGATTCCCTCCATTTGAGGAAATAACACTTTCCCCAGGCGTGCGGGAGGCCATAAAAGGTTAATTTGAGTTCTGAAATGCTTCTGTGGGTACAGATGCTTTGTGGGATCCGTGACTGGGGCATAATCCATTTCCATTGCTTTACCTTTATGATTCAGCATTCCCGAAATCAATAACTCAACACACTTAAAGAGGAACGTTAGAGAGAGAAAAATCAATTTTCACCTGAAACAAACTTAGCAGAGCTGATTTTGCTTTGAGTTGCTCAACGCAACCAGATTCTTATCAGCCGCAGCAGACCTGGTTTGAATGCTAGCTGCAGGAAATGACACCATGCTGTTCGCAGTGCAATTCAGAGGTGTGACTGCAGCTCACATAAACTTACTTGAGCTGGATTTGAACTAGCAAATAGCAGCGACATGGAGCTCAGCCTGGGCTGTCCACCCAAGCGTTTATCCCAAGGTCCTGGATGGGTTTTGCAGGCCACACTGAAACCCATGTTGTCAGTGGCTGCAACGCTCTCAGGACCTTGATAGATAGCTTAGAGCCAGCTCAAGTGCGTCTACGCAAAGTGAGGATCACGGTGTAGACATGCTGCAATGAAACACAGCAGAAGTGAGAGTGGTTGGTTAAATTCCCATGGTCAGAGTAACAACTGAGAGCAGACAGATAGCAGGAATCCATGGGACTGGGATATATTTGTTCCTTCAAATATGTGATCTTTTAGAAACTCAAATGGCATGGTTATTCAATGGAGTGGAAGGCAACTGTGCTGTTAGCATCATGAATCAGTGTGATGCAGCTACCCAATGAACCTGCATACAGCGAGGAGCCAGGACCCAAAAACCAGCTCTTCAGCTCCAAAAACAATTCAAGCTCTTACCTTTGAAGAAGACAATTTTGTGGTCATTGGTTCTCTCATACACGGCATCCACGCTGTCTAAATTGAGAGGCAAACCCCGCCAGAAACGGTGGATCTGAGCTGGCTGGAGGGAGACCAGGTGCTTATTACGAGTCAGTCTCCAGAAGTACTTGCCTAGATGAACACAGACAGGAGGAAAGACTCAGACACCTCATTATGAAGGTGTGGGCCGAGTCAGGAATTAGTGGAAAACAAAACACCCGAGATGGCAAACAAGAACACTTGAGTTTCCAACCCCACGAACCCAACAGTCAGATGCATCTTCATAAGCCTGGCAGAGCACTAGGGAGAAACCTGCTCCAACTCCCTGGAAGGCTTCGGGGCTCTGCATTGCAGCCACCGTCCTTCTGACTGAAGAATGAAGCTCGTACAGCTGAGAGCATCTCCAAGAATCAATGAAATAACATTCTGTCGGGAGACACTTTCTCTCCTTCCCCGCTGCCTTTGCATGACTGTCTCTCGGTCACCTTGCTCCTGCAACTCCCGTCCCTGCTAGATATTACTGGAGACCGGAGATTGCTAAAGAAGCTGAAGCCAGACTAGCTCAGACCATGGACTAAGCACGCAAGGAGGTTAAAACCCTCTGAGGACTCCCAAGTGCATGGAGATCTCTGCTCTGCCCACAGCATAGGGGAAAAACAGGAGAGGGGAAGCAAGCGGGGAAGAAGGAAGCAGCAAAGAGGAATGTGGAGATGCATCGCGTACAGTCCAAAGGCCTGTAGAAAAGGTGGCCTCCTGCAGCCCCCAAATGCTACAATGGGCCAAATTTTTTGGGGACAGCTCAAGCAAACTCTGAAACTCCACTCATTTACGCCCATGGAGAATTAGCTTGGAGGTGTTTACCCTCACTAAAAAAGAAGCAAGCTGGCTGTGCTGAGCGGAGGGAGGGGATGAACATAAGGCCAGGATTTTCAGAAGACCCTCCAGGAATTTTGATGGGAAATTAGGAGACAGCAGCCATGGGATTCCCAGCTGGAGTTTCTGTGGTCCTGCAGCACGTTTCACAACTGCATTTCCCCACTGACGTCTCTCTCCAGAGTGCGAGCTGGAGAGGAGGGAGCACCCCGAGTGCCTACCCTCTCTCACGTTCTTCTCATCTCTGCTGTTCCCGGGGCCTGCCAGATATTACTATGAGGTTATTTACACTGGGTTTTGCAAAGCTGAGCTCCCAGGAGAGGCGTGAGCAACCCAAAGCACAAGATGCTTCTTCAGATTTGCATTCAAGACGCTCAGCTCTTTTTCTACGGAGCCGGCAGATTGTGACACCACCTTTCAAAATTTCATGGAAATTAGATGTTGGCTTAATAATGCAGGAGGCAAAATTCCAGCACTTAAACATCTGCAGAGTATATATATGTGTGTGTGTGGGGGGGGGTATTACAATTAAAAGAATTTATATCATCCGCTTGTTCTTCTGCTCCGTTTTGCATATTTGCTCTATCTGACTGAAACCTATGTATGAATAATACATTCAAACGCATGAGGAATTGCCATAATTACCAATTCTTTTTAAGATCGTTAAAAAAAACCAATCTCCTTGCATTCTAATTGTGAGACCGCAGTACATTTATGGAAACGTATGTAATTAAATAAAGATGTTCTTTGCATTTCTGATGAGGCTTGCATGAGAAAAGACCAGATTTCCATCAAATTCAGAAGAAATACAGCTTGGCAGAATTGCTTCTTTAGTGGATATGGATCTCATGTTAAAAGTACTCATTGCTAATTCGCCCCGTTACTCTGCAATTTAGCTGCTCTTTTTTCCTCGGCAGGTATACCAACTAGCTTTCAAACTGAATTCAGTGTCAGGAATAGGCTCGTTGCTTTGACAGGCTATCGCCAACAGCAGACGTACAGCAATTGGGGTAGTAGTGAATTCAGAAGCCAATGGCTCTCTGGGGTCCACAAGCATGCTGTCATTGCACTCCGGCCAAATCTGCCTGCCAAAGTACTGGATTTATTGGACTACCCACTGACCCACGTGCAGATTTTTGGGTAAGAGCTGTAATTACTCTACAACATAAAGCCACGTTCATTTAAAGTTAAAAAGTTTGATGCAAAACTGGGGCAAACCTGGTGATGAAAAGACTTGCCTTCCTGCACTCCTTCATTATAAATGGGTGATGGCTTAATGCCACTTGTGATATTGGTGGCATGGTGGTTTTGATTCCAGCTGTGCAACGTTCTTCGGATTGAAGTGCCCCTGGCAAGACCACTGCAAGCCCTGCACACGCACGCCTGAGCCCAAGTTTGATAATTTAGGCTGCCTGACATGAGACACCTAAAATCAAAGCTTCCTGACTTTCAGAAGTGTTGAGACGGCACAGCTCCGCTGCAGTCAAGAGGAACAGCAGGTTTTAGTCCTCCGGGGCAACTAAAGATGTATGTTCTCTTTGAACTGTGCCAGTGGGAGGGCTTGTGGAACAATCTGCCTGGTCCAGCCTGCTGTTGTTTTTCCTGGTTCACAGCACTGGTAGGCAGCACTTTGTAAGGGGAACTGAAATCACTTATTGCTTCACCTTGCAGCGAGCATCCAAACATTCATCGATTCATAGATGTTAGGGTCAGAAGGGACCTCAATAAATCATTGAGTCCGACCCCCTGCATAGGCAGGAAAGAGTGCTAGGTCTAGATGACCCCAGCTAGATGCCTATCTAACCTCCTCTTGAAGACCCCCAGGGTAGGGGAGAGCACCACCTCCCTTGGGAGCCCGTTCCAGACCTTGGCCACTCGAACTGTGAAGAAGTTCTTCCTAATGTCCAGTCTAAATCTGCTCTCCCCTAGCTTGTGGCCATTATTTCTTGTAACCCTGAGGGCACCTTGGTGAATAAAGCCTCACCAATTCCCTTCTGTGCCCCCGTGATGAACTTATAGGCAGCCACAAGGTCGCCTCTCAACCTTCTCTTGCAGAGGCTGAAGAGGTCCAGGTGCCCCAGTCTCTCCTCATAGGGCTTGGCCTGCAAGCCCTTAACCATACGAGTGGCCCTTCTCTGGACCCTCTCCAGGTTATCCACATCCCTCTTTAAGCGCAGTGCCCAGAATTGCACGCAGTACTCCAACTGCGGTCTGACCAACGCCCGATAGAGGGGAAGTATCACCTCCTTGGATCTGTTCATCATGCATCTGCTGATGCACGATAAAGTGCCATTAGCTTTTCTGATGGCTTCGTCACACTGCCGACTCATGTCTATCTTGGAGTCCACTAGGACTCCAAGATCCCTTTCCGCTTCCGTGCCACCCAGCAGGTCATTCCCTAGGCTGTAGGTGTGCTGGACATTTTTCCTCCCTAGGTGCAGCACTTTGCATTTCTCCTTGTTGAACTGCATCCTGTTGTTTTCTGCCCACTTGTCCAACCTGTCCAGGTCTGCTTGTAGCTGTTCCCTGCCCTCCAGCGTGTCCACTTCTCCCCACAGTTTTGTGTCATCTGCAAACTTGGACAGAGTACACTTCACTCCCTCGTCCAAGTCACTGATGAAGACATTGAAGAGTATCGGTCCAAGGACCGAGCCCTGCGGGACCCCACTGCCCACACCCTTCCAGGTCGAAACCGACCCATCCACCACGACTCTTTGGGTGCGACCCTCCAGCCAATTCGCCACCCACCGGGCTGTGTAGTCATCCACATCACAGCCTCTTAACTTGTTCACCAGTATGGGGTGGGATGCCATATCGAAGGCCTTCCTGAAGTCTAGGTATACGACATCAACCCCTACTCCTGCGTCCAGGCGTTTTGTAACCCGGTCATAAAAAGAGACTAGATTGGTCAGGCACGATCTACCTGCTACGAACCCGTGCTGGTTTCCCCTCAGCATAATTTGTCCTGCCGGGCTCTTGCAAATGTGAGCCTTGATAATTTTTTTGAAGACTTTGCGTAGGATGGAGGTGAGACTGACTGGCCTATAGTTGCTCGGGTCCTCCTTCCTCCCCTTCTTGAAAATGGGGACCACATTGGCCCTTTTCCAGTCCTCCGGGACTTGGCCCGTGTGCCACGAGCGTTCAAATATTCCCGCCAGTGGCTCTGCAATGACGTCAGCCAGTGCCTTCAACACCCTTGGATGGAGCTCATCCGGGCCTGCTGACTTAAACATTCAGTCCCTTGAATTCAGGGGAGAGCTCCTCTGAATTCAGCTTACCCCAGAGCTCTTGAGCTGGATCCTCATCTGGGGTAAGCTGGATTCAGAGGAGCTCTGCCACTTTACACCTGACTCTATATCCCTATTTTGGCTTTTCCATAAATAGCACATAATGCCAGTGTCAAATATATGCAAGCAGTGAGCTTGGAGTAGGGTTTCACTCAAATAAGGTCTCACTCTCAAGGGTCTTTTCCTTGAAGAAGCTCAGTGATATTTCTTACGTGTCAGTCCTCATCTTCTAGTTCCCCTTCTACCTTATTGGTCTTTGGAGCCAACATCCCACTCTGCCGGTGGCAGCAAGTAACTAAGACAGTGCTGCAGAGGGAGTGCCTCACAGCATCTTCTGACTTGGGCTGCATCAGCAGCACAGATGGCTTCAAAAGCTCTGGTCTCTTTGCTGGAAGCCTCAACTTCCATCCAGCAGGATATACTGGAGATGAGATCAGGGCTGGATTAATGTATAGGCAAACTAGGCACATGCCGTGGGCCCTTAGTTGCGAGGGGCTCTGGTCCTTCTCTCTGTGGCGGCGGTGCAAATGGCCCCCCCTTCCCTTCCCTTCCCTTCCCTTCCCTTCCCTTCCCTTCCCTTCCCTTCTTAGCAGTGGCACTGAGCCCCATTTCCCATGGGTGGCAGCAGGAGGGTGGGGAGGTGGGTCTCAACCTGCCTGGGGCCCACAAATTTGTTTGCCTAAGGCCTACTAAAGGTTAAATCCAGCCCTGGATGAAGCACATTCTCCTGGTTCACAGCCTCAGCGAGGGATGCTTTTCTTCCCCCTGCCTTGGACAGTGGCTTCCAATCTTTGTGCGTCATGGGCCGCACTTCCAGTTGGATTGTTTCCCACGTTTTTTCCAAGCCTGAGCATTATAACTACATTTCCATGGGGCTCACAGCCCCATTCCTCTCCCACTTGGGGTCATGCCCCCTAATTTGGGAACCACTGCTTTCAGAGATTTGTTGGTGTTGTTTTGAACAAACAATTGCCCAAGACGGGGAAATCAGATGGTGGCATCAGCCAGACACCCCTCTTCCTGCACTTCAAAGAAACCCTGTAGAGAGCGGGCAGGGAACTGTTCTGTATAGCTCAGGAGGCACCAAGGGGCTTCTCTTAGACAGTCGGGCCCTCCTGGAGATACGCTGGCAGCAACTGTTCAATAACATGGAACCAGATGGTTCTGTAATTGCGTGTGTGTGTTATCTTTGGATGGTGGTGAATGCACTGCATGGGAGGAAAGGCAGGGGACAGAGAGAGAGGAAGGGAGAGACAGAGTGTGAGCTGTTGCTTTTCTGCGCATCCCTGGGTCACTGAGATTTCTGCTTTGATATTGCCAATATTGAAATCAGTCCTTTGCTTTGAAATTCTGGGCAGCATGGTGCAATGAATCAAAGAGCAGAACAAAAAGTACTATACAGGGTCAAGGCAGTGACATACTGTTTCCAGAGGTGTAAAACCCACAGTATAGGCTGACATGGACATGCCTGTCAGGGAGTTAGGAATGGAAAAAAATTCCTCCTGAACCCCAGTGATTAGCTGGTGACCTAAAGCATGAAGTCTCATTTCCTCATTAACGTATCGGCAGAGATTCTTCTGCTCTCCATACTTCCCTAATCATTCATCCTAATCTCTACTAAATTCATTAAAGGGAACCATTAACATTTCAAGGCACAGAGCTCTATGGTTTCATGCCCATGCCTTGCTAAAGAATACTCTTTTAACCTGTACTGTTTTTTATCGCTGGGTTTCCCCTTGTTCTTGGTTGAAGAGAAGCACCTGGCTTACTGCTCAATAGTCTAGATACCTTTTTGCCACATCCCTCCTGGTTCTCCTCCACAAAGCTTAATCCAGTCACTGTCATCTCATGTGAAATCTCTTATGACATGCCTGTTATCACTACCATTGCCCACCTCCAGGCTTCTTCTCTAAGTCTCCTTTGCTAAAATTAGGCCTATCCCAATGCTTTGAAACATGTTCATCCCAGCAGGCCCCTGCCTGCAGTGGGTGGCTTGGTTCACATTTTACTGGGTGTTAGGGGGCCTTAAAGGTCTAAGCTCCCTTTATGCCGCCAAAATGTGATCAAATGGCCTTAGATGTCTGGATTTGGCCATTAGTACAGGAGTTAACAGAACGCTCCTGTTTGTAAGCTGCACACACTCTGACTGCATATACTCAAAGTCCAGGCAAAGCTGCCCTCCAAACAGCATGTATAAATGCAACCCCGCAGTGTGGTGCAGAGCTACGTATGAATCCAGCCTGGCAAAGACCATCGAGCCTATTAGCAGCAGAAGTTGCTTCTTACCTTTGAAAAAGAAAGCCTCGCCTCTGATCTGAGCCACCGCGTCGAAGTGCGTGTTACATCTGTTGGGCACGTCTCTTCTGAGGCTGTGGAAAGGCAGAGCTCACATGAACTGCAGTCCTACCTTTGCAGCAAGAAGAAAATCCCCCTCCATCTCCCCTTGCCTGGGCACCTCTTCCCAGAGCCAGGAGCACAGGCAATTCAGTCTTCCTCATTTTGTCTCCCACCCGCTGCTCTGTCTCTTTTGATCAGGGTCGAAAACAACTCCCCCCTGAGCTGGCTGAAAAGAATCTGCAGCCCCGGGCTATAGAGACTGCGGAGTCTGATGAGGTGCTGCTCTATATTGACTCCTCTGTGAAATCCTATGAAATATCCTATGAAATATGAACTTTCATTTCTACCCAGAAGAACTTTTACAATCTTTTCCCCAATGCCTGATGAAGGGGGTTTGTGCCAGAAAGCTTGCAATTAAAGACTTTTTTTTTGCAAAACTGTCATTGGTCTAATAAAAGATATCATCTCTACTACGAGCCCTGGTTGCCTGCTCTATACAGTAATTCCACAGGTGGTTACAAGCTCCATGGGTTTGTTGTACTGCAATCCCCCATCAGCCCTGTTCTGAATCTACCCATGGCCTCAGGGTCAGGATAGGTTTTGGGCACAAGCCACATGAAACCATTTCGGAGGACAAGAGAGACTGGGAGCCAGGTTCTTGCTGTAGCAGTGCATCTGTAAGTGCAGAGTAACTCCCGTAGAGGCAATGCCATCTCTCCAGCTTCACAGCAGTACAACTAAGAGCGCCGTTTGACCCGCTGCACTGAAACAGCAGGACGCCTACTGACTCCAAATGCCCACATGCTGACAACAGCCTGACTTCAGCTCACCGGACATCAGTGCTTACAGCCAGAGCTCAGAGAAGTTAGCAGAACAAAGCAGCAGGAGCTGGAGCTGCAGGGGAGTCAGGGGTGTGCGCCGAAAGGGCAGGGAGTGATTAGCTTGGCAGGGACACCCAGCTGCTGTCACGGGTGGGAGGGAAAGGAGGGGGATGGTTAAGAAAGCCCTGGTAGAAATGATGATTGATGGAGAAGTAAAGGATAGCTGAAGCATGCACACACAAGCTGCTCTGAGTGAAGGGCAAGCCTGAATCTAATTTGCTAATAGAGGGTCTGTGTGGTAGCTTGCCAGCAACCTCCTCCCAGACATCTCCATACCTTATACGCCAGCTGCGTGTTTGGCTTGGAAGCTCACTCTCCTATTGATTCCCAGGGCTGAGGGATGGAGAGATGATGTGTTAATGGACATGGCTCTCCATGCCGGCAGTGTGTGTTGTGGGGTGCTGAAGGATCAGCGGGAGAATATGCTCTTCTCTCCAGGCTCCTATGCTGCACATGTCCCTATCTGAATGCTCAAATAAGCCCCGGGCATATGATGCAGCATGAAGGGCCAGCTCCTTGCTTAGACGCATCCCAGCAACAAACACGACAGTACTGCTAAGGATGTAACACTGCGTGCCTTCTGACAACATAATTACCTAAGCAACATCAAAGCACCAGAGAGGTTGAGATTAGTACCCTTATCCTTCTGCTCCTAAACCACTTGGCATGAAGGCGCACCCTCCTGACTGGCAGCAGCAGTAGGCCCCAACCACTTGGTGGCATTAAGCTTCCGCATATGGCCAGTGCGTTGCCAGAGATTTGCTGCCTTGCGGTGAGAGGAGAATGGCCAGACCATTATCAAGGGAGCTAGCTTGACAGCGGGTGTCTAACTAAGCATGACTAATATGGTACGTAAACCACAAACATAGGTAGGAGGATGAAAACTCTCTGCATTCAACTTAATGTGCTTTCAAACTTTTCACTCTCTCTTGGGGGAGCTGGAAGAGCATGTTAGCAAGAGCCCATCTCAAGCTTCTTTGAAATCATCCCATTTCAGGGCACATCCTAAATCAAATGTTTTCCCAATATCCCCTCCGCTTGACAGTTCTACTTATCATGTCCAGCATTTAAGACATGTGCTCCTTCTCAGGAGGAAAAAAAAAAGCTCGTGTCATTTCAGTGAGCTCTTTTATCTCCGAGGCACACCACCATTATAGAAACAGCGTTCCAGCTAGCTGAGAAACATCTTGTAGGAGAAATCCAGCAAAGTCCACGGAGATTCACCAAGAAAGAATACGACTGGGTAAAGACACAGGAAGAGGACTTCTTTACTTTTCCTGTAGCAGCTATTGTTGGCGACACACACAATACAGGTAGCTAAGAGTTTCAGGAGTGACTAGCCATTTTGGGGTGACAAGCTTGAGATGCCTTAAAGGAGCCCCATTGTCAGATAGGAGATGCTCAGCACTTTACAAAAATTAGACCCCTTCTAGGTCCCTCATCATGCACACAAAATTAGTGGTCCCTTTGAAAAATCTGGCCAAAATCTCCATGAGGATGTAACACAAAGGCTGACTCCACCTCCATCTGTGCTACACATACCACCACTTAAGAAACGATAAAAAAAGAGTTGCTAAATGTTAATAATTTATAGGTACAAGTGTATCTATAGAAAAAAATATGTACACACACACAAGACCTGCACAAGGACGAACTTTTAGCAAAACTTTTAGGAAATTAAATATAATAAATAACAAGACTGGATCTACAATGTCCTCTTTTGGGGAAGTTAAGGTATGGATCCAAAACCAGAAGATATTTTGGACTTTCTTCCTAAAGGAAAAGAACATCACGCACATGCCCACACGCATATGTGTAGGTGGGAATTGGATGCTAAATAAAACAATAACCCAAGCACAGAGGAGGAGTGATCATCCCCTTATTCCTTATTATCTATAACATCCCTCACCACCCTCTGAGCTCCTTATTTACGTTCTAGTCCTGACTTTACACCTCATTAAAGCTACTTCCCTACACTGGGTTTTATCTTTGGGCGGCTGTAGCTTTTAACTCTTTCATGCCCAAATGACCCAGAGCTTCACAATAACCAAGTGTGCAAACATGGTGCCTGTGTGCAGAATGAGCTTGCCTCGGTGGCTCTTAGATGGGCAGAATGAATGGCATGTGGTGGGGAAAGCTCTACTCAGGACCCCTTAAAGGGTCTTTTCAAAAGTCTCAGAGATTCATGTCTCTATCCTGGGTAAGCAAATACTGAATGCCTCAGGGTGGAGGACATAAAAACCATTGGACAGTTGAACCGAGTGGAATGAGCAGGGGAAATAGATGGAAAAGTGGCAACCCTACTTCTGCCCCACTGTTCTCCATATGTTAGGTACTGATATTAGCTCCAATACCAGAGAAACAAGCACTGGATAATCCTTCTTGAATGCAGTTATTCTCATAATCTCCTTAGTAGTAGGTTATAGGAATAGTTATCCCCATTTTACAGACAGAGAACTGAGAGACTGAGTTGCCCACAGTTACTCACACGGTCTGTGGCAGAGTGGTGGACTGAATCCCAGGCTAGCACATGCCAAGACCCAAGCTTTTACATGCCTTGAGTGTGCTAAGGCAGAGAATATGGTTGTAAAGCAGTTGCTGCTAGAGCCCTGGAAGAGCTCAGAGGGAATCCCAATCCCTGTAAAAGCATGACCGTCTTGCCTCTAGAGGAAAGCAGCCAGACCAAAGGGGATGAAATCCTTGGCTAGTGTAGCCTCGAAAACAGGAAGCCTGACCTACTTCCGAATGTGCCACTGACCTTAGGCAAATCCCTTCACCTTTCATGCTCATCCATCCTGTTCAGACTGCAACTTCATCAGACAGAGACAGCTTGCTAGTATGTGCTTGCACAGTTCCCAGCATAGTGCTATAGCGGTGCAAAGTAACAACAGCTCCACTGAAAGCCTCCCTTCTAGGCCTCCACATGCTCAGAGAGCCCTTCTGCTCCTGTAGGCTCCTGGCCAGAAGTTGTTCAGGTATCCCTAAAGCTTCCTAATGCATTCAAGACTGCTAGATCCAGAAGCCAAGGTCTGCTTAGTCTGAGAGCCCTAAACAAGGGAAGGGGACCTGTCTGCTTGATAACACATTTGGTCGTAGCAAACATCTCCTGAAAAGAAGCTGTCCTGGAGCCAGGCCACTCCCTGCTCATCCCTGATCCACCCCTGGAAGTACCTTAGCCAGTTGCTCATATGGACAGGATACCCTAAGCTGTGTGTGCACAAGCCATGAGACTGCAGAAGAAGCCTGATTAAAATTTCATCTAGGATAAGTTAGCCTAAAGGGTGATGGGGACAAATTTCCCACAGTGCTGAGCAAATCTTCAGTGATGCTGGGATATTAGGGAAAAGCAGCGAGTTCCAAGATGATTCTGGACTTCATGGTGCTCCTTGAAGGACTGATAATAGCCAGGGGCTGCAGGAAGATGGGGGTCTGCCATTACTGCTGTCAAGCATTTCAAGGGATACTTTTCTTCCAGATACAGATGTGAGAGATGCAACACTGAGGTTTGCATTTTAAACCAGAGATTTAAGATACATCTTAACTACAGGCAACAAAGGCCAGAAGCATGCATTTGGAAGGGCTGGATGACGAGGACTCCTGCAGCTGAGGGTCACACTGCTGAGACAAACCTAGATCAAGGAGTAAGCAGGGCTGACACTGAGGCCTTGGGAGTCTGTAGCATGAAGTTCAGGCTGCCTCCCCCTTTATTTTCCAGTTTCACTCCATCTCTTTTGCCACCTTTCTGTTCTTAGAAGTGGCCTAGCATGGTGATGCAGCTGCCAGGAGCAGAGGAAAGGGGATGTCCAACAGCAAGGGCATAAGGTGAAGACATTAATGACCACTGAAGGATTCTCCCAGGGTCACTTCTCTTTGCTGCTATCTGCCTGGTTTAATGCCCTCTAGACAAGAGCCCTTAGCTGGAACTGGCTGTCTGTGGGCCCTGCTGTGTCCCGCCCATTACACATTCAACAAGAAAGGAGTTTATTAAACTCGAGGTCTAGTCACGCCCTTCCTGTGGAAAGACTGTTGGGAACTCAGGTGGAGTGTCTTTCTCTTCTCAGGGTGGTGCCTCTAGGTGAAGGTGTGGCCATGATGTCCCACGGGACCAGCTGCTCCCAGTGCATCCCATCTCCTCTCTCTAGCAGGGCTATGACTACCTTTACCGGGCTGCGGGAGCAGGGGAGGGACCAGGAATTAAAAGGTGCGGATTCCACAGCCACGTTAGGCAGGTCACTAACATTTAGGGGATACATTTTCCTCTTTTGCCTCCTCAACCCCCACAGCAGCTGCACCTATGATATTAGTACTCCCTCAAGAGCCAAGTCACCACTTGGCTCCAGATACCATAGAGCCTTGTCTGAGCAGATAGGAAGTATACCGTGGGTAGTCAATGCAGGGGAATTACCACTCCGCAGCCTCGTGAGTCCTTGCAGGGGCAACCCACGTGTCTAGAGACAGTTCTCATGGTTCCACCTCTCTCCTAATCCTGTGATGGGAACTAGTCATGGCTTTGTGGGGAAGAGATGAAATAGTGTGTCTTGGGTCACCCCCTGCCCACTTCCCCTGGCTTTAACTTCCCCTTGAGTTACCCCCTGCCCACTTTCACTGGCTTTAACTAGCTACCAAGAGGAAACTATGCAGCCCAGAGGCACTGGACTAGACACTCATGCTTTAGTACTGGCATCCTTCACGGAAACATCAGTGACAATGCTACATGAAGGAACTCGGCTTACGGGATACTGGAGCGGTTCTCTGGCAGCTCTGGCAGAATGGGGTGGTCATCGGCTCTGGTGACCTCTGGCTTGGCTGTCGGGGACACAGACTCCCTGACTCCTGGCAGGAAGACAAGGAAGTGTTAGAGGGAGTGCCTTCCTCACCAGGGGTATTGCATGCTCTAGAGAACAGCTGTCTCTATGAGGCACTGGGGATGGAAGTGAGACATAAATGCCAAAGGTGGGCATGGGGATGAGAATGGGACACACTAACCATACAGCTGCCAGATTCGGACTTTGTCTTCATAAGGCAGGTCATACTTCAGGGGATCCCCCACTGGGCCTTGGTAGTATGGTCTCATGATAGACTCGATGGCAGAGATGTGGGTCAACCCAATGGCATGGCCAAACTCATGGACTGCCACAGCAAACAGGTCCATCCCATGAGCATCTGAAAACAAAATCATCATCAGCACCATCAAAATAAGGGACGCTGCACACTAATCATGGGCCTGTGGACTGAGGAGCATGCATCTGTGTGCTTATGGGCTTTGCATCGACATCAGTGGGAAGGAGTGCAATCTGATCTTTGGAACAGGACACCAGAGACACATTTATGTGGCACTGCACTGACCTCTGTGCTCTTGCTCTGACCAGGTAAAGCACCCCACACGGAGGTCTTTGCTGCCAAGACCAGACGCTTCTGGTCCCTAGATAGCTTTTTTAAAAGTAGTCTACGTCTCTCTACGTGACTCTATGTAGACCAGGGCGGGCAATTATTTTGGGCAGAGAGCCGCTTACTGAGTTTTGGCAAGCCATCGAGGGCTGCAGAGAGCCGCTTACTGAGTTTTGGCAAGCCATCGAGGGCTGCATGACAGGCAGCCCAGGGCAGATAAATATTAATTTTCTAAATTTTTTAGGGCCCCATGGGCTGGATAGAATGGCCTGGCGGGCCGCATTTTGCCCACCCCTGATGTAGACATACCCTAGGAGTCTTCTAGACACTGCCTGGCCCTCGTGCACTCCTCTTCAGCCTCCTCAGGGCCCTTCCCATAAGCACTTCCAGAAAGATTCCCCTTTGTAGTGTCTAGTATATTGAGTATATATAACACCCCCAGTTCCTACTCTTTCCTAAGGTTGCATTCTGATAAAGGCAGCCTTCCCTGGCCCACCACACACATACAGATACACATGCACAGACACACACTTTCCACACTGTTTGCCCTTACAGTTGGGCCTTATCTTGCTCAGGAGATGACACCTTGCTTAACACCAGTCTCCCATTTTGGTTACTGACCCTTTAAATTCCATGCCATGAAACAGGACAGGCTGACCCCAAGCACCACTAATCCTTAAAGAGCAGACTGCCACGGTACAGGACATTTTTAACAATTTCAGACCGTTTGTCTTCAATGTTTTGTCAAGTCGAGAGAGTGGCTGAGACTCGCGCTTCCCTGCAAAAAGTTTCAGTTTTGACAAATCAGCATTTTCTGACAAAAGACATTTTATTTGAAACTTTCTGAGCCGTTCTAAGATGAAGCCCTATAAAAGAGTCCTACTGCACTCCACCACGGCTGCCCCAAACACTGCGGCGTCAGCACTGCCAGCTCTGCTGTTATGGGCCATTGCTATAATACCTGGTAGCATGTAAGAGGAATCGGGCAAACAAATCAGACTGCAAGACAGCTAGCCAGGCATTCCCAGGAACCCATGGGTGTAGAAATTAGGTCACGTATGGCCCGACTGCTGTGCAGCTGTGAAGCATCACTGTGCTGCACAACAATCAGCTGGAGGATCTCCGTGGTTTCTGTGCAAGGACTGGGCAAAGCCTTAGGTTGGCCTTTTCTGTCAAAGGGCTTTGGGGAGTGGGGCAGCAGGTGGGGATAACTAGCTAGGAACACAGCCAGAGAGTGCACCGATGTCTCACACTGCTCACTTGCTAACTGCAGGAACTAAGTACGGCCATGCCGTCTGAACTCTAGAGGAAAAGAGCGTGTCTGTGATGTGCATGGTTCACAAAACTGAGCTTCTGAGCTCAAACTGGCTCCCACTGAGCTGCCCTCTTCTCTTGTAGCCTAAGAAGGAGATGGGGCAAAACTGTGTTCCCAAGCTAGTCTCCATAAATTTGTCTCCCTAGGGAAGTGCTTATGAGAACAATCCTCCTTCCTTTCTTCAACTATTCTGCTCCTCCCACCATAGCTTCTGCAACATCTGAGAAGATCCAGGTAACACTAAATTGATTCCCCATTCATCATACAGGTAACACTGCATTGGTCATTCTTCTTTCTCACTCTTCTCACAAACCACAGCAGCCCTACCCCGCTTTCTGCTTGCAAATCTCCTCCTTTGCCGCCTGAACTCTGGTGCCTCCTATCAAGTCTACCACAGGAGTCTCCTTTGAATGGCTGGTCCTGTCCAGAGCAACACCGCTATGATTCAGTTAGCGGGCAGAGGTTCTCCTCTGGGATGCTGGTCCCTGTTGGGATCCTTAGTGGGCCTTGCTCTGATTTTAAATCATGACAAATGCATGGTTCGCTCTCACTGAGCACTGCAATAAAGTAGAAGCACTACCCAAGCATGGCTCTGGGAACATCCTTCTGAGCCTTATTGAAGAACAAGGGAGAGCTCCTACTAAAAGTAGTGACTGATTTGCACTATTTCGCTCCCCCAGCCCCCGCAGCTCTCCAGAGAATGTGTTTTTTGTTCTGGGTTTCTTTGCTGAATTTCCCTTTTCTTTGATGACTATTATTTACAATGTCTGTAAACAGCCTGGATTTTTATAACCTGGGCTGTTTTTACCAGCGGATAGAGAGAATAAGACATGTGCTTTTGGAAGTTTTTATGCCGTTCTGACAACCTTGAGGATATTTTTATGTCCCCTACCAAGGTGTTATTTTTTTAAATCATTGGGGAAAGTGAAATAAATAAAAGAAGTTTAGACAGTCTGGGCCATTAAAAAGAACCACTGAAAATCTCATCCCCTTGTCTCTCAGCACCTTCTGGATGATATAACCCTCCAGAGACTGTTTCCTCCTGCCCTGGTCTCTGCATTCACTCCCTGAAGATAGGCATGCGGAGCTGCGTCTGCCTCTGTCAGTTAATCTTATCTAATACCACCTGGTCTTATGAATGCATGCTCTTCCCTTTTCCTAGGGTCCAGGAGTCAGGTTGCTAAGATAAGCCAGCACACAGAAACCAGGTCCTAGTGCCAGAGAAGTAAGGAGCTAACTAGCTTGGTTTTTTTGGGGGGTGGGGGCACTAGCTGAAGTTCAAACATTCAACAGTTGCCAGTAGGTGCCCAATGTGAGCCACTTAGGGGCTTGTCATTAGGAGCATTTAGCCCTCCCAACTCTCACTGAAGTTGGGGAGTGGTGGTGCCAGCACCCTTTGAAAATTAGACCTGCCTACTTCCAGTTGGACACCTGAAAGGGGAAGCACCCAGAATTAGAGGTCACCTTTGACAAGCTTGTTCTAAACCCATCAGGGATGTTCCTAGTCCATCAGTGCAAGCAGGACAAGCCCTGGTTAGCATCTACCGGGGGTTCCCTTCGACCGGTTTCCAATCCAATACTGAACTGCTCAGCAAAAGCGGTGGCAGCTCAGTAGAAGCAGCAAAGCAGTAGACAGAGCAAGAACCCCACTGAACTCTGCACAGTCACAAGGACCAGGAAATTTTCCCGGACGACCTAAGACGCCTGGTGAATCATTAGCAGAACAGGAGGATGTACATGCTTCCATGGCCCCCTGGATGACCCATGTCTGAGTCTGTTGGGAGCAAGAGGAAGAACCAGATGAACAGGACAGTGTTTTGATGAAAGTACTTAATGGGTAAAATAACAAAAGGCCAAGGTTTTCTGTTGTGAGGAAGGGAAGGAAAAGGCATCTGTCTGTCAGATTTGGTTTTGAAGGTGCCAGGTTGTCCACAGTAACATTAGCAGCCTGCTGCGTGGCGTGCAAAGGGAATACACTTCCCTTTAACCTTGTTTGAACCCTGGGGGATATTCTGCTAGCCAACTGGTGGAGGGGACAGAGGGGAGCAGAAAAATCCAATTAACCAGAGAAAAGAAAAAAAGAGAGATGATATTAGTCAAGCTCAAGGAGGAAGATTAGGTCTAAATGAAATCATTAAGCCCAGGCAGCAGAAGCCCACTGGGACACTGGCACAGGAGGTGGTGTGACAAGTAAATTAGCAGCTGGTGACTGGAGCAGCAACACTGTCAAACTCCAGCCAACATGAAGCGTGGGAGATCTGATCACCTACAGATGGCCTGCACAGCTGAGGCGCACTCATGCTTAGAAGACTCTTCACTTATTAAAGCTGTGCTGTTGGCTGGAAAAAGATTAAAGGGAGATTTTTTTTTAAGTGAAACTTCTTCTTGCCTTAAAGGAGAGTCTTAATTGGGTGGAAGAAGTGTTAGTAACAACAACAGTAATACCACTAAGCTTTTAGATAACACGTTTCATCACACCCCTTTCTAAAGCAATCAGGAATAACCCCATTTCACAGATGGGGAACCTGAGGTACAAGGCAATGAAGCTGGTGAGTGCCAGAGTGTAGGAAGAGAACCAAGGATGTTCTGAGTCTTAACCCAGTGCTCTACCCACCTTGGGGGGGTGGCGGGGAGGGGAGAGGCCAGCCCTTGTTTCCAAGTCACTGGTATTGCCCTGTTCTCTTTCCCCGGGAGGTAGAAAGTTGGTTATTTGTCATGGGAAAATAGCAGCCTTCAGCTTGGCCTGTCTTGACAGCAGTCCCTCCATTCCCCAAGCAAGCAGGGATCTCTGGGGGTGGGAGAAGCTGCATGGTCATTCTGCAGCTGGGGGGGACACTAGGGCAATGCCAGACCCCCTGTGCCAATGAATAAGCAAAAGGCTGGTTCTCTTTTACTTCATCTACTGTGGTCTCAGTGACACCTACGGAAAAAGAGTGGATATGCAACCACACTGACCCTGGAGCCTTTTATGCACAAGTCAACCTTGACTACACACGAACCCACAGACAACAAGTAGGGAAAGAGCAGGGCATGAACCTGAAGGCTGAGTCTGCCTGGGGAACAAGGACTAGGAAGCTGAGGCAGGAAGGTGGGCAGAGGCTATTCTAGGAGGGGTCCCATGGCATAAGGGGTGCAGACACTGTCATCCTTCCCCCCTGCAGAGCTCTGTGCAGTGCTGCTGATGGGCTGTGAAGGGAAACGTACCCTGATCCCACAGGGGAAGTGCTGCAGTGTGAAGCAATGTGCCATTGCTTTCCCCACAGCTGGTCTCTGTATGCCTGTGCTGGTGCCACAAGGTGCTTAACAAATCTGTCAACCAAGAAAAGCTCTGCCCTGTAAACCCCAAGGCAGCCACACTGATCTCCTCACTACCTAGCCTAGAGACCCAGAAGCAGGGAGTTAAGAGCTGTAGGGAGGACAGGGCAAGGAGAGTGGAAGGTTTGGGGATGGACCAGCAAGATATGGAAGACATGGGAATACTCCATTCCCATGTCTGTGAAGAGACAGCATTGGATTTCTGGGCAGAAGAAAATGTGCTGGTATTTGGGGACATGAGGATGCATCTTTGGGGGGATATGCACACTGCACAGGGCTTCAAAACCTCAAGTGCTGGCACAGTGGATACATAAATCATTAACGTAAAAAGAGTGGGTTTGGGAGAAGATGAGTTTTGCTGCAACTCTCTTACCCTGACATACCTGATGATCGGAAAGTCCAATATTCATCGTCATCGAAGTGAGTATCTCCGGCGGTGTGATGATCACCGGGGAAGAAAGCGTGCGCTACCGTGCCGCCAGGCCCGTCAAAGGGATACCCGTCATTGTGGTCTGCCTTGGAGAAGTCTATCTGTATGTCGGCATTGTTACCTGCCACTTCATGGAAATTCAGTGGGGTGATGTCGCTCCAGACTTTCAGGGCATAGTACATGAGGGCTCGGACAGTGTCGTGGCCCAGCTGCGATTCTTTGGGGAAGGTACGGACTCTGGGAGCGGAAACAGAAACAAGAGACATGGCTATAAACAATCAGGCTCAGCGGGTCTCCTTCAGCTGTGTTGTTCTGCGGATCACTTCCCAATAGAAAGGCCATATCATGGATTGATCTCATTTTCCTTGTCTAAAAGCCGCAGACTATTCTATAGATAGGCCTGTCCAGGGCCCTCTGCCCACTGATATACCCAGTCCTACATTGCTTTCCTCCATCTCTGCCTATCGCCAGGTAAAATGCCAGGTTTGGCCAGCTGTGTGTGGAAGAGTTGCTCTGCCATGCATGCATCTAGTAGAAAAGCCTAAGAATTCATCCTGGGGCTTTGCATCTCACCCATAAGTAGAGCTAGTTGAAATTCAGAAGTTTCCATCCTGCAAGAAATCCTGACTTTTCAGAATACTTTGGGTCCTGAATCAGAATGAAAATTTATCATTTCCTGTGAAACAAAAATACCACAAAAATCTTTAACAATCAATTTAACCTGAAAGTTCAAAGGGTGTAGCTGAACCCAAATGTGTTGGTCTTGTGGAAACGTTTCCAAACCCTGCATTTAAAAAGTTGATAAAAATCAATACCCGTCCATAAAGCATTTCACTGGTTGCCAATCAGTGTTAGCCAAAAGAGAAAAAAAATGCTTTTGATAGAAAAAGTCTAAGTGGCTCTCCCATTTAGTAATGATGGACACGTCCCTCTCAAATAGCAGCACACCCACCAAGCTGCAGGTTGAGAACAAACCAAATAAACATTTACTATTCATTGGCACCGCTCTGATCATCTAGTCCCCACTCCTGCAAAACAGGCCACAGAACGTTGCTCATAATTAAATGGTTACATAGAACAAGCCCGTTGCAGGAAGTGACTAAAACCATCTCAGGTAATTGCAGGCATCAGATAAGGATGTCTTTACTCACCCATCATCTCCCTACGGGGTAGTTAGAAATCCCACAGAATAACACATGATAATACGACGGGCTCCCCGGAAAAAGCTGGAGGGCTTTGACGGAGCTGCTGACACCTGCCTACTGTTTCACATGCTTCGAGACAGGCAGGCAGGCAAAGTGGATTACTCCTGTACGCAATTAGTGGGACACCAAACCCCATCGCCCCCCAATCCCACCAGAATCAACTCATAGCTGCAAATAGCATCAGCAGCTTCTGGGACCGACAGAGAAGAGGCTTGGCACTGAATGCATCTGGGTAACATCATAAGCTAAACACCGCTAAGAAAGATACCACGTTAAGGGCCTAGGATAAGCATCAGGACAGACAATTTTTAACAGGGGGAAGAGCAGAGTGACGGTGACTTTCTACACCTCCAGAGGAATGGGAGTGAGCTTCACTTTAGAGCCATCCCAAGAGCTGTCCCCACCTGCTCCTGCCGTATGTGGGTGCCCGGTTACTCAGCCTGGGGACTTGAACTTGGCTGGAGGTGAATATTAGCCACATCGCTCCCCTTCATGCTGCTGGAGCTGGTGCGTCTTTACCATGCTCGCCCAGGGGAGCCTCTGATCTTGGATGCCAACTTGAGGTGTATCAGCAAAACCTTCCACAACAGAAGCAACTGGATGAATATCCAACTCTCTCTCCGTTGCGTGTGAAGGGTACCTAAGACCTTTCTTTCTGCAGCAGGCCATTGGCCTAGTCATCAGTCTCCCTTCAGTCTCAGTAGCACCTGAATAACTGTATATAAATCTAGCACATACCCAAGTTATTCCAGAGATTAAAATACCATATCTAGGGAGGACCTGGTTGCTAGGACACTGGGCCAGGACCGAGGACTATTGCATTCTTCTCCTGGCTCTGCCACTGGCCTTCCTGGTGACCTCAGCCCAGTACATTTCTCTGCCTCAGTCTCTCCTGCTGTACAATGGGGACAATGATTCTGACCTCTCATGAAAATATGCCTTGAGGCCTATCAGAGATGAGGGCCATGGAAGAACTAGAAATCATTATTTTTCATCCCATCCTCTAATCCAAAAACACGCCGAAAAGCATGAATTTAGGGAGAGGGCAGCCACAGCATTTATTTTTTGTGTTCAGAAAGGTCCAGAATCTTTGAAGTGACCCACGGTATATTATCATGCTGCAGGCATAAACAAATAATCCCAGGCCCTTTATTCACAGCCACCTTTATTTCCCAGGAGCATGCTGTCAGGATTTTTGATTCAGTGTATGACGTGGTTGCAGAAGTTGGGCTAATTGTTTTAACACAATTAGGAGGAAGATGCTGTAAAATATCAATGGGATGTTCTAAAGCAGTATTTTGTCAAGATCCAGCGAGAAGAAAATGTAGCCAGGACACGATTCAGGTGCACAACAGAGTACATCATTTACCTCCTACCCTTTCCTATTTGTATTTTAGCAGCGTCTGAAGGCTCTGGCTGAGATCAGGCCCCGTTGTGCTGGGTTCTACATGCAATAGGTTTATAAACTCAATATTAATCTTTTCTGCAGGACAGTAATCCCTCTTAAGGACTCCTCTCAGGCACTCCACTCTGTAATTACAGCCTGATCCAAGTCATCGGGGAGAAAACCCTCACTCCCCGGTAGCTTGCTTGCTTCCCCCCCCCACTGAAATGGTGGCAACATAAAATAGTCAAGCCCTGGAAAACAGGGGGCCTCAATAAGAAGTCCCTGAGGTCCCCTGCCAAAGAAATTCTAATTTTGATAGACTAGATCCTGCAATCGTCAAAAGTGCTTTAGGCCCAACTCCTAAGGCAAGCATTTATACACGTACCTTTGTCTGCTCCAACGCGCCGGAAATCCAGCGCTTCAGAGCGGACTTGATTAATGGAGTCTGCAGAGCATGCCAGCTGACGTGCCCGGCGCCGCGTCACATGCATTTGTATAAATGGCAAAATGCGCACCAGCGCACAGGAAACAGCAGCGGTGCGCTTTTGAACTAAAGCACTTTTGATATATTTTAGTTTAAAAGTGCGCCACCACCAGTTTCTCAGCACTGATGCACATTTTGCTGTTTATACAAATGCATGTGCCGCAGAGCCGGAAGCTTTTAAAAATGCTCGGCGCTATGGTGCATAGATGTGTACAAATACCTTAGGCACCCAACTCCCGCAGAAATCAATACCTCTGACTATACGGGCCTCGGGAAAATATGACCTGCTGAACCATACGAGGAAACTGGTGGCAGAAAGATGAGAAGCAGAGGGTTGTTGAGACCTTAAGGACACCTGAAAGTCTAAACTCTCCCACAGCTATGCAGCTGGTCCACCACAAGCTGTCACCAAAAAACCTATGCCTCTCTGACTACACTTTGTAGCAAACCTTTGCACGGCTTAATTGTGCAGCCCACATGAGTGCCTTATCTCTGGAGCCGGCGATTATCCATTTGTACTAAATACAAAGGATCCAATTTAAAAATTCATTTGTTGTGGCTTGATTCATTCATTCAGAATGGGCTCTGTGTGGCAAGTGTTTGCCTCTTAATTCGGGTGAAGTGCTGCTGTCCATTTTGTTCTCCATTTGCAAGGCTTGCCTTTACCACCACAATTGGCACAACAGATCAGTCTTCTGCTTAATTATGCAACCCTACATAAGGTCTGCCTCAGCCCCATGCCAGTTTACAGTGAGCATGTTCAGCAACACCCATCACCACCACTCGGAGGGGAGAGCAGACTGTAGTCAACAGACTGATCAATGCTCCACACTTGAAGCACATTTCCGCTGCTGAGAGTGCAGCGCAGAGTGCACCCAAGCAGGCTTAGATACCAGAAAAGTGCCACTCGATACGTTGCCTGAGTATTAATACCCAAGTATCAAGTGAGGTGGCTTCTGCCGCCTACACAGAAACACTGGAAACCGGTGCACACAGCAACTCATTTCACAACCATCACCAGATAGCCTTAAGATTCAAATGCATTTTGAGAGCTGGCAGCATAGCAATGGTATCAGCACCCAAGAGATGCACAACTGCATGGGCTGTTACCCACCCCCGAGCCACCCCAGCCCCTAGTAAGCCCTTGCCTAAATCACTTAATGCCCAAAGCCCATACCTGATTGACATATTTCTGTCCAATATTGAAAGCCATCCATCCCAATGATTATATTTGGGTTTCTAGGCTCTTTTTCCTCCCCACCACATAAAGGCAAAAGCATTAATGTGGTATGAGAAATCAATTCCTGTTTAATGAAAACACTCCTTCATGCTGTGCAACCCTGAAACTAGAGGGAAATAAAATAAATGCTGATGACCACCAAACATAACAGATTATGGATCGCCTGATAACCCCAAATTGATTTTTTTTTTTTTTGCGTAATTGAAAATGTATACGCTAGCCACCTTGGTTTAGCAAATGACACTTCCCTAGCGGGCCATGGGGCGTGTCCAGTAGACTGTACGATGCCAGACCAACTCTGGCACTCACCACCGACAACTATCTGCCTCATCTATGCCAAAGGCTGGGATCTCTATCTAGAAAAAGTCAACAGGAGCCTATTTCAACACGGGTGCAGCCAGCTGATGCTATCGGGGCTCTCGGCTTCAACATGATGTGTCCTACCCAAGAGTCTCATGGCAGATTACAAAGACTTCAGGCTCCCCTCCTGTCCACGTCCTTTTTTCATTGGTTCTCATACAAATAGGCAGCCTCCAGCTCCAGGACGAGCAGCAGCGGCACGGGAGATAATTGATTCCAGGGAGAAGATGCTGGTGAAATCAAATTTCACAGCCCGTTTCCCAGGCTGTGAAAAGAGCAGCTGTGCTGGAAGAAATGAAGAGCAATGCAGGTTGATGCAGCGCTTCGCAAAGCCTGTCCCTGAATTCACTCCCTGTCTTATCACCGAGAAGACAAGCGTGCCACAGGGGCCGGGCAGTGACAAGCAGTGGCAAGGCTGACATGGCTGGCCTTTCTCTCTGCAAATTACAACACCTGTTGCAGACGTCCCATCAACCTGAGGTGCTTCCTCTCTGCTCCGCTGACGCACGGTTTCATGCAGGGGACTCATGCATACCTGAGATCAGCTCCTTGAGTGCTGCCCGTGCTGCCTCGAATGCTGCGTTATGACAGCCACAAACCATCACCGCCTCTGAGAAGTGACGCTCCTGCTCCTGCCTCACCTCCTCGTGTCTGCTGCCTTGACTCATTCCCTTGCCTGACCCTCAAAGGAGGGCCCCACAGCAGCCACAGAGAGATAAGTAGCTGTTGGGCGCTTTGGCCCTGCTTGCTTTGAACTCAGGCAGCAGAGCCCAGATGGGGAAAACTAGGAAGATACAGGAAAGCAAATAGCATGTTAATGGACTGCGCCGCTGGGCTGGTAGAGCTCTCCTCTGATGGTGCCTCTGGCTCTGCTACTTCATATGCTACGGCCCAGCGAAGAGAGGAAGGCCTGAATTATTCAAGGAGCCAGAGATACTTAAAATGAAAAGAAACTGGTAAGTTCAGAAAGGAAAGAGGAGAGGAAACAGCTAATGTCTGTAGAGTGATTGGAGCTGAGGGGCAGCTGGAACACGTGTGAACCGAGTTCACCCTTGTGTATTCAATAGGCAAAGGTGGCTCAATAACCCCTTCTGAGACAGAAAGGCCAGGAAGCACCAGAAGCCAAGCCTGGCTTATTTCCAGTACTCATTTCTCTGCTGCATCAATTTGCTGGTGGCCTGGGGACAGGTCCAACCTTCTCTTCTCCCCAGCTCCTGCTTCCTCCTCCTTTCTGGTGATGGCCCAGCCTTTGTGTAGCGAGCTGCCTTAGATCCAGGCAGGGCCTCAAAACATTTCCATCTCTCCTAGAGGATGAGCAGGGCAAAAGCCACCTTTCAGGTCCTATTTGTGCTGACAGTGACCAGAGAAGAAGCCAGTTCCCTCCTCCAAGGCTTGTATCCAGGGGTACAAAGTCTACTCTGATTACCCACCCAAGTAGCAAGCTAAATTACTCGGGTAGGTAAGCCTCACTGACTTCACACAACACAGGCATGCTTCTACCGATTACCATTACAGCTAGCTCAGGTATGAGGTGTCTACTCAAGCTGCAGTCACAGCAGAGACTGGGTTGTAGCCCTCTCCTGGCTGTGATGCATCCCTCGCTTCTCGGCAGAAGTGATTGCTCTGGCTCAGAGGCACCCTAAAGCAGAGGCTTTTTGGTTTAAAAGACTGCTTGGCTTTGATGATACAGAGCCTGGGACTTGTCCTTAACAGAAGATGGATGGTACTCGGATGAGTTCGGCGTGGGGGTGTGGTTTCGCTTGCTGCAGGATAAAGGCTGGTAAGATTTATAGAGCCGGGCATTGGCTGCTGTGCTTTGCTTTACGGTGGCCTCTACTTAAGGAGGTGGATGTGACAGACAGTGTATTTCTGGGTGATGATCACTCACCCTGGCTGTCATTGTAGAATAGGAGGCTGAAGGCAAAGTAATGTTAATTGTCCTCAACGTGCAAAACTCCCTTAGATTACCACTGCCTGGGGTAGCTGTCTGTGAAGAGAGGTGGAAATTATATATGCAGAGGAGAATATAAGTCAGGTTCATGCATCAGGGTTTCCTAGATATTTACACACTGCTTTTCAGAACAGCTAGGCAGAGGGAGGCAATGTCTTAAGAGGAGCAGGTAAACCACAGACTGGGACTCCTGGGTTCTCTGACCAACAGCGCCAGTTCCCTCCCTGAAACTTAGGGTCCCCATCTGCATAATAGGGATAGGAATAGAGGAGTAATTAATAGACAGCTGAAGATGCAGTAGAAGCACAACACATTAGTTTCAGTGCGAAAGACTTCCAAGGCCCCCTCAGAACTGATCACTAACTCAGTATGCAGCACTGATGGAAAAGGCATTAGGCATTAATGGAAGGGTGCAACAATAGGAGCTGCTTACGGGAATATCATATATGAATTACCCGCCAGCAAGGTATAACCAAAAGTAATAAAAAGAAATTAAGCAAAGGGAAAAATAGGTTGAAAATTCTTGGGTAAATATTGTGTGGGGAAAGTGGCAGCAGATGATCTAATAGGCCATTCCCATCTCTCATTTCTATGATTTAGGAATCATTATTATACCCTCTTGTACCATCAGCTAGTTGAGTTCACTCTTGCTAGCACCAGCAGAGGGCACTGTGACCACGCAGACGATACCCACGACTCCGAACAGAGAACATGCACGGTACCCCCCAGGGAGCCATGCTTCGCTTAATACGGATTTTCAAGTTGTTTCTGCAGAACAAATGAGAAACAAATCCCAAACTTATCCCAGTCTGCAAAGCTACATTTCTGCTCAAAAACCTTTCTGAAAATCAATTCTTCAGCACCTTATTTTGCTGGGAATTTACTGTTTGGGATACCTCTATGGCCTTACAGCTGTATGCACTGGAGATGACACCAGTTTGGGTCTGGGCTGAATGCAAGGATAGTACTTAGGAGAGTCCAAAGAAGAAATCAGTTGGAGACAAGCTGGACTAACCACACCATAATCACCTTTACCTTGAGGCCTTTGCTCCTCCATCATCACAAAATGCACTACACATCCTGCCAGCTGGGTGTACACTTTAAACCACCTTTTGACAGCTCCACTGGCCTATTTATCCTGGCCTCAACTGCAAATGGAAGAGCATAATATAATGCAGTAGGGTTTATGCCATCCCCCCGCAACACACCCTTCTGTCCTCAATCATTGTAGTGAAGGCAAACAAACACATTGTGGGTCTGGGTTGGTTCCTTCTCCAGCCAGTTCTGGAAGGCAGCTTTGCTGCTATGTGTTGGATGTAAACAGCAGACAGTTTCAGTGGGACTGCAACCTTCGGCTAAAATTAGGAAACTTGAAGCTACATAACACTGTCCCCTTGAGTAGAAACCCCCAAGTGAGAGAAGAGGAGAAAAGAAAGGCTGAGCTCTTTTGTCAGGGGCAGAGTTTTCCTATCCCGTGTGTAAGGACTGTCTCTGTATGGACTTTTCCTGTAGTAACAAAGAACCTCCTAACGCATTTCATACTGACGTGCACCTAACAGCCTAAGTCTGCTGAATGGCTTGCTTCGATCCTATGCCCCTTTTTTATGTCTCGTTCTAACCCTGTGCTAGTGACTCATTATGCCAGGATGCCTCAGGACATGACATGAAAATCAAACGAATGATGCATCCCAATTGCAGGGACTGCAGCATAGCACAGCTACATCCCAAGTTGCTTGTATTGCTAGCAATGCAGCCGCAGCTGCCCAGCAGCTAGGAGTTTGCTGCAGGCTATACATTTTGCCTGAGTTTCTAAATACCAGTGTATTAGCCCAAGCTGAGCTGTGTCTCCCCAGCTACCACCTTGGAGCTAGCTAGCTACTCAGGCATGTCTGTGCTATGGTGTAGTCACAGCAGTGACTTCAATGAAGACGGTTCACCTCCAGAGTGGTGTAGACTGATGCCAGTCAGGGCTCTGGCCCTGAAGTGCAGCAATGTCAGAGGCAGCTAGCCCACTGATTCCCCAGAGGGAATTCCTATTGCTGGTAACTGCCCGGAGGTCACTGTCCAGGCCACTCTTCTTGACCAGAGCCAGAAGGGCATGCAAAATGTCAACGCCTCAGGGCCCCATTACAAGAACCTCTTCATGAGCTTCATGAGCTGAAAGCTAAAGGCTGAATAACATGCATTTAGGTCATTCCTCCACATAACTTCCTTGCTGGATATACTGGAAAGCGGATGAATTCCTCACTTAAAGTCACCATCTCTCAACTCCTGTCTGCAGCAGCAGCAGAGTCAAGGTTTGCCCTTCCTGGCTGGGCTTGCTGCAGAGGTCGCACTGGCACATTTTGGCAGCACGTATAGGGCTGGTCTGGTGCCTCTTCTCTTGGGCCTTATGGAGTCTTCCAAAGGCAGAGAGCCTGCGGCTCTGAGATCATTTCGCTCTGCAGCAGCCCTTTATTGCCAAGTCAACGAGCAGGGAAAGTTGCATCCAGCTTCCTTTAGGCCTGGTGTGAAGGACAGTCAGTGTGATAGATTGTCTTTGAAGGAGGGAGAGAAGAGAAGGAGGGAAAAGGAAAAGAAAAAGAGACAGAGAGAAATCATCCGCGGTTCCAAGAAGCGGAAGGCTTCCCTTCTCTGTCAGGGGTGGGAGGGAGAGAAATGCAAGCCTGTAACTCCATGCTCTGAGGGGGCCCATCTGGGACCGACAGATCATAATGCATGAGTCTCCACTGCCTGAGGAAAATGACTGGCTGTGTGTGTGCAGCAAACTTCCCATCCCTAGCAATGGCCCCTTCCCGTGCACCATGCCCTTCCAGGCAGGGGGCTTCCTCAGCCAGAACCAGGGTAGCAGCATCCACTTGCCTGGTCTAATTAGTCCAGCTAAGCAACAGTGTCAATAAACCAATCTAACTGGGCCACCTGTGCAGCCACATGAGCGCTGCTGATCTGTTTTTGGGTTAGGAAGCTGAAGCGGGAGCAGGGCAGTGTGCTTGGGGCACCACTGCCAGGAGGGGCAGATTTACAACATAGACATAGAAGGGGAAGAAGAGAGCTACTGTGAGTGAGCATGGGTTATTCACAGCCTTTAAGGAGGAGAGAGAAAGGAGTGAGTTGAGATCATCCATGGGTCCAAAAAAAGTTCATAAACCCTCTATTTGCATCTGGGGTAAAGAGAACCCATGCAGGGCAGATGCTGGAGGATGGGAAAGGGAGGCCAGGAGCCCAAAGCCTTCAAGACAGCAACACAGCTGTAGAAACTCATCCAGTTTACTAGATCAGATGCCCCCAGATAGACCTCAAAGCTAATCCAGCACGGAGGACAGGCTGCAGGGCTGGGAATCAGCAATAAAAGTGGGTAAAAACTGGCCTGACAGGGCACCTATATACATGTTATGGACCTTTGTACCAACATGTGCTAATTAGCACACATCGCAGCAGACTTGATTAATCGAGTCTGCTGAAGTGTGCTAATTAGTGTGCTCCAGAAGCCTCTGCATCATGTGTATTCAGTGTCGCCACATTTCAAAATGGCAGTAGGCGCTCTTTAACTAAAGCTCACTGAATGAGCTTTTATTAAAGTGCCCCCATCGCTATTTTGAAGCGCAGGATGCTGAATACATGTGATGCTACAGGTGTTTTAATTAGAGCAGGTCTCAGAGCTGCTCCAATTAAAGTGCCCCCCGCACTCTGGAGCATGTGTATAGGTGCCAGAAGCATGAAAGAACACGCTTTAACACGCTCACGCTCTGCCTCATTGCAAGCCTTATTTAACCTCACTCTGCTTATGATCGACTCCTCATTGCGACACTGAAACTGTGAAAGATGAATGCCTACCTCCAAGATAAGTTCCTTTTGTTCCACTTCGTCACCGCCTGAGCGTACCGCTTTCGCCTGGCTTCTGACTCAGCAAGATCAGGGAGAGAGCAACGAGGTGTCTTCATTAATTCCAGCGTGGCTTCATCTGGTTTTCAAAGGAGAATGTAAAAAAAAAAAGGACAGAGGGAGGGGGAAGAGAGAGAGAGAGAGAAAGCCTTGAAATAATAGGATGGAAATTGGATATAGGATGGAAAGTCTCTGCTTTCAGTGAGTGAAACTGTGGGTTCAAAATATTAATTTCCTTCTCTCAAGGTGTTAGCAGAGGGAGGGGATGGATACTATGGGTGCAGGAGCTTTGTGTGAGGCACTGCACTTATCAGGGTGACGATCCCTTTAAAACATGCTGATTGCCATTTCCCCGTCACCCTGATCTAGAAGGGAATACTGCTCTCAACTCACCCAACGTCTGATTCTTATGGTTCCCGCTTCTCAAATCTGTACATCTGCCAAGATGAAATGACTGCTTTCAACACCATTGCCATGCCCAGCACAGGGAACTGGCAATGCTTCGCCGGCAGAAACTACACAGCGCAAACAGCACCACGTGTTAATTTTTATTATTCTACACAGCCCTACGCCCCATTTTTTACTCTGCATCTAAATGATCCAGTGGCATATGGGACTTGTCTGCACAGATGAGGCTATAGCAAGGGAAGGCGTCTCACAGGAGGGCTGCTGCTATGAACAAGGCTCTTCCTATTTGATTAGGAGCAAGAGACAGCTGAGGCCCCAGGCCCACCCAGCTCACACATGGTGCTATTTGCTGGCGATTAATGTCCCCAACCATGGGTTGGGAGCACAGTGCTACAGGCTAAATTAGCATGGAGAGGGAATCATGAAGAGTTGTGTCAGTGGAACAGGCTATGATAGAGCCGATCGTTGGCCTTTCTCAAAAATCGCCTACAGGAGCACCGATTTATCAGCAAGGCATTAGACAGAAGCCCTGTATAAGAGCAAATGCTGAAAGCAGGAGGCCTGTTGGCCTGTTTGAATGCAGGAGTTACCCACAGATCTAGGACAGCTTCAAAGAGAGATATGGAACTGGAAGCACCTTTGTCCTCACTGCTGCTCCCTTCCAGATGACATGGGTAAAGCTGATCTTCCCCATGCCTAGCTCCTCTATATCAGTGGTTCTTGTTTGACACAAGGGACGCACTTGGAAAATATCAATTCCTAGTTTTCACTTATTTTTCGATTGTGGAAAAATACTAGAGCAACTCTTCCGTTGCAAAGAACTTGAAAAGACTACAAGAGCACAGAATGCTTTTAACGTTATGGATTCCCATTTGAAATCTGTGGATGTATCTTGTGGATTGTGTGCAAACACCCAACAGTGCTAACATTGTACAGCACCTTGTGGCACCCTTGAAAGGATTGAGAATCACCGACCTGCACGAATTGACCTATGTGGGTGAGGGTGAGGGAAAGCGAGGCCGTGGCTGGAAGCCCTGGCTCCTCACATCCATCCTCGGCTCTTTCATGAACACATTGCGTTATGCTCGGTTGGTGTAAATGTAAGAATGCCATCGATTTCAGCGGAGAATTTGGCCTGTTACCTTGTGCAAGAAACTCAGGTGCTCTGGGGAACCAGTGCAGAGCGCACCAGCTGGCACACATTGATTTTATTTGAAACATAAACACTCCTTTCATTATTTCTTGTCTTTAAGCTAGATTGCCAATCATTCCCCTTTCGGCACAGGGCGGCCTTGTTAGACGGGAAATTGATTGGTAAGATGCTAATATTCTTTATGCTAAGTTTCTTTATTAAAAATTGATTATGCTTTTAAAAACTAGATCCTCAACTGGTATAAATCAGCACCACTCTGTCCGTGTGCCAAGTTAGAGATCAAGCCTTATATTTAAAACTAAAAAGAAACGCTTAAGTACAGAGACACAACCCAAATCTATGATTTACAAGGAGAAGACTGCAAGGCCCATTTGCAAACTATGCAGATGAACCAAAAAACACCCTTTATTCCTGGCTTCCTGCAGTTTTGGATAAGTTGGAAAGGGAAAAAATAATTACACATATTTAATCAAGAATTGAAATCGAGGGTCCCAGTGATGGCCCGCTAGGAAACCTTGACTGAAGGCTGTTTAAATGGCACGAGAAACAGCTGCTGCTCAGAGAAGAGCTTGCTGAGAGTTGGCAAGGCACATCCTGGATCTGGCAAAAGAGAAAAGCCTGCTAATTTTCAGCTTCCCTCCTAACCCTCTCCTGAGTAGAGGACAGGGAAAGCAAAGTGCTCACCCTATAAGGAGGTTGCTTCTATGCACAATGCTAGGCAGTTCACAGGGACAGGAGGAAAGATTTATCACCATAGAAGGTGGAGAGGGAGACTTCACAAAGCTCTGGATGATGCTTTTGTCCTCTCCTCTTGAAAACAGAAACCACTGAGGAAGTCTGTGGGAGCCGAGCAAGCAGCTTCTGATACAATTGGAACAGACTTCTGTACAGCACCAAACTTGTATGTGCTTAGTCCAACCAAGTGTAATCTCTGAACTTCAGGCACTGCTAATCCCTTCTAGGGCTGGCGAGGAGCCTGGATAGGAAAGACCTGAATCCAGTGCCAATTGTGAACGAACTGGATTCCTGGTGGATTCCTGGATTTGGTCCTCTGGAGCTCAGGGAGAAGCCACTATCAGGGCTCTGACTGGTAAACTACATCAGTGAGTCTCAACCTTTTTTGTACCAGGACCCATTTGTACACAGAGATGGCCAGTCCCGACCCAGTGCCCCTCACTCCCAACCTGCTGTTCCCAGGCCCCAGCCCCCCAGTGTGTGGGGCAGAGGAGGCCCCATGCAGCCCCTTGCAGGCTGGATCTCTGTCAGCCCTGCAAGGGAAAAGCCACAGTTTCCCATGTTTTTCTCCTTTAAAGGAGAATCCATTTTTAAAGTTTTTTTGATTGATTTTTAAAGTTTGCCCATGACCCTTCCATATATTCTTGCAACCCACTTTTGGGTCACAACACACAGGTTGAGAAGCACTGAACTACATGGTCAGAACCTGCACAGCTCCAGGGTAGAAGACAAAGGAAGAGAAGGCTTGACTTGCTATGCTTTCAGAGAGGGACTCCTTTCCTTAAACAAGCTGGATATCAAGAGGGACAGGAACACAGTGTCTCAACCACAAGCATTATCCTTTCCAGTTTTGTGTCTCCTAGCATTTTACAAGCAGGGGTGAATTCATGGTCCCTCCAGCCCCCTAACAAAGTGTTATGTCCATTGCACAGAGGTTAAAGTCCACGGCACAGCCAAGGATAGAAACCAAACACCTTAAGCCCAGTGCTTTAAACACCTTCTAGTACCTTAACCACACCTCTGGCTTTGCTATCACAGAGGAGAGCCAGCAAATCTCATCCAGCTCCCAGCCATCTCACTGCAAAAAAAGGATAAGGGCAGGAAAAAAAGGCAACAGGAGCAGCAGTGAGTGGGAGTTTCGGAAGTGTTATCCATCATACCTGCATCTTATCCGAAAAGATACCAGCAATAACAATACTTCAGCATAGAGATTTGGAAGGTTAAATAGGTATTTTTTCCACAATTGGATGGTGCAATTAATGCTTTACAAGAAAACAACCCAGTCTTCATTTCCTCTCTCTCTCTTTTTTTTTTAAGCACATCAAGAGCTATTTTAAACACAGTAAGAACCCCAGGGGCCTTCGGCTGATGCAGTAATTGTCTGCTTCGAGTTGTTGAAAGCACAAGGCAAGAAAGCACCTGAGCCATGTAATTACTCCTTACAACAGCAAACTGGGCCGTATGTCATGCACACATTAGATCCTAAGGGCGCAGCTCGGCAGGATTGGAGGCAGCAGTCTGGTCCCTGCCTGCTCCGACAAGGAGGCACCTGATTCTGGCTGGCCAAATGTCAGAGAGGGAGGAAGCGCTGTTTTCAAACTGACCTAGTATCCCCGTGGCTTCGAGACCTCCAAACTGTTGCATGGCTGTGATGGCTTTTGTGAGCTCTTCCTGGGTCTGCAGTTGTCCTGTGACAGGGTCCGGTGGAGGCAGGTAGCCAAATCTTGTCAGCCAGTCCTGTGAAGCAAGGAAAGAGAGACAGTGAGAGAGGGTAGAAGGATATGGGCAGGGAGGTTACACATGGAGATGCTTTTCCCAATACATGTTTACACCCCAGCTCCTCACTGAGCTGTACAGTCTCTGTTAACAAATGAGTGTGTCAGAACGGATCTGTAGACATTACTTAAGTAATGGAATCCAATGACCTTCATGCATTCCAATGCTGACATTTAATTTTCCCATCCGGCTGCAAACTATCTTTGATAATGGCAACAGCAGAGTTATAACACTTGGGATTACACAGACATCCTTTATGCTCCCCTTGGGCTCTCCTGGTTGCTAGTGGAGAACTGTGTGTAGGGGACGCTGGCTGAGGACGACAGAAGCTGAACAAGATGCTTACTGGAGAGGCCCGAGCCAGGTAAAACTCACCTGATTCAAGGCTTCCTGCAGTTCACAAGAAGAGCCACTGTATTCAAAGCTTTGAAAGAAGCTTAGGGACTTTAGAAGTTGTTTGACTTGGCTTGGCCAAGATCTTCCTATATTCAGCACGTCCCATTCCCACCAGCAGACACCTGTACATGCTTGCACAGCAGCCTCTTTGGGGTGGGGGTAGCAGAATGGGGCTGTCCCTCAGACATTTCACTCTCTCCACATTAGGGAGCAAATGCCCCTTGTAGACCTGCTCCTGCATGTTGGGTGCTGATCCAATGGGTAAGGTTAGTCCCCTGGTCTCTACCATCTCAAGTTATCTTCTGGGGAGGGGCTGATACAGGTCTCTTTTAGCTGCAGACCCCCAGTCACTCTGCTGAGACTTCCTACTGCCTTGCCTTCTCCTGGTTAATTTTATTTTTGCACCCGAGACATCCTCGAATGCACTACTGGCAGCCCAGGGAACCGACGGGAGGCACTCTGGGGTGTCTTAAGACAAGGATAAAAGACAAATTGTTGGTGGAGAGGCAGCAGAGGGACAGCTCATCCAAGGGAAAAATCTGGGGGACAGGTGGGATGACAGCTTTACAGTGCTTGGCCACTACCCCAAACACAGAGAAAGCCGGACTCCATAAAATCTAGAATGAGGAAAAAGGCCTTTGCTTTGAGTTTCAAAATGAGTTTTTTGGTGTCAAATGAACCTCAAAGCAAATAGTTCCTAAAAATGAGATGCAAACTGACAACTGAGGCTCTCCGAGATGCAAGCAAACCAAAGCTGATGGGTTTCACTGGAGAGGCAAAACTGATGTCTCGCATGGTTTTATAGCCTGCCTTCACCACCACCCAGCCCTGGGCCTAAGCAAGTTCCCACTGAAGTCTGCAGGAGCCTTTCTTCTAACTTCAGTGGGGGTTGAATTAGGCCCTTTAAAAAGGAACCAGGTGGCATCTTCTGAAATAGTTACCAATTAGCTAAATTTCCAGGCAGCTGCAATTGTCCAAGACCCAGCGTTGATTAGCCCTAAGCTTAAACAAAACCTGAACCTGCAGAGAAAACTCAGGGAGACATGAAATTATGATGTGTTTCCTGGGAAATCATCCTATTTGTACACACTGCAGGTTCTTCTCTTGATCTCTCCCAATTAGCTGTCAGGCAACATGAACTTTCAAGAAAGGATCTCTCCTTCCAGAAACAGAAATGCTACCCAAGTAATACAAGAGGGATGCGATTTACTAATCAGAAAGGGTTTAAGTTTTCTGTAAGGGATCAATGGCTGCAGAAAGATAAACTGTTCGACATCTTGAAGCCAAAAAAGTGATCTACCTTAAAAGAAGTCATTCCCTGCTGACTGCTGTCTTTTGGTACACTGCAAAAATACATCTGAACTTTTAAAGCATCCGTTTAAAAATATCATCCCATTGAGTCTTCCTGGCTTAGTTTATTTGACCAATTTGTCCCTTGATCAAAACGGATCAACAGCCGACGGTCTCTGGTGGTCTATGTGAACTGAGTTGGGCAGTCGTAAGCCAGGGAATGGACAGTCTCTCACCGATTTCAGTAGTTTGCATCGAGATCTTAGCGATCTTGTAACCAAGAGTGTTACTTGACTGGCAATCGATCACTCTTTGAACTGCGCTGGCAACAATGCCGTTCTGGAGACATCTTTCTCTCGCTCTCTCTCATCAGGCCAAACACGTTAATGACATAATCAAACAAATAGCGTAAAACATCTTGCTGCAGCAGTCTTTTAAACAGCCTCATTTGTCATTTTTCTCATTCTTTCATTTCCACTTCCTCCTGTCTCAGCAAAGCAGGTTATTTATACCACCGTGAAGACATGATTTCTGTTTTCTTTATCTGTATCAAAGCTGCATTGATCTATCGAGCCACGAAGGATGACTGTTGAGCCAGACTTTTACCTTGGTCAATATACCATTAATTTGCTGTAGTAAGATTAATGCCGGAAGTCAGAAGCTGCTTAATGCGGGGGTTTGTCTCAAATCCCAACAACACCCATATGGCTACCAAGATGGTGGTGTTCCCAAGTTTATTTAATGAGTTAGATTAAGCAACTGAAAACATACAGAGCTCTGCTGTAGATTTTCTTAAGCCTATTGTGACAGCCACATTACCATTCTTTAAAACAGAAAGATCTCTGGTTTTGTCTCTCCCTAACTATTCAGGGCTTTTTTTCACCCTTTTTCATGGCTGGGTAGTTTTTGCAGGGTTACAAATTATTACAGAGAAAGCTGCTTATGCTGCTATTTCTTATTGTTTAAATGCAACTCCAAGATCCCATTAGCAGCCACATCACTAGGAATACATTAGCCACCAAAGAGCACAGTCAGATAACCTCGCTGTTATTTCGTCTCACAGCAAGCACGGTCTGAGGGCTAGACCGAAAACTCTCATCTGTGTTTGCTCTCGCTGCTATGATTTGTCCCTTTGCATAGTAAAAACATTTGTGACAGAAATTAGATATACAATTTGCACCTGATTGTTCATGAGAAATGGTCTGTGACATGGCGTCCTACGTCGGCCCATCAATTGCCAAGGATGGTGGAGTTTAATTTGGTTTCCCTCCATAGCCATGGAGACAGTGTCATTTATCCCTTATTGTAGCACAGCCTTTTGTACACTGGAGACCTAACTCATTCAGCGTTACTCTAGCCCTCTTGGAGAACGTACTGGAGGACAAAGGCTAGGAAAAAGAAATGCAACTGCATGTGCCTGAGAGAGACAGAGAAAGAATGCAGTCCAACAAAAGCTCTCACTGATCCAGCTGCAACAATCATTGATCTTTATTAAAAGAGAAAGAGAAGAAAAAATAAGTTAACAGAATCCTTTTGTCCTTCAAAACTTTTAGGACAAGACTCCAAGCTCCCTGGAGCAAAAAAGCAGCTTTATTGCTACCTTACAGCCTGAGAAGTGACAGACCCACCAATACAATGAATGCCTTAGGGCACATTCACAATGCTGATTCCTGGTTGCTCCATCCCAGATAGCTGCTCTTCCATGGCGCCAGCTGCTCTGTACCAAGTACGGCATCCTGCCATGGTCTGTACTTGAGATACCCTTGCCAGAGGCACTGGATGCCACCATCTCTTTAGAGTTAAGGAGAGGGTGAGGCTTTTTCCTCTATCCTATGCAGCTACCCGAGCTAGGGGAAAAGCAATTGGATTTGGAGGAGACAGCAACTAACTACAATTTGCCAGGAAACTGTTTTCTCTTTCTGGGAAAATTTGAAATATTGAACATTTTTTTCCCCATTCTGAATCTAGATTAAAAAAAAAATTAAACTCTCAAAAATTCTCATAAGCTAAAAATCTGAAAGTATCTTCTATACGAACTTGAAACCCAGGACTTGTTGCATAGAAAGGGTCAAAATCCCTTTAAAAGCAAAGAAAAAGAGAGTCAAGAAGTTTGTTGAGACTGACCTTCAACAAACTGACCTCTTTGGATGAAACATGCTGGGTCAAAAATTTTCCAGCTGCTCTACCACCAACTCCAAATTGAACATAAGAATATGGCTGAGATCTATCACAGGGTCATCAGGTTGGAAGGGGCCTCAAGGGTCATCTGGTCTAAGAGATGATCCTTGTGCAACAAAAGGAAGGATAACTCGAAGGTAAAGATACTGAGGTTGGACTCAGAAGTGCTGGACTTGGGTCCAAAGCTTGGCAAAGTCACTCCATTTTGCTGTGCGCCTCAGTTTCTCATCTGTAACATGGGCATAACAATATGTCCCATTCTTTCAACTTTTGTCTACTTAGATAGCAAGAACTTCAAGGCGAGGTCTGTCTTTTACTGTATGTAAAATGCAGCAACTAGCTCACAGGGATTAACAACCAAAATAATACTGTGCACAATTCATTTTCACTGCTGACACAATCGGAGGGAGAATCTTTCTTTGGGTGCTGATGGCTTTCAAAGGCAGACAGAAAGATGTGGGTGGGAAGAGTTCAAAAAGAATCCAGATGATACAGCTTCATTGCCGAGCAATAAAAATGTACAGGGAAAGAAAAAGAAAAGTAAGAAGTGCCTACGTGGCAGTAGCATCCAGAGACACTTTCATTTGTCTGAAGCCTCCTTTCTATTGCCGTTGATAAACACAGCTGCAAGCAGGATCTTTCTTGCTGCTCAGCACTAAGCAAGTGATTGGCATAGAGACTTCTCTTCAAACCAGAGGCATTATGTTTATTGATAAAACATTATTCTGGCGACCTACGCATCTCCCCGATGGAGCTGTGAATCACTTTCCATCCAGTGGAGGCTCTGTTGGAATTCACGACGGGTCTAAGGCGGGGAGGTAGGATATCCAAACACTTTCACTGCCCGAGACAGGGGCATTAATAGTCCTGGCAGGAAGAAGGAAGGGCTATATATTAACTGGTAAAAAAATAGAAAAGGAAATTTTGGCGGAAACCAGTGGACACAGAGCCATCATCCTGATTGCACTGCGAACGCAGCTGACTGTTGCATCAAGGAGTCATCAGGAAGGTTAACCCCGCCAGGCACAGCTCCTCTATCTCCACCATGTATTTATTTGTTTTACAGTACCATCTAGAAGACCCAGCGATGGTCGGGGTCCTTTTATGCTAGGTGCTGGACAGCCCCATCGTGAGACGCTTGCTGCCTGGGAGATTTCATGGGGGGAAGCGAACCTACTCTGTATTCCCATCCAGACCCACTGCACAGCCCACTGTCACTGTCGCAACGGCCGTCACACCCCGCTCTATTCAACTGCGACTGTCTCGGGGAACCAATGGGTAGGAACAAAATGTCCTTGTGTCTAATTAGCGAGGACAAAATTAATTGGTAAAGGAATTAACAAATCCATTATAAAAAAAAAAAAAGAGGAAGAGGCTTGAGGGAGGCTGCATTATGATCAGAAACATATTTGACAGCAACTTTTTTAGCAAAGGGTCAATTAGGACAGAGCACTTATTTTAATTCCTCCTTTTCCCTCCTGTGTCTGCCATCCGTTGCTTCTCTAAGGGGGAATATTTCCCCCTCCCCCACAGCATGCGGGACTTCATTAGCATCAGGACTTTAGGTTTTGTTTTAAAACTGGCAGCTTTTGTAATATTGCCTGCTGGGATGCAGCTTAATAAAGCACTTTTATGGCCAATGGCTTTGTACTTTTGGGGGAGGGGGGAGAGTATGGAGGAGCACGCTATAATTTTTAAATGGCTTGATTTAATGTATTTTTCCTTTCCATACCCTGCTGTGGTTGGTGACCAATACGTTTATGAAAGATGTTTTTAAAATGGCTGCTTTTAAGTGCAGCTTCACTTTGAAAAGTGACTATGCTAACTATGTCACTACAGCCCTTTTTTCCCTCCACAGAAGCTGTTCTCTGGGTGCACACAGAGTCTGAGTTGCGCACTTACTTCAGTGATGGAAAAATAAGCTGGTTTTTTTTCTTTTTTACCCATGTTGGGGCTCCTGCAAAACTATGGAAGAGCACGATGCAGTAAAGCCTGGTTTATGCCTTAAAAGATTGGGAACTGAGCCTCAGTTGCAGAACCTTACTTCTTTTGGTGATGTGTAAGTCAGAAAAAAAACAATCAAACAAACAAATCCTGCTTGATTTTCAGCTCTTTTTGCTTAGAAACTAGTTGGAGCTGTAAACTGATGAAAGACATTCTTCTTTTTATTGCACAAAATACTAGTAGTCCCAGGCAGGCTCCAGGTTTCCATTGTGAGACACCAAGCAAGCACAAACAGAAAGGTAATCCTTCATGTCATCCCTGATGCAATGTTCAGATTGGAATAGCACTCTCATTTCTCACGCACTTGAGTTTTATTTTTCCTTTGCTCTTTTGCTCTCCAGTAAAATTAAATGCTTCAGTTGAAAATGGGTGCATTTCTAGTTCCTCTTTTATAGATGATTTCTGAACTTGGGGGTTTTCCTTTAACAAGTCTTGGTGCTATAAGCTGGATCATTCGACAGCTAGGGATGACAACAAAAGGCTTGGTCAGCAAGTTTTCTTCTTTGTGATTTATTTTTAAGGGTCACAGGTTGGCATTTACAAGAAAATAAAACAGTTCAGCATATCCAGGAAAGTAAACTGAAAAACTCCCCTGAAGCGCTCATCTACTTGTGTGACCTCAGGCTGAAGAATGCAACCTTCTTTCTGTGCCGACTCTCTAGCAGCCTCGTGTGTTAGCATAGTCATTATAACCCGAAGGCTCAGAGAAAGCCAGATCCCCGTTATTCTATGGATTGGGCTAACACACAAGGATAAAAGCTGGTCCTCTACCCCAAACAGCTTACAATTCACATAGCTCACATAAGGGATTTGTAACTAAGCCAGAGACTGAATGAACATCTCTCCATCTTCCCACTGCCACGGTTGCAAATAGAGCAAGGGGAAGCTCGCTTGAAGTGAATTCCCTGCTTCTTTAAGGACCCAGAAATGTTCCTACCTCCTGCCACTTTCTGCTTCAAGGCTCTCGGCAGTGATTACCTGCCGTTTGAGTTGGACTCCAGATTCTTTTCTACTTCCTGTCCTTAAGTTGAAGCAAGATTGTGGAAAAGCGTGTAAAATGATGCTTGTAGACATATCGCTTGCAAAGAAGTCAGGTGATGATGCAAGTAGACAGGCCACTTGTGTATTTTGATTTACATACGTAATCTTCAGTGGTAAAATGTCCTTTTGGGAAAATTAAAAGTCACTTCCGCTCCTGCTGGGTTGAGCCGAGGCAGGTCTCCCCACCCGAAATATTATTTTTGTTAATATTCTATGTCAAGCTGTACCAAACTGTGCCTCTAATAAATTATTGCACTGATCATTTAAACATTAATCAAGCTACCTGTTGTTTTTATTAATTTAAAAAAGGATTCCATCAAAGTGGTTAGGCTAAATCCTTACCCCATCCCAGGCTGGGCTTTGGCTTGCTGGCATGTGCAGCTATAAATTGCTTTCCCCCTGCTGGGCCTGCCTCCTCAATTCTTTGTACGTAGGAAGGAACGCGAACTGTACAAGCTTTCTGCTCCGTCTTGAAGAAGGCAGGCTTCTCCTTCCATAGCAAGCGCGCAATTGTGAGGTGTGAGGGTAGGGGGCTATTTTTGTGGGGTTGCTCTGGTCCAATTTCATCCTCGGCTTTTTCCCCTAGAGATTTCTAAACGTGGCATTAAGTGAGTTGGTAGCGTACGAGTTATGTTGTAGTGGTGATGCCATTAAGCAAGCTGAAATAAAACTATACGCATGTCTAGCTCTATATCAAATTACCGAACCATGCCTTCTCAAATGCCAAATTGCTGGCTTTTCAGAGATGTTAGTTGCCCCTCAAAATCTCATTTTTGTACCCTATATTTATGTCTTTTGTATTTAAGCAGAAGGAACACTGCTAGGGAAAACATGTCACCAGTCCCAATGAATTCAACCGAGAACACATCAGACGTATTTGCAAATTTATCAGAGCCGCTAAAACAAAGGTTTTCTCATTGCAGGTAGAAATTAGCTGGGGCAACTTATTACAATACTGGCAACTCTTTTGTATGTTTCCAGAAACTTGATGAGGCTGAGAGCTGGCATTACGATGATGAATTTAATTTGAGAATTAAAAAAAGCAGGATGTGGAGGGACGCCAGCAATACTGAAGAAGAGCTCTGCAAAGCTTAAGAGTACCAAGTCATGTTGCTGCTGTATGAACATGTCAAAAACAATAAGGACATCAGCAAGGATGCGCGCATATAATGAAGTACATACCAAAGCCTCGCTCAGGGAATTAAGAGCACTGTACCGGTGCTAATGCAGGTCAGGTTCACCTGCTACCACAACTTAAGAGTAGATAGAGCTACCCGCAACTGTTATTGCAGAGCGCAGTTAAATTAGCTGGCAACCTCTAGGTACCAAAGGCTTTGTGCAGAATTGCACCTTAGAAGGGGCTAGTAGTCTTACTCCCAGTGGACGAAGTGCCACCAGAAAGTTGTGGAACTAAAGCCCACTCCACGAGAGGGGAGACGGGACTCTTTAACCCTGGTCAGCAGCCAGTCTAGGAGCAGAGTCCCGACAGACGGACAAATCTCCTTTGCTCCGGCACCGAACTAGGTCTGAATGTACTTCCCTTTGTATTAAACCACAAGGCTGAGAGGGGGACACTGGTGTGCGGGCAGCTCCGTGTCTCCGTATACACTGCCTTGCACCCTGGAGAGGTCACTTTAGCTTCGCTTTATTTTTCAAGCGAGGATTACGCTCAGCAAGCTGATGTCTCACTCTGTGTAATTCGACTGTCTCGTGAGACAGACAGATGCACAGCACTACTCAAGAGAACAGGGCTTTTCAAAAATGCCTTTGCTGCCGCATGTTTTACCATGCTCCTGGGAATCTGCACTTTATTTACCAGAAATTCTTGCTGGCTGGTGTCGAACGAGAAACCGAGCTCCCTTTCAGGAAACAAAATCATCCCATGCAAAAAAAAAAAAAAAAAAAGCATCCTTCCTGTACAATACAGAGCGACACAAACAAAGTTCAATCTAGATTAGCAAGCATCGATGGCCAGTCTCAATATCAGTTCTTGGATTTATCTGTTCTTAGCACTCCTTGGATGCTTATCTTTACAGCACCGTTATCTCCACAAAGCTTCCGAAAGCCAGAGATCCAGCTTCTTAAAATCTGACAATGCCGATACCTTGAACAAGTAAGCTTATTCAAGATGACTGGTTCTGCAAACCTCAGTGCATTAAAATGATGTTCAGGTGAAATCAATATAATATCAAGAATACAGTACATTTGGCAGGAAAGGACAGTCTGTTTTTGCTTCATGCATCTCCTCTACTCTGCTCAACATCAGTTACCCAGTTAATAAAACTTTTCAGTGCTCCTTTTTTGGGTTGTATTTATGGTATTCCTATGTGCCTGGGAAGACTAAGTCATTTGTAAATTGAGCCCTTTCCATCCTGCCGTCCTCCAAATGAGCCCACAGCGAGCATGAACAACGGGAAAAGAAATAGAAAACGTAAAAAACTTGTTCTGTCTCCTTAACTCTGCCCCTTCCCGCAATGCAGAAGTTCAACAAGGAAGCGGTGACAAACAAGCCAAGCAAAAAACAAATGATTTCAGAGCTGCTGAAAATTGCCACGGCCTTATCACTTCAAACACATGGAAGAAAGAAAAATTCAAGTACCAGCTTTCCCAAGATTAATGACCCAGATCAGTAAAATAAAGCGACAATCTAGCTGTCCAGAACAAATGCCCAACATGTGATTTTCTCCACCTCCAATACTGCTTGTAAACAGAGTAGAAACAAGCAAAAAAGAGACACATAAATTAAGGGAAATTGCTTTGGATTATTTGGATTTTTCTTCACAAGGTTTACAGCAGTCAAGTTTTTGTGATTATTTGCATGAGACCGAATGACCTTAGGAACAATGCCCGTTAATTAGAGCACCACATATGGTGCTGCATTACTCCAAGGGATGTGTTCTCCGACGTAATGTTCTTTGGGCCATGCTAGAGCCAATAATTTTGCTCCAAAGGTTGTCATGCACCTCTCTAATGAGCCATCGTATGCACATAATCAGCTGATTAATTCATTAGAAGGAAAACCGCAGTTTGGATTAGAACCAGGATTTTGGCTGCTTCCACTGATGAACTGAAGGAACGGTTTCATTAGCTCATGCCGGAGGAGTTCACTTGAATCCAAACAGCCAGTTAATCCAAACTAATACAGCCAACAGGATTCAGTGTAGAAGTTAATACAACTGCTAATGAATTTTTTTTCTCCTTTAAACGTTCAATTAGGTTAAC
This sequence comes from Alligator mississippiensis, assembly GCF_030867095.1. Classification (NCBI taxonomy): domain Eukaryota; kingdom Metazoa; phylum Chordata; order Crocodylia; family Alligatoridae; genus Alligator; species Alligator mississippiensis. The sequence goes on along the minus strand of NC_081833.1, from coordinate 10,744,253 downwards.
AACAGCCGTGATGCAGAAGGGCACAACCTACAACGCTCAAAGGCAGCAGTGTTTGCAGCCTGACACGACAAGCCTTTGATGTCATGGAACATGGTACTTCGCCATCGCTAGAGAACTGGCAAAGGGAATACATCTACTAACATGCTGCTCACTTGTTCGCTAGCAGCTGTGCGCAGTGCTACTGGATTGCAAGTTTTGTCGCATGCAATTAGATCTTGTTTGCATCCATCAGCGCTTGTATTCTGCCACTAGCAGAGCCAGTGCCTGCAACCTGACTCTCTACTGTCCTGGACCTCAGAGAGAGATTAACACCAGGGGAAAGCGGATAAAAATCAAGATCATTCTTTCTTGGTAGCGTCCTATGCCTATTTTGCAAGGCTCTGAATGACAACACAAGGTGGAAGATGATGGAAAAAAAAACAAGCATCAAACCACTGAGTAGGTAGATGGTGAAAACCCTGCATAATCACACCGAATCATAGGAGGATTGTTGTGCAAGGAAGCATATTTGCCCTCCAGACTAAAGGAAAACACAACTGAACCAAAGACGGTAGAACTAGGGATGTAAATATCATTTAAAATATTATCCGTTTCATCTCTTCTAATTATATCGGTTAAATGGTTAACTGGTAACTCATAGCTCATTCAGTAGCCTCTGGCAGGAATGGCACCGAGCCTTGCCCCTTATGTCTTCACCGTGCTCCCAGCACTGTGTGGGTCCCAGGCCATTGGCACGGGAACCAGAGGGTATGGCTGGGCCACTAAGGGGTGCTGCCCAGCTGCAGAACCGTAGCTTTCCCTTACCCCCATGGGTAGAGGCTGTAGACATAGCCAGGGCTGCAGACCTCTCCTGTGCCTGGATCCCGCCGCCTTGGGGGAGGAGGTGCCGAGCCCCGCACAACGACCTGGTGGGTGCAGCGAGACTCCTGGCCCATGGTGGGTCTGCCTGGCCCTCCTGCAGTGGCAGGGCCACGGCAGGGCAACCAGCTCCCTCTGCCTCCCGCTGTGCTTGTGCCAGACCTGGAAGGCTCCTCTGTGCTGGGCCCTCCCCAGCTCACCCTGGGGGGACGGGTTCCAGTGGGGCAGCGTCTGCCAGACGCGCTGCATCCTTCTTCCTCCCGCTCATGGTGCTGGGGCTGGCTTGGCCCAAAGAGGTATTGCAGCAGCTGGAGCAGGCAGCGCCGGGTTTGAGGGGTTGCTGCCAGTCCCTCTTGGGTGAGAGTGCAGCCTCAGGGCATTCCCAAGAGGCAGCATCTTTGCAATACAGAACTGGCTCCCATGCCATGATTCCTGTAGCCCCCAGCAAAGGGGCTGTGTTAGGGTTGCAAAGGAGGCATAGCAAGGCATGCTGTGCTCTGGCTGTCTACTGGCTGGTAGACAATCCCCCTGAGGACCACTGCTAGCTGCTGGAGGTCAGTGGAGGCTTCAGGTCACAGCACAATTTGAAAATAGTAATCTGAGTTCTGTGGAGAATCTGGCCCTGTGACTTAAGAAGGTCAAGATTTCTTAGGGCGATATCTTTTATTGGGCCAACTATGTAGCTGGAATAGAGTTAGACCAACTTTTGAATGCAAGACATCACTCCTTGTGATCAAGCCTGATGAAGCATGTCTTGCATTTGAAACCTGGTCTAACTCTATCTCAACTACACAGTCGGTCCCATAAAAGGTATCATCCTAAGAAATCATAGAAAATGAGGGTTGGAAGGGACCTCAGGAGGTCACATCTACTCCACCCCCATGCTCAAAGTAGGACCAGCCCCAACTAGATCATCCCAGCCAAGGCTTTGTCTAGATGGGTCTTAAAAACCTCCAAGGATGGAGCTTCTACCACTTCCCTGGGTAACCTGTTCCACTGCTTTAGTACCCTCCTCGTGAGAAAGTTTTTCCTAATAGCTAACCTAAACTTCCCTTGCTGCAGCTTGAGCCCATTGCTCCTTGTTCTGTCATCTCCCACCACTGAAAACAGTCCAGCTTCACCCTCTTTAAAACCACCCTTCAAGTGGAAGGCTGCTATTAAATCCCCCCTCAGTCTTCTCTTTTCCAGACTAGATCAGCCCAGTTCCCTCAGCCTCTCCTCATAAGCCATGTACCCTGGCTCCCTCACCATTTTTGTTGCCTTCTGCTGGACTCTCTCCAATTTATCCACATCCTTTCTGTAGTGGGGGGCCTAAGACTGGACACAGTACTCCAAATGTGGCCTCGCCAGTGCCAAATAGAGGGGAAGAATCACTTTCCTTGATCTGCTGGCAACACTTTTACTAAAACATCCTAGTATGCTGTTAGCCTTCTTCACAACAAGGGCACAAATCCTTGCCTCTCGCATAATTTCTGGACCACCACCACTGCAGCATCACTCTTACACACTCCTTAAAAAGGTCAGATATTATAACCTCGAAGTTACAGCTGTAAAATACCTTTGCTTTACCATTGTTCATAGAAGTTTTGCCTTTGTACAAAGAAGGCAGAAAGAGGGCTTGAGTTTGCATGAAAAATGAAGATGTGCTTATACCAATGAAGCCTCCTGGCAGCTCCAGCCTGCACAAGTGTCATCGGCAAAGAGTTAGACAGCACTTTATTGTGACACTCGAAAAAAAAAAGAAGTAAGTAATTACCATTGCAACATCTGGTACATAAACAGTGGCAGAAGAGTTTGGATCTGATCTCAAAAATACCTCCGAACACCTGGCTCAGCCCCGGTGTTGATTGGTACAAGTCATTATTTTTGTCACCGAGGGCTGTACATTCCAGGTTAATTGCCTGGATCATTCAAACCTCATTTGTGTCAAACAAAGCGGAGTGCCGTCTTTTGGATGTACTGCAAGCCAGAGGAGTGAAAGGGCAGGGCAGGGCACAGGGAATACTTCAGTAACAACTGCTGCCACAGAGACAGGCTCCTTCCCATCATAAACAGATTGGAAACGACGAGGCAGTATCAATGCTGGTCTCTATCTGGTGACTGAAGATGATCTTAGGGCCCAGTGCTGGCACAAGCAAGACGCAGGATTTGTCCTCTTTTTCTTTCCTTGATGCCTGTGCTCCTTTCCTGATGTGAGAACATAGACCAGAGACATGTTTTACATTATATCTGACAGTTTTGTAGTCAAATAACAGGGTTTTTTTTTTAAATTGGTAACAAGTTCCCATGTACACACACTCCAGCACTATTTCAGATTAATTGAGCCAACAGCAAAGCCACTGCGTGATAAATGACCCTAGATGGAATACGATTCAACCAAAGGACGCTGGAACCGAGTTCTCTCCATCCTGTTCAGATAGCATCTCCCCTCTACTCCTTTTCTGGCACACAGAGCTCCCCTTCATGTTTCAACTTCCTGTGAAAACTTCACAGAGGAGCATTGGAGCTGCTAACTCAAATCGGACCCCAGGTCCATCCTGAGCATTAGGTTATCTTTGAAAGTGGCCAGTACCAGATGCTTCAGCAGGTGGCATAAAACCCCAGCAGAGTACTACCCCCACAGAGCAGTGATGGTACCATTGCACTGATGTCAACAGGATCTATGTGCATGTATGTAATCAAGGCCAGGGCTTTGTCCACCTGGAGAGAGGAGACTGCTTATAAAAAAAAAAACTCCGACCAAGGTTTTTTGTTCTGCTCAGGCACGTCAGTGCCCAGGGAAACTGGTTGCGCCTCCCTGATTCTGTGATCAAAACTGTACCCGCTCTGGTGTAATTTAAAGTATCCTGGGGCTGCTGTCAACTGAGCCAGCAGCTTCCCAGGAAACATCCATCAGATAAACGCAGCTGGGGCCCAGCATACTCCAGCCACATCCCACTTCTCTTCTCCTTGGACCGGATGCACCATCAATGCTGGGGGCTCGGGAGGCAGCAGGGAAGATAGATATGCTATCTCTAGGGCCACAGGGATCCTCTCTTTAGGAACATCTGTCTGGGGAGTTGCAGCTGCCTCCCAATTCCATTATTTTGGTGCCAGGGAGGCAGAGAGAGTGCCCCCGTTGCAGAGAGTTAACAAGTTCAAATACAGATTTACTTAGCAGTGCCCAGTTGAGTGCTTTGTAGGAGTGGATCTCCAGGGATCTGATTCATCTAGGCAACCAGATGTTTGGATGTTTAAATTAAATCTCCAGACCTCTGGAGTGTTTGAAATTGGACTAGACTAATGCAATTGCAAAAGCAGGTTTTTTAGGGAGCTTCCAAAAGCTGTCCCTCCTGGCTGGGCTGGAACCAAGAGATGTGGACACAAAAAGACATTGTTTGAAATAAAAAAATGCTAACGGGACCTTATCAGACTGCAAACAAATTGAGTTCATACTTTGGGTGACATTTGGGGGTCTCCTTTTATTCAAGCTAGATCACTCAGCCCTAATTTGGACCCAAAATGCTAATTTGTCTGCAATGAATGGGAAGAGCTGGAAAACAAATGTATTGATTTGATTTAATCCTAGTCCAAGCTTCAAGTCTTTCCACTTCGGTCATTAAACCACTTTTAGGAGTTAAATGACCTGACTGTTCTGCACCAAAACAAATCACTCAATAACTCCACTGATTTGTTCTGTTATTGGGTCAATGTCTCCCCTGCGATGGAGCCGGGTTTCTTTATTGCCTTCCTCCTCGTGGCACAGTCTGCGACAGGAAAGCTTCCTTTGTCCTTTCACTATCATATCTCAGGGGTCTCAATCACCGATTCATGGGCTTCAGATTTTTACCTCTGATAGCTTGTCCAGATGTCACTGGATCCTTAGTTTGGTAAAGGCTGTAGTCATCCTTTTGACAAAGGTCAAAAACCCTCTGTCATCTTTCTGTCCCTTAATGGTAGCAGTTAAGTAGAAATGGCTTTGAAGACAACCCCAGCGCATGGACTGCTGATTCAAGCATACTCAGAGTGAGCCACAACTGACTCGGAGTCGGAGAACCATCTTGCCTACAATAAATACAGAGTCAAAAAGCTCAAAACCCCCTCCACAACCCAGATCAAAGCGATGAGTCCTCCCCCTGCTGTCAATGGTTTTTGGATCAGGCCCTTGCTGCTTCTGACCTACATCATCTCCTTTAAGTTACTAAGCCAGTACCAAGGAGGAGCACAAAAACTGGAAGTTTTGCCAGGGATTGAAGTAGAGACCAAGCTCTTCGGTAAAAAATCAACTCCAGTTATAACTGCTGGTTCTGAATCTGCGTGGCTACAAGAAAAGTATGCGAATCAACACTCCTGTGACTAAAAACCACTGCATTTTCTGGTTCCTAACTCTTGTAAACAGCAAACATTACAACAAGTCATTTTTGTTCATGTGCTTTCCCCCTTAGTTACACAAGAGTTTTAAATGAACGTAAGTGCAATACAAGCTCAGACCAATGGTCCATTGAGCCCATTCTGGTCTCCAACAGTGGTAGAAATGGATGCCATAGAGGGAGAGCACTGAATTGGATATTACTGGAGTAATCTATTCCCTATTCATTATCATCCCTGGCATCTACTATTATTGGTTCAGAGATGCCAGAGGAAACATCTCCAACCATTCTGTCCAGAAGTCATTAATGGATTTATCATCCATGAATTTATCCAGTCCCTTTTTGAACCTGGCTATCAAGATTATCAATGATCGTCAATGCCGTGGATAAATAAAAAAGGGAACTCTTTGTAAGCAAGTAGGTTCAATGGCATAATAGTAGGGGGGAGGGAGCAGGACTGAGGCAGCAGCCCCAGATGCCACCTTTGTCGGGGAGCACAAAAGTAGCCATTGCTGCAGTGGCAGCTAATTTCAGCATCACAATTGGTGTGGCAGGAGCCGGCACCGTCCTGGGTGCAGAGCTGTGCTGTTACCCCCTGGGTGGGTTAATCAATCATATCTCATGAGACACAGTGGACCAATGTAATGGTGCAAATGACAATGGAATCACAGAAAAAATACGTCCAAAGAGGTCATCTTGTCTTGTTTCAATGTTATACAGTTGATTCATATTGAACTTGTGACCTACTAAAATCCCCGGTTCCCGCTCTGCAGCATGGCAGCCTAGCCAGCTATTCCCCGTTTCATTTGTGTGCATTTGACTGTTTCTTCCTAAGCGCGCTACTTTGCAGTTGTCTTTACTGAATTGCATCCTACTTACTTCAGAACATTTTCCCAGTTTATCAAGGTCACTTTGAACCTTCCCATCCTCTGAAGTGCCTGTGACCCCAGCCATCCCGGTGTCATTTTAACACTCAATTCCATCACACGAGTCATTAATGAAGACATTGAAAAGTGTTGGTCCAGGACATATCCCCGAGAGTCCCACATGCTGTCTGTTCTCAACATGACATTGAACCTTTACTTGCTGAGCATGAATCTTCTGCTAGCAATGTACGCCTTACAGCAGTTTCATCTGTGCCCATTTCCTTCACTTGTGTGTGAGAAATAGTGCCAAAGCCTTACTAATATTGCAGTACATGACACACAGTATTCCACCCCCGTTCTTCAAAGCCCTGTTCCTCTAAAAGAAAACTATGGGGATCAGGCACAATTTACACTTAATGAACCAACTGTTCTTAAAAAAAAAAAATGCCACTTCATGAGCAATCCATAGTTGGCACAAATTACCCATTGAACAACTGCAAATACACTCATTTGAATCACGACCTGCTTCAACTCAATTTGCAAAACAGCAATGGGGGAGGGGTAAATTATTTTTGTTAAACCCCAAAAGACCTAACTGCAATGAATGATTTAAGTTGTTCTAAGTAACATGGCAGCAACTTTGAGGAATACTCCACTTCTGGATGAAAACTTGTGCGGAGAGCAACCTAACTCTCACTTGAAACAGCGTGTTAGAAAGTACGCAGAACAAAGCAAAAAATCCAGATTGTATTTTCCCCATGAGTGATTAAAATTACACGGTCCCTGATTTCTGCAAACAGCTGAACCATGCAAGGCAAAACTTGCTTTTACCAGCACTTCTTTTGTTTTTTTCCCCAATTGCTAATTTAAATAATAATAAATGTACATTTATCCAGGCACTGGGATCCCCCAGGACTCTACAAACTACAGAAACGTATGCAGCACCACCAAAGAACATACCAGATTACTGTAAGGGGTTGAAAAGCAGTAATGAGCTAACAAAAAGCAACAGAGCACGCCATGTGTTAGCCATGGAGACTGGCACGATCCCTTTCCTCTGCCCAAAAGTACCCTGGAAGTTGACTGTCCATGCAGAGCTGGTGGGCAAGCTTTTCATGCGTCATTCATGCAATCCACGTGCTCTATCTGAGCAGTGAAACGTACCTACGATTCAACCCTTGAGTTTCAGAAGATCTGACATCCTTGCCCGCTTTGGAGAATTACCAAGATTTTCATCATTGGGGCTGCAGCACCAGTACAAGCAAAACCTCCAAGAGGAACAGTCTGCACCAGCAAGACTTGCCCCTATTTCAGTTAGGGATATGTTGTTCCACTGCACGGCAGCTTGGTCAGTCCGCTCCAGGGGCAAACCATGCTAGTGATGCTGCTGCTTGCACCTTAACCCTGCCCCACTCTGGCAGACCCGGCCTGGGCCCGTGCAAAGGTGAGCCTCCAACCATGTCACTGCCCAACAGTGCCCCTGGAGTCCCAAATATGATGGACACAGGGGAGAGAGCCCTGCCACAGTCCTCATGATAATCACCCCTCCTTATTTGTTTTACTCACCCCAATGCAGCTCCATGTGCCTCACCCCAACTCACATGCTGCCAAAAGGACCATGGAAGGACTTTTTCCCACCCTCCTTGCTATCGCTGGGAGACAGGCTACTGTTTAACTCAGCCCTTTCTTCTCTCTTTCCCAGAAGTGAGATTTACCTTTCTTTCTTCCCTGCCAGGACTCTGTCTCCCCGGGGGAAATACTCACTATTGATTTGGTAAGCTGTCAGTCAGCTCATGACAGCTGACCTGGCCCGAGGTCCCCAGCTGCAAGAAGCTGAAATGGGAAGCAAAAGGGAAAAACTTATATTTTAAAGAACTACTCCTTGGTGTCAGCAAAATACCTGTTTTTTTTCTCTTTTTTGGACAGGAAAGCCTTTATTTTCCTCCAGCCACCTCCACATCAGCCCTTGGCTGACTGAACCTAGGATGCATCTCTTACTGTTAGCACCCACAAGCTTCTATTATTATTGCGATGACACTGGCATTTTAATTAAAACAGTCACATTTTAAATGTGGGTGGGGAGAGGAAAACAGAACAGGCTGACAAACTGCCAGGAGAGAAACCATTCTTGAATGCTTCAAAACCCACGTCTACCCACATTTCCCCTATTAGTTGTGGAGTGATTCCAACCAAGTAAAATGGTCCAGGGAATAGAGCACTGGACTAGAAATCAAGAGACCTTTTCCTGGCTAAACTACCAGCCCTCTAAGCAAGCCACTCTGTGCCTCAGCTTGCTTATTTCTGTAAGATAGGGACAGCAGTACTGGCCTCCTTTGCAAAGCACCTTAAGACCAGTTGATGAAGAGCGCTGTACAAAAATAGCATGATGATTTTTATGCCAGGCGGGCATATGAAGTATTCCCTTTCACTGCTCATCCACACTTCAGTGAGCTTGCAACTCTGATTTTTTTCTGGCATTGTTTTGTCACAGTCAGGGGTGCGAAAAGATGTGATTCCTGATTGACATCACCACGTGGGCAGAAGCCCCTCGTATAGGCGTTGTTATACTGCTAAAACGGCACTTTCATCAGCGTCGTTTCTTGTATACGCTCAGGTGGGAACAACTTGTAGCAGCAAAAGGGCAGCTTCGTTGGTATAAAAAGGACTTGCTGGAACTACTTTGTGGGTACCGAATGCTGGTGCAGAGAAGCCAACAGCTGTGCTCCGACACCATAGATCTCACCCAAGAGAAAAGACAGGGCAATAAATGAAGGTCTGCAGTCTACTGAGACTGACAGCTCCTTTGGCATTCTGAGCAAGTGGGCTTTGAACTGAAGAAGCAGAGTCCAGAGGGACAGCTGAGGCCAAAAATGGGAGCGAGGCTCAGAAAGCCCAGTGAGTTATATGAACTTCACCATGGGGAACTAAAACATGAGGGCTCCAGCAGAATCAAGGATATACTTAGGTTTCACTGGGTGTGTCTACACGTGCATTTATGCTGGCTTAAGCTTACTGCACAGTAAGTGGGAATAGGCTGAAGGCTACATGCGCAGGTGTTAAAGCGCATTAACTCTGTATGTGGATTGACTTGGGACTAAAGTTAGTCCCAAGTCAGTCTACACACACGGTGTTACTGCGCAATAAGGCATCTACATGTGCATTACTGCGCAGTACGTCATCAGGCATAAATTTGATACCTGCATGATGCAGGTATCAAATTTACATTCAAGTTGGCGTAAGCTGCCACATTTATTGCGCAGCATGGGTATGCATATGTAGACACACACCTGTATTACACAGTAATATTGGTGAATGTGCAGTAAATGCGCACGTGTCAATGCACCCACTGAGGTGGTATCCAAGCCCAAGAAATGCAAAGAGCACACATGAACATCTGTACAGCCTACCACAACTGGTCTCTCATCTGGCTGCAGCTTGTTCCCTTGTTTTAAATTTCACACCAGTTTGGCACCTCCTTCACTCCTAATCATGGAAGTTCACATTAGAGAATTGCAACCTGGAGCTATCGGCACAAAACAAAATTGATCCTGCACTATTTCACAGTCCCTTGCTCTGCCCCTTGCTTGGGATCTATGACACACAAGGAATTCCCCATTTGGGCTGTGACTGGATTTAAAAAATACATATGTATTTATTGAAATAGCAACTAAAAATGACACCTATTCAAGACTCCAAGGACTTTAATAGAAAATTGAAATTAGAGTTAAATCTCAGCAACATTTAGATGAGTAATTCAGCAGGAACTTAGCCAGCCAGCCAGCCACCCTACTGAGTTCCTGCTCACCTTGTCATCATCACCTAGGCGTATACCTTCATTGCTGTCCAAAACCCCCATCAGACAGATGGCTTCTGCAGCATTCTCAGCAAATAAACAAATCTGGCCTATTTCCGACTACGGATTGGAAAGCTTGACTGAAAAAAAAAAAAATGAAAAATGATATTTTGCTGGTTCATCATAAAAAAAGAACTATGAAAAATGACTTTCCCCAAGAAGCACAATTTTGCAAAACTTATGCAGCCAGGAGGAAAGTTTGAGACAGAATTTATTACAGGGGTGGGACAAAATTCCTGAAGAAAATAGTAGGAGTAGGGCAATTTGAAGAGAACACAAGGCCGGGTGAGGACAAATCTGCCCTTGCTTTTATAAGAGTTTGAAGTGAACCATTGTCACCTGTGAGCACGTAGGAAATTCAGTGACAGTACATTTCTTTTCACTTTAAGTGTGCAGAGCAGCTGAGCAAGATGTCCAGATAAAGTAATATTGGCACAGAGAGGTGGTCCTGACTATCTGTGGAAGGGCAGGCTGCATCTGGGCTTGATTGACTACAAGAAGTGAATGGCAGCATTCTTAATTAAGGCGTCCTTGCTCCTCACTCGGAAAAGAATTCGGAAGGATTCTACTAAATTTCTAGAATGACTAATGGCATTCGCTCAGGCAGGGTGTCACTCAGCCAGGAGGCGGCAATGGTTTATGCACGGCCTGCCTTGGGCTGCAAATAATAAATTATATCTCGGTGGGTTTTAACGTTGCCTTGAAGAACATGGGTACAAAATACTGTTGCGGTTCACGTCTCTGAACTTACAGGCAGAAGCGGCATCTGGGTGCTGAAGTACTAGCTGTCCTTCAAATACCTATTTGATGAGGCCCTTCCCAAAAGTGCAGCTCTGTACAAGGGCTGTGCGTCTCACCCGTGGGAGCGACGCACCGCCAAGTCACAGTCAGAGATGGGATCAGGCTAACAGGGAATGGTTTTGACTTCATGAACTCGCTCATAGATTTTCTAGGGGATACCTGGTGGAGAGGGGAGCATGTATACTGCACTTACTGGAGTGTCTTTCTATGTTGGTCCACCCACAGTGCTGGGTTTTTGGAGTCCCATCACAGGAAAGGGACCTTTCCATGCTTTTGAGAACTCTGCTGCAGGTCCAGCAACTCTAAATGAAAAGTAGACTCATAGATGTCATAGACATCAGGGCTGGAAGGGACCTCGGAAGATCATCGAGTCCAGCCCCCTGCCCCAGAGGCAGGAAGTCAGCTAGGGTCAAAGGATCCCAGCAAGATACGTGTCCAAATGTTTCTTAAAAGAGTCCAGAGTAGGTGCTTGTTCACTACAGCATTTCTGCAAGAAGTAAAAAAAGCCTTTAGATCTGCTTGGCATCGCTTGATGAGGCTACTGTACAAATTAGGAAGCATTAGGAAATGTCACATAATCTATATGAAGAGGGCCCACATTGGCCAAACGACTAAAGGTCTGTTGTCGTGGTACTACAGATCGGCAGGGAACGTCTTGTCCTGTGCAGCAGTACAGCATGCAGTACCATGCATAAAAACCAGGCCATTCCTTCGGCAAAATAAACCTGCGAGGCTAATAGTACAAATCAAGTCTTTACAGTCTGCACCATCGCCACGCACCTGTGAAATCCTCAATCTGATTCTGATCTTCCTGACCTCGGTGTCACCCCACTGACTGCAGTCCTGCTCATCAGTGGTGCTTGCGTGACATCAAAATTAATCCCCATGTGCGACTCTACAGAGCGAAGGGCTGTCGGGCTATTGTATCTGGAGGACACCGTCTCATTTCCCCACCCTTCACAGCAGTCTGCCCATTCTGTATATTTAAGCGCATGACTGAGATTAAGAATTTACCAGCGAGACTGTAATCTCCCTCCCTTCCCCCCCTCATTGCTTATCAAATGATGATATAAAGAGATTATGAAATACAGATTTGAAAAGCTCTGCTGAGGAATGATCCTGGCACCTAGTCCCTGTTGATACAATGAGACACAGCGGGAAGCTTCCCTTACCGTTCCACACATAAGTGGACAGACATTATATACCTATTAAGTATCTCTGCGGTGACAGGCAGATATTGAGATTAAGGAGTTTCGGTTTCCCATCCAAGTGCCCCGTACTGCGAATGAGCTAAAAGGAATGACTCTAATCATTTAAGCTTGCAAAGGTTTCTCCAGCCCACAGCCACAATTCCCTTCCGATTTGTTTTTCCCCGTCTACAACCCTTACAGTGCAAGCAATAAAGACGGACATCTTTATCACTTCCGATCATCATCTTAACATCTGTATCCTTCTCAGCAAGGACTATGGATTTTAGTGGCAGCAGGGGGAAAAGGAAAATAATTCCTATTACTGAGAGCTGGGGTCATGTGTCCACTGAAGAAGGCTGCTCTCATGTTTGAGATTTATATGGGAATTGGCCGTACAAATCACTATCATTAAGCAGAGAGGTATTTCACATTCCTAAATGGACAGGATTTAAAATGCCAAGGAACGCTGAGAACAGGCCACCCTCGACTGCGGAAAAGAAAATTCATCTGGTAAATTGGATGCATTTAATTCACATCATGTCTGCTGCTGTTGTTCTTAAAAAAAAACAGCAACAAAAAACACAGGCCCATATATTTTTACTCCCCTGGCTTCATGACATAAGCACTACCAACACCTTTGATTGGAAATGTCAAAGTAACCATCTCTATTTTGTCAGGACGAGCTGTCACTTTCCTTGTAGCACTGGAAAGGCTCTGAATCAGGAGCAGAGCCACGTCACGGTATTTTGAGCAAGCTGGTATTCTCCTCAGCCCTACGCATATACATCATGTCCAATTTGTTAACTCTAGGAAAGCCAGCTGACCCGGTCCCAGTGAGCTGCCAGCAATCTGCTTCCAGATCTCGCCCGACACAGCATGCTAAAAATGGGAGTCTCTCACTTCCTACGAAGGAGGAGAGGTGGCTTCCTGCTAAAAACTGGAAGAATCCCACTCTTGCGGAAATACAAAGGGGCACGTATAGAGCGCAAGGCTAAGACTGAGCTTGTTGTGGGGGAAGAGCCAACAGAGCCTGTTTGGGACGTGAGCAGAGAATTAATCGAGAAAGACGCAAGTTCTTGGAGGGCAGGAGAGCCAGGAGCTCTCGACTGTGGCTCAGTCAGGACTGTGTATAAAGTCGAAGTTTGAAGCCAAAATATTTATCCGTAAATTTCCACCTCGACTTGCACACCGTATCAGGCGTATCAATACTTTGCAATAAAAAAATATTGCGTTTCAAAGTTCGTTCGTCTTTGAAGCAGGCAAGACATGCAACTCCTGATGTGAACTGCAACTGAAACTTCCGATGGTGAGGATCCCTATGACAATCAAATTCATCGTTTGGATAATTAGATGGAGCTGTTTGGGGCCGACGTATCTGATGATGAAGGCGACTGAGGGATTTTAAACTGTGCTCGGGAAATTGTTCATTGTATGTAACCCATGGCTTGTGGTAGTTAGCCTGGCCATCGTCAGCAACAATCATGGCGGTGATTGCTTGTTCTGAATTCTTCCCGCTATGAGAGAATACTTACCGTACATGCAATTTTTTTACAGATGGGTCGTTATGAAACGTGGGTTGACTTATACGCCGGATCTACGAATATCCTAACTTTTTATCAAAAATATGGGGCTGACTTATACACAGTGTAGACTTATACACCATGAAATACAGTAGATACACCGAGCCAACCTTACACCTATGATACCAGAGATTTTTTTTAACGAAGAATTTAACAAGGCTCCCTCATTTCAGACTCTTCCTGCTCGGAAAGGATATGGCTGCTACTGTCCTGTCTCAGGCTGCTGTTGAGAATATTAAATACCCACAAAAACCTCAATACAATGAAAAAAAATAGGTCTTAATATAAAAGAGGCAAGACAAAAATGAGGGGCATAAAACAAATACAAACACGCCTCTCCTGTCATTTCACGTCCTCTCTGCAGTGTGCGTCAGACCTGGCAATTTTCTGCAAATTCTAGGCTTTTCCTTTCAAAAATAAGTTTTAGGTCATAGCTACACCGCAGACTGCAGGCTAACTGCAGTACCCTTAGGTATCTATCTACGACACTGCACTCGGCAGGGTAGACAACCCCCTCATTTTATATAGCAAAGACAGCCCTTGTCAGAATGCAAACACATGTACGGCTGCACAATTAACCCAGTTTTGCAGACAGCTACCCACAAGCAAAACTAGGTAGAAGCAAAGGTAGGAAATTTCCCTTTTCTCAAGGAGGTCTCAACTTCAAAGTGCAATAATTAGGGCAATTTGAATGATCAAGTTATTAAACACAGGAAATGTTTTAGTCTCTTTAAAACACACGGAGGAAATCAAAGCCCTAGAAACCTACATAAATGCAACTGGAAGCCTGCACATGTGTTGTGCCCTGCTTGTTCGGTAAATCACTTGCGCTGGAAGTGATCCAACGAAGGATTTAACAGCAACTTAATTCAAATATTAAAAAGTAATCTTCAATACATTTTCAGTAATGAGAGCACCTGCAGGCCCCGAGTCAGACTATTACCCTAGTGCTTCAAGCGCTCCCCTGCGTTCAGTGAGGCACAGTCTCTGCTGCAGGAAGGTGGCACTAAGCAGACCAGGACAAGCAAAAGTTGGGGGAAGAAAAGAGAAACAGAAAGGTGAAGTGATGCATCACTGATCACACAGCAGGGAAATGAATGCTCCCAAGTCCTAGCCCCATCCCTCACTCACCAAATTTCAATGCATCTTAGAATAATATGTGCTACACGTTATTGTCTACTCTTTTTCCGGATAAAGTTATGTTGCAGTTTATGCTGTACAGTATACACCGAAAAACAGAAGAGAAACCCAATTCCCTGTCCAGTTACCAGGGCATCACCACTGAAACCAGTGGAGCGACAGTGGCGTCAACCTGAGTCAGCGCAGCAGTGAATGGGGCGTGGATGTTTAATGAAGCTGCCTTAATGAACATCGTTTTGTTTTGCTTCCCTTTCCTTTCACATTTAAAATCTTCATTTAAAAACCCACTGGAAGCATCAGCCTTGTGTGTGTGTGAGTCCGGTGAGTTTTAGGAAGAAAGTACATTTGTGTGCTAAATTGTGAGCAGAGATGCATGAGAAGCGCTGGATTTAATTAGGTTGCTGTCAAAGCTGGCTGTGTGGGAAGACAGCAGGGATTTAGCAAAGGGCTATTTTTTTCAATGATTTTTATTACCTTTCCATTCTTGCCTCTGCTTTGAGAAAAACTTGTTAGATGCCTCGATTCTCTGCAGTGTTGCACCCAGCAGACGCTGGCACCTTGGTGCAAAGTGAGTGCAAAATGCCTCTGAATCAGCACGGGAGGGTTTTACAGCTGCCTGGGACACGTGGGAGGTGCAACATGTTGTGTGAAGTGCTCAACTGTTCCATTACAATGCACGAGAGACCCTCCGATTGCAAAAAGAAGGGAGGAGGTTCAGTCAGTACTCTACCGCAGCTGCCATTAAGCGGTCTTCCAAATAAAAAGAATATGCCAACTATTATCTCATTGTGACATCAGTATTCTGACATCGGTCCCTACACCAATGACTCAGTATTTTATCCAACGAACGTTCAGTATAAATTACACAGGGCTGGAAATTACAAGGTGCCTAAAATGCTCGTTCGGAGCCTATTGTGATACATAAGCCGCTGCTGGATACAGTCCCGAGGGCAAGATTTTTGAGCAGCCTAGGGATATAGACAGGTGATTTAATGAATCTTCAAAAGCGCTAAGGTGCATAGCATCCTTTTGATTTGTTGTGGCAATTAGGTGCTTTTGAAAGCCCTATCACCGTCCTAGGGTACCTAAATACCATTGAAAGTCTGACCCTTGGCCACCCTGGGCCTCAGGCCCCTATCTGTAAAAGGAGAAAATAGCACTTCCTCCTGTGCTATGAAGACGAATACATTAACGACTCTCGGGGTCTCAGGTACCAGTAGACAGAGAAACACAGGTTTGCCTCACAGAGCAACTGTGAGATGAGACTGTTTGACAAAGTGCTATCCGCTTGAGAGCTGTTCAGAGAAGTGTTGATGGAACAGTTTCAGAATCAAAGTGTTGTGCAGGATGGTGCCAATTTGGATAAAATTCAGTCCCCTGGCTCTAGGGCCTAGGACAGACTACCAGGGCTTCTAGGCTCCCAGCTCCTCAGACGCCCAGAAGTCCTGGGGGGTTCTCCGGGCACCCCAAGCAGCCCGATTCCCTCCCCACGAGCACCTGAAGCTCCAGGTACCTAAGGGAATATTGGAAACATTTCTCAAGAAATCAGTTCTCAACCTGAAAGAAGACTTCTTCCCCCCAGATTTGTATTTCACGGAGAATTCCAGCCCAGACCGAAACCAGAACTGGAAATCTCGGCATCTTCCGTGAAATGGAGTGATGATCCCTCACTTTGCTCTGGTTCTTGCATAAGGATTACTGCAATTTCTGCTGCGTGCCCTTTAAACGCTGCCTCCTCCTCTTAAATGCACACCAGTAAAAAAATATGCCAGACTGATAGCATGGCACTGGGGTTTCTCTTCCTTTTCTGCCACTGACCTGCTGGGTCATCTTGGGGAGCTCACTTCACTCCTCCCCACATCTGTTTTCCACATCAGTAGAATGGGAATAATGACGCTTACTCCTCACACCTCTGAGAGGTCTGGATAAAAAAAAATAAAATCAAAATCTTAATATTTAGAAAATCCACTGATGCATGTCTGCTTTCCAACATTGGAAAACACATTGGCAAATACATATTTTCTTGCTTGTACTTCTGAGAAAAGGAGACCTCAGAGGCGAAATCCTGGTGCTTCTGAAATCAGTGCGACTTTGCTTCTGTGAGGCCTAGGTTTCACCACTGTGTGTACAGCCCCTCTGTATACAAGTGCCTTGCAGAGGATCGGTTCTAACAGGAACCAGGTTAAGTTAGGACCTGAAACAAGGTTTGCCTGCCACTTGTGATGAATGGGATGCTTAACAAGGAGAGCACACAAAATTCAACTCCAGATAATCAATCTCACGTAATAGGAAAGGGATAGGGCTGTGCAGAGGCCAGCTTCACAGTGTCTCCTCTTTGCTCACATAGACAATGGCGAGAAAAAAGGGACCGTCAATAAGTCTCCCCCAGTGATAACATTTTGCAGTCAAAAAAGAGTGGCTGGTGCTGGAGGCTGAGCCGTTTATGAGCTCTGGCAAGGCCATTCCCCAAGCTGGCATCTTGGCTGCTTTCTGGATTAAGAGTTTGACATACCAACCTTTTCGCTGTCCAACAGACTTAACAAACCGATGAGAAAGGAAAGGCTCTAGTCTTGCCTGGAGGGGTCACGGGTGACTTTGTTGCCTGCCTCTGCTGTGAAACCACCACGGAGCTTGGCAATAGGCAAATCTGTTTGCCTCCAGGAAGTCTGAGGCCTCCCTCTCACAGATTACAAAGTTAGGGTCATCAACTTGGGTAGCCAAGGTCTCCATCTTCCCATTTCCCACTTGACCTTTGCACAGCCCACACTACCCCAGCCTCAGTCCGGAAAGGTTCAAATGTTAGTAGTTTCCTTTAGCGAGGGATGCTTTAAATTTTGCAGGGCAATTTTTCATCCAGGTTAAATAATCCCACTCGGTCATACCTGATGCAACAAGACTTGCAATATTCTGCAATGCACCAGCATTACTTGGTGCTATACTCGTTGCACTCCTCTGGGGAGGCAGCATACAGATGACACCCAGGTTTTCCACAGCTACTCGACAGTTGAAGTGCTTCTTATGTCCTTTGTCATCTTCTCACCATGCTGCCCCTTCCTGTTATGAGCTGGCTTTAAGATGCCCCTCACGGTAATTTTTAGGGAAAAAATAATGGGTGGGATGTGGTTCACTCACTCACAGCGATGTTACTAAGCAAACAGAGAGAGGACATGAAAGGGAATGAATCAGCCAGTGGAAACGGCAGAGGAGTTTTGACAGGGGGGATGCAATTAAACTGGATGGAAAATTCTGACCAAAAAAAAAAAAAAAAATCAAAAAAAAAAATCAAAGTTTCCTTGAAAACTAGAAATGATGTTTTTTCATACCCTCCCCACTTCTGCCTTCTGCCATTTCTGCAACTCGCTCCATTACTTCGCCAAAATAGAAGTCAGCCAGGACATCAGCGCTCATAGCATCCTTATTCTTGTAAAACATGCCATGGGCTCTTTAATAGTCAAAAGGCAGGCCCTTTCCTACAAGTTTCATTAAAAAAAACCGGCACCTTTGAGCAGCCTGGCACCCCCTTTGCTAGGAAGGACTTTGGCTCAATAACCATACTAAGGGAACAGTGCCAGCTACTGAATTACCACTCTGAATAGCGCCTTAGTTTATCTTGGCTCTCTCGTGCCAGGTGTGACCCCAGGTTCATTTGTGCACCATGGTGCATGGTCACAGCCTGAGGCAGGGCTGCACTTACTCAAAGCTTTTATCTTTACCGTTAATGCTTCTCATTTCCTTACTCCTTCATACTTTTTATCCTCCAGCAAGGGGAGGGAGAAAGTCTCCCTGCTGTGTTGGAAAAGCATGGCCGTGATGGAATAGTAAGCTTGGAGTTACAGTTATGAATCCCTCAGTGACTTCCATGATTTTATCGGGTATCCCTCTATCCATTACCTCCCACTGCACTAATGGAACATGAGGGGAAGTACGTGGGACAGTGTCATGAACTGATTGTGTTCAGTCATGTTACAATTAATGCGGAATGGTAGCACGACACTTAGTGATAGGCACTTGGCAAGATGAGCATTACTTGCTGTCGCACCGGAAGTCAGGCAATTCATGGCTCTCCTCCTTTGCTCTTAAGATAAAAAAAAAAAGCAAACCCCCACACACATCCGTCTCCTATGATTGCTGGCTTCTCCTTCTTCACTCACAGTAATGCAATAGCTGGTTGCATAGACGCTGTTCCCGGTGCTAATTCAGTAGAGTGGAAAAAGTCCAAAGGGCTTCAGCCAATTCCAGGGACGGGGAACGGGGCAGACAGGGCTGATTTTCCAAATGGCCGAAATCCCAGTCCCACGTTTTGGATAACTCAGGGACAGACGGCAGACTCTTACCTACTTGGGGAGGATTCAGGAAACACCTGCTGCTGAATGCCTTGCCCAGGACATGAGGAAGCAGGAAAATCCAGCTCAGCTCAGCAGCTTTGCTGCTGCAGGCAGACGGTTCGTTTCACTGCTCCCAAGATGGCTTGCCAACTCAGACCTTGTATGCGTGCATGCTCATCTTTTCTTAATTGAGTTCCTAAATGCAGCATATGTGTGGGTTTAATGCTCATGAATGAAGCCAGATGGACAACCCGGGAGAATTAAACCCTCTAATTTAGCCACAGAGCAGGTATGGCACGGTGGCGGCAGTTCAAGTTTCCTTCCCGTGATACAGTGCAACCTTGACCTGGTTCTGTAAAGAGAAGGGAGGTCAAGCTTCATGGGCCATGCAGCCCTCTCTGCTCTGCTGAGACAGCTAATCAATGCCAGGTGTAGTGACAATTTATAAGGAGATGGACACTGACCCACTGGAGTTGGAACAAGACCAAAAGCTACTTCACGCTGGCCAGTAAACAGCCTGCATACAGCCATTTGCTGAACTACAGAGCTGGCCTGGCTTTGAACAGAAAACCTGGTAGAGGAAAGCTCTCTATAACATTGCCAGTCATCTTTCACAGGCAGAGCCTTTTAATTTTGATTTCCCTTTTTTTGCTTTACGTCAAGGCCAAGCAAGGGTTTTGGACAATCCAAAAATCAATCTGAGCCTTTGAAACAATAAGAGATGATGTGTCAATTTTTTTTTTTTTTTTTTTTTTAAATCCAGACACTCTCTCTCATAGATGAAAGAAGAAATCTTGCAAGCCAGGAAAGTAAAGTTATGTATGTTCTCTGAGATAGTGCTTCCCTCCTGAGCTAAAATGCATTATCTCTCTTCCTGCCTGTAGGCTCATAGTTTTACTAAGCAGCCAGTATTGACTTTTTAAAAGGGCTGCCTAATTTTATGACCATCAAGACAATTTAAACCTATACAAACCATGAAAATAGAATGAGAGAAAAAGAAATCAAATGAACTTTCATAGATCAGTCCGCAATTACTCACTGAGAGGGGCCAGGAAAGAATTTCCCCTTCTATAAACTTCTTTTCATAATTAGCTAGATACATTATATGTGGGGAAACAAACATGTGTTTGACTTCCATATGAACCATCAGGTCATGACTACTTCAGAGGAAGATACTGGAATCAATGAGCCAGCAGTTGTGGTAATTGGTACACACTGGACATGCCTACACATGCATTTACACCAGCTTAAATTTACTGTGCAGTAAATTACTGCACAGTAAGCGGGAATAGGCCAGCATCTACACTCGCAGGCGTTAAAGCACATTAACACTGAGTGCTCTAGTCCCAAGTCAGTCCCCACACACAGTGTTACTGCACAGCAAGGTGTCTACACGTGCATTACTGCACAGTAACTAATCAGGCATAAATTTGATACCTGCATGATGCAGGTATCAAATTTATGCACAAGTTGGTGTAAGTCACCATATTTACTGTGCAGTATGGGCATGCATGTGCAGATATGTGACCATACTATGCAGTAATTTTGGTTACTGCACAGTAAATGTGTCCAGTGGACGCGTCTACACGTGCCCTTTAATGTGCATTAGCTTATTTTAATGCACATTAAAGCATCACAAAAAAAAATGCTCTTTAGTTGATGCGTATTTAAATAGGCCAATGTGCATTTTTCTAGTACCTCACAATGCTAGGTTTAATTCGCATTACCTAAAGCACATTAATGAATGTGTAGACGTGCCCACTCTGTTCTTACTGGCTGCAAAGGCTGCATGTGGCTGTAGGTCTTGCTAGTGGCCTTCTGAGTGAGAAGCTGAATTATCTGGGTGCAGGCTGCTCTCTCTGGTGGTTGATCCAATATCTATGGAACCCAGTGATAATGCTGCTATTGATTTTAATGGTAAAGAATTAGGCACTGTGTACACAGTAGTAGAGGGCAGGCTGCTTTGCTACAGGACAATCCAGCTGTATTTCTTCTCATTTTGAGTACAAGGAGGATTAGTAACAGATCTGAAGTGGGAGCTGCAAGATTTACCTGCTGAAAGTGACTCAACACCACAAGTTTAACAGGTTCCAGAGAGATGAATTTTAATTCACCCACAGATGAACTTTAATCTCAGAAGGAGGGAGAATATTTCCAATGAAAGCCACTTTTCTCCAATGCCAAGCCTGTGAGTCAGGGGCACCTGGCTGAGCAACGGATGTTGGGTGGAAGAGGACATTTATGCAGCATTGAGTGTAATGCAGCTGTAATTTTCAAATACAATGAAGCAGGATAAACGAAAAGCAACACTCTGGGAAGAGAAGGAGCGCTCAGGGCTCACTGTACATGTTCTTTGGAAGCTGATGCCCAAATGTTGTTGCATGCAGCTCTCTCCCCATCACATGGTCTTTCAGGATTGCACAAAGTTCAGCACAGACACCATGATGGTCCCTTCACTCCTGGGATCTGTAGGGTATGATTAGGTCCTTATTTCCTATAACTGACCCTTCTAAAGCATTAGCATATTCAGGACTTCTGCCTAGGCTGCACAGCATACCCATCCTGAGCAGGTGTAAGGCAGGCAGGGTATCCACATTTGAGATCCTCCTCTTCCTCAGAGATTACTTCCTCTGTAGATTGGCTCCAGTAGAGATCCAAGTCAGAGCAGCAAAGGAACCGAGTAAAAAAAAATGTGGAAGCAAACAGGTTCTGTGTAGTCACCACAGAGAGAAAATAAATTGTTAAGTAATAGAGTGGAGAGGTTAAAGATTCAAGCCAGAGTCAAAAATATTAGATTAATTGAGCTTCCTGAAAGGGCTGCAATAAGTGCCCTCTTGTTGCATTCCTGGAATGGTCCATCCCAAGTGATTTACAGCCAACTATAGCAGGGGACCTGTTATATAATGAAAAGAGATCAGATTATAAGAATGGCTGCATCTCAGAACCCAGAGCAGGAAGCACCATTATATTCACTACTGCTGACAACTAGGATAAAGACCGTTTCAGCACCAGTTAGGAAAGTAAAAGTTAAAAGACTGTATTTTGCTCTCAATTACACGGCTACAAATGGAGTTTCTCAGAATTTGCCTCACTGTGACTAAGAGGAGACTGGCACATATTCTATGGCAAAATCCTATCAAATTTTGTTCTTCCCAGATAAACACAACAACACAGGCAAAAATAAGAGGCTTGTCCCTGTGCCTTTGAAGACTTTCCAAGCAAGCAGAGAAGCAGCTCCACTTCTCCTTGTGAGACTCTAAATACAGCACGTAGGGGAAGAGCATTTCTTGTGGGACCCTGACTCAGCACTGCTTGTTCCAGACAAGTTAAATAACGGAGGTAGCGCAAATTAACACCAATTAATATTTGGAGAGCAGAGAGACTGCTGGCCCCTGGCGCACTGTATTTCTGAACATCCATTCATCAGAGGTGTTCTACATCCCTTCGTTTCTTCTATTAACATGCAGAAGCTGCACCCATGTACGTCCCGCCCCAGTTAAGTGCATGCCCGCCCAAGGAAGATGGGTATAAAGTACAAACTCCCTTTTTTCTATTTACTGCGGCCAGAGGGAATGAGGCTCTGACGAATTTGGCAAGGGAACAGATTCATGCATACTTATACACATGACGAAGCTCTAACACGTGCTTATTAGCATGCGTCGGAGTGGACTCAATTAATCGAGTCTGCTGCAAGTCTGCTAGAGCAGTGTTTCTCAACCTTTTAAGTAGCAAGTACTCCCTAACTTCTGAAAATTGTAATAAGTACCTCAACACTCAATTTTCCAGGGGATTTTACATTTACAGACTAACGTGTACCATATGCTGGAAGAAGGGCTGTGTATATAAGGCCGTGATATGACAGATGTCTGCTCTGGTGTGGATAGGGTTGCCACCTTTTACACCAGGGGTGCACAACTCAAGTATGTACCTGGGCTAGAGGTGATGTAGGCCAAAGCTAGGAGGGCTGAACCCACTGCCATGCAAAGCGCAGCATGGCAAATTATTACTGGGGAATTTAAAGCATCACACAATACGCGGTGCATCAAATTTTTTGCCATAGTTTTAAGAGGAAAAGAGGGCGAGAGAGAGAGTGTTGGGGTACCCATGTACCCCCTCCCTGTGTCTCACATACCTCCAGGGGTACGCGTACCACAGGTTGAGAAACTATGTGCTAGAGCGCATTAATTAATGTGCTTCAACAGCCTCCACGTCACGTGTATTCAGCGTCCTCACGTTTCAAAATGGTGGCAGGGGTGCTTTAAATAAAGCCCGTCGGACAAGCTTTAGTTAAAGCGCCCCACTGCCATTTTGAAGTGGGGGATGCTGAAAACACGTGACG
The DNA here is from genome assembly GCF_030867095.1 of Alligator mississippiensis. Lineage (NCBI taxonomy): Eukaryota > Metazoa > Chordata > Crocodylia > Alligatoridae > Alligator > Alligator mississippiensis. The sequence continues at coordinate 10,720,952 of NC_081833.1, read as the reverse complement.
CTGCGGGTGCTTAATTAAAGTGTCCCTCCCTCCACCCCGGAGCACCTGTACAGACGCCCATGGTTTTAGTGCTGTTCTACAGACATCTGTATGCTTCTCCCCCATGCACCCCCGGGTATTGTCTGCATAAGCCTTCCCCGAGTTCTCATAGGAATAGCTCTGTTTTCTTTTCAGAGGCTGTAAACTGTGCCTTTCTCCCCCAAGAATACGTCTGATATTTCCAGATTCTATGGAGACACTGGAGTAAAAAACCCCAAACAAACCATCTGCTTGCAAAGCAGACACATGACGTACATCACCGTGGCACCTCTAAAGTCACCAACAACACCTCGGCAGACCTCTCAGAGGTTAGGTTTCCCCCCTTGAATCTGAATGAACCAGACTTCTGTTCCCAGAAAGTCTGCTCCAAGTGAAGAGAGAGTGAGACAAACTGTTTCTGCAGCTCCGCGTCAGCCCGCACGCAGCTAACTACGGGCTGAATCATAGCTACTTGCGCTTGCTGGGAGTATAAACATATCACCTAATGGTTCATCCTTCTCTGAAGGATGGATAGACAGGGAGGGACAGAACAAAATGTATTCATGTTGTTTTGGCATGATTTAATCTGACTAAAAGCAATAACTACAAAAGGAAGCACCAGCTGGCGGCACACAGTAACACCAGCCCACCTAGCTCAGCAGGGCTTATTTTAATGGGCTTTTGTTCACTTTATCTGATAAGTTACTATATGGAAGACAGTCGTGTTTCAGTGTAGAGAGAGATTAAATCATTTGTAGGTGCTTAAAGAGTTTGAGTGACAACTAAGTTCCCGCAGGACCAGGGGTGCTACTGCGGGCAGGCTCCAGAAGGCAACTTTAAAGAGCTGGTATGTGCCAGAAAGCTGCATGCAAGGAAGATGATGAACAGGAAGAGAGAGGGGTGAACATCCACGCACTGAAAAGGCACATGACAGGCTGCTTGATAAGAGACCAGGGTGGCGACCAGGGTGGACAGCTGGAGACCCTCTGGGTTAAAATCCATGGGGAACACGGCACAGGGGACACAATGGTGGGAGTCTATTACAGACCTCCCACCCAAAGTCCTGAGCTAGACCAGGAGTTTGCCCAGGAACTGGCTGAGGCAGCTTGCTCCAGGATCATGGTTGTCATGGGTGACTTCAATTACCCAGACATCTCGTGGGAGGATCGCTCAGCAAAATCTGAGCGGTCGCAGAGCTTCCTCTCGTGCGTGGATGACCTCTACCTGACTCAAGAAGTCTATGGGCCGACGAGAGGCAAAGCGCTGCTCGACCTGGTGCTGGCTACTGGGGAGGACCTAGTCGGCGACCTAGTGATCGATGGGAAGCTGGGTGACAGCGACCACGAGCTGATCACCTTCACCATCCTCCGAAAAGCTGGCAAGTCGGTCAGCAACACGCAAGTCCTTGACTTCAGGAAAGCCGACTTTGACAAGCTCAGGAGGCTTGCCAGTGAGGCCCTAAGGGACTGTGACCGCAGGGAGAGGGGAGTTCAAGAAGAGTGGTTGCTCCTCAAGGGAGCGATCCTCAATGCACAAACTAAGTCTATTCCATCTCGGAGGAAAGGCAGCAAGAGGGCACAGCAGCTCCCCTGGCTCTCCAGGGACCTAGCAGACCTCCTGAGGCTAAAAAGAAAGGCCTACAAAGGATGGAGGATGGGAGTCACCTCCAAGGAGGATTATTTTGCACTGGTCCGGTCCTGTAGGGAGCAGACCAGGAAAGCCAAGGCTGCAGCTGAACTCCAGCTAGCTTTGAGCATCAAGGACAATAAAAAGTCCTTTTTCAGATATGTGGGGAGCCAGAGGAAAAGGAGGGGCAACGTTGGACCCCTGCTGAACCAGATGGGGCAACTGACAACTGACGCCCAGGAAAAAGCCAACCTATTAAATGGGTACTTTGCATCGGTCTTTCATCAGCCCCATGGGACGCCCGTGCCTGCTACAGGGCCGGGAAGTCCGGGTGAGGGTGATCCCCTGCCCTCCATTAATGCTGACTTTGTGAAGGAACATCTTGAGAAGCTGGATACCTTCAAGTCAGCCGGCCCTGACAATCTTCACCCCAGGGTACTCAAGGAGCTGGCGAGCATCGTAGCCCAGCCTCTAGCGCGGATCTTTGAAAACTCTTGGTGCTCTGGTGTAGTGCCCGAAGACTGGAAGAAGGCCAATGTGGTGCCTATCTTCAAGAAAGGGAGGAAAGTGGATCCGGCTAACTATAGGCCCATCAGCCTGACTTCTATCCCGGGGAAGATCTTAGAAAAGTTTATTAAGGAGGCCATCCTTAATGGACTGGCTGACGCCAACATCTTAAGGGATAGCCAGCACGGGTTTGTTGCAGGTAGGTCTTGCTTGACCAATCTCATTTCCTTCTATGACCAGGTGACCTATCACCTGGACAAGGGAGATGAGATTGATGTCATATATCTTGACTTCAAAAAAGCCTTCGATCTGGTGTCCCATGATCGTCTCTTGGAGAAACTGGCCAATTGTCGCCTTGGGTCCCCCACGATCCACTGGCTGGAAAATTGGCTCTGGGGTCGGACCCAGAGGGTAGTAATTGATGGAAGTCACTCATCGTGGTGTCCGGTGACCAGTGGGGTCCCCCAGGGCTCTGTCTTTGGACCCATACTGTTCAACATCTTCATTAACGATGTGGACACTGGAGTCAGAAGCGGACTGGCCAAGTTCGCTGATGACACCAAATTTTGGGGCAAAGCATCCACGCCAGAAGACAGGCGGGTGATCCAGGCTGACCTGGACAGGCTCAGCAAGTGGGCGGATGAGAATCTGATGGTGTTCAACGCTGATAAATGCAAGGTTCTCCACCTTGGGAAGAAAAACCCGCAGCATCCTTATAGGCTCGGCAGTGCTTTGTTGGCTAGCACTATGGAAGAAAGAGACTTGGGGGTCATCATTGACCACAAGATGAACATGAGCCTGCAGTGCGATGCTGCAGCTAGTAAAGCGACCAAAACGCTGGCTTGCATCCATAGATGCTTCTCAAGCAAATCCCGGGACGTCATTCTCCCCCTGTACTCGGCCTTAGTGAGGCCGCAGCTGGAGTACTGCATCCAGTTTTGGGCTCCACAATTCAAAAAGGATGTGGAGAAGCTTGAGAGAGTCCAGAGAAGAGCCACGCGCATGATCAGAGGTCAGGGAAGCAGACCCTACGATGACAGGCTGAGAGCCCTGGGGCTCTTTAGCCTGGAAAAGTGCAGGCTCAGGGGTGATCTGATGGCCACCTACAAGTTTATCAGGGGTGATCACCAGTATCTAGGGGAACTTGTTCACCAGAGCGCCCCAAGGGATGATGAGGACGAATGGTCACAAACTACTACAAGATCATTTCAGGCTGGACATAAGGAAGAATTTCTTTACTGTCCGAGCCCCCAAGGTCTGGAACAGCCTGCCGCCGGAGGTTGTTCAAGCGCCTTCATTGAACACCTTCAAGATGAAACTGGATGCTTATCTTGCTGGGATCCTATGACCCCAGCTGACGTCCTGCCCTTTGGGCGGGGGGCTGGACTCGATGATCTTCCGAGGTCCCTTCCAGCCCTAATGTCTATGAAATCTATGAGAGGCCGAGTGGCAGCAGAGAGCAGAAGCAAGAGGTGTGAGAGAACGTGACGAAGGATGATGCACTAAATTGGAAATTGCAAATGGAGAGATGGATTCCTGGGATTTCTCAAGCAAAAACAGGTTAAAAAAAAAAAAGCAACTACTATAAGAAAAGAACTAACCTTCCAGAAAAAGTGCAAAGAGCCAGGTATATATAGCCCTGAGTGTTGGCAGTGAACTCTTGAGAAAGTCTGGCTCCATAATTCACTAGGACATGCCTAGAACTAGAATGAAGACACTAGGTCATGAAAGACACGGATGCTGGCTCGTGAGAAATCAGAGACCGAATTCCCTGCTCATGAGACTCTGCCGAAGCCAAAGGATGTCACCAACAGAAAGTCTGGGCTTAAGGCTTGTGTGGGACAGCCAGTCCTTGGGTGCTCCATAAATAATAGAGTGCACATCTCTGCCCCCTTGCCCCTCGCCTCCAGAATGGTAGTATTTTCTAGATACTTGTAGCCTGAGGACAGTCTCACGGTAAGTCAGGCTTAGTCAGAGGGAGTACCCTGCAAAAGCAGTGTCATAATTGAAGGGAAAAATGCGGAGCTCGACACTGCTTCAACTAAACCCGACAAATCCCACCCCATAACCTGTGGTACAACGACTGGACCTTCACTCGAGTCTCTGTCCTGGCCAGCTCAGAAGGCTCACAAAGGTTTTGATGAACAAGGGCTCACCTTTGGGTTTGTAACTACTGTAGACACAACTCACCTAGCTCTGGTGGAAGTCCACACAGCTCCAGTCACTCCTACTCAAAGCCAGTTACTACCGATCAGATGGACTGGGAATACCTAGTCAAGACTAGGGAAGTTATTTACATTGAAAAGAAAAAAAAGAGGTGGAGCAAAGCTAATTGGAATGAGGTTCGTTAGAACACAATGCATTTGAAATGCTGAAGTAACATGTCCAATTCCCAGAGCACGAACACCAAATAATAGAAAACATCTAGCCTGGCCTCAGACCCCATCTTACTAAATGATAGCAGTGATTCCAACCACATTATACAGCAGGGCTGAACTCTGGGCACAGCACAAATTTCACCATCCCGATCAACTTGACACAGACACATTTCCAACAATAAGATCCTTCCCACCGAACCACCTGTCCCACTTACAAAAACCAGCTACCCTGCAATTAACAGAAAACAAAACAGAAAAGATACTTATATAGGCAGTTTTAACAGACTGTGAAGAAATATAATTGCATGTTAGATATGCAGTCAGCAGGGGAAATTGCCTTAGCATGTTTCTGCTGTTCCCAAAGTTACTCTACAATATGTCTGCAATGACTAACTACTTGAACTAGTTATCTCGAGTACCAGTACCAGTCTTAGCTGTAACAGCACAAAGTTCAGTTCAAGGCAATATACCCTTCTTCCCAAGCAAGTTTATAACCCGTGCTGAGTCCCATTCTAACAGTACCCACGTTAGCTAATTTAAACTTTGGGTAGGTCCACACTCCACCGCAGTCACTCTAATGACTCCGGGCCCCTGTGAAAAGTCAGACATGGCAGAGCGAAAGCAAGAAATGCCACAATAGAAAGGAAAAAAAAAAACAACGAAGACTAATGAGAGCAAAAGCAGGCAGCAGGATAACAGCAGACAATCTGAAGCATGGGTCTCCGGTGGCTTCTGATCAGCAACAGCCAGACCCCTAAGTGTGCAGGCATATTTTAAAGGATGGATTTGGCAGGAAGGTTTCCTTTTGAAACTGATCTTATGAGGAAAGGTTAAAGAAGCTTAATTTATTTTCTTCAGAACTTGGGAGGCTTAGAAGTGACATCTTTCATGTCACTTAAAGGCGATGGAAGTTGGAACCAAAGGCTCCATGGAGCCTCTGGCTACTGTAGGGGCTTGTAGCTTCAAGGGGAAACAAAAAGTTTGCAGGAGATTAAACTTATTTTTATTCATGCACTCAAATCCTTGTCTCCAGGTTCCAGCTGGGGCTAGAAGAAGCAATGATGAAATACACATTTGGAGGGCGTCTCTGATTAAATTAGGAACTAATTTATGCCATTAGCCAAGCTGCTTCAGTGGCATTTTGTCTGGGAATCTCCAGGGACTGGTCAACTGACTCCCACGTGGGAGGGACAGGTTAACAAGATTAGTTTGCTCTCATTATTCTTCTGGAAAAGCGCAGTCTAATCATTATACGGCTTGTCCACACAAGGAATTTGGCATGCGGTAAGTTAGGGTGTGAGCTTCCTGTGCACTAGCTGTTCCTCATAAACTCCCCATGTGCACACTCATAGCATGTGGGAGCTTGCTCCACTTTGAAAGGAGAGCAAACTTGCTGACACTGGGTGCATCTACACATATGCTTTACTGCGGCGCTGACTAATTAGCTCTGCAGTAAAAAGTCACCATCTGCATGTGCACCTGCATTAGGGAGCAGTAAGTTAACTAACTCCGCTGTAGGGTAGTACTGTCCAGGACAAATACTATCCTACAGCAGAGTGGTTACGTGCCCCAAAACGCACGCGTAGATGGTGACCGGGGCTGGCTGGAGCACGAGGGCATTACAGTGTGAGGGTTGCCTCCTTGCTAGCCCACACTGTAGCACCCTCATGCTGCTCCACAGCATGTTGAGTGAGAGCAGAGCAGTCCCGGGCTGGCAGACTGATCCCCCGGGCCCTCATCGAGCCAGGCTCAACATGCTGCTGTCCTGGGCGCATGTGTAAATGCTATGCCTAGGAATAATAAACTCTGGTGCAGACTATGCCAGAGTTTATTTATTGTTATGTAGTAATAGCACATGTAAATGTACCACTAAGTGCACAAACAGGGCTTTAATTTACACCCAGACTAATTGCCCAGTAAGTTCCCTGTGTAGATGAGCCTGCTGTAGGCTTAAGAGCTTCTCCGTGAGGAATCAGTGAAGGTAGACAGAACAATATAACATTTTCACTCTGCTCTACTGCACAATAATCTCCCCATGCAGACAAGCCCTAGGGAGGGGGCAGCTGGCCCCACCTTGCACAAAGGCTCTCATGGTGGGCACCAAGACTGTTCACATGGGCAATCAGGACAGAAGAGCTGTACATTCACATCCCAACTGACGGCAGACAACCTGCCCCACGTAGACAAGCCTGGAGCCACCCCTCTTCCTGCTCCAGCAATTGGTGCATCACTCGTGGCTAACAGCATGAATGTTCAACCTCCCTCCCCTTTTTTTATTCCTTGACGTGTCTCAGCACCCTCCAAAAATAGCCTCACAAACTACTGCGGCTGGGTGGAAGTTGCAGGATTTTAGGTGGTTGTTGTAGCACTTTTTTTTTTTTAACAAGCACAAGAGGGAAATGCATCCCACTCTCTTTTAATGGTAGACATAGTTAGTCAGAATAAGACCCTCCGCAGCTCACCTTCCCTTGCCACTTGGAACGGAGCCATTGCTGCACTGACGGACAATGGTTCTGTCGGATGGGATCAAGTGGACGATGGAGACGGGCAGTAGGGACAGCCGTGCCGGCTGACACCACCTGCACAGTGTACCAGCCAACTGGGAGCACTTGCTGCCAAATGATCTGAAGCGTGATCCCCATGGCTCAGATATCCCAAGAAGAAAATCTCAATGGGCCTCCGAGCCTGTGATCTATGTAGGCTTAATTCATTAGTAGGATTTCTAATGGTGTTTGTCAGTTTTCCTAATTACCCTGAATGCCTGCAGCACTGCACCCTCATTTTTCAAGTACATGTCCACCTTTTTTTCTTCAAGAAAATTGAATTAAATGCAAATCCATGGGCAAAATCTTTACTCTAATGAAATTAATGGGAGTTTTACCACTGATGTTGAAACAGCAGGGATTTTACTCGCTGTTTATCTAGTGCATCCGTTCCCGCAGCATCAAAAGAGGCCGCATTAATAAGTGATGAGTTATATACACCCAGTGAGACGGGTGTTCCTTCCTCGTCCAGTTTGTTTCTGATTCAATAGGCCCTTAAAACTGGTGCTTAAGTCCGTGGAGGGTTGATAGTACCCGGGCACGGGTGTAAGGCTGAACTGAAATGGGTTGGTTCAGATAGTTTAAGTTATGCATACTTGGCTGAACCAGAGACTTTAAGCTATCAAATGGGATCATTTCTGAAGACTGTCCTGTAAGAAAAATCTCTCGGAATCCCTCACCCATTGGCTTGCAACTCATTTAGGAAAGTTCTGTTTAAACAACTGAACTTTGACCTGAAATTGGAAAGTGGAAGGACTTGCAGCACAGAGCACATAAAAAAAAAAAATAAAAAAAATACCAGCCTTGAAGACTTTTCACTGCATACAAAATTAGTCCAGCATCTCCAAAAGCACAGCAATATACAGTTCCTGAAACACTTCTCTCCAACACACTGGCCTTGTCACTTAAACCTCCAGAAGGTCAAGAAACCTGGATGTGCAAATGGAAAAAAGTCATGCCAAGAAGCGGAGGCTGAGGGAAAGGGTTATATGCACTAATTCAGAGTATGGAACAGCAGCCTCACTACATGGCATAACACTTAAAGGGGACCCAACTCCTTCCTTGTCTCTAGAACAGATTATGCTGCACTGCTGGCCACAGCAATTACTGGATAATCTTTATTGTACCTGGTGTGGGGAATGAAATAATATCAGGTGCCAAGATACATTCTGTTTTTATAAGCAGCCCTATGATACAGATACATTAAAATCATCGCTGGCATTAAATGTGCAGTGATTTCCAGTGCCGAAAGCAATCTAAATTGTCGCAGTGACACAGTGGCTAAGCATCTATTCACAGCTGACTGCTTCAAGACCAAGTTCAAGGGGGGACTTAATACTGGTCAGATAATCTATACGCTTGGCAGAATGAGCTGCCCCATGCCAATCCGTCCCTTTTGCAAGCTGTTAGTAAGCAGAAGAGACCCTGGGTCACCTCTCAGCCACTCTGATAGAGTTCGCTTACTCCGCGATGCATTAAAATCCAGTCTATCATCCCAATTATATTTTTCCAGGCACTTGTGCTTCTAATTGGTTGGTGTGCCCGGAAGGAAAGATGCCCATATATATCCCAGTTTCCCCTTCAAAGGGCCTCTTTCTTTCCACACCACAAATACATTTCTAATAGAGGGAAGGAAAATCTCACATAAACAGAACCCCTGCTTGCTCCTCGCAGAAGAGCCAATGCAATAAGCAAGACAGAATTGCAGCACTTCAGCAATAACCCGCTTTCCTTACACATTGAAATAAGCCTCTTGTTCTGCCAAGTCAGCAGCTGCCAGGCATGTAGGGGGATGGCTACCAACCCTTCTCATGCCTTCGGAAAGCAACATTTCCTTCCCCAGTCAGAGGCTGGTCTCAGATCGGTGGACTGGGGAGTATGGAGAGGCCCTGTCCTCTGCAAAACAGCATCTCCACAGGGGCCAAGGAGCTAGGTAACAGAAGTTAGCAACCCAGCTCACCTCCCAGGCAGCAGCTTCCATAGAGGTGCACTGAGATGGCCCAGCCACCATGCCTCACGTGGGGTCTTTGGTCTGCTCTGCAGCTAAGAGACGTGCTGGCAGAGCTCCAGGGCCAAGCGCTGCAGAAAGATCATGCCCCCACAGCCAACACAGCTAAGCTGGCAACTCCCTTGCTGCGGGGGCAGCTGTAATGACAGAAGAGGGCTTTTGCTAACTTAGCTTGTACCTTCAGGTGAAGAGCTAGACTGGAGGGGAAAAAATGCTTCATGCAGAGGGCACCTCTCCACATGGTGATGCCAGCACAGGCTTGTTAATGTAGACAAGCCAAGTGAAAGCAATAGGCAGCGCACACAGCCTTGGCCTGCAAGGGAAAAGGGGATGTCTGCTAATGGGGGAGAACAAGGAAACTTGTGTGTTTGACACCTCTACTGAAACCTTCAGTGTTGAGGACTTCTCTCATCAGGGTCAAGCTCTTTCCCAAGCCAAGAAGCAATTCCTTAACTATCATCCCAGCAGTGCAATTGGAAGGAACTACAAAGCCTTGGTTATAAGCACAGGTGTGTGGTGGGCCAGCTCGCAGGGACTCATCCAGCTAAGGGGATGCTATTTCATGGGAAGAGGTCGGTGCTTGAGCCAGAGAATGGGCTCGATACAGTGCCTCCTGGACTCCTCTGTTTCAAGAACCTCATCTATGGAGTCATTAAAATGAAAGTTTATCTATTAAAAAAAAAAAAAAACCACCCAAAAAAGGGCTGTGAAATTTAAGCCTAACTAGGGCAATGATGCCTTCAAAATTCCCCCAGCCAGAAGGCCTGAGAGGATGGACTGAAGTCAGTCCGCTCTCAGCCTGGCAGAGCTCAGTGTCTCCCCAAACACACGGGGGCCGGGATGGGGGGGTGGAGTGGCAGCAGACCGAAAAAGCCAGCACTGCCCTTCCACTGACAGCTGTCTGCAGCCTCTGAACGAGATGCTGTCCGGCTCCCAGTTTACTGGGCAGCTTGCAGACTGATTGCTCCCTGAAGGGCTCGATTCAATTTTTTTTAATAAACTTCTACTTTATGAAATATTTAAAAGGACAAAAGGGCCTTGCTTCATTATAGCTACAGCTCCCCTCCATCTAGCCAAGAAGGATGGAGAGGTCAGGATGCAAACGCAAAGTGGACCAGCTGTGGCCTGAGGAGCTACCACAGTGTTAGAAGTGACCAAGGCCAAGTTGCCCCGGGGGATTTCATACAGAGGTAAAGGGGCTGGGTGGGCTGGAAATTTTAAAAGCATTTAGCCACAAGGTATTTAAAGCAACCAGACAGACAAGAAGCACTTTCCTAAGAACGCGCCTGACTACGCCATCAGGAACCGGCACCGACTCGCACACATCATCCTGGAGTGAAAATATATTTGCTTTGGAAAGTAAATATGAGATACGCGAGTGACATGAAAGCCTGGAGGTACAAAACAACCTGACAGGAGAGAATAGAGAGTAAAAACCACTCCGTGGCACTAGATTACTGCTTGCTGAGCTGCCCTGGGACAGTGTGGGAAGCCCACACTCCTTTCCAATCTTGCTTCTCTAGGCTTTTTTACTCTGCCTCATACCCAAGTTCCTGCCTCCTCCCAGGCCCAGGCAGACTCACTGGGGGAGCTTTGGCAGCCACTAATTATTTTGGCAACACACTTTACACATCATTAAGAGGTATTATGATTAGAGGAATACCCAACTCTCCGTGGTTGGCAGGCTAGATTAATTAATGTTTACAAAGCCCTTTGAGATCCCAGGATGAAAGGTGCTGGTGGAGTGACAAGCATTATCCTCTAACTCCTCTTGACTGCTTTCATCTCCCATGCGAGGACCGAGGAGACCCAGAGCGGAGGAGGAGTGGGGAGAGCTTAAACTCTCGTGAGAATGAGCAGCCTTGGCAAAGAGGAACTTATCTTTACTTGCAGAAACTTAAAAGTTCAGGGAACAACAAGCAAAAAATCTAGGCTGCCAACAAAATCAAAGCAGCAGCAATTAGCAGGGGGGTTTCCTTCTTTTTTGCGATGAGGGCGGTGCAGTGACGGCTTTAGGAAGAGGATGACTCTGGGGAATGGGCATTATTTATTTATATAATTTGTACAGTTATAATTAAGTAATATAATGTACATATATAAACAATTTATTTATGTATCAAATATATATTTATATACACACACTATATATATACATACACATAAACACACACACGTGTGTATGTATGTGTATATAAATATGTTTGTGTATACATATGTGTGTGTATATATGTGTGTGTATGACATTGTTTATATATGTACATTATAATATTTAATTTATATTATTTATGCATTAAGCATATAACACAAGCGTATATACATATACTCACATACATAAACATATGCTTGTACACACACACACACACACACACACACACACACACACACACACACACACGAGCATGCTCTTGTTGTTCAAGAAAAAGGGACAGCTTATGCCTTTAAAACCTGTCCTGCTCCACTGGCCCCAGTTGGAGTTGGTAGAAGGAGCCTGGCGCCTGCATCAGACTGGCGTGAGCCTCAGGTCAAGCTCAGCTGCCCTCTACAAGGGGAACAGGGTGGGCCTAATAAAACCCTGCCCACATAAGCCACACCTGCTGGATGCAGTAAAGTGCAAGGCCACTAAGGCTGCTCCTGGTGCTTTCTCCCCAGCCCTGCCTTTGGGCATCCATGTTGGGCCAGCCCGCGTTGCACGTAGCTGCAAACATGTAGTATATGGCAGACCCACGAGTATCAATATTGCCCTATGGCTCTTGCACCTCTCCTGCTTTGCCTCTCCTTGCCTGCCTTTCCCTCCTATGCTCAGCTTGTTTCCTGCCTGTGTCTTGTAGCCTTTCCTTAAGTTGATTTTAAAACTATTAACATTATGAACAGAGAGAGAGAGAAATACACTTTTCACTCCAATCTGAAAATGCCAATTATCAGGAGTCCCCAAAGGAATGGAAAGTCAAAGAAAGAGACACTTGGGTGTTCAGACACACAACTGCTGGCCTTTACAGAGGATGGATAGAGAGAGAGAGACAGCGCGAGAGAGCATTGTTCAATGCCTTTTTGATGCCAGCATCTCATTGACCCGCTCTTCACTTTTCTCATCATTCTGGTGAGAGGTGACTGAGGTGTCAAAGGCAAAACATTTAAGTTTCCTTCACTGGGAAAGATGCTCACTACTTAGCATTAAACCTTGAACTGGCATACGTCTTTTGCAGCAGTTATCAACATGTAGGATCTTCCACCGTGAAAACTAGTCAGAGATTAAAAAGCAAGTCCAATCTCGCTATGCATATGAACAGAAACCAAATTGGCTCTTATCTCTCTCAATACTGGCTCTTTTTTAGCACCTGTTTCTTCATCTGAGGTCACACTGAAGATGCACCTGCTTCTTGTCTACACTTTCTGTTTGGCAGTAAACATGTTATCCCCTTTCTTTAAACATTTTCAGAATCCACCAAGGGGTTATGAGAAAGCCTGATGGTAGGAGCTGGACACAATCTACTTTAAACCTCAAGAAAATTGGCCCATCTCATATAGTTTTAACATGCAGCTGAACTAAGCAAATGCAGTTTGGATTAATCTGAAATGAAGCTTACGAAACATGCAACACAGACCAGCCCTTGGGATCTGTCTAGACAAAAAAGTACAAAAATCGGATAACACCAAAAGGAAAAAAAAGCCTGTTTTTCTGCTCCTGCCAAACCTCTCTGAAGTTGGTTTGGCCAGCTATTTACAGGGCCCATTTCTGGGCCCTTCTTTTCTCTGATGGCTCCTGGCACCATTGTGCCATGTTGCCCCGAGCAGTAGGATCAAAAAGATGAATGTCTTAGGTACTTAAGAGATCTTCATGCTGAAGATCAGAACAATCCCCCTGAGGTCATCATGAGGCTTAGAGCCGCTGCTGACTACTCTGCTAGGTGTGGGGACTTTGGGATCTGTGACCCTCGTGTCCCCCATCACTTCCAAATGTCCTCTCAAGAGCTCTTTGCTGCTTCCCTCTTTCTCTCCCAGACTCTTTGGCTACCTAGTGGGGTTGTCACTGGAGGTTTCTGAGTGCAGGGGGGACAAACATTTACCCAGGATCATTTACACAGGCATGTTCCTGCTTTGGCCATGGGACTTCCTGAGGTCCCTTCCAGCTCTATTATGCTGTGACTCCAGGACTCTGCCCTTCCCCATCTTACTATGCACCTCTACTACTTCCCCGAAACCTTTGCCGATACCTCCCATCCCTGCCCAGATCCTCATCTTCCTCCAAAGCTCCTTTCAACACGTCCAGGCTGCCTTTTGATTCTTCATTTCTTTTCCTTGCATCTTTCTAAATAAAAACATCATTTTGGAAACAGAAGATATCCGCAGCTGCCTAATAAATCTAACTTAACTTGTATCAAGGAGACACTGGAACTAGGTTAAGACCTCCCTTGTGGGAAGTGAGGCAAAGGGGGAAAAAATAGGGTTGTAAAGAAGGCCAGAGGGGACTGGAATACATCATTCCTCATTAAAAACAGCACGAGATTTTGTTTTTATCTGGGTTTGGTTTTGTTTTTTTTAAAGAGGTGATGATTTAGAATTATTTTAAATGGATATTGAATTAGGCCAAAAATCGGGCTTGAGTTTGCCAGGGTTTCAATCCGTTACTAAATGTGCTTCCAATGTCATGTGCTGGGTTATTTCTGAGATATGCAGACACATAACTATGGAGCAAACGCCTCTTCCAGCCAGCTTGCGGCTCCGGCTCTCCTCTGGCCCGGCTGGCCCCGGTGGGAATGCTGTCTCGGGAAGGGAATGAGCAGCAGAGTAAACAAAGTTTTGTTGTGTGGTTTTTGGAAAGGGGGCTGCTCTCCGGCTCCGGATTTGCAGTTCATACAGATTGCTCAGCTGTCGCATTCAATCAGGTTCAAACGACCAGCAAATACGTAGTGACAGACTATTTATTCTTACCAGGAGTGCTTGGAAAACTAATTTTCTGTTTAAACACCATCGTGCAATAGGCCTGGCTGCTTTAAACAAGATGTAGGCACATATTTTGTTCCCCATCTGCCTGGCACAATGGGACAGACAGCACAGGTGAAAACCCAGCCGTGACGTTGGAAGCGTATTCTGCTTTCTGCAGTGCAGGGGTGACAATGGCAGCTGGTTTGAAACTCCAAGTTTTGCTGTCATCTGCTTTGTGCCAAACCTCAACATTTGCAACCACACGCCCAAATGCGCTCAAACTTTTCTGCCAATCTGAGCTTCCAAAAAGATTGGGGTTGTAGAAATATTTGCATAGACTTGTGAAAGCCTGTGTCAGGAATGTAACATTGCATTGCATACCCCATTGCATTGCTTTTCCACTCTAGCGCTGCTTTTTACAGTATTGTATGACAAACTACTGGTACTGTCATAGCCCTGTATGACTTAACATGACTGAAATAGGGCTTTCCTATGGGACTGCCTGTGGCTGACCTGGCTAACACGAGTGCCGATCTCCCCAGACAACTGCTAGCTGAAGAGATACTCCAGTGCCAGTACTATAATCTCAGACTCTGCAGTCCGGGCTTCTCTTACAAGAGTGGCCAGCGATTCTCAACTTTTTAGACATGAGGCACCCCATAGCAGAGTGAAGGCATCATTTTGTGCACTGAGCAGCACCCCAATTTCAAAAGCTCATTTATTATACTGCTCCCCTCCGCAGAGGGACCAGAGGATACACCTGCCCTTATGGGCTTATCAACTTATACTTCCTGCAACACCATTCAAAGCATCTCCTAGCACCCTGGTTGGGAATAAGTGGGCTAGGCCATTGCAAATCCTGGGTTTCCCTTTTTCTTTCTTCAAAGAGCTATTTCTATCTTGTGCTTTTTATCCTGCAAGCTGAATCCCTCCACGAGCTGCTAATATGTTACCTCCCTTCCTGCCTTAAGCATCGAACCAGGCAAATAGCTCGCAATCTCTCTTTGCCACGGGCTGCTGTAACCAGTCTCCCAGGATGTTCAATTTCCTGCCAGCCCAGCATAGAAATAAATCCGTGCCCAGGCACCCTCCCCCGTCACGGACTGCGCGAGCAGCTCCGCGTGCGTCGGGGACAACAAGAAGACAGGCAGCTATTTTGTAAATAATTCAACTCTGCGGTGATTGATGGGAGTCGGGAAAGCAATGGCGGAAATTGGAACACACAAATTTACAGCAACAAGGGAAAGAAAAAAAGGCAAAGAGCCTAAACAATAATCATAGGTGTGTTGTGGAAAGTGCGGGATTGACAGCACAGGGAACGGAGGCCTGTTTGATCCTCAGAGCTGTGCTTGCCAGGGGATGGGGAGAACATAGGGCACAAACTAGTTAGACATGATGGGGAACTTGGCACCCCTATGGGGAAGGGGCTGTCAGAGGCATAACTAACTGTGCTGGTTCCCTGGCCAGGGCAGAAGCAGGGAGAGGTGTGTGTGCGTGTGCATGTAGGGGGTGTGGGTTACCCTGCTTGTCACCCCTAATTATGCTACTGAGGAGCTCTGCTGCACCCCAGCACTACAAGGGCTTAAGGGGCTGGACCAGATCCTTGCTGCCTTCCCATCACTCCTAGCACCACTCACGGGCAGCTAGTGCCAAGCCACTGAGATCTAAGCAGGGGTGAAGAGTGCTTGGACAAGGTGGATCCGGGATAGAGAGCTTCATCCTGGTGAATCACGGCTGCTGGTGAGAAACTACAGCCAGTCGGCACTGATTTGGTGCCCCCTTCCAGAGCTGAACTCCAAAGGGTGGAAAGGGAGACATTACTCCTACAACAACAAATCTCAAAATTGTTGCCCCAAAGCTTCCCCCATTTCGTATCCTACAAATAGCCAACCCATTTTTGGTGGAGAAGTCTTTAAAAGGATGGTTGCACAGGGACCCAACAACAGGCTGAACCCAGAGTTATTGTTATGCCAACCATCAGCTGCAGTAGGCTGGGGAGTGGAATCACTCCCGCGGAGCATCTCTCTCCGCTGCTTGTTGGTGTTAAAACAGGAATTTCAACAACGATGAAAACAAAGCGAGTGTTCAAAGCGCCCGATTCAATATTCCCTTTGCAACTGAAACCTGGGAAAGATGCACCACAGCTAAAAAGATCAGGCTAACACGAAGCTGCGATCCTACTGCCTCTCTTGTCTTCTAGCAGGGCCAGAGAAGCCAAGATGGATTTTGACGGTAAACACAACAAGAAAGATCAAAGAGACCTCTAAACCTGCTTTACATGCCAAGAACCTGCAATAAATGGCAACAGTTCGCCTTTAAATAGTGAAGGCCTTGAAGGTAACGCCTGCCGAGTTCAGGCCTACTGTTGCCCTTGGAGAGGGGTTTCTGCGGAAGAAGTCAAAAAGCAAAAGCATGAGGGACCAGTACATTAGTGCTACGATTCATGTCATTGGGGCTGAAATTCAGCTGGTTAGGAAAGCTCCCTGGGATGCAAGAGGTGCAAAATGGGCCCAATCAAAGGGAAAAGCAGAAAAAGAGGGACTTAATGGGGAAAGAATAGCATGCTTGTGACAACATGACCTCTTCCAGGCATCTCCTGGATAATGCCCACCTTCCTGTGGCCTGCAGCGGCTCAGACCAAGACAGGAGATCCATATCAATTAGCTTCTTTCGCCGCGTCGGCTCAGCTTTAGGAAACCATGGCTCAAACAGAAAGAAAAATCCACTGCCCAACTGGGAAGTGCTGCAGACAGACAGAGCCTTGGATGGCAAGAGTCAGATTTTCTCCACCTATGCCTCATCATCGGTACAGAGACACATTCTTACTGCCCACGCTAAGAAGCCAAAAGAAACGTTAGCAGTTGCCACGTTCTCCTCAATAACAACCCTCATTGTGGGAGGCATTATCGAGCACCTAGGTACTCAACAGAAATAGAAATTGTGAGCCCCTCGGTAACTCGGCTTCACCTTGACTGTTTCCCTTTTTTCAAGGAGCCTCCTAATTTTGCAGTCATTCTCCTGCAGTATTCTTGCATCGAACACACTCCAGTTGACCACCTCTACAGCCCTCACGCAGGCTATTATTTACCTTCCGGGCTCATGTGACCTTACAGGATGAAGTACTGGATTATCTTGCCTTCCTGAACAAATACCATAAAAAAAATGCTAATTTGCAGCACTGGAGATTTAAAGCACGCAGTTGCTAAAATTATCGGCTGCATTCTTAGCATTTGCAAAGAGGTTCAACTTCCTTGACTTCAAAGGAGTCATCTCCATTGACACCAACAAAGAATCTGGCCCTGTAGGTATACGGTGCCCATCACCATAGCAACTCAGTGCCAAGGTTATGTCTTAGCGAAGGAAAAATAATTGCTTCTCATAAGGGAAGCTCTCAGGCAATCCAGCACAGCTCCAGTGAGGCATCACAGCCACCACATCACCGTACGAGTAGTTCGTCATCATACACGGCTACTGTTTTAGCAAAAGGAGGGTCTCCAGAAATGCTGGCATAGCAAAACCATACAATACTAATGGCTTTTACGTCCTCTTTACTCCTTCATTTACTGAAGTACAAGCTCATTGCAAAGCACTGGAGTATGTTGGACAAATATCCAGTAGAGGCAAAAAATAATCAAGACTACTTTTTCATAGGCCCTTTCATCTGAGGATCTCCAAGCATTTTAATTAGGAATGGAAGAGCATCGCAGCTTCCTTGTCATGATGGGGAGGCGAAACCTGTGAGCGGGGAAGGGCCTATTCCAGGGCCCATTCAAGTTAGCAGAATCACTGCAAATTACTTTAGCGGGTGACAGATGAGGCAAGTCAGAGGACAAGTCAGGGACGTGTCACGAAGTGCCTTGAAAAAAATTTCATTTGCCTCCCATGCAAAATGTGCAAAATGCTGGTCACCAACCACACTGGAGAAGGGAAGGCCAACAGATTTTGTTTACAGGCTGGTACATCTTTATGAGGTTTTTTTTTCAAGGTAGAAAACTCGCTTCCACCCTTCTGCTCCAAAAACGTGTCGCTTCCCATCACAGACACGTATTACCCAGGTTAGCACCAAACAACCAGGAACGTCTGAAAGCTGGAAAGTATTCCCACTGCCACGGGTTCATGGGATGGAAGCAGCGGGGCTGAAGGACCCCTGACCCCTATGAGATGGTTACATAGATAAATGCATACAAACATTTCAGAACCAGCATCCATCACTACACTTTAGGCACTGTTAACATGATTTGATACGTCATAAATAAGAGCCCAACATCACTCAGTGGAACAGGACAGTCTCCACTAGCAGCTGAAAAACATCTCCCTCTTCAACAACTGCATACCATTGTTTCCCTTTCCCCCACTCCCATTTTCAAAGGCCTGGGAAACAAGATTAATTCAGTGGTAGGCAGACTCAGTCAGTGGCTACGATGGGGAGAGGATTCCTAACCCTACACAGTAAATGCCCGATCTGACCATCACCCCCTATTCTTACGTTGATTTGAACTGTGATGCTATGGCCTGCAGAAAGCAGCAGCCTCTTAGGTAGGTGCGCTGTAAAGCATTTAGGACCTTACAGGTCACAATTAATACCTTAGAGGTCCCCATGGAAAGGCAGAGCACATTACTGAGTGCTGGCTGAATACACTTGCATTAGGAGGTACAACTCATTAGGAAGTCAGTAGTAAAAAACCTGGCAATTATTTTGGAAAGCAGCCCCAAGAGTATTGGGAGGTTTCAGAATAAGCAGTCAGATCAGCAGCAGGGAGACTGACATAGCAAAATCTAACCCCAGTACAGCCAGGAACTGTAATGAGAGGTCTTTGACCCAAAGCAGGCTTAGGATGACGGAGACAAAGAATTAAAATTAAGTGACCCCATCACCCGGCAGTAAAATGTTATTTGCCCCCTGGCTCCCCAGAAGGGAGCTCGAGTACTACAGAAGGAAAGGCAGCAGTTCAAAGAGGCCAGACTCACCTGCAGGAGGAGGAAGATACAATTTTGTCCTGTAAATTGAATAAAGCTGATAAAGCTGACTCTATGACAGACAGGCCTAAGCCAGACACTGACCCAAACCTAAAGGTGGGGCCTTAGCAGTCCCCAGCCGACAGACCCAGCCTAGGCTATGCTTGTTCAGCAAGTGCCATGTATAGTAGAGGACATATGCATCCTTAGACCAACCAACAATCCTGAAACACGGAAGATATTGTATTTTGCCATTTGAAATGCAAACTTCACAACGTGAACAATTAGCAAACCAAACTCAACAGCAACATATATTTTACAAGCCTGAACTAAAAATATTAACGTCGGATTTATGGCACTCTATATCCTGCTTGCCATCTGATAACCCCAGGTAACCAGCCTGCTTGTCACCAGCTTTTGTCTCCGAAACGATTTGGTATTTGCGTTCTCAGAGAACAGCTTTTTTTAAATAACTGGCTTCTTTTCCGCCTTGGAGAAATCATAACAGCTACATTTTCTTATTTGCCTGATGAAAGGGATGCGGGCCCAGAATCTTGCAAGAAAAATTTTTTTGCAACTATTTAGTTGGTGTAATAAAAGATGTCACCTCTACCCAATGAGTTTTGTCTGTGTATGGGAAACACCTGAGCTAGCTGTCGACTACATGATCCAGGTACAAGTAGCAATTAGCGTAGGCTGCAAAACCCACCCAGAAAGCATGCTGGTGTGACTAGCCTGCTACCAATACTAGCTTAAGGGTAGCTCCATGCTTCAATCACTGCTACAAGAGTGAGACAGATAGACACAGTAGACACAAGATCACGTGCAGTTTTGAGAAAGACTTATCCGTGCTAGACATGTTATAAGTCACTGTATTTATGGCTCACTGAAGGGCAATTCATGCAAGTCAGGAGGCAGACAGACAAGTCTGAGAAGCTCTGCCTCCCCTAAAGGGAACAGCATATCCTGGTCAGCACATCCTGACAAGAAGCAGTAACAGGCCAGAAGAGAAAACTCTGATCTTAGGTTAAAGGGATTTATGCACTTGGTACCGAACCAACAGGAATACAGAACCAACACATTACCAACAAGCAACTGGAGTTGCCAGGCCCCGTACAGACAATGTGTGATACCTGGTAGGTTTAGTCTGCATGTGAGGCATTTGTTGCTTTATTCGTTTTCGCTGTATGCTCCGAATAGCTAAGGTACCGCACTTTGCAAAAGCCCGCTGGTCGCTGGTTGACTCCACCGTCTCCGAGCAAAAATGGACAGTAGGTCATGAACTAGGGTCAGGCTTGCTGAGGATACCCACAATTAAACACAAGGGCTAAGTACAGACAGTCAAAAAGCCTGAGGCTGAATCGATTCAATCTTTTCAGGTTTGTCTAAGCTGTGTAGATTGAACCGATAAGCAAGTGAACAGACATCCACTTTTGATTCCAGAAATGCAGCCACATGCCTGCAGTGGCCCAAACCAGAAGCCAGGGGATGCTACAGCATGCCTCCCTGCTCAACCAGAGCAGACAGGTTGGGCCAAGGCTAGCCCACCCACCCTGTGAGGGGGTGAGGGGGTGGGAGTAGTGCAAAGCATCTGGGGAAGCTGGGGGACTGTGAGTTAACTTGAATCTGGAGGGGATCTGGGACAGAAGTTCAATAAACTGATTTAACTTAAATCAGTTAAGTCTGATACTACATCCATCCAGGTTTATCTTAAACCGGTTTAAGCCATTTTGAAAACAGTTTGTGTGCACTGAACTTCTGTTGTGTTATAGATTTGAACCAGTTTCTGATCACTTATACTGGTTTGTGTGCAATTTCTGTCCCTAGCCAAGGAGACCTCAGCCTTAAAACCCTGGTCTGGAGGGAGGCACACAGGACATTTTGCCCCAAGCAAGGTGACAGCTGGAAGTCTGAGGCTGGAGGCAGTGCACTACAGAGGCCATTAGGGGTTCAGAGTACCTATGATACTGTGCATCTAAGCTCCCCTTGGCCCTAGTGGGCTCCAGCATGTTTGGCCACTCTGCCACACTTCCTGTGGACACACTGCCTGTCATCCCTTTGGAGAAGAAAGACCCAGCAATGCACTGCCTCTGGGCCTGGGACCTGTGAATATCCCCCATGACACCCCAATAGTTTAAGCATGCTCTTTCCTTGAACTCTAAGCCTGCGGGAGCTCCAATGCACCAGTTACCCCTTCTACGACAAACAATAATGAACGTCTGTAACGCGCAGCCCTTGCAATATACTACCGGCACCTGGCCACTGTCTTTCCTTTACAAAGCCTCAGCCCATTTTGGGACCTTCTGATCAGCCTCCTCAGGTGATTCACTGTTCAGTCACTTACCTATCTAGACAGACTGCTTTTTCTGATCTGGCCACCTTCCTTGTCCATGGGTGTTTCTGCTTGAATGGAAGACTATCAATACTCAGTGACCTTCCATTTCGCCCCAAGATGGGGGGAAGAGACAGCAGATCACTTTCTCCTCCAATTGTGAAGCTATCAGGAACAGTCAGCATGGCTTCACCAAGGGCAAGTCATGCCTGACCAACCTGGTTGCCTTCTATGATGAAGTGACTGGCTCTGTGGATGCGAGGAATTGGGTGGATGTGGTATACCTTGATTTTATCAAGGCTTTTGATATGGTCTCCAACAACATTCTCGCAGGCAAGCTAAGGAAGTATGGGCTGGATGAATGAACTGTAAGGTGTATAGAAAACTGGCTGGAGCATTGGGCTCATGGGGTAGTAATCAATGGCTCAATGTCTAGTTGGCTGCTGGTATCAAATAGCGTGCCCCAGGGCTTGGTCCTGGGGCCAGTTTTGTTCACTGTATTCATCAACGACCTGGAAGATGGCTTGAAGTGCACCCTCAGCAAGTTTGCAAAGGACACCAAGCTGCGGGGAGTAGTAGATATGCTGGAGCATAGGGCTAGGATTCAGAGAGATAAATTGGAGGATTGGGCCATAAGGAATCTCATGAGGTTCAACAAGGACAAGGGCAAAGTCCTGCACTTAGGACAGAATAATTCCATGCACCAGTACAGGCTGGGGGCTCAGTGGCTGGGTAGCAGCTCTGCAGAAAAGGACCTGGGGGTTACAGTGGACAAAAAGCTGAATTTGAGCCAGCCATGTGCCCTTGGTGCCGAGAAGGTTAATGGCATACTTGGCTGCATTGGTAGGTATGTTGCCAGCAGATCTAGGGAAGCGATCATGCCCCTAAATTCAGCACTGGTGAGGCCACATCTGGAGTACTGTGCACTGGAACAGGTTACCCAGAGAGTTGGTGGAAGCTCCACCCTCGGAGGTTTTCAAAACCTGGCTAGACAAAGCTTTGCCTGCGATGATCTACTTGGGGATGGTTGTGCTTTGAGCAGGAGGTTGGACTATATGACCTCCTGAAGTCCCTTCTAACCCTAATTTTCTATGATTCTATAAGACCATTCTAGCCTGATACCATTTACTTAAAAACAAAACAAAGCACCCCCCCAACCCCCTACACATACTCTGCTAACACAAAGCACAAGTGATCATTTGGTTAATTTAATGTTATCACTCCTAGCTCAACCACCCTACGCAATTAATTTCCCACCAGGCAATTAAAAAAAATTAATCACTCCTAGAAAGTTAACAGACTTCTCCCAGTAAGTTGGCAAACTTGTGCGTGTTTCCCTTTTTAATTCTTTTTCCATAGCTTATCCCTCCAACCCTGGATCATTGCAGTCTGTGTTCTTCAGGAAGACTGTAGCACAACCTGCCTTTAAGCAGCTGTGCACAACCCTTTGTGGCCAAGCTTGCCCTGCTTGGTACAACTCTTGCCTCCCTGGCTAAATACAGACACTCTGATTTAACGTGAACCAGGAAGAAGTTTGGGACAAGACTTTCATAAACCAGTTTGACCTAAATCAGTTATGTTTGATACTACATTCAACCATGTTTGATACTACATTCTACATGATACTACATTCAACCAGGGAGGAATAGGCTGGAATCGGACCTAGACGGGTTACAGGGGTAAGTGGATGAGAACAGGATGGGTTTCAACACTGACAAGTGCAAGGTACTGCACCTGGGGAGGAAGAACTAGCAGCATACATACAGGCTGGGGAACTCCCTTCTTGTGGGTGCAGAGGCAGAAAAGGATCTTGGAATCATTATTGATGCCAAAATGAACATGGGCTGGCAGTGTGGGGATGCCGTCAGGAAGGTCAGCCACACCGTGTCATGCATCCACAGATTCATCTCGAGCAGGTCCAAGGAGGTGATCCTCCCCCTCTATGCAACACTGGTCAGGCCGCAATTGGAGTACTGAGTCCAGTTCTGGGCGCCGCACGTCAGGAGGGATGTGGACAACTTGGAGTGGATCCAGAGGAGGGCCACCCACATGATCTGGGGGCAGCAGGGCAGGCCCTACAAGGAGAGGCTACAGGACCTGAACATGTTCAGCCTGCACAAGAGAAGGCTGAGGGAGGATCTAGTGGCCTGTTACAAACTAGTCAGAGGGGACCAGCAGGCATTGGGGGAGTCCCTGTTCCCCCGAGCACTACCAGGAGTGACTAGAAATAACGGTCACAAGCTAGCAGAGGGTGGATTCAGATTAGACATCCGTAGGCACTACTTCACAGTCAGGGCGGCTAGGATCTGGAACCAACTTCCAAGCAAAGTGGTGCTGGCTCTTACCCTGGGGGTCTTTAAGAGGAGGTTAGACAAACACCTTGCTGGGGTTGTTTGACCCCAGTACTTTTTCCTGCCATGGCAGGGGGTCAGACTTGATGATCTGCTCAGGTCCCTTCCGACCCTACCAACTATGTACAAAGAGCTCATAATCCCAAACTGGAATTTGTAACCTCTACAGACATTCCCCAGATAGCTACAGTCTTCCACTCGTGTGGTAGGAAGCCAACATCGATGAGATCTGGATCTCATAAATGGTCTTTTTCAGAACCAGCTGAAAGGACTGTGGGGTCTTCATCCCTCCATAGCACAAGCATCAAGTTGGTCACTTCCTCCCTGGCCTTCAGCAATTGATCCTCTGAATTAATCCAGGCAATATGGAGCTGGCGCACACAGGACAATGCATTCCTTGCTCCTGAGAGTCAGCAACAGGCCTCTCAGAAACATACACGGAGCATCTCATTACTCTGAATCGCTGACAGAACAGCAAAGGGAAACAATTGCTTACTGTCCCTAATCTGTCAACAGCAATGCTTTAATCCGATAGAGGAAGGATGAGCTCATATATGGTTCCATAAAAGGACTCACCTGCCTCCTCATTAAAAAGACATCTTCTCCTACCAACCTAGAACCTGTGAACTGCTTTGCTTCCCTGCAAGCCTTTCCAGCACTTGAACCAATTTCTTTTTTCTTGTCCGACCTGTCCAGTCGGGGTCACCTAGCTGACAATTCATCAGGGAAATATAGCAGGTGGTTTTTAAACAAAAGTGGCTGCCTGGGCTGGCAAGAGACCAGGTCACTTAATGGTAGGTCACTTCATGCAGAAAGAGATTTTTCTAGAGGAGCCGAGGAAGTCACGGGGAACAATCCAGAGAAACTACAGTCTATCCATTGCCACCGAGAAGCCTGAGTAAGACCATCCTGCATAAGGCACAGGTGCCCCTTTAATTGAGAAAGGGAGAGATGGGGGAAGGTGCAAAAAGTAAGAGCAGGCTGGTTTGGTAGCAACTTGGGGCTCTCTCCTATCACAAGAGAAAGACACTTTCTTTACTTTTGTTTTTTTTGTTGTTTTTTTTTTGCTTTTACTTTTCTTCTCTTTTTTTGCTAGCTTGGCCAGACTCCTGCTCTAGGCTAAGCTTGCAACAAGCTCTCTGTCTCCAGAGGACTCTCCCTTCTCGTCCTCCCAGCCAGAAATTTTTAGCAGTACATGCGTGTCTGAAAGAGGGACTGAATTAGGAAAACACTTCCAGGAGCCAGAGGACGACCTGCTGAGGGTTGTCTCTAATATGCAAGGTCAGGAGACAGGCCCTGGAGGGGGGCTCCATCGGGGGAGTTGTGGGAAGACCTCTCTCAGCACGGCACGGTGGTCACATAAACAGATGGACACGTCTGCTGCAAGAAAAGCTGAATAGGACAAAGAACATGCCTTCCCTCTATTGTACTGTGTGTAACACAGTGGACACCTGATCTTAACTGAGGCGCTTCTTGGAGCTTGTAATATAAATAATAATACAATGCTCTCTAGCTGTAGGGCCCACAGGACTTTCCAGAAGAAAAGAAGTAGCGTTTCTCCCCCACACCTGTAAAAGAGGATACTGGAGGCAAGAGGCCGACCAGCAACAGAAGAATAAAAAGGTGTAATTAGATGAAAATGTGATTTCTTTTGGTATAGGCTGAGCCTCCTACAGCCGAGACATATCAATGGAGTTGCAGGAAACATCTGCCTCAATGCATGCCTCTCTTCCAAGAGGAGCTTTCAGTGGATAGAAGAAAGCCCCGCACCTGCCCTCCACCAAGTGCATGAGTGAGCAAATGCACAAGGGCTTTGCCTCTGCAACAGCAAATGGCTGTCAGCTGGCTTGATTGAGTGTTCCTTTAATGGAAAGTCCTGTCTTCCAAACAGCCTAGAAAATTTTTTCTCAACTGCAGCTGGATGTTAAAAGTCACTATATAAAAACATTTAGAGCTTGATTGATCAAGAGACTACTTCTTGGAGTGGTGCTGACGATTCTTGAGGTGGCACGCTCATTCCAGGCCAGTACTCAATCAATACCTCGGTGTGGTGCCGGAGGGCACAGGGCTACTGAAGGAGCTGTTTTGCAGGTGAGTCCTAAATCGGACTCCTTGAATCTACAGTCATAAATATCCTCTAGCAAGACTGTGAGTAATGGCCCTGCTTTTCTGGTCAAATTCCAATGAGGATAAAGACTCCACCACCCTAATTTAAATTCCTCCCTATTTTTCAGCCTGATGCTTCCTGTCCTAGACTCTGATTATGCTCGGCTGGAAAGCTGCACCCAATAGGTTGCATTTCAGTGGTGGGTGAAAGCGGTGCCTTCTGGCAGAACATTACAATTTTGGGGCTAGTGGCTGCTAGGTCAACACAGGCCATTACTATGATGAGTCTGTAGCAATTTCATTGCATTTCTTTGATCTGGAAGTTTTTGGTTCAAAAAAACAGGGAGGGGGGAGAAAAAGGGAAGAGAAATCCACCAAAGGAAAATAGCACTCTCTTATCATCATAAATAAAGAGAGAAACTGTTGGGGGCTTTAGCCTGAAGCCTCCCCCTTCCTTCTATGCTTTGTGCCAGCTCACATACTGAGGACAGATGGGATGATGGTGTGGTGTGGGGGAGAATACCTTAGTTGTTTTATATAAGAAACACATAATAAAGTTAAGGAAAAATGAATCCTCCACACACTCACCAGCCAAGCTCTCAGACCTGCAGAGTGGTCCCTTTGAATCTTCCTACTGAGTTACTTCTGCATTTTAGAATAACTTGCTCATAGCAACTCAGGAACCTCAATGAGGTCTGCCTTTTCCACATGTAGCAGGGAACAGAAAACAGAGAGGAGCTGTGAGCTCACGATAGCTAGTGGGTGTAACCATTGGCCTTCATTTCAAACAGATGTAAGAAAACATTTTCTAAATTCCTATTTGAAGTCAGAGGGGCATCCAGACCAAACCCAAGATGCATCCAAAGCCATACAAAAATCAGGACTATGCAAGTGGAGGCCCTACTAGCTGCTGTTTCCAGGGGAGATGTAGGGGAGCAGGCGGAAGAGAAATGCATAGAAACAGAGCAGAAAGCAAGATTAGGTTTGAACAAGCAGCAAGCAGCGTAATCCCAAAAAATGCCTGGAGAGAGAGACAGAGAGCACGCCATGCTGGCAGGAATGCTGGCAGTAAGAGATTGGAAACTGGCTCTAGCTGTTGAATGCCTCCCCTCTCACAAGAGCAGGACACAGGGCATTTGTTTGTGAATTAGACTGCAACCAGGAAAGACCTGACTCCACCACCAGCTTCTCACACTGGAAACAACCTGTGAAACCCCAGCTTTGAAATATGTGCTGCAAAACCTTCCACACAAGGGACTGCAAATAGCCCAGGAGGGCTATAAGGAATCAAAACTTGGATTATTTCAATTACAGAGTACCTGCAGCTCTTAAGTGGGGCCCAGGGCCCCATTGTACTAATTGCTATACAAATGCCTAATAAAAAGATAGGTGAGTGTACAGTCTCATTGAGTAGGCTGGTAAGTACAGGTCTTACCAGAAAAAAGACCTACCTTAATTGCTGCACATCATCCGAGCCCTGTCCTACATAGAAAGTGAGAGTGAGATATGGAGGAAGGTCTACAGAAAAGGAGGTACTGCAGGCAACAGGTTGGGAAAGGAATGTGCTCATATGAAAGGGGACCCAGGGTGAAGGGACCTCAGGGCACTGAAAGCAGGTGAGCAGCAGAGCAAATAGAAGCTATTGCAAACAGAAGCTTCCTAGCTGACCAGGCTGCTGTCTTCAAAAAGCAAGGAGGATTTGAAGGCAGATGACAGTGGGGTTAAGTGTAGTGGGAGGACACAGCAGGTAAGGACAAAGGCAGCCACGTTCGTGAACGAGGCATGCAGAGTAGTTCTGAGTCCAGCGGGGAGTCCTAAGAGGCAGCGTCGGATTGCTGATGGAGAGCAGGTCAGTAAAATGCTGAGACAAGGATGATAAGAGTGCCCTGGGTTAACACACTCCTTAGACCCCAGGTTCAGTCACTCAGTGCTCTAGTGACCAGGAGAGACCCTCAAACCTTCATTTAAACATGCCCCAAGAAATTGAGGTGCTCCACGGATAGGGAATATTCAGTGCCACTCATCATCCCAAGCCTGGCCAGACATGGCCCAAAGCGTGGTCAGTCCTCATCTCTTCTTCACAGTTACACAGCACAATTGGCTAAGATGCTACCACAGCCAGCCTTAGGGAAAATGACACCCTGGGAGTTGTATTTTGCCCCCTCCCAATGTCAGCTGCACTGCTCTGGGCAGAGGCAAGGGCAGCAGAGCAGCAGAGCGCCAGGCAGGTGGGCACCATTGCTGCCACTTGCACTGCCCAGTCCAGCTCTTCCTGAGCAGTGTCTGGAGGCAGGGCTGGGTTAGGATGGGCACTGTTCCTCCTGCCTGGAGCAGGGCAGGGGGAAAGCACTGCTGCCCACATGGGCTGCTCACGTGTGTGTGGCACCCCCCTGACCACATCACCCACCCCTACGGCCGGCTCTGCCTGAGACAGCACTGCTATGAACCGTAAGAGAGAAGGGGGCAGACACTTGATGCCTTAAGGCTGTTGAGAAAGTCTTGCGACTGCTTCCTAGAACCTGTGAACTGCTTTGCTTCCCTGCAAACCCTTTCAGCTCTTGGACTGATTTTTTTTCTCTTGTCCTAGCTGTCCAGTCAGGGTCACCTAGATGCCAATTCATCAGGGAAATATAGCAGGTGGTTTTTAAACAAAGGTGGCTGCCTGGGCTGGCAAGAGACCAGGTCACTTAATGGTAGGTCACTTCATGCAGAAAGAGATTTTTCTAGAGGAGCCGAGGAAGTCACGGGGAACAATCCAGAGAAACTACAGTCTATCCATTGCCACCGAGAAGCCTGAGTAAGACCATCCTGCATAAGGCACAGGTGCCCCTTTAATTGAGAGAGAAAGGGAGAGATGGGGGAAGGTGCAAAAAGTAAGAGCAGGCTGGTTTGATAGCAACTTGGGGCTCTCTCCTACCACAAGAGAAAGATGCTTTCTTTACTTTTCGTTTCTTTTTTTTGCTTTTACTTTTCTGTTCTTTTTTTTTTTGCTAGCTTGGCCAGTCTCCTGCTCTAGGCTAAGCTTGCTGTAGAAGGGAATCCGCCAACAAGGTTTCTCTCTCCAAAGGACTCTCCCTTCCTGTCCTCCCAGCTAGAAAGTTTTAGCAGTACATGTGTGTCTGAAAGAGGGACCGAGTTAGGGAAAACACTTCCAGGAGCCAGAGGACGACCTGCTGAGGGTTGTCTCTAATATGCAAGGTCAGGAGACAGGCCCTGGAGGGGGGCTCCATCGGGGGAGCTGTGGGAAGACCTCTCTCAGCACGGCACAGAGGTCACATAAACAGATGGACACGTCTGCTGCAAGAAAAGCCGAATAGGACAAAGAACATGCCTTCCCTCTATTGTACTGTGTGTAACACAGTGGACACCTGATCTTAACTGAGGCGCTTCTTGGAGCTTGTAATATAAATAATAATACAATGCTCAAAGGACTTGCCAGCAGAAAAGAAGTAGCATTTCTCCCCCGCACCTGTAAAAGGGGATAATGGAGGCAAGAGGCTGACTGAATGGCTAAGAGCAGCAGACTATGTCTCCTGGCTGCTGGTCCCATGCTGTGCTCCTTCCACCACCCCCGTGGCAGGGTGGCCAGTGCGTGCTAAATTGCAGCTTTTCCCCTCCGCAGTCTCTAGCATGCTGAGAGACGGGGAGTTTTTTTTTTTTCCTGCAAGTAAAAATGCCTCTTCCCTCAATAAGTGCCAGATCCCATTTTTGCCAGCATGAAAAGGGGCTTCTCTGCTCTCAGTGGCTCCAGGGGACAGCTGGAGTGAGACAAAACCTTGAGAAACTTTCTAAAAATAAAAGCAAATTCCTTATTTTGCCCAGTTATGTGCTAACACTGGGCAAATTTCTGGCTTTGAAAAATAAAACACCTACAATTTTTGTGCCAATCAGTAAAAGCGCCTGCACTTCTGCAACAGCAGAGATCATCTCACATGGGACGCTAATAATAATTTGGCTTTAATTAACCTTTTCTGACTGGGGAAGAGAGGATGGGGACAAGCAGAGCTTGTTGCCAAGATCCACAGCTGTATTAGAGAGAATCTGCACCCAAATGGGCACCCGTTCCTCAGCCATTCGCCTCCCTTAGCTCACCAAATATTACAACAATAACCTGAATCAGGTTATTGTGGGCACTTACTTTTATTTCACCCATCTGGCCCCAGCAGGGTACTGAGGCTTGCTGGAAAACTTGAGTACTATACAAAGAAGAAAGCACAGGTTTTGTACATACTGGCCTTTTGGTTTCAACCTGGAATTATTTTGCAGGTGACATTTAGGCCATTTGGGGGCTTAAGTACCTGGTTGGCCCTCAGTCGTAATCCTCTAAGAACGGCCACAGCAGGTAAGTATTACTGCTCTTGGACTATTCGTGTCAGAGTAAAGGAGGAATAGAGTTTAAATGACTTGCCCGAGGCCACTGAGTAAAGTCAGCAGCAAAACCGAGGGCTCGAAGACATAGATGCTTGAAGGGCCTCTCAAAAAGGGAACGTTTCAAAACCTGAGGAGCCGCAACACCAAGTTTGCTTGCTCGAGCCACTCGTACTCCCTGCCTGCACATCCACTATCCATTATACAATAAACAGTGACCTCCCTTTCCTCCTGGTGCTTCCTGATCGAAAAATATGATGAGCCGTAATTCGATTTTCGAGCACTTTCCCACTCTGGTGCCCCGTCAGCTTCTATAATCTTGTTTTGTGCTGTTCCAGACGGTTGCTTCCTCTTTCCTCTGCATGCATTAGCTCTGTGGGGCTTTCAAGCTATCCTCTTTTGAAGTTCTTCCAGGTTATTGAACCACAATGTTAATGTAGCTTGTTTCTCATCAGTCGAGGGCAGAGTACCTGGCACATCATTTATTTTCCATGTTTATTTATGTCAGGGGAGCCCTTAAAGGTGCTGTTTGAAGCTGCCTCGGTCTCTGTTCTTCTAGATACCTCTTACTCCTGACCAGCCTTCCCTGTAGGTTTGTGACCCAAGAGGATTCATGCAGACTATGCCAGGCTTTGCTGTGTGGCCTCTAAGGATGTGCAGAGAACAGCATTTCCCTTCTCCTGGATGCACAGCCCTTATTCTTGCCTCTTGGATCTCAGAAATGGTGAATGTAGTCTGTGATTTTTAGACAAGCCTCCACCTCACCCTAGTTCTTTGAACTCAGACTGACACTTGCACTCCTACCTAAGCCCCTAAAGTCAACGGGAGTCTCTCTTAATTGCCACAGACTTTGGACCTGGCCCATCATACAAGTCATAGGTATCAACTCCAACACAACAGCTATAGGCATCCTGCAAGTATCAGCTCGCAGAAAACTTGAAATCAAAGCTGCTCCATTTCTAAGCAAAACTCCCTGCTTTTTCTTCTGGCTGCCAGCTGTACAAACTTGAGCACATGCAAGGCTGACTTCTCTCCATCCCACCCACTATTAACACCTAGAAAAAAAACTCCGCAGATCAGCTTCTCCTGTCCCCGAAGCCCATTGGCGATGCATAGGGGGTGCACACGAGTGCACATGCATCCCCTAAGATCGGCCATGCAGCCCCTGGAAGCGCCAGCCGCGAAACCAGAATTGCACTTCTGGTTTTGCCACTGGCTCAGCGATCGGCCGCTGGGGGACCCCTGTTGGCAATCTGGTGCCCCCCCAGACTCCCTCCAGTCGCCCATGCCGAAGACTCTCTAACAAAATGAATTCACATTTCTGTTGAGGTTGCCTCAAGACTCTTACATCCTCCTCATTAATAAGGGATTTGGAGCCCAAAGTTGGTCCACACCTGTGCACTGCCTTTTGTCTTACCATTATGGCATTACGGACACTTGGGTCCACCCATTCTCTGTGCCCTAGCACAGGTGGATCCAAGACTATATGGTGGATCCAAGAGTACATGGAGCCGACGATGATCTACCACTTGATACATAAGCCAGCTCATTTCCTTTGAGGTTCAGTTCAGAGGTGGTTGCACAGAGAAATTATGGAGGCTGCTGTAAAACAAGCATGGTACCTGGGGCTGCTTTGAACTCCTGCGATCCAGGGAGTTGAAAGGTAGCCTCTGTTGCTTCTCTCAACCTTTCTCCATCTGACCTGTTTAGACTGTTAGCACTTTGGGTCAGGGGCCGTCTCTCATGCTATGTTTGCACTACACCCAGTTCCTGATCTCACTGGGGGATTCTGCATGATACCATCCTGCAGCACAAGTGTCACAAGTAGCATGGGCAGCCTCTGTGTGTGGCACATGGCAGATCAGGGAGGGGACAGGCAACACACTGGCAGAGGGGAAGGAGCAGAAAGCAGAGCAGGGTAGAAGCAAGGACAGGAAACAAAAAGCAGAGTAAGAGAAGGAGATTGGAGTGGCACTTGGGGAGGGTGCAGAGATAATTCATGGTACTCCTGCCAAAGAGCTTGGCCCCCAATGATACAGATCACAGTCACCTTTGTTTCCACCACGTGGCATCCCCTGAAGAGGTGCGGCTCAGAGCCAAGCTACAATAAGCACTGCTTTGAGATCCCACTAAGATCAGAAAGAAACAACCTCCAAGGCAATCGTCCTGTTTTTCCACTGCCCCTCTAAAAACTACACATTGGAAAGTAGCTAGTGAAATATGGAGCCAGCAGCCAGATCCTGGCCTAACACTAGCCCAAGGGAAATGAAGCCTGGGCAAGGAGCGATAAATCTGACATCTCTTTTGCTCAGTTCCAACAGAAAAGGGGTTTTTTTTGGTTGTTTTGTGGATTTTTTTGTTTTGTTTTTTTAAAACATCCTCTCCAGGTAGCTGGAGCATATCCTTGATGATAAGGTCACAGAGGAAGCAATTTTGTTCCTAAAGTGTACGTGATCTTCAGGGAATTAGGTCCCTTCTTCAGGATGACATGGAGAAGTGGCCCACAGGCTGAGGGACTGCAATTGCTACATTAAGTTCAATCAAGCTGTACCATCCTCTTGCTTACATTTTGCCTGCCTGTCCCTTTGGAGGGCCAGGTGCTACTGCTGGCACATTTCTCTCCACCTGCCTCTCTCTCTGTTATTATTACTTCAGTCTTACAGGCACGGCTGCAGTTGGTCACTCTTCTTTATTATAAAGTTGCCCACTTTTTGCAAACGTAGCAGATCTCATCTCGGTGCCACTCTCTGCCTGCACTTCAGTTCACGTCCCGACCAAGGGACCGGTGTGTCACCCACACACGATGGATGCACCTCCTCCCGTCACACAGATGGGCTAGGGTTGAGCCTCGCACTCCCTGCTGGCTATTGTATACCATTCCTTCCCTGTCCCCAGCTGCCAGCCCAGTTGCTTCCAGCTCCTCATTGCCTCCCCACCCAATTTGCTAGGACATCGCTGCAAATTAGTTTTCCTTTAAGATTTCAAGGCTACCACTGGAGGAGAGTGCACTAAGTATATATTTCTTCCTATTGTCCTGGCAACTGCTGGTGCAATGAGGCTTAGTCTCCCAATGGAGTGCCACCTCCTATCTGCTGGAGCAGTCAAGTGAGTCATTTCACCACGAGCCGGATTTTAAAGGGCTTTACAATATTAAATTGTTTCTGCTACAGCTTTAACCCTGGTCAGGCCTCTTAAGGAAGAAGGTTGACCTAGTGGCTAGGCCCTGGGACACAGGAGACCCCAGCTCCGACACAGAGTCCCTGAGTGACACTGGGCAAGTCACTTTATTGTTCTCTGCTTCAGATACCAACAGCAGCTCTTTTCCATGTCACGGAGTTATTAGGAGGTGCCCTGGTACCAACGGCCCGATAGTGCGATAGCAGGGTACCGATGGTACCCTGACGGTGCACAGTGCCATACAGACTACAGACCTGCCATGGAAAAGCATGGATACAGGAGATACTATTAGGCCCCATTTTAGAGATGGAGATCTAAGATGGAAAGAGAGCCAGCAACTCATCCCTAATCACACAGGGCATTTATAGACATGCTCTGGGAGGCAGTGGTGCTTTAATTGGCGAGCCAAGCTAATTAAAAGCACCTGAGCATCAAGTGTATCAGCATTTTCCAGTGACGCGCCGCTTTGAACTAAAGCTCATCGAGCCAGCTTTAGTTCAAAGCACCCCGCCACCATTTTTCAGCAGGGGGATGCTGATACACGTTTCCGTGATTAACCGAGTCTGCTCCAACGCGTTGGATTTACAGCATGCTGGGGCAGCCTTGCTGCACGTCTATAGGAGCCCACAGTGCCAGAAACTGAAGCCAGGACTTTGTAGTCCCACCAACCACCCTTTCCTTCTCAGCAACATGGCTGTGTTGTCCCCGAAGCTGCCACCCAGAAGGACACAGCCCTTCACCCTCGGTTTATGATACCCGCCTCCCAGAAGAGAACTGGGAAGAGCCACTGGTGAATCTGTAGGAAGAAGCAGACACTCACCCAATACCTAAAACTCTATAAAGACCGAAACACGGTGCTATTTTTTTCTAGGAAGAAGAGATGCACGTATTAAATGGGAGCTGTACAAGGGGACCTGCTAGACAAGAGACATCAGCCCTTTAATGCTGGCAGGATTCAACTCCTGGGGATGGGTGTTTATGAAGACAGCAAGGCTAGCACACTCCCGGAGCCGAATGCTGCTGAAGCAGAGGCGGGAGATAAAGGATCAGATTAAGGGTGAGGTGTTTTCCTCAGGTACCAATGGGAAGGAGGGACTTTGGAAGAAAAAAGACGATACGAGGCTTGTGGGGGTGGCTGGGAGCGTGGGCAGCATTTCCCCTGAGGAACTGCGCTATTTCTGCCCACCAGATCTGCCTGGGATTTGAAGCCGGCTGGTTTTCAGGGTCAGAAGCTATCTTGTCACCAGAAGGTTTCCTTCTACACCAGCTATTAATCAGAGTGCTTTGCACTTGCAAAAAGCACTGCAGCAGCTTTCACAGAGTGACAACAGGGGCTAGATGCTGGTGAATCGGAAGAACCTTGCTCTGGGCTGACCACTTACTCCGGCTCAATGACTCCAGGCAGCGCTCTCAAGAGCAGGCCAAAAGGTTGGCTTGGCACTTCCCAGAAGGGCAGGCGGAGCCCCCGAACTACAGAGGAGAGATAATTGGGTCTGCATGGAAATGATTAGCCCTGACAGTGGAGTAGAGCTACTAACTCTGCAGCTCTGGCACCAGGATACACAGCCACAGAGCAGATCCAAGATTGCTGCTACCGCAGTGATTTGCTACCTCTGGGATCACCATACAGCAATAAATAACCATTCTTAGCCCTCACCCAGCCTTTTACAAACATCACCTAATTAGGCTGAACAACCCCCGTCAGCTAAGGTTTGCTATCCATTTTTAAGAGAGATTTAGTGACTTGCCCAAGGTGACAGAAAACATCTGTGTCAGAGGTGGTATGTGAACACAGCGTCCCCCCCCAGCTCCAGATCCTTGCTCGTCCCCTTTCTCTCACCTTGCATAAAACAAATTGGGTAAAACATTCCCAGGGTGTAGATAAAATTAGCCTTTAAAAGGACAATGCAGCATCCCTGTCCTCATCACAGCCTCTCGTTACACTCCCCGACAGTTCTTCCCACCGGCACACACAATATTGTCTTGCTATATTTGGAGGTGCTGCAAGATGGGAGCGCTGGACACCTACCAGAGCGCAGGGGAAGGAATGCAATTTTCCCATCCCACCCTGGCTGCCCAGTAACAAAAGGGGGAGACTGTTCGCATTCGGTAAACAGAGGCTGCACTCTCATTACCCAAAGTGCTTCTCCCGCTTGAGTTATAGTGACAGGTTCTTCGACATAAAACAGTAACGAACTTCCTGGCTTGGAGGCAGAGATTATAGATCATTAATGAAGCAACACATGAGGAATTAGCTTATCCGATGTCCTAGTTCCACAAGAGGGCACCATCATAACATCAATAGACATTCAATCCGCAGGTCCTAAGGATAGGAAGATTATCAGGTTCCCTCCCCCACCTGCTTTACACACATACTTTGAGGCTGATGCAAAACCATTCAAGATTCATTTTAAATGAATCAAAAATCACCCTCCTTCCTTAATACCTGTATTTTGGGGGTTAATGTGCTGCTTCTTTTAAAAGCAATTCACTGCATTAGAATGCAATTATCTCCCGGGAAAAGGTACACCACGTTCTGTCTCCCCAGGCACGAACGCATGCTTCCCCACAGCAACTCCCACTAATGGAAGACCAAAAAGGAGAATCAACAGAAAGTCTCTCCTCACAGCCTGAACCAAGCTCTGAGGACAAAACAATTGCCGAGCCCTGGAGGTCTGGCCCTGCTACCATTGCATCTCAGTGCCTCCAAATCGCTGATGCGTTCAGCCTCATCGAGCCCCTCCGAGGCAGGGAAATGCTATCGTCCTCATTTTGCTACTTGGGAACCAAAAGGCACAAAAAAAAAAAAAAAAGTACTAATTAAGTGGCCCAAGACTTGAGGTAGAGCAGGGAACTGCACCCGGTCCCCAACCACCACCCCATCAGGCCATCCTTCCACCATCTCCGCAAGAAACGTGCACAGGAATTTAGAGGCGCACAAAGAAATGAAACGGCATCAGAGGAGTTTAATGGATTCTCTGCTAGAGTGGTCGCTTTGCTTATTTGACAAATCTTCGCTCCCCCAAGAGAAATCTAAGTGTACACAGCTGCAGTGAGAACAACCTGGGTATGAAAATATCACAGACAGAGCCAGGCACACCTATGATAGAGTAGCAGGGTACAGCAGCACCAGTGTGTGAGTGAAAGGAATGCCCTGGAGTTATGAATGCAATAGGCACATAAGCAGGTTCCTATTTGTGGCTTTATGTGCTTGAAAGAAGAAGCTGTGGTTAAAACAGGGTCCTAAAGTGAAGGCCTCAGCTACAGAGAAAAACTGCCTGGCATCGCTATTCCATAACAACTCAATGGGTGGGCACAATTGTGTGTGTGTGGGGGGGGGAGGGGGGGACAAACAAACTTTGTTCTGAAAGAATTAACTTTGCTCACAAAGCCATTAATTATCCCACCAGGAAACAACTTGTATGCTGCAAAAGGGTATCAGTACAGAGAAGTTAAACCAGACTAAATCCTTACTCCAGAACAGGTATGCCAGGCAGTTTCTCCCCTGCAGAGACGGTAAGCTCTCTGAGAAAGGAACAGCCTTTCCCTTGTATGCACTTAGAGGGCCTTGTATAATGGAGTCTTGAGCTTTGATTGAATCTCTGGGAGCTACTGCATTAGAGGCAGAAGTGTAAAACATGATTACCAGGTTAAATTGCAGCTTCTGCGATATCGCCTTGCAGAGAATCCCAGCGCGTGGTCCAGCCACGAGGCACAAACTCTTGCCAGTTCCAGATGCTATTTTCGAGAGCATCCATACAAAGCAGAGAGGCAGGCAGAATGGCTCCTCTGGGGAAACGGCTTCCTCTGCAATGGACTGACGGGTCCAGGAAGAACCTCTGCACCCCTGGCAAAGAGTTATGACAAAGTTGACGGGCCAAGCCTGGGAAGACAAGTGGCCCCGCAGCCTCTGCTTATTTACTGCATTCTCAGCCACTGAAAGAGGAAGGCGAGAGGGGACAATAACTATAACACTGACTTCTGGAGCAGGCGAGACTAGGAAGAGATATGGGCCTGGTGAGACACAGCCCACAAATAATGGGCAAGCAGTGGAGGGGGCACAAAAGAGATGGCTTGCTGACAGAGGCAGCTTACGTGCCACAGGGATGCTAATGGCTCACACCGATTGACACAAGGCTCACATTCTCATGCACAGAGAGGAAAAACAGCTGGTTTAATCCTGGTCCACGCTCGATAATCAATTGGACAATAGCATGCAGGTGCTCACCGGTGCCATACAATAGGGATGCTGCTATATCACAAGGCTACATGCCTCCCTTTCTGTGAACTTCTCAAAGACAAGGCCTACCCTGCCCTCGGAGAGTGCCCTACTGCAGAGCCCACACCGCCCGGGTGTGCCAGCAAGCTCAGCTTTCCAGCTACGGCACCTCACTCACGAACATGCGAATCCACTGACCTTTGACACACACCTCTGCACAGCCCGAAGGGCAAAAGCGCAAAGGGGTCCCTCCTCCTAGCCCCGCCACCAAGCCAGGCAGCTCAAGCACAGCGCTTGCAGTGCGACGTGCGAAAGGTGACAGATGCCAGGGTGTAGACAAGTGTTTCCCAGCACTTCAGCTTGAAGGCACTGCCAACAAAAGGCAGGAGTTATCAGAAAGGCACACATGGACACACACCGACACACACACGGAGCCAGGGGACGACACACACGATGGAACCTCCCGTGGGAATGACCCGCGCGGCTCACAGCGTATCACCGGCTTTGCTCCGTTACGGCGCCATGGAGAGCAGGGCTCAGTGCTGTGAAAAGTGATGTCGTTTATAATATTGGTTTCTTGAGCTCACTTGAGATGAAGGGACCCGGAGCTGTTCAGCTGAAGCAGCCTCTTTTCCTGCTCATTTCCTTGTTGCTGTGTGAGAAGAATTGGCCGTGGCATATTCCTCACAGCAGCAGGATAATTCCTGCCACCACTTTTGCAGTGAGGTCACTGTTTCCATTTCTAATGCCTCTTCTTGGGTGTTTAGAAATCATCTGCAAAAGAAAGTTCTCCCCCAACATAAACTTGGCATAAAGTCCTAACCCAGAGCACATTTTTCCTTAACAGGTAAAGAGGGGAAGAGACCTGACTTCCAGAGACACTGAGTGCCCATCATTCTCATTAACTTCACTTGTAATCATAGAAACTCAGGAACCGAGGGCAGCCTGGTTGCCTCAGAGAAGCATGGACTTCTTAACTGGAGCCAGCTAACACACACTGATTTGTATCACTTATACAGCAACTTAAAAAAAGAAACCTAAACCATTGTTCCAAGCTGCAAGCTAGGCACTGCTGTGATTTTGAAGGCAGGCAAGAATGGGTCTTAATTGCCCAGATACATAATGCTGAAAAGTGCTTGTACAGTAACAGCATCTCATCTGGGGCTTTACTTTGCCTAGTTGCGATCCTTTAATAGCCTAAATACACAATGAACGGTAACGATCTTCTCACTGGGGTCAAGGGAATGAGGCATATTGAAAGCTTTCCAGCCAAACGGGGGTGGCTGACGGGTGCAAATGCTGGTGATGCTGTCCAGTTACGCTAGGGCTTTGGGGATGACGTTTCTGTCTAACGACGAAATGAACCGTGCGCTGAACCAGGCACGCTTCACTGCGAGGCCGTTAAGACCTGCTGGGAAATGCGGTTATGTACTCAGAACCTGGGCTTCATATCGAATGAGGTGTGCAATTTGTCAACTCAGTCATTCTTCTTGTTCTCTTGAGCACCCTAGTTGGTCACAATCTTGCTGCTCAGGATATCAGGTTTGGAAAGGCATGAGGCTTTGGATTTCCACGTGTGGACTCCTTTAACAGAGGCAGTCGGAAAGAAAGCAGTTCTTCCCATGAGGCCGCTTCTTTACCAATATTGTGTGGGAACTCCCATACGGTTTATTTAGACCACCTAGACTCTGTAGGACATTAATGGAGTTTACACGCCAAAGGAAGTGACACCGATACCAGAAATGCCTCAACAGTGTTTCAGGGGTGTAGATTGTAGCCGTGTCGGTCTAAGGACACAGGCAGACAAAGGTCGTTGGGTGAATCTGATATCTTTTATTAGACCAACTTAAATAGTTGGGGGGAAAAAATGTTGGCAGCCAGGTTAATCATTCTTCTGCACAACTGTGACATGCATCTACACCAAGAGGAAGAACTGGGGTCTTGCATCTTCTGGTGCAGGTATGGCAATGCTAGGCTGATGTCAGCCTCTAGCTTTCTAGAAATACCAAGAGTGAGGCCTGACAGGAGAATATTGGGCAATTAATAAAAGCCAAACCCACCAACCTCTTTGGCTGTGTTTATACACAAAGCAAGTTGTAGAAAGATCTGCGAGTTGACTAGGGAGCTGCCTTTCACAAGCCCAATGCATCAGCAACACGAAGGCTGCGATGGTTTAGACTGTACGGAATGATGCAGAGCAGCGGGGGATTCACAGAACGGCAGCAAAACGGAGAACAAACAAATGAAATAAAAGCCATTTTAATGCCGGGAATTTATCAAAGAAGCAAGCGCGCTTCTTGGGTGGCCCTGTCGGATGCCATGCTGCAAGCTACCGTGCCGAAGGGAAGCAAAGAGTCTGAAAGGAGAAGGAAAAAAACAGACATCACAAGGGGATGACAATCCTATTGCTCTGCAGTAGGGGCACGCAACTTTGCCCCAGCCTCTTTACAGAAGGCACAGCCCCTGGGGAGCATATCACTATCTTTACTAACCACTCAGGAGCAACCCCCAGTCTGCTCAAACCAGGGTCCAACCAACTTCTGAGCCACTCATGGGCAGAGCCAAAAATTGTGCTCAGCTGCCACAAGTGCTAGGAAGTCAACTCAAGGACTCAAGTTGGGTCACACACACCATTAGGGCTGCAGCCATCAGGAAGGGCTACAATTTGTGGTTGATGGTTACGTCACAATCAAGAGATGGCCCTGAACCATGAAATGATAATCCAAATGCCCCCAAGCCTCATCAGTATTTAGATCTTGGCTGGGATCCATACCTCATCATGATCTTTGATCACCTCTTTGACCTAGTACAGTAGGATCCTGGCTCACGACTGGGGCTTCTAGGGGCGATAATGGAACAAATCATAACAAAAATACACACCTCCATAACTCCTTTCCCCTGAAGGAGCCCAAAGCTCCTCAATGACTAGATAGGTTCAGGAACTCACTATCCATGATGATAGCTGTTTAAGCATGTGCAGAAGCCCATGCAACACTTTAGGACAAATGTCCCAGGCTCTGGGGTGACACTGGAATCTTCCAAATTGTTGCCCAGCTAAGACACTGGCATCAACACCCCTGCCCAGACTAAAAGAGATCAGGGAACCCCAGAAACAGGCAGTGCCACAGTTTTGTATCTCACTTAGATAGAGAGGCCTTTAAAAATGTGTACACTGGCAGACCTGCCTGCAAATCTGAGAGCAAGCGGTACAGCCCCATTCGTTATGAGCGATGGTGTCTGGAGGGATCTGGAGCCGCCCATTCAGGGCCAAACTTTATCAGATCAAAATAGGTAGGACCTTTTGTTAAAAGAAGTTTCATGTGTTCCCTGCACCCTACACATCCCCCCTCCTCCCCCCAATTCTTCTCCCCCACTTTATCCCATTCAGAGTCCCCAACTTAATGCCCAGCAAGTAACGAGTGAACCTGATCAATCTGGACCAAATGCTGCTCTCCTACCAGACCTGAACCTCCCCGAAATGCAGT
This sequence comes from Alligator mississippiensis, assembly GCF_030867095.1. Classification (NCBI taxonomy): domain Eukaryota; kingdom Metazoa; phylum Chordata; order Crocodylia; family Alligatoridae; genus Alligator; species Alligator mississippiensis. Next base: position 10,679,955 of record NC_081833.1, on the reverse strand, counting down.
CAGTATCTCAGAGGCTGGCAGTAGGTCCTGAATACTGCCTTCTCCCCCACATAAGCGAATTTCCCAAGGGCTCACTATACAAGCACCTGACACAGACTAGCTGGAAAGCAATCATTTCTCTTCTTACTGATAGAAAGAAGTCACAGCTACCCGATTTGCGCATAGGGTGTGCTCTGCCAGCCCTTGAGAGATTAAACTCCACTCGCCCCCCAACTCCAAACACAGCATGGGGAAAATCCTGATGGGCCTCAGGACATGCAACTCCCCTTGACATTGAGGCAAGCCAGGATCCTTTATCCTCCTTATGTTGTGTGCTTTGGCTCCTTTGTACCCGACTCTTATGGAGCAGGAAAGCGTATCCCTTCATTTCTCTTGCAATGAAGACCACTGCAATGGTGTTCAAATGGCACTCAGGCAGCCCAGTCTTTTCTGGCTTGCCAGGCCCCCACATGAACGAAGTTCATTCCAGCTGCAGAGGATTCTGTCCACCAGTAAAAACCAGGAGATTTTTTGCTGACCACAAAGCAGAAACTCTTCACTCACCTCCTCCCAGGAAAGCTACTACTGCCAGCCAGCTACATGAACCCAACCCACAACTCATTTCATAAGGCAACTGGTTTCTCTCACTCCTAGACGTAGGTGGTCTTGTTGAACTGTAAAAAAATTGAGCATGCAATGTCATGGACAGAGCGGTCTGTCGGGCGTTCTCCAACAGCGATGAGTTATACAAAAAGGAAATGTCATTTTGGGTTTGTTTACATGACAAGATGATACAAATCAAACGTGTACATCACCTTCCAGTGCAGGCCCGTGACATCCGCAAAATTGCTTTCGTGTACCCGAAAGATCAATATTGTCAGGATGAAATAGTATGTCATCCAATCTAAGGTACTCAGCCCTGCCACGGGCAGCCACCAAGCAGAAACGCTCTTAAAAGTAACATGGAATAAATATACTGCCACCCGCTGTTCTCACCACAAGCTATAGATCATCTCTGGAGTTTCCACAATAATTATTCTCTGTACACTCAGTTTATCCCAATTTGAGAATTCCTCAGATCCAATCCAGTTCTTTTACACTAAACCATGATGGCTAATCAAACAGCCTGAGTCTCACATGAAGACATTGTTCTTTGGTGAATCTCTGTATTTGCTTCATCTGAGGTCTTTTACCTAAGCAGAAAGCCATCCCATGCAATTTCCCATGGTTTCCTTTACAACTCTCCAAATCTGCTCGACTCTACGGTTTCTTCTACTCAGCCCTGTATGTGAGTTTTTCTTTATGTAACATCAAATCTCTTAATTCTCGGAACCAGAGATCACAGACAATCCTCATAAAAATCTGGGGCAAAGAACACGCTCGCAGATGCGCATGCGCAAGTCAGGAAGAGCTGCTGAAAGTCTGCAATCTACCCATTTAAAGTAATCTTGATTAAAGAAAGTGTTTCTAGGAAAACAACTCATGTCAGACCTCGGGTTATTTTCTGTTATTCCAATGCCTCTGCTCTCAAGTACAGATCTGCTCTAGAAAGGGATGTTAATCTGAAAAAAAAAAAAAAAAAGGATACCATGGCATCCCTGATTTGCTGTGTCTCATGCACCAGCTGTGCTTGATTTTCAAGGAAGATTTCCCACCCCCCTACAATCAGCCTTATGGAGTCAATCGGGAATTTGAGAGCCATGCTGGGTCTTTTCCATTTCTTAAAGCACAAAAAGTAGGGAAGGCTTTGTGGGTCCAACTCTGCCCTTCATGAGACCTGGGCAACCCCATTCCCTGGAGCAGGTTGGTGAGAGGGGTTGGGAACGAGGAAGCAATCTTATTGATGATGCACGATGTCTTGTGCATCTTCACCTGTAATAATACATCTGCAGAATATCAAATTAGGGCATCAGTCACACCTGTACAACCCTATCGCTTTACAACTGTCCTCAGTGACACCCATGTCACACTTGGGTCCTTAAATGAGCTGGTATAGCAGTAATTAACTGGACCCATGTGAGCCATTCTGTGGATGTTATGCAAGATGCTACAGAAGTCTCTCTGCGCTGCGATAGCTCTGCAGTAAAATCTTATCCTGGGCACCGAAGTCAGTAGATCTGTCTCTGACAACAGGCGGTGGGGATCTGCTGAGTAAGAAGATGCTGTATTTTATATAGTCACTCTCCCCAGTGAAAGTATAATTTAGTGGCTGCAAATGACAAGGAGCTGGTTTTCTAATTAGAATAGCAGCCTATGTGGGTATAGCAACTTCCATCCTGGACTATCACTACTCTCTTGAGGAGAAGTTAGTACCCATCTATGCCCAACTATAACGAAGTCAGCAGCAGCAAAAGGAAGGAAACTTTGGGCCAACAAAGCCCAGACAAATCCCAGCCCATGTTGCTTTGTAAAGGCTTACCCAAGAGCCATGCACTTAAAACTGAATGGAGCTCAATTATCTGCCTCGGTTAAATAAAAACCCAAAACAAAACACTAGATCAGCTCTGTCAGGGTGTTAAAGCTGTGGTTCCAAGGCTCCCAAGGGACAGATTCAGAAGTGAGGCATAAAGCGGTACAAATGACACACGCATAAATGAGCGTGGGATGAACAGAGGGGAAGAACAGAGCATGAATTAATGGCAAAGTGTGGGTTGAAAAGAGTCATGGGCTTATTTTAGCAAACAGCTTCTTACCCTCCTGGTTACCCCTTTTCTTAATCCAGCCCTCTTCCACTGCTCTTCTGCATTTAAGTCATGCCAACAGGGACTGCCTTGAACCCCGCTTTATAAGGGTTTATCCCTCTTTATCCCACTTCTTGCTCACCTGGAAAAAGTAGCCCCCTAGCCTTTCACACTCCTGGCTCAACACCAACAATAAAGAAGGGCAAGGATAGGGGAAAGCTACATCTAATAAACACCCCCTTGGATCCCTTCACCAGAGATATTGGAAGACTTCCATCATCACAGCTTCATGTCCTGGCTCAGAACCATCCCTAAAAGCAGAGTCTCATCAGAGCAAGTAATTTAGCTTAACTATCACCAGTAATTCAAATGCCTGGGCCCACAATAGCAACAGAGCACAGGGCTAAATTGCATTACTGTATCAGGAGGCCTGCTGCTCTCAGATCTGAAAAGGAAGTAGCAGTTCTCACCAGCCAGAGTTTTAATACCGGATTAAATGCTTTCACAGGAGCCCTGTCTGTTTGAAGGCTTCCAGCCAGCCTCTTGTCAAGGCAATTTAGGTTGCATTGTACCTTGTCTTCAAGAGGTATCTTAAAATATAGCCAACAATGTATTTCTACATAGGAACTTAGCACGCTTGGAAAAAATACCTGAAACCCAAAATAGCCAATATTCCTTATTAAAAGAGAAACAGAAGTTAGAATAGTTGGGAGGCTGGGCTCAGCTCCTTATCTATGTGCCGTGAGGCTGAATGCACTATTGTCTTGGGATCTATTCTGGGGTTTGTTCAGGACTCAAAGATTTGCCATTGCAAGAACGGAGCTCTGGCTGACGTGACTGATTTTTACTTTCCCCATTAGCAGCAACAAGACGTTAGGAGGATGCTGGGTTCCTTTGATAGCAGCGAAAGCCTATTTCTATCCAGGGCTGGATTTCTCTTTGAATTGACTAATTATCTCAAGCTTTGGCTCATAAAACAAATGTGCCATGGAGACATGGCAGCCTATCACAGGCATCTGAATGCAGCGGGATGGCAAAGCGTGTCTGGGCTGGGAGGCAGCCTGGGACAGAGCAGCTCGGCAAAGGAAGGGTTGAATAGCGTCGGCGGCTGCGGACGAGTACGGCGGCAGAACGCGACTGTCTGACATTGGCAGCAACAGGAACGCTGCCACTGTGCTGTCTGCCTGACCGGCTCCGCAGACAGTCGTCCTTTCAGAGACGAAACCCTCCAGCCCCTTTCCCAGGCATTCAAGTGCACCTGACTTTGAAGAGAGAGCGCCAGAGGAATGCAAAGGGTGTTTGTACCCGAAAGCTTGCAAAGAACACATTTTTCCAGCTACTTAGTCGGTTTAATAAAAGAGATCGCATTTACCCAAAGAACCTTGTCTGCCTGAAGAATGCAGCACACAGAAGGCTGCTTAGCCTTCTCCCCTATAGGAACTCCTACCCCCCTCCCCGCCACCAGCTTGATCACGAGCAAAGAAAGCCCTACGTGTCTGCTCCCGATTTGCCCATTAGAGCCTGGCTGGATGGAAGAGCATTAAGGGGCTCTATCAAATGCTGCCTGCATTCAGCAGAGAAGCAGCGACAAAGGCAGTAGCGGTCCTGCCTGCCATAGGAACAAAGACACTTTTGGGGCAGGGGGGAGCAGAAGGGGAGAAAGGCTTGGTCAACAGCCTCGGTCAATGAATGCAAATGCTTCTGGTTCCCTTGGAACAAATCCGCTGGAAACAACATGAGATGACACTGTGAATACAAAGCAAAGAGAGAACACTCTTTCCCTAGGACAATGGCCCAGGTGCAGGCACCCAGCATCCTAGATGCAACCTCTGGGACGTGATCAGACGGCTCCAGAGTCCGAGCTGTTTTCCCGACACAACCCTCGTGCAAAACTTTGCCAAGACTCGCACGTTCTCTGACTTCCTGGAGCAAAACCCTTACATGCACACCAGTGACAGCAGCGTGGCTGCAGCAGCCCTCACTGCCAGTCTGGACACTGCGCTGCCCTGCATGGCATACCCTCAACAGGAGAACCCTTTGGGCACCAAGCGGCTGAAAAGGCAAGGGTGTTTTTGCCCTAACTCAACTCGCAGCTTTTCCCAGCGCACAGCCTCAGCAAAGACTTTCCTACATCTGTAGCAGATGATAACACAGCCCAAGTACCAGTAGCTGGATTGTAACAGCAGGCTCCTAATTTTTAAAACAGCAGGTTTTCAAAAAAGTCTCTAGCTCAACTTCCTTGGCATACAGATTCCACCAAACTGGCCTTCACAGACAACAAGACTGGACGGCAGACTTGCTTTGCAACCTGATTTCAAGCTCGTCGAAACCAGCAGAAGTCTTGCTCCCTGGTTATTACTATCACACAAAGTTTTTTATTTTTTTCTGCTCCCAGACAATCTCAGAGCCTCACCACCGTAAAAGATGCAATTTGAAAACACTATTATACACGCCTACAAACGGTGCTTTAGACTCTACATCCGACACAGTCTTTTAGCATGTTATAGCTTAAAAAAAAAAAAAAAAAGTGTGGGGGAGGCAGGTCAAAATGATAAGTGTTAATTTCAAACAACAATCTATGCACACGCAAGGGCAATTTCAAGTCACATTTCATTCCATCTGCTGTATTTTATGCTGCCTTTGCTAGGAGAGCTAATGGAGAATAATAAAAACATTAGTAATCAACCTAGATTGATGAGCTGGGCAGGATATTTTAGCAGTAATGAAATTTGGAGGATCGTACAATATTATACTGCTCTGGCAGGACTCTGCCAAAACCTGCCTTTGAATTATAGTCCTCTTTGGTGTTGTTGAACTTTAATTTGGTCTGGTAGCACTGTTTTATTTTAAACAGCCCCCTAGCAGTGCTGGAGAGGAGCGTACCACCTCGCTGCACCCTTAATTCCCTGCCTTTTCCACTTGGAAAGCCACAATTTACAGAGGGGTAAAAATCATTTTTGAATGCAAAACCTCTGTTGACATCGTGCTGCATTTACTCCAGAGAATTGTTGCAGGGATCTGATTTTTCCAAAGGTTAGCAGAGCTTTCTATTACCATGGTTTCAAGCCTCCTAGTTTTCAAATACTTGATTGAAATGCATCACAGATCTTTAATTTCTTATTTGCTTCAGGAAGTGGATGTCAAAGCACCCGCTGCACGCCCCGGTATTTTCCTGAGAAACCCCTGTAGAAATAAATGCCTCGCACTGGCCTCTTGTTGCTGCTTATGACGAGGAGCAAACAAAGACTCCTTTATACTCAGATTCTTTTTCGATTCTCTCAGCGATGTCAAAACCAAAGGGAATTATTTTGCTCTCCCCCTTCACACGTTCACACACACACACACACACACACACACACACAACTAAGGGAGCTGTGCACACGCGGGAAGGGAGAAATCACAGAGAGAGAGAGATTTATTGCAGCTCATCTCGTCCATGCTCCTTAAACACAGCTTGTTCTTTACGCCAAGCGCCCCGTTCAAGGTTTTATGTCCCAAGCGCGGAGGCTGGCGTCACTTGTAGGCTCCCCGTGCAGGCGAGGACAGTGCCACCAGGCAGTCCCCGAGGTCAGGCGGTGGCATCCGAGTCGAGCTTCCACGTCCCGTGTGGGGGGAGACTGGGGATCCCAGAGGCGCTTTCGGAGGCTCTTGGCACCAGCCAAAGTGGGGACCTCAGAGAAGTTTCCAAGCCATCACCCCAGGCCGTGCGCTCCGCCGGACGCAGGCGCTCTCTCGGGGTGACATCCAGCCGCGGGGGCAGGAGCGGGCGCTCGCAGAGCCTGGGGGTGCAGGGGTCAAGGGCGCTGCCTGACCCCGCCGTGTCCTCTCTGCCACCTGGGCAACCTCGGGGATGCTGCCACACCTGCGCGCCTGGGCTCAGCAGCCAGGTGGGACCCTGCCCCACCCCCTCTCCCCCGGGGCAGCCCCAGCCCAGCCCAGCCCAGCCCAGCCCGACCCGATGGGGCTCCCTCCCTCCCCGGGGCCCGCGACTCACCACCCCAAGCGCGATGTCTGCGGGTGCAGGGGGATGCGGCGAGGCGGGAGCGGCGCCGGCTTCCCGCCCCGACAGCCACAGCCACAGCCACAGCAGCAGCGGCAGCATCTCCCGCGGGCCCGGCCGCAGCATCCCTCCGAGCCGGCATCCGCGCTCGCCCGCCCGCCCGCCCGCTGCACCGCACCGCACCGCGCCACGACCTGCTCCAGCCCGCGCGGCCAGCACGGACCGCGTCGGGGCGGGGCCGGCATGCAAATGAGGGAGGGAGGGGCGGGGCTAGGAGGGGAAACCCTGCAATGAGGGGAAGGGGAGGGGCCGACATGCAAATAACGCAGGGAGGGGGCGGGGGTAGTAAGCTAACCCCCACCCCTAAAATGGAGGGGAGGGGCCAGCATGCAAATGACGAGGGTGAGGGGAGAGGCTAGGAAGGGACACCCTGCAATGAGGGGGAGGGGGGGAGCCGTTATGCAAATGAGAAAGGGAGGGACGGGGATAGCGAGGGTTGAGGTGCAGAGGGCGGGGCTGGCATGCAAATAAGGATGGTGAGGGGCGGGGCTAGGAAGGGACACTTCCCATGACCCCCCATAAAATAGAGGGGAGGGGCCAGCATGCAAATAAGGATGGTGAGGGGCGGGGCTAGGAAGGGACACTTCCCATGACCCCCCATAAAATAGAGGGGAGGGGCCAGCATGCAAATAAGGATGGTGAGGGGCGGGTCTAGGAAGGGACACTTCCCATGAGGCCCCCCCCATAAAATAGAGGGGAGGGGCCAGCATGCAAATAAGGATGGTGAGGGGCGGGTCTAGGAAGGGACACTTCCCATGAGGCCCCCCCCCCCCATAAAATAGAGGGGAGGGGCCAGCATGCAAATAAGGATGGTGAGGGGCAAGGCTAGGAAGGGACACCCTGCAACGAGGGGAGGGGAGGAGCCGTTATGCAAATGAGGGTGGTGAGGGGCGGGGCTAGTGAGGGACCCCTCCCCCCCAAGAGCAGGGCTGCAGGATCCACCAGCCACTGCCATCGAGGGAAAGGCTCCTGGCCACCTCCATCGAGTCCGGGGTAAACAGGGACATTAATGTTGGAGAAGAGTATTAATGAGGTGTAATACAGAAGGGGTCAGGAATGTATATATATATATATATATATATATACATATATATATATATATATACACACACACACACACATCTGCCCTTGGAGATGTATCTACATATAGATATAGAGATATATCTCCAAGGGCAGGGTATATCTATCTATCTATCTATCTAGATAGATAGATAGATAGATAGATAGATAGATAGATCTGCAAGGGCAGGGTCTACAGACGAGGCTGTGTATCTCAGCAGGCAGATTCGTCTCCACGAAGTGGCTGGTGTTTGCTGGCCCCTCGAGCAGTCAGTTCAGACCAGCTCCTCCATTAACGCGTGGAGGAAACCACGATGCCCAAAAGATCGGGCTGCCCAGGGATCTCGCTCGTGGTGACTACACCTGGGAGGAGAGAGCTGTGTGCGCTGTGCCTGGTGCCGTCGCGGTGCAAGGTTTAGCAACGGCAGCTGCTGACTTATTCGCAGGTGGGGGCGGGGACGGTCTGGGTGACAGCACGGGGAGCCTGCCAAGGATCTGCTTGGGGTGGCCACTAGTCTGCAGGGATGTGGGCTCCAGGCTTCCTCACAGGCTGACCATCTCCCCCCTCCTCAAGTGACGCCCGTCTCCATTTTGTCCCTTCGCGTTCCCCGCGTCCCAAAAGCGGGAGCTGGCGGGAGAAGTCTCTGCTGCTTTCTCCCGCCATCCACAGCAGCCTCTCCATGCAGTCTCATGAGAAGACGTTCTCTCCTTCTCCCTTTCCAATAGCTCCTAATTTCTCTCTTCATCGGCTATTATTCTTTTTTTCATTTTACCTCAGCAGTGTATTATTTAACTTGCCAGCATGCCTTGTGATGTGGTTTCTACAGAGGATCCTCTATGGAATGAAGTTATATTGCATTAAAGCATGCCGAACACTGTAGTAAAAAAACGTGCTTAGCTCAGGCTGTGCTTCCTTATATCTTTGTAAAGGATGTGATTGTTGTAGCGGGTGGTGTGTGATACCAGGCCCCCCTACCCCAGAGGTGCCCAGCACTAGGTGTATTCCCTGGCATAATAGCAGCAGTGGTGCATCTTCCCACCGGCTGATTCCTCGTCCAGGGGATCAACGAGAGCAGTGGGGTACCCCAGGGCTCGGTCCTCGGGCCCGCACTGTTTAACATCTTCATCAGCGGCTTGGACGAGGGGGTGGAAAGCACACTGTCCAAATTTGCTGATGACACTAAGATGTGGGGTGAGGTGGACACACTTGAAGGGAGAGAGAGGCTGCAACTAGATTTAGACAGACTACAGAAGTGGGCAGATGAGAATAGGATGGGGTTCAACGTAGACAAATGCAGGGTGCTGCGCCTGGGGAGAAGGAATCCCCAGCATACATACAGGCTGGGGAGTTCCCTTCTTGAAAGCACAGAGGCAGAAAGGGATCTTGGAGTCATTGACTCCAAGATGAACATGAGCCGCCAATGCCAGACCGCAGCCAGCTAGGCCAGCCATACCTTGTCATGCATCCAAAGAAGCATTTCAAGCCGGTCCAGAGAGGTGATACTCCCCTTCTATGTGACTTTGGTCAGGCCGCAGTTGGAGTACTGCATCCAGTACTGGGTGCTGCACTTCAAAGGGGATGCGGCCAGCCCGGAGAGGGTTCAGAGGAGGGCCACCCGCTTGGTGAGAGGGCAGCAGGACAGGCCCTACGAGGAGAGACTGAGGGACCTGAACCTGTTCATCCTCAGCAAGAGGAGGCTGAGGGGGGACCTATTGGCTGCTTACAAGCTCATCAAGGGAGATCAACAGCAAATAGGCAGAGCCCTTTTCTTCCCAGCACCACCTGGGGTGATGAGGAACAGTGGTAATAAGCTGATGGAGAATAGGTTTAGGTTAGAGATCAGAAGGCAATATTTTACAGTTAGGGTGGCCAAAATCTGGAACCAACTTCCCAGGGAAGTGGTCCTCGCCCCTACCTTGGGCAAATTCAAGAGGAGGTTGTATGATCACCTGTCTGGGGTCTTGTGAACCCAGCATTCGTTCCTGCCTGTGGCAGGGGGTCAGGCTAGATGACCTGTTCAGGTCCCTCCTGACCCTAGCTACTATGAAACTATGACAGCTGCTTCCATGTAGTGATCCCTGGTAATGTTTCTCACGGCCAAGAGCTCCCGAATTGACAAAAACGCCAAAGTGCACAAAGATAAAAATACGGACACTATTTGTGTCATATGAAACAAGAACTCCTTTTCCAGTTCAAGTGTATTCAGCGTCTCCATGGGGACATGCTCCTCTTTGCTGGCTGCTGGGTGGCTACCTTTTTGAGTTTTCAGCCCTTTGCAAGGAAACAGGATCATGAGGGTTAAGATCACATCCTTCCATCCTCTCCAGCTAGTTCTTGCTATAGTCCGACATTGGCCTCCTCTCCAATGCTATCTGTTGCAACCCATCACAGGGTAAAAGTAGCAGCAGCTCCATACTGAATAAAATAATCCCTGTGTCTACACTGGATCTCTGGATATAGCCTGCCAAGGCCTAGCAGTGGCAGCCTTAGGGGAGGGCAAACTGGGAACTGCCTGGGGCCCTACACTTTAGGGAGCCCCAAAATTTTGCAACAGATGTCCAACTAGCTTATAAGTCATGAAAATTAAGCCTCTAAGGGGCCCAAGTGACTCTCTTGCCCAGGGCCCCAACAACCCTAAGACCACCAGGTCTAGGCACCATTTCCGTCCAACTTAGGCCCTGAATAGACCCAGGGCAGATGCTCTGTACTGAGGGTGAAATTTCACCTGGGACAAATAAAACACAGTTCTGTGCAACAGACAAATATGGCATCAGCATCTTCTGCTGGAGTCAGTGGATGCTTTCCTATGGTCGTAAATGGGTTCAGCAGCAGGCCTGCCGAGTCCAGCAATCTGTCTTGTTAGAAAGTTGACTCAGATGGCGAATAGTTACACTAAAACAGTAAGAGCCACACAACAAAACCATGCTTTATTGCATACGCAGAGTGGATCTTGCTAGTAAAGAGCCTAATCCTTCCAGGCTGCTATTCCAAAATCAAATTGAATTAATGACAGAGGCAGTTTATCAGTTTATATATGTGGCGTTGATAGGGCAAGGCCCAAATTCTTCATTTCCTAACTTACTCCTTTTTAAACACAACCAGGTTCAGTGGTCAGGGTGGGAGCTCTGCATTTTACTGGTGCTCCACCCTGTACCAAACTACTATCTCATCCTCTAGGACCACAGAGTTGCAGTCAAGTTGCCTCTGCTGAGATTGGCAGCAGATTTCGGTGTGACAGATATATGGCATATGACTTGTCCCAGTAACTGTAACAAGATCTCATAGCTTCTGCAATGCATTCTCCTAGGGGAGCTGTGAATCTGCCATACTCTTCAAGACAGATGGTGGAGCATGTCCTCACCATCTCTAGATACTACTAGCACCGGCCAGCGCACTGCCTCTTACTCAGCATTTGCAGCTTGGAACCAGCCCCCGTTTCATACGAATGCAATCAGAGACTGCATCTGGATCTGCAAATCAATGGTTAGTTTGTCTTAAAAATGCTTTAAGATTTATTCTGAATTGGATAGAAATGCAAATTTTGTTTTGTTTTATTTTGATTGATGGCACTGAGACAAACAAGAATGGCTTCTTATTGGCACCCCGGGACAAAATAATAATAAACAGTGACGTGGCCTCTTCAGTGCAGATACAGGAATTATTTTATTCACTGTGGAGTTGCTGCTGCTTCCAGGAAGGAGGGTAGCAGACAGCAGGCAGGAGCAGTGCAGTAGGGAAGGAGAGAGCGGGTCTTCGTCAAGGGGAAATGGCTATCCGGTTAAAAAAAAATTACCTGGGATACTTCATTTCCATGAAAATAAACAGAAACCTGGATGTTAAGATTCGGTATCTTTCTCCTACTAGTAAACAGTGATGAAATCAGGGAGCCAGCTCCTCCAAAACTAACGGAGCCCTGCTGATTTACACTGGATGACTGTGTGCGCCTCACAAGGATGAAGGGCCGTGTCAACCCTGTTGGGATTCACATGTTATTCCCAGGAATCCAGAGGCTGGTCTACACCACTGCCTTTGCTACCAGGTACCACTGTGCTCAAACATGCAGCACTGCCCCATACTCATTACCTCACAAACCAGAAACAGCACAGCCACCTGGCAGGTGTTGGGGACAGGCAGAGTGACAGTGCCCAGGACAATTAGCCCACCCACATGCAGCTATACTGCTTCTGACTCAGGAGGCAGTGTCCACAGAGCAGCCTGGCATGTCTGAGGGTGCCTCTAGCTGACCTGATCGGTTTGACACGTTGACGTGCCTCTGGCTTAATTTCATACTAGAGTTTCTGCTCTCTCAAGAACTTATCTTGCTCAAGGTGAACAGCACAGATGCCATTGGCTTGAGCAGGAGCATCATATCTAAATAAAGATAAATCTACTGGGCATTAAGTTCGAGCCTCTCCTATAACTCCGTCTCCAGTTCATCTTCCTCTAATTTCATTTTGGAAATGTGCCTGAATTCTCCTTGCCTCCTGCATGAATTCTCCTTATCACTTCACCATTCTCCCACTTCCCCATACCTCTGTAGCTCTCCCTTCCCTGTGTTATTCTTTCTGAATCCATCTCCTCTTTTTTTTATTTATTTGCATTCCTTCCTACTGCCCCTGCCTCCCCTCTCCTTTCTGTTGCTGGTCTCTGATGCCACCTGTGTTTCTCAAATCCAGTAACTGTTGCACTGGTCACATTTATTAAAAAAGATATATTATTTGCTTGACTCCAGAAGTCACAGTTCCACGCAAAATTAAGAAGCCCCGGAACACCTCTGGTCCTTCTACTGTTTTCCAATTGCAAAGGCATTATCTTGGGTATTCACTGACAGCCTGGAATTGCTTAGCAACATCATGTATAGTAATTTCCTGCTAAGTAGCATCAGAATCTCTTCTTATTAGGAGTCACTTTGCTTGACAGTTGACACAACTCTAGGCAGATCAAAATGATCCTTGGAAGGGACACAAAGACAACATAAAAACACAGCACTGGGGTACTGCACAGTAGCGATGTAAAATGCCACAGCATACTGTGAAGCTCGCCCCATCTGATGCTGTATCTCTTAACACTGAGCATTGCTGGCAGTTGTATGGACAGCACTGAGGTTGTCTGCCAGAGCAAGTTCTCACTAACAGTTGTAAAATCAGATGTATCATGTTTGGGACTCTTACTGCAGAAGAAGAAGGGTTTCATCTTTAAGACACCTGACTAGGAGTAGAGATCTGGATGCATTTCCAAGCTCTGTCAGGGGCATCTTGTGTGAGCTTAGACTAAGGGGGTATGAGCTTAGACTAAGGGGTCCTGAGTACCCATACATCTAACCAGACATCATTTTGTTCTGTCTAGGATCTCCCGGTGGCTCAGCACCTATAACAAGTAGGTCAAAAGGCTTCAGTTTCTCCTTTTGAAACAGCACATCGCTTTGCACTCCGCTGCTTAGATCCTATGGTGATGGGACACTGTAGGATCTTCCTCTGCCAAATGCCTTTTCCCTATTTGTGACCTAGGAATGCTTTCTCTACTTTTGTAGAAAAGGAAACTGAGGAGCTATGTGATTGACCCACCCACCCACAAGCTGTCTGTCACAAAGAAATTATCCTTAGGGCTGAGATCCTGGCCCCACTGTGCCCTAGCTACAAGCGTATCGTCCTTTGCTAGCTCATTCTTCCTCACAGCGGCACATCAGGGATAACATCTTTGCAATTTCTGTCAGTGCTGGTGGCAACTGAAACAGGTTGACAGTGGGGTTTCTGGATCCGATGTATTCTAATTCCCTTAGGCTCCTTCCTCTGGTACTAAATGTAAAGTGTACCTATTTGTACCAAATCTAAAACATTAAACTCGACGATTGCAATAGAGCGCCATTCCCACAGCCATTTCTTGTGTGCTTGTATTATATATATACTGTAATCAGGCAGTTTCATATTTTTTGTGGAAATTTTCAATACAGTCCAGATTAAATCACAGCTGCCTATCAGTGAAGGCAGGCGCAGTCTCCTTCCAAATGAATAATGGCTTGTGTCTTCCAACCGCCTTTTTCTTTACGCAACTGGCATAGTGTTCATACGCCTTCACCAGGGAGGAATTTGGCCCGCAGTGGAGGTGGTTCATAGAAGGACCAGATCATTTGATAGCCATCAGGAATGTGTGCGGCTATGATGGCCCATGTTTATTTCTGGCAATAAAACCACTGAAGTTGAGAGTTACTCCAGGGATGACTTGGGCTCTGAATGTGAAGAGAGACAGACAATTTTCTTCCCCTGCAAACACCATTGCTTGCATGCTTTAAACCATCTTATAAAGCATCAGTTACTTGACTGAAGGTTGAGAGCATAAAGCTGGGGCTAGATAGATTGCTTTTAAATCAGTTTCTCTATCAAGGGCTGAATAGGGAACACCTTATTCTCAAAGACGCTGTTTGCGTTACTCACCTGAACAGGTGCCTTCCAGTCAGTTGGCCTACTTGAGCAAGCAATTGCTCAACCAAACAAGTAAGAGGTTTATTGTCTTGCCTTTTGATTTCTATCTCCAACCCACTCCATGCTTGAAGGAGGTCCTTCAAATTGAAGAGCAGAGAAGGAGTTTTCTGGTTAGTCATTTTTAGTAAAAGGGATATTGGGAGAATCTGGATAAATGGCTTCCGGGCTTTCTTTTAAACAATTCTCCAAACTCACCTAACTGGGATTCTCCTCTGTGCCTTATTGTACTGGGTGTCTGTAGTGGTGAAAGCAAGGAGCCCATTCATGCCCAGTTACCTGCACCTTTAGAGTCTGCACAGGAAGGAGCAACTGAGTCTGGGCTTCTATGGCTTTTCCTCAAAGACAGGCAGGTAAACAGTGGACAAGCAGGGACTGGGAGGAGATGGAGCCTTGAGAGAGACAGCCAGCACAGACTGGGAAGGAGGAACCGAGTCGTGATTCAGAGCGAGTCATTTTACTGCCCTGGTATAAGGGCAATGCAGTTCTACACAGCCATTTAGTTAGCCTGAACTGATAAGGAATAATGATAGGTGAGCACTTTTCAGGACTGTTGTTCTCTTTTAAAAGCATCAGAATAGGGATTCAGACCCTAAAGTGCCCTGATTGGGTCCATTTGGTGACTCTCGCTTGGTTCAGGTACATTTGGTTAATTTGTTTCTCAGTAAAAGTACACCTGAGTCAAGCTGGCAGGTGGGTCCCCAGCAGATTGAATGGATAACAAAGGTTCCCTAGACCCAACGAAACTAGGTCATTTGAGACCCTGGTAGTGCGATACCTAGACTCCTGGCAGCCCCAGACAAACTTTTAGTATCGGGCCCTCCTTCGCCAGAGAGAATGATTTTTTTTGTTGCAAAAGTTGTTATCACATCTGTGGTACTGATGTCTTTAAATAATTCGTTCTCAATTGATAACATTGCCAGTCCCATAGATGCACATATTAAAAACATTTTTTTGCAATTGTCATTTTTTTTTCCATTTTTGGAGCACCCTTTCTGTCTGGGTCCTGGGTCAACCATACCTGTGTCTGAGTCTGGTGGGGAAAAAAATAGACCAGGAACATCCATGCTTGGGGAAGAAGCTTAGGCTGATGTTTATGCTATGTTCTTGCAGTTTTCTCCTTGCTCCCTGCCTCCCACTCTCTCTCCTGCAAGTCTAGCACAGGCAATGGAAAGAGGAGCCTGCATGCTACAGCTGTCTCTTGCTGAGCTGGGCTCCTGGGGGCGTGATCACTTCCTGCAGCATGGGACTGGAGTGGCTCTGAGTCTTCCCCCATGCCTGTATCAGCTAGGGACAGTGACAGTGGTGTGCAGGTCCCTCCTTCCAGTGCTTGCTCCCTGTCCACTGGGGATATTGGTAGGTAAGGGACAGGCAGGCAGCAGGCACTGGAAGGAGGAATTTGCACACCACTGCCACTGTCCCTGACTGAGCTTGGCACCCGTACACAGCTGCAGTCCCTGGCTGGACTGGGGCAGGAACAGCTCTGGGGCTCCCCCTGCATCTGGATCAGGCAGGGACTGTGGCAGAAAAGGAGTACATCCACATCACTGCAGTCCCAGAGAGCGGGAGCAAGTGGGTAGGCATACTTTGCTAGACCTGCCCTTACTGCCTAGAGAACTGAATACACCATACAGACAGCTAGAGTCTGGTCCATACAATCCCGTCCCCTTCAGCTACTCAAAATAATTCCCAATGTGTTTGTCAAGGAGAAAAAACTCTGACAAGTGACTGGGCAGGAGATTTCTTGCACGTTACTGAAATCATCACAAATTATGATATCATTACAATGATACAACCATGAAGAAACAGCTGGGAGAGATTCTTGAAGTGCTTTAATTTTATTATATTGAGCTTTGTCTTTGAATAAAATGCTGTTTGATTACCATCGCCAAAAGAATTGCGAGGGAAAGGATCTGAAGCCCTAGTCCTGCAGCCTCTTACAGAGCATGGAAGAGTTTTAAACATTTAAGTAGCCCTGCTGACATCAGTGGTAACTAATGGAAATGTAATGGAGTTACCTCTCTCTCTCTCTTCTGGAAGAGTTTGGAAACCATTCACAAAATAATAAGGCAGACTGTAAAGAGGGTCATAGAGCTGCGATACAAAAAATATGGATCTCATAGTTAGGAAGAGAAAAGCGTGTATATTCTTGCTATGTTTACCTGTCAGTAAATGAAATACCTAAGTGATGCAAGTTGAACTCTACATAATTCTCACACGATCAGTTTAGCGTTAGGAGTGATTTTCATGGTAGCCAGCAGAAGGGCAAGTTACGTTTTCTTTTGTACACAAATCGCATTCAATGAGACAGATTTCGGCTCTTTTAAGTGTAGTTTGCAATATGTATTCTTTATGCTTCATTTGCTGCAAATGAATGGCTCAATTAAAACAGCACTTCAACACATTTCAGCCAAAATATTTGTTTTGCACAACAACAGAAATAGAGATAACCTCAATCAACTGTAAGTAAAAAAGAGAAGAGTTGACATATACCGCAAATACCTTTTCATTCCAGTTCCAAGTGGAACAGAATCTCTTTTAGCACAAAACTGGTATGCAAAGCAAGATGCCTTAGCAAAACTGATTTACAAGTTACCCCTTCACTGAGCTGGCTGACTTGCCAGTATTTAGAAAATGCCAGCAACTACAACATATTTGTTTTCTTTATATATGCAGTCAAATTGAAACACACATACTTAAAATATTTTCACCTTTGTGCACTGAAGATTCTGAATATGAATTTAAAATGTTCTAATTATCTTCCAGCTATATATGCCACATGCAAGATGCAGATTTTCCTCTCAGTGTATTCAGCATAATTAGCGTGTACGACAACATTCAGACAATTTAATTTCCCAATTACACAGCTATACTGAAAATACCCTTTGCATTAACTATGCAGCATTTCTTATCAGTGGATACTCTACATACAGTCTCTTCCATGTTGTTACGTCATTGAGGAATCTAGCTTGTTAGCAGGCTGAGAAATTAGTATTTTCGACCCTATCAACCCAATAGATAAAAATTACAATGCTCCAACAGACCAATGGTCCGGTCTCTCCAAAACGGGTCACAGCGAAAATACTTATATGGAATGGATAATACTCCCACTTACCAAGAATACTTGCCTGGCTCCAGCTGGTGACCAGTTATGCTGTGAAGTGGGAAGATTGATGACATTTGTGATTTTAGCCACAGTGTTCCTCCAGATGCTAGTGTACTCCTGGGAAAAGGAGGGTCTTCTGATTTTTATTTACTTGGGCCTGATTAATTGCAGCATGTGCCTAATTATTTGGCTCACTAATTTCACCAGCTTTAGAACAGATGGGTAACTACCCTCACTTACCCAGTAGGATGCATGTGATGGCTAACAGAGGGTTGAACCAGGGAGTAGGTATCCATTAACAATGGGTTACCCATCAACTCTTTTTCACTGGATAAAAATGATGCAAAAAGAGGCATCTCGATGGCTTGAGGGACTCATGATCACATGCAGAATTTTTCCAATTCAGAACTTCACTTTGAGGCCAACCTCTCAGTTTGCTAGCCCCAGTTCAGCAAAGAAAACTGATGGGCCCACGTGGGAGAAGCTGGCACTGCTGCTGGCCATGTTCTTCTCCTGCTGATATTACAATGACTCCCCTTTGCCTTTCATTGGGTGGTCTTTCAGTGCTTGCCAGATAGCATTTTTACCGACTTCTCCACTTGCCCCTAGCTTTCTCTGGGCTCTGTCCTTGGTGTTTTTCCTTTCTCCACATCCTGCCTCTGGGTAGTAATCTCATCTGCAAACACAAATTCAAATCTGTGGATAACTTGCAAATCTACTTTGTTTTCTTTAAGCCTCTCCTTCTGTCCCAGCTAAAATCTCCCATCCCCTTGGGTCTTGATTGTTGCAACATGCTTCTCTCTGGTTGTAACAAATGCCGTCTTGACTTAATTACATCCATACAGAATATTCCTCCAGTGGTTATTATCCTACCTTTTCGTATCACTTTGACCATGTCAGTCCTCTCTGTGTGTTACTGGGTCCTCCTTTTCTATTACATTCAGGTAAGCTCCTTATCTTTACTTCCAAAGTCTATCACAGCCTCTTTTCTTTCTTTCAGCATCAAGGAACAGCTACATCATCCTATCAGCCTATGGTACCAACCTTCACCCTCCTTTACTATGCCTTTATTCCACTTCCGCGCCACCCCTCACACCTGGGAATTGCTCCTGCTTAAAAAGAAAAAAAAATTGCAAAGCTACATCATTACCCCTCTTCAAATCTGCCCCAAAACTCTTCTTTACCATAAGGTCTTAAAACCACAAACACACATACTTGACCACAATTAGGTTGCAAAGGTGCTAAGGCTGTTGCCTATTATGCTGACCAAAACTGTCTGTTTCCTCAGGCTCCCCTGTCTCTCCATATCCATTTGTTCTCTCTTGCCCTATCCATAGACTATAAGCTCCTTAGGGCAGGAGCTGTATTTTTGCTTTGGGTTTGTACAGTGTCTGGCAAAATGAAAGCCTAGGGGAGGACAATGACTTCTAGGTGCTGCGATAATGCAGATAGCAAAGAACAACATCTGGCCCATGGTGGAGGCTCATTCTGCTTTTCATTGCCGTAAAGTGACTAGTGAACAGTATCGGTAAAAACTGCACAGTGGGTATGTCTACACATGTGCTTTAATGCTCAGTAGCCTATTTTACTGTGCATGAAAAAGTCACATCAAAAACTGTGCTAATAAGTGCTAATGAACAGTAAAAATAGGCTACTGCGCATTAGGCATCACTAAAAAAGCATGCATGTTCACTACTGCACATCAGGGCAGCCTGAATCACATTTATTTCGTACTTCCCATTAGAGGTACTAAATTTAATGTGCCGTAGCAAAAGTGCATTAAAAAAAGGTGTCAATGCGCCCAGTTTGTGGTACCATGTTGTGTGGTTGATGCACCCAGTTGTGGTACCATGTTGTACCATGCTGGCCCTCACAGAACAAAAAAGAGCAAACAGAAGAAGGGGACAGCAGAACAGGCAAACCACCACCAACTACGCTCTAAGTGAGGTAAAGCCACTGTGAGCGAGTGGCAGGTGAGGTAGGGCTGGTAGTAGGATGAGTGGAACTGCAGAAAGAGGAGTGGACTCACCTGATGGGACACCATGAGCTCAGGAGTGCAAGCTGGGCCGGGCTGCTCTTAGGCAAGTGCAGTCCCTTTAGGCTGTGTTTACAGAGCCCAGGAGTCAGCTAAGGAGAGTGAAGCCACACTTACTCATGCTCACCCTTCCGGTGTCCAAATCCACGAATGGGGCAGAGTAGTTGACTTGGATGCATGTCTCAGCAGTCATGGATGTGGCCCACAACCAGACAGCCAGAGGACACGTGCTCAGGAACACCCAGCACACCTCAACCATCAACTCTGCCCAGTTTGGCAGGCTCTGGGGGGGCTTCTCTCAGTAGCACTTATGGTCTCCGTCCAGAGGCAACGTAGTCGCTGCTCTAGTTTTAAGGACATATCCTCTTAGTATACTCAGTAGAGCTCCTCCCCACTGCTCTGTCTGCTTGGCTGCATTACTTGCAGTAAAACAAGGCTTAGGGAGGAAAGTATGCTCAGAAAATACAAAAAGGAGGAGGACTGTTCCTTCAGGCTTATCACTGCTGCATACCCCCTATATGCAGCCTCCATTACAACCTCACAATTGTTCACCGAGCAGAAGGACTGACCCCAATGCCACATTGAAGCAAATATAAAACACGATCAGAGCATCTCCATCTTCCCTTTTCTTTTCCCTGCATCAACATCACTTCATCAGCTAGCCTCAAGCTTACCTTTTTTTAAGCAATAGAAAAGAACCCAGAGGTTAATTAAACAGAGGTAGAATGTATTCATTTTACTTAAAAAAAAAAAATCTCCAACCAACATTTTGATAGAATACTCCCAGTGAACAAAATTAATTTGAACGCCATTTAGGTATAATAGAGTCTTCCTTAGCTCGGGGATATCATGAAACTGTAGACCCACTATTATCGTACTTTAATAAGTGTTTGTGTTTTCTATCAGTCAGGAAGACAGCGAATTATGTCATGCACAGAAAGACGGCAATCAGAGTAATAGCTGCACATGTACACTCTGGCATATTGAGGAGCTGGGAGTCATTTTAGTAATGGCAGAATGTATCACTGGTTTCTTGAAAAGGCTTCTCCTTTATACTTTTTTTTCAATATATGACATCTTGACTGGCAACTTTCCAAAGACCGGGCTCAAACCTTCCTTCCATTCTACATGGGAGAGCAGTAAAACTTATGATGATGAACAACATCACATTAATCAAGGGTGACTAGCAGACACAATTCAGCTTGATGCACTGCGGCAGCATTCACAACCACTCTCCAGAAAGCAGAGGCAAAGGATGATCCTTTGGCACTGAGGAGTATGCTGGAAGAAGTCTCCCATCTCGAGTCCCTGCCCTCTTCTCCACCCTATTCCACTCACTAATTGGCCCAAAGGTCACTTTGTTATCCACATTACAAATGACTGGGGCTTTCCTGGGTTTTTGGTTGTAGCTGTGTTGGTGCTTTCCTTGCTGTTGTCTCTGACCTGCAACTACTGAATATCTACTTTGCCATGAGAAGCCACGCTGTACAGCTTGGGGGAATCAGTTGAATAGATCTAAAAGTTCAAGAATTTCATTCCGTTTGGATAAGCCCAGAAAAGATGCTTGCCTGAAGTTTCTATAAACTTGTGCCCATCCTTTCTTTCAGATCCTTCTTTTCTGCTCCTCACAACTTTTCCCACTTTTTCCTGGACCTCCCCTTTCTTTGGACCTTCATGTCCTGCCAGTTCCTCTCCAGAAACACCTGCTCATTTTGTGGTCCCTTCTGCCAGCCCTGCCACTTACCTCTTCATCCTTTCTAGACCTCGTTACTTTTCAAGATCTTGAGATCTGTACAATGTAGAAGTAGGTCTGCAAGCCCACAGACACCTCATACATGCAAAAGCTGTTTTAGGGCTTCTGTGTTACTCTCATTGGCAGTGCCTTTAAACATCAGCGCTTGGAGAAGCCCCTGAGTGCAAAGGATTTGAAGGTCACAAACTCTATTTCCTGAATAAAGATGAGCTTGAGTATTAGGGCTCAATGCTGAATGTTACCAAATCACATATCCAAGTTACACTGGCCAACGGGTAAATGTGGAGCCAGTTCCAAAACCCAGCGAAGTGCCAGGAGACTGTAGATCGGATGCCTTTTCTTGTTAAAGCTATTCATTCTCCCTTAGAACCACACCAACATTAATGCTAGTATTGTCTTGTGCGGCTTGCAGTGAAGACATATATTTAGAGCACCTTGACAAAGATCATCAGTTTCCCCCTTTTCATGTCCTAACATAAAAACTCAGGCTCCGTCTAGAAAAGCAATGTTACCGATTCAGAAACAGACAATCAATACATACAAATGCTTCCTCCTCTGTATTCTCCGCTGTGCCTTCTTAGCAAAATAGCAAACTGAAGAAATGTTTGAGCCACTTGATCAATTCTCTTCCCTTGATGCCTGTGGTGAAAGGGAGTGTTATTTAATAAAGCAAGTGTTTACTATGAAATCTATTTTTTCATGGCAAAATGCCCTTTTCAGAGCCACACGATGATTTTGACTGCACAATCTGATCTCCCTGCACTCTTAGCACTCCTGCTGGGGGCAAAGAAAACTCTTTTTCCTGTTGAAAAAGGGGATTTGGGGGTTGGAAATAGCAGGGCGCAGAACTTCTCATCCGTTCTCTCCTTGATTCCTGAAGAGGGGAGTACAAAAAAACCCACTGCACTGAAACTCAGAGAGCCATGCCACTGCACGGGACATGGATCAGAAACAATAGCAGAATTTGTGGAGAACTTTGGCCACTTCATTATTTCTTGGAATTAAACTTTAATAACCCTTTGTGACTCCCTGGATACTAAACAGCAGGTTATGTCACATTGCATTAGAAGTCAGAGCTGTGCCGGAGACATAGCAGTACCAAGACCCGAATGTTAAAAAATATATATCCCTGAATGTTTTTCATTTACCAAGAACAAACATATGCAATAGCACAACACAGTGGAAATAAATTGCCCATGAACCTTCTGGCTTGAAGCTACTAGTAAATCTCTCTGTTTGCAGTGATGCCCAGGTACACACAGCAAAATCTCATCACTCAATTAAAGGACTTTACTGCAAAGTCTCCTTGCTTTACAGAAAAAGTTCCTATTTACCCCTTGTGTCCTCAGACTGACAGCTTATCACAGCCCCTGGCAAGCAATGTATGGCTCAGATCTGAGTCTAGGGCGAAGAAATAAAATCTATCTGTGTATGTTTCCAATCGTGTATTTTTTCAATCCATTCCATTACCCAAGCTTTTATTGCGGTGATTATAACAGAGATGTCCAAAAGGAAGTTTTATGTACAAATTCTCCTTGAGTTTAAATCTGGTACCACTGAGTATTTTTTTTTATTAACTTCAGTAGAAAAATGTTCTGTTTTGTTTTGTAATCTTTCAGGACTCTACCACAAATTCCCCTTTTTATTAGAAGGTGACCAGGGTCTGGCTATTACAAAACCTTGATCAACTGGGCTTAGGGTAGATGAAAGCTCAATTGTGAGGGATGTGGGTCGGGACTCCATTGCCTCTGGACTATTAAAATTCAGGGCACAGGTCCCATTGGCAAGACGACTGCCCATTTCTGCCTGTTAGTGTCTGCATTGTCCTTTTACAGCCTGTTGCTGCACTGCCTCTGGAGGCAGGAAGGATGTTTAAGTGGTGAGCATAGTAGGCAGAAACCAACCATAATCTGCCAGCTCTGCTGCAACTTTCCACTGGGATCTTGGGCAGAGCATTTAGTCTTCCTATGCTTCTATTTTCCATCTGTCTGACGGGGATAATAGCATGGCACTCCCTCCATTAAAGACCGAGAGGTGCTCAGACACTGCTGTGATAGAGGCTAAAAATACCTTCTGCAGATGGAGCTCCAAGGATCTTGGTTTTAAGTCTCTTTTTGTCCCCCCACTTTCTCCTTCTGGGGAGACATCTCTTTCTTGTCTACCCCTACAGCAGATCCCTGCCAGCTCAACTGTGAGGGTCACAGGTTGAAATGAGGTGGAGCCAAGGCCCCCTCATTCCCTCTTCACCCACCTACCAGGGAAAAAGCATAACAGCTCTGTTCTTTGGGGACTGCAAGATGGCCCACAAGGGAGATAATCCTTGGAAGGAATGAAGAGATGCTTTAAGTCACCTCTTTCCCGAGGCAAGTGAATCATAGAAAGTTAGGGTTGGAAGGAGGCCATCTAGTCCAACCCCCTGCTCAAAGCAGGACCATCCCCAACTAGATCATCCCAGCCAAAGCTTTGTCTAGTCAGGTTTTGAAAACCTCCAAGGATGGAGCTTCCACCACCTCTCTGGGTAACCTGTTCCAGCATTTTACTACCTTCCTAGTGAGAAAATTCTTCCTAATATCTAGCCTAAACTTCCCTTGAAGTCTGTAAAGTCACAGACCTGCCCTCCATAGTGTTTTTTTTTGGTTCTGTGTGTCAATGGACTGACTGTGGCAATAATGGGAACTCTGACTCCTTAAGGGCAGCCACAGGCTTTAGGTACCTGTACATCAAAGCATGAGAGCGCTCAGTCTTTCCATTGAAACAATAACCCCACGCACACACCCTGTTCAGATTTCATAGACATTAGGACTGGAAGGGACCTCGGAAAATCATCGAGTCCAGCCCCCCGCCCAAAGGGCAGGACGTCAGCTGGGGTCATAGGATCCCAGCAAGATAAGCATCCAGTTTGCTCTTGAAGGTGTTCAATGTAGGCGCTTGAACCACCTCCGGCGGCAGGCTGTTCCAGACCTTGGGGGCTCGGACAGTAAAGAAATTCTTCCTTATGTCCAGCCTGAAACAGTCTTGAAGTAGTTTATGACCATTCAACCTAGTCGTCATCCCTTGGGGCGCTCTGGTGAACAAACCTTCCCCCAGATACTGGTGGTCACCCCTGATAAACTTATAGGTGGCCAACAGATCACCCCTGAGCCTGCGCTTTTCCAGGCTAAAGAGCCCCAGGGCTCTCAGCCTGTCATCGTAGGGTCTGCTTCCCTGGCCAGATGAGGAAGTGAGATGGTGATGAGGCCAACCACTGCACAGCACTTCATAGATGCTCAAGGCCCCAAACTCTCCTCGCTGGCTCATGTCATGTGCAAAGCAGAAGCAGATGGGTTGGGCTCAGCAGCAAGACTGAGCTCTCTGCCACTACATTGTAGCCACACCATTCCCAAGCCCCTCGTTCACATGACACCCTCCGAGGACCGGACTCTGCTAATCCAAACCCTCGCTCTCAATTCAGGGGGGAATAACCATCTCCCTCCCTTCCCCAACCTCCCCACTTATAGCTGTACGGCTGTCTCCCTTGAGTAAAACTCTACTAACAGCACTCTGGTACAATTAAGTGCATCTTTACTTGGAATTCAACTGGTGGGGGAATAGGAGCTGCGGCACCAACTTGAATATGTATTCACAGCTCCTTCAAGTAGTGGCAGCTAATAGAGGCTCAGGCCATGGATGCAACATGGCTCCAGCCTCTTTGTCCTCATGCAGGAGGAAGAGTCCCTCTTTGGCCGATGTGTTGCTGGCAGCCCTCGGGTGGTGGGTAGCCAGGTGCACAGAAGGGTTCGCCAAGTGACTCACCACCTGCAGCCGTCTCCGCAGCTCACCGCACACGTTCCTTTCCAGAGAGATGCGTACAGTGAGGTGCCATATGTTACATGCATGAAAGGGAGCTGGAATGAGGGAAAGCATCACCAAAGGCAACAACGGGAGCGAGCAGCTGCCGAAGGGAAGCAAGGAAGCTTCACAATTTAATGAGGGCTCAGCAGCTGGTCACAAAGGAGATGCTGAAGCAATCAGACACAGTGGGCACAGTGCAAATGATGATAGCCTGCCTCAGGTAAGGAAGGAGATCAAAGGCCAAGTTAGTCTAGCTGTATGAGCACCGAGCAATATTCACCTTGAAGTGTGCTGCCTGGTGAGCCCCGTGGCTATTAGGAAACGGAAGTGATAACTCCAAATGAGGAAAGCAGACCAGGGAATATAGATGTTGCTGAACACAGAGGTGGAGTGCAGGGTTTTATTGCTTTCCCTGCCCTATTCTCATCCCCTCTCCAGCCCACTCTCCTAGCAAGAGCTCTTGCTTTCTGTCTTTCACCTGCAGACAGACAATCCCCAGGAGCACGACTCATTGCAGGAGGAGGGCGGTGGCACTGGAGTGGCATTCAGGTGACCTTGATTCTTTCAGAGCTCTGCCATTGATTGAAGATCAGCAGCTCTCAGCCTTGTTAGACTCAAAGCACCCCTCAATAGGTTCATGGCACCCACTCGGAAAATGTCAGCTTACATTTTTCACTTTGTTTTGTGGCTACAGAAAAATAGCAGGGCAATTCTTCTGTTGCAAAGAACCCAGCAAGGCCACAACAGGTTGGCATACTTTTAACATTATGGAGTCCTATTTGAAATCTCTGGTTTTGCCTTGTGAATCATGTTTGCGCACACACCAATGCTAACATTCTTTGGCAACCTGCAGCACCCTGGAAAGGATCGTAAGGCACCCCAGGGTGCCCTGACACCCTGGTTGAGAATCACAGTCCTAGATCAAGTGCACCCCTCTGTGCTTGCTGCCACACCAGCCCTTTGCCGTATCTGCTTGGACTGTTAGGGGCTCTTTCTGACTATGTGCTTGTAGAGCGCCTGGTGCAATGGGGCTTCCTGACACTGCTGGCATACACATAAAGGGTGCAGGGATGAATGGGGCACAAGTTGAATCATTGCCATTTACTGTGGTGATCTTCCAAGTCCCTCACTAGGATTGGGAAAGGGGGCTCAGAACAGCACGGTCCAGTGCTCTGTGCTATGCAGACCCATGGGAGGGCTGCCTCTCTAACCATGCCATCCCCACTTCACCAGAGGCTGGACAATATTACAGGAGATCTGTCCTCACACAGCTCAGCCAAAATCATGCAGGTGTCTCCTTTCTTGTTCCTGCGACCTCTAAGCACGTATTTGAGAGGTGGTCGTTACAAAGAAAAGACTTTGTTCCCACCAGCGGTAAATGCAAGCACTCAGATTGGTGGGGTTTCCTCGGGCTGTGATTGGTAGACTCGAGCAGTGTCCAGCCCTTTAAGTCTGTTCCCATATAGGATGAAGACGGTCTCTAGAAGAGACGGATAAATCGGCACCGGTGGAACAGGAATCTGTCAGCTCCTCACTTGAACCTGAACCTGTCTTGAGGTTCAAGGGGATTTATTTCACTTTTTTCTGGCTATCCCCCCCTTTCTCTCTCACACCCCCACATGTTCCCCCTACATAGCTTTGTGTTTTTTGGAGGAAATCCCAAGAGAGAAGCTGTTCTCGTGGTTCCCTTGGAGCTCTTATGAGACAGCCTATCCCTCCAAGATTTCCAAGGGAGGTCCAACCAGGGCTTTGAAACTTTCTAGGCACTCGGGTCACCCAGGACTCAGCAGAAGTGCCTGAGCTGCTCGGATTTACCACTGAACCAGAAAGAGTCAAACCAGTAATGTGAATTGAGCTGTTTCAAAAAGGGACAACACCCACCGGGGTACAGTAGGGACTGCTAGAATCCATAGCGGGATAAATTAGATTAACTATTCTCCTGTGGATAGTTATCTTTCAGTGTCCCTTGGTCTACTTCTCAGGTATCTACTATGGAAAGTTATTGTATATTCTTCTATATCAAACCCTTCCCTTGCTCCACCCCCCGCCTCCACCCCCACCAGTCGTCTAAAACATCCTGCGACCTGGGGAGGTCTGATTTGAAATTCAGCACATTATCATACCTCTAGCTCCAAAGACTTCCCTTAGGAAAAATGATTTTTAAACTCTCTAATGGGAAAGATACTTCAGAATATATGAAACCATTTTCAAGGCTGGCTGGGTTCTGTGTATCTGTTTTGCTCTGATATTCGATTCAAGAGAAGAGCATCACAGACTCTGTTGCAGTGACTTTAAAGGTAAAAAAAAAAGAAAAAAGACCCCCCCTGGTGGGAAGAGAGTTAATAATCTCTCAGAGGAGGAGGTATCTGGTATTGTATACGACAGGGAATTAGAAAGATAAAATATTTTATCTGCAGAAAGTGGTTAAGTCCCTCTCCATGATAACTGAAAGGACTGAGGTAATTTTTTGTTATTCCATTTTTATAGCTATCTTTAAATAGTCTCGCAGTGGAAGTCACTTTTCTTTCATTCTGTTTTCTTCAAGGGCAGCCATGATGATTTTAAGCCGCTAACAGAACAATTTCATTTAAAGATCAAAAGGAAAAAAAAAGTATCGATGCACACTCTTCGCAGCAATTGCAGCCGGGCAGTGGGAAAAAAGCTGTTGAAAGTGCCATCCGAGCTGAGATTGATAAACAGGGGAGATAGGGATTCTGCCAATGATATTCACAGTCTTCAATGGTCCATAAACTTAACTGTCTGACTGCAGCCAGGTTATATTCCAATTACACAGCCAAAATATTAAACAGAAGGATTCCTGAAAATCTGTCCATGCGTTAGAGGAACATTGAACGTGAAGTACTGTTCTATACCAGGAACGATACTCTTACAATGCAATGACAGCCATCGTCATTGGGATGATTAGCAATCCATAGTATAATAGGCTTATAGGAGAGGCAGGCACTTGTGCAACTAAATGCGAACTTGAGTATTTTCCTCTTTAGGGGCCCAGGTTTGCAAATTGAGATCTCACTGGGTAATATTGAAAAATCCAGCCGTTTGTCCAATCTGTTTTCCAATTGACAGTCCTTTTCCCTTTGTCCTTTGTAAGTCATTCACTAGTACATACAGTGGGTTCAGAGGTATTAGCAAATGCCTGATCCACGTGATTCTTTCAAACCATGCGAACCTTCCCGCTTCTAGGGACTTGATATAATTTTATGAACCTTATTCTCTACTAGACATAAGGCTAAACATTTAAATAGAGAATAATCCATGAGCAAGTATTTTCTCATTCCCTCTCATTTTCAGCCCCAGAAAGAATATGTATCCATTACCTAGGCAAATAAATCAATAGAGGAAGGAGCTATAGTTTTAAAGTGTACATGTCCCAGGAAGGACAAGAACAGGACTCACATTTGGAAACTAGGCTGGACAAACTGCTGAGCTGAACAAAGTAATCCTGGAGTGTGGATTAGGCAATCAGGACTCATAGTAGAGGTGATATCTTTTATTAGACCAACAAGATTTTTGCAAAAAAAATTCTTTAATTGCAAGCTTCCGGGCACAAATGCCCTTCATCAGGCATTGGAGAAAAGATTGTAAAGGTTCTCCTGGGTCAAAATGAAAGTTGATATTTCATACAATTTCACAGAGGAGTTAATAGATGGAAAACTCCTCTGGGCAGTCAGTTCATAGCTGGTATCCCTGGAGTGTGGGTTGGTATTATCAGGAGCTTCTGTAAAAGTTGTCTTGTTGCATCCCGAATTTTAAAGTACTGAAGCAAGGAGTTTTGAAGACTGGTGTGCAGTGGTATTGCTGAAGGGAGTGGGTGTCAACTGTAGACAAGTGTACGTCTGCACCGGGACCTCTAAAGACTGTTTCAGGGTCATTTCTCCATCTACTATTCTCCCTTAAACCAGATGAAGCTCTCTTTGGGGGACACTTGCAGCACATGCAAGAGAGCAGCCACTCCGATCGAAACAGAAAACTTTGCCTACCATATTAAGTAGTTTTAGGTCCTCGTGCCTGTCAGGAAAAGGCACAGACCAAGCCCTTTACAATTCCTTTTTTCCTGCAGGAAGGAGTGGCCTTTTCTTCACAGGAAGCGCCCCTGCAAGCAGAAAGTATTTGAAAAAAACCAAGACTCTATTACTTATTCCTACCACACTGTAGAACAGCGAGTCAGGACGAACCCTGTCCTAATCCCCATCCCAAGCACTATTCTTGGCTATTAATGATCACAAATGCGATCAAGGATTGCACTGAAGAAGGCCGCTTCACTTCCCCGGGGCCCGTTGCATTCTCTGCTTTATTATGGTAGCTGCCTTTTAATGATGCAGCAGCTCGCATAAAAACTCCTAGAAAGAACTAAGAGAAAAATATATTCACCCCATGGGTAAAGCCATTAATGGAGCTTATATTTTCCCCCCAGCATTATTTCCTCTCTCTGCCGCCAGCTTCCCATGCTTTTATCAAAGAATCCAAATCCTATAGGCTAGAAATCTACATTTTCACTCATTTACAGGTTTTGTGCCACAGGAAGGAATTTCAAACTAGAAAGATCTTTTGAGTTTATTTAAACACTTTGGATTCTTGGTTTTAGTTTAGACTTTAAAAAGTAGGCATGGACTGTGCACTGTATTTTGCATACAGGCTTTTTACCCAAGAATCTCAGAAGCAGGAAGGGGTTTGGGCACATCGGTTTCTCCTGGAGGCCATGGATGTTGCCTCTGAGGAGCGATCCAATGTTTAGAGTACCCCCAAATGAATAGTCCCTGTTGAAGTGTCTATCCACAAGTCCTAAGGACTTCACGGGGGTGGGAAGAAGAATGGCAACATGTAGACAGAAAGTTAATGTACCAAATAAATAAATGAGACAGTGAATGAAAGCCGCTCCTCCACCTCCAGTGGGAAGTGCAGACTTCGGCGCAGAAACGGGCCGGTGTACTCAAATGGAACTTTTTGCTCAAAGCAACATGCTGGGAGCTCCCAGACATCCCTGATTTGCAAATGATACGAGAAGCCCGCGTGAAACAAAGAAGCCACCAAGACCCTCTCGCCTCCCTCGCGGTGGCGGCTCGGAGGAGAAAGACACTTTTGTGATCTCTGGGGGCTGGGGCCCAGCTCCCACTTCTGCCCTGCATTCCCAGGGCCCTTCATTTCTCTGCCTCTCAGTTCAGCCTCTTCAAAGACAAAAATCCTCCCATGCCTGTGCTGTCTATTTAGACTGCAAGCTGTTTAGAGTATATCTCGTCTCTTCTGACTTTGGACGGTGAAAGCACCTTCGGCCCCTAGAGATCTCAAATAGGTGCTGCCGTTTTATAACGGACACCAATATAACCTCTCAGTTCAATGGCCTCTCTTCACTTCCAAGCTCAGAGTGGCTTTATATAATTCACCCTGTAACATCACACAGCCCTGCAAGCTCCGAGTGCTTACTGATGTGGTAACCATGAGTTGTTTGCTTTTTCATAATGTCCGTCCATCTGGGGTTTTTTTCAGACTAGAAGCCCGTGTACCCTCTCCTTATGTTGCTCTTGATGGAATAAAGCAAGGGCCAGCTGTGAATGAGAGGTTGTGCTATTCCACTGAGAGATACAAACATCATCCCAGAGCAGGAGAATGAAAATCAGCTCCACAAAACCCTGAACTGCTGCAGCAGCACGAGGGAAACGAGACATCAGGTACGTGCCACTTTGTAGGGTGTTAAGCATACGAGACAGCAGAAGCTGGGAGGCCGCTGAAAGGATCCTTGCCGGGACCTAACCCGATTCAACCGCTGGGCCCTCTGCGAACAGAAATACAAGGTTAATTGAGCTGTTTGGCTGCAGTATCGACTGCCGTTTTGCCGATGTTTGAATCCATTTTGAATGGTGCTTTGAGTCAGCGGTAGTCACTCTGAGATTTGGGAGCTGCATAAAGTCAAGTCCTTGCTTGAAGATATACTGCACGGCATGCTGGATATTTCATAGTCTGTCCTGTAAAGCAATTTTGGAATAAATCAGAGCACAGCTCCTTTTGGTATCTGTGTCTCAGGCTTGCTTTATAAGGGCCACCAGCCTGGCCTCCACCTCCAGAAAGATCTGTGGTTCTGCTGGCCAGCTGCCAAAGGTGGTCATAAGTCTCCATCAGTTGATCCTGAGTCTAAAGTAGGTCATTTCCCCCCCACAACTTCAAAAACCTCTCCTTCCCTCCATCCCTCCCTTCCTCCAGCTTTAATTAAGTCAAGCACTTGTTTGTTCTCTGTTCCTCCAGTGTCTACACTCCTGGCTGCAATGCATTACCCAGTGGTATAGGTAGCACCAGCTGCAGGAAGAAATTGTCATTATTTCTAATCATCTCCTATGCTAAACCACAATGAAATGCTCTGCCTAGGCCAAGGGTACAACAGAGTGCGGGTAGCAGGGCATACCGCCTGCCTGCCTGCCCAGAAACATCCCCTGGAAACTCCCCACCAGCACTGAACTCAGCAAGGATTTGGGAGCCTGACCTTCAGCTCCCAGATCTGCCACAGGTGCCCTATGAGTGACTCACGAAAGCTACTTGATCTTAAAACTGTGCCTCAGTTCCTTAGCCGTCCAAGAGGGAGGACAATTCAGACAGAGGAGGTATTGTTAACTGAGGCTGCAAACTCTCCAGGCCAGGGACGATATTGTACTATGTGTGCTGAGATTACCTACCATGCACACATGCGATACGTATAGTCAGGAAAATGCTGGTAAAACCATATTGTCAGGATTTGCCCATTGGTCCAGTTGCTATTTGCACAGAAGAGATTTCAGTGCTGGCCCAACTGGATGCAAGCAAGGCTCCTGCCAGCACACTGGCCTGGCAACTCAGCTTGCCAGGTCGAATGCCAGCAGGGATCTGAGCACCTGGAAACCCCATCTCCCAGGGCCCACAGCTCTGGGCAGCCTGATGCTTGGGCCTCCCCAGAAAAGGGGCTTGCTTTCTCTTTCAGGCAGCGCTCAAGTGTTAGAGTTTTGCTTCTGATAAAGATAACAATATCCTCTCCAGAATAAAAAGGCCTTGCTTCAGCTGCCTCTTCCCAGACCTAACGAGGTCATTAGGAGCCTTCAGGCCTCCTCACACTACAACAAAAAGATAGCGTCCCACTGAAGCTAGTCAACATACTGTTTCAGTCACTCCCCTGAAGTAATGCCCATGCAGCAAGGTCTAGCACAGAACCCATTTTTTTCTTATCTTTTCAAATTTGGGGGGTGGGGGGCAGACTTGTGATGGCT
Organism: Alligator mississippiensis; assembly: GCF_030867095.1. Lineage (NCBI taxonomy): Eukaryota > Metazoa > Chordata > Crocodylia > Alligatoridae > Alligator > Alligator mississippiensis. The sequence goes on along the minus strand of NC_081833.1, from coordinate 10,647,727 downwards.
TTTTTGAAAGCAGCCAGCCATTCTTGTTAACAAATTGTTTCCTCTTAGTAAAAAGCCAAATTTTCACCAAAAAACTGTTTTATTCAGAGAAACATCACTACCCTCCATTTCCAGCCACTTCTGTCTCTGGTTCATTCTCCCCTCATCCCAGTTCTGTGGTCTAGGTTTCCCATTATTATTTGGTGCACTCTCTCTTCCAGGTCCCCACTCCCCATCCCTTCCATCCCATCTCCCCACTCATCAGAAGCCTAAACACTGAGTCTTGGGCATCCTTTGGTGTGACTGTTTCAGGAGCAGAAGAACCAGCTCAGCCCAGAGAGGTGTTTCTGAGCCTGCAGCCCTTGCACCTCCTGAGTTACACCACCAGCTGCACGAGAGCCCAGAATAAGGGCAGAGAGGAAGGTGGGGTCTGAAGAGCAGCTCTACTGCTTGACCCACAGGGGTATGTTTGCATGTGGTGGGGGGCTGATGCAGTTTTCTCCATCCCATTTCCTTACCATTTGCCTGCACCCCCTCTCCCTTCTTCTTCTAGCTCTACACCCTGCTCTAGGACAGTTGGGGCCATTCAAGTAGCACAGGGACGGGCAATTATTTTGGGCGGAGGGCCGCTTACCGAGCTTTGGCAAGCTGTTGAGGGCCACATTTCCATCTCTGGTGCAGGGAAGCAGGACCAGCCCCATGGTCCCAGGCCAGAGGCCTCTGCTAGGCAGGGGCTTCTGGCTGGAGGGGGGCAAGGTTGGGTGGGCCTTGCTGCTGGGTCCTGCCACCAGCTTCCCCTGGGTCCTACTGCCCTTGGCTCCTTTCATCTTTGACAGGCAGCCAGGAGCAAATAAATATTAATTTTCTAAATTTTTTAGGAGCCCTGTGGGGCCAGATAGAACAGCCTGGTGGGTCGAATCTGGTCCCCGGGCCGTATTTTGCCCGCCCCTGAAGTAGCATATAGTCTCTGAAGTGATTCAGGCCATCCTCTCTCTCTAAGCTGCTTCCTAGCCACAGGTTTTTCCTGCTAATTGCTTAGGATGGCTAGGTCTGCCTGCCTCCTGAAGCCAAGTCACACGGACTATAAAAGGACAAACTCCGTGTTACCAGTCAGTGAGGGAGACTCCAGTTCTAGGGTGAGGATGCCTAGCTGCAGAATAGAAAGGAGAAAGGTGCTGTTTTTCTTTTTCAACTGAGAAAGGCTTTATGTTGATCTGAAGGACTAGGGGCTGCCCTGGCAGCTGTGCCATTTCCCTAGAACTTCTCAAAAAACTCATGGCTTGCATTGCAGTCCACACCGAAGGAGCCCTCCTATGCTTCTCTCTGCCAATTAGGAATTTCCAGCAGGCAGTCTAGTCCGTTAGCATAGGGCCTGACCCTGCAAACATTACCGAGAGCTGTGCTCACTGCTGTGAGTAATAACACATCACACTTTTTCCGAGAAGGTCACAACTGTCACCATCTCCGCTTTATGGATGGGGAAACTGAGCCCCAGAGCAACAAAGCAATTAGCCTCATGTCACCCAGGAAGCCACTGGCAGAGCTTGGACTAGAAACTGGGTATTTCACATCCAAGTGTAGGGCTCTAGTCACGACGCCAAATCAGGACTGCTTGCCTAGTAATTATTGCGCCCAGCGGGCCTATGGTGAATACTACATCCAGGACATGGGCATAGAAACAATTCACCATGGGACAAAAGAAGGCAAGGCCTTTCTGCACCTCAGTGGCTTTGTAGAAACTGCCCATGTGCAATAAGTGGAAGTTAAATGGCAAAATGTCACTCTCACTGAGGTGAACTGTCATTCAGCTGCAATGTCCAGGCACACAAGCAGCTACCTGGATGCTGCTGGCACATGGGCAAGCCCAGCGCCCTGCTGTCCGACAACACCTATACTTGCCCTGAGTTGGACCACTCGCCAACGTAACTACAATGCTCCAGGGCCCTTTCCTTCGAGACCCTTTATGTCCTGACCCAGATCAATCTGATTGATTGATCCAGATCCCCTACCTGGGAACTGAGTGTGTGATCAATTGATTCTATCACACACTGCATCCGGGAGTAAGGATCTGGCCCGGGGACTGTACAGCAGCAGCCCTCTTGGAGAGTGACGACAGGCCCACTCGCTGAGATGGAGGCCTTACTTTGCAGTGCTCTTTAAAATGGTTTTGAACATTTAAAACATGTCTTTAATACATTTATGTTTAATAATAATATGTCATTAATTGTTTATTTAAACATATGTTTAAACATGTTGATTCAATACGTTAATTTAAAAAAAACCAAACCAGCACGATAAGGAGACTGTTGCCCTGTGTCATTCTCCTTTCAATAACTCTCTTTTCAAAAGATTTCCATGCAGGAGGAAGTGCGAGGCAAGGGAAGAAATGTGTGCAGAGAAGTATGAGAAGGTTAGAAAGGTGAGGCTACCCACCTCAACATCGTAGACTCAGGGCACCTTAACAGGAAAAGACATGATGAAAACAAGTCAGCTATCACAAAGGCAAAGGCTATTTCAACTGGTACGCCCTCCCCTTGACACTCAACACCGCTTGGACATATCAATTGCTTCCAAGCCCTGCTTATCCTGGATCTGCACTGCGCACTGCTCCTGCTGAGTAGACGACCGTAATAGCCTGGCTGCCTTTTCTGCTTTTCCAGTCATGCACCATTCCAGGGAGACCGGCTTGGATTGAGAGCTCCTGATTGGTGATGGACCTGGCTGGTTAAGATCCTGGCACTTCTAAGTTGAGTTAAGTATTGTGTTGCAAGCTGAAATGCATAAAACAAGCTGAAGCAAATGAATCATTGTGGTAAATGATAAGGTGAAAAATCTGCTCAATAAACCAACTGCCTTGGGGCTTCCTGAACATAAAAGAGCTTGAAATAGTGCTTTGGCAATGGAAAAACAATAGAGTTCCAGGAGCACTGCTCGAGTGACTTAGCTTAGCGTGAAGAGGGATGAGAAGCCTACTGCAGGAGGAAATGCTGAGGCCTCAGTCTTGCAAAGACTCCCCTACACACTCCCCTACACCTGGCATCACTGGACTTGCATGCCTGTGCAGGGTTACACGTGTATGCAAGCTTCGAGGTGGGCTCAGGAACAGCCACCTAAGGATGGCGTAAGTAGGAAATGCCGTCTTGTAGACACCCCTTAAGACTGCTCGGCCATGTCAAGAGAGAGGCTCAGGGCCAAACTCTTTGGAAACTGGGCCAAACTCTTTGGAAACAAAGGGGCAAAAGCAGCTGCCCCAACTAGAATGTGGTCAGTCTGGAGGCGATTGCCTTCGGGTGCTCTGGGATTAGGCAGAGCGAGGTTCGCAGCCAAGAACAAGCTGGTGTCAAAACCATCAGTGCCACCCAGGAGTCCTGTTCCCTACCCATGCTAGCTATATCTCTGAGCCAGTCCATTAAAGTGATGCCCTCTTCCATTTGCCACTGACCTTCTGAGACGGGCAATGATCTCCCCCACAACATTCACCCTGGGCAGATGCAAACTGCCCCCAACTGTCCTGCTGTCATGACTGGGTTAAACCTCGGTGGTGGAGAAGGAGAGGAAGGGTGACTGGTTTTGCTTTCCAGAAGACGGGGAGCTCTGTGTTCAAAAGATCCAATTAGCCCCTATCCTTCACTTGGGCCACAGGGCATGGGCTGGTGGCCTTTTTAGCCTCTCTCAAGGTTGCATCCCCAAGGGTTGGAGAATCCATGAGCAAGAGGTGGCAACAGCTACTCAATCATGTAAAATGCAAGAGGTGCTCACAGCAGGAAGGATCATGTCACAGAAAGGGGACAAGACACATGTCCACCTGCAGAAGATAAGAAATCAGCAGTCAAGGCCTGGGCAAAAGAACAAAGCTCCTTGTTTGCCCCTGGCTCTCCTGTGTGTAATGCATGCAGCATAACACTGATTCCAGAATAAATGGACGTCCTCTTCATGTTGCCCTTGGTTCAGAGTTCACCTTAGAGACAAGTAAGGAAGAGGATGTCATTAGACAGCATTTTACACCTTACGAGGGTCAAAGGAACTTTATTGTTCCTCTGCGTTCCCTGGTTGTCACCGTCTCAGAGGCACCTGACCTGCTTGCATATCCTTGCAGGAGAGTTAATAGTGGGAGATGTCCATGGGGCTGCTGTACAGGGGGGAGCATGTCAGTCAGGCTGGCATACAGGAGGTTGATGGATTCTAGCACGTTGCAGTACAATCAGAGCATCACGCCTCCACTGCAAAGGTGTTTGCTGCCTCCAGCTATCTAGCAGACCTCAGTGTACAGAGCACGTCTGACTCCTCTGCACAGGATAGTACAAGGTGCAGGCAGCAGCTGCTAAATGCAGTACAAATGGAAAGCACAGCATGGAACCAGCCTCTGCAGTTTGCTGCTGTGGGAGGTCAGAGCTGGATAGCCAGAGAAGGTCTTAACCGGCAACTATTATGATAGGAGCAAAAGCACCATGGGACCCCAGGACGATGAACCTCACCCTCAGCTTCCCTTTTCCTTGCATGGTTCCGGTAGAGGAGAGAGTGGGGACAAAGGGAACGTGCCTTAAGGGGGTCAGGTCCCACACCCAGTGCCCTGGGAACCAGCCGAACATCTGGCAGGAGGTTTCCATTTCCTTTTCTGGTCACTTCCATGGTTGAGGAAAAGCTCTCGGTGCCTGGCAACTATTAGGCTGTTGACTGATTCTGCTAGCTGTCAAAGGGTCCTCAGACTTCTTGCTTCAGCTGAGAACTGATCTCCCTGCAGAGGTCAGGCAGGAATATTACATGCAGCACTTCACAATCTGGTAGACACTAACTCTCCCTGTCCCTGGATGCCTCAAATATTGGTCCTTGTTGAAGGCAAGGAGGTCTGGTTGGTGTTTTGGCTCCAGGCTCCAGCCAAATGATTTATTTTAGCTTTCCCTAATGATGATTTCTGGACCAGAGGTCTGAAAATCTCATGTTCAGGTAGCTCGTCTGTCTGCCGGTTGAACCTTGGGCCATACCATAGTCATGATCTCCCACAGGACATATTATGCCCTTGCACAATATAGTGACCTGAATATTGTGCATATACCTGGCCTGGATGGATGCTGTCTAAAACCTATGCGTGATGCTCAGAAGTACTGACCAACCATATCTCCAATAAGTTGGGGTTGACCTGGCACTCCTGAAAAATCTGTCCCAGCAGACTCTTCCTATGCCTGGAGAAGGGTGTTTGGGCCCGAAAGCTTGCAAAGAACATTTTTTCCCAACTATTTAGTTGCTCTAATAAAAGATATCACATTTACCCCCAAAACTTTGTTTCCCAGTCCTCTGCCACTTTTACCCGTATACACCCAGCACAGGGTTTGACCCCTCAATGGCCAGAGGAACCTTTGAAGCAATATGAGCTGTTTTGCCTAGTACTTATGTTCCAAGAGGTGACTTCCCCGATCAAATTATTTCACAATAATGCTGCAGTCAGAGCTCTGGCTGAGAAGTGATGCAGTGTGTGTGTGTGTGTGTGTGTGTGTGTGTGTGTGTGTGTGTGTGTGAGCACATGAGTGAGAGAGAGTACTGAACTCTTTTTCTTTTATATAAGTGGAAAGCAGTGCATTAATGATATTAAGATAATGGCTCCCAAAAGTTAATTTCTTCTGATCTGATCTGAAACTCTTCTCTCTGGCATGCCTGTGTGTGGCCACACAACTGCAAGCAGGGTGTTCAGATTGTTTTATCTAAGACCTGTTACAAGAGTAACATGATTAAAGCATCGAACCTCACTTGAATCTCGTTTGATGCCAAGATAAAGCAGGAAAGGGACTCACTGATACAGACAATAGGGGATTTGCTGGTGAGTAGCACACAGGTGGGCAGATCAATTTGGCACCCAAAAGGTTATATGCTGACATGCCAAATTCAGCCTGGGCTGCAAAGCTCGTGTGAGCAGTCACTGTTTGATGATGCTTCTGGGGCTATATCTTGCAGTATTTCAGACCCCAATTCAGCAAGGCACTTCACCCACGTGAGTAGTTGCATTTAGATCCATGAGACCACTCCTATGCTTAAAGGAAGAGCTAGAAGCACTGCAGGACCCACCTCTCTTCAGATATTCAGCATCTTCTGCCTTAATACAAGCAACAGCTATAACAAGGTGTGTGAAAGGGAAAAGCCAGGGCTGGGAGAAGGCGATGATAATATTTCAAGCGTGGGTCAGGAAGCGTGGGTTGTGTTTTGGCTCAAGGTTCCAGTCAGCTGCTTTATTGAAGCTGTCCTCAATGACTGAGTGCTGGACTCTTGATCCGTAATGTAGGTACCATAGCTGATTGAATTTTATTTTAAAGTTCTCTTTGGCTTCAGCAAAACCGGCCGTTTCCAGTTTTCGCCGACCACAGTGGTGGGAAGCACTCATTTTTCTGGCTTTCCTCAGCTTTCAGGCTATAGAAAGAGAGAGCTGAATGCGCCGTCTTGGGGAAACATTGCGGGGCTGACTGTCTGCCGGGTTCAGTACAAAGACAGGATTGGGGGGTGGTCAATCTAATGCAACCTGTGTGCGCACATATATGCACACAAACATGTGTGATCCCACAGAGCAGTGGTGGAATTAGGCCTCTGAGCTAACAGTGCCCAAAGCAAAGGTCTCGGTTATATGAATAAAAGCCAAGTGCACCTTGCATTCACCGCTTGGGCCTCAGGTTTCTCAGCCCTCAAAAGGCAAGGGCAGTACTTCACCCCAGGGAAGTCAAAATGGTCGATATGCTGCAGGTCAGCACAGCAATGCCAATCCACAGAAGAGCTGTTTCGTGCTCCCCCACGGTCCAGCTTCTCACAAGCTTCCACATCCTCCAGAGGACCTTTGAGGTGCCGGTGCAAACATATGGCCTCTTCCTTTCCTCGGGGGGTTTCTCGAGCCAGTTGTCTGTGCCCGAGCACAGCAGACTGCAGCACGGAGCTGCTGGACAGACAGACTGTCCTGGGCCGGGGACACGCGCAGACAGCTTCCTGATATTTGCATGTTGTAACTGATACGACAATGAGACAGAGAACAGAGTCGCGTTTTGAAGTTCCCGCAGCCAAAGAAGGGCATTTCATCCAGGCTGATTTTCGTTCCCTGCTGGGTGCCCGGTCCCAGGTCACCACCAGGGCCGTGCGAAATGGCACCGTTCTGTTTCGACCAGCATTTCGACGGAACAGCGTTTCGTTTTGAATTTCGTTTCGGTTCGAAAGCGCTGTTCCGTTCCGTTTTGTTGAAACAGCAAAGCTGTTTCAATGCTGTTTCGATGTTTTGCACATAGGCTATAATGGGGAAGCTCAAAACAGCCTATAACTTCGTTATTTCTAGCCAGATTTGGATGCAGCTTGCAGGAATGGTAGCCCCTTCTGAGGGCATGAAGCCTATCAAGGAGATAGGTGCAATGGTTTGGGGGAAACTGCACCTCAAGCGGCAGACAAGCAAAACTCGCGACATGGGTGACACTGCGTGTTAAGGCGCAGCAGGGTGACAGCTGCAGGGGTGGTAGCCCCTGCTGCAGCCACGAAGCCTGCCAGCTGTTGAGGACATCGGTGCAGGGGGGCTCTGGGGCCCTGCACCTTCGGCTACTGACAGGCAAAACTCATGTCATGGGTGCTTGTGCAATTGTGTCTGTCTTGGGGCACAGGGGGGTGAAAACTGCAGGCCTGCAAGGCCCTGCTGCAGCCACAAAGCCTGCCAGCTGTTGAGCAGATAGGTGCAGGGGGAGTCTGGGCTCTGGCTGCTGACAGGCAAAACAATGCTGCTTTTTTTGCAGATTTTCCATCCCTGCCCCAGAGCACTGGGATTGGAAGGGACCTCAGGGAAGGATGACAGTCACTGGCCAGCTACACAGTCAGTAATGAGAGCACTTCTTCCCCCCCTTCTCCTTACTTTAGTTCCTGTTTCCCTGCAAGCAAGCCCAGCTTGAGCTTTGAAACTTGAAACGTTCTGAAAATTTCGAAACATTTCTACTTGCCTCATTTTATTTTGAGGCTGTTTCAAAGCCTTCTGTTTCCTTTCAATTTCGCTGTTTCGAGCTCGAAATGAGTCGAACTGAAATTGCTGGCAAAATTTCACACAGCCTTAATCACCGCCCACTTCAGGTCCTGGCACAGAGCACTGCATTACAATCACAAGGGTCTCTTGCTGCACTGCTCCGCTCCGCTCCAGCCTCCATCCCTGCTACTTTGGGGGGCTGATGAGTGGATCCTGTGCCCACCTGCCTTGCTTACTATACATATTCAGATTAGACATTACCTCTTCCTGCACCATGGCTGCAGGAGGCCAATGGCAGCCAGACCAGCATCACTTTGTTACCTTCGTGCCTTTGCTGGAAGCTCTTGCCCTGTTGTATCTCATTCCTCTGGTCTTCCCAGCCCTGGATTTCACATTACAGCAATGAAATCAGGACGTAGTCCAGGGGGCAAGGGAGGAGATGGCTCTGGCCATGTGTTTGCTCCATGAAGTAAAGCAATAAGGAAAGGGTCCTCTTAATGCAAATCTGTAGGGAGGGCTTTTCATCATTGCAGAGCCTTAAAAATAGAGGCTAGATCCTCAGGTGGCATGACCTACCTCTGTGGGAGTCATACGTTCTTCATGTATATTTTCTTAGCCTTCTTCATTTTGACTAGCCCATCCCTCTGCGACCCTAGGGCTACTCAGGGAGCTTGCTCCTATTCAGTGTAAGGCCACGGAGATCTGGCCTGCTGGTTTTTGCCAATTAATATTAATATTAAAGTAGCACATAGAGTTCTGGGCCCCCTATTGCTACATACACACACAGGGAGTCACTGCCTTGATCAGCTCACAATGCGAATTGACTAAGGGTGAGAGAAAGGAAATGGTCTCACTTCCAAGAAATGTAATAGGACGTAGGCTTATAACTCTACTGCCATGGGTGGAAGCCAATGAAAAGCATGGTTGTGGTGGGAGAAAGTTCAGACTTTTGAAATGACCTCATCCCTTTCGTTCGTGCGTTATTAGCACAGGCTGTTACCATTTTATTTTTAAACGCCCTTTGCCTTCATCACTGGAAGAAATTCTTCCCACTGACCCAGGCAGCGCTAGCAAAGTCAAGTGGAATGTCTTGTGTATTCTGTCCTACTCAGTGAACATGTTCATTGTTAATCTGAGCATGTTAAAACCAAGAGGGACAAGGCCTGGGAGCCTTAACACAAATGTGATGGGAGCAAAAGGGGGTGGGTAGATAGGAGTCTGGTTGAAGAAGGAGCAAGGTGCTTAAAAACTATTTGCTTGTGGGCCACTGAAGGGGAGGGAGGCAGCTGCCTTTTGGCAGGTTGTTCAGATCCGAGGGGAAGTGGAGAGATTGCAGAGACTCAAGCCTCACTGAAACTACATGGGTTTAGGGGCTGTCTCGCTGGGGTAACATTGGCCACTTGTAGCCTGGGGCACAGGAATATATGCCCATCTTTATTACACCTGGCAATGAGCATCAGGAACCAGCAAAAGCAGCTGATACTGGCTCATCGCTCCCCTGCCCTTTGGGTGCTATATTAAGCATGTCCAAAATGAGCACAGAGTGAGCAGACAGTTTCCAAACCCCAGCAGAGGCATTTTATAACCACTTTATAACTGTGGGGAATCAGGTCCTCTTTCCTTTTCTGAATGCCTTGCCTTTTCCTTTTGCAATAAGACATCACATGAGTTCAAGGTCTGGAGAACACGATGCTTTTTAAAGAGGGAACGACACTGCATCAGATTAATATCAATAAGCCTTAACAGTCAACAGCTAGAAATGACTCCAAGGATCATTCGCTGATAAACCAAATGCAGCCTTGAGGCCCATCAAGAAGGAGGCATCAGAAGGTTAAACGGCAGTGGTAATAGACACTGAAGGGGAGGATCATAATTTCATTCGGCTGATTGCGGCGGATGTGAGAGTCTCAAAAAGTTTAACATTGCATTGTCTGACAAAACAAAGTCATTAGAAACAGATGTCTGCAACAAGGCCAATTTCTGAAGCTAACAGGGACGGTCTAAGCAATGTTACCAGTCTTCCGATCTTCCAAGGAGAGAGGCCGATATTCTTCTTCCACAAAAAGTCTGATCAGGAAAGCAGAGGTGACGCACAACTAACAAATGCCATTTTAAGCGAATTCTAGCTGATATTGGCCCTTTGTATAGGGTGCATTATGCAGGGTTGGGATCCTCCATAACCACAAGTATAAATCCGTGCTGGCTGAACTTCAGACATAGTCCCGAAGATATCGGCCATCTCCCTGAGAGCACTGCGCGCCGTCTAGAAGCCCTAACTCTTATGACACAATCTGGGTGAAGTGTGCTGCTTGAGGTAATGACACACGAGAATCTCTCCTGGCTTAGCAGGTGTTACTTATAAATAGAACAAGCAGGTTTCCAAAGCTTGGCGCTTCCCACCAAATGTTTCTATCAAAGGCTTTGATGCTAATAGATAAATGAAGAGGCTTCCTCCCCCCTTTCTAAAAAAAAAAAAAAGAAACATCTGCTGCTTTTATCTGACAGGAAATGGCCCTCCATTTGAATAATGTTCTGATCAATCCAAAAGCTTTTGCTCTGATTGAAGCAAAAAAAGAAAGAAGGGAATGTGTGTGTGTTGGGGGCAGGGGAATCAATGGGTAAGATAACTTCATTACTTTAGTAATGAACCTCTCTTGTGATGAGTGTAAGAGGAAGCAAAGGAGAACCTCAGCCTCCAAGTGAAACATGAAGCCAAAGGGAAGCCTAGCAGGTTTTGAATACCGAAGCGTAACTGGGCAGTTGTGCCCAGGGGTGGTGGCAGCGGTAGTGATGGCGGCAGGGCATGTGTGAATCCAAAGCCAACGAGTGAATTTGATTTGTACTGAAACTGAAAGAAAGCCCCAAATTGTATCAACTTGGGGCCTTTCCACTTAGCATGAACCACTGTGTAGTGTGACACACATGAATTTTGGGGCACAGAAAAACATCTACAACAACTCTCCTGATAATATCTAAACCAAATTACCCCGTGTGGCTCAAATTGATTCTTGCCCTAACTACCGAAATTGGGATGAGTTCGCCGACTAAGTCTAGGGGAAAATAACAAAACCCTGAATGTACAGCAGCCCAATACAAATGCCTGCCCAAGGTCCGGCAAACCCAAATGCTTCTGTGAAATGCCTCTGCCTAAAAGTCAGAGCTGTTCTACAGACCTTGCCAGCTCAGGATATTAGAGGTGAGCCTTAACTAAGGTTTTATTACTACCATTGCCACGAAACACTAGTCCAAAAGCTAGTTGTAATGATATCAATTACAGACATATTTAGGAAAGTCCCTCCAAGGGATTTGTGTGTTCAGGTTCATCATCTGCACTACACCTGCTATTATAACAATATTAGGAATTAAATAATAAACCTCAGGAGGAGCTAGCGAAGTTTAGAAATTCATAGCTGGTAACATTTCTTGCATGAAATAAGCTATAAAGGGGAGCCAGAGTTTGATTGTGTGCCAGACAACGGAACCAGAATGACTCAGCCAATGTCTTTAACTCGGATATCCAAAGTAGACTAATTTTGAGGGGTGATAAGCTGAGATTCAATTTTGGCCATAATGTGTAGCTTGGTACATTACTACTTGCTTCTCCTGTTCAAAATGCGTATTGCTGGCTTCTAGCAAATTCCCATTAAGAACAAGAAATAACATTATGAAAATGTTCCATCAAATTGGGAAATGGCTATTTTAATGAAAATGGAGGCAATTTGGTTAATAAGACAAATATTTGCTTTTTTCTACGAAAAAATCCCTATAGCAGCCAAAATGAGTTTGTAAAGCCCAGCATTAACCAACACTTTCCAGTTGGAAATAACAGAAGCAGTGCCTAGTACATCTGAAAAATTAATTTATTTTTAAGGCTCTCCTAATCACAGCAATGAAGGTTATAGTTGTAGTTGACAAGGTCCATTCACTCAGGCTATAACTATAATTAGCAGGATTAAAAAGGATATATAGTACAAATTAGCATCTGAGTGGCAGGTTTGCTGTTATTTAGTAGCTGATTAACAACACATTCAAAATCTAGGGCTCGCCTTTCCATTTTCCGAACTGCATATTCTGCTTGCAAGGCTACATAGAGAGATATGCCCACATGTTCGCAACCGAGCAGGGAGGAAGGGTTAGGGATCCAGATATGAGCTTTCTGATTTAACCAGGCACTCTAGAAAACAACAGTCATGTAGACCCTGACGTTCAAGAAGAGCCGAGCCCTTGCTGCTGCATCTGAATTCAGGGAGGGTGGCAGGTGGGCACCACCTCTGAGAGGACACCCTTGGGCCTCAAGTGCCTCAGTTGCTTACTTATAAAACAGGGCGTTCCTGATCTTGTCTTGCCTTGTGGTACAGTCTCGCCTGCACTGAGTGTCCAGGACTCTGCACAACGGGTCTGAGCTCAGATGTAGCCCGTAACCATTTGGAAAATCTGTTTATGGGTTGTATTTTGTGAACCTCAACCCCCATCTCATAGTTGATCCTACCTCAGGGTCCCCTGGTGATCGCCAGTGTGAGAAGGTATATGCTGTGCGGTAAGGCTTGAGAAAGGGGGATGGCTGGTGCCACTGACCGTCTTTGAACCTGTTTGGTGGGAAAACAAAAGACTGAGACACGGGGAAAAGTATGGGGCATCTCACTGGAGTCGGCAGGCCTGCTTTCAGTGCCTGGTTATGCATCTAGCTGGGATCATCTAGACCCAGCACTCTTTCCTGCCTATGCAGGGGGTCGGACTCGATGATCTATTGAGGTCCCTTCGGACCCTAACATCTATGAATCTATGGTTCTGCCAATGACTTCCTGCAACACTTTGGTCAAGTCACTCAATCTTTCTGTGCCTCATTTGCCCCATCCATAAATCACTTCGAAGCCCGTGGATGAAAAAAGCAATGAAACCTTACTCTTGCTCTTAGAGCCACAACTCCTGAAGATCAAGGAAGGTGCCTTTTTACTAGGCCTAGCCCTCTTTGAATTACTTTTCCCTCCCTTGTATATGAACTGAGCTGATGGCTTTGGTCTAGTTTTTACTGGCATTGGTGGCTCTAAACCCACCTCCGATGGCACCTAGGCTGGCTGTCTCCACGGAAGGACTCAACACCCATCTCTCAGTTGGTCAGGGAGAAGAGCTCCACCTCCAGTAAGACTTGCACTCAAATGGGCAAGGCAGTTTGCACATCTTGGAACAAAATACTAGTGCGAGTCCCACTCTAGGGCTCTGTCCACATGCCCGTGCAATCTGCAGCATGGTTTTATTGGCAGACAAAGTGAGAGGAACCAAGCAGTTACCTGAAAGGGACTAGGGGGGTTAGCACAAAACACAAGAGTCACAGCCACAGTCTCTCCAAAGCACTTGCTTCATCATCCAATTCTTCCACCAGGTAAGATGCTTTCCCCTAAGTTTTGATCTAAATGTGCTTTGCAGTTGTTTTAACCCATTGTCTTTTCTCCTGCCCCCTTTTCTGTCCTAAATCCTTCTGACAAGATATTTAGCAGAATTCACAAATTAATTGGCACCTGCCAAGCTGCACTGTGAGCACTTCTGCTATGGCCTTGAACTTGCAACCTCTGGGCTGTCACCTGTGCACCTTGGTGCCTGCACCACCCCAGCCCTCTGTAACAAGGGAGAACAGTTGCTTATGCCAGCCTTTCCAGTGTCTAAAATTTCCCCCTTCCTTCAATCTCCTTTTCACCAGACTTAATGTACCTAGGTCCCTCAATCTTTCCTCTCACAGTTTCCATTCCAACCTCTTCAATGTTGTCGTTCCCTGCTGGACCTCACTTGTTTCTTTCCACCCTTCTTGAAAAGTAGTACACGGAAAGGGACACAAGACACCCATAGAGGCCTACCCAGAGCCAAAGCCAATGGTACCATCATCCCTTATGTCTTGCATACTGTTTCTGTTAAACACCGCTCAATGTTGAGGTCGCTTCATTTGGCAACACCATCACCTTGAAGACTCGGGTGGTTTTCACGATCTACCACAGCCCCCGTGTGCCTAACTCAGGCTGGTGGACTCCAACCTGGGGCCAGGACACACAAAAGATAAGCATGTTGCTCAAGAGTGCCCAAGCCGCGTTTCAGAGTTTCATAGATGCTAGGGGTGTAAGGGACCTCAAAGGATCATCAAGCCAGTGGCAGGAAAAAGTGCTGGGGTCATGTGAGTTGGCCCTCCCTGCCTTGACTCTTTGAACCAATCACTGGTAACTCAATGGCAAACTATTTAAAACTGGAAAGTCTCCTTGTCTGGTTCTCACTTTGAAATTCAATTGCTGTTCCTCGGAGCGCAGCCCGCCTGCCAGCGCGACTTGCTTTGCTCCCGTTGGAAACAGGAGGTGGATATAACCTGGCGACATGGGAATTTCAAGGATCTAGCTTATACACTTTTAATAAGCAAGCTTTACTACTGAATATTGGTTTTGGCAGCTGCCACTCAAGGTCTGTCATCTCCCCTCCTTCATCTTGACTGTGGCTGGTACAGGTGGAGATAGTTGTGAAGCTCCAGGTTATATATAAATCCTTAAGGAAGGCTATGGATTGCAATCTGAAGACCTATCAAAGGGGAGTCATTTCTATAATTTTCTTTCCTGCCTCAATTGTCACCAAAAAATGGATCGCTCTTGGGGTGTTTTATGTGCCAATTTATCACAGGCGTTCGGTTTCTATGTCATACGGTCGGTGAAAGATAGCAGCCAACTTAACCTTTTCAGTGCTCTGCAATTTGTCTGGCTGGTGATACTTCCTGCGCAGCTTATGGCCTCAGCAAGCTCCAAGAAGAGGCGGAAATGTATGATCAACCCATGTAGAGATGCCCTTCCACAGAGAAGCACCAGCATGCTAAGCCTGTTTGCTACCTACATTAACACTTTGCAGTCAATGCTTCAGACAAAGATAAAAGAGTTTAATAATGCGGTGCTATGACGCAAAGGAGCCCCAGCGTAACCTGCTTTTGTCACAAGCTTGAGATTGCTTCCTTCAGCTGATGCCTTATTAGGCATTTAATTCTGAGTCGCTCAACAGGATGCTGTGACAAGAGAAGACATAAAATCAACAAGGCAGCTGCAAACGTCATCTTGTTCTCTCTCGGATTTAACAGATTCACTGATGCTAGAGCAGCTGGGATCTGGGGGCTCTCCCATCACCGCCTTCTTGCTCTGTTGCACCTGAATTAGATATAGGGAAGCAAAACAGGGAAAAAAAAACCCTCTACTCAATGTGCAGGTAAGGAATGGGACAGAAAAGGGCACTGGCAGGGATATAGCGTGGTTATAAAACATAACAAGGTGCCCACAGCTGGAGAACGGTAGCCAATTCTAGTCACCCCGTTTTGAAGATGGTAGAGCAGAAATGGAGGTAGAGGGTGCGATGCTTGGCTGGGCCTGTTTAGGGCCACCTTAAAAGTTTGGGATGAAGAGAAAGAGCGAGAGACAAAATGGGACCATGTTCCTTAGAGAAGAGGTGACTGTGACAGCCAAGTCCCAGTGAACAGGTGGGGTTCAGGGGAGTACTGCGATTTACCTGTGCTCAGATCACAAGTGCAATGGGCATGACACGAAGAAAGAGAAAGCAGCAAATGTAAAACTGAAAAAGAAACGTAGAGGATTTGGTTCTGATTTTGCACGATGAAGTTAACCTGCAGAACTGGACGGAAGGAGGGTCTAACCTTGACCGGCCACTATAATGGGACATGCGATTTTTCCCGGTGTACGCCGCCTGCCAGCCCCAGGGCAGCACTGCATCTGTGCTGCTGATTCTTCCCTGCCATGGTAAGCTAAGATCATGTCCTGCCGTGAAAACCAGACTGTGAATGATGCCATTTCAACCACTCTCTGTTCTGAACAACTGGAACAAAGAGCATTGCCTGCTGTGGGTCACCCAGCATGAAGTCCAGTGGTGACCACCACCTTCCTCGGCTTTGGTTCATGTCCTCGTCCACCTCTTCTCCTTCCAGGGCTTACCGGCACCGCCCCGAGACAGTAAGTATCTCCCATCTGTACAGATGGCCTCTCTCAGTACAGTGGTATAATCACGGTATTTTGGGACCATTTGAATCAGCAGTGGCCATTTGAGTCTGTGTGCTGGTAGTGAAGCATCCGCATGCCAGCCCGCAGCGAACCTGGACGTGACCTGAATTCCCCCATGAAGCACAGCCCCGTAGCCAGGCAATAGTTGCCCTGAGAAATGACAGCAGTGAGCAAAAAGGACTGGCAGCTGCCCCCCTCGGCAGGGCAATTTAACCTCCTGGGGTTGCCAGGCTGTTAGCAATTGCATTGACATGACCCCATGTTCAAGCTCAGCAGCAAGCGGGTGCCCATGCCCCATCCAAATTTCACATGGATTGTGGAGCAATAATGCCATGGGGGGAGGTGGAGATGACTCCTTGCATACCTGGCAGCATGGCTGGGGCGAACTTCTCTGCGCCTCACCCCGGGAAGGTGGAAATAAACCTGCGGTTCTTCCTCTTCAGTGGCAGCTTGAGTCTTGCTTAGCCAAAAAAAAAAATCACTGACACCATTGACTTGCCACCCAAGTAATTGGCCACCAGGCAGCTCCCTAAACCCATCATCTTCATACCTGGCTATTTTGTATGCAAGAGACAGCGGCAGAGCAGCACATGCACCCGCTGACCTGTGCTGCCCTGGGCACTACATCTTGCTCGTGGCCTGTCCCTTCAGGCCAGGAGCTTCCAGCATTTAGTCTCGCTCAGTCCCATCCCTCCCTTTTCCATCAGGATGTTCAGCTAAGTGAGCCATGCAGATTTGCCGTGCTTTTATGGCTGATGAAGTGAACAGTGGGAGTCTTTCACAGAGCCGGATGCATTTAGCATGGACATTTTGATGAACTACAGACTAAAGTCAATGAGCTGTCAATCCAGACTGCGGTGCTGGTGGCAGAACACATTTACAATGGCATCTGTCATTAGACTATACACCTCTCTGCACATCATGAAAATAGATAAAGACCTCTTCTAATGTAGTCAGGTTGTAGCCATGTTGGTTTAGAGGAAAAGGCCATCAGGACTCCTAGTAGAGATGATATCTTTTATTAGACCAACAAGATTTTTGCAAAAAAATTAAAGAATTTTTTTTTTTTTTTTTTTGCAAAAAACTTGCTCGTCTAATAAAAGACATCGTCTCTACTACGAGTCCTCATGGCCTTTTCTAACATAGTGAATTTAGATGAACAGCTGATATTAAACATGCTCTACTAAAGGGGTTTCTCTCTACATCCATCGTTGCACTTCCAGTAGATCAAGGTGCTGATTGATATGCATTTTCCCTGAGTCCATGAGGTCACCTTGGCCGTCATTCAATAATGCTTCGAAGAATGCGGTGATGCCATCTGCTTCAATCCGACATGTAAGTAACACATCATTTATTGTTATTGGCATTATGCTAGCACCTGAAGGGATTGCACCCCCTTCATACCATGCACCGGACACCTCCAAGGTAAGAGCGTCCTTAACTCCAAAGACCTTATGCCCAGGATTGACATGAGTTATCCCCAACTCACAGGTGAAAACTGAGGTGACTGGTTTAAGGTCACACAGTAAGTCCCAGATCTCTTTCCTCCCTAGGCTACAACCACCAGCCTTCTCTTTGCTTTCTTTCTTGAGTGAAGTGAAGGGCTGGCACGGTCCTATCAGCCCCGCACCCATGTGAGATGCTTCCACGTGTCCAGGGCTCTGGTGACCGGAGAAAGCATTAGACGGCATTCAAATCCAGGAGAGACTTTTCTTTTTTGCTGATCATGTTGAAGACACTGGCCTGTTTATGCTCCCAGCAGCTTTTTATTGAAAATAATGGAGTGGATTTCACCTTAGCAGCTTATTTCCATTGACTCAGCCTACATGCACCTAAATGAATGATAATAGCTGCCATGCTATTGTAATTTCCGTGCAGTAAAGCATGTTGAAACCTGTTACCTCCTGTTTGTTCTTAGCATGGATCATTGCTTCTTTCACTGCTGCAAGAGCAAGGCAAAAAAAAGTAAAATGTCCCACAGGATATGTTTAATAAATTTACTAAGCATCTGTGAGGAGACGATTCAGATACAAACAGGAGAGGAAAGCCCTGAAAGGCAACAGGATTTAATGGCACTGTCTCACTATGGGTTTGAGACACCTGATAATAGCCATACTATATGAGAAAGGAAATGGCAAAGAAGAAAAAAAAAGATGCAGTCTCTTTTTGCTCTTCGCGGAGGTGGAAGGTGAAGCAGGAGTCTTTTGTCTTAAATGTATTTTCATTAGGGATTGCTCCAGAAAATAAAGATGGGAGGTCTTTTTTTTTCTTTTGCACCTGAAAGGCACTATAATTCTTAAGCCACCATCATATAATGTCTGGATTTTTTAAAGCCATTCAAATGGTATTTTTACTTCCCGGCAACAGTCCATTTTTATTCTGCACATGGATACATTAAATATCATAACCAGAAAGTGCACTTAGGCAAAGCAAAGGCAAGAATACATCTAAGGCAAAAAAAATTGCTCCTTGCCTCTATCCAGCACATCAATTAACTTTGTTGGCAATTTGTAGTGATGAATTCATAGAAATCCCAAGGCACTTCCTTACGGGTGAGAGAGCCTCTTTTATCTCAAAGGAATCCCCCCCTTTCTCTCTCTCTTTTTTTAAGCAAAAGGAAACATGTCAATAAATAAGGAATGAATCACCAAAAAAAACTCTGTTTGACTCGAAGGCAACCTGAAATTATCCAGCCTAATTCACAGCACAATTTTCAAGCACTCCAGTGATGGCTGGCTTGGACTGCGGTTCCCAGAGGCAAACGCTCCATTTCTAAAGGACAGTCCATTAGCTATTGTGAAAAGTCCCTCTCTCCCCCCGTTTGACATATTGGTTTTGATTGTGTGTTGAATGAACTTCTTTCCTCACTTCCTCCTCAAGTCGCTCAGTTCAGCTCTGTTCTTGAAAGTCCCAGGGAGCAGCAGTTTTGCCTCCAGCTTCTTATAGGGAGATAGGAAAGATAACACCGGAGAAGATTCCCCCGTGGCTCACATAACTCCTCTTCCGATCTTGCCTCAGTCTCACCGGGATGCAGAGTCCGCGTCAGGCCCAGGCTTTGGTTGCAGCCGAGGTGCTCTATCTGGGGCCGTAACCAGGACATACGGCACCGTGCTTCCATGCACATCAGAACTGCAGGCCCCAGACTATTCCCCCTTCCCACGTCTGTGCAGGACAGAGATGTAGCTCGTTAACCCCATTTGAACGCAGCCACCTCTGGTGCTGGTTGCGATCACTGCGGAGTTTAGAGCAGGAAGTGAAGCAAAGCACATTCATGCAGAGGCTACAGAGGGATTTAGGAACATAGGATTGGAAGGGGCTCCTTGGGCCATCAAATCAACCCCCATCGTTGGTAGGAGACCCTTGTTGTTTTAAGAACCGTTACCGTCTTCCACTCCAGCACCTTTCGTCATCGCGACATATCCTTTGAAAGCAAAACCATGCATACCTCACCATGTAGTACCAAAAATCACCAATGCGCTGCCACTGTGATAACAGGTATTGTCAGGTTAGGGCATGCTTGGATGATCCTAGGCAACGGACTATGCCTCATGTTACAGAGGAAAGCAATAACTGTAGCGATCGGTCCTTGCCAAACCAGTGTAAAAGATGCCTTTACAACCCCACATCCAGGGTTTGGTATAACCCCAAGCGGGAGTATCGATTGAGGTCGCTAGTCTGGCATTTGATGGGAGGCAGGGGCACCAAGATCACTACTTTTGTGGAAAGCACCATAGGACCGTTATAAACCCCAACTGATCGGGCACTTGGTTTTACAGGTCATTGAAAGGACATCTTGTTGTGAGGGACAGCATGTCTTCATTGTGCTGGCATTGATTCAGGACAACCTCAGATGGAAGAGCTGAGCCACCTGATGCCTGACTCCTAATAGGAGCGGGCCAGAGATTTCCAAGCAAGATTTTTTTAAATCTCCAAGATGAAGACACGAGGGAAGAGAAGGACAAATCATCAAATGCAGTTCCCTTCTAGAAGCTAAAAAAGCCCCAAGGAACACCACCACCACCAGCAGTTATGCAGATATACGTTTCCCTAAAGACAGACACTTGTTAGAAGTGATTGAATTTCTTTTTTCTTTTGACAAAAAAATGTATCAAGTGTGATAAATCTTTCATTGGCTGGGCTTCTCAGATCAGAGAGCGAGTGAGAGAACGAACTGATAGCTTGGGGATTCAACGGGAACGGGGAAGACGCAAGGTCAAGGTCCTTCTCTACACAATTCAGAGCAAGTCTTGCTCGTGCCAAGTGAATACTGTAGACCACTGGGGTGTAGTCACAGTCAGTCCCTCTCATCCAAGGAAGACTTAAGTAGGACCCTGCTTGTCCCCAATCTTGGGAAAAGCAGACTGGCTCTACTGTTGGGAGGATGGCAACGTGGCTCTTTTCGGCTGGATTGCTCTTGGTTTTGTAAAGGAAAAAACTAAAAAAGCTCCACATCATGACAACACTGACCTGGTTTTCTCACATGGGCGTATGGCAGCCTGTTCGACTTCCCACCCCTGTGTGTGAGCAAGGAGCCAGCTCAGGGACTTTCTGGCCCTGTTCATCCCTGTGTTTTAACATGCAACACCCTTGGATCATTCAATGAACCTCTCTTGCTCAACTCATAGATTCATAGACGTTAGGGTCGGAAGGGACCTCAATAGATCATCGAGTCCGACCGCCTGCATAAGCAGGAAAGAGTGCTGGGTCTAGATGACCCCAGCTAGATACTCGTCTAACCTCCTCTTGAAGACCCCCAGGGTAGGGGAGAGCACCACCTCCCTTGGGAGCCCGTTCCAGACCTTGGCCACTCGAACTGTGAAGAAGTTCTTCCTAATGTCCAGTCTAAATCTACTCTCTGCTAGCTTGTGGCCATTGTTTCTTGTAACCCCCGGGGGCGCCTTGGTGAATAAATACTCACCAATTCCCTTCTGTGCCCCCGTGATGAACTTACAGGCAGCCACAAGGTCGCCTCTCAACCTTCTCTTGCAGAGGCTGAAAAGGTCCAGTTTCTCTAGTCTCTCCTCGTAGGGCTTGGTCTGCAGGCCCTTGACCATACGAGTGGCCCTTCTCTGGACCCTCTCCAGGTTATCCGCATCCTTCTTGAAGTGCGGTGCCCAGAATTGCACGCAGTACTCCAACTGCGGTCTGACCAACGCCCTATAGAGGGGAAGTATCACCTCCTTGGACCTATTTGTCATGCATCTGCTGATGCACGATAAAGTGCCATTGGCTTTTCTGATGGCTTCGTCACACTGCCGGCTCATGTTCATCTTGGAGTCCACTAGGACTCCGAGATCCCTTTCCACCTCTGTGCCACCCAGCAGGTCGTTCCCTAGGCAGTAGGTGTGCTGGACATTTTTCCTCCCTAGGTGCAGCACTTTGCATTTCTCCTTGTTGAACTGCATCCTGTTGTTTTCTGCCCACTTGTCCAACCTATCCAGGTCTGCCTGCAGCTGTTCCCTGCCCTCCGGCGTGTCCACTTCTCCCCATAGCTTTGTGTCATCTGCAAACGTGGACAGAGTACATTTCACTCCCTCGTCCAAGTCACTGATGAAGACATTAAAGAGTATCGGTCCAAGGACTGAACCCTGCGGGACCCCACTGCCCACACCCTTCCAGGTCGAGACCGACCCATCCACCACGACTTTTTGGGTGTAAACTCCATTTTCCGCCTCTCATTTTCCATCAACAGCTTCTTCACGGCGTTTGCCTCCCTCCTCCCCGCCTTTGCCTTTTATCTCCCATCTGCTACCTCCTCTTCTTTTACTATCCCAAGCACTCCTCTCCACTGAGCGCGTGCCATCAGCATTCGCTCCCATGCTATGCTGGCAATCACTTGCAAATTGGACACATGTTTAGAAGCTGGGATGAATGCTGTCTTCAGACTTAAATCCTAACCATTTCCCTTGGCCTGAGATAACCAAATGTTCAAAATTTTTCCCATTATTTACTTTTTAGCTGAAGACAGACTATTTTGCAAGGGAAGGGGCAAGCCTAGACATCCAAAATGTGACTTGGATAAATAAAAATATTCAATATTCCTTCCCTACCCCTTCTGTCTACACCAAACTGTGCGCTGACAATGGATGAGGGGCCAAAGTTCAGGCCCCAGAAACAGAAGTGTCATGTTTGCCTAGTCCTGAAAGCCTTCCGCTGCCAACAGCTGAATCCCTGCTGTTTCCAGTGGGTATTGGCAAAGGAGAAAAGGGGAACAGTTCCAGTCTAATCAATTAAAAAAATAATTGCAATGATTATTCAACGGGCCTGTGAAAATGAGGGTTGCCTTGGGTACTTTTAGCCAATTATGTGGGATTTTTAAGTGGAAATATGACAGATTGTTCAACAGCCGGCAAAGAAGCGGATGCACTCTGACTCGTGCCCAGTCAGTAATTACTCTTGATTGAAAGGATTTAAATAATGAATAACTGACCAACATATCCCTGTGCGTGCAAAGGGAAGGGAAAATAGCGCACGCTTGAAAGGCTTGTTTCTATGAAAAAGCAATGCAAGTTGAATCCATCTCAGTTAAATCATTATTCAGTTAATATTAACTGAATGTTGCAGACTGAATATCGGTGTATTGAGCACGTTGCTAAAGATAGTCCTCACTGTAAGCGGCTTCCAGTCTAAACAAGACCAAAGTTGGAGGGAGGGGATTTTACTCCCCAGACTGCAAACAGGGACTGAAGCACAGAGACTGCTTTTGCTGGAAATTACACAGGAAACATGTCGGGCCACGAAGTGAAATCCGGGTGTCCCTAGTCCCAGCCAATGAATTAACATGAAGTCCAGCTCTGCCAAGCTACACCAGAGGGGCTAAAATCTTTGCTAGCGCACAAAGGCGACATCAATAGACTTGCATCCATTTACCCCCAGCTGAAAATAGGGTTTGATAAAATGACCCCACATGCATCTGCTTCCTCATCTTCTTTTGTTATCCCATTGCTGGGTGGTATTTAGAGGCTTTGCTAAGAATCGTCTCATAAATGCCAAAAAAGTGGCTATTGACAGAAGCCTTTTACAAAAAAACACAACGAACCAAACATCAAAGGAAAACATACACAACAGGGAGAGGAGGGCCAAGGATCCTTTAAAGAAAAGTCTCGATTTTCTTTTAAAGGGCTTTATAGGAAGAGACATGGGATACAGGGAAAACACACAGGAAGTCAGACATCCGTATCGTCCATGAGCTCCCTGCAGCTGTTTCACTGTTTCCATCGAAGGAAATGGGAGGCTGAAGTGGAAGGTGCATCCTAGGAACGCAGAAACACTGGTTCTACATGGGGTGTGTGCACGGTGAATATTATTATCCAGCTTCATCTACAAAGCGAAGACCAATGAGGTTGCCCAAAGCCACTTCAAGCAAAGATGAGGGATTTCTGCACCTTCCTCTCCCAAGCTCTTGACTGGAGTGCCACCAGCATACTTCACTCATGCCAGCTGCTTCTCTCCCAGCCCATCTCTGAGTGCAGGTTGCATGCTGCCAAGTGAATGAGGCCCCTGAACTCATTAGTGAACACGATCACATTTCACACAGCAAGAAAGAGATTCTCCTGACATGCTGGGGAGCTATGGCAGGCTGCGGTGAGAATAAATAGATCAACACCCCGCCTAGCAGAAACACAGGTTCGGATTCACAACAAAACTCAGAGCAGCACCCAGGGCTGGGCTGGTTTTGCTAAGGTTGCAGAGGTGCGCTCCCCCTCTGGAAGGCTGCTCCCAAAACGTTTGTGAACAGGCATTTGCGAGCATCTTTAAAAACATTTGTACAGAGTGGCTGGGAAGTGGGCGGATCTCTCCATTAAGGCATCCGTTTCCAGTTTCTAATGGAAAATTATGTGGGTAGCATCAATTATGCCAGAGCTCATTTAGACCAATTTAAAGGTCATGTAAGTAGCTATTAATATTACATGCATGCAGAGAATGAAGGCCGCACTGTTTCATCACTCAGTGCAGAGCTACCCAGAATGCTCTG
This sequence comes from Alligator mississippiensis, assembly GCF_030867095.1. Taxonomy (NCBI): domain Eukaryota; kingdom Metazoa; phylum Chordata; order Crocodylia; family Alligatoridae; genus Alligator; species Alligator mississippiensis. The sequence goes on along the minus strand of NC_081833.1, from coordinate 10,623,783 downwards.
GTGTGGTGGGCCCCATATAAAGTTCAGAACCAATGAAGTTAAAATGGCTGAGTACCAAGGACAGCCTTTTTGGGGGAGGCGGGGGGCGGGGTGGAGTTTTGCTGTAGGCTTGGTAGGTAGCTCACCACGATCCCAAGCTTTCATAAATTATATTATCCATGGTCTTTACAGCAGCAGAGCTTTTTCAAACAACAGTAATTTTCAGACGTTAAGAGGAGCTAGGTAATATATTTTTAAGAGGGTTTAACGATAGTGTAATGGGTTATGAAGACAGTCGTAAATACCCATAAATATTTGCCTGCATATCTCTGTCAGTATTAACATCTATTACTGGTTTCAGCTATACAGTCTTCTCCACGACACTTACTTTCCTGGTCTGCTTTAATATCCCAGGTCATTCATTTTAGGTCTTCAGTTCCCATCTCTCTTCCTCCCCTCTTAACCAGCTTGCCCCTTGGTTTGTTGAGACCCTGTTCCCATCCATTCATTCTTTCCCATCCACCTGCCTCACTGTGCCTAGGTATACCAGGAGTCCACGGGGCCTCCTACAGGAGGATGACCAAGCTGGCATGATGGTCATGCAAACTGGAAAAAGCAAGGAAAATACAAAATCTTATTGCTCAGTGAGGGCTGCATGCCCTTTACTACTGCAGGTACCAGGCTGTGGCATGGACCCAGTCAACGTGGCGTACCTGCCGCTGATATGGCTGGACCTCACATGACTAGATTGGTGCCCTGGCAGAGGCAGCATAACTATCTCTCTTTGAAGACAAGGGAAGGGGTTATGTCCTTCCCCTCTCTCTCAGAGATGGTGGAGGGAAGAGCTGCTATTCCAGACCTTCTAGCTCCATTTCCATTAACACAAGATTGGCTTCTTAATGCAAAAAAAGTGAACACTTCTTCACACCCGTTACTGGCACAGCTGTGCACACCTACCCCATCATCTGGCTTGCCTTGCAACTTAAGAACTGAACGGGTCACCAACTGCTCCAGGGTGGCTACAAGGCCTCATTCCTGGGACGTGGCGTGGGGCTGAGCAGGGTGGATGGGGCCTACTTCTTGGTGGCAGCCCCAGGAGACGCTTCCAAACAGAGGCCTCACCTCCTTGAACAGCCCTGACAAGGTTAACAGCCTTCTCTCTATGAGCAGAAATGGGCCCTTTCTGTTTACACAGGCTGATGCCATTGAAAAGAGATGTAACATGAACTTTTAAAAGTCTGTGTTTAGAAGTGCTCATGTAGGGGCAGACATCCTATATGGACCAAAGTGGTCGCCAGATTCTCAATCAGCTCTGCCAACGTGCTTCAAGCCTGACACAGCATCTTCATGCCTTCTCGTGCTTTCCTATCAAACGGACCTGAACTCGTGCTTTATCTGCTCCTCTTCCCATCCCACATTGCTGAAGGCCGCACTGGCAAAGGCACAGCGCTGTGTAGTGACAGCCAGCGAGGAGGCTTATGACAACCCAGAAAATCACGCCGTAAGAACAAATGCAGCTTAATACCAAATTTGCTGCTGGCTTCGGAAAGCACAGGGCCAGGGGAATTCATGAAGCCAGGCCCAATTTTGTGTTTGTGAGCCAAGAGGAAAACAAAAAAGGAAGCAGGATTCAATACAGCACAGCAGCTTGCTTGCTCAATATAGTCTCACCGTGTGCTGGTCAATATGGGTTTGATACTAGTAACCGGGTGATTATCCTCATATGATGGCAACTGAGTCAAAGCAGCAAGATCATCCTCAATTTATGACAGTTTTCCTTAAGGGGGGGGGGGGGGGAAAGCCCACAAAATTAAAGTGAATGAAACAATGAAAGAGTTTAAGCCCTATATGGTATCAAAGTCATTCCTGCAACTGAAAATGCCAAGGATTGTTTTTTGTAGTGGGGGACAACAGTTTTGGCTGGCACACCACAAGTTGGCTCTGTGTCCTCCACGTGCACCTCTCGGGCATCCTTCTGCTCCCTGCCCTATCTGTTGCTGTTCCCTCCCTGGTCTGCTGTGCGCTATACTCAGAAGCTGCCCGTGAGACTTGCGGCACATGTGCTACAGGATGACCAGTTTTCCCCCAAGCGGGTCCTCCAAACAATGCGTATCTTTTTAAAACAACAAATACACACCCCTGCAAAGGTGCATCATGATGTTCTCATTAGCTCTTCAAAACAATTGCAAACACACCAATTATTCATAAGACAGCCAGGATTATAAAACCCTCCCCTTGCAGAGCTGCACTTGTTAAAGAAGAACTGAGTGATTACAGAGTTTCTTCCTATAGGAACAGAAAATTTATAACCTGGAAAGCTGCAGCTTCTTAGAACTGAATACAGGTATCAAATACTGAGCTTTCATTTGTAGCCACGCATTAAATCTTTTTAGGTTCACAGCAGCCACGGCCTCCCCTTAAGCCATGAGTAATCTGATTTAGCTACCTCCAAGATGCTCTGAATCAACCCATCAATCAGAGAAGTCTTCAGCCCTCAGGATGCTGGACAGGGGAAAAAAAAAGGCTACATTGCAGAAAGAACTTGCAAGACACTCTCTAAATATACTGTCACTGGCAGGTTCCTCTCTCAAACACAAGAGCAAATTATTGCCTCAGCCCTATGAAGACCCTTAAGGCATGAAATGCAAAATACTTGGTAAAAGATTATATATTTCCACTGTCAAGATTTTAATAGCCAAGAACCTGACCCTGTGCAGAGGAGACTTAACAGCCATCTCATGCATGCATTTGTGTAGCTGAAAATGAAATAACTTCTAGACTTTAAAAAAGGGTCGCCCAAAAGTTGCCATAAAAAAACCTGGCAAATCTTCACCACTCTATACCAGGGGACCTCACCCAAGCCTGCTATGAGAATCAAACCGATGAATTAGCCGATGCATCTCAAGCAAAAGCAGGGAAGTGATTCTTCTGCTTTACTCAGCACTGATGAGACCACAGCTGGAGGACTGCATCCAGGTCTGGGTGCTGCACTTCAGCAAGGACATGGAAAGACTTGAGAGGGTCCAGAGAAGAGCCACCTGTATGAATAGGGACTTGCAAGACAAGCCATACGAGGAATGGCTGAGGGACTTGGGTCTCTTTAGCCTAAAAAAGAGAAGGCTGAGAGGGGACCTGGCAGCAGCTTACCGCTGTATCAGGGGAATACATCAAGAGCTCAGCAAACAACTATTCACCAGGGCGCCCTTGGGGAAAACCACGAGTAATGGCCACAAACTCCCGGTAGATTGTTTCAGGCTTAATGCTAGGAAAAACTTCTTCAGTCAGGGTGTCCAGACTGTGGAATAAGCTGCCTCCAGAGGTGGTGTGGTCACCTACCCTGGAAATCTTCAAGAGGAGACTGGATGGACACCCCGTGGTGGTCACCTGCCCCCAGGTGTCTTTCCTGCCTAGCGCAGGGGGCTGAACCCAATGATCGTGCGAGGTCCCTTCCAGTCAATGAATCCTGAACAACGGGGGTTTGTGGCAGAACATTATACCACGGGCATTATCTTAGCTCATATCCTGTGGTCCTAGGTGCATGGGTGTGGTATCATTTACAGGCTCCTGCCTTCTACTGGTCCAAAGGTGTACTCTGCTCGGCATTGTACAAACTCCTCAGAAAAAAATCTCAGTCCCAAAGAGCTTCCAGTCTCGACAGAAAAGGGTGGGAAATGAGTGGCAGCAAAATTAAGCGACTGACACAAGAGCACATGCACAGGGAGACAGTGGTGAAGCTGATCACCGAGGGTGAAGTTACACGTTACATTTAGACTCGACTAAAGGCACTTAATATGCTTTAGCACATGCACACTTGCATTGTAACGCATGCTAAGTGTCTGCTGAGTGTCTCAGTTATGTCACTTCAAAAAAGGATTCATTCTGGGCTGTGCTACCCAGCTCATGTTAGGATAACTTCAGCCTGCTCCACAGAGAGAAAACAATTTTCAATCCTCCAACATCCCAGGATACACAGCTCCCAGCTCCTTCCCTCCTCCCCCCAAGCAGAGATAGAGTTGAGTTGTCCTGGCTCCTAGCCACACCCCTGCTCACCAGCCCTCTAGTGGCAAGTCAGAGCTGTGCAGGCAAGAACCAGCATTAAGCCTTAATGTGACTGCTCAGAGCTCGTTCCAACTTTAAACTGCTTAACCTTTCACAGATTTAGTATAGCCTATGTGTAAGGTGTAACTTCATCCTCTGAATCCTTCTTCCCTTGAGTCTCAATCCAGGGCTTTCAGCCCCCGAGGCCATCCTTTGTGCAAATGCTTTTCAATATTAAATACTCAAAAGTGAAAATACTTTTAAATATTACACTGTGCTGTTGGCATCGTGATACATGCTAATGGTGCACGATGCTTGAACCTATCACTGCAGAATTGTGGAACCTAGCTGCCCTCTAACTGAAGACTGACATAATTAATGCCTTGTCATTAATTATCAAAGGCTTACAGTGGTATTCACTCCAGGAAATTAACAGGTAGAAATGTCAGAGCACTTGGCAAAGAAGTCTGGGTCCCGATACTGCACATTTGCTAGACTGTTTAATTAGTTAGATGACAGTACATGGTCGCGTGAACCTTGACAATTAAACCTACTGGTTAACATAATTTACAATTTTGCACTAAGCTACAGGTAGATACAAAGCTGTGCTGAATGCAAATTGAATGGGAGATATAACCACAGCCTATAAAAAGACATTTCTACTATGGAACTTCCTAAACAGCAATAGCTAATAACAGCACAGGAATATTCACAGAACAAAGACTGAAATTATGTAGCGGATGCTTAGCAGTCAGGGAAGCCAAAAGCGTTTACGACGCCAGTCTCCGTCTCTTAGCGCGTTTTACAATGTGCATCCCCAGAGCGGTCCTAGATTCATAGAAAAAGAGGGAAGCTCAGGAAGTAATTGAAGACTTTGCAGCGAGACCTGCGCAGGGCAGCACAGACATGGAGCACCCCGACTCCTGTAGACTAAAGGTCCTTTTGGATGAATCTGAATGTAGGATCGAGGATGAGGTGCACAAAATTTAAAATACAGGCAGTCCTCGGACTTACAGCACAATTGGTTCCTGAAAACCGCGTCTTAAGTCAAAACGTTGTAACTCGGAACCAATTTTCTCATAAGAAACAATGTTATAAATGGGGGATTTGTTCCTGAACCGAGGCCCGATACCCTATTTTCACCAAAAATACCCCAGAATTTTGTACTAGATCAATTATAGATAAGTAATATAGCTACATTAATGTATTTATATTGTAAATAGCGATCATACTGATTTGGAAGGGCTTCTTTCGAGTGACTTTGCTGGACTTTTTGAAGGGCTCTCGGCTGGAGTCTTCTCAGGAGTCTTGGCTGCAGGTTTTTCTGGAGTGTCGTCTGCTTTCTTAAAGAAAGTGTCCAAGGAAGTTTGGACAGATACTCTCCAGGGAGATAAGCGACGCAGCGAACTTGTTTGCTGGCATGGTGTTGCATCGGATCAAGTGTTGCAAAGTCGAAACTCGCATCAGAAAGTCGAAACAGGGTGCCAATTTATAAATGTTGTAAGTGCGAAACATTGTAACTCGAATCGTTGTAAGTCGAGGACTGCCTGTATAACAACCACAGTCAGAAAAAAACGCTCTCCCCCATTTCCAAACACCATGTTTTCTTGAATACAACACACCCCCTTTTCCCAAAAACCGGCAGCTGGGAATCGGAGTGCATATTATATGCAAGAAACACAGTAAGCACACTTACTTGGAGAAACCAAAAGTAAAGTCTACACACAGGGAGCAGAACAGCGAGAAGGCTTGGTGTCCTAGCTGCTGCCAGTTAATACAAGGACAGATTTGTTTTTCCTCCTTTCTGCCTTTCAAAAACAAGGTGTGCATTTTATTTCAGGGCCTGTTGCATGTGAGAAAACACTGTACGTGCCAGCTCATCAGCAATTACAGGCCCAGCCATCGTCTCGCTGTAACATCCACACTTTCAACACAGATCACAGGTCACTGTTCATGGATGAACATCGGTGTTACAGCCCACTGGTTGACCAGCACTATATTGGAGTCTACATTGTCAAAGGCAGTTAAGGGATAAAAGGTTCATAAGACTCTTGTGCATGCTTACTGCAAGCAGGGTTCAAAGCCTGCTGCTGCTTCTTCTCGTGTCCTGTCTGAGATAGCTGATGACAGGTATTTAGCAGATTTACAGATTCGTTAGAGTGAGTGCTTCTGCTCTGGCCTGCTGAAACCACTAGGAAGGCTCTGGGCTGTACAACCCTTATTTTACTTCTACATGTTAGAAATACTTAGTATATGTAAAGGACTTTATTGTTGCTAAAACTGTAGTCATTTGGGTACCATCTCCTTTACCGTATTCAATAAAGATGGCAAATTTGTTTAGCTTTCACATGGATGTTCATACTCATAGCAAAGAGATTCTGCCACCTCCCTATGAAAGCCAGCCCCTCAAAACGTTCACTTCTTTTGGTTCCTTATAGCAACTCCAGGAGCATTATTTCTTTTGATGCAGCCAACTCACAACCCTGTTGTATACCCCCACAGCATACTAGTAGACTGAGTCGTGCAATAACAAAAGAACATGCATCTCCCACAAAGAATTATTCTGTTCAGATTTCAGTTGATTTGGAGAATGGAAAGGGCAAGCTGGTGTTATGTTACGAATTAGTTACTTTCGTATATTCCACCATTTTCATGGGCATTTCTAGACACCGTAACAGCTTGTCCTCCAGACATTTCAATTAAAAAAAAGTTAGATTCAGTGATTTACAGTGTTTCAACACATAAACAGTGTTTACAGCATTTTTCCTTGTTATTTCATGACATCAACAGTTGGCAGAATAAAAAACAATTTAATTTGATTTGTTGTTCATAGACACTGCCTCGCTCTCCATTTCCAGTCTGCTGGGTTTTTTGAAAGGAGCATTTTTACATCGTAATGACAACATTTCATTTGCTTTATAAAATAGTTTTTCAGAAATAGTTTTTCAGACGGCTCTGGGTGCAGTCATGCATTCGAATCAGGTGTGCATGTTTAAAAGTTTATTCTATCTCCCCCCCTTTGCTGGTTTTAATTTTTTTAATTAAAAGTCTCATAAGGTCTACCAGAATAATTGACTTTTCTGGATCGTTAGTGCCATGCATGTAACTTATTCATCACGAGTAGTATGTGAGCTCCGTGCCATTGGGAAGCTGACCATTGTTCCAGTCCATCCAATGTGACTGCCATTGACGGGTACCATGGGCAAAGGTGAGAACAACTTAGCCTGCCCAGCTAGTGAATGAGACGCATCATTTCTGTCGAGCCTTGTTGCCATCTAGTGAATGGCCTGGATATCACTTAATGCTTGTATAGTAACCATTTCCGCGGCACTGCCAATATTCAACACCCTACTCTGAGTGAAGCATTGCATAGTAAGGGGGTAACCACAGGAGCCATTTGCAACCTAATGCTACCGCATTGCCAGCTGAGTACATAGTCATATAATGAAGCACGCAGCACTTGTACAAACTTTGACTGGTCATTAAGGCACCATATACTTTTCCATAGATGTACTTGGGTATTTATTGCAGTGCGCTAATCTCTGCCAAGATTCTGCATCATCATTTCAGTCTATGCAATATTTATATAATGAACAGGAAAAACCTGTAACCAGCATGACAGATAAAAGCTGATAGGATTGAGGCGTATCGGGTCAGCGTTTCAGAGCCCCAGAATCATAGACCCGGTAGCAGCAGGCACTGTGCCCACAGCAGAAATGCAGTTCTGTTATATCCTAGGGACTGAGGTAGTATTTCACTCTATTACAGACTGCAAACACTATCAAAGAGGTCCTGCCTACCATTTCCCCCTCTAATTGCTCTGGCACCAGAGGGAATGGTGTTGAAAGCTTTTTACAGCAGAGCAGAGGTTTCAGCTGAATTCCAGCAAGAAGATACGGATAGAAAAGAACGGTTTGGGACCAAGGACTGGAAAGCTGTTCATTAAAGTAACAGTTCACTTCGGAGAAGACTGCTGAGAGACTGCTTTGGAATCGGTGACAATGAGGGAGCTGGATCAGCCACTTTGCTGTCATTGTGAAAGAAACGGCAGAGTCAACTTCAGTGGAGCTTCTGTTGCCTCACTGACGTTAGCCAAGGGCGAAGACTGAAAAATGCACATCTTGAATCTGAACGTGCAGATGCTGAGGGTGGACACTCCGGCATCATCGATCTGCTGCGCCTGGCAGCTGGATTGCAACTACCTGCATCTTTCTCATAACAAGCCAATTGTTACTCAATGGACTGGAAGTTCATCCCAGCAGAGGAGTCCGTAAAAGAAGCCCAGTTCCTCCTCTTGAATTATGCACGATGCTGCAACAACTGGAACCTGCGGCCTGAACGAGTGGTTTCAGATCTAATTTTGCAGCCTCCGATGCTCACATCACAGCTACACTATTTGCTTCGGTCCTGTGAAATAACCTCTGACCTGCTGGGGTAGTACCTATAGGGCAAAGCAAGTGGAATTATACCCTGCTTCTAGTCTCTGTCCTCCGAGACCACGATCCGCCGGAGGTGAAGTGGTGCTCAGTGGAACCTAGACAACCTTTCACGCGCCGTCTGCTGAACCCATTTGTATTTAGTTTTAAACAATTTTAATACATTGCTCTATTTGTTAGAAATATTCTTTTCCCTCCTTTCTTATTCAGCCAGCACACCAGCTAAGGGGAACTAGCTGCAACGGGGCCCATTGTTAAGGGCTGAATGTAGCATTTACTCTCTCGATCGTCTTAAAGCGTAAAGGCAGAGAAAATTGTTTCTTTTAGAGTACGCAGTATCTCATATAGTTTGTGTGAAAAGGTGGCTACCTCTGCCATTGTGCATGGCTTGAATAGACTGCCACTTCTGAGCTCTTCTGCATTGTCTGCAAGAAGAAACACTGAGGAATGAGTCAGTAAGAGACAAAACCTGATTTTTAACTCGTTATTTCCATGTTCCTGTGAGGCCAGAGTGCATCTAGCTGGATGAGGCTCAGCACGTTGCACTCAGCAAGATGGATGACTTGCTTTTAGATGAACAGCTCGGTGACCCAGCGTAGGTGCTCCCTCTCCTCAGACCCACCATTCCCTGGAGCAGATCACTCGCCCAGCCTCAGCCACTTAGTTTTCATTTCTGTCCCTGCCCTGACAAAGGCAGAGTGAGGACATAGCTATTGATTTAAATCTGTAGCAAGTGCTGGGCCCTGATGCAGCAATACAAAAACTGACTCTCAGAAAGGGACTCTGCTGGTCTGCCCTGATTCAAGTGCCGTTAGCTTCTTTCACTGTTCTGAGGATCACCTCTTTCGCCCTTCCCAAAGAAATACTGAACTTCTTCCCCGTGCCTATGAGCTCACAGCAAGAGCCCTACTCTACGGTCCTCTTCGAGGCCCCTGTATTCAAGAATGAGGTAGGGATCCAGACTCACGGAAACACCCCGAAGTTCCCTCTGCCTGGTGTGAGCGATTGGCCTGGTTAATCCTCACGTACACAATGGCCTTAACCACAAACAGGTTTTAATTCAGTGTTTCGTCATGCAAGAATATTAGCTGCTCAGTTCTATTAATGCCACCGATGCAATACTAAGCACACACACAAGGCACGATGGGAATCACTCGGTTGTCAGGGACAAGCGACCACTCACCTCTTGGTTAAGATGATAAATGCCACCAGCTTTGCCAACGCTGCTCTCTCGTGTTCTTAAAGCATTTGCTGAGATCCAGTGTGTCATATTGCTCTACATCCATTATCCTTGCTGCCTTCGAAAAGGAAGCAAATTATACTTGGGTGAATGCTTTAAATTTTGGCCAAGGGTGACACTCTTAGGTCATTAATTGTAACGTGTTTCCCTACTGCAGGAAGGTGTCTGCTGTTATTTCGACCGTGCTGGCTTACAGCTGTCAAGTCCTATCATTTTCTAATTTAGAAAATAAGGTTGTGTATGTTCAGACAGTGGAAGGACTGGGCGCACTTGAATACAAGTGTATTTTAGGTTGGCTGAAAGGGAGAACGTAAAAAGGCAAAAGGCTTCTGGCAATGGTTTGTATGTATGTGTGAAATTGGGTAAGATTTAAGAGCATCACATTCGTTTGATACACGGCTGCCAATTTTCCATCCTATGTGCCGTGTTATCTTATTAAACTTGCAATTTCAAAGAAGAGTTAGTTCTTGAAAAGTTATATCAGCCCCCTCCAACCAGTGATTCAGGTCATTTCTAACGCATGTGGTCAAAAATATGTATTATTACTTGAATGAACAAAGCAATTAGCTGTGGTCCTGAGAGAAAAATACCTTCCTAGACCTGAAGGGCACCTTGTATCCAAAAGTTTGTCTAACCAATACAGCTGGTCCAAAAAAAAAGATATCGCCAGAAAGCTAGCTTATCACACATTTTTGGACCATCATGGCTACAACTCTTCCCCCTGCTACAAAGTCACCCAAAATCCCCATAATATTACCAAAGTGCTGTGGGACAATTCTTGCTGAGCTAGTTTGCAGAAGGGATGGGAAGATAGCTGGAGAGAGCTTTCACTATATTCCTTTGGCAATTTAGAGAACAATGCCCAGAAGTAGGTAGGTAGTATTCTTAACCTGGGAGTCAGGTTTGATCACAATCGACTATGGAGACTCTCTGGGATAATATGAAAGTTATGGTAACCGTTTAAATTTGCAGGGTTATGGTAAAATCTCCATCATTTAGAGTCTTTAAATCCTGACTTTTTCTAGATGCTCTAGCTCCTAATGCAAGGTTTTAGAAAATCCCACCTTGTGTATAATTTAGGACAAACCTGTGCAGTGTGAAGCTATTCAGGACTTTTTAAAATCTTCAGCTCAACATTCCCAAATCCAGGGTCACCAGTGGCTGCAGGGGCTAGGTTTGCCCTGGGGGGCAGATCCTCTTCTAAACTACAGTGCTACAACTCATTACCCCCCCGCCCAAAAACTAAAACCAAACCCCAGCTGATAATGCTCACCCTATCAACATTTCAACTTCTTGGTAACGAGGACCATATGCTGGGCCTCATTACCAGCAGCAGGAAAACTCTAACCTACACTCACAAGAGCAGATGAGACTCATGCTCCAGTTTAGTACATTCAGCAAGCTACATGCTTAACACAGTTTAGCATGCAAGGATATAACAATTAACATCAGATTGAAGCACCTGAGGGACCTTCTCTCCCTGGTTCCCACTGTAGAGCAGATGGCATTTATCCTGCTGAAGATCCCATTGTATCAATCTGAAGGGACTGGAGAGGCCTCTGCACAGAGGATTTGTACAGGATTTACCGGCATCATGATGCTGTTTAGTAATTGCCGAGCATGGGATGTCTTTAGGTCTGGGCACTCACATGGAAGCCAGCAACAGACACTTGGATTAAAAACCTGTTGTCTCTAGTGCAGTGTTTTTCAACTTGTGGCCCATGGACCCCTGGGGGTCCACAGACTATGCCTAAGAGGTCCATGGAAGGTGACCTTGATCAAAAGTATGCGACTACCCACATGTACAATTCAAAGGGGTCCACACCTCCATTTGAAATTTCCAACAGGCTCCTCACCTTCATTTGTAATTTTTCAGGGGTTTGCAAATGAAGAAAGGTTGAAAACCACTGCTCTATTGTGGCTAAAGTCATAGCAGTTGTACCTACTGGAAGTAGACACGGTCTTTTCATCCTCCATCCCACCCCAACCTGGAGGAAATCTAATACTAAGCCATTAAAATAGAGCAACAGACAGCAGAGATGGCCAGCTGCAGACTGCCTCCAGTGGGAAGCCATACGTATGAGTTACTCCTGGAGGACACTAATGGTTGTCCCTGTTTTACTCTCCAGCTCATCACTCTTGCAAGTGGAAGTCAGTCTTAGCCAAACCAAAGAGATAGGTAGGTGCGTGTTCTCCAAAGTCAGCAGTGCAATCACTGGATGTGACAGCATATACCAGTTGAAAATGCAAACCCTTAAGTAACAGAAATGCTGACCTTGAATTGTTTCTTAATAAGAAATCCTGATTTTCCAATATAGGGTGCATATACAATAGCAAATTCGGAGCTACCTAGAACTAGGTTTGGGGGAGACTTACCTTGCAAGGAGCAAAACAAGCAGAGACTACTGGGTCATGTAGCTTTCAGAATCCAGACCTAGCTCAATGGGCCTGCCACTCGCTCTGTGTAGCCTGCGCAAGTCATTGCGTCTTTCTCCCTCTGCCCCCATCTCTAACACCAAGCTTGTATTTTTATTGCTGGGCTTCTGTGCAGATTAACTATTGTTTGTTAAAGCATACAAAAAAAAAAATCCCAGCCTGAAAAGCAAATGTCCTCCTTCTCTGGAGAATTCAAGTCCAATTGTCAGAAAAACTGATGCAGTAGCACCAGGCAAGGTTATTTTTCCACACCAGAAAAATATAGACTCAGAGTGTGTGAAGAGTGGCAAAGGTCTAGGACTGGCAGAGAATAACCAGCACAAAAGTGAATTTGTCTATAGGGAAGAGGTGTCTGCACAGCTCCCATCTCACCGCACATGTACCGTGTCAGACTAAACACTGCCTTGGAGGCAATCGCTTCCCATGTAAGAGAAGAGGGATGAACTGGGATATCCCAGTTCATCCCAAGATTGCTGCAAACTAAATGAGGATTTGCTTTAGTTACTCAGGGCTTGCTTAAAGCTTGTAACAAAATGGAGCAGGGGATTTTATCACCTAAATTAATCTCTGGTGCTCACCTGGGGACAAGGAAATTAAGATGAAATCAAAGCAGCTACCTTTTCCGTCTTATCCTGAATCTTATCAGGAAACCCTTTGATGGCTGCATTTACAAACAGAACAGCGCAGGAGCAACACCCTGCCAGCTGGCCACAGGGGAAAGCAAGTGAGCTTTCTAAAAGACCTAATTAGTGGGGAAACAGGTTTCAATCAACTGGTCCAAACTGCTCTTTCCTTTATCCACACTACTGAGTCTCGCTGCAGTTTCGGTGATGAAAGCCATTTATTATCTGGAGGCAAAGCAAAATCTACAGAAACCGCCAACAGTTAAGCCCTAGTAGAAAAATAAATTCAAGCAGTGAGCATTCAACATCTAAAAGGACAATTTCACAGTGGCTTGTTGTGAGGTTACAGCCAACGTATTTTGGAGCTGAAAATAATGGCAGATGTCCTGGCTGATGTGCCGCTTTGCTCCCTGCTTCCAGGTCAGAAGGCAAAGAAATCTAGGAAGGTGGTGGGTGAATTAGCTCTTAAGAAAGTGCCCATGGTTTACAGATCATTCACTTCCTGGCACTTGAGTAGGTGAGGTCACATCCTGCCTGCAAGTGCTGTTGCTAAGTCGGGATAAATGTCAAGCCCAGCGTCATTGGACAGTGACCTTAGGTGTTGATATAACAGAAGCAGAGTTCAAGTGACTTTGCTAGAGAATGTCTTTATACGTAGCAACAGATGTGCTATATCTGACAAAGCATCCAGCACTGAGGATTCACAAAGTAGCAGGAGGATCAACTATGTCACTCCTTGCCCTACCCCCATTTGCTTTCTGAATTCTAAATTATTGGCACAGCTATATTTACAAACTGTGTGAGCGAATGGGGCCCATTTCTCCCTGGATACATCAAGTGGCAGCAGTGGGAACTAGAAACTACATGCTCCGGAGTAATTGGCATCAAACAAAATGTTATGCCACCCAGGGTTACAGCATGACAACTGATGGGAAATTGCCATCGAAGCCAGCTGACTGCAAATTGATCTCTGTGACTGACGGCTCTTTGACAGAGCCAGATAGTTCCATTCAAAACCAGTACGTCTGCGTCAGCCTGATGGAGGATGACCTACAAGGGGATGCGAGGACCTCTGACAGCTATTTACCCAAGGAAACAGAGTGGGTGTCACAAGGCTTCACACCAGCTCCACCCTTTTCACTTTATGCATCATCTTGCTGAAGGGTTTTCATTACAAGGGTATTTAGTACCTTCAAAGGAAAAGATTTTTGCGTGGAAGTTTTGTGGCTGCCTCTAGGTGGTACAAATGCAGATGGAGAATCTTTTCAGAAAACCTGATTAAGATTAGACCCGAGTCCTGCTCAGGCAAGCAAACCTGAAGGAGATGCATTTTTGGAGACAAAAGGGTGACACCTACTACTGCTTACTGCAAACCTAGGGCATCATTTCTTCCACAGGCTCAAGGCAAGATGGACAAGCCAAGACGCCTGACAACCTTTAGTGCCATGCTGCTCTGGCTTCTAGCACAGCACACAATTCCTGATTTCAGAATATCACCTGCAGCTGAGAAAACAGGATGCCTGCAATGCAAAGATACATCTTTCTTCAAAAGATATGGCAGGTCGTACCTTGGCCAGGAGGTTGGCTTATGTACCTCTCACTTATCAGTATTTGAAAGAGAGATTTGATTCATCATACACCAGTAGTAAGACTGACCTGAAACTACAGTGGATGGAAGTGTGAGAGCGCAGACTGCCGAAACAGTTAAACTATGCAGAAAATAAAATTATAAAACCATCTTAAAGGCAGAGAAACTGAACTGCTAAGTATGGTAAATGGGATTCCTGCTGAATCTGATAGAGAACAGAAGGGAATTGTATATAAGATCTCCAAGTCCTTTTTCTGGTCTGAACAAGAGAAAAAATGGGTGGTAGTTATCTGACAAACAAGCCTTGGGATAACTGGTCACAGGGTGAAAAATACCCTCTAATCCACATTTAGGAACTACTCTGCCTCGTGGAAGCAAGCTGATGCTTAGCAAATAGGGAACTAATGATTATTGAGTGCTTTCTACCACCCCTTATCTCAGTGGGATTATTTTCTTGGTGAAGGGAGGCCTTATGTATATAAAAGAAGTCGGTTGACACGCATGCCTTTCTAGAGTCTGTTTTTATCCTCGTGTGTGTGTATAATTTGAGGATAAAAACAGACTCCAGAAAGGCACGTGTGTGTCACAGCATTCAGGCCTCTGGTGGCACATAGCGCATCTCAAGCCAGTCTCTTGCTGACCCATGAGGGATAGATACAAACCTCGAGTCCTCGTGGGTCTATATATTTTTATCCATATAAACACATATATGTACAGACATAAACAAGTTTGAGGATAAAAATATAGTCCTCATGGGTCTATATCTAGAAATATAGTCCTCATGGGTCTATATCTATCTAGTACTCATGGGTCAGCAACAGATTAAAGACTGGCTTGAGATGCACTATGTGCCACCCGAGGCCCAAATGCTAAAGGACAACAACGAATAGTCTGGACAACTCTTGGATCACTGAGTGCTAACCTGCATGACAGCTGTCACACATACATGCAGGAGCTAAGCCAGAGTTTCCAAGCAAATGCTTAGTAAATTAAGCCATGCCCCCAGTGACGCATTCAATTTGAGATGCCAGGCACTCAAGTTGCATTACTTGTTATACCTGAGGTTAAGCATTACGTTTACAGCAGATAACACACATAGCGTCTATGAAGACTCGAAAATAAAAAGTGGCTTCAATTTCTAGGTGAGACCGTAACACACAGAAATTATGCTGTTAAAGCAGCCTGAGCCTTTTTCAAACAGACCATTTGGTGGGCTGAAAAAACCAGCAAAAATACTCTTAAAAAAAATTCCTGGAGAACACAACCACCCTTGGGACAGTGTTAAATGCGAGCAAGCTGCAGTAAACGATAAAAACACTGTGCGAAAATGCCTTTTAATGCTAAATTTTCCTGGAGCTAACACTCCATCTCATTCAGCGAGGACATACTGTGAAGGGGGGAGGGGAGAGGAAGACAGAGTTACAAAGATAGAAAATAGTTTAAGAAGTCATTAAACAACCATGTTTTCAGGGGAATAAATCCAAAATAGCAGCAGAAAAACCCTATTTTACTGTAGAGTTGGGTGAGTCTTTCCACCCCGTGATATGACAAACAAGTGTATAATTTCATTATGAAATTGTGGCATCTGGGAGGGGAAAAATACATTTAGGTAAATGTTACCACGCACAATAGGCCACAGTAGCTGGCTTCAAAATCCACATTTCATTCTTGTTCGTCCACCTGTATCAAAAAGCACATCAGCGCTGTCTCATCAACATGTAAAAAACAACAATCAAACAA
Organism: Alligator mississippiensis; assembly: GCF_030867095.1. Classification (NCBI taxonomy): domain Eukaryota; kingdom Metazoa; phylum Chordata; order Crocodylia; family Alligatoridae; genus Alligator; species Alligator mississippiensis. The sequence goes on along the minus strand of NC_081833.1, from coordinate 10,607,703 downwards.
AACAACCCTCCCTCCGCCCCCAACCTTTCCTTGGCTATGAACTGGTTGAAAACATCTTTCTTCCGGTGTCAAAACAATTCAAAGCTTTCACAATAAATTACACAAGAGCTAGATATCAGAGGGAAATGGTGGATGCTATGGATGTACATTACTGATTAGATGACTTGGTTTCATTGTGTTTTATGTGACCAATAAAATCTCTCTGCATTATGCATGGTGGAGTGTATTGCTCAGAGGACTGTAAGCTCTGCCAGTTATTATTGGCTAAATTAAAGTTAAAGAACTGAGCTGCTCCTGCTTTTACATACGGGGAAACTATTCTTTTCTCACTTTATGTAAAACATACAGCAACTAACAACGCAGCTGTAGCTGTCCCAATCATCAGCCTCCCCAAACGTGGGATTTTATGTTGCCCCAGGTTTCCCCCTCGCACCTTGAATAAAAGAAAAACTTGTGTTGGAGCTACCAATCCTTATGGTTCTTTATAGTCTAGTCACACACTGACCAAGTCTTGAATAAGAATAGATTTTGCCACAGGTATTTCTCTAACAAAGCTTTGAGAAGTGAACCCATTCTCTCCTCCTGCTCGAAACTTAAAAAGCCCTGAACGGCTAAAAGAAAAGAGGGGCGGTTATCAAGTTGATGGATAGACTTTCCTACATGGCATTCATTTCTTTGTGACAAAGACGCCAACTAGACAAGCCGCTGAATGGGCGATGCGATGTAAAAGGCTGCGGCACTAACCAGACAGAGAATTTGAGAATTTCCAATCACGCATCCATACGCTATTCAAGGCAACCAATTCTTGCTTTAGTTCACTGAAAGCATTAGTGAAATAAGAATGGCATCTTAGAACCATGGAAATCGAAATAAAAACATTAGTTATTCCACCTTCCTTAAGTCAGTCATCCTGGTCATACTAACAAAGATCCTAAGGATGGAAACATACAGGTGGAAAAGATCCTAGGCCTTCATCACTAGTAAAAGAAAAATCAGTCTTGCAAACCAGCCCAAAACATTTGATGGTGCATCTAGTTCTCATAGACGTATTTCATGCTAGCAATCTGGCAACTATTTTCTCATCTGGCATCAGTTTGTTTTGCCTGAACAAAATCAGAGAGGTAGGTAGTAGCACCCAAACTCCAACCTCATTCTGCCTAAACTAGCACCAAGCTTTACAATATTCGAGTTCAAGCTTTACTTCTTTAAAACTCGTACTGAGTTCTGCACCCCTGGTTCAGAGACCACCTCTTCATCACGGCGCTAAAGTAGAAGCTCTTATTTCCAAAAGGTCCCCAAGCTGTGGTATTCCCTATTTAGCATATTAATAATGCATTTTTATGGTTCCAATTGTAGCATCCTTTTATAGAGAAATCAAAATGAGTGAAATCCATTCATGCGCATAAGTTGTCCTTTAATTCTCAATATTCAACACTGCCAATTTGTACAAAAGGCCAAAGCATCCAACTACCCCAGTGCATTTTCAGAAAGCCAACCTCTAGAAAGTCAGGTTCATTTAAAGATATTTCAAACGGAATATGTGAACAAGGGTATTCAACACCTTTGAAAATCTCAGCCTATTTTTCTTCTCTCATACCCCCACCTCTGTTATTGATAGTTCCTTGAAGACATTTTTGAAAAAAGCAATACATCATAGATTAGCTTCGCCCGCTCTCCAGTATCGGCTCAGACTAAAACACAATGAAACAATGGTGATAAGCCAATGTCCCAAAAGCTTCATTAAAACATTATCTTCCATGTACCGATTGAACCAAAGAACCTTCCTCTTCTGCCTATTATGACATTGACTGTGCTGTACTTTATTATTAAGACATGCCTCCTTTTTAAGTCCTAATCCCTCTAATATAGAGCTCACAGAAACTCATTTTAGAGGTTTATGTAACAATTGTATAATGACACAGCTCAGTCATAATCTAAGGGAAAAGGACCATTGTCTTTAATTGTTATCTTTTCAGTTATTGCTTTCTGTAGCCACTTTCAATCAGCTTTCAGAATGCTTCCATCCCATTTTTAAAAGATTATTTAAACGGTCTCACTAAACTGTGTAGAATGCATAACAAATGGCCTTGTAATTATATCGAGTTCATACGCTTGCAAAAAACATAACTGGCATTTGTCATTGACAGTTTACAAAGGCAGGATAGCATGTCTCCGGACCTTCAAGTTCATTGTTCTAACAGTATGAAAAATGTTAAATGAAAAGATTCTTGTATCTCTGGAAAAGATGAGTCTATTGAACAATTGTAAAAAAAAATACTGGCTTTTCAGCAGATGTGACTGGAGAGTGCTGCATATTAAGGAAAAGGGGCTGTGACTCCAACACACTTCAAAGAGACTGCACTGCAAACAGTCAGAGCACCAGCTTAATAATGGACAGAAAATTCTGCGGTCCATGCACAAACCTGTCTGCTGAGCAACAAGTGTGCTTAGATCATTTGATGCATGAAGGAAGATGAAAGGTGTTTTTCAGCAACAACACTGCCTGAGAGAGTAGTGTAAAAGGAAGAACAGTTTAAAAAATTAAAGAAAAAGAAATCTAACAGCAAAAGAAAGTTGCTCATAAAAAAAAAATTAAGGAACCTACACAAAGTGGGTAGCTAATAAAAGGTGTTTTTCTCCTTTTTATTGTGTAATACTTTATCACAGAAACATGATACTATTTACAAATATACAGACTGAGACTGCTGGTCATAAAATGTTACTGGAGAAGTAATCAAAAATCAATTTACAAAACCCAGAAGCTGTCCAAAGAGAGATTCTGGCTGGAAAAAAAAAATCAAAAAAAAAAATCAGTGAAGTTTCAATGGGCCAGTTCTGTACAGAAAGGTTTTTAGCTCCTTTAAGATCTGATCAGATCAGAATGAATTGCAACCACGTGAGCTAAGCTCAGTTGGACACTTGAGACGAGGCAGTTTTTCAGATTGTTCCTTTCCATATCAATCTCTTGATGGTCAAATCACCAGGTCTCAGGAGGCACTGGTCGGGATGTTTTTGGAAGCTGCAAGCATTGCTCTCACTTTGGCCATGAGATCCTGCAGGAAATGGGAAAAATGGGCAGAGGTTTTCGTTTTTAACTGCATCATTCATGAAATACTGCAATATGTACAATACTTTAATTTCAGTGCTTACTATTAGCTTTACATTACTCAAAGCTATTTCATATTTATGCTCAGAAATTTTTTGAGTTACTCAGCAATGCAGCACAATGACTTTTCACATGTTACTGAACTCCAACATGATTTCAGTCCCAAATACTGGCACGGTATGCATCAGTTCCTGGGTAACTAGAAATCACCAAGGAGGTTAAAAAAAGAGGCTTCAAAACCCTGGCTGGAGTTTAGACAACATCTTTCACACTAAGACCCCTTTGATGGAACCTGGACATGCTTATCATCAAATAGCTCAGACTGCACTGGGGAAGGGCCCTCTATATGTACACGAGCAAAGCTGAGTGTGGCAGCAGGGAAGCAAGAGTCTATTTTGTTTTCAGTTTTATGATGCTGTAGGAACAAGGCCCCTCACCAAAAACTACAGTGAAGGGGTCTCAAACATACAGGTGGGTAGTTCCAGTGGGTGACTGGATTTCAGTGTGTAGTACAACTGAAACCTGGTACATCGGTCAGCAGCACAACTGACAGTAAATGAGCAGAATGAAATTTCACTCTAAAAATCTCAGTAGGAAAGGGAAGCAAAAGCCGTTGAGAAGAAGTATTTGAGGTCAGTGTGCGGAAAGAATGGAATCCTGGCTCTGAACACGCACAATAAATGCGATGGAGCAATTACAACGAGCAGCCCGAGCATGAGATCAGATTTCCACAATATTCCAGTTCCAGCAGCCCCCGCTCAGAAGACTGAGACAAGCCTGCAGAAATTCAAGTTGGCCTCCAGGACAGGTATTTTAAACAAGGAGTAGGGATGGTTTTTGCACAGGAGAAACAAAAATAAATGCACCCCATCTGAAAGAAACCAAGAGAACCGGGAACATTTTCTTAGTGGAGCACTATACATGAAGACGCGATACCATTAATGTCAGCCAGTAGGGTTACATATTACATGTGGGACTCGTGAGATGTGCATGAAGCAAATATAATTGTCAAAGGAAATCTTTGCAAATCCTGGAGCCATAACCTGTGACAAAAATCACAAGTCATTTTAAGGGTTTATTATCCTGTGTGTAGTAGCAAGGCCTCACAAATCAAGAATTTCCGTGGAAGCCAGAATGACCAAGTAGAAGCCGCCACTCAGTGTCACAGCACTTAATTCCATTTTGACAGGATCCAGAAACAACACATGACAAAGGAAATGTAATTTTATGTAAGCTGCACCTGGCGGTTTCTGTGCCGCCCGATTACTACAAAATATAAAAAATGCTGCTGAATAATGAATGCCAAATTACTAACAATATTTACTTTAAAAGCATAATACTTCCCTTATTGTAATGCGCAACAAAACCATACTTAGCTCTTGTAAAGCATTTGCCAGCTGTAGACCTCAAGTCACTTTACGAAGGAGACCTGTATCATTAACTCCATTTTACAGACAGGAAAACAGACAAAGGGGGGCGTGCTCACCATTGGAAGGAAACCCATCACAGCAGTAGCAGAGCCAATGCTAAGCACTAAGGAAATTATCTTACTGGGGACTGAGAAATTTGGACCCCTGAGAGTGATCTGTACAGGGTAAACCAGACTGAAAGTCTTATGCATCCCCCCCTTTTTTTAAACCAGTAGTTAAATTCTGCATTTCAGCACAAGGCTGGAGTTGCCAGAGGCATTTGAACCTACTACAACCGAGGGGCCCAGGTCAAAAGCTAGTATGTGCTTGGAGCAAAATGACACGTACTGAGTACACCACATACCATAAGGAAAATGGTCTATCCAGGACCTGCTTGTAACAACAATTAAACCTACGCTTCAAGTATGCTTTTCTAATTGCCCGATATTTAATCTACTCCAAGGACCATGACGTCCCTCACAGTCTCTCTCTGGTTGCTTTATTTTTTATTCCTGTTCCTAGTGTCTTCCTACAGGAAAAAGCAAAAGAAGTTATTTTGGAAGAAGGTTCTTCTGACAAAGCCAGCGATGGGAAAGGCCCTAGCCACTTATGTACAAAGGAATTATATTCACAAAGAGGCTAATTTTCTGGTAGACTCATCAATTTCTACACAATGGGAAAGAAAAACAGAGCAAAAGTCCAGGGGTGAATTTTTCTACAGCAATTACACTTTTTGAAAAATGACAAGAGTCATGGTTAGGGCATAATCTTCTCTCTCAAACCTGACACACAATCCAAAGTTAAATACACATTTAAAAACAAAGCGAATGAGAATTTTTGAAAGCAAAACCATGGCTTTTTAAATGCATATAAAAATTTTAACATAGGTTATTTTTTGAATAAGTGGTATGAAGGAAACTGAATGCATTAAAGAGCATTACAATCACTACTTCGGTTAGCTTACCAAGCAAGCATTTAATAAATGCTCATGGGGTTACAATCCTGCAGTGGTTCAAAGCAACCAAATACACTTCTAGATTATGTTTAAACAGCACATCAGTCTTGCTGCAGCTATTTACAAACATAGGCTTTGTTGTACCACTGCAGGTACAACTTACTACGCTGCACCCCCTAGTTCAATCTACTGCTAACTTCTCTGCTACATCCAAGCACAGAAACTGCGGTGATCTTCCTGTCGCAAAAAATTGCTCATCTTGATGGCAGTACATTTTTGGAAGGTGTTACAAACTTAACTGTTGTCCCTACCTCGAGTAGGCAGAAAATAAATGAAGCAATTTCTAGAAAGAGCCTTTTCTAACACTTTTTTACCAACTCTCGGGCCTGGTTAAGCTCTGCTCACCAAGACAAATGTTTGAGCAAATATGAAGAGTAACTAGCATACAACAAGCCGCTCTGCTCTGAGAAGCAGCTTGATGTCTGTGTTTGTATTTCAGCCGCATGCTTATCAAAATGTGCTTTTTAAAAGAAAACAAAAGTTATTTTGCCCCCAACTGCCAGCCCCGCAATTGTAACCTGGCACCAAGCTGAGTTTTATTTTTTTAAACACCACCAGCATTGAAGATGCTGCAGGGCAAAGCAGGCTCTCAGTAATGCATGCCATTTAGGTGACTAATGGGCTGATGCAGGTGTCAAAGACAGCATATTTTGGACTCCTTTATCTTTACTGTTGGTTATTGTTCATGGTAAGGAAAGAAATCGGCTTGACTTTCCGAGGCCAGAGAAGCAAGGAAGGAAGGAAGCAAGCATTGCAGGGAAAGAAGCTGCAGAAAGCTAGAGTTTCTTCTAAACTGAAGAAATGTAATATTCAGAATAACAGTGAACATGGATCCTCACTATATTTAAAACTCAACCTTGTGTCATCAACCCCCACCCCCCAACAACTTAATGGAGTACGATACAGAAGTAGAAACACTTCATTAGGCAACAGTGAAGGGATTTCTGGAATTCCATCCAGGAAGAGCACACACCAACTGCTGCAGCTTCCTTAGCCTGACGAAGGGTTTTTGAACCTGAAAGCTTGCTTAATAACTATTCTCCAGCCGTTTAGGTTGGTCTAATAAAAGATATCAAATTCACCCAAGGAACCTTGTCTGCCTACCTGAGTTATTTTACTTTGCACTGAAGACACAATTGCAGAAGAGATCTGGCCATCTTTTTCCTGAGAAACTCCCCTAAAGACAAAAACACAAGAATTAGAAGTTTCCCCAATGCATTTTTTAAATCTAGATCAAGTGATTGTGCCATTTCCTTTGGTGTACCAGCCTCACTGCACTTGCAGTGCAGACATGCCTTCAACTCCAGGCAGTTCTTTAAGCCAAAAGGACACTGTCTCATGTGGCTCAGACCAAGGCTATAATGGGACTAGGGTAATGAAATCACTAATGAAGCAGACTCAGCTGAGGAAAAAAAATATAAAAAAAAAAATAAAAAAATCAATGCATACAAAGTTCTTATTTTGGCAATTTTGACCACATTTTTCAAGGTCATAGCCAGGTTTTGGAAGGCTCCATCATACTACTGTTGCTAAAGGTGTTATTGAGAATCATTCTGGAAGGAGAGCACAATCCCTGGGTTTCCTTCGCATTAATCTCTCAAATTCAACACAGTTTTTTTTTCCTCTGGACAATTTTCTGTAACTTGTCTTTTGACTGGAACATTAAGTTTGGCTTTTGAAACATTTTCAGTTGTTATTTGACCCAAAGAATACCAGCGAGCTCTCCAATTATCTCAGGTCACCAGCACAAATGGTTTCCACCTTTGTACACAGTCCTATCTTCCCGGTGCCCTGAGTATTTTTCATTATAAATCCCTGTTCGAAACACACATTCATGGTCAAAAGCTGTCAAGACTTTCAAATGATATAGTGAGAGAGAAAGTTACCTGGAGCGTTCCTGGCTGGATTCCCTACTCTCCACAGGAGAGATGCTAGTTGAATGTACGGAGTTTTTGTGCGTCGACTGTTTGCTTGGTGACATGGACGGCGAGTGAGATCTAGCTTTGGACTTAGTACGTGATCTAGACCGCCTCTTCTTCTTCTTTTCATGGGGACTTCTGAAAAAAGTTTATTGGCGATGATTAAAGTGTTTTAAGTTTTTTTTTTAAAAAAAACCCAGCTAAGTAGGAGCGATGTTAGACATTTCTAAAGGATTTTCAAGCCCCCTTTAACATACTTGTTCAAAGCCTCCTGCATGATGAGTAAGTGCTTTAACAGCCATGCACTAAATCACTGTTTGCATGATAGTGTGGAGAAAAGCATCCCCAAAGCAGATCTTCCTATGTATGGACCCTTTAAATTATCCGATTTTCACATTTCAATCCAAGAACTAGGTACAAAGATTACTTGCTCCTTGCTTTATGTCAGAAGAATGCTGGAATTCAGCTATTGGCCAATACTTGATACTTTGAACAGACTTTGAAAGAAGAGGCAAAAAAACTCCAATGACACAATAACCTGACTACGGGGAATTTTCATCCCCCCTCTTCTTAAGTCATCAGCTTTATGATCAGACGCACAAGGGTTTATATTCACGATTCTCACCAATAAGTCAACGCCTAGGGGTTACTTTTTAAACACATTATTTCTGCAACCAAAACTCTGGTATGACGATCTTAAGAAGTCTTAAAAAATTACAACCAAGTTCCTGCATAATAGTCGCACAATCCTATCCAAAGCAGCACGCCTCAAACTGCTGTGGGTAGATAAGGCCACTTTATACATGCACAATATATACAAGATACAAGAACAGGAGCAAGGAGCTTAAAGGACATATAAAAATATTTTTATTGTTGATGAAACAAGGGGACAACAAACGTATTCTGAAACGATATCTAGCATTCAACTGGAGCGCATGAATTCTACTAGCAACACTGCAGACCGAGTTGTGGAGATCCTTATATCTGGTTATAAACTTAGTCAGTAAATCACAAGGAAGTAAAACTGAACTTACTCTAATTAGGATTACTGAATCACCTTCATGCAATAATTCAATGTGTTCAGGCCCCTGCAGCCTGCTGGGTCTTTTTCTATTTTTAAACCTTACAGCAAAGCAAATTTACCCTACACTCTTAACAGTTACAATCTACTGGCTGAAGGTAGGATTTTTGGATGCTGCTTTGTTGCAGTGTATCCCGACTGGTGAAGTCTAATACTGGGCTACTAAACAGAAACTCCCATGGAAAATGAAGTAAGAAGCTAAAAAAATTCTTCCTTCTTGCTCATTTACAATGAGCAGTTATTAGCAGCCAAAGGTCAATTCAGGAGTCAGCAAAATAAATTGTTCTTATACAAACAGTCTTTTGTCTGTATAGTATTTAACTCATTAAATAAAAGTAAATTCAAAATACTACAAAACGTAAGGAACACAGGGTAAATATAAATAAAATATTGCAAAAAAATACTGTGCATCTCTGAAGCTTAAGATTTCTCCCACAGATTTCACTGCTCAAATACTAAACTTTATGATTACAAAAATCTTTCACGTGTAGTTGAATTTTGAGAGAGGAAAAAAAGCATTACTCACAACAACAACAAAAATTACTTACGGCTGCTATGTGTAAATGAACATCACAAATTCAAATGCCAAATACCCTTCCTAGTCTCATAACAAGCTAAGCCATGAGATCTCATACACCTTGACTGGTTAGTTGTCTCTCATAGTTGTTAAGTTTCAGTATATTTTTTATGCTGTAACCGTTCTTAAAAAAATATAAAGAAGTATTTCATAAGAAGCCTTCTTCAAAAATGCTATGCTTTAAAATTTGAAACCAAAATGTGAATTTGTAAATAAGGAGCCAAATACCATCATACTGACCACGACTGCTCAACATTTCACAAATCATAATTTACTTTTCACCTGTTTCGCAAACAAATTATAATTTAAAAAACTTCCAGAAACAAAAGGTCAGGGTGAAAGCATTGCTAATACCTTTAAATAGAAGCCAATCTTTGCGTCATGCTTTGATATTAAAACACTTCGACTGATTTGGACATATACTATTTAAAATTTTTTGTCCTGGGGTAATTGGCATTGGCAATTCTGACAGGTAAGACAGGAAGATGAACCGTATTGGAAAGCTCTAATCAAATTTACTCTGGGAAGTATGTCACACACCTTCTAAACAGCTAGTCAGTAATATGGCAGGACAAAAAGTGGCATTCAGGCCCCTAAAACTGACATTTTCCATTAAAAAACCACCTTACAAGCCAGCCTTTGCTTGCATTTCCCACCCCGCATCTCACTAAATCTTAGATGACTTGCACCTCTCTGAACTGGCTGCATAATCCAAAACTCGCCCCCGTCAGATGTCCTAAGAACAAATCTAAGCATTTTAAACACACCCTCTCTTGTACAACAATCCTGGCTATTCAGCATTTTCACTGATAACGTCCTTGTCCTGGACTTGAATCTAGTTAGAGCACTGCACTGTTTCTATTTGCCTAACACATTCCTTCCAGTCCTCCTCTCATATTTTTTCAAAGTCACCCTTCACATTCGAAGTAAGAGAAATACACATCAGCATCATCCACTCAGATAAAAGACTGGGTAAACAGATGAGCTTTTTAATTGAGTCTTGAAGACAATGAAGCTCTGCTTCCGTCACACGATTAGGGATAATGAGTTCCAGAGCTGAGATGCATACATAAAAAATTCTCTGCCCCCAGCAGCCACACATCTACCTGCAAAGTTAATTGCCTGTGTAACATGGAGCACTGACGCAATGGGATTTTTTTGTGACATGAGGCCATAAATATGAAAAACTAAGGAGCCAGTACCCATGCCTACAATGCAGAGGATGAAGAAAGTTAATAGCATGGATTCCATAGGCTTTTTAATTCTTGATACATAGGAAGAGTACAAGGCAGACAGCACTCCTCAAACTAGATGCACAGCTGCCAAACAACAATAAAGAAAAGAAAAAGGTGGGTTTTTTTTAAATTTTAATCAGCAGTGAATAGTACAGGATGGTACTTCATTTAACTAGCCATAGGCAACAAGGAAAACACTATACTACTTTTTCAATACACAAGAGCAGATTTAGGGCTAAATCTTTAGAAAGAAGCAGGTAAACCTGTTGCATGTACAGTTTTATTGAAGTTACCCCATTACATGCATGCCAACCTGGCTTTTTATCCACCCAGGCAGGTGTGCACACCTAAACTGACTGGAGGTTGCAAAATCATATTAGCAAAGTGAAATTAAAGATACAAAAAGTGTGGCCACCTAACAGCTATTAAATTTTGCAAACGTGCTCTTCCACAGAGCTCTCAGCAACTTCAAATGAACTTTGTTTTTATGTGGTCTATGTGATTAAAGGCTCTTACAGACAGAAAACATCTTGTTACAACAGAATATGCATGGTATACACGCTTGTACATAAAAGACAGAGAAAGTGAACTGTGTTCCAGAACAAAATCCTTTAAAAAGAGCTTTACTACCTGTTGGATTGCTGGGATAAAAAATAAAAGATCAATCAGTTCTTCATTACTGAACAGGCAATCATGAACTCAGGTTAATATAAACATAGTATATTTAAGCTTAGTAAATGTACATTAGCATAAAAATAAATGGCTTACAACCTAGGCCCTTTTAAAAATTTATGACATATTTAAATTAAAAAAATACTGTCATGCATTTTGAAAAGGGCCTAGATTGCAAGTCATTTATTTTTATGCTAATGCATATTTACTAAGCTTAAATATGCTATGTTTACATAGTATCAGGATATTTTTACAATAGTAAAAAAAAAAGCATCTGAGAAAAACAGGAAGAGAGCACTTACGTCTCCCAGCATTCACACAGGAACAGAAATCCATATGCCTGCTACATAAGAACCATAAGCAGGATGAGTCGTAGTGCTGTATAAGGCTAGAAGACCCAAGGGGGAGGGGTGTGCAACCCCCCCGCACTGATCATGTCACCGGTTATGATCCAGTTATACACTCAGTTATTTTACTGCAAATGGAGTGTTTCCTAATTTATATTTCATTTACTTGCTCCACGAACCCATCGTGACTGGACAGCTTTCAAATACCAGCGTGGCTCTGCATTTTCCTTACACAATATCACTGTGCACCAGTGCAGGGAGGGAAGCCTACACAGGAAGAGTATGGTAGACCATACAGCACCAAACTGCTTCCGCTATTTGCCAGAAAAAAAGACACAGCCAAATGGCTCGGCCTAGGGAGAGATCAGAATATTCACATTTGCTGCACAGCATGCTAACTGTAAAATAACCTTTGATCACAGGTACATCCCAACTGCATGTATCCTCCAAAGTTTATTCCAGAGATCTGCACAAGCACTTGTCCTGTACAGGAAGTGCCAGTGCTTCTAATGAAAAATTCTCCGGTGTGCCTGTACTTTGGCATTCAAGGTTGAAAAGAAGCCTCAACATAACTAGTGCACAAGTGTAATCTTCTTTGCCACTGGTGCCCATACCTGGACCGTGTGCGTTTCCTACTGTTTCCAGGACTGTTACTAATGCGATAAGCAGTTGGGACACTCCTTTCCTCTCTTCGCCGTTCTGGGGAGTGGGCCCGTCTCCTGGGTGACCTTGACCGTGACCTGGGCAGAAAAATATAAATGTAAGTTTTATTATTACTTACTTTTTATTCCTGTTGTTTCATTACTTTCATTTCAGTGGAAACCTGTTGTCACCAAACCCCACTATGGTGCCATTACAATGCCTACTTGATTTTCATATTAACACATCACATTTCTAGTCTCTAAGACTTGCCAGTGTCGTGAGTTTGTCACCCATTCAGGATAGATCGATTTGCTTTTAACTGCCCAAAAGAGAAGCAGTTTTCTTTGGTATCATGTGCTAAGGGCAACGTAGGCATTAGCAGTTGAGGTGTGATCATAGTGCAAACAGTTACCTCTCATGGGAGACAGAGTTTGCCAGCGCTGCTATGCGCAAGTCCATTTTGGCTTAAAGCCTAGAATCTCCACGTCAGCCCTGACCTTGTCTTTCCAAATCAGCAGCGCTGTTGTGTTGCCGCATCATGGAGACATACAATTTGTGTTCAATTTATCATTTCATTTTGAAATATGCACGTTTCCTCAGATACTGACAAGTCCAGGAAATTCTGTCCCTCATGAAGCAGGGTTAATCCTAAATGTATCCAGCACTTTCACCAGTGCAAGTGACTAACAACCCATGACCAGCACCTGTTTGACACTAGCACTTTCAACTTGAAATGTCTGCCCTACAAAGAGAGAAAGACAGAGCATGCCTAGTTAAGATCAGAGATCAACTGAAGAGCTCACTCGAATGTTAATGATTGTACAAATGTATGTAGAAATAAAACCTGAGCATTTTTAAGAAGAAATGCATGCAATATAAAAAAAAAAAAAACTCCCTGGGGGTGGGGAACCCCTCTTTGAACAAATACCTCAGCAGCAGTTAATTCTGTTGCCATTAAGATACAAAGGCCTAATCATTTTGCTTCAAAATTTTAATTTATTTACTCATGATATTTTATTCCACGTACTTTGAGCATCCTTTTTCCTTCAGAAACACCCAATTTTTGCAATGAACAAGACTTCTGTAAATCATTCTGTTGAATCACACTTCATACGTATACACATACACACGCATCCATGCGCGCACATACATGAGCCATTTCTCGTAACCCTATTACAATAAAAGACCTACTGAAATGAGAATCAGTTAAGTACTGTATTGCAATTTAACTGTGCTTTTTCACTTAGAAATCTGATCTTTACCAGGCCTTTCAGAAGGATTATAAAAAAGAAAAAACACAACAGATTATAAAAGTTTCGGGTCAGTCAGACACCTTGACATTTTACCAGGATTTCCCTCAAAAGAGCTCCAGCAGTCAAATCTTTTCGTTGTCGAAGCTGCCTGATAATTTTCTCGCTCTGTTGCTGCTGCCATTGATGAGCTGCTCAGACTCGGTTCCATGCTCAGTGTCCCTGTGGATGCTGTGAGTCTGTGATATGGAGGCACACACTTCACATTCAGAATAAAATGGGCTAGTTTTGGTATTAACTAGAATCCTGAAAAGGCTCAGTCCCTTAACCAAAAGCTGAACCTTAGTGAAAGCATGCTTACATGGCCCAGCCTAAAAAAGAGTCCAAACAATCAGAAAGAAAAAGGCATTAGCTAAATTTTTATGAATTTGATACGATTGTTTTGGTTCTAAAACATTTTTCAAATCACTTAAACTTGAAAAGACTCAGCCATTAGTCTTTAACTGATTTGAAGTGCCTTAGCTGTCTCCTTGCAAAACATGAAATCATTATTTTAACTAGATTGCATGAGATATTCCGAAAACACTGTACTCCTTTAAATAAAGTTAATAGCATTCATGTTGTTTAACAGAGTCTTTAACGTTCCATATATTATAAAGCTTGCTGCATCATTCACGTTACATTAAAGGAAGTGGAAGGATATGGATAGATACTGCCTCTACAATGAATGAATGGGTTTTGGAGTAACAGGAAATAGATACTCTTACAAGCAAGGGGTTGCTATTTTGAGGTCTTAGCCGATTTCCTGAAATTGAGACAGTAAAAATTATACGGTTACCTATTCTATTCAGCTTAGTCTAAACTAACCCTTTAGTGAAGCTTCCTTCTCCTAATTACTACTCATGTTCATTAATTGGATAAGCAAAGTAGGTGGTGAAGCAGTAATCTATTACTAATGTAAAGCAGGAAGCTGATTAACACCAAATTGGGGATTTAGAGTTTCCATCCTATTCATGTTCAAAATATACATTTAAAATTTGATCTGTCTGGATAAAAGAAAACATTTGCTTTGTAACGAGGCGTCTTGCAGTCCCTTTTCTCCTCCCATGCACACACTCTGAGCATTAGCCTAGATCCTGTGCTTCCAAGATCTATTTTACAGAAATATAGATTTACTCTCATATTAATACAGTCGTTATTTACATTTACTGGTCACCAACTGTGAAATTTGAAACTTCTCAGCCAGAACATCATGCGTAAAACTTCAATGCCTGACACTACATGCTACTAAACAGAGCACCACTATCAGATACAATTTACGTCAAATTTGTTATGGTGCTTTGAAGTTTAGTGGGGAAAAAAGGCACCGATCAAGTGTTGACAACAGTTTAAGAAGAGGGTTCAGAATTTGTGCACTTCTAAGGCAGAGCCAAAATTCACCCATATCTTTGTCTTAAGACTTTAACCTGAGAACCTGAGGCATCACCTGTTTAGATCTAAAACCTCCACAGAAAGCAGTGCTCTAACACTATTATGGTATTCTGCATGGTCTATGGCTTTCTGAGATTTTTGCTTAGCTTTAGATTCATCTTCTCCATCTGGAATCAAAACCTTTCTATATCAAGGGCTTTTGGGGACTGATTTAGGAATACACATTTGAGAACTGTAACAAAAGGAACAAGGAGTTATGCAGAGAACTCACGGTTAACACATCAAGACTGTAATAAAATTGATACAGCTGGGTTCCTGCACATCCCTACAATTTGTATTCATTTCTGAGGAAAAGACAGCTTCAATCATACTTTCAAGCAACATAGCTAAATATACTCTGCCTGTTCTGAAATTGATAGTATTCAAACAGAACAAATTATACAGCTCAACCTGTAATGTACTCAAATACATTACAAAGTGAATTTCTTAAAAATTAAGCCTTATTAAAATGGTGCACCATGTAAATATACAAAGCTGTGCCTATAAAATGCTAAGTGTAACAAAAATATACTGCACTCTTTTATACCAACCTACTCTCTGCAATTACAATCTGCTGCACTTCTAAAATAGAACTTCACTTCTCACTTAGATTTTAAAACCTACATGAATCTTCAAAATCAACCGTTTGTCAGACAAATTTGTCCCTTGCACATAAAACAACCAAACCAAAGATCTTATACGAACTTTTCAGAGCATCTTAAACTTGCACGCAACTTCACTCCCCTCACTTGACCCTAAACTACAGTTCTTATGCTACAAAATTACCCTTTGAGAAACTGTTATACCCAATGTACTTTTACAGTTATACAGTCAATAACTACCGAGAGTGCATGATTCACACATCAAATGGAAACTCAAGTAATGCTCATTCAGAGATCCCTACACATTTTGGATTCTACCACAAAAATGAAAGTTTTCCAAATGATATAGAACATGTGCCAGTAGGTCATTATTAGTTTTTACATTTCAGAAGGCATAACTCCTTAATGACCAATTACAACATATCCTTATCAGAAGTTTTGAAAGGAGTGCGGCTGCTCTTTTGGCTGTCACAATTAATTTAAAATACCACTAGTTTAAACAGCTTTAGGCCCTAGACACAAATCTCTACTGTGTAGATATATCAAGTCTAATGAGCTATTCAGTTAGAAAGCTGTGAAAGTTTGGTAATTGTGAAAAACAGCACACATTAGTGATACATAGTGGCTTAGTTACCAGAATCATTATTCATACTTTTTAAAGATGTTAAATCAGAAGTTTCTCTCTCCATAGTAACTATACTTCTAATCTGTTCCAAATGCCAGCTAATTATTGATGATTGCTCAACAGGGAGGAGATCTGAAGGTTAGTTTTTAAGTTAGCACAAAACAAAACAAGGTAACAAAAGTATAAAACATTCCTATTAAGTGCTCACTTGAGACATGTACAAATAAAGCAGTTCTTCAAGGTGGTGATATTAGACACTAGTACTGAATTATGTAAGCTCTAAGCAATACATGATGTCCTTTTCTTCATGTCACTGCACAAAGTTGAACATCACAAATCAAGCTTTACAAGTAGTTTAGAACATAATGCAAGAAGGAAACACTATACCTCTATTACACAAATATATCAGCAGCAGTATGCTTCGTTGACACGTGTGGGTGAACAAGACAGAAGAAAGATGTGCAGGGAGCCACAGCTGCTCTGTGACAATGCAACACAATGCACTAAGCGGTACTAATGCAAAAGAGCCTGACTTACCTACCAATTCAACTGCGCAGGTGTTTTATTTGCTTTTAGGTCTCAGACTGTAAGTTATTTCAAGTGAGAATTTTTTTCTCAGTTGACATTAATACTGAACATTTCCCGACATCATTTTGGCATTGTAAGTGTTTCTATAGACTGCAAGGAAACCATTTGGCCACAGACATGACATTATAATATTGTCTTGAGACTTTTAGCTACATTCTCCTAATAGCACATTAGACCATCTTTATCGGCTTGCACTGATATCGGTTTTCTACTATAGAACTGCAGTCATACCGCCTCTCAGCACAACTAGTTAGCCTAAGCACTACGCTGTGTGGATTTAGCTACACTACTGCGAATTCAAGTAATAGCAAGCAGAGTGACACGCTGTGTCTCAGCACAGCAAGTCAGAGGTCTAGGCATGGCTTTAGCTTTATTTCTAAAATCACTGGCTTCCCAATGCGCTGGGATTGTCACATCTGTAACTATAAACATAATTATGGTCAAACTTGTTTCTCAACACTGCAAAATCATTCATGCAAGCCCACCAAGATGCAGTTATGCAAATCATTTAAGAGGAGGTTTATATAAAAGTACAAAGAAAGATCTGTAGTAATTTTAAGAACATTTATTTTTTTCTGAACATTTTTAAATAAAGCAGCAATGCTGACAAATGATTCTCGTCTCCTAATGCATACTTTATAGCCTAATGCTTGGCAAAGACTGGAGGCAGAAGGGTATTTTTGGATGGGAGAGGAAGTTGTTTTATTTTTCAATGTACAAACTGTTAAATGCTCCACACAACTAGATATGGTACCGCCCTCTGTCCAACTGAACAAGCCTGAAAAACAAGGCACCTGGCCTAAAATGACAAGAGAAGCAGCCAGTGCCCTGTTCACAGTTGTCCTGATGCGTTCTGAACTGTCTCCACAAGTTCTAATTTTAGATTTTCATTGCTTTCATATGTCAAAGCTGACTGCAAGTTTTGTATGTTTTCTATGTATATTCATGTGTGGCTGCACAAAACCACTGAGAACAGTGACAAAGTCATTCGCCTAATTATGCAGAGGTCTCCAAACAAGTGGTAAAGCCATGAGAATTAATCCGATGATCCCAGGCAGCTATTTGGGAGAGCTGATTTTTGGTGTTGGTTTTAGTACACACACCAGAAATCTTACTACCATGAATTAAACTATACAAACTTTTGGTGAAGGGTATCAACTTTAGCAAACTTTTGCACATTAGTTCAGATGTAGAATACCTTCCCCCTGGCATGAAGTTTGAGAGCAGCCCTATGGAGCTGTAAGATAAAGTATCCACAACTTGCAAAAGTCTCACTCATTATAGGCATCTAGCAAACTTTTCTAGAGAAAATCCATAGATGCTTGAAGAAGGGTGGCAAAATTGCCCTGAATGTTTACTTTTCAAGCAGATGAAGGGATCAGAACGCAAGAAAAAGCCTCCCTGTGTTATGTATTATAAAGGCAATTTATTGACTGCCTCCCATTTTAAACATTTACCCTAGGATATATTTCTTTGCATGTATGAAATGCAACACACTATAAATTATATCAGTGTTATATGTAGGCTTCGCCTGTAAATGAAAAGTAGGTAACATTCCTCAAATGCAAGTGACAGGCAGAAATAATGACTCAACCTACAATAAGGGTGTTTTTCCTCCCCTCAAGGTGTGTTCTTTACGTAGATCAATTTTTGGTTCATACACAAGCCACACAAACTACAATGATTTTGGTCAGCAGCAGCTACTGGGGCCCCTGTACCCTTCAGTGCCCCCTGTCCCCACTCCAAAGGACACGAAGGGCAACAGAATGGCTCTGCCAATAGAGAATCCTATATGAGGTGTCATACCTGTGTGCCAAACCTGGAGTCCAACCTGAAGGCATGTACAAGGACATGTTGATTGGTAAGTGAGAGATCTGAATTCTGTGTTACTGCTCCACCTCTCTCAGGTATATGGCGTGTTACCTAAACAGGTAACTGAAAAGGCCATAAGCCTTAACACAGCTAGGGGGGATCTTCCTGGATAACTTCCAAAAATCAACTTCTATACTACCCATGACCCATTTGGATAACCTTCAAAGATTCAAGTTGCCCTTAGACTGTTGACAAACACAAGAAAATGTGGAGGTGTTTCATCAAAAAAGACACTGCAATCAATACACCAAGGTCAGAAAACAGTGCTGGGGGATGAAGAGATTGATTTATGTGGATCTGAAGACCACATGGGGCCAGAACTTAAAAGTTTTGTGCAAAGGGCAATCCCGGTTTAGTAAAAGTAAACTACAGACTGAATAACTGGAATCTTCCCTACTTTCCCAGCCAACACAATGTGGCTACTAGGAGAGGTGGCTTCCCCAACTCATCCCTTAAAGGAGGTAGACCCTGCAAAAAGCTCAGTTGGGGGCTACTATTGCCAGATGAAGTCACAGCAGCTGACATTGGTGCTATGAGGGAAGAAAGCTGGTTCCCATGTACAGAATGAAAACTTTTTCCATTTAGTTCTATGGGTCTAGTTAAAAAAAAAAAGCCTCTCTGCAGGATGAAGTCCGACAGCTGCAAGGACACTGTGGTCCTGGGAGATTAATGGGATCTCTCACCATTGTCCTTGGAGACTACCTAGAATAGGTAAAGTGATTAGGGACTGTACTAATAGACTTGCCAGGTGCGACTACCAGAATTACCTGGTCCAGTCTAGAGCAGCTTTGTGTCCTGCCTAATTTTCCACAGGACTATCAGTAGGTCAGGGACGGATGGAAGGGTATGAATTCATCCCTGTGGCCGTGGAATGAGGAAGTCATCCATCAGGGAGCCTGCACTCACGCCGTTTTCTGGAACACTTGTGGTTTGTTATAAATTCATCTTTTAGAGAATCCCCACTTGCAAAAGACGCTCTGAAGAACCAAGTCCTTAAGGCGGCACTCCTTGCTCACAGAAAAAAAAAATCTATGCTGATGTAGTCTGATGGGCTGCTGTAAAAATAAAGTGGATAAAGAACTGCTGGCACTATCTAGTCCAGAATGCACTGTTCACTCCCTTGCATACTGAAATAGATAACAGTATGGTATTCTCTACTATGAATTGCTGATCCCTTAAAAACAGGTTAAAAAAACCTTGAATACCTGGTAAATTGTCCTGGGTCTGTTTATTTATATGCAGGCTTGTGTCCTGAGAAGACTACAACTCATGAATTTTCAGCTGATTAGGATGATCCAACCCTGAACTAAGGGGTCTTGCTACCATCTCTTTGGAGGCGAGGTCTGGAAAAGGAAATTGTTGCACAACTGAAGTGAAATACATATGCTGATCTCAACCACCTTTCCATGAATTAAAGGTGAAGTCTGGTGCATTGCGATTCCTAGGACATGTGTCACTTCACTACATATTCTTATTGGTATTCTTGGATGGGCTTGCAGTTGATTGACAAGATCCACTTTGGTCTGAAAACTTCAGGGGGAAAGATCTGGAGTCTAATACAAATAAGCTCTATGGTTTGGCTAGAGTTCACAAAGATTGCTTCTTGGTCTTTGCTGTAGGATTTGTACAAGTTTCCTCGAGTTTCTATTGACGGAAACTCTAGTATCAGGCCCACCACGACTGCTTGGCACTGCTTATTCCTTCAGTGAAAAAACAGGTTGGTATTTAGGCCTCAGGTATATCTGTGGTCTGTAGCAATGTGTTATGTACTATCACTGTTCAGAGGACCGTAAGACATGACATTTTCAAGTACTCTGTACTGCAGTTAGTACCAAGGAGCAAATGCAAGAGGCAGCATTGTCCCTAGCCTTAAAAAGTACTATGAACTGCCTTAAGAGATTCATTTTAGAAGTACCAGCCAGGGCCTATCTCTGAGCCAAGAGCAAGTCATGATGACGAATAGGCTTCTTGGTAGCTGCTGATGGCTCAACAAGGTGCTGAGGGAGATGGACAGATTTGCGTGCTGAGGTTTCTCTGAACAATTCCCAGAGCCTGAGGAAATCTGCAATCATTTTGGCAGCAGGAAAGCTTCAGCATCACTGCTTTCCCCCTCCAGGTAAGCTTTGAGAAGAAATGGCACGTAGAACATTTTGGAATGCACCCTTCCAAGAGTGCCAACCATCGATTAGACCCATGAGTGATGCATCTTAATTCCTGATGACTTAGTCTCTGCTACAGGAATAGTACACTTACACAGAGGAGAGAGTGTTTTCTAGCAAAAAAACTTAATTTAAGTGACCTAGAGACCTATGATATTTTAAATATATGTATGCCAACAGACAAAGAAAACTAAGCACACTACTACTAACATTAAACAGCGTTAAATTACACAGTGGACAAGAGAAGCAGGGACTGACAGGGGGGGCCTGCTCTGCTGCTTAGGTAGGATTAAGATGGTGCAAACATGGCCCTGCTGGACACCAAATCTGAATACATACAGGGGGCACAGACACCCCAAGAACAGAATCTGTCATCTAGTACTCAAAGAACTCAAGGTTTGGGGGCTTCTTTCCTAGCAAGAAACCCAACTCTCCTTTCCCCCTTTGCAATCGTGCAACAACCCTGAGCTGACCGTATCAAATGATCATTGGGTAATAAACAGAAAAGTATCTGTACTTTTAACTGACTTCAATGAATTAAGGTACCAATTCTCCTAAAGGCTTTGACCTTTAATCAATTTTATAGCATTAATGTTAACATAATTAAATAACTATGTATTTATAATTAAATTCGAGTCAACTGATTTCCACTTATGCTTCTTCTGTGTGTCCCACTCCTCAAACCCTCATCACATGGTCTCCTATATCTTTCTAATTCAGTTCTCTGCTCCAGTTCTTTCCCATCTGTTGCTTATCAACAATGCCCTGTCACTTAAGTTCCTGATCTCCATCTCTATCCCACTACCAGCGCCAGGTCTGACTGGCAGCTCCTCTGCTTGCAGTTTGTCCTGTCGGTGCCTCTTGGTCACCAAGGACAGCTTGTATTTCTTCTTCCTATGTAGCAGCAACCAAAACAGTGGTGACTGTGTGGATTCCTCTGATTCCAGCTGCTTTTTCAGGTGTTCTTGCTCTCCTTTGGAATGAAGACTTAGGCCACCTGTAGAAGTAGCGGGAAACAAGGTGGAGCCATGCTAGCTGGTTACATTTCTGCAGAGCTCTGGCAAGCAGTTCACTGACCAGCTGAAGCATCACTTAATGCATTCGCTCTCCCATTATGTAATTAGTAGCTTCAACATTTATCAAATATTTAAACGTTATCTTTCAGAAGACATTCTTCATATCTGATTCGATACATTTACTGAGAGTCTTCCAGTTTGCTCATCTCCCTTGGGCAGATGGCCATTTTCCTTGCAATGTGCATAATTAGGTGCAGAAGAGAAATTAAAATGTTAACTCAAATAGAATGGTAAAGAATATGTTTGGCTTCCAAACCCACCTTGAGTGCCTCACAGTTCTATAGGCAGTGGGAAGTGAATGCTTTGCTTTTGAATGTGATCCCGATCTAGATTTAGATGACGAATGATACTTGGAAGGTGATCGGGATCTTGTCCGAGATCTTTTCTTGTGTTTCTTTTTCTTCTTTTCCTTTTCATCATCTCTAGGAGGTTCTTTGCTTCTGCTTGAAGGCCTTTCCGACTGTTTAACTTCTAAAGTGGGCAAAGTTCTGATGGTCGTTAAGGGACATGGTATGTTACTGATGCCCTGAAATGAGAGATAAAAACTGCCTGTTAATATGTCCTTCAATTTCCAAAGAAACATGCTAATGTGAGACAAGTCAATCAGAGATTTTTAGGTATGTGATCAGTAGAGCAGTTCAGTAAGCAAACAGAAAGCTAGTTTGAATCCTGGGCTGCTGCTTCCTTGCAGCATAGCCTTGGGAACGTCACTTAGGACGTGTCTAGACTGCAAGCTTACTATGCCAGTAGCATGCTCACACTCGCCGTATGGCTCATGCACACCGTATGGCTCAAACCCCCAACTGCAAGCAACGTGACTGTATTTGCATGGTATGTGCTACAGGGAAGCAAATATGGCTGCACCGTTCTAGTTTGGAGAGTAACATATGTAGAGCAGTACGACACATTTAAGCATGTGGGGTAAACGTGTACAGCTCCCCTAGGTAACGGTCTTCCTATATGCACTTTACAGGTCTTTGGGGGAATGCGGGAGGAATGCGACAGCTAGCCAAATAATCAACCCACATTACTTATATCCTTTGATTTCAAAACCTTCACAAAAAAGTGCAAGTGTTTCTGCTGAGCTGTATAGCCCCCAGAGCAGTGATTAGGACATATACAGGAATCTGGGACTGTGGTAGCACCATTTTTTATAAGATTTTTGGCTATAAAAGATTAATAACGGTTCTAAAGAAATACGTTGTATCACACAGGATTTCTCCTGAGTTTATCCTTCTAGGTTGAAAGGATAGACTTGACATGTTTACTTTGGAAAAAAAGCAATCCCCATAGACACTGACATTCAAAGTTCACTGTTATTGCAACAAGGTAAATTTCACCCAGCACTGGACTACTTTGCCTGCAACTTCCCCCAAAATAACAGTGCAATGAAACAGCTGATACAAATCATTTCCCCGTTTGTAAAGTAAATATTTTGTATGCAAAGAGATGCAAGCCCACACAACTGCCTCTTACCTTAAGGACTGAAAGGGTCATTGCTCATTTCATGCTAAATGAATAATATGTGACTACAGTCAATTAAACACAGCATACCCCAAGAAATTTTCCATTCATCATTTTGTGCCTCAGAGAATTCTGCTGAACGCCTTGCTAAGAACAATGCAAGTCAGGCACTGTAGGTTTGCTTTTTTTGTTTTCTGTTTCCTTTCTCCAAGTTCTGTCGCTCCCCAAAATGCCATTTCAAGGCTACTGCAGAAATCAGTTTCATCCCGCCATAATTTTCCCTCTGCCTGGCCTGACACTTCCACCAACTGATGTTTGGTGTGACTAGAATAGGAACAAATACACTAAATCCTGGAATAAACAAATTACAAACTGGCGATCTTTTTGCTCTCTCCTCCTTGCTCTTCTCTTGTCAAGGCAGCGCAGCACAACGTAACAGCCTTTGGGTAACTAAATTCTGCTTTGTTTCATGCATTATGAAATCATGTTTCCTTTCTGAGTTTGAATTGATAATGGCTATTTTATTACAATATTTACAAAAGACATTGCCACAGACTCTACTATGGTAGTTTGCTTCAAGGACCATAAAGATTTTACAACACTGTCATTTGAGTTAAATGCGACTGCCCCTCTTATTTCATGAAGATTGGTTTACTAGGGGTCCATTTCAAATCTTTACAGTGAACGAGTTATTTAGAGGCTTCACGTCAGATCCCTAGGATTTCCCAACGGTCTCCTGAAGCCTATTTTTGCTTCCCCAAGTGCGGTACTCCCAGTTTTCTTTTCAAGTATTACTAAATTTAGACTAGACAGATGAGAACAAAGTACTAACTTGTTCAAAGCAGGTGAATATTGTGAGAACAGAGTGTAGAGGCAAGACAGACCCTAAAAACTTCAACAGATTGTCAGATTATGCAGGCAGCTTTTTGGGTGTATAAGCAGCTCTACTGGATAAAAATCCTAAAAAGACTGAATTACGTTGAGGGCATCTGGCATAAATAACCGGTATGCTGATGACAGACTCGTGTGGATTGTTTTTAATAGTGACACTGCCCCCCAAGCAGCCTGAAATCATTTAAAGCAAGGCACGAGGGATGCAGGGGAAGAGAAAATGATGCAATGAGAAGCAGTCCAGCATTTTCATGTTCGGGATAATCCAAGAAGCAACGTGCCCCTCCCCTCCATTAAATGTAACCAACCCTGATGTGGAACAAACAACGCAAGCTGGATACCCGAGTAGTGGTGTGGGAGGATGGGGGGGTTGGTTTTATCATTCACCTGAACAAATTAAAGCTTTAAAGCCACGTACTGGAAACACAGAGGCCAAATCAATATAAATTGCATACTTAGATCCTCCGTCAACTTTAAATGAAACTTTTACTTCCTCTGGTCTCTTCGCCTTTTAGCGATGAATGACCCATTTGAATAACCAGTTTGGTGTTCAATGCAGCCTTAACTCAAAAAAAACCCACTATAAAAGACTACAAAGCTCAAGCAAATAAGCAGTCTTCGCAGCAGATGCTGTACGCATCGAACTTGTGAGAAGAAAAATCATTTCAGTAGTACTTTTCGTGAAAACAAACCAACAAAGGCATTAAGATTACTTCTGTTTAATTGGAGTGGATCAGAAAAACATTTACCTGTATCTCGAAGAATATGAAACCACGTGGAAATAAAAACTGAAAACTTCAACTGACGACATGAGATTTATAATACTCTTGAGACTGGATGCAAGCACATGCTAATTGTTTATTGACTAAATTATTGTAATTTAGTTAGTATTTTCAACAGCAACCACCAACCAAAAAAACGTACGAAGAGCTGGATGCGTTATAAATAGGTTGAAACGGCTCATGCTTCCATGGTTACATATATATAATTATTCTAATAATCTCTTTTGCACTTTTCCATACAAAGGCAAATCTTTTCTATGTTCCTGAACAGTTGAATCTTCCTTTGATCTGAAAATCCCTGTATTAATTAGGATTCAGCAGAGTAGAGAATGTCACAATTATGCAGACTAGATCTGTAATTTCCATTACAATAATTTTTATGCTCTGGAACTGCTCCAGATCCCCTAGATTCTCTCCCTCCCATCGTTGCACCTTAGTTCCAGCTGCCCGAGGCTTGTACCTAAGCACTCCGAGGTTGAAACACAATAAGCAGTGGTGTTTTATAAGCTGTGGGAAGGGATGGTACTTGCTATCTGCATTAAACAAATCCAGCTGATTCCCCCAATGCAGCAGGTGAAAGTTACTGTTCTGGCAGTCAAATCTGCACTAAAGAAAAGACTAGCCAGCAAGAAGGGGGTTAAAATGAAAAGATACTGAATACTTTTCCAGAGCAAAAAATTAAACAGAACCATTCGCTGGGACAAGAGCACCCGTCTTCATTTTCCCAGCTGATTAGGCACTGTCTTGCATTGCGATTACTGACATTACATGTACTCCCAAGTAGCCAGGGACAAGAATTTCAAGAATGACTATGATGTTGGATTCCCCATGTTCTGAGTGTTTAACAAGACAAATCTTAAATGGCTCCCATTTTAATGGGCAAGGAAGCCTCCTTAAGCTCTCTCAAGCTATGTGAACTGAAGTATACAAAACCAGGGTTTGGTTAAAAACCAAACCAAACAAAAAACCTCAGACATTTTGCCCCGAATTGCTAACTTATAGTTGAGAGTCAATTTTGTAATATTTAATGGCCTGCTTTATACATTTCTTGTGCTAGAAATAAACTGGCCCTGAAAAATCTTTGGGAAAAGTGAATGGCAACTGGAAAAAGTTAAAGAAATCTAGAAAGGCAAGATGTTAAAATGGGTCAGTAGCTCTTTACTTAGGGGTACGACACTACTTATACTTACTACACAACTCTGAATTAATAGAAAGGCAACTACAAAACTACGCCTCTCACACACACAATTAAACATCTACCTCCTTAAAGGACCTGCTTCATCTTTATGCTACCAAGCAGAGCAAATACCATTACTATGCAGTTTTACTGAAATAATAAAAAAGGCATTTATCTTGCCTGTCTTTACAAGACAGATCTCCTGATCTCAGAATAATGGGCTGTTCCTCACTTCCATCTGTGTTCTCAAGGTACATTACAATTCTCACTACTGCAATACACCTTACAAAGGCCTTTTTGGAGGACTGTATCAATATTATAAACAGGAGCTAAACAAAAGCACTGACACCAAGATGTAAAACATCCAAGAAGGGGATTGGAATTAAGGAGGACTTGGAAGAAAATCATCAAAGCATGTCATTATTCCAGGATGCCTTATCATTAGGCTAATTTAAATGAATGTATCCTGCCATAGGACCCTTTTATACTCTTTGTGTTAACACCCCCAACATACAGAGAGAGGTCGTGGGGCTTTTGACTGCTGAAATTAACCCTAGGATTTGGTCTGTTAACCTTCGATCGCAGAAAGGCTGTGATACCTCCTAATCCTTTGAGGACTACATTCCTTATGCAAGCAGAAACGTAACTTTTTAAATTGCTGGGTTTATCTCTGATCAGGAATATTTTAATGGTTTGAGACAGGCACCCTTTCACTAAGCAATCTATTAGGAAAACCAACACGCTTCACATAATGAAAATGTGGGAGCTGTTTGGCATGGGCATGCAAGGCACTGGCATGCAGGCAAAAAGGCTCCAAATCAAATACCCCTTTGAGCAAAAAGAAGTTTGATGCAGAATTTCAATTTGACAAAAGCTATAGAAAAAACAGAAAACATAGCCTGAGAACACCCACAAATCCCAACACCTGGGCCAAAAGAGCCGCAAAAGTGAAAACAAAGTAACCCCTGACACCTTTCACAGAGACGATGACTCAGATTTGGGTTATCAATTACATTAACGCCGCACTTCATTGCTGAACTATCGTAGGCTGAAGTTCTGCCACTCCACTCATGCTTTTTCACCCCCACTGAAAAATCCTGTCAAATGTTAAAGGACTTTGCAGCTCGAACACTATCTAAAGAAAGGCTGGAAGTCAGAGATTCATCATCAGATTTCTACCGGGCTTTAACCTTTTCAGCAGTTCTCTGCTTTTCAAAGCTAATTCCTGTAGCCCTTCCTGCAGAACCCTTTAAGGTTCTTCATAAGCAAGGGCTGGTTTTTTGTCAGGGAAAAGCCACTGGAGTCAGTGGAGCTGACTTAATGTACCTCAGCCTAGAAGAGGAGGAAAAGATCAGGTTCTACATTATATAATGAATTCTATGCAACAAGTTGCAGCAGACAAAACTCTTGGGCTTGAGGCGATATCTTATTTTAGACCAACTAAACCGTAGCAAAAAAACAAACAAACTTTTTTTGCAAGCTTTCAGGTCCAAACACCCTTTGTCAGGGAGAGGAGAGTTCAAAGATTGTAAAAGTTCTCCTAGGTAGAAAAGAAACTTCATCTTGCACAGGGAAGGCAAAGGATGGTGAGGTTCCCGTGGGTTTCAAAGTCCATTTGTAAAAAAGCTGCTCTGTGAATATGCAGATTAGGCACCTGAGACATCAGATATTGCCACAAACCACAAAGTTTTGTCTGTCTCTGCTTTTTAGGTCAACATGGCTACAAGCTGTAAACCTGTGCAACAACTTGTGCACTCAGTTGAAAATCTGTTGCCAATTTATATTTAATCCATCTTTAAAGCAAGTGCTATTTAAGGTCCCAAGAAATACAAAGAACCATCATCCCAGCCTCTCCCAACTAATGATCTATACAAATGACAAATCTAGAGCAATTTCCCATTTGACAATGTAAAGAATGGCCTGGCTTTTTTTAAATTCTTAAACACAGCTTAACTATTTAAACTAAATTCACAGTTGCAGAAAATATTTTGCATACAAAAAGCTTAAACACAGGTATCCAAACTTCTAATATCTAGGCCTGTGCCAGCAATTTTTAGTGCCTAAAGGGTGTATCTAATTTACATATGGATTCTCGTTAATCACAAATTAATGCACTGAGCCATGATATACTCAATTTGTGCCTTTCCTTGATAGATGAACTCAAACAAGTAAATTGTGCTCGGCAGCAACAAACCTAAAATTTATCAGTTTTGTTCTCACAGCTATTTGCTGAGAATGGGCTGACCAAAGCTGCGTTTCAAGGCTTCACTGGTCACAATTTTTATGCTTTCTTTAAAAGAATTCCTACTAAGTGCAAATGAAAAATCAGAAGTAGAAGTGCCAACTTGCTTGGTGCAATGATGTACTGCCCTACAGACAGTGCTTTTTGCACAGTATGAGAGAGATGCAACTTGATGTGCTTTTACCTTTTATTATTTAATTCCATTTATTATGCAATTATATTTGATTGCATATATATTTCCACATTTGTGAAACTATATACAAATTTTTAAAACTAATACATAAAACCTTTAACCGGAAAAATAAATGCATTTATTAACTTTAATATTTAACAGTCCAGCTTGTCTAAAACACGTATCTGATGGGACTGCTTAAATCACAGCACTGATAAGAAAATTCAGACGTATAAGAACAGTACTGCTAAAAACAAAATATCTATAGCAATCAGAATTTCAGGTGTTAAAGAAACATTTAAGTGTTACTTAAAGTAAACCATGGCCTATATAGCATTTAATATGAGGAAATCTTACTCATTCACAACAAATGAAAAGAAAATTGCAAGAATTCAAAATAAACCAGAGAATGTGCCAGACTTCAGTACCAAGTCTCCAAAATGATTGTGGATTGAGATCAAAAGATATAAATACAAAGAAAAAAGAGGTCTCTTATATTTTAAGGGCAAAGCCCATGATTATAAGAGTCTGGTCCAAAGTTTTAAGAATAAACCTGAGATAAAAACATTGTTTTGTATTTTGTAAATTAAAGATCTGTGTAAGCTAGCAATGTAATTATCTTGATGGGGTTTTTAAAAAAAAATTAAAGAGACAAAGACAAAGTGACACAGGCTGCAAAAAAAAAAAAAAAAATCACTTCTTGTTAAAGTATTTTAAAAAGTCATTTAAAAATATCCCCAAATTCATAACTGCATGAACTTGGTCATCCCTGCCAACACTACTCTTTAAGACAGATTTCACTGTGCAACATGAGTTGTTCAGGCTTAGGTCCGGGTGGGGTAAGAAGAGAATATTCAAGTTCAATACAGCTACCTTCTGGGATTTCAAACTGTAATTTTGTGTCTTTTTACACACTGCTTTAAAAATTAGTGAGATTTCAATGGAAGTGATAGTTCACTATATACAAGGACAATTATGGATGAATGAGCACTTCTACTTTTCCAGTACTATCTACCTTATTTCAGATATGTTCCATTTTAGTAATTCTGGGGCAAAAAGTATTGTACACAAGCTGCAAGCAAAAAATGGGGACAAAATATCTGAAATCCATGAAGACAAAATCTGAAAGAGCCAGATGTTAATACAAAAAGAAAAAACACCAAGAAAAATGGCAGGCTGAGAGAGAGAAAACAAGCATGCACCTGATTTTAATGCTGGCAGTTCAGCAAAATTAATTGCTCGTAATAACTGGATGATATGAGGCCCCAAATTACTGCCCTATCTTGCACTGAAAGACTAGGCATGCAGGAAGTGATCTTCACACAAGGACAGGGGATGAAATAAGTTTTGAAAATAGGGGACAGGATACTTGTCACCAGCATAAGACTGAAAACTGAATGGGGGAATGGAGATCAGAAAGGACTTAAAGAAGAAAAAGACCAACCCTCATTGTGAACAGCTGCTTCTGATGTTTTAGATAAATTCCAAGAAGGATTGGGATGAAAATCAAAGCATCTACACACTGATGTCTTGGCTGGCAGAAGAGCTGAGAGCACTCATTAAAAATAACTTTCCAAAGTGCATATGATGGAGTCATACGAGACAAGTGCCATTGCAGAAGGAATGGAGAAAGCTTTTAGAAGTGAACAGAAAAGCTCCTGAAAACCCGTAACACTGGTATTTATGGAGCAATTTCGAGCCATTAGGAAGGCCAAAAGTCCAGGAAACTCAAAATAGTAATTAACAGACTGTGTTTAGAATTTCTCACAGAAACACTGCAAGTAAGCCTGGTTTCTTTATTTGCTCTTAAAAATAAAAAGGCCGAGGAAGAAACCTGAGACTGCCCCATTTAGCAAAATCTAACGATTCATAAGGCATAAAAATCAGGCCATGCACAACATTAATTAGAAGTAAAATTCAAGTCGATGAAAAGACTAATTTCTCTTGACACAACTGATGTCATTACTTGTTATTCACTGGATGATGAAACCTATTCTACAAAACAAAACAGATGACAAATATTTTCATTTAAAAAACCCATCTTTTTCATTAAAGGAAATAATACAAGCATCCCAAACTGTATGTTAAGCTTTCTACAAAAAGATTACCATCATCTCTAGCAGCAAATATGGGGGGAGGGAAGGGGGGCAGGGAGGAAAACAAGACAGATGAATTTAGATATCCCTCTATACTTGGCAAAACCTGAATAGCTTCCTAGTTTTTAATCTGTATTATGAATTTCCATTTCACTTGTAAATTATTAGCTTCTACAGAGGAAATAGGACTGCTATACATAGGACAAAAATAAGGACGAAACATGTAAAGAACAGAACAAAGAGCAGATCTTCAAGCCTGAAAGATGAAAGCCAAAAGGAGATGTTGACTACTGCTGCAGAATCTTCACATTCAAAGAAGCACAAAGAAAAAGTTGACATTTCAGACAATCCATTAAAACTGCATTACTTCAAGCTACGTGTTTGTCTGCATTTCACAGCGTTATAATTATGCATTTGTCTTTTCCTTTCTTTTGGGTATTAGTCTGATGCTGTTTACAATTTAGACTACTCCAAGAACCACTCATCTGTAGTTGATGCTTATTATCATCCCAAGATTGTTTTTCACATGTTATGATATCGATTGACCGGTGTAAGAGTGCTTACTAGATATGTGGTGAATAACATCAGGTGAATGATGGCTTGTTCACAAAAATGTATGCTGAGCTACCAGTGCGGGAGCATCTTCCTCTACCTCAAAGCAGCTACTTTACAGTAGACTGCAACCTGTTTTCTTCCACTGTCAAACCAAGCCCGAGAAGCTTTCTCCCCCCACAAAACACATCTCCACTTTTGCTCCTTCCAATGGTTTTGCCCTCTAATATATGCATGTCTGTTTGACGGGCAACTGGACCGGGGTGAGATGAACTGGGATGTTTCTATTTTTCATACCAGTTGTGAAAAATTGATAAATCAGTGCAGGTGCTTGCCTCTGCACCCATCTTTGTCAATGTTATCAGAACAGATCAACACCCAAGTTCAACCAATGCCAATAGCTAGGATACGTAGTTCTATGCACTAAAGTAGATTCATTCCAGTCCCTGATCTAAATAAGATGGAACAAAACTGCATTTCTTAATATAGGCACCAAGAGAACACAAAACCTTGAACTTGGGTGTCGATAAACATATAAATGAATGATTAGTTTACAAGAAGTGTTTCCATTCTCTTTATAACCACTTAAGTCTTATCTTTACCAAATTCTAATATCTAAAGGCATTTAGCTTCAGAATCTGCGGGGTGCTGCCAGGACCCAGACTCTGCAGCTGCTGGGACCGAGAGTGACAGGTCTCCCAGCCACCTGCTACATGTGCAAATTACAGCTTGATAGAAACCAGCTATAAAGTTAGTACATGTTATGGAGGTCTAACTCTATAGCTGGTTGGAGCTTTTTATTGCATGATAGCTATTCTGTACATAAAACTTGTTTCCAAGATAATCATGCGATTAACCAGGTGAGTAATACCTGCAACGTGTAGAGGAGGTCTAAGAAACACCAGGCTATAAAACTGGCGTTTGGGCTATTACACTGTTGAGGAAGGTTGGTTAACTGTTGGTTTACCCCGGCCGTTGAGCTATTGGGGATGCCTCCACAATTACTCCACAGTTGTCATATATGGGAGAATCAAGAGGAGCGGGGGGGAAATCAGACTTGGAATTTGTTTCCCACCTTAGGCGAGTAAAGCACTACTTTGCTGACCATCCAAACTCCATACCAGTATTTTCTCAGGCATTTCCTGAAAAAATGAACTGATTGGCAAGGTTTTCTTGTTCCAAAGTGCTTGCCTTATTGTAAATGCACATATAAAAAACAACACACGGAGGACTTTTTGGGATGGGATCCTTAAGTGGGCAGAGAATCCTCAGCTCCTACTGGTTACAATCAGGGCTGAGAGCTGAAAAATGTGGAGTACCGGGGCATTAATCACCAAACTCTACATTCAACACTGACTGTTTCACTGCTAACCTCAAGTGCTGTCCCTAAGTATTATGGTAACAACTCTGATTAAAGCAATTTAAGGAACTGAATTGTGTCACACTTTGCACTTGAAGCTCAAGGCTTTGTTTTTTTTTTTCTTACCAACTTAAAAGAGGCTACAAGTCTCATGTAGGCAGAAGCAATATTACAACGACAGCAACAACAAATTTAACTATTTGCAAGGTGTAGCTTAAAAGCAAAAAGCCTTAAAAATATCAGTTCAAATCTATAGTGTCAACTGTCTTTCATAGGTAGTGTTAGGGCAGGGGAGGGCAATTATTTTGGGTGGAGGGCTGCTTACTGAGTTTTGGCAAGCCATCAAGGGCCACATGACAGGCAGCCAGGGCAGATAAATATTAATTTTCTAAATTTTTTAGGGGCCCTGCAGGCCAGATAGAAAGTCCTGGTGGGCCACATCCGGCCCACATTTTGCCCACCCCTGTGTTAGGGAAATCAATTGTTTGAAAATAAAACACGCGCATTCAGCACTAACACGTCTACAAGAAACATCTGTAGAAGTTGCAGTAGCAGACCTGAAGCACAACTGGTGTTCTTGTGTTCATTTGCCAGATTTCAGGCAACAACAACCTAATGGCATCATAGGCTGCTTGCAGAAAAAAGCTTTAGATAAAAGTGCCAAAAAAGCTCTGCTGAAGCACCCAATCTATACAGATGCTGTGGAGCTGGGCTGAACTAACATGCTTCCTCTTCTGGTAAACCGCTGATTTTCTTTATTTTTTTCCATGCCATATTACGTAAACCTAAGCACCCATTCACAGAAACCCCTTTCCATCCCCTACTATAAAGACAGTACTTCAGGATGATTACTCCATATCTGCGAGCAGACCTTAGTTAGAGAATCAACGTCCTGACTTTCCGTTATGTCTACCAGATATAGTCTTCCTATAATGAATTGTAATGGTTCTTGAGTGCTTCCTAGGTTCCTAAACTTAGAAATACCTTGGGATATAGGCATATTGCTATATCCTTTGCTTTACTTTGTACCGAGGGAATCAGATTACGCAAAGCACTGATTACAAAGAGCATTCTGATCATTTCAGTCATGCTAAAAGCTTCCTTCCCTCCCTCCCCCACACCTTTAGACTGCGACTGAAGTGGCAATGAAACTAAAGTCTTCCAGAAACAGTGGTTATTCTAAAATTTTAGATTAAATTTAGGAGCTTGTCATGTACTTCTAGGCCTCCATTTCAACGGGCTTGTATTAGCCATTGCTGCTAGTCTCAACAGAATAAGCAGTGTTCTCTTGTTGGAAGACTTGGTCCAAGGAAGGGGGTATGGTGTTCATATGTGCTTAACTCACAAAGTTACGGTATTTGGCCAATATTTGTCTCAGACCCATCTTGCAAATAAAAGGCCTGACAGGGAGAGTGCATTTATGAGAGGAAAGATTCAAATTATTTTTATTAAAAGTAAAATTGAACCAACTTCTCACTTTCTGAATGGCTAGAAGGCAGACACAGTTAGGGGTTAGCTGCACTGCTAACAAATGCTCAGCTTCCCACAAGAGATATGCTAAGTCTGTGACAGCATATCTTTATGCTCAGGAAAAGAGCAAGTATTAACAAGCTAGTGGCTTCCTAAAAGGATAGTCCATTTTTAAAAATAGTGGCAGCACTGTGACTTCAATCAGGAAGACAATGCCAAACAACAGAGCCTTCGTGCTGCTAAATGCATAATTCTCTATACTTCAGAAAGTTATAGCAATTTCAGTGCAGTCCTTTAAATCCCATCAGTGCCAGTATAAATGGGTCAATGCACCTGTTTAGTGTATTTTTCCATTAGTGATGGCCATGTTCTTTTGGAGAAAAAGATAAAGATAGTTTGAGAGCACTACTATTGCCAACTAGCGCACTGTAATGGTTGGAGGCTTTTGGGATTCACTGAGGGAGGTTGCAAAACAGCTTTGCAACATGACAAAGTTCCAGTGAAACAAGGGCACAGCTTTCCCTGTTTTTTTCCCCAAAGTAACTGCAGCTCTTCTTTCAAGGAACAGGAGAAAATATTTTGCAGAACCATTTATCTGTAATTGAACCATGCAGAACTGCTGGCTACAAAGGTCTGTTTACAGATGAGCTCTGTTTTAATTCCCTGCCTTGCTCTTCTATTTGCATTTTAGTGCTACTGGCAACTGAACGTAATCTTGTAGTTCCAAATATGAGGAAGTTAACTGGCCAGAACGCTTTTTATCAAGCCCTATGCCATATATTTCCTTCCAGAAAGAGGATTCTAGAGCAAAAATATAAAGGGTTATGGAGCCTACCTTATCAGCCGACAGGAAGGAGGGCTGGGAGAAGAAAGAACATAAGTTATTTGAAAGTGATGTTGGCTGAAAAAAGCAGGACAATCCCCCCTCCCCCAATGCTTTCCTGTTCTAAGCTTAAATGTAGTTTCTATCAGCTCTACATGTTCTTTCATTTTGGTGCATGTTCCTTCAGTGCACATGCCCCTCTTGTCCCATGCTATCACTAGACAGAGTGAAAGATGCACCGAACTAAGGAGTGGTACCATCTCTTTACCCCAGACATAAGAATCTTGGGGCACAAAACAGCAGGCAAATCACATGGTGACAACTGTGCATAACTGAGCACGCCACATACAGAAAAAGGCGACATATGGATGAATGAGAAAAAGTTGCCAATCTTGGAGCTACATCATTTCTAGGAGCTGTCATATGTTCACAGATTTTTTTTAATCAGAGAAATCTGCTTTAACTTTCCGAAGATTAACCCAGACTACGTGCCCATGGCTTTACTATGTTACCTGAAGAATCCCATGAGCAAAGACGACTCCTTCGTTGGTCTGATATTCAGCTGATCCCAATCAGCTGGCAAATGCTTTGCAGTAATTACACAGAAACGGTCCAATGGCTACCTGAGTCCTCGCAAAACCAGTGTTACAACTCCCTTGACAGAATGACATTTTAACTTCAGACACTGCTCGGTCACCAATAAGGTAAGTCCTTCTGTCATCTGGCAATGAGGGCTTATTTGGCAGCTTGATCATTCTCAACCTCTAAAGTGACATCCTGCTTGCACTGATGAGGTAGTCTGGCAGTGGACTATATATCTTGATATACAGGCAAGAAACTAGGGGAAATAAAAGTTGGAAAAGCAAAGACAGGGCCACTAGAAATAATGGAAGCACCAGGCAGGGGAAGAAGAGAAACCTGGTGGAAGAAAAAGTGATTGCTCTTCAATGGAAGAGGCCATTTAGCTAAACAAAGAACTGTATGTACCAGATCCATGCATGCAGCTTGGCTGTCTAAAAGACAGAGCAAAGGAGGAAATGTGTTCACTAAAGTAACTTTTTAACATTGCAAACGTGTTATCTGGTTAAAAGGTAAGATGTGGAACCTAAGAAAATCCACAGAAACACAAAACAAAATGAGGGCTCAGTTGCCAATATTTTTTTTATAAAAAGAAAAAAAAAAACTTTCAGGAAAGAATTGCAAGATGGCTGAGAACAAATCAACGCTATAAGCATGTTGTTACATATTTAATGTAAAACAGTCATTTAGACCTATGAAATTCTCTTTATTCTTTGCTGAAGCCTGAAAGAAGCTTTGTAAATGAAATGACTTGCTTTTTGAACCAGCTCAGAAATAATTTCCACTTATTTGTAGGAAACACAGTTTTTGTGGCTTTGGTCAATATAAGAGACCAAAACTAGCATTTTATATTTCAGAATTTTAGAAGTGTTGTAAGAACGTATTATGTTGAATGGGACCTTAACTTCATTATTGTACCAAGTTTGTTTATTTGCTTTTTAAGAGGATGTTTGGCCATTTGTTTCTCTAACAAAGGCAGACAAAACATGCAGGAAAAATACGAAGGAAGAACATCATTTTTGCCTCTTCCAAATACTTTTAGCAACACAATGAAAAGAAGCAATTCAGTATTACAAAATAGTGTTTATGTGCTCTTCTATGGATCTGTTTTGAATACGCCTGACTAAACAGAAGCACAATAGAAGTAAAACAATCCAACAGAGTTGACATGAAAAAGTACCTTAGCATTCCTCGATTTTGTTCATGACCGAGTGAAAATATAATCCTTTATCATGGAAAAGCTGAGAGGCTGGCTACAGCTCTATCTTCATTATTGTGCAGTACAAGTTTGCAATCTACATTTTTCAATAATGAATCCCCAAAGTATTAATTTCTTGCAAAGATGCCGTTTACCTCTCCCTTATGGCAAGCATTTACGCTATTCTGGGCTCCTAAGTCAGAAGACATTGTTACCTGAAGGCTTTTTGTGAGACTCACATTTGCTATGCTAGCAATGCTCTGGAAAACAGGATCAGTTAACTAAGTAGTGTCAGAATGTAGAAGTGAAAGTCAATTAAAAATGAATCCAAGTACAAACTGCATACGATTCTTTTTTTGAAAAAAGAAGAAGAAAGCTACAGTTAGCCTAGTAAAATGTTATTCTCTGATTATTTATGAAATGAGATGTGCAATACATACCTAATTAGTATTTCATGAATTTGGGGTATGGAAGTTTGAAGAGCTTACTACAGGGTGGAGGGAGGAGAAGTGCTATCAGCTAAGTGCATAACCTTGCCCTGCAATAAGTAACAGCTAAATTTTGATAACTCTTTCATTAATGGCTAAGTTACAGTGATTCAGTTTCAACTTACTGCAGGGTAAAAGCCTGCCCATAGGTAGTTATACAGAGTTGCTTGCATGTAATAAATCCCTGCTCTTTTTTTGCCTTGTACTAATTTGTTCTTATGATCATATCCTTTAATTACTAACTAAAGACTGATGCTTACTATTGCTTACAATAATTTCAACTGGTGACAGAATATGTATTTTTTTTCATGAAGGATAGTTATGTTGGTGTAATAAAAAAAGCAAGATCATTTTTAATTAACAGGACACTAGCCTATTGATTTTTAAGGTTGCCATATATTGGACAAACTGAACACTAGGGAGATTTGTGAGGTTTATCAAAGATTCTTTTAGAATATATGTTAACATTTTTGGTCCACGACGTATCTTTAAACTTAGCTAGTTAAAAAAGCAAATCACATAAAATAAAAAAAAGCAAATCATGCAAATCTGCAACAGGTTTTAGCCATAGAGATAATGTAAAATAGTCATCTGTTATCAGCAGACTGGAATCTAATAATTTTGTATTAGTCATAACCTAGTTGTTTTATTAACTGCACACAAAAATAAATCCACTGACTCAACAGTCATCTTTAAATCACAATGCAATAATTCCAATAAACCTGCTCACAGCAAAAAGAAAACTCTCTTAATTTCCTTTTGTAACAATGATCCAGAGAGAGGGTTAGGACAGTGAGGGAACGCTATTCTGAGTTCTTTTATGCCCCAGAACCAGACATTAAATCACTGCCAATACTCAAGTAGCTTTCAGACTCAGCCTAAGAGAACAATACAGGGTTTGCATTCAAGCAGGGATTTTGAAAGCTTTCTGACGCTTTACTAGTATTTAATCTGTTTAAACTCAGATCGACAGGAGTACTTTAGGAGTAGGACAGAAAGGAGAGAAATGGTCTTGCCACTGGCCAGGTGTCATATTTCCTTGCTGGTATTCCAGATGGACAGAAAGAGGTGTAGGCTGTAATGAGATACACTGATCAAAATCTGAGCTTTAGAAGATGAGCATTTAATAATGGTACTCCCAATGGACTTGCTGAAATTAAGTACTCAAAATACAGGGCTCTCCGTTCATGAACCAACAGCATGTCTTTAAGGGGTTGGATGGATTCTTTAGCTATGCATATGTAACTTCCAACAAAGGCAAGTGATTTCATGGTCAGGCTCCTAAGGGTCTCTTAATGCCATGCTTC
The DNA here is from genome assembly GCF_030867095.1 of Alligator mississippiensis. NCBI lineage: Eukaryota > Metazoa > Chordata > Crocodylia > Alligatoridae > Alligator > Alligator mississippiensis. The sequence continues at coordinate 10,569,457 of NC_081833.1, read as the reverse complement.
CAGGATAACTTAGAAACCTTGCTGGATCTCACAGTACCATTTCCAGAGACAGACTGGGCTGCAAACTAGCTGTTTAGCTCCACACAAAAATACCTCGACCTCCTGCACTGGAGTGAAGACTGGAGGAGAAAGGAAAATATCCTTTTCACACAAAACATTCAGTTAAAGGCAACATGGTCAAAAAGTCACATCATCACTTTTCTTTCGAGATGGTGGGTGGGAGATAAATAACCCTTCATGCTCAAACACTGCTTTTCTTGATTTAAAAAAAAGTGCTTCAGCAGCAGCTCTAGAACTCTGGTTATCCTTCTCAGCAGCACAGTGAAGAAAGAGATCTCGGAGTCGTTGTCGACACCATCCACGATGAATGCAAGTTGTCAATGTGATGAAGTAATTAGAAGAGCTAACGGCAATTTTGTCATGCATTAGTAGGTGCATCGCGGACAGGTGCAGGGAGGTGATGTTCCCCCTCCATGTGGCACTGGTCAGGCTGCAGCTAGAGTAGTGTGTCCAATTCTGGGTGCTGCAATTCAGGAAGGATGTGGACAACCTTGAGAAGGTCCAGAGGAGGGCCAGTCATATGGTTAGGGGCCTGCAGGGAAGGCCCTATGAGATAAGGCTGAGGGACCTGGACCATTTCAGCCTCTGCAAGAGAAGGCTGGAGGGGAAGGGGGGGGGGGGGGAGGAGGAAGAATGATCTTGTGGCAGCATACAAATTCACCGGGGGGGGGAGGAGGGCAGCAGGGAATAGGAGACATTCTGTTTCCCAGAGCACCTCTTGGAATAACCAGAAACAACGGCCACCAGCTGATAGAGAGCAGAGTTAGGTTGAACATTGGAAAGAACTTCTGCATGGTTAGAGTTGCCAGAATCTGGAACAGGCTTCCAAGGGTGGTGCTGCTCTCCCCTACCTTGGGGGTCTTCAAGAGGTGACTGGACAAGCACCTGGCTGGGGTCACCTGACGCCAGCACTTTTTCCTGCCACTGGCAGGGGGTCAGACTCCATGATCCTTTGAGGTCCCTTCTGAGCCTAGCATCTATGAATTTATGAAACCACAGGCAAGCAATATGTGAGCAACCCTGAAACCTGGAGATGCCTCTCCTACACAAAAGTGATAAAGTGACATTCAAGCTAAAAAATTAACATCAGCACCCTATTTCCATAAAAAGAGTAACAAGAATTCTACACTAAAATTTCTGATACTGTGGAACAGCTTATGTCTTGTATGTGAACTCCATTAAAATTAACATAGCGAGACAAGTTTTTTCCTGCAATATTAATCACTCTGGTATAAAGGAATTACTCTTTACTCACCTCTACACTATAGGAATTCTCCTCAATTTTCTCCGCTTCTGCTTCTGCCAGGGGGTTCTTCAGGGTCTGCAAGAACAACGCCGCCTTCCTTTTGCGTTCTGCCTGAAGCTGCTTTTCTTTCGATTCCTTGGAGGCCTGGGCAAGCTTCTCCCTCGCCGCAGCTGCCAGTCTGTCCTCTAATTTTTGCTTTGCTGGGAAGCACATACACAAAATGCATCAAGTTTACAAGCGTATTTGTGTTAAACTTTTGGTTTGCAAAAGGATTTACGGGTACATAATTACAGAACTCTAGGTAGTGATAGCCTACAGACTGGCGAGAGGTTTCTTGTTCATTTATGTTAAATGGATGAATGCAGATATAATCACTTCCCCAATTTTAACAGAGGTATCCCAGGGAGAGAAGACATGCTCTCCTTTCCTCCTTCCCCCAATTCCTGCTCAGACCTACAGGATTACACTGTTCCTGAGAACGATGTCTTGCATTGGATTTGTTTTTTCCCAAGAATTCAATTCCATTTTCGCTACTTCATTTCCAGTCCTGCAGTATCCCTAACACCACAGCCACAATCCTGGTTACTCTCTACTTTAGAACTTGATCCTGGAGAATAATTTGTCTGCAGCATTACAAGAATGACTACCTTTAAATATTAGCCAGATATACATGCTCGTAAATTAGCTGTACTAATAATGTGAGTTTTGAATTCCACTTCTAACAGTATACAAATTCCTCTCAGTAACTATAAATGTACCATAATTTTCCTCTTGAATGTGTTGTTTCTAATCAAGTTTACATTCCTAAACTACAAAAATAAATAACAACATTTTTATCTAGCATAAGTATTTATACAATAATCACTTGTCTACATAAGATATTTGTCAAATTTAGGCCTCAAGACAAGCTAAATTATTTCAACTCTGTGGAGTATTCTGTTAAGTTTCCAATACCAATGAACATACATAAAAAGCTAATTTCTAATATTTAAACATCTAAACAAAGTCATTATGCAAAACTGCTTGACCAAAAATACCCGAGGTAAGGCCGTAAACAAACATTCCTTAAACAAAATCTCATTAGCACACAGAATGCTAGAAATTAATGTATGCAAATACTGTTTTCCGTTTGAAATTTCAAAATTAAAGTTCCTAAATATTAATTCAACCTGTACCCCTCTCTCTTCACTATCAACCTAAATGGGATATGTATGCATATTTTATTTTGATATTGATCTTTTTTCAGGTTAAATGAATGCTCTGGAACATTAATTTAGAAATTTCAAATGGAACAGTGTGCTCTGAATTCGCACACATGCACATGTTCACAGCTTTTACTTCACCAATGAGTGAATTCAAAGTATAATACATACTATACATCTTTGAATGTATAACTGGCATAAGCAATTCAATAGATGTTGCATTCTGGCAATTTCAGCCAATAAAGGAAAAGCAAATGGGGTCAAGATGTATACACGTATATATATACCTTGTATATATGTACCTGACATGGAAAAGACTTTACATACACTTAACATTGAAGAGGGTAGATGGAAAAATATTAGTTACTAATTCACGGAATGGTACGTAAGCAGTGATTTTCCTCCTGTCCTCTGGGACCTTGCCTGTCATCCAGAAGTGGGCAAATAGTATTGCCAACAGCTTTGAAATTCTTTTAGCTGGTTCCTCACGTCTAGCTGACTTAAATAAAGGAGGCATCTGAGAACTTTTATGATCTGCATCCCTTCCTTCCCTCTTTCTGTTTCTATGAATCTTGACGGTCACCTGGGTATACGTGAAAACTAAGTAGGCATCAAACAGCTCTGCCTTCTTTGCGTCTTCCTTTAATAGCTCACCTTTGCTAGTGAGTGATGTTCCAGTTAAAATGCCTGCCTTTCCCAGAATCCCTTCTTGATGCCCTTCACGTCCCTTGCCAACTCTTAACTCATTTTCCATCTCTGCTTTCCTGAATCTGTTCTTATATGTTCATATTATTCCTTTGTATGCTTCCTTAGTGACATGTCCTTCTCTTTGTGGTCTACACTAGTGGTTTTCAACCCATGGTCCATGAACCCCTAGGGGATCTGCAAACTATATTTAAGGGTTTTGTGAAAGATGACTATGATCAATCAAAAGTATGTGAATACCCATACATGCAATTCAAAAGGGGTCTGCACCGCCATTCAAAAATCTTCAGGGGTCTGCAAATGAAAAAAGGTTGAAAGCCATTGGTTTATACACATCTCTTTTTCAGAACGCTAAAATGCTACTTTTTCAGCAACATTGGCCTCCTGCAGTGCTTTTACACTGAAACAGCTTGACATTGCAATATGGACATTGCACCTCCAATATTATGTCCATTAGATACCACCATATCTTCCTTTTTTTAGTTTGCTCTTCCTTCTGCACCTACATACTTTCTTTCCAAATTGGCTGAAGTTCTGCCTTTCTGAAGTCCTGTATCCTTGTTTTGTTATTCTCATGCATTACTTTCTAAATTGCACAAAGATTTTCAAAAAGGCATAGTCCTTTCCCAGTACAGACTAGGCTGTCTTCCAATAAGCAGATGAATTCCTTCGTTCTAAAGGAGCAAGGCTTTAAGGGAGAAAAATGAAAGACAACAGGCAGATTTGTTGGCCATGGCAGAAGTCAGAGGTAACTTTAGGTAAAAATTTGAGCTAAGTCTTCAAGGGAAGTTGTCTAGATGGAAAACATTAGGGTGAGATTCACAACAATGACTTGGATCTCACCTATCTTTCTCACCAAACTGATGGTTAGCAAGGAAGCTAGCAAGAGAGATGGGTGGAGTAGCAAATACATTGGCATGGATGCTGCAAATGCTAGGATCTGGTCTCTCAGTGGACCAATTTCAGGGCTGACAGATGGAAGGCCAATGGTCAACTTTCCAGCCAGAAGGTGGCAGGCTGAGATGGCAGCCAGATGCACCTTAACTGAGCGGAAAAATAGGTTCCTGTACTTCACTTCTAGCTGGCTATCCAAGATGGCTAATAGATACAACTCTTCACAAGGACAATGCTGCTTAAATCTTGGTAAAGTCTTATGGATAGACAATGGAGGAGAAACGGGACACAAAGAGGCCTGGTTGAGGTTAGGGAGATTAAGCAAAGGTAAAACAACTAAAAAAATTTACCCAAAACACGGGATAAAAATAAAAGCAGCAGAAAGGTAGATGTTTTTGAAATGCTGCGTGTTGAACACAATCAAAAAGGGACTGTAGAAGCTCCATGTAGGGTCAAATCTAGTTCCACCTAGCTGAGGGGAACTAAGGAGCTGAAAGCATGTACCACCCTTTATGTTGTTGGTGTGCAGCATTAGGAGAGACAGGGTATACATGTTCTGCATAGGTCTTGCCAAAACAAAGCTACAAAAGTTCAATGCTACAAAAGTTCAAATACTTGAGGTATATTTGTTCAGCCACTGGGAATGTGGTTATAGACAAGCACTCCAAAGAGAAGCAGCTGACCTTGATATTTCTAACTTCAGGAACAAATCTTGAAAGTTTTTTCAATTAAACCAACGCCATTATAAACACTGGCAGAGTCAAAAGAACCTAATCTTTTCAAGCAGAGATACTTGGCTTACTAATCATCATCATAATAACAACAATAAACTACAAATCATCCAAGCACCATTCAAGATAAATTCAATATTGGCCAAGACTTGATGGAGCCCTTCAGCAACCTTAGCTACTAGCACTAAATGTTACTCCATTCTTTTAGGACAGTTTTTAAAATCTGTGCTTGTTCTACCTGATGGCTGGTAAATTACTTTGTTTCCAGATAAAAACCTTTTCAATGAGACTGAAACGGGATGTTTCAAATTAGAAAAGCTTTCCCTCCTCCTCCTTCCCCTACCCGAATAACCCCAGCTCCAATTTAGTTGTCCTAAATGCCTTTTCCCAAACGCATATTAGTTTCCCATAAAAATCCTCTGCTGGCCAGAGACCAAGTAAGAGATGTCAGATGCAACAGGCATTTAACTTCAGTTGCGGAGGGGAGCCGAAAAGTTTCCTAACTGAAATTAAGTTATACATTTGACTACAGAATTGACACAGTTGCTAAGACCTGCTAAAGATTACTGAGCAACTGCGTAAGAACTCTTACTTACCACCTGCAGAAAAGCCAAATGCTTCTAGAGGACTGGGGTTTTGATTAAAAAAAAAAAAGGAAAGCAGTTATGCTTCCATTATGAATAATGACTATAGCACCCTGGTCAAACCATTAACTTTTGGTGGAAAAAAAAATCTGCTTCAATAAAAATGCATTCTGGATAGTTATTCATAAACCACATATCACTGAACTAAGGAGACGTGTAATGCAATTTCTATTGCCACTGGACTGTATGAGATTGGACTACTAAATTTCTCCATTTCATAGTACAGATTTTATATGAATATTGCTATATCAGCTATTTCTGTCTCAAAATATAAAAATCACACATTTTGAACTTTGACCAAATTAAATCCACTGGGTTAAAAAAAACCCAACACGTTACTTTCTATCATCTGCAAGACACTATTTAGATATCTTAAAACAGTAATTCACATTCAGGTTTAAAAAGTCTCACTGAAAATCTACTTTCTGATCTGGTATTTAACCAGCACAAGGTTTGAAAACATAATCAACTGCTTCAAATAAAATTTCATTACAAATTACTTAGTGATTTTTCTTGTAAAATTCTTAATCTCAAGAAACTAATAATAGTAGCTGGGGATATCCATGAAGGATGATCATATTTCTTTAAATTGAGACTGCTCCTCCTTTCAAGAGAGTAACCCCTTAAACTAATTAGTTTAGTAAGATTAGCAAATTGTACTTTAATTTTATTAAAAAGACTGGAAAAGAAGAACTTTTACACACCTGCAGCCACTAAAAGATAATTCATCCTTTAACTACTAGATTCAGGAACCTGACACTTCAAATATACTCACCTCAAGAGATTTCTCAGATAAGTGATTCTACTGAAAAACATTTTTTCCTCCCCCCAAACCCACTTGTGAGTCTAATCTTTGCACCTCAGTGACACAGTAAGAGAACATGTACAGGTCAAGACCAAGGTAATAAATCACATATTATAACTTCAAATGTTATTTAAGTTGACCTCAGCCCTCTAACATATTATTAAACGTAACCATTATTCCTTCTTCTCCCCCTTCTCTTCAAGTTCCACTTCTTGTGTTTCTCATTTATGTTATAAATTCGGTGGAGCCAGAACTGTAATTTTTTACTTCACTAGAGCATTATGTAAAACCATAGTGTATTTCAGACTAGAGATAACACATCGGTAAGACCCTATTTTCGCTCTGTTTTGTTTTTTAAACTTACTGTGGAAATCATCAATTATTTCAGGAAATTGCACTAAACAATTATTTGTATTTTCTCGCATACTGCATGCCCCCAGTTCAGACACGTGAATTACTTGGGGAAGGCAGAATGAGGAAAACTGATTTTTTGTCATGGTTGAGTTCCAACGACAGAGGCAGAGGACACCTGTGCAGCATCAGCAAAAGCTGAAGTTCAAGTTTCCTCACAGCCGCTGCCAAATTGGCAGCAGCTTTTGGCACAGCAACCATCGCAGCTGCCATCCATGATTCCACTGCTCCATTCTGGTGCGGAAAAGCAGCTTCCCTGCTTAATATAAACAATCCAATTTTGATGGACTAATTTTTGGGAAAAGGTGTGCATGGTTGGCAAGTAAGTGCACCACTCTTTACGGGCAATTAATTTGATTTTATGCTCCTTACCTCCGCATTTTTTTATATAGAGGCTGGAAGTACATAAATGAACTCTCACATGAAAACAAACAAACAAATATGCACATTAAAGTTGGGTTGGATGCAAATCCAGTGAAAATCTTCACTAATGTCAGAAAATCATCAGCGTTTAAGTCTGTATTTATAGTGACAATATCACAAATAATACCGACTTAACAAGGGCATCACCACAAAAATTCTTAACTTTTTCTACCTTAATTCTAAATCTTAATTCCTATTCATGATTAGCTTGCTTTAAGATTTGCTGGGTTTCAAAAAAAAAAATAAATGCTGGAGCCTTCCATTATTTCCAAAGTTGCAGTAAATGTTTTCAAATCATTGTCACAACAGGCTTTTGCTTAAACTTTGGACCATGCACACAAATTGCCCAAATTCAAATAAGCTTGGTGAGGATTATCTAAAGGCTTTCTGAATTTTTTTTATGAGTATTTCAGGTTAGAGATAAGGTATTAGTGAGACGCATTTCCTTTTTTGCATAGAATAATGAAAGCAGACCTCTGCTCTAGTGGAAGGATTAAACTAGAAACTGCTTACACTGTAGGCTTTTGGCACAGGGAATGTACCCCCCCCCACCTCTTATGCTGCAAATAAATAAATAAACAAACAAAAAAGCAGCAAATTGCTCCTTTCCTACTTAGACTGTGTGGCCTTTTCTACAGTGCACTGATGCAGCGGTGTAGCGATTTAGCCGATACGTGGACTGGTAAGTAAACAAACAAGCTGTTTTTCACAGGGACAGCTATGAAGATGAAGGCAATACAGCAATATCACGTTCCACACTGGCAAACCACAAAGCAGTTCTGAGTCCATGTCGATGGCACTGCACACCTAAGAGCAGCTTCATCGAAGTGAATGCGTGCAACTGAGTGCTGTCACTAACCCAGGGTTCAACACTTTGAATTCATGATGCAAGGCATCAATCTCTCCCTCAAAAGGATTGAGCATAAACCACAAAAAGGGTATAAATGACTTTTCTTAACAGGGGGACAAATTCCACCTGCAAGTGCCCAACGCACTGACTTTCACAAACACGTATCTGAAAGTAAATGTCAGACCAAGGTCTTAACTGTTTGCTGCTAATATTTTCAAATGCAAAGGTGTCTATTTTTATGTGTCTCCAGTAAATGAACTGGGTGGGTCTGAAGTCCCTATCTTTGCCTAAGAAATGACATCTGGATAGCTCAGTTATGACAGCCCAGCTTCACGTTTTATTATCCAAGTAGGAACTCTTCCTTAGCACAACCTCAAATGTATACAAATTTAAGCAGAGATAACTTTTAATGGTTATGCATTGACTTGACCTGATATAAATTCCTCAGAACTTTTCCCAAAGAAATACATAACTTTGTAAAACACTGCTGGGTCCTATAAATCTAGCTTACTCAACCCAAGTCAAATTTAAGACCTCATTTTTTGGAAAAAGTTTAGCACTTATGTGGGCTGTGTATAGAAAGGAGAGAGGAATCAAATACTATCAATGCAATACAGCAAGTTAAAAATAATTTCTGCATTGCTTTCTGCTAAATTTAAAGTAGGAAAAACCCCCCTGAAAATATGGTCATATTGTTACTTAAGGACTTTGGAGAAAGCCCTGCCATATACACATGTCCATACAGTACTAGCAAGAGACTTTTGAAATTAGCTTCACATTTGCAAGGCTCGAGTGTAAAAGCTTCTATCTATATCTCAAAACAAGTATGGATTACATTTAAAGAAGATAACATTAATGAAGATAACTCAACTTGCCTTTATATATTCAAGGGTAAGTGACAATCCAGAATTGGAGTAGTAATTAAAACTGCATTTGTTAATTATGAGATTACAAAATAAAAAATGCTCAATATTTACTGCAGAAACTAAGCTGCTTAATCAATATACGGTAACAGATTTTGAAAAACGTTTTCCTAGGTTGTAAATCCATTTTGAAGTCCTAAAATACACCACTTCTGAGACCTTTTCCTCAGATCAAAACCTAATTACACTTTGTGGGAAGAAGCAAGCCAATGAGCAAAATTCAGTCCTATACGTGGAAAAAAGCCTTCAAATCCATGAAAAGGAACTATGTTTCAATATATGTATATTAAAATTGATGGCTGGTTTTCAATTAAAATAAAAAGCACTCCAAATAAAGATAGATTAGACTACTTTAGATCACCACATACTTTCAAAAGATGCAAGATGCACTGAAATGGGATGATTAAACAGAATCAAATGCTATATGTACAACAGGAAATGAGAATATTAAATATATTTTAAACACCCTGAACCACAACTCGTGACGGGACTATTTATTTAAATGCAACAGGCTTGTACCAGAAGCTAGAGACTGAGCTAACTGCAATCAAATTCTAGGGTCTCTCTTACAGTGTGTGTCCTGGTTCAAGGTAGATCGTTCTGAAATACTGTTTCTGTTACATTTTTATAATGGAAGCTGCAGAATAAAGAACACCTGTCCTAGTCTAAGTGTTCAACATCCATAAAAAAAGAAAAAGAAAAACCCTTCTCACCCCTTCACCCATCATTTCCCTAGACTTCTTTCTATTCTGTGTATAAATGCAGGTTCTCTCCAGCTTACCCAAAACGTTCATCTGTTGCTATAAACATTATCTAAAATTAACTACATGATTAAAGAAAGACACTGAAGTGGTTTCATTTGCTTGTGTCATTAACAGCACCTTGTTGAGTCATTTTGTTTCCAGTTTTCTGCACTGCGCGTGCAAAGAGAATGAGTATTTTCTTTTGAAGGTTGTATGGTTCTTCTGTGATACACAAAACATTTACATCATTTTTTAAATAAACGTGTTCCACGTTCATATTTACTGGTTACTATATCAACCATGTAGTATTTGGGACAGTTATGCATCACTGCAGTAGAGTCCTTGCATCTGATTAATCCAAAAGGATATGTTATTCAGTCATACTTGAAAAATATTTGTAGGCAGCAATATTCATTTACAAGATAAAAAATGATGACCATGAATATTGCACATGAATGGAAAAGCAACATTAAAGCAAAGATTTGGACATAAACTACATCAGAGACAGCCAAATCTGCAGCGGGGCGGGGGCAGCCTCTGTCTGTGGCTAGTGGCAGATGGGGGAGGGGATAGGCAGCACGGGTAGATAGGGGACTGAGCAGAAAGCAGAGCAGCAGATCAGACAGGGGAAGCAGATTGGAGTGGCGCTAGGAGAGGATGTGGGGCTCATCTGTGGCACATCTGGAGGTTCATCAACTTCTTCACTAGCAAATGCTACTGACATCTTCACACTCATGAAGTTAATCTCCACTGTGAAATGTACGTCAAGGTGTGCAATCCCTTTAAATGATCACTTCATTCAAATCCTCACCCTCCCACACTCTCAATCTCTAAATAGAGCAATACGTGGAAAAAGCAACAGCCTTTTCACAAAAACGTTACTGTTAACAGTGCACTGCCATTACATGCTGCCCGCAAGATACGGGGATGCTGTGCGACTGGAAGACAGCTTGAAGCACATTTGTTCTGTAGAGAAATTCTAGTAAGAGACTCATCTGTTTTTTGCCCATTAACAGAGCCAGAAAACTACAAGCTGTACATTTTACTCAGGGGTTCCAATCAGAAAAAATAAAAGGACGATGGCACATTAAGGAATTCGGCTGCAGCATATTGGGTTGTTGCTGGTAGGGCTACTGGCTTGATTGATTTTAACCTAAGTTGCCAATAGCAACCTGTGGGAACTCCGTTTATGTGAGCGAATTGGCAGAGAATTGAAGAAAACTGTGATTCAGGACATTTAATAAAAAGGTATAGTTAAGATACAAAACCAGCCAAACAGAGATCTCTTTTTTTTTGTAACAGTTTTGCTCTCTCAAGGATTCAGAGTACTTTAGGCAACACGTTTCAAGGAGGTTAAGTATACCTTGTTTTGCTTCCAGCTCTTCTGGGGTAAGTTGAGGTTTCTTCTCTTCAACAGCAGGGCAAGGAGTGGCAAGTGTTGGGTTATTGCTTGAAACAGTATTCGCGTTCTCTTGGCCTTCCTTGCCCTCTTCCTCCTCCTCATCACTGTCGTCATCTAATTTCACACGGTTCTTCTCCAAGGGAAGGAGGTCATTTTCTTTGGCCTTGATTGCAAAGCTTATTGGAGCAAATGATGCTGTGGAATAAAAGAGTAACACTTTTATGCACCATTAAGACAACTGCAAAAAAGGTGCCCAAGTTTTTCTGCTTCATCCATTATTCTCCCAGATTAAATGCTGAAAAAATGAACCACATGAATGGCTCATCAGTACAATACTCCTTGCAAACATAATGCACTCTTAATAGTGCATACTACTTTGTGGGAAGAGAAATGACTGAAACTGAACGCTTATTTCCTTACATAATTTTTCTTTCAGTGGAAATTTGTTTTTCATCACAAGAATTTCCAGCTTAGTCTTTTAGTCTTTTCAAATATATCCTAACTACTACTTTAACAGTTGCTTTACGCCTTCTCAGAGATCCATTCAGTTTTCAGTATTCATCATAGTGTTAAGAAGAACCAAAGGTTTAATAGTCTATACAAAATAATAACAACATTCAAATGTTCCTCTGAAGTTTGAGTACTCAAGACTTAGAGATTTTGATGTTTTCTCCTTTTACAAACTTCTGTTTTACTGAACCAAAGTCTAAACTCATTTACATGTTGTGTGCTAGAGCTGAAACCTCCCCCCGGTACTCATGTAATGTGCTACCTAGAATGGTAGAAACATCTAGAGTTGTACTTCTACGCTGTGCATTTCAACTGCAACACCTTAGCTGTGAGGCGTAAAAAATACATTAGTCCTCCTTTTGCTCCAGACTGTTTGACATCTTAAAAAATGAAGCAAGCAAGTAGCCACTAGGTTTCAATGTCAATAAAATAGTTTGTAGAAGACATAAGCTACATTTTACCACTGCTAATTAATCTACCTTAAAGTTCAATGGCAAGAGTCAGTGATTTAGCATTTATCTGCCAACTGCTAGGCTACCTTTTCTGACCTGGTGCAGATTTTGATAAGCACAGTTACCCAGTGGAGCAACATAAAAACAGGTTTTTAACTCCTGCAATTTCCAAACTAAATAGAGGAAAAAAGCAAACTAAAAATAACAAGAAATTTTCAGGTGCTCAGGTCTGCTATATCACAGCAGATGTGGGGTTTCTACTTATCTAATAAATAAAACGCATTAGATAAAAAATAAATACTGTTTTTACAAAATAAAACGATAGAAGCTTAAAATGCTCCCTATCATATGCAAGAATTTCACTCCAGAATTAATCAATGTGCTGGTACTGATACTTATTTAAATGACTCTGACACCCACTTGCCAGATTCAGATAGCATCAACATCGGATTTTAAAGAAGCCCCTGACTTCAAAAATGCAATCTGACCTTTCTGTGATTTGAACTAAGTCCTCAGGGGACGATGCACTGTGTGGTAGTTAATCTTGTGGGGCTTTTGGCAAGGCCTTAGATCAGTGGTTTTTAACCTTTTCTCATTTGCAGAGCCCTAAAAAATGTCAAATGAAGGTGAAGACCCCTTTGGAAATCTCGAATGGAGGTGTGGATCACGCTGAATTGTAAGTGTAGGTATTCACATACTTTTGATTGATCATAAGTCATCTTTCGTGGACCCCTTAGACAGTTTGCAGACCACCCAGGGGTCTGCGGACCACTGGTTGAAAGCCACTGCCTTAGACAGAACTCATCTTCCTCTGAAGGACTAAAAAATTCAAGTCACAGAAAGGTCAATTTGTATATAATTTTCAAGCAGTAAAAGTTATGATTTAAGGTTCTTAACAAAACCCATTTTGTAACATTTTTAATTCAAGTGCTTAGCTGTATTACTTCAGCATTCAACGTTTTTTATAAGAAATGTCCAACAGGCATCATTCAGGAAGAGATAAATACCAAAAAAGCAGCTTCCAGATGAGACTGGAATACACCTTAAAAAGCCACAGAAACAACACCCCCCACTCCTGCAGCCTGCAAGAGTGGGAGCTACAAAGGTGCAGCAGAACAAAAATGTCCTTATACAGCACTTAACGTTAGTCATTTCCAATCCTCCGCACTCTTTTCACCAGGTTGCTACGTTAGGCATGCACACAGCCTCTGCTAGCTCACTGTGCAGCAAGTCATTAACCTGATCGAATCAAAATGCATTTTAAATGATGGCTCAAAGACACCTCTTCTTTCACAAGGGCTCTCTTTCATGTTTAAAGTTTCTGCTTTTTACTTCTAGTTTATTCCTGTCTTCCTCCCTCTCCTCCACTAATTCAATACTAGCTGGAATGTTTCACCCCTCCAGCCCCCCCTCGCTCGAGCTTACAAAATGCTTTCATTTGAGCACAGACCAGAATTGGAGCATTCTAGCTCAAGCATGAAAATGTCATAAAGTTATGAGCAGCAGAACACAAATGGAAACAATTACACAGCTTAGCTACCATATTTCTTCTGCATACAACATACCCCCATACAAAACATGTAACTTATGCTTGAAAGGCAGAATGTAAAAAACAGTTAGGAACACAGAGCATGCAGGAAGTATGGCATCCCAGAACAGTCTGGGTAAGGCAGTAGGCAGCAAGATCCTCCTGGTGTCACACCAGGGATGCCACTCTTCCTGGACACAATATTTCTAGGAGCACTTACTCTAGATCCACAAGGTTAGGACCCGAGACCCTTGCAAGGGTGGTAGCAAGACTGTCCGCTCTTTTCTTTCAGTACTTCTTCATATAAGTTCCTGTAAATAAAGTGTGTTTCCACATCACGAGCCTCATCAAGATGCTACCAGGAGCTCACTTGCTACTTCAGGCATAGTGCTCAACCGATGCATCTCAAGCAAAACTAAGGACGTTATTCTCCTGCTCTACTTGGCATTGGTGAGGTTGAAGCCAGAGCACTGCATCCACTTCTGGGCGCCACACTTCAAGGATGTGGAGAAGCTTGAGAGAGCCCATAGAAGAGCCACTCGTACGATTAGAGGCCTGAAGAGCAAGCCATATGAGGAAAGGGTGACAGGTATGGGACTGTTCAGCTTAGAAAAGAGAAGTCTTTGGGGGATTTGGTGGCAGCTTCCAAATATATCAGGGGAGAGCATCAGGGGTAGGCGAACAACTATTCACCAAAGTGCCCCAGGGGAAAACCAGGAGCAACAGTCAAACTCCTAAAAGAAGCTTTCAGACTGGATACAAGGAAAAACTTCTTTCAAGGTTTGCGTGACCAGACTCCCAGCGGGGGTGGTGCAGGCACCTACCCTGGAGATCTTCAAAAGAAGACTGGCCGCACACTGTGCTGGGGTTATCTGACCCCAGCAGTCTTTCCTGCCCGGAGTGGGGGGGGGCTGCACCCAATGATCTAACGAGATCCCTTCCAGCCCTACACGTCTGTAAATAGCTATGGCTTTGAGAGGATTAACACGAGACTCTACCCCTTCAGCTTGCTCAGTCATCTTGGTAGTTAAGTGCCATGCACAATGTTTCCAAGCTAGCTTCTTTTCCAGCATAGAAGAAAGTGTCCTCACTTAAGACATATGCCAATTTTGGAGACCAAAACTGTTGTGGAAAAGGTGCGTATTATACACGAGAAGATATGGTATAGGCGACAGCCATTAATTCTGTAATTAAACGTATATTTATGTGCTTGTTCCTGCTTTGTTTCCATGATTTTGTTTTTAAATCCCAAACTCCCAAGTTTGCTTTTAAGAATGTACATTAAGTGCCGTTCACAGTTTCCTCTCCACAGTGAATTTCTCTCTCTCACGGAAATTCCTTCTTTCCCCCATATGCTTTCTATCCTTTTATACAGGCTGTCTCCTGACAAGAGTTTGGAGAAACTTCTTCCCCCTAAATCTGATAGTTTGCTCAGTAGGAGGATTTGTCTGGCTCATATGTGAGACTTATCTTTTTTAATCTATATGAACATGAATTACTTGGTGGAATTAATTATATTCAGTATAGCAGAATTAAATGCAAGGAATTAAATGTACTTTCCCCCACATACAAGATTTCTTAACTTGCCTTCCACTAGCGAGAGCCTTGCTGGTCAGCTCTAAACTTTCAAAGAAAACCTTGCGTGTCAAAGAAAAGGATATCTGAACACAAGGCACAGATAAAAAAGGTATGTTTCATTTAAGTCAACTCCACTTTTGTTAACAGGCTTTTCTAAAATAACAATAAGCATGGTTGGCAGATAACTGCATGTCTACCTGCGCTAATCATTCATCCACAAAGTTTCCAGCTGTGAAAAGTTCTGAAGTGCATAGCCTTCTGGAAGAATAGAGACGTTCGTATCTTATAATTGTTTCTGTCTACAAAAATATGATTTCTGAGCGGAGGGAGCAGTGGCAGTTCTAATCACCCGTCTCAAGCAGCAGCAGCCAACTATCATCCAGGTGCTCTAGAAGGCAAGCTATTGCCACCTTTTTCCTTTCAAAACTGTCTTTTATATGCATACCTTAACAAATTGCTCATTTCAAAACCTGAACTGCAAGTTTTAAAATGTATACACCAAAGTGTACAGGAAACAGGCTTAGAAACAGATATGGTTCCTAGAATTGTAAATTAGACACATTAGAACAATGGTTATCTCCAAACTTTTCATATTACCGACTAACCTTGACATTTAATTTTTGGTCTGAGAAAGGATTGGAGAGAAAAAAAATCATTACGGATTCCAAGCCTACCTTACAGCTAATTCAGGCTGCCAAAAAAAAAAAAGAGTAGATTTTTTACCTCATTTGCCAGTAAGAAATAAGTAATGTGAATAAGGTGGACTTAACTTCAGTTACATGCCATCATTTTGGATACAAATTATTTAACATGCCTGGGAGTAGACCTCATTCTTCATTACTGTCTCATCTTTCATTTCCTCAAGAACCACTCTTACCTTCCTGGATCAAATCACAATTTGGAAAGCAAAGCAAGGAAAGACATGATTGGACAATCTGACTGCTACTGTACAGACACCAAACCAGCACCCAAAGGAGGAAAAGCAGCAGCAGCACAGAGCTGAAAGGTGCTTTATTTCTCCAGAGAGAGTTTAAAAAAAATCCTTGTCAAGGCACCAAAGAGCAAATTAGTTATAGGTGGGTTCAGGACATTAAACACTATTTCCTGTAGACTATCAGAGACTTTAATGGTTTAGCATTTGAGAACATCAATTTGAGATCTGACTCTGGAAGAAGAGATGCAGATGCTGAAGACAGAACAAAAATGAAGGTGTAGCAGAAACTGGGTTCCTTGGAAGCCTGATCTAGACAAGACTGTAACTAACCAAACCATCTGAAACAGTTCATGCATCAAACGATCTAGGACTTGTGTCAACTAGACACTAGTTTGCTTTAATTTGCAATGCTTAGACCTATGCTCCAGTGTTTTATTACCCTCCTAGTGAGAAAATTCTTCCCAATATCTAACCTAAACTTCCCTTGTTGCAACTTGAGACCATTGCTCCTTGTTCTGTCATCTGCCACCACTGAGAAGTGTCCAGCTGCATCCTCTTTTGAACCCCCTTCAGGTAGCTGAAGGCTGCTATTAAATCCCACCTCAGTCCTCTCTTCTCTAGACTAAATAAGCTCAGTTCCCAAAGTCTTTCCTCCTAAGCCATGTCCCCCAGCCCCCGAACCATTTTTGATGCCCTCCGCTGGACTCTCTCCAACTTGTCCACATCCTTCCTGTACTGGAGGGCCCCAAACTGGACACAGTACTCCAAATATGGCCTCACCAGCGCCAAATAGAGGGGAAGAAACTCTTCCCTTGACCTGCTGGCAATGCTCCTACTAATGCAGGCTAGTATGCCAGTCACCTTCTTTGCAAAAAGAGCACACTGTTGACTCATATTCAGTTTATTGTCCACTGTAATTCCTAGTTCCTGTTGTGCAGAGATGCTGTTTAGCCAGTCGGTCCTCAGCCTGTACCAGTGCATGGAATTGTCCCATCCTAAGCGCAGGACTTTGCATTTGTACTTATTGAATCTCATTAGATTTCTTTTTGTCCAATCCTCCAATCTGCCCAAATCTCTCTGAATACTAGTCCTACCCTCCAGCATATCTACTACTCCCCCCAGTTTGGTGTTATGTGCAAACTTGCTGAGGGTGCACTCTATGCCATCTTCTAGGTGGATAATGAAGATATTGAACAAAACTGGCCTCAAGACCAATGCCTAGGGCACTCTACTTGATACCAGCTACCAACTAGACAGAGCCATTGATTACTACCCTCTGAGCCCAATGATCCAGTCAGTTTTCTATCCACCTTACAATCTATCCATGTAGCCTTTTTAATGGTAATAAATAAATTACCTTCAAACTCAGTGCAGCTGAACTCTAATATGGCCTCAAGTATATTTCACTACTGTCTTCAAATTGCTATAACTTCATCTAAAATTAAAGCAGATCCTCTTTCCTTCAGCAAGGCTCTGCCTTTTAATAAATGGAAATATAGCAGTAGTGGAATACTGGGTCTTATCATACTTTAGTATTTCAACAAGACCACAGCACTTTCTAAAAGTACTCATCAGACATAGCTAGAATGGAACTTATAAAACTGTAATCCCTGGACAAAAAAGGGCTATAATCAGTTAAAAAATTGAAACGAGAAGAAAGAAAAAAACCAAAACAAACAAGCAAACAAACCCCCGCCCCCAAAAACCCCACCACAACACATGCATGACAAATCTGAGATTTTCTGCTTCCTTAACTACCAGATCACAAACATAAATCAAGCAGAGAGAAGGACAAGAATTAAAGTCTAGCATTTGTTTAAAAAACAAAAGATGCCCATAGATTCATTTATTTGCAAGTTTATTCCATATTTGCAATTTGGCAATATCTAAAAAGTTAAACTTGTGTGCATTCACTAATAGGTAAAGTTATGAAAAAGTCACTTCATTTTACACATCAGTTTTCAATGGCAAGCAATTCTGAAATTAAAATGTTGACATTGAAGTTACTACCCTCTTTGGTTTCCACCTCAAATCTGACATGCCAGAGTAAGACATGAATTAAATTATTCAGTTCGGTACTTTTTGATGTTTCTGACTGCATATACATTTTATTTTAATATATTCTAAGTCTTTTCCTTGCTAATTGTAGATTTGTTTCAAGTACATGCCTACCAAGAACATTTCAGCTTTCAATAGTGATACCAACCTACCTTTCACCAATTTGCCATCACTGATAAGTTTAGTGGCAGGTATGTCTTTTTTAATTGCTGAAGCTCCAGTACCACCAAGCTCAGATGAATCTTCAGAGATATGATCCTCTGGAAGCTGAGATTCACTTGGTGCATCACCAGCAGAATCTGCTGGAACATCTTCTGATGGAGCCACTCCCTTAAAAAAAAAGATTAGGAATATTAATGACTTCAGTTATTTTCTGAAAATAAAAAAAATGAATATATACAAGCTTTAAGGCAACAACTTAACTGAAACATGTCTACACAAAAAAAAAAAAAATAAGCCATGCATTTCGACTATGTGAAAATAGTCAAATGTATTCCACCCAGATCTATTACGTGTAAGCAAATTAGAGATTTCCCACTTCATACAATAATATAACAGAGGTTTTGGGGAGGTTGATTCCTACCACACTCCATTTATTTCCATCCATGCAAACTAAATTTACCTACAGTCATTAAACTATGAGATTGGAAGGTTTTTCTTTTAAAGTAAAACACAAGTTTAGTTTCTAAAACAAAATAAAAAAAAAAAACCACAAACCCTCATGTTTCATTCAAATAAGTGTTTAACATCTTCAACTCTTAGAAATATTGAGCATTTGACAGTGCCAAAAAATAGAAGTGTTTTCACATCTTTATGACAAGAACATATGGCATTCTTTTAAAGGTAAAACAACTGAAGACGAAAAAAAAGTCTTCTGAATTTATGTTTACATTTCAACAATAAAAGATCTGCAAATTCACTTGCCCCTGTATCTGCTAGAGTTAATGACATTAAAATAGAAGTTGGCTTATGGTAAGCAGTTCCATGTGCTAGAGCAGGTATCAGCTTCAGGTGATGTAAGAGTGAAGAAAGTCAGACAGAAAGGAGGCTTGAGATTATTTGCTGAGAATGTGGTTCTTGCAAAATACAAGAATAGAGTAGAACAGAATTAACGGGTTGGACAGAATTTGTGACAAAAGCGAGTTGGTTATGACAATGTCTCAGTGGAACCCAGATAATCTGTGGCCTTTTGGAGACTTGAGTGTAAAGGTCATTTTGAATGTTAATGCTAATAGGGCCTTGTTGGTGGGGAGACGGATTTTGAAGGTCTGCCTCCTTTTAGCAAACAGGAATGTCTGAAAACCTTCTTTCATCTAACTACAAATGTTTCCCTTTCAGTAGAAGTTTAAATGTGTGCACCTTAGATGGCGACTCAAAGACTCAGTTTGCCATCACTGTTTTATCACAGGTGGCATAAGTTCATACATGTAAAAAGTTAAGCAGATGTGAGAACAGTTGCAGGACTCGAGATTAAGTACACATGACACTTGATGGGAGGCCTTCTGTTTTTTCACTATCTGCTCTCTTTATCTCTAATTCTGACCACATCTGGAAAGATGACTGGTTGCTGGATTGAAACAAGTATATGAGGCCTGTGTTCTTTCTTAGATCGTTTTTACTGCTTTTGCTTTTTTTCAAAGCTGCCATTATTTACCTCACTGGCAAATACTTTGGTTAACACCTTAGAGGCTAAAAGCTCTTCTGATTTCCAGTATACTCATGATGGCCAAAGGCATACATCCATCATACTGAGACCAACAATTATTACATGCCAAGCTGATGAATTGAAGAGGAGAGTGGCTAAAAGCCTGACATGGGAGGACTTCTGCATCCCATACTAGCCACAACCTTGCTTGCTCCTACTCTACAACTTTATGAAGTCAGACATAGAAACTAATGGAAGTTACCAAGTTAAATTAGAATGTATTTGTTATTTTACTTTGTAAAAAGAAAACCTTGGAATAAATCTTTCATTCCAACATTAATCCTACAAGAGTGAGAGAACTGAAGAAACAAATGCAGTACTATATACAGCGTGTAATACCAGTTTGATGAAAAGTTTGATTTCAATAAACTGGAATCAGAACTTGTGGTAGAGGTGATATCTTTTATTAGACCAACTAGATTTTTCCAAAAAGAAAAATTATTTAATTGCAAGCTTTAATTACAAGCACCCTTCTTTAGGCATAGGACACAAAATTGTAAAAAGTGGCATTTTCCAATATGAAGAGTTGGATCAGAAAGTTCCCAGCTAGCTCTCTTGTTAAAGTACTTTAAGTGTATCTGTTATCTAAGACTCAACACCCACACAAAATATGCAGGCTCTTTTCTTCAGAGGCTATACTTCTGAAAAACATAAATGTCAATTTTATTACAAAATAATTTACTTTTGCTCACATCTTGTTTAAGTTCTAAGAGTTTAACATTCTCCTGTTGTCTAACTACGAAAACAGTGAGAAACCAAATCAACTTTTTTTATCCTTGTTTCATAAGCCTCTCCCCAATGATACCAGTAGGTGTGGAGGGAAGTAGGGAGGGGGGAAATGACACCAAGAAAATGATAGATCATCTCAACTGTTGTCTGTTTCATGTTATTTAACTTGCTAGAATAGCAGCCAAAGGCTTTACCATGCCTGTATCCTCTGAATATCACTTTCAAAATGGCAATTTACTAACTTTCATTGGTTGCTGCTTCTCTAATTTGGTCAAGAACATTTGCAACCAAAGTCTGTTGTTAAAATAACAGTCTACAAACATGATTCATGACATTATAATGAAGCATTCTTCTCTTGTAAAATGTACATCATAATATAACAGAAGGATACAAAACACACATTTCAAAACCACCTACTCTTTCGAGAAGTGAAACACTTGTGATAATTCAAGTTTTCACTGGATAATAAATCATATTTGCTAAGGAAGAAAAACAAACACTTTTTTTTTTTTTTTTTAGAAGACAACAGACGTGTATTTCCCCAGTTAGGCAAACTGCAACTGAATGTTTTTTCAAATGCCTATTATAGTGCAGCAAATTCTTTTTTATTCTAGCAAGTACAGTTACCACAAAGTAAAATTTCTCCACTGCATTCAGAGAGAATTATTTAGTAGCATAAACTATGTTTGCATGTCTTAATTGTGAGATTTTACTCCTTTTGTTCCTTTTCAAAACTTATATACTTTAAACACATTCCCAAGTTTATTCACGCACAATTTTGCATGGATGATAACCTAGCATATCACACTGGTTACACATCTAATCCTCATTGCATACTGCTGGATACTCTGTCTTTTTAATAGAAACTACTGGAAAAGATTAGTATCCACAGAGCTGGAAATCTGCCAGCAATTTCAAAAGAGTAGTTTGACTAGTTGCTGATAATAATGATGCTACTGCCGGCAGCACTGGTAGTAACAACCACACTTAAAAACCCTTTTTGTTTTTTGCTTAATTTATAAAGTAAATTTATACAGCTTTAATCAATTTTAATGCATTGTTATTGTGGCTCAGACTAATACAACCTGCAAAAGCAGGCAAATTTGAAGGAAAGAGCGTTTTGCTATTCCTAATTCATTCTGCACATATTAATTATAAAATTAAATATGTACATTCATAAATTACACCTATAACTCCCTTAGTCTGTACAACCATCCAGCTCACCAGTGGAGGTGTCTATTACTAAACATTTAACTGCAGTCAGATTTTGCCTGTGGTCTCTCTGTGTACTAGTCAAATAAGTCTGCAACAGGGTACTCTTCCCCTAACCTACCTCCCTTCTTCCATGAGAACTTAGTCTATTCTGATGGAAGAGGAGCGGGGGAAGGAAGGGTAGGCTGGAGTAAAGTCTGAAACTGGATGGTATATTCAACATGTCTAGGACCCAGCAATGTAGAATTACTGGTGTTCTCAATACTACAGAAATGGTACATCTGGTTTCCAAAAATAGAAAATGCTTTTGGAATATTTGGTAGAATTTGCTCCCAAGCTAACAGCAAAATGTGTTCCCTAGTGACTGCATAGGGCTGACAGTTGCTGGTGCAGAGGAAAGAGATTATATCCATCTAGGAAGCTTCTCTCTCTTGACCCACTAAGTTACTTTGAAAAGGTATGACAGTTATGCGCCAAATGTAACTCAGTTCTCCATCTTGAACTGTACTGCACGCGTGTGGTTTTCCACACAAGTTGACATGCAGCAGAACAGTGCGAGGCACGTTGTCATAATTCAGAGCAGAAAGTACTGCCAAACCGCTTTCAGTTAAAATGTCTCTCAGAGGGTCAGAAGACATTAAGAGCTATCTTGAGGAGAACAGGGTAAGGCATGCAGCAAGGAGACACAAGTACAGTGCTTCTAAGTCTTACAGGACACCTGAATTCCAGCAAGGTTTCAGATCTCCATATGGCAGCCACCTAGTTTGTTTGACTCCTCCCATGCAGGTGAATCTAAAGATTCAGGATATTCTATTTTTTTCACTTCAATCACAAATACCAATTGCTTTTCTATATACTAGAGTAAGGAGCTAAATATGAGATCACATCACACTGTCTGTGTTAATGTTATATGAAATAAAATGCATCCAGCTCCTTTTACTCTCAAACCCTGTTTACAGAAATCTATTTTGCACATGAAAAGTCTTATTGTAATCTCCCCTTTCCCCAATCGTACAGACTTACCTGAGAGCTCTCACTGCTCTCTTTTTGAAGGAAAAACTGTTTCTTAAATTCATAGTAGGCATTGTACTGGTGCCAAGGCTGCAGGAACTCAAATCTGTTAGAGAGAAGGGGAAAAGTAATTTGTGAAAAATATACATGAACACAGCAAATGCCAACAATCATTTACCATCTCACTACCTCAGGCACAGGAATACTATTTGATGTTCTGAAACATAATAGCTTATGCCTAAATTCCCATGGGATATATGCATTCAGAAGCAGGTCTTGAAGATTTTGAGTTTTAGGCAGTAAATGTTTCAGCATTATCTTTAAGTGGTTCCTTGAATTTTATTATAAAAAAATTACAAAATGCACTTCTCAAAAGCATCCTCTTCAAAATGCAGGCACCACCAATAAGAGTAGTTTAGTTGATTTTTTAAGGATACAAAATGAGAAGGTAAGAAAACACTTGTTCTTACCTCAAATCGTTCTTGGCACGAACACTGGTTTCAAATTTTATTCCATTCCTAGCAACATATTCAGCTAACTTGTCAATAACTGGTTGAATATCAGGGGGTGGGGGAATAATGGCAACCACTGGAGCAATTGTGCTGAAAACATCAGAGATACGTTACAAGACAATCAGCATACAGACAACGTTTCCATAGTTTTGCTTAAGCAACAAGTTAATATGCAAGTTCACTCCTTGAACCCCTGTATATGTTCTTGAGATGAATACATTTCCATTCAAGCAAAAGGTGAGTGTTCCCAATTACAAAAAAAACCCAAAACGCATGTAGTTGACTACTTGGTTCACATCAGTCTCATAAAAGTACAGTAAAGTACTGAGGAATCTCTGCAAATTTAACTGCACATATACTAGTACTGCAAAAGTTATTTTACATTGGTAAATAGAGTAATGCTGTAAGCAACACTAGCTGCTTAAAAGAAAACAGTTGTTAGAAACATCTACAGTGAACACAGGCAATCGCACATGAATTGTTTTTAATGTAACACAGGTGCATTAAACATGTCCTCAAACAGGGATCCATTTCACACAGAAACATTTAATATTTTAAATGGATGTTGCGTGTGGCAATAACGAACCAGGAAATTATAACTCATCCACGGTCAACCTGATGGCCAGTGACAATTTGAAAAACTGCCGCGCATACTGTCAATGGTATCAGACATTTCACTACATAAAGCCTCGACGGCTTAAAAATATTATAAAAGGCATGTATTTCCTGTGAAATATAAATAGCATACCTTGCGGAGGTTGTGCTAGAAGTCAATCCACTATCGGCTTCAGCTGCGTCTGGCGGAGGGGGAGGTGTAGTACCAGGAGGTGGAGGTATAGTTGCCACCCCTGTAGTGCTTGATACAGTCACCCCTGCAGGCAGTGCACTGTAGTAGGTGGCAACATCTATTCCTGGAGGTGGAGGTGCAAAGCAATAGGTTCCATCAGGTAGCATGTAGTAGCTGTAATACATGGCGGCCACCGTCGCTTTAAAAAAAAAGCCAAACAAACAAACAACCACGTCATACTTATTTGCATACTTATTTTAAAATCAACATATCAGACAGTTTAAAGAAAAAGTACACAGTAAAAAAACGGATTCCTTTGTACTGCCATCATGACTGGAATGTCACTTTGATTCACATGGTGCCAAGTAACGTTATTTATTTATCTGGGGTAAAAAAAAGAATATTGTTCATGTCAACACATTTGATTAAACGAAGCAGACATGCTGAAGGCAGTAGCAGAGTTCATCCAAGGTCAACTGGAAAATGAACAAGCATGAACAGGGAGGGACATGAACCACTAAGGCCTGTGGAAAGCATACTAACCCACAATTAATTCTTCATAACGCTTAATGTAGCTTGTAAATTTTTGCTGAATTAAAACCATATGTGCTATCCATGTAGAAAAATTAAGTGTATGTTTTATACTCATATTGGACTTTCTGGAGGAAAAAGCAGAATCAGAACAACTGAGGGCTGATATTACAGTACAATTAATTTCATTAAAAAAAACCTGCTGTAAGTACACACTTGTTCCTAAGTCTTTTTTAATTAACAAAATTAAGCCTTACACATTGCTAGGATGAGGAAAATATTCCCTCCAATAAACTGGCAAAGATCTACTTCAGTATTTCCCCGATTTTAAATATTGGCTATACTTATATTGCAAGCTTCTTGTTAAGGACAATTTGAAATAATTTACACTATTATTTCGCTTTAAAGCTACACATACATGCACAAAATTTGGAACCTTCAAGATTGCAATAGTTCTGATATTTGCTGGCACATTATTAGAGGAACAGCAATTCAGAATACCTCACCAGTAGCTGGAATTATAGCCTCGTTGTTATAGCTGGAAAGTCTGCATAATTCATGTGTGCTACAGGCACAACAAAATTATGAAGATTTCACCCTCAAGAGGCAGAAGATACCCAAATTCACAGCTGTTAATGTGTTATTCTATTAATTATAAATGTATGAATCCCTCATTTATGAGACACGAGCTGAATATGCCATTGGTGTTCAGTTATGAAAAGCGTAATTTTCACTCGTGAAAATTAGATGACTGGTCTCATCCTATTCCCAGTTTGTTTCTCTCGACATTGGAGGGGCCAGCCTCCGAAGTTCATTTCCTGACCATAACCGAGAAGTATGGAGATCTGAAGCATGGTTCAAGTTTATCCTAAGTCTGTGTCTGTGCTGCTTGCGTAAAGAGCAGATCTTACAACAAGAAGGATTCAGGACCAGAACAGCAGCCATACTGTATGCTATGTTTGAGATGCACAGATAAAACTGCGTGGGAAGTTTGAGAGGCAAGTACTTGCAAAAGCCTGAATTTTAAATCCTGTGCTCTTATAAGCACTTCATTTAACTCATTTAAAATATAACAGTGCATTTACTTAGTGTGGTTTCTACTGCACCGAGGAATACTTGCATAGATATTGTGAAAGAATCTCAAGAAAGCCAAGAGCACTTAGGACATATCTACAGCATAGCCATAGTGCATCTTGGCTGAGCTGTTCGCAAGTATTCCCCACCCTCCATCTATCTAGTGGAAATGCATTCTCTCTCGGTGGCCACTTGAGACCCCAGGAGATGGGGATAATCCCAAACCATCATCCTGCAATTGGTGTGACATGAAGAAGCGAGTGAGGGGCAGGCTTGGGGATACCCTGCCTGGGATATGCTGCTACTACAGTAAAGGCATGACCTTAGAGAACTGAGTGCAAGGAAGGCAAGCCCAGGAGCAACTTGTATAATTAAGAGGAAGATGAATGGTAGCAACTGAGCTAGAATTCAATCTCAGAGAAATTATGTTCAAGGGGGTCTATTAAAGTGAGAAAAGGGAACTGAAGCTGAAGGGAGATGGCTACAGATACACTCACATGGTCCATCTAATGAACTCAGCCGTGTCCCCATTCCTGAAAGCCAGCCACCCCTTCAGTTGATTTTACTTTTCTGCAGTGTAGATTAAGCTCTTTAAACACTGCCCCATCCTTGGACAGAGAAAAATGACTGCTTCCTACTGTCTGAAGAGAGTGTGAATTCTGAACTCACATTCTTTGCTTTAGCATTTAAAACTACTGATGCCTGATTTCTGGGACTCTACATTTCCCTTTTGTTTGCAGTAGGCAAACTCTCGGCAAGTTTTCAGCAACACAAGAAACAGGACGCACATTTAAATTCACAGTTTGTCTACAATTAATTATTGCCCATCCGATTTACAAATCAAAGAAACATGCTGGAACACCTTCATACGCTGCCAAAGTTCAAAGCTGCACTTTATCTTTACGTGACTTGAAACATACATTCTGTCAATTCATTATGTGAAGATTTGTGCATAACTATAGTAAATACCACATTTCAAATATACCTGAAAACTTTTTGACATATAAATACGTTAGTATGCGGAGGTGGGACAGTTTTGTAAAACAGCTGTTTCTACTGGATTTATTCTGGCACACATTGTATGTAGCACTGGTTGTTGAAGTTCATGCATTTCTTCATGTTGATATTTAAATGGTCTGATTATCTGAATTTGCCCCTTCTTGGAGCAAATGCCTCCCATCATGCTTTTGATACATTCCCTTAGAGTAACAGTGTCCGAGCAGAAGAACAAAAATAAAAAGCAAAGCCAGTGCTACTATTCACCTTAAAGCACTGAACGTAATGGTACTAAATCACCACCCAAAAACTTCAATTCCACAGATGAAGAGAATGGGATTACCTGGTCATTGCATCTAGAAGCTTTTGATACAAGGCACCAGGCAACAATAATCCACAGGAAAAACACAGCGCTATTGTTTTGCTGCTTAAGGAGAAATTCTACAACTTATCAAATGTATGAAGATCTTTGGGGAGGGGGGAGGGAAAGACACTGTATTGCACTAAATTACTGGTAAAAAATCTGGGGCGGGGGCAGGGGTTGTTTGTTTTGTTCCTTGGGGATTTTCTGGCACAGAAATAGCTAAACAGTTGAAAGATAACATCTGAATTTTGTAAGGACATAAATGGAGGAAACTATTATGCTATACCAAAGCCCTTTAAATATACAAATCTTGAGGCCAAGTATTTAAATAAATATCTTCAACACCACAAGTTTCTACATACATAAGAATATTGTGTCATTCATTTGTTTAGAATTGGGGTAAACGCTGCAATATTAATTGTGACAGCTGGAGCCTGAGTGTAAGATGCACAAGATACTATCTGGGAATGGTTTAAACTAGCAAACCCAAAACTCTAGTAAAAAAATGCAGCATAAGCTCCTGAAGGCATATACTTCTATCTTTACATATGCATTTTGTTATGAAGGAAACTGTAATGGGAAATAAACCTAATGCTGCAAAATAGCCTCAAAAAGGGGGGGGGCAGATTTGCCTGCGTAGCATCCTTTGCCCTCATTGTGCGCCACTGCCACGGTTTAAACAGGTCCACTGACAGTGCCACTAACTACTATCCGACAACATATAATTTTAATATATTTTGGGGGGGGGATTCTGAACATTCCAACTACTACACGTGGGGAGATCTTTAAGTGCCTCTAATTAGTAGCTAATGCCCAGTAGAAGAAAAATTAATTCATGGGCGACCTAGAGGTTGGATGTTTAAATGTAGCTCATTTGGAACAAACTGCTACAGTACCTACCTAAACTGTACTTTACCCAATGGACTGCATCAAATTAGCGGGTCATCAGCTTTCAAAAGCAATCAAAATCTCAACAAAGAATAGCCCATGAAATTAAGCAGTAAAATAAGGCAAGTCATGCACTTCTGGCCATTTCTGAAACATTTGTGATATCATAAGGCAAATCACCCAATCTCCAAATCCTAACTGACCTAAGCAGAAAAGAGCTCTCTGTATTAACATCTGCATGTGGGAAAGTGCAGGATCAGAGCTAGAGAGACTAGTCACTCAAAACATACTATATAACTTGAGAAACTGCATCAGAAATGCTTGTATTTATAAAATATTCATCAAAGAAACACAGTCATGTCTTAAGACACACACATCAGTATGAGATCCTTGTCACTCAAGCACAGGACAGTTTAATAATACATTTGAACTGGGAATACTGATAAAAATCCTAAAACGTTGACCAATGTCATCTGAATAACCACTAATGCATAGTGGGGCAATACTACACCATAAAAAGAAACCAAGGTAATCATTTTATGCTCATATACAAGATTAAAAGCCCTTTGTAATTTAATTCAAGATCGTGTAACTATGTACGGTCTTCCTATTCCCAAACATATTCTTCTTTCAAGATTAAAGCTTGCTGCTTCAATTATATCCGGTGACAAGTTTCACTATTACATATTTCAAAGTATTTTACTTTGCACATTTTAATGTTAATGCTTTTTAGTTTCATCTCATGCCCTCTGTTTTCCATTATGGAAATGCATACATGTTTAATGGTGTTCCTTCTTAACATGGTCATATATTGTATACCTTCACATTTTATATCTTCCTAATGTTCTTCATTCTGACTATGCTTCTTTTTTAAAGTTTTTTTTAGCAGAGAATCACCTCATTATTTTGTGCTCTTACACTGGACCTTTTCAATGTTGTTCTTTTTATGATGGAGAAAAAGCCATTTCTCTAGAAAAGGTTAATATTAGGTACAATTGTTAAAAATTATGAGTAAGGCTCTGCTATTTTCTTACATTTTAAACTGGTGTCCATTTCTTTGAATCAGACGGGGAATCTTATAAATAAATGACTTCAGTTTAAATGAATTACCATCAGTAGCTACAATGAAGGAGTCTTATACTACGCAATTACATGTTTTATACCCTCTATGAATAATTTATCACATTATTTTTACTACTGTAGAAGACTACGTTAGATAATGTCACTAAAATACTTCAGAAATTTTTAAACCTGGGTAAGTACTTTACTGTTCCATAAAATCTTGAAGCCATTAAGCAGCTGTTCTACCACCTTTGGCCTGCTGAATAGTAGCCTGATCACGGGAAGACAGAGTCAATTCTCATACACAACCTATGGTTAGTACTGCTTCTTTTAAATGTATACAGTAAATCAGGCAGGGAAACTAAGGATAATGAGCTGAGTATTTAATGAGGCCAGTTGGTTGTTAACTGCTACAAAGTACATTTACAGTAAATATTTCTTACATAGCAATCCCAAAATGAGCTCAAAGTGAGAGGGAATGACTAATTCTTCTTCAAAACCACTTTAGAACAGTTTCAGGGAAAAAAAAACCAGTTGAAGGCACTATCTCATGCTGCGATTCCCTTAACAATGCCAATCTCCCTCAAAATTGTTCAAAAGAATAGCACAAACGTGACACACAGACTACTGAGCCAAACTGTAGTGTGTATCTGTTGGATAATTACTACTTGTTTGGACCTTCAAAAAGTAAGAGATTTTTCAGCTTTATTTCAGTGCTTTGAACAACTTGGAATAAACCTAAATATTCTCCTTCAGGAACTCTGCCAATCCTGAATGCTGATTTGGCTGACAGCATACTAAAGGCTCACAAAATAAATTTAAAAATAGACATATCACCTTGAATATTAAAAACAACGTAGTTTAATATTCTTACATGCTAATGCGGTGCTTATCCCAGAACATTTTCCGCTTGGGGACATGTTCCAATTAGCTGGACATATTAACAGATGTGTTTGCTCTTTCCAAAGTAGACGTACCCATAAGGAGAGGGAATGGATTTGTTTCATTTCCAAGGCTGGAAAAAGAGCCACCAGCTGGACAGTTGATACTACAGGTGACTTCAGTCCTCTATGCATCTCAGAACATGGAACTGGGACACATGCAATGCTCATCACCTCCATCCTTCATCCTGACCTGGGACTAATTCTCAGTTTACATGCTCAAAATGGGAAACTCTAGCAAAGATTTTTGTTTCCCACAGCCAAACGAACATCTTATTTCAATTTATTCAGATTCTCTTATTCAGGCGCAGATTTTTATGAAAACTTATGCTGCCTACACTTTCCATAGTAGACACCAAGACTGCTGCTATCAGACCTAGATGAAGCCTGCAACAAAATTCAGCACATTTTAACAGCTTCTAAGCTTGTGAAGCCACACGAGCAGATCAATTTAGATCCAGCAGAACAGCAGCAGGAGATATGTAACAGTAGTAGGAGAGTAAGAAAACAGCACGCCTATCAGGCAGTCTCTGGAAATTGGCACATCGGGGAAATCAAACCATTCTAAAAGTCAGCAATGGATGGTCATTTTTTTGGTTAGGGGGGCATCAGCAAACTGGTTACTGGTAGTTAGTATGGGTTTTATTTTAAATTTAGAAAAAAAAAAAAACACCATGCAGAAGATGATGCAGCCCAGGAGCCCTAGGAAAAATCTGATCCTACAGGAGTAACAGTCTCCTGATCTACTTGAACACTGCCCTGTGGTAGGTAAGAGCTGCTGACCAGGAAGTGAAATTGGACTCAAGAACATAAGTGAGAGTCAATACGAGGTTGCTAATTTTCAGTTTCATCCCAAAGAACAAGCAGAGCCTTTAGGTAAATATTATACCAGGGGAAAAGTCAATACAGAGTATCACTTGGTGGAGATGCTAGAAGCTGCTGCCAATTTGAAGTGAACGTACCGGGCTGGGAAAGTCTGCCACCCAAAAAGCACTGGTACCTTATCCGTCAGTTTAATAGAGATATAGCAAAATACACTCTCCAGGTTTGACGAGACAGAACCATCTTAGGGATTTATGGGTAATGAATGTGAATGATACCTTACACATGTCAATTAAAAAGTAAAATATTAAACATTCACCTTGTTAATAAGTATATATTCATATAATCTAGACACTGGCGTTATGTTAAGAGTGAATATATTTTAGATGGGGAACAGCAGTTAGGGGGAATCCCTCAGAGGGAAACAAATTTTAAAAACTAAATCTTGATAAGTGATGTGAGAAAACTGTATGAAAAAATAAAGGGGATGTAATACCTCTCCAGCTAAGACATCAAGGTGTTTTAGACTTAGAGAAGGATTAAAAAGATACACAAAATTAAATTGTTTGGACTCCTGTCATAGGGTTTTGCACAAAACTAGCCTCAAAAATCTTCAAGGGTGATAGGAAAAAAAACCAGATGCACCTAAAGAATGTGAGGTAACAGAGCCAAGACAAATATTTTAGAGTACTAGATTCTATAGCAATTAGCTGTATGTAAAAGAGCGATAGAGAAAAATAGCTTCAACAAGAAAGGTGGAAGCCGTAGTACACCAACAACCTGTATGAGGCATAGAAGAGAAACTCAGAATAAAGCTTGTATATAATCTCTAACCTTATGGAAATTCTACATCACTAAAACTTCCAAAATAATTAAACAGCCAAGAGACAAGTCTGAGAAAAAAAAGACAATTTCACTAATCAGCAAGGACAAAGCAAAAAGTAGTAAATTTAAATTCTGAAGGTGACCTTTTAAGTTCAGTATTAAGGACATTTCTGATAAAGGAAGCAGGCAGCTGAAACAACAAAACACCAAATCAACACTTGCTGAAGACAACAAAAAACAATTCCACTGATTTCAAAGCATGCTGATTAAGACCCCAAGGGAAGGTAAAGAATGAACATCCCTGGAGATATTCCAGCCTAGAACATCCTCCTCCTCAATCCTTGTGATGCAGACAGATTACCTACTGGATCCTCTGAAGGTCTTTTCCAACTCCAATTACACAAACTGAAGACTTCTGTCTGGAAGGTCCAATTATATTGAAAGCATATATTTATGCTTTTTAACAATTACACGGAGACAAAGCATCCTGGGAGAGACCAAACTGGAAGACTTTACTACAAACCCATTTTGCATGCAAGGGCTAAATCCCTGATTCAATTTGTGAGGCTACTGCATGCTTATAAATAAACAGGGGCCCATTGGAATGTGCAATTTATTGCTTTTCTCCAACGGAATCAGATTACCGCTCAGGGCTTAGGTAACAGAAGAGGAGACAAAAATAAATCATGCAACAAATCCAGGTGGAGTCCAGAAAGGCAATTACCGTGAAGGAATATGATGCAGAATATTATCATTAGTCATGTTAGACATAATCCAGCACCTTTTCTTACTAGATGTGTTGAGCATTAAGAAATTACCACTAGAGGAAAATGGCAATAAATGAAGCTTGGTTTGTGGGAACCTTGGCACAAAGTTGGAGTTTTCTTTGCGGTTCACAGGTGAGATTAGAATTGACAATGCCAAAAAATTCAGGAAAGTACAAGGTGAGAACGCCTGTTGTTTAATGACTAGGGGGCGCACTGATAAGCTTTTCTTGGCCAATATCAATAACCGATACTAACCATCCATATTGGCCGATACCGATCCAATAGGCAATTTACTGGAATGCAGCCAGACAGCTTAGAGAGCAGTGTTCCTGCTGGTAAGTCTCTGGGGGGGGAAGGGGCATAGGGGAGGGAAGAGGTGTGGGGGGTGCAGATCGAAGCCCCCATGGTGAGGCAGGGACTGGGGCAGGGGCATGGGCAGGCGCTCTCAAGCCAAGGTGATGAATGGGACCCCTGGGATGGGAGTGGGATGGAGCCACAGGCAGCTTGCCTAGGTGGCATGGGAGGAGGGGGCAGCTCTCTGCTGCTGCACACTGCCCCAAGGGAGGCATGGGGGCATGTGCCCCCTAGCATTTGTGAATGGGGCAAGGGTGGGCTGCCTGCTGCAGGCGAAGGACCAAGGGATGCACCAGCCTCTTCCTGGCTGGGGAACTGGGCCGGGGGTGGCATATCCCACTTGGGGTGGGCGGAGGCTGGGCGGGCTCAGGAGCGTAGGGTGGGGAGCAGCGGTACTGGGAGAGCTGGTTATGGGGGTGTTAAAGTGAATTTTGGGGTGGCTATAGCCCCCCAAGCCCCCCTGCTGCCCTCCCCACACAGCTGAGCCAGCCCTGCCTGCTCTGAGTGCAGCCCTGGCCCAGATCCCCTGCTGGTAAGAGGCTGGGGTAGCCTGCCCTCACCCCATGCACAAATCCAGGAGGTCAGATGCCCCCCCATGCCTGGGGGTGTGCGCAGGGGTGAGGACCCAGCCCCCCTCCCCAGCTACCCCTGGATGAGCCGCCCACAGCTCTGTCCTGCTCCTGGCCCCCGGGTCCCATTCACCGCCCTACCTGGGAGGCAGCTGCCGATGCCCCACCCCACTCCCTCCCTCATCTTGGGGGCTCCCATCTGCTCCCCCCACACAGACTTACCGGCAGGAGGCTGCTCTCCAGGCTGCCGGGCTGCATTCCTGGCAATGTGCACATGGCATTTATTGGTGACATTATCGGGCAAAAAACCCCAACTGCCAATAATGTTAGTTTTCCTGTTATTGGTGCCAATTCGATTTGCAACCAATATATTGGTGTACCTCCATTAATGACTAAAGGATGCACATTTTCCTTAACTACTGAACTCTAATTTGGCATCTTCAGACGTTTTTCATAAGTAAACAGGTATGCAGATGCTATTTTAACTAAGAGATTTGGAAATTATTTTCCTAGAACTTTAATTGCTAAATAAAGCACTGCATCAAGATGCAGAGTGCAAGACTGGTAAAACTCAAACCAAAGATTTCCATATAGATTGATTATGGAATGGAGGAAAATGTTTAAGAACTTTTCATCTTGAAATTGCTTCCATTTGTGTGTGACATGGGAGAATGCATTAGAGACCTATACTTCGCCACCTAATTATGATGCTTCATACTTTGTGCTTTTAACCAACATTCTAGCCTATTATTTTGTCTTTAGGGATTTTCTGCATAGCAGAAAAATCTTACATAGCTGTTCAGAGAAGAGGACTTATTAGCCAGAAACTGGTAATTAGTATTACAAATATCAAGCATTAGGCATCCGATGCACCAATTTATAAGACAAGTTTAAGATATATACAGAATATTTTTAAAAAGTTAATAGAAATTATCATTTCAATATGTTTTTTTAAAAGTGAGACATAAATGGATCCCTTTAGCCAATGGTTTAACATTCCTTAAAAGAAATGCAACCATTCATTGTGAACTGAGTACAAAAAATATTCATTAGAGAAGTAGGCTTACAGTTGGTTTTCTATATTCCTCCGATACCAAGCGTGACAATTCATTACCATGCACTAGCCGTCACGTTTTTCACACAAGTTCGTTATACTTTTCTGAACTGGACCCATGATTATATATCTTTTATGTCTAATGAAATTTGGATATGGGGCCCAAACTGCTAAGACATGGAGTATCTTTTGTGGACTGCTGAGTGACCCAAGATACTTCCTCTCTTTATTGAGCTTTAGTGATTGCCTTCAGTAGGCTACTTGTCTAATCTTGTTTTGTAAAACAGCAGTTCTCTGGAATGTATACAACCATAAAGAAGTCTAACAATGGCTTATGTACTGTATGGTCCTGGATAAAAATGTGCGTCACAGACAAAGGTGGCAATTCTGATTCATGCTTCAGAGTATCCGTTTTCAACAGGGGAAAAAACCTCCGCATTTTTATTAAAAAAGGACAATTGCATTCAGGTCACACACACACACACAGAGTGAGATTTGTCTGTACTCAAACTGTCATTGTCTTCTCATACAAGCCAATTTTGTCAAAACTACCATTCTTACAAAACTAAGTTACTAGGTAAGGAATGAGAAATCTGAATGTAAATTTGTACTCGAGTTCAGCCCACGACAGAGAAAATGAGGGGGCGGGGAACCCCATCACATTGCTAAAACGGGACTGGATATGTTATGGTGTTGTAAAGGTCTGTCAATCTGATAGTTATACATTATTACAATAACAATGTCATAATAATAGCTATTATTAGATAGCAGCTATGGGATGTTACAAAATTTATCACAAAGAACCAGGTGCTATGGACTGTTAGGCCATTTCTTCTTGCTTGAACTCCCCTGCTACCTCCTTGACATGCCATTTTCATCCCTTTCATTACAGGAACTGACCTGTGTGAATGTGCCTTGCACTATTCTGAACCTGGCAAGACTTAAGCCCTGGAGTGAATTCCATAGGCTAAAATGTGATGCCAAAAATCACTCCATCTTAAAATATGGCCTTTATCAGCTTTCACATTTCTCATGACTGCCATGAAATTAAATTCTGTCTATAAAATAACTAGATCATAATCAACTTAAAAATCTGCATAGGAGAATTAAGTTTCTGAACTGGATTTGAATTGGACAAGGCTTTGAGACTATCACTGGAGCAACGTCCGGTGTTCCTTCTTGCCCAGAAAGCAAGCTGGAAAGCTGCAGTTTCAAATGGGTTTGTCAACCAAACGGAGAATGAAGGGCAGTAACAGCAACACAAAGGTGATTAAATCAGGCACAGTAAAGCAGAGGCTAGGAAACAGTGTTTCTTGGATAAATTATGTGAGTGCTCAAACGTGTAACATGCAAGCAATCATCCTATAGATGAAACGCACAATATTTTGTTAGCATATATTTCACGCTGAACTCATTAATGAAAGTTTTGTTAGTTCTTACTAAACATCAGTCTTTGTTTTAGTATAAATATTTCAGGAATATTTCTCACTGATGATCACCAGCAACTATAAGCTGTAAGGAAGCCTTGGGGGTTTGATCAGGCATTTGCTTTTGCTGTGCAACTGCTAGCATTGCAGGACATAAAAACATGCCATTTTTTTCTTAAAATAAAAGAACCCCCCCAAAGTAACAAGTTTACCAGAAAAATAATTTGACAAATTACAATACAAAAAGCCACGGAACTTTAAAATAAGGTTATCAATAATGGAAAGATCATCTTCTGGAAATAAATACTCAACTGCTATGATCCTTTTATCACAAAGTACTTACAATCCGTAGGATATTCCACTTGTGATGACTGTATTGCTGCCCCATCTGTTGACTGGGGTGTGGATGAATTATTGTCAGACTGTGCTTTGCGAACAAGTGCTGCCAGTGGATGATCAGGATCCACTACCTTCAAAGGCTGTGGAGATTATTAATAGCCATTTAACCTTTGATTTACTACTTTAAATGCAAATTTATTTATACCCTCAATTTATGAAAGAGGAACAGCAATTTACTTTTTTCCCTTTCCAACATGAGCTTTGGAATGCTTTGTAAAGATAGCATCATTGTGCTTTAGAAATACCAAATTGACACACTGTATGGAAGACAAGCATACCCAATATGCTTCGAGTAGGGGTGTGCAAAACAGTCCGTATTCAATTCGGATTTGGCCTGAACTGGGGACAGTGATTCGATTAGTTGATTCGGATCACTGTCCCTGATTTGATTTGGCCGAATCCAAATCTGAAAATTGGATGCTGATTCGAAGAATCAGCTATTTGGCCATAGACGCAGCTTTAAATGTTTTTTCTACATACCTCGAGGTACCAGGTGCGCCTCGTGAGCACTGCAATGCTGGAGCAGATGGAGCATCCCACAGGAGTGCCGGTGGGGGGAGGGGGGAGCATGCTTGGCAGTGAACCCAGAAGTAGACTGGAAGTACTTTCAGCCTACTTCTGGGTCGGCCGGTGAGTGAATTCCACCCCCCCAATGATCAGCCACGGGGGGGACCCTGGGTGCCCCCCAGATCCAGGAGGCACCAGTCACCAAGTTGGGGGGAAGGGGGGCGGCTCCCCCAGCATGCTCCCTGGCAGACCTGGAAGTGCTTCTGGTCCACTTCTGGGCCAGTTGCCGAGCATGCTGGGGAGGCCCCCGCACTTCTGTGGGACACTCCATGCGCCCCAACATCACAGCATTCATGAACCCCAGCTACCTAGAGGTATGTAGAAAAAACATTTAAAGCTGTGTCTATGTCCAAATCATCGAATCTTTCCAAACCTCTCTGAATCAATTCAGAGGGTACCAGTTTGATTTGGAGAGATTAAAGGGTCTCCTGATTTGATTAGGATTTGGAGATTCAGCCACTGAAGCGGGCCGAATCTCCGCTGAATCAAATCAGGAACCAAAGCTTTGCGCAGCCCTGCTAGATGGTAATAAAACCTTCAATCCATTAAAAGACTAGCTCTCACAGGACTGGTTATCAACCTGCTGAAAAGTCTTTTACATTTATGGAAAAAGTAGGTCCACAGTGAACAGTAAGAATGATAAAGTAGCATATTTACACGTTTTAAATAAGTTAATGAGATGAGGAATTCTGTATGTCTTACTAGCACCACCCTACCACAGCTAGCATCAGCTATAGAGCACAGGTCTTGTACTCTTTAATCACAAATCTAAGTATTAGCTAGCTGGAATTTCTGCAATGCCTCTTCATCCATCTCAAATATATGGAATTCTATTATTTTCTTTTCAGCTTCTTAATGCCACTGCCCTGACCAAGATACCTAACCGATAACATGAGACAAATAAAAATGCTTAAGAAGGCTTGTAAAACTAAGGTTGTTAAATGTGTGGATAAGACTTAATTCTGTCAAAATGTTATTTAACTACCCTGCTACTAGATCATAGGAATCAGTTTATTAAAAGATAAATTAAAAATACTGCACTTTGATGTGTGAAGGGAATAAAGAGGGCCTCTTGAGAACTGTTAATCCTCTATAAATAATTACTGTGAAAAAATATCCTTTGACCATATGAAATCACCTCAACAATAAAATCATGTTATTTTGCAAATACAAAGTTACCTAGCATGCAATCAGACTACACACTTTTGAGTCCACCCTTCAAACCAAACAGGTAACACATTTAAAGCTCTTTTCTTAATGGGGCAAACTGACCTAAAAAATATTCCCCGCACCTCAACTCACTTTTTTTTTTTTTTGCCAGTAATTTTTTCAGATCAACTGCAGTGCTAGATTAGGAATTGCTATTATAAAGCTTCTCCTTCACAACCCAGCTTTGAACTGCTTGATTCTGTGTTCCTGATTTAAGAGCTTTATCATTAGTGATGTCAATTTGAACAACTACTTACTTACAAAGAGAAATGCAAGGACAAGCCAGGCTGTGAATGAACAAACCTGTTCAAGATCACCACTCTAGACACTTAACAGTTGTGTCAAGGAAAATTAAGCATTATCAGAAAACCAGACGCAAAGGAATTATATGCTCTAACATTTCAACATACAAAAGCTTTTTTTCAGGCTGCTTCAACAAAAGCAATTTAAATACAACAGTATGATGATTACATCCTTTACCCATCACAAATTGAAATCAGAAGCATTATAAGCTAGAACAGTTGATTTAACAAGATCAAATACCTTCATAAGCTCTTCAAGTCTACTGCATTTTTTAGAGGCAAAAAGACTCGGATGCAGATAATTTCCATCCTCATCATCATCATCATCATCGTCGTCGTCATCTTCCTCAGACTTAGCTTTTGAATCTATATAAAAGCAACAGATGTTTGTTTAGATTTTTTTGAGAGGAGGCAGGGTGGAAAAAAGGGAGAGGGGGGATAAAGTCAGGCTTGAATGCTGTTAAAGACCCTGGCGCTCAGAAATGTAGTCAATTAAGGACTAGCCAATTGAATTTCTAACATCTGAATAAAAACATTAAGTCTGATGTTCACATCTCATTCTGTTTTAAATTGAAGTTACGGAACAAAATGAAAAGTCTAATTAAATTTAGACAAAATGATTATATAAGAATTAATGTGACAAAATGAAAGTGTCCTGACCGTTTTAAAATCAGTTTCATTATTTTTTCACAGGTGCCTCAAACTATTCTGGTTTTAAGCAACACATATTTCGACAAGCGCAATGCACAGAAGACTTCAAGTTCCAGTAGAAGATTTTTACTATTTATACTTTCATGCGTGGCTAAAGTCTTTACAAAGAGCTTCAATACTGTAGGTCAAGACCCTGGCACAGATAATAAGACCTTTAAAAAGGATTAAATAGAAAAGCTATAGCAACAATTTTGGAGGTAATTACAATAATTATTAATGACACTACAGGACAAACTTAAGCCTGAAGACTATTTACTGTTTTAAGAGATGACACAGGACACAAAAAGTCATGGTTGAGCATCAAATAAAATTAACACTTAGGTGCACAGAGCTTTTCTAATTTGACCTAATAAGAAATATGTTGGCATTAATATAAAAAGCTCCAAGACCACACCAACTCTTGGATTTGAATAAGAACATGTTTGCCATCAGATTTTCTAAGCAAAGTTATCTTATTTCGAAGCACCTTATCAAACCTATGTGTAGGATGACAGAACATTACTATGCCAATATGCCAACGCACCAAAGAAAGAGACAGCCCTCTCAACTGAAGCGAGGTGAGAGATTTTTGCACAGTTGATTATTTTTAGATATCTCTGACAGTCGGAGATTTATATTCTTAGCATTATTTGCAAATGGAGGATTAATGTGGATTTTCAACTTCCACATACAGATATAACATTGTAGATCACTTCAGCATATATACACAAGTATGCCATTACTCCCTGTGTACCAATACAGTGAACACGATCTCAGCATTGGCCTCAAGAAATGTACACATGCATGCCCTGCTCCCTGTACTCACTTTTTTTCTCATCCGCTTTCTTATCAGAAGCAGCAGCATATCGCCCCTCTTTCATTGCTTTCTGTATGAATTTGTAATAGGGGTTGAGGTAGTGATCAAATCGCAAAAAGTCAAACTGAGAATTGCGTGCCTGCTTGGCTTTCAGCATAATCTCAAACTGCGCTCCCTGCTTGCAAACGAAGTTTGCAGTTCGTTCAATGATTGCATGCATTTTTGCTGTCGGTGGCTGTAGAAAAAAGAATAAAAACACTTATATACGCTAATAAATAGTTTTTAAAAGTCCACCTGTAAATAGCAGATAAGAGCCAAAGCAAGAATTAAACAAAAGGAAACTTATTTCTGCTGAAACTGAAAGGTCACCAAGAATTGATCATGCTTGCTTCTTGTAAGCTAGTAGTCCCAAACCTATGCCAGCCTACTGGCAACAATCCTGAGCAAGTAAAACAAGAATCAAACAATTATCACATTTGGTCTTCTGTGTCAAACTGGAGAAGCATGTGTGGAAAGCACATATCTGAGGCTGTGAACAATGTCAGAAAGCCCTGCAGGTAACATGTTACCTGACAGCTGCAGCTTGGGAATCTAACTCTTTCCTATTAGTCTCTCTTAATACCATAACCATTACTCCTGTTCACAGCATTTGACAATACTATCCACCTATAAAAATACTGCTCCTTGACTGACACAGTTTTCCTAGTAGCACAAGATGCTTCTTCTGAAGAATTACATCAAAGCACTGATCTCTGAACCACAATTCTTCAATGCTGCCACACACTCTCAGAGTCAAAAATGTCTAAATGCTTTTAACGTCCTTCAAGAACTCAGTTGCACGCCACTACTGCATTTCTAGGGATCAAGCGCGCCATCTCAAAACCAACCAATCTGGAGAACAAGAATGTAATTTAAAAGCAGAAACGTTTCATACACCACACAACATGAGTCTTTATTCTGCTTAGCTGTTTTATCTTAATTATGTAGGATAAATTTCTACATTTCAATTATCCCTGGACCAAATAAGAACTAACTGTCACATTAGTGCTGTAGTCTACAGTCACATATGTTTTACAGACACCAAAGTATGGATGGAACAGACAGAATCCTTTTAAACAGCCGACTGTTCCAAGCAGAGCTTTCATTTTTGTAATTGTTGTAATTTTTTTTTTTTAATGGATCAAGCCTTTTTTCAGGAACTTCACCAACCTGAAAAATAATCCCTTTTGTCTAAGTTTTTCCGTTCCCAACTGTAACAAGTAAAACAAGCAAAGTGTTTATACCTTAGAAATTAAGTTTTAAATAAAAGATAGCAAAGATGCTCCTCTGGAATAACACAAGTTCTTTACTCTGTATCTTGACAACACTTTGTGCATAGCAAGTGTCACAATGCAACAATTCAGTCTCTTCCCTTTAAAAAACTCCCACAAAAACAAACCCCTCCCCTCAAAAAAACCCAACCACCCCAGGAACGGGCAAGGAAAAGAGCTGCAATAAGAGACTAAGAAAAAGCCTTCAAAAGGTAAAGATGGGTAAGGGCTAAAACCGGTTCCTTATAGTTGTTATGCTTACCCAACCCTACAGTTCGAAGGTTTTTTCTCAGTATATAAACTCAGTCCCATATTGCAAATTAAGAGGTTTGCCTCTAACACTCCCCTCTGTTAACCTGGTGAACAATTAACATTTACACCTTTTGTAGTAATCTTTTACATATTTGAAATCTTAGGTTTCTGCCCAGTCTTCTCTGTTCTGGAAAGATTTAAGGAATTTAGTTTCTCTCTCTCATAGGTCCTGTTCTTTAAAACCTGTTATACTTGTTGCTGTCATCTGGACTTTAGCCAAGTTGTCAAAATATTTCTTAAATGAGGTGCCCAGATTTGGCACGTACCTCAGCAGAAGTCTCATTCAGGTCAAAAAGAACAAGTCACTGTGGTAAGGCCCCCTCTGGGTCCTACACACAACACTCTAATTAACAACATCCCAGAACGCTATTTGTCCTCTTAGTGCACTGCTGGCTCACACAATCTGTGGCCCACTACACCCTTGGCAGTAGCTTGCTCTTTAGCCAGCTTTTCCTCTTTTTGCACTTGTCCGTTCAGGTTCTCTCTTATGGTGCAGCACCCTGCATCACTGCAGCACGGATCATCATCCTGTTGATTTCAGACCAATCTCCCCCAATTTATCAAAATTCCAATCCTGTCCTCCTAAGTGTCCCTTTGCAACCCTTTCTTGCCTGACGTCATTCACAACATTTTTAAGTGCAGTCTCTACTGAACATCTGAGACATTGCTGAAAATATTCATACCGAGTAATAGTAGACCCAGAACAGACCCCTGCTTGACCCCCCTCTATGTATCTTCCCAGTTCGACAGCAAGCCATGGGTAACTGGGGGAGAAGAGGGAGGGTGGGTGGAAGCTTTCAACTAACTGTGCTGTCACTTTAGAGTGCTTTCATCCAGACCCCATACCCCTTTATGGGAACATCACATGGGGCAGGTCAGAAACCTAGGCAGGGTATATTTTCTGCTGCTCTCAACAAATACATTGTATGTGCCTTAGACTGGATCTTATCAACAGCTCCCCCCTTTCCACTACTATCAGAAGACGTGAGATTGGTTTGGCATGATTTGTTTTTGATACATTCATGCTAGCTCTTTATATGCTCAGGCAGATTATTAAATAATTTGTTCCAGGTCCTTTCCAGAGTACAAGGTTAGACCGACTAGTTTAGAAAGTCCCTTGGCCCTCTTTTCCTCTTTTCAAAAGGGAGAGGTATTTGTCCACTTCCCTGGGACCCCTCTCATCCTGAGTGACCCAGGTTTTCCATTTCCCGTGGAAAAACAGAAAAAAACCCACGGATTTCCCATTTGTATCAGAGAAAATGTGGATTTTCTTTTTTAGCAGAGAAACCCATGGATTTCCCCCTTTTGCAAAGAGCTCTGGCAGGCTGGCTGAGTTCCAGCCTGCCAGAGCTGTTTGCAAAAGGGGCGGGGAAACCCCCCAATCCTGCCGGGAAGGGGAAGGGAGAGGGGGAAGGGTGGGGCCCAATGCTCATACTTACCAGAGGATGCTTCAAGCTCACTCTTCTTGGAGGTAAGTGGGGCTTGGGGGTT
Source organism: Alligator mississippiensis (assembly GCF_030867095.1). Lineage (NCBI taxonomy): Eukaryota > Metazoa > Chordata > Crocodylia > Alligatoridae > Alligator > Alligator mississippiensis. The sequence goes on along the minus strand of NC_081833.1, from coordinate 10,526,631 downwards.
GCGGGGCATGGCAGGGCTATGGGGGAAGTTGGCTGGGGTCTGAGGGAGCAGGGAGGTTTGCAGCCGGCTGGGCACTCCGGCTGGGAGGGGTTTGCAGCCTCCCCGCTCCTGGCTGGCTGCAAATTCCCCTTCCCAGCTGGAGTGCCCAGCTGGGCAGTACCCAAGCTGGCTGGGGGTGAGGGAGAGGGGAGGCTGCAGCTCTCGCCCGGCCAGAGTACTCGTTGGGCTGCAAGCCTCCCCCGTTCCCGGCTGGAGTGCCCAAGCTGGTTGGGGGCTGAGGGAGCAGGAAGGTTTGCAGCTGGCTGAGCACTCTGACTGGGAGGCAGGGGGTCTGCAGCCTCCCTGCTTCCTTGTGCACTCTCTGGCCGGAAGAAGCGGGGTTTGCAGCCAGCTGGGAGCTGGGAGGCTGCAAACCTCCCTCCCCGCCACCCCCCTCCTACAGTTCCTGGCCAGCTGCAAACCCTTGGTTGCAAATGTTGTGCTCCCCGCCCTCCCCCAGGCCCTCCGGATCACAGTGTGTGCGACTGGCACAGCAGGGCACAGTGGGGCTGTGCAGGAAAGCTGCCCTGGCCACACTTCCTCTGTGTGCACAGAGGCCGTGCAGGGTTGTGCCCCGTGCTGCTGCCCCTGCCTGCAAGAGAAGTGTGGCCAGGGCAGCACGGAGCTTGCAGTAGCAGGTAGATTTTGTGCACGTCCCCGTGTGCTGCCATGCTGGGTTGCACACGCTGCACTCCGGAGGGCAGCAGGGTGGGGAGCACAATCCCGCAGCGCACACACGCCCTGCCCCCACCCGCCACAGATCTCAGGGGCGTGGGTCTCCCCTGTCCCCTGGGAGTCTACGCTGCAGCCAGGAGCTGGCCCTACCTGAGCCCACAGCAGGCAGGCAGCAGGGGGGGAGCCGGCTTGTGCTCCTGCTGCAGCAGCCACTGCCTTCCGCTGGGGGCAGGGAGCTGTGGACATGGGTCCCTGGCCCCATAGCCCTAGCAGCTGGGGTCCCCTCTGGCAGGGCTGGGGGCAGGGGTTATGGGGCATGGGGAAGAAGCAGGACTGGGAGGTTGCGGGGGGATGAGTGAGGGACACCAGCAGGGCTGGGGGTGCATTTAGTTTTAACCACAGGTTTTGGGATTTTTATCAGAGAATTTGTGATTTTTTATCACAGAAAACCAGGATCCCTGCATCATCCTCCCCAAGTTCTTAGGAAAAAAAAAAACCAACAACAACAACAACCCCCCCCCCCCCCCAACAGCTTTTGACCAGGTCCTTACTTTCTCTAGGGTCCACTGGGCCTGCGTATTTTAAAGTATCTGATTTATCTAAATGCCATCTAACCCCTTTTTCTGCTATTCTGGCAAAATGTTCCAGCCTAGCTGCTTTTTAAATTAACTGCAAGGAACAGCCTGTTACAACTACAATTCCTTTTTTAAAATGTGATCTAGCTTGGGAAACCAGAAAACCTGCTTTTGGGAGAGTCAATGTTTCTTGGGTCATGTCAGCAATTTGAGACCCGATCTCAACTCTTATGTAATCCCTGGAGATCCACCACCACCACCAGCTATTTGTATGCCTCCTCTAGCAGGTCAACTCCAGTCAACCAGAGATGAGAGGGAGGGAGAGAAATGGAGAGACTGAAGAGGCTGAACTGTGATCAGAATGGTTTTTTCACATTAGTAGGAGAAAAAACAATCATGTAATCAGGAAAATAAAACCCAGCATGATAGGATCCCCAACATAGACGTCAGTCAAGTTGAAAATACAATTCATATCATAACTGAAAGCATTTACTCTACGTGATTGGTGTAAATTCCAAGATCATACACTGATATACAAGCTTATCCCCCCCCCAAAATTCCAAATGGTATGAATGCAAGGTCAAATATGCTCATTTGCATTTTTGTTCTTACATGTGTACAGTAGGTCAACAGTTACATGACTACTACAGTAGTTTTACATTTCAGTCCCACGTTGCACTCTGAAACCAAATTTAAAAACAATGTCATTTTTCTATTAATAGAAAACAAAACAGAGTTACTGCTGCCTTGGATTTTAACTGTTTTCCACTACCAACTGACTTCTGTAATTGCCATTCAAACACTACATTACTGTGCCCATTCTCTCTCATGTCTCAAACATCAACATTACTAATGGAGACTACATAATCACCTAAAGATGATGGCAACTGTACTGTAGAAATGAATGTTCAGTGCACATAAATTTCAGTTTGCACATGCTTTACAACTCAAAGATCTCATAGGAACTTTCAGGATTAGGCCCATGAAATCAATAAAACATTAAGAACAACTCAAACAAAAAAATAAGGGTTTAAGATCTGTAATACAATTAGCTCTATTACATGCCACTGGATATTAAACAGGTTGGAATCCTTCAGTGAATATCTAATGGAAAAAATAAGCTATCGTACAACAATAGTCTATTTTCTGGAGCTAACGAACTAACACGTATTGTATTCCCAGAGTTCTAATAACCTTTTCCAATTAAGAACTCAGATTAACTTTTGCACAACATTCCATAAAACAGGTATATTTATAATGATGAATCATACTACTTAAATAACATTCGAAATTTCAGACAAATACCAATGTATTCAGGCATCAACATTACCTTGTGTCAGTGAAATGATATTTCTGGAAAGCAGTTGATTCAACTGCCAAGAAGATAAGCTAATTGTTTTCAAGCTCAAAAGCTAATGATAATACAGAATATGAAGTCCTTGAAAAGAGTTTCTAGAGTTTGAAAGTTTCCAAAAATAATATTACGCATCTCTAACAAATTATCAGTTGTAATTCTCTCCTTCCCAGAAGTAATCTCCAGTATGACTCTATGCAAGGGTCACTTGTTTGTGTTATAACCACCATTTTAATTGTTTTCCCTTTTCTTTGAGCGGTTCAACTGCAGTACACTTCTGATCAAGATTTCTTCTTTGTGCTCCACATATAATAGGTAATAAAACATTAGGACAAGGAAGTTCTTTATACTTTTTTTAAAACTAACTTACTAAGTACTATTTTACAGATACTTAGCCTTGTGTGCGGATTGCTATTTACTTCTAAAAAAGCAGAGTACGTCAGGAATAACTACATTTTTTCCCCAAAATATTTTCAAGAGCTGTTGAAATTAGGCTACAATAAAAATTGCACCATTCTGAATCCAGTAAGTTAGAGATAACCAGTCTAATTCTGAATTCTTGATTGCATCATTTGAAATTAAGCCACTATTTTAGAACAGCTGGTTAGACTTTAAATTCAGATTAACAAAACACCATGTAGCGAAAGTCCCAAGAACAGCCTAAAATTACAATGAAGTTACACATACATACCAGTTCCACATCAGAAGGTACATTCAGTCCCAGTGGAGCAATGAAAGGTTCTTCATTTTCTTCCACGTGTTCTGTCTGAGTAGTTTCTAAAGTAAACAAAGTGAAATACTCTAGTACAGAACCACAAAGCTGCAATACAGAACAAATATATAAGCATAAATAAGGAATATGAACCACCATGTACAATTCAAGAAATCAGAACGCTAACTACGAGGCTATGACAAGTTTTTGTACTACCTACACGAAGTGTGCCTAAAGGTGCTGGACCCAAGTCATTGTAATTACAATCTTACTTCCTTCCACCCAGTAGAATTGCCTTATGTTTGACACTTCGCCCAAGGTCTGATTTGCATGAAATTGGTACAATGATCTCAAGGTCCAGTATCTTAGGAACTCAGTAACTTTTCTTCCACTGCTAACAAAAAGGTCTTAGATCACAAACCACCTTAGATCAGGAGCAGGCAAAGTCCGGACCACAGCCCGGATCAGGTCCACGGTGGACTCCATCTCCCAGCAGTCCCTGCCTGTGTTGCTGCAGCTTGTTTCCATGGCCCCAGGAAAAGGCATGCAGGCAGATCACAGCTCTCCCCCAGCTCTGGATCATGTTGTCACCACCACAAGATCCCAGCCCCGACTCTGGAGCAGCTCCCCGCCCAGCAGTGCATCCTGCCAGTGCTGCCGGGGCTCCATGGAAAGCCTGGCCCCGTGCCGTCATGGGCCTGCTGGGATCTATGTGGAAACTGGCTGCAGCGAAATGGTCAGGAACTTCTGGGAAATGGAGTCCAGCTGCCAGCCAGATCTGCCATTTTGCTCATCTCTGCTTTAGCTGCATCTTGTATCATGAAAAGCCTTGTTTGTTTAAAACAAAGAGCTTTTCCAAAATTAAGGGACAAGTTTCATGGACCAGTAGGTAGAGATTTTCCTGCCAAATGCTCTAGAACAGGCTGTCCAACTGGTGGCCTACAGGGATTAAGTTGCAGCCCGCAAGAGTTTAAGTGGGCTCCTGCCCAGACACTGCTGCCCCCACTGTTCTGGGTTCTCTGCCACCTCCTCCTCCTGACTGCCTCAGGGGGCTGGACAGTATGGTGTGCTACACAGGGGGCTAAGGATGAGTCTAGAACTATGTGGGGCATGGGGAAGGGGCGGGAGAGATTGTACCTGCATGTTGCCAGGGGTAGGGCATGGGTGCACAGTGCTGCACTGGGAAGGGGAGGTGTACCCACATGGGTGTGCAGTACAACAGGGGGCATGGAGAGGAACATCTGCACATCACGCAGCCTAATGGCCTGTGCCTCAGCTGGTACAGCCAATGCAGTGAACAGCCCCCACTGGTGTGACCCCCAGGGGCTTACAGGATCCTTTAGCGCATCATATTGTCAACAACATTAACACTTAGAGGGATGACAGGGTCATATCAGTCTCCTGCAGTCTCATGCAATCATTTCATATAATCCCTGCATACACACAAGTAGTCCAAGTAGCACACAAGCTCACAAGTAGCGAGCTTCAGTAGGGTTTCTGCATGGACATCTGTGTCTGCCAGCATGCAAAGCACTGTAGGAGCAGCGCCTAATTTTGTCCGCACACAAAAAAGACTCTCTGTCCCCTGTACATACAAGCACATCCCTCTAAAGTTAATGGAAACAGTACAATAGAAGCAGGCACAAGCACTCTGCAAGGAATTCACTTCTGCCACATACACTGATTTACCGCTAACTCAAACCTCACGTTCTCCCCCCATCAAGTTAAAAGTTGGTTATACTGATAAATTTGTTACCAGGTTTGACAGACTGTTGTTTTACCAAGTTGTTACCAGATTTGACATATTGGCACGCTTAACAAACCTACTTAACAAGGATTTAAAAAAATATATATCCTTTTATAAATTTTATCTATTCCGACAGTAACTGGAATTTTAATTTGCTGAAGGTGAATTTACTGCATATTTGCCTGCATGAATATTTATTAATAACATTTTTAAAAATTATATATTTAAATATATTTCATCCCAAGCGTGTGGACCATTACACCAAGGTTCACTTTTATATTGAAAAAACTGAAGTTAGTTTTTAGTTATAATTATTTGGCTCTATTATTAATACAGGTACCTTTTGAAAAGAGAAGATGAAATCTACTTTCTATAAGGTTACTACTTAAGTTCACATTAGAACAGGGCAATTTCGGGCAGAGAGCCGCTTACCCAGTTTTGGGAGCCTGACAAGGGCTGCATGGGTAGCCTCGTCCCAGGACAGGTGCCCCACCCCCTGGTCACCATCTTGGGACCAACGTCCCAGGGCCAGCACTGGTGGGGCCCAAAGCGGGGCACAGGCAAGCAGAGGTCTGTGGAGCTGGCCTGGCCTGCACCAGCAGGGAGAGGGGGGAGCTGGCGCGGCTCCATAGAGCCCCTGCTGGCTGGGACCCTGCACTCCTGCTACCCTGCTCTGGGCTCCGTCGGCACTGGCCCCGGGACACCGGTGTGGGCCCTGTGCTCCCGTACCTGCTCTCCACCCCTGCGGTACAGGCAGGGGGCACTGCAGTCCTGACCCCCTGCTCGCCGGCAGGGAAGAAGCTGGTGCTGAGCGCGGGGAAAAGTGGCCCCTTGCCCACCCCATGGCCAGTGCTCCCTGCTGCAGCCGCTCACAGCCCACACGGGGCTGTCCTGAGCAGATACAGCCCTCCCAGAGCGTGTGCTGGGCAGCTCACAGGCAGCGGTTGCAAACACTGCCCAGTGTGGCAAACAGGGGGGCCGCAGCTGCTGTAGCCACGTGCAGACCTGATGGGCGAGCCCAGGGCCGCGCGGGGCCCAGGCTGGCAGTGGGGCCAGGTTACAAGGTGGTGCTGAGCGCAGGTGGGGGAAAGCGGCCCCTTGCCCTGTGCTGCAGCCGCTCGCAGCCCACCTGGGGCTGCTCCGGACAGCCGCAGGGCTATCTGGAGCAGGCAAAGGCAGCCCCACGTGGGCTGTGAGCGGCTGCAGCGCAGGGCAAGGGGCCGCTTCCTCCCCTCCCCCCCAGCTTTTCCCCAGGCTCCTTGCCTGCCCTTCCCCCCCCCTTCCCCTTTACCGGCAGTTCTGGCACAGGGGAGCCACGTGGTCCCAGGCCAGAAGCCCCTGCTGCGGCTCCCGGCGGACCTTGCTGTTATGGAAGCCTGCCAGGCTTCCCCTGGGTCCTGTTGCCCTTGATTCTTATAATTTTTTACAGGAACCCAAAGCAGAGAAATATTAATTTTCTGAATTTTTAGGAGCCCCGCGGGCTGGATAGAACGGCCTTGCGGGCGGGCCGCATCTTGCCTGCGGGCCATATTTTGTCCACCCCTGTATTAGAAGTTTAAATTAGGAAATAGTCAAATACCAATAACTAAGTGTTGCTATGTATGATTTATGAATACAAAATATATACAATCCATAGTTGCATATTACTGTACTGGAGATCTTAACTGTGTCCTGTTGAATATTTGCTAGCACAACAAACGCAGAAAATTAGAAGACATCAGTCTATTCATCTGCTGCTACAACTGCCTGCCCTTTTTTAAGCATCATCTAAGGGTTAGTAGAAAATCTTTTTTCCTACCTCTATTTCAACAAAAGCACTTTTTAGAAGATAAAATTACGTAACAAGCTCACTACAGGGACTCTGTTCTTACAATCTGCCTTAAGAACATCCGTTTCTCCTCAGCAGTGCTGAAAACTCTCAAAATGCAACGAAAAGATTTGATGCAGTAGGGAAGCAGCACCTTGTAGAGTTATATAAAATGTTAGAACAGTTCTAGCTTGATGGAAGAAAGTTTGGGGCAAAGGCACAGGGACTTAGATTCTGTTTTTGCCAAAAACGTCATCACATTTCAGTATTCAGGACATTTAAAAAAAAAAAAAAGGAAAAAATTTAATTAAGAATTCTACAGTTATTTTAATTTTTTTTAAAACAGCAGCTTAGTGCAAGCCAAATACATGGTTTTAAGTAGATGCAGCTTTCCTATCAAATGAGACTGAGATTTCTACATAAAATTCCTTAAATCAATTGCTATCATATTGAAGTGGAGGTAAGCATTCCCAAAAATAATCAGTTCTGAACAAGCTCAATAAAGCTTTACATAAAATTAGCCCAATTTGCCTGCAAAGATAAACTAGTGTGCACCACAAGAAGCGGCATCTATCAAATCATTTACCCATATTGTTATGATTCTACATTCCCCTCAGTAAGGTAGAAGGTAAGAAATATAAATATTACTGGGGAGTCCTGGAAAAGAGGACATATTTCTCTGAAAAGGTTTTTACTGTATTTATGGAGAGATAACTGGTTAACTTGGGAGTCCAGAGAAGAAAGCTGAAATAGCAAGCCTGCAATCTGTGGCAGAACTCTTTAAAGTTCCCACACTGAATCCACATGTAAGAATTTCAACACAGTTGCCATTGTTAGTTTGTTGGCATCTGGATTCCCATTGCTCAAAGGAATGTCTACTCAATGACCAAAACGGGCACTTTATCAGAAATCAGACTTTCTGAAGCACCATGATTTGTTGTATGGACAAAAAAGTTAAACTGCTTTGTACTAAGAAATTTCTTATCCAGCATAACCTATTTCTGGCACCAAGCGGTTTGATAACTTGGAAGCCTCTATATTTTCTTGGCCAACAAGCTTGGATCAGATGCTTCCCTATTCTTCTGCAGGGTATACAGTATACACAGACATAGAAGTTAAATTTCCAATCAGCTAATTTTGTCTTTTCTTTGCTTTTCTGTCCTTACAAGCAACCTTTCTTTCACAACCTTCTTCTGATGCACATCTAAAGAACTACTGCTCGACAATACCAGTAAGATCCCATTCCCTTTACACAATGGTGAACATGTTTACTCAGCACGTAGACTTCCCTCAGATGTACACTGGTGTGTCTATCATGGCTCATATAAAAATATTCTTCTGCCCAGACAACTACCAGTTTCTCTCTTCTATGTTAGAAAACTTCTAAGTGCCCTCCACAGTTCATATCTATGTCTACAGATACACTCTTCAATATACATGTTGGACTGAAGGCTGAGACTGGAATAAGTGCAAGTTCAGAATTACTGCCTTCAATTCTAGAAAACTGTTGCTTGTCTAGAAATGTAATCACATATTTCTCCAATTCCTATCACTATAACAGCTAAGCACCTTCAGCGTATTTAAGAACAAAAACAAATTGAGCTGTTGTGCAAAGATGGGCACTGTGTACTTATAAAATATATAAGGAAAAGCAGAGCAGGAAAAGGCAAATTAGAAAATTCTGTAGGCAAGTTAGAAAAAAAAATCCATGATGGTTCCTAGTTCTTGCAAGAGTGATTTCAAAAGCCTTAAGGTCCAATTCCTGGGAAAGTTATACTCTCCCATGCACCCCTCAACATTCATAAACTCTCCCATCTAGCTGCTGGGTCTACGGTTTCAGTGGCATACAATCATCACAGGAGGGAAAGCCAATTTTCATGACAGTTTGGGCAAATCATAAGAGGCATTTGAGCATTAGGACAGAGATGCAGAACTGAACTTTATATTTCTTGGTGTCAGTTCAGAGAGCAGAGCACTGGAGCAGTGTTGAAGCACTTTTTTACCATCACAAGGTTCAAGGCTGCATAGCTGCTTTAGCCCTAAATTAATTGCTTTGTCTCTAGAGCACGCTCTCCATTTAAACATAGATACACTAATCACCTAGGTATTTACTTAGTTCAGCAGAAAGCCCTTCCAAATGCTATAGCTAGAGCACGAGTGGAGGACCTGCTCCGATAATATAGCCTTACTTGTTGAAACAGATTGTGAGACTAGTGTATAAGAACTCTGTTAGCTCTCTCATAATTCTTGGTATGTAGAATCACCTATATGTGGTATGTCACTTTTCCTTGAAGACTCTTGTATGAAATCTCTGATTAAAGCACTGGAAAGAATGGCAGAGACAACAGATGGCTTCATTTTTTGGCCTTCTCTTCCCTTTCCTCAGCTGAAATAGACCTTATGTGAAGCAAGTACTAGACAATACTACTTTACCATGGAGAGTAGAAGAAGACAACTGTCTATAACGAAGAGAGAAGGGAACTATGGTTATGACTGCAACATGGGGAAGTTGTCAATCACATTGTTTTGGTACATGGTAAAACATTTTGAATCAAGGACCGTATACCAGCTCCACTGGTCAACCTGAAGTTGTGCATCTAGCCCCACTCCAACTGTGGTTGTCTGCTTGTTGAGAATACGGGAGAAACTGATTCTTCTGTGCCAATATGTTCCTCTTCCATAATTAACTATTAATGATCCTGTCATATATATAAAAGACCATTTTGGTGCACTATTCAACATTCTCCTTTTTATTAATATAATGAAACATTTTTCCCTGCCTATGCTTGGTAACCTTCTACCTAGCTTCTCTCTGAAAAGACCCCTATTAGGAATTAAGCCAATCAAAAGACAAAAGGCACCTGCATTTCACAGGTGCATCACAAAATTAATATAAATTGACTCAACTCTTTCTACACGATAGCATTTTCCTCTGTGCTTCTCAATTTTTGACAAGGTTGTAAAGCAACTTGTAAACGTGTGAAAACATTGACAGTTTCTTTAAGTGCAGACAGTGCTTCAAAGTAAAGATGCTCTACAAGTACTCTTCTAAAACATTTTTGAGAGCATTACAATATTTCTGGCCAAAGGATTAGGAGCTGCACCCACGTTAGGTTGCCAGATTAGGTCTACCTGGCCTTGGGAACTGTATTATACTTCCTGGTGTATTAATTCATCCAGCAGTCTTGGTCCTCACTCAACCATGATGTTTCCAATACAAAAGTGAATGCAAATTAAGGTTTCTTTTCTCCAGCTGACTGGATGATATACACTTTGGCTTTTAGCTTGATGGTCACCTTTCTAAGCTGCACAGAATTTTTCCAAGAGAGGCAGAGACTACTAAGCCTCAAACATGTTCTTATCTCCTCTGATTTTTCAAGAGACTCGCTCTCCTTTGTGTACAGGCTCCCTCCAAAATACCAACCTGATAATATCTATCTATCTATATATATCTATACACACACACACACACACACACACACACACACACACACACACACACACAAAATGTCTGCTGGCAGGCTGCCTTACCTGAAGCTCATAGTATAATTCACCCTTAAAAAGGCAGAGAGAGCAAGAGAGTAGAGTAAGACACACATACCAAACAGACATTCTGAAGTGAAGCAACTGACCATGGCACAACTAATCCACTTGACTGGGTGAAACACGTTGCCTATTGTCCTGCCGATATGCTCCCTGCTTGTAAAGATGTGCCTCAGGGAATCTCAAGTGGAAAAGTCAGCTCCAATGCGGTCCCATGGCTAAGACTGCTAATCAGCCCTAGCACTCCATCGGAGTGTTGACATGCCCAGGGAATCCCACAATAGGGAAACCCAGGATCCTGGGGCTTCAGGGCCCTGATCCTACATTCCCTGAAAATGGGACTTCCCGGGGCACACAAGTCCCAGGAATGCTGCCCAGGAAGCTGTAGAGCATGGGCAGCTCCACGTTGCTCACGTTCTCCTGCCAAAAAGATGCCAGCTGCAAAATAGCAGCACAAAATCACAGTACTTGTCACAACCACAAATGTTGGGGATTTTTATGCAGCAAAGGCAATGCCTGTTTTCATCCGGGGCGGGGAGGAGGGGCATTAGTGACCTTGCCCTGGACGAACAGTTCTGTTCAAATCCCAACTGGGAAATACAAAGATGGACACAACCCACAGTGACAGTGCTTGGCAAGAGTTACAAGCTACATGGCACAGCACCCCAGCTTGAATCTGAGGTAGGCTGGTGTTTCCAACCAAGTCACCATCACCATTTCTGCCTGCAACAAGCAAAGCCCCCCACTGTCAATGCTCCCCAACTCTGCACACTAGATAAAATGGCTCCACAGGTTGTATGTTGCCAAACCCTGCACTGTACAGACCCGCCAAATAGGTTTAACATGAGAAACGTTATGAACAACATTATTCACTGGTGATATTTTAGTCTACTTGGAGACAAGTCATTTCGTCAGCCATATAACATTCTACTTTTCTTTTTATTATATGGTTCTTAGTATCCTGACACGTTTCATAGTCTGCTATTAAGCTGTTTCTTCCCTACTGAAAACAACTGCTCTACTTCATGTTTTCCGTGAATTTATTTTTTTTTAATTAAAAGAAAAGACCTCAACTCTGAATTTCATAGGGTCCTGGACAAAATATTCCTTAAAAAACGTCTTTCAGTACTCATTTAAACAACATCCCATCTTTTAGTGAAATTTTAATGGTTTTTCTGCTGCTCCATTTCCAGTTGCAAGGGTCTATTCCTTCCTTAATTACTAGGTAAAAACAGTGAAACCAATTATAAATACAGTGCAAACTGAAGGAGCTTTGTAGCAGCCTTAGATGAAACAATAGGCAGGTACAAAATTTTCAAGCTCAAATGTATTCTTTGAACCATAAGCTCTAACTCAGATACTTTGCATCTCCAGCTATAGGGGAGGGTAGAGTGGAAAATAATAGACATTGTAAAACAGAGGAATTTTAATTTTACCAGCTTTCTTTTCAAACCTTGCTACCAACTCCATGATACCTATCTGCAACGTAAGACAAAATTACATTTCCCAAACTGAAATCATAATGAAAAAATAAATACCTAAAAAACACAAAAACCTCTGGAGCAGAATTCCACTAAAGCATACAAGTGAGGCAGAGAATCAGAATTGAATTTAATTAATAAGTGGACACAACCATAGCAGCAAAGCACACATCATTAAATGTATTTAACTGTACCTTGAATATTTAGCTTCAATTATTGTACTTGCAGTACGTTCAGAAGAATGTGGAAAAATGAAATTAGTAATGCAAACTCAGTAAATGGTCTCCCATTTCAGAGATGAGGAACACTACTGAATTTACTTGAATATAAGATGGCCCCACATAAGGTAACTGTCCCTCCCCAATAACTAGATTCTATATATGGAAAGTTTATAAATGTGTTATAATTTTCCAAGCAAAGAATCTAATTATCGGAAGTTTGCTTTGAATTTGTGCCCCTCTCACTTGTACAGCAGGGAAAACAAATCTGGGAGGTCAGGTAGCTGCTTTGCCCTCTGTGTCCGTCATGTCGTGTCCCCCCTGTCCCCTCCCCCGCCCTTCCCCCTCTTCTTACTTTCAGACCCTACTTTCCCTGAGCGCATGGAAGTGAGAAGCAAATTTGAAAACACTGACCTTGAAATAAACATGCCTGTAGTTAATTTGCACATAGTAACCAGACTTAGTTAATTCAGAATTGATGCATTTTTATCCCTTTTGGAAACCGCTGCAAGTTTTAGCACAGGTACTACATAAACACACTTTAAGCAGCACTTTTTTTACTTCCTTATATGTAGTAAAAACTACATTTTTTTAAATTTAGTGTCTCAGGCCAAATCAGTCAAATGAGTTCTGAATTTCATGCACCGAGCAGAGAGGTTATTCACGTCCTTGTGGTACTGTCACCAGGAAGTATCCTCCCTCCCAGATTTTTCAGCCTGGAGCTTCAGATACTCCCAAATCCATGGCAGTTATCCTATGCAGAGCCCCCAAACTATGCATGATATTAGTTTGAAGTCAAAAGGCTCAGGATTTACCATATACTTCATTGGGCTAGGCCCCAGAAGAGCCAAAAGCATTTCAAGCCACAGTGTTTCCATAGCTCAGTATTATTTAGTATGTATGTACTCCAGATATCCCCACAAAGTATCCACGTGCTAATTAGCCCCCCACTCATGACTGGAACCAGGTATTTGTGACCAGTCCTGGCCTGGGATCCTCCAAAAATGTATATGCAGGTGAGGTGCAGGACAACCTGGTCTCACTCCACCAAGCGGAAGGTGGGAACACAATAATCATATGCGAAAGGCTGAGAGAGGGGGGAACAGAGGGATTCTGGGTGAACTGTTTGGGCCAGGGGCCATAAGACCAGGGGCTCCCCCCCACCATGCTGATTGGAGAAAAAAATTGGCATGTATCTAAGTAAACAAAATATTTAATTCTCTAATTATGTTAGTGATGCTTGCCAGACATTTAAGGCTGGCTAAGAAACAGGAATTACTGGAAAGGGGAAAGGCACAGTCCACCTTTGGGAATGAAAACAAAGTTAAAATATGTTCAGTGTAGTGGCTCATCATGACCCCAAAAGAGTCAGCACTGAGAGAGACCACACACAATGGGCATTACCACATATCTTATGCAGGTGGGCTATACTAACCAGTCCTTGCAGCCGGTTCTCACCAGCATCTCAGCCTTTGGGCTAGGATCAAGCATTTCTGGCACCAAGGGGAGGGTGTCAAGGCCTGCTCTGGCTTTTCCGGTGCTGCCTGATATTTCGGTACTTGGTCATAAAAGGCAGTCAGGTTGGCCAGGCAGGACCTGCCTTTGATGAACCCATGCTGATTGCCCCTGAGCATGATCTCCCCTGCTGCCCCCCACAGATGTGCTCCTTGATGATTCTTTCCAAGATCTTCCCGAGCACCGAGGTAAGGCTTACAGGCCTATAGTTACTTGGGTCCTCCTTCCTCCCTTTCTTGAAAATTGGGACATTAGCCACTTTCCAATCCCCTGGCACCTGGCCAGATGACCACGAATGCTCATACAGCTGGGCCAAGGGCTCCTCGATGACCCCTGCCAGCTCCCTCAATACCCTTGGGTGGAGGGCATCGGGAGCTGCAGATTTAAAAATGTCTAGCCCTTCCAGAAGATCCCTAACTAGGTACCTCTAGGCCCAATGCCAGTTCCCTGTGGAGAGAACACTTGCTGCTTTTTTTAAATTTTTTTTTTTTTAAATAAAAGGGCCACACACACAAAACCAAAAAAGAGTCCCATCAGCATGTTTGCCCAATATGGGACATGTATGTTACAGTCCTGCTCAGTGCCGGCTGCATTTAATTGACTTCATAGCTGGATTCCACTACTGAGCACATGCTGCTTTTGGCAGCATTTTATCAATAGACACCGTATTTGATGATTTGATGAGGTTTCCTTGTGAGCAAACATAAGATCAGGGGCTCCCCCCCACCATGCTGATTGGAGAAAAAAAACTGGCATATATCCAAGTAAATACAATATTTCTCTAATTATGATACGCATATTTTAAAGAAATCTGAACTGCGAGTTAGTTATAAACAAGATATTAATGGTAAGTAAAAGATTAGCTAAGCTGGAGGACCCCACAGTTTATTTTGATTCCTCACCTCTTTGTTTGGAAGGTCGTTGCTGCTGCTCCTCCTCTTCTGTGGGTTCAGAAGGATCATAATAATCACTGCCATAAGTGAATCCCACTGCATTATAAGTGCCATCTTCGGCTAAAGCTTCACTCAGCCGCTTATATTCCTCCTCTTGAACAAAAAAGTAATTTCTAATTAGCCACAAAAACCTAATTAAAGCATATGACTTCTAAAAAAAAGTGTATCAAATGTTTTTTACTCAATTTGGGGGTAAAAATATTGTATGCATCACTTTCATCTAGTCCTCATAAATTGTGCCAAAATTTCTGGCAGCAAAAGAACAGCAGAAGGCAAGTGCTTTTCTGCTGACCATATTCTTCCTGCTGAAAGAGAGGTTTGGGGGAGTTAAGTAGACTGATATAATGAAAGGAAGAAAGAATGCTGACTTTCATTTATACAATACTGTTAAAGAAGAACAGCTAAAAGGTTTTTTTCAAATTCCAGTCTGCCCTCAAATCTGGGCAATTTCTGTGTGGATCTATATATTAACTATCCTGAGGTCCTCTCACATACGCAAAGACTCCTGCTTTTCGAATCCACTGGGTACTGTCAAGATAACATCAAAAAGAGTGAGTATAAAATGAGTGGGAACAAATTTAAGTTTTTAAATTATTGAATTTCATTGAAAATATGTTCTAACTCAGGAAGTGTTCCTTGAGCAATACCTTGCCTCGCCTCCTCCTCAAGCAAGTCCGTATGCAAGGCTAAATACCTCTCTTCATCACAGAGGGCCTCTATTCTAGCCTCCTCTTCCGATAACTGGTAATCTCTGTTCCACGTGGAATATTCAGCATCATATTCAGAGAGGTCATGTAGGTGACCACGCCCATCATACCTGCAAGATGAAGAAGCTGATCAATGCAAAGAACTTAGGGCTTGAATTTGTGCAACTACTTAAAAATACTTACCCATTAAAAACGAAAAAAAATACTTATATGTTAAAAAGTGTCTCATTTTAGAGTTACGTTTAAATTTGCTTATCATCTGCACCAGCTATCAAAATGCAGTGGTTCACTTTTTTTAAATAGTCTAAAGTCCTCTCTAAGAAAATAATAAAGATTACAATTAAAGGCAAGAGTATCCTTTAATAGTTTAAATGGGATCCATTTCTTAACATATCTTACCGTATATGGTTCAACCGACCATTCAATGTCACTTGCAAAATACTTTTTTTTCTGGAAAGTCAAATAGAGCTTACATTCACACAAACCCGAATACATAAATACCTATCCGTAAGAACCAAACGGTCGAAATTTCCTCGCTTCTTTCTGCTAGTCCCGAGCTCTCAGGAGAGATCTTCACCAAAGAAACTTGCGTCCATTGGAGGTAAAATCATGGCTAGGCTCGGCCCCTAGCCATTTGGCTGAGGAAATAAGTTCTGGGTTATGTGATAGAGAGACACACATACATAGGAACAGCAACATATACATGCAATTTAAGGAGGTTCACCAGAAAAAAGGGCAACAGAAATCTAAGTACAGGTCCTTTCCCCTAAGCAGAAATTGTTTGGTTTGCAGAAAAAGGGCTGCACGAGGTTAATATTTGACATATTTCTCCTTGAAGCATCGGTAAAAGAAACTGACAGAAAATAAAGTGATAGTCAACTCCACTCCGCTGATTTGTCTTCTCACACACAATTCTTGACTTGAGCCAACTTGCTAAATCAAAAACAAAGACAGTAAATACAACTAAGAGCAAGAATTGTTATCGAGAGATGCTGGTCTCATTAATCGAGGTGTCTGTCCGCAGGCAAACTTCCACCCCCGTCTTATCATAGCAGTATACTCTACTCAACAAGTATAAATGAAGACTTTGTGCTGCCGGAGACAGAAATCTAAGCGTCCACAGGAATTTGTAAGATTATCACAGAATGTTTCATCAAATCCTAACTTCTCATTTGCAAATGCAAACCTCCTTAACTTACAAATGTAGATTGTTATTGGTTTTCAGTATTATGTACATACTTAGTGTTTGCTCCCAACAATTTTTGTAGCATTTCTGTCCCACCGAGTTGTTGCAGAGACTTGAGAATTTGTAATTTACATCGTGTAATCGACTAACGAAGTATTTCAAAGAAATGGACTGCCGGTACAGGCAAGCCAGCATCGTTAACTTCATGCTGCCACGTGAGCAAAGAGTAACGCCCAACTTCTAGTCCAATTTCAAACAACAGGATCCCACCGCTTCCCTACGGACCGTTTGCGTTTTGCCAATCACAGACAGCCAGCCCGGGACTTGGACAAATCATGTCCACCCAGCAGGAAGCCAAGCGAAATGAGAAGAG
Organism: Alligator mississippiensis; assembly: GCF_030867095.1. Lineage (NCBI taxonomy): Eukaryota > Metazoa > Chordata > Crocodylia > Alligatoridae > Alligator > Alligator mississippiensis. The sequence continues at coordinate 10,509,746 of NC_081833.1, read as the reverse complement.
AACTGAGGGAGCAAATGTCTAGAGTATGTCCCGCGATCCTTTTCAAACCAAAGCCTTTCTGCCTTTCCCGCTTCGGCTTTCAGGACCAGCCACGGCTCCTCAAAGCGACGGGCTCAGCGCCCCGGCAGGACACCCCCGACCTGCCTCCTCGTCCCCGCGCCCAGGGGACGAACTCGAAACGAAATCCCGAGAGCTGCTGATCGACCCCGTCGGACCCTCAAGCAAGCTGCCGGTGTCGCGGCAAGACCGACCCCGAGGAGCGGCTCCCGATGCGGGACCGCAACTGAGGGCGCCGGGAAAGGGCAGACAGGTCCCCGGTTGGTTTCAGGGTCCCGGCAACTGCTTTGCTAATGGCGGGAGCCTCCGATTTCTTCCCTCCCCCGCCCCCCACGTTTGGATGGTGGCTTCGAGGGCAAACGGAGAAGCGGCTTCAGGCTTGATTTGAAAAGGAGCGGGTTGCCCCTGTCGCCCCCCTCGCCCGCTCCGGCCGGGGGCGGGTGGGACGCCCCATAAACGCCCCTGTCAGGTCACAGGAGCGGGGGAGGGGGAAGGGGGGCTCGCGACCCTGCCAGGCAGGGGGGACCCGCCTCAAGGGCGCCACAAGGGGGCGCCACAGCCGGGGGGGGGGGAAGGGAGGGTCCCCCGAGCCTGCCGGGCGGGGGGCCGGGCGGAGGCGATGGCAGCGGAGCTGGCGGCGCGGGTGGGTTGCACCGACCTATCGATCAGCATCTTGGCGTCTCCCATCCAGGGGATGAGGTGCCGGCCTTGCTCCTGGTGCTGCGCCTTCTCGTCGTCGCGGAACAGCTTGCAGGCGTAGCCGAACACCAGCAGCTCCACGCGGCTGCTCCCGCTCCCGCCGCCGCTCCCGCCGCCGCCGCCGCTCCCGGGGGGCCCCGGGGCCGCGCCGCTGCCACCGCTGCTCAGCAACATCAGCGGCGCCGGGCCCGGCTCCTCCGCAGTCCGTCGCGGCCCCCCCGCTCCGCCGCCGCCGCCGTACATGGTGGGGGAGACTGTCCCGGCCGCGCTACACCCCCCGGGCCCGCGGGCCCACCGTCGCCATCGCCCGAGACAAAATGGCGGCTCTTCCGCTTCCGGCCGCCCAGCGTAAAGCGAGCTGCCCGCTTCCGGCCTGCCGGCAGATTCGACACCGTAACCGCAAGCCGCGGGGTCGCTCGGCCGCGGCGGCGGGTCCCGAGGAAGCGGGGTGGAGCGGGAAGAAGATCAGAGAGGAACAGGCTGGCGAAAGGGCGGGGTGAGCCTACGGGACTGTGGCGAAAGTGCTAATAGGCGCTGCGGGCTGTGCTCTGGGAGCGCGTCATAGCGGGAGCGGGGGGCGGGGCCAGGGGCAGGATGGGGGCGGTGTTTGTGGGTGTGTAGACGTGTAGAACATATACACGCATGTGTATAGATGTATATAGACATATATAGACATGTATATATAATATGTGTGTGACTGTGTATGTATATATATAATATATGTCTACACACATACGTATCGGCCATACAACAAATGTCTTGTGGCAAAGCTCCTGGAGCCGAGGCGATGCCAGCCGAGGTCTCCACATCAAGTGTTCACGACCTCACAGAGAAACTAACCGAACTCTTCTGCGGTACGTGGACAGAAGAGGAGGGAGTCCCTCCAGAGTTCAAGGATGTCTCCACCTGTACAAGAGGAAGGGAAATCGCCAATTCTGTGACAACCACAGGGGCATCTCCGTCCTCTCGACCGCTGGCACAATATTCGCGAGAGTCCTCCTCAACCGGCTGACCGACCATCTGAACGACCCGCTGCCCGAGAGCCAATGCGGCTTCAGAAAATGATGGGAACTGCCGACATGGTGTTTGTGGCCTGGCAGCTTCAAGAAAAGTGCCAGGAACATAATGTTGACCTGTTTCTTGTGTCCTTCAACCTAACCAAAGCCTTCAACACGGTGAACCGCAAGGCCTCTGAGAAATCATGAAGAAGTACGGATGCCCCGGAAAATTCATCAGTATGGTTCAACAGTTACACGACGGCGTGATGGCACGTGTCCTTGCGAATGGCAAATGCTCTGACCCCTTTCTGGTCACAAATGGCGTCATGCAGGCCGGTGGGGTCGGACCTACTGTCTCCAGCACGGTATTCTCTGCCAGGCTGTCGGAAGCTTTCCAGGACAGTGACCTTGGTGTGGGGATCAGGTAACATTTTGCGCAGGCTCACAGGCTGACATGCAGCAGTCCATGGACCTAGTCTCATCAGCCTGCAACAACTTAGGAGTCACTTTTAACACGAAGAAGACTGCAGTGATGTTTCAACATGCACCTGGCACAACATCCCAAGCATCACGTGTCTCAATTAAAGGCCAGCAACTGTTGATGATTAACAGGTTTGTCTCTCTAGGCAGCACGCTTTCCCATGCTGTCCACATCAATGACAAAGTCGAGAGATTAGTGAAAGCTAGCGTGGCCTTCAGCAGACTCTGTAAGTTGGTCTGGGACCACGGAGGCATTGGAACGTCAATGAAGCTGCGGGTCTACAAAGCCATCATTCTCCCGACCTTCCTTTACACCTGCGAAACCTGGACTGTCTACCAGCATCATGCCAAAAAACTAAACCACTTGCACCTGTGCTGTCTGCAAAAGATACTAACGATTAAGTGGCAGGACAAGATTCTGGACACCAAAGTGCTCAGAAGATCAGCTCTCCCCAGCATTCACACTCTACTAGTGAGCTAAGATGTGCTGGCCACCTTTCAAGAATGCCCGACACTCGCCTGCCAAGGAAAACTTTCTATGACGAACTGTCAAATGGAGTACACTCTTGTGGCGCACCAAAAAAGCAGTACAAGGACACGCTAAAGGTGTCCCTAAAGCATCGACTTGGAGTTGTGGGACCAAATAGCTCATGACTGTCTGTCCTGGAGGTAATCAATCCAGAACAGAGCACTGGCCTTTGAACAACAATGCACGATAGAGGCAATGAAGAAACACGTGGCCAGGAAAACAAATACTTCTTGTACCCAGTCCTCATCATTTTCCTGCCCCTGCTGCAGCAGATTGTTTAAGGCAAAGATTTAGTTTATGTCACCTACGTACCCACGCGGCCTAGCCTCCACCCCACTCCTTTCTCTTTCCTCTTCCTCGTTTCTCCTTTCTTTCTTCTTTTCTCTTCTCTCCCTCCCTGTTTCGTTCCCATTTCTTTTCTCTCTGTGCCCATCCCCTCCCACTAGGTGTGGTAATCTTTGCCCTTAAAGGTTGAACAAGATACATACGTCTGCATATATATATGTGTGTGTCTATGTCTATACACACGCACTCACATACATACATATTCTACATATACATGCATATATGCATATATTATACATACATCTATACATATACATATGTAGATATGCATGTGTGTGTGTATATATGCACATATGTATGCACATATATTGCTCCTTATTAAGACTGGTACTGCCAGTCTTTTGCTTTGAATAGCAGCCTTGAAATGAACAGGGCATAGTCATCTTCAGTGCTGCTAATAGCACACCACTGACAGGCTGAAATGGGCTATTAGAATCCACTGTCTAGCCCACAACAGGTAATTTTCTGATTGCCAAACAAGCCTGTTACACATGGCATGGTATGCAAAAAGATTGCGAAGTCAAGCACTCCCTAATTTGTCCTCTGATGTATGTGCCTTATGATAGTCTTCAATAACTCATCACATAATTGTTTGTCCCATAATGGACAGTGAACACCTAAGAAGCAAGCTGATATTCCTGCTGCTTAGTCAGAAGTGTTAGTTTCTTTATGCGATTTTCTATTGCACTTATTACTAGTCTGTAACATGCAAGTACTTAGCAAACATTCGTGAATTTATTTTCACAACACTGCAATGAGATGTGTAAATGTTATGCCTAGTTTACAACTGGCAAACTGAGGTACAAATAACACTCTAAATGCACTAATTCCGGGTGTCCAATTTGAGTTATGTATTTATGAATTTTTAAAGACTTAGCATTCTTAGAGCATTTTCTCTGTTCAAAGCATAACTCTTATTAACTTCAGTTGCTGCCATGAATGTTCGGCACATCTGTAACTTATCCTGGGTGACAACATGGGCATCCAGAAAATAGGGACACAGAATTAATGACCACCTGTGAAAATGCTAGCGTTTGTCATCTGCTCAGAGTCACCCATGAGCTCCATGGCAAAGGTGGGAACAGAGTCCAGTTCTCCAGGATGGTATTCTGCAGTATTACTAATGAGACCATCCTTTCTCTTCCTCTTTTACCACAGAATTTCTAACTAATGCAGTAAATGAAGGAAGGGTTCACCCTGGCAACACAATAGCTTCATCCAACTCAGATCCGTCTTCCAAATGAAGTGATAAAAAAAACAATAGGAGATCATGTAAGTAAAGATTGTATCATGATACAAATGCATAATAAAACTGAACAGAAATTGCCCAGACAATCTCACTTTGGGTGTTTAGTTTTGTACTGCATGCTAAAATCAGATGAGCACACGAGAGAGACTTTCTCTGTTGTCAGTTCCTGCTCCTAGCCCAATAGCACACTGGTAGCAGCTGGTAGCACCAGTTGGAGGCATTGTATTACACAGCCCCTATATCGCTTGGATGAAGCATGTCCCACATAGATAGAACCTTTGGGGAATTTAGCTGCCAGTTCTAATGAGCTTTTTTTTCCAAAGGCTATGACTTGCCCAAATTGGAGTGAGTTTTTATGGGTACAGCAAGGCACACGTCTGCACTGGGGCAATGCTTCCTGCCAAATTGCAAAAGCCTTGAAGCACCAGAGATGCTTATAAGAATTCTTTTAATGCAACCAAGAACATATTTTTCTAACTTTGTTCTTGAAAAGAGTTGAATTATTGTTGCTGACACTTCCCAATTCAGCCAGAGGTAGATAATCAATTTTGAAAATTTAATTGTACAAGATTATATTTTAGCAAAGATATAAGGAACAGGAAAACTAGGTCTTCTAAATGGGAAGCAGCATTGGACCACCTTAGCTATAGACACCTTAACTGTCTGACTATAATAACAATTCATTGGCTTCATTATACGAAATATACACAAAAGAGTAAAGTCTTTAGTTAAAGATAGCGTGAATAGGTAATGCACAGGCATTGACAGAGAGTTATATTGGGCCACATATCTGTGCATTAAGAGAGCCTGCCAAAATGTGAATTTATTGAAGGAGAAATCCAAAAATCCCCTTGGGCATTTCTACTGCTGCTACAGCCATGACTCTGAATAATAATAATACATTGCATTTCCATATTGCCTTTCAAAGTGCACTGCAAAACCTAATTAAGCTTCATAATCCTCCCTTTAGGAAAGTGAGATACAAATACAATTTCACCCACCTTTCCCTTGTAAAGAACACAATTGTTAGGAAACTCGCAATAAACCTCAAGAAACCACAAGTGATAATACAGATGAATGAACTCAGTGATGGGAAAGCACTGGAAATTGGGAACATGGGATATGCTGAGCTTCTGTAACTCTGAGCCTTCCAACGTGTGGTGGAGTAATAAGCAGGGTACCATAAGCACATAACAGCTTTGCAAGGGGCACAAAATCAAAGAGCATATCTGCCTCCAAGGATAAAAGGGAAATGGCACAATATCAGTCTTCTCAATCTACGTGGTCCCACTGAAGAAAACTATAAGAATAAAAAAGTAATTAAATGTAAGACATATTATGAATATCCTTCAAAATATGACAACAGGATTGTCTTGAATGATGGGAAAACCAAAATATAGAAATGAAATATAGATTTCATAGACATTAGGGCTGGAAGGGACCTCGGAAGATCATCAATTCCAGCCCCCTGCTTCAGGGTCAGGAAGTCAGCTGGGGTCATAGGATCCCAGCAAGATAAGCATCCAATTTTCTCTTGAAGGTGTTCAATGTAGGTGCTTGAACCACCTCCGATGGCAGGCTATTCCAGACCTTGGGGGCTTGGATAGTAAAGAAATTCTTCCTTATGTCCAGCCTGAATGGGTCTTGCAGGAGTTTATAACTCCTGCACCACACTGGCCTTCTTCCAGTCTTCGGGCACTTCACCAGAGTGCCAGGAGTTCTCAAAGATCTGTGCCAGGGGCTGAGCTATGATGCTAGCCAGCTTCTTGAGTACCCTGGGGTGCAGGTTGTCAGGGCAGGCTGACTTGAAGGTGTCCAGCCTCTCAAGCTGTTCCTTCATGTGGTCAGTGTTGATGGAGGGTAAGGAATCTCCCTCACTCAGGCCTCCCTGTCCCGTGATGGGCAGAGGCGTCCCATGGGACTGGTAAAAGACCGACACAAAGTACCCATTTAGTAGGTTGGCTTTTTCCTGGGTGTCAGTCGTCAGTTGTCCCATCTGGCTTAGCAGGGGTCCAATGTTGCCCTTGCTTTTCCTCTGGCTCTCCACATATCTAAAAAAGGACTTCGTATTATCCTTGATCCTAGTAGCCGGTTGGAGTTCTGTCTCAGCCTTGGCTTTCCTGGTTCACTCCCTGCAGGTCCGGACTAGTGCGGAATATTCCTCCTTGGAGAGGTGGGTCCCGTCCTCCATCCTTTGTAGGTCTTTCTTTTTAGATGCAGGAGGTCACTAGTTCCTTGCTGATCCAAGGGGGTTGCTGTGCCCTTTTGCTGCTTTTCCTTTGAGATGGAATTAGAGCATGAGTATCTCCATGATCTAGCACATGGCATCACTTGGGTTTTGCCACACCTACAGACATATTTGTGAAGAACATATATTTGCTTATAAGAACATTCTCAAGTGAGCGTCCACAAATAGGATTAATTGGATGGCTGTGTCAAGGTACAAGAGTAACCTCCTGGATAGCAGAAGCCCCCGCAAAGCTGGCTACTTAGACCATCTTTTAAAAGTGATGGTAAGAGTGAACCTTGTCACAATAGATTCAAACAAAATGATGCTCCACAAATACAAACAGAAGTTGTGAAGGGTATATAGGCAGGGATACCAAGCAGTGAGTAAGAACAAGTTTGAGGCTTTAAAAATATTGTATAAAACTTATGTAGGGTATTTATACCAAGTGCGAGTCCTTTACACCTTCAGGGAGATGATAAAGAGAGCTGCAGAAGACACAATAGAAATAACTCCAAGCTGTTGCTATATTAACAACAGGGGATGTTTGGATGAAAACTGAAGGAAAGCAATTGAGAATTGATATGCAGCAAGGAACCAGTCTCATATTTGGGAATGTGATTAAGTTAAAAGAGAAGCCAGGAGATGGCTAAGATAACACAAAAGATAATACTTGATTGACTTGGTGAATTTCATAGACATTAGGGCTGGAGGGAACCTCGGAAGATCATCGATTCCAGCCCCCTGCCCCAGGGGCAGGAAGTCAGCTGGGGTCATAAGATCCCAGCAAGATAAGCATCCAATTTTCACTTGAAGGCGTTCAAAGTAGGTGCTTGAACCGCCTCTGATAGCAGGCTATTCCAGACCTTGGGGGCTCAGACAGTAAAGAAATTCTTCCTTATGTCCAGCCTGAAATGGTCTTGCAGGAGTTTATAACCATTCGACCTCGTCATCCCTTGGAGATATTGTAGGAAAAGTCCTAATAATGGAAGAGCATTTTCAATGGAACCAATATATGGGGGAAGGATATCAACTGCAAGGCAGGCTGATAAAGGACAAAAATGGAAATCTTTTAGTTACAAAGAATGCAATTATGGGACGATGGAGGGAGTGCTTTAATGAGCCTCTTAATGGTGAAATGGATAAAGGCGAACAAACAGCAATTTTCCAGACAGCTGAGCTGTTTGTGGAAGAACTGAGAAGCAATCAGAACACTCAGGAACAATAAAACACCAGGTGTTGATAATGTTCCTGCTGAATTATTAAAAAACAGGAGGGGATAAGCTAACTGAAAGGCTTTCTAAATGGATTCTGTTTGTTTGGAAGTTTGAAAAGTCTCCAAAGGAATGCAAGGAGGCAGTTATATGCTCAACTTTGAAAAAGGGGACAAAACACAATGCAAGAACTGGCATGGTGGTGCTCTCTTTATTATGACCTATCAAATCCTCTACTTGCATTACATAGAGGAGATAGACAAGTAACAAAGGGTACTGAAAAATAGGACTACTGGGCATCAGATATTTTCAATCCATCTACTACTTGAGAAAAATGGCAGCACGATCAGTATATAAACACAGCTTTGCGGTACAGTAAGAAGTTCTCTGGTAGTATATTCTTAGGCCACAATGAAAGAATCTAAAAATGACTCAGATGGTAGAAACCCCCTACCTCTGAAGCTCCCCCCCCTCCACACTCTCTTTGGTGGAACAGTTCGAGAGTACAACTAGGAAAATAAATCTCTGTCCTGCCTTTGATATTCATACAGGATTAAGATAGGGAAATGTAGTGTCCCTGGAACTCTTGCAAGCGTGGTACAATCATTACAACTTAAGACGGGGCAAATTTAAATGCCTTGCACCAAATCTTTGTACCCACTGACAATTTAGTTATTACAGGAGAAGCAGAAGATGTGGTTAAAAAAAAAAAAAAAAAAAGGATGGTTAAGGCTTTGGAAGGCGGTGGCTTAAAAAGTGAGATTTCAGATACACGATTAAAGCAAATGCGTCCATAAATATCAACAAGTTAAAACAATTGAAATGCATAAAAGCGTTAAATTACTAGTAATACTTTGATGAAGGAAGCAAGCAAAGCATGGATACAGAGTGAGAAGGCTGTTATTCTCAGCAGAGAACTTTAAATACCTAACAACTACTGGAGAGAACTAAGCTTCAGATACAGAAAACCATTATGATGGCAATTATTTTTTTCAATGTAGTACATTTCTGTAGAAGGTATAAACACAAATACTTCGGAAAATAAACTAGCAGGTGAATTTTAGGCCTGTAAACAAGGATTTAGGTGGAGAAGAATATCCAATAAAGAACTGAGGAAATTGTATGATAGCAAACTCAGTGAAATAGGATAGCAATGCCAGTATAGCAAATGCAGTGAAATCTCACTGATGTCACTGGAAAGAGGAGGTTGTTAGGACAAAGGAACAAAGACCCCCTAAGCTTTTCTTGGAAGGCCATTCGTATGGTGTGCTACCTCATGGATGACCAAGGAGAAAAAGAAGCAGCAATACCGAGTACGAAACAAGGGCCTACAATGTAAAGTACCAGTGAAACACCCTTGACAAGGTGGGAGCCAAGTATGCAACTAGTTTGGAACTACTAAGATAGATGAGTAAGTGCTGAAAAAGCAGTTACCTCTTTGGTACAATGAGACAGATATTTTAACAGCACATGACACTACTCTGCCACACTTTAAAATATGAAGTGGAAAATGCTGGTCCTCTGGACACTTAAAGGGAAACGTTTATAGCTGGAATGTAATTTGGCTAATACTTTAAGGTTAAAATCTGATTTGTCGGCAAAGTGCTAGGGGACTGCTAATGACTACATCCTTGATTTTGTCTCTGAGGGCATATTTCCTTCTATCTCTCTGCTCAAGCACTGGTTTTGCAGCAACGTACAGTGAAGTGTGCCACCTACTAAACCTTCCCAGCAGTTTCAACAGATTTGTCTTAGCCAGTTTCTCACACAAGTCAGCCCAATTCTGTTTTCTGTATTTTGAGATGTTGGATGGTGCTATGACCCCAAACTGCATTGAGTTTATTTAGTAGGCATGATTTCAAGTGCGTTATTTAGACCAACATGTATCTTTGTCACTCCACTCTTCTACTTTATGAAGAAAAGAAGCGTAGAGGGAGGCAATGAATCTTTGCAAATCTGGGTTTGGATGAGTTTGTCAAATTATGGTTTATATTGACTTAAGTCAATGTGTGGCACAATCAGGAAATAATGTACAACAAAAGACAATTTTTTGAGGGCCTGAATGGTGGTCCATGGGCATAGATTTCATAGACATTAGGGCTGGAAGGGACCTCGGAAGATCATCAAGTCCAGCCCCCTGCCCCAAGGGCAGGAAGTCAGCTGGGGTCATAGGATCCCAGCAAGATAAACTTCTGAATGTCTCCTAAAGGAGTCCACCTCTGGCGACAGTCTGTTCCAGGCCTTGGGGGCTTGGACAGTAAAGAAGTTCTTCCTTATGTCCAGCCTGAAATGGTCTTGGAGGAGTTTGTGACCATTTGATCTTGTTGTCCCTCGGGGTGCTCTGGTGAACAGGCGTACCCCCAGATCTTGATGTATACCCCTTATATACTTATAGGCAGCCACCAGATCTCCCCTGAGCCTGCGCTTCTCCAGGCTGAAGAGTCCCAGGGCTCTCAGCCTCTCATCACAGGGCTGGTTCTCCTGCCCTCTAATCATATGTGTGGGTCTCCTCTGAACTGTCTCAAGCTTCTCCACATCCTTTTTAAATTGTAGAGCCCAGAACTGGATGCAGTACTCCAGGTGTGGCCTCACCAAAACTGAGTACAGCGGGAGGATGACATCCTGGGATTTGCTTGAGAAGCATCTATGGATGCAAGCCAGAGTTTTGCTTGCTTTACCAGCTGCGACATCACATTGGTGACTCATATTCATTTTTTGGTCAGTCATGACTTCCAAGTCCCTTTTGGCCCTGGTGCTAGCAAGCATAGCACCACCAAGCCTAGAAGCATGCTGCGGGGTTTTTTTTCCCCAAGGTGGAGTACCTTGCATTTTTCGGGGTTGAACGCCATCAGGTTTATGTCCGCCCATTTTCTGAGCCTGTCTAGGTTGGCCTGGATCACCCTCCTATCCTCAGGTGTGGATGCTTTACTCCAAAGTTTGGTGTCGTCGGTGAACTTGGCCAGTCCACTTCTGATACCAATGTCTACATCATTAATAAAGATGTTAAAGAGTACAGGCTTGGGGGACCCCACTGGTCACAGGGCACCACGATAATTTACTTCCATCTATTACCATTCTCTGGGTCTGACCTCGGAGCCAATTCCCCAGCCATCAAACTGTGATGTAGCCGATGCTGCAGTTGGCCAATTTTTCCACGAGCAGATCATGGGACACGAGATAGAAAGCTTTTTTAAAATCAAGATATATGACATCAATCTCTTCTCCCTTGTCCAGGTGATATGTCACCTGGTCATAGAAGGAGATGAGATTGGTCAGGCAAGACCTACCCGCAACAAATCTGTGCTGGCTATCCCTCAGGATGTTGCCATCAGTCAATTTGTCAAGAATGATCTATTTGATAATTTTTTCCAAGATCTTCTCTGGAATAGAGGTCAGGCTGATAGGCCTGTAGTTCTCCAGAACTATTTTCCTCCCTTTCTTGAAGATAGGCACCACATTGGCCTTCTTCCAATCTTCAGGCACTTCATCTGAGCACCACAAGTTCTCGAAGATCCATGCCAGTGGCTGAGCTATGATGCCTGGCAGCTCCTTGAGTACCTTGGGGTGTAAACTGTCTGGGCCAGCTGACTTGAAGGTGTCCAGCCTCTCAAGGTGTTCCTTCACATGGTCTACATTGATGTAGGGTAACAATTCTCCCTCACCCTGGCCATCCCATCCCATATTGAGCAGGGTGGTCCCTTGGGCCTGGTGAAAAACCAACGCAAAATACCTATTAAGCAGGTTGGCTTTTTCCTGGGCGTCAAGTTGTCAGTTGTCCCATTTGGTTTAGCAGGGGTCCAGTGTTACCTTTGCTTTTCCTCCAGTTCCCCACATATCTAAAAAAGGACTTTTTATTGTGTTTAATAGGTGTATCCAGTTGGAGTTCAGTCGCAGCCTTGGCTTTCCTGGTTCACTCCCTACAGGTCCAGACCAGTGCAGAATACTCCTCCTTTGAGGTGGTTGCAGTCTTCCATCCTTTATAGGTCTTTCTTTTTTTTTTCTGCTGCTTGCCCTGCAGAAAGATACCTGAGTGGCCTCTGTAACACCTTCCCCAGTGGATTCCATCAAAGAACTGGCAAGTCAGGGTTTTACTGGGGGGCAGCAGATCCACAGCATCACTCCCTACCACCAGCCCTTTCTTTTCCACAAGAAAACCAATGCAGTCTAATTCACTTTTTTTGAGGATCATTTTATGCAATAAGGAACATCTTTTTTATGAGGGGGAAGGGCAGAGTAGATCCAGTTGTAGGGAATCCTCAGTTATCTTAGTTTAGGGAGTCCCCAAGTAGTTTTCCATTAGAACTGTATCACCAAAGAGTAGGGGTCTCAGAGGCAGAGGGAGGGGGGCAAGGGATCTGTGAATGCCTTGGTTTCCAGCAAAAAAGCTGTTTTCCATGCAGACCCCTATAGATACAGCAGGTGGGGGCAAGCCATAAAGCTAATTTCCCTGGGCAGGTTTGCAAAGCCTGCCTAATGGACAGACCAGGACACCTCCTGGTAACATCCTTTCCATTTAGTCCCTATTGTGTTTTTAATCATTAGAGCAGGGACCTGCCTCTCCATTTGCTAGAGATTATTTTTTTAAGAAAGCAAACTTTGCTGTTAGTATTATCCATGGAGCATGTAATCACAACTTTAAGTGAGGGTATTAAAATTGATATTGTTGCTAGTGTGTGTATCTGTTTTGGATGTGCGCAGAGAAAGGGATGTCAGATCTGAGCATCTCTTGAGAACTGTATTTGAAAGTTTGTGACTTAAGAAGTTAGCATGTGGTGCCTGTCATTCATTCTCCCTTTTTCTCTAATACACTTACTAGCTCAAGCATACCTTCATGCCCCCAACTCAACAGTACACCACGTAATGTGGCCCCCACTACCGGGGTACCAGAGCACTGCATAATTGTTATCATATCGATCCCCACAATTCCAGTGTGAACCCATTTTATGGGTGGAGAACTGAAGCAAAGAGATTAACGTCTTTCCTAAGGTCACATAGGAAGCCAGTATCAAAGCAGGGAACTGAACCTGTGTCTTTTACTCTCCCTTAATAAGCAAAGCACCCACCTCTTAGGGCTTGCACATACCACTGCAGCAGCAGGTCCTGGTGAGGACAGAGCTGTGTATGCCCTGCCCTCATTATAGACAGACATTTACCAATGAGGCTCAGCCTTATTCTTGCCAGGACCTACCTCTGAAGTGATGTAGACCATCCCTGAGTGCTCTAATAGACTAGTATTAGGCCTAGTAGGGCCTTTCCTTTGGATAAATGAGCATTATTTTCGTTCTATGTTTCTAATAAAGTTTACAGTTATTCTTACTTTCTTCCATGCATGAATCATCATCAGCCCCAGTGTTAAAAAAGCCCTGTGGAATAGAGTGTGTGTCACTGGCCAGATTACTTCAAGTATGCAAATGGCAAAGCAAAGCACCAGGTTTTAAGGCAAGCCAAAAAGCCATGGGTATTACAGATAAGAGCTAAATAAATAAGAGGATGCAGTTTCTACAGGACACAGTCCATCTAGTTTCAGCCGACTGTGGCTGATTGCCCATGGGGAAAAAATACTCTGAAGTGAACTACAGACTTCCTTTACAAGACCTTTATACAGCAAAATACCCCTCCCACCTCAGTTCTTGGTGATTATTGTAAATTAGCCCCAGTCGGTCTTATTGGGCCTAAAGGTAGCCAATTATGAGGAAAGATGTGGATGAACTAGTCTCCCTCTTGCTGGATCAAGCTGGGGAACAATACTTGTTATTCTTCCTGTTTCCTTTAGGTAAGATTTTCTGCCTTCATGTGCTTGGAAGAAAAAAGAAGCAATAAAACAAGTTAAAATAAAGTTTCCTTTCATGGGGTGACACCAGCTTCTTGTCTTTATTTTAGCAGAGCCATAGCCACATGGCATCATTCAATATCTCCTTAAATAAGAAGAAAAAAACATGTTTCCTCTGTGTTCTGCAGCAAATCTGGGAAGAAAGCCTGCTGTGCTGACTTTAAAGGGAGAAGATGAAGGATGGTTGTAAACCATCCACGCCATAGGAACACACTCAGCCCTGAGAAGGAGCTGTCACTGCAGAGAAGTAATCAAATAAATGTTAAACGCAGGTTCTAAGAACAGGAAGGAATCAACTTCCCACCCCACGTTACAGGGTTTGTTCTCAGGCGGCTCCTAAAAAGGGAACTAAGGAGAATCTGTATAGTGCTATACTGTACTGTTTTTGTTCTAGATCAGGGGTTTTCAACCTTTTTTAAGGAGAGTACCCCTCCTGGTGGGTACCCTCTTCCAGACGTGGAGCAGGGGGGTGTCCCTCAGCAGCTGGTCCCCGAGCATGGAGTGGGGGTACCCTGGCAGCCGTACTGCCGCTTCACATTTGGTCACCTGGGGACCTCACTCCCTGGTTGGCGATCGGCCGCTAGGGGACCCCCCTCCTGCTCCATGTCCAGAAGCAGGTACCCACCAGAAGGGATATTCTCCTTAAAAAAGGTTGAAAACCCCTGATTTAAGAGATTGACGGTGGTGTAGGAAAGGGAATACTGGCAGGGAAAGGAATCTAGAAGGACTTGTTACAGGGCATCTTCACAGTCTCCAGTGACCCTGAAAACCATCGTCCCTTTTGACTCACCTGCTATGCTCATCGAATCAGTGACCCTATGGCAACACTTCCTGGCTGCCATCTGTCTCCACTCTTTAGTTCTTGGTTTCTATACCTCCACATAGAACCAGCTCGGTTGCTTGGCTGTCCCCTCTCTGGGGCACCAACACCCACTGGTGCTTCTTCTTTTACAGGTCATTCCAGCTGGCCTGACCAATCAATGGAGTCTCACCCAGGAGGACCAGGATGGCTCTGAAAAAACCTACCGTGGGTTGACATCATCAGATGCTACCACAGCACAATGTGCCTGCTCCAGGTAAGTGTCTCCCCACCACTGTTCCTTCTTTAAAACAGAGGCTGATACTGGTCCCCTGTTGCAGGAACCAAAGAAGTGAGGACAAAAAGTTTGAACCTAGTGCAAAAGACTGAAGAATCCAGGGTACAGATTCAAAGAATGGCTTTACTGGGTTTGCGTCATTTAGAAGTGGACAAGATGGTATATGGGAAAACCATTTAAGAGGAGAGCGTTATGCTGGTCAGAATGGGAGGTGCCTGGACAATGGCTTTGGGGTAAGAATGGAATGATTGTTCATCACTTTATGACAAGATTACAGACTTTTAATTACATACTATACACATTTAGACTACAGAGGTCATTCCAGATTATACCTCCAGTACTCTTCAACTTCTTGCAAATGTCTTTCTATTATTTTTGTGAAGAACAAGAGAAATCAGGACAAAAAAAAAAATCAGTTTCTAGAGAAGGTGTTGGTTATACTGTATAGTCAAGACTATGAATGAAAACTCTGCAGTTGACCAGGTTATGCATTATTTTTTCAAGGGGTTGGACTAAATTTACAAGATGAATTTCTTTGTCCTTTAACCCCTTTCAGTGCTGGCACAACCAACAGCACACTTTCTTCTCTGGGTGATGCAGGGGGCTCATATGCTCAAATGTGTCTTGAGATGGCCTCTGTCCACAGATGCCTCATGTTGTCAGAGAAAATAAATTTGTCTCCTTTTGGTTGCCGCAACAGGGCGATCTGGGCTTTTGAGAAGAAACAGTCCTGTTGAGAGAGCCCTGCTATGGGGCATTTGGATAGGCAGGGACTGTCCTGCTAGGAGCCTTAAAAGGCTTCCAGAAGAATAAGCGAGGGGAAAGGAAGTGGCCTGTGTGCAGAACAGCTTGATACATGGACTGCTGTTTCGGGGCCAGAGCCAAAGGGGCTTCTCTCCTAATCGCCTGGACAGGGCAGAACAGTTTTGTTTTGCTTATTTGTTCTTTCTTTAAAGACTGTACTTTATTAGAGAGGACTGGCTGAGGAGCTCTTTAGGGAGCAAAACCTGCCTGCAGAAGCCAGCAGCCCACTTACAGTTACCATTTGTTCCCTTCTTTACTTTCTGGGAGAAAGTTTACATAGAGCCTGCCTATATCCATGCATCCCTCATTTACATGAGTCCTGAATGCACCCATAATTCTTCTCTCAAGAAAGAAATACTCAGCAAGTCATTCTCACTTCCTTTGTATATGCCAGAGCCACTTTTGCCTGTGCTGTAGCATCTGCATTCAAAAACATGTATTGGAATGGAATTGCTTTTTAAATGCAGTATCACTATATAAACTACATGGTAATAAGAGAAGCATCATGGTATATAAATTATGAGTATGTTAATGACTGCGTCAGTCACCAATAGTAATCAGTGCGTCCTAGCGTTTAGGATCTTTTCCAAGTCATTTTTATGAACCTGCAATAATTCATGAGTTTAGCTGCTCTGCTGCTATTATTCTGAGTTACTCACCTTTCATATGAATCATGTAGAGATTCTATTTATTGATATGTCTAAAGGGACTAATACATTAGAAAAAAATCTGATTTTGACACAGATACACGTTACCTTTCTTTGACCCCATCTAGTGTTATTTTTTCAGATGCCGGAAAAATATCTTCTACATATTTTTTAAATATATTGATATATATATATATATATATATATATATATATATATATATATAACATACCTTGTAACCTTGCAGAGTTTATTTCATTCACTGCCTCCTTCTGGCTAGAGGGATTCTTTATGAGGGGAGAACTTGTGTTGCTATTATTCAAAAATATTTGTAACATGCAAAAGATCATGGGCTGGTTGTGCTAAGTGCTGTATGGAAACCTAGAAAGGCACAGTCCTTAATTGGAAGTTCTTCCGGTCTAGTGTATCTCTGTGAAGAGAGATTTAGTAGACTGTAGCTCTATACATCCCAGTTGAATTTTTCCATTCGCACTAAGATATGCTTCCCCCAAGTTGGTTCATAATGTTAGGTATGCAACCCCTGGCCTGAGAGCCAGGTCCAGCCCATGACACTGTCATCCAGCCTCTGGGGCTCTCCATGCATGCTAGATTGGGTGTGCCAGGTGGTGCAGGGTCTGATCTCAGTGCATGGGGGAAGCGGGGGGCTCTGGACCTGATCCCAGCCAGGTGGGAGTAGCATGGAGCCCTGTGCCATCTCTGCCTGGCCAGGATTGGGCACCAGGGCCCCACGCCGCCTCCAACGAGCCCCAATATACTGGAAGCAGACCCCAGGGATCCACACTACCTCCACCTGGCCAGGATCTCATTCTACCCTGGCAGAGGCAGTTTGGGACCTCAGGGTCCAATCCTAGTGTGTGGGGGCAGCGTGGGGCCTGGTCCAGCCCATAGACTAGCCTCATGCCATTCATCCGCCCCATGCGGCCACAAGCGTGAGCCACCATTGCGTTAACTAACAATGCATTACACCAGGCTACAGCTCCTTTCACAAATGCCCCATAATGTCTTTTTCTGGTGATACAAAGGTGCCTGCAAGGTGGCTCTGTCCACTATATAGGAAGCCTTTTAATTTCACCACAGCAACCTGTGGAGCAGTTGCAAATAAACAAGAACTAGTTTTTGTTTAAAATGCATATCCAAGAAATGTTTAAGAAACTAAACAGGAAATGTTCTTTCCTCCAATACAGAGAAATTAATTTCTGTAAGGCTCATCAGCCTTTCCCAAGAATGGTGTGCCGGGACAATAACTCAATAACTAGGTCCTCTAACTTCACTAACTGCTTCTCCAAAATAAGACTGGGCAATGTGTGTTGATAAGCAGGGATCCTGGTTTTCTCTGATTTACAAAATCCGAAATTTTTGGATAAAAAAAAAACAAATCCACATTTTTCCATGATTTAAATGAAAACCGCTAATATATATATATATATATACACAGTGGTGTTTCATTTTAATCATGGAAAAATGTGGATTTAGGGTTACTTTTTTTAAACGGAACATTGGGGATTTTTTTTTAAAGCAGAGAAAACCAGGATCCCTGTTGATAAGTAAGTGTCATTCTTCAGTCCATGCCCTGGTTCCTGTCACTAACAGTACAAACTATTCGTGTTCCAGTGAATCATTTGTTCTTGGGAGGTTTTATAATGAATCCCCTTGTTAAAAATGCAAATAATGTTGTTCCTTTTTCCCCATCCATCCCCTGCCCCTTTCCCTTTCATTCCAATATTGTCACCAATCCAAACTATCCTATCCTGCTGTTTTCCCCCATTTAAAATCCATAGATGAGGAGTTTCCAGGAAACCTTACTCTGAATTTGGATGTTCTGGCTGTTCTTTCCAAATCATTGTGTAGAAAGCATTTAAAAAGTCTCATCCTAAATCTGTGACTGGAAAAAAAATCCCTTGTATTAAGTTGTTGAAAATCAATATGTGTTGTTTTTTTTTTGTTAACTACTATTAGGCCTCTCACTGTTGTTGTTTAGTAATATAATCCGTGCTGCCATGTGGGAGACCTGAGTTTGATTCTTTGATGTGCGTGTATCTATAACCATTGAGGCACTGAACATCCAGACCTTTGGATTGTCTCAATGGCCTAATGGGGGCTGGATGGTCTGGGCATCCTCCATACTCCTTCTTAGCTGTATGTGTCAAAAGTCCTGGTGACCTCTCAGGCATACACCATGATCCAGAAGGATGGATGGTTGTCTACTATAATCCTCTTGTTGTAATGTATAAGAGACTATTCTTTGAGCACATGTTTAACAGGAATGAACTGAAGTTTAAGAGTAGTATTGGGAGTCAAATGTTTTGGTTAGATCCTCAATTGCTCATATTATTTGTTTTATATTCTTCCCTGGGAATTTTGTCCCCTCTCTACATCTATCTGTCTGAGAAGCAATTAATTAAAATTAGATCTATAAGAATAATTAAGATATATAAATATAAAGAATTTTTATATATATAAAAAGAATGATCTGTTACCATGCAGACACTGCCCAAAATACACAGAATATATGACTATAAAACATACTTTATAATTAGCCAAATACTTTACATTTGGCTTTATCTTTCAGATTTGATTTTATGTTGTTACTACAGAAACACATGACATTTGTATGTTGGGACAATCTCCTTGTGGGATGTGTTTTTGTTTTGTTTGGAAAGCATATGATCAGTGGATAGCTGCTTATCTTCTTTTTTTTTTTTTTGTCTTGCACGTACACAGCATACAGTAATCAAAATTAACTGCTGCCTGGTAGATAACACAGCAGTATGTTTAAGGGCACACTTTCAAACTTGGTAACCCAGCTGTCTTGCCTTAAGGAAATTTTGTGTTAAACTCTTTGTGGAACAAAACAACCAGCCTTGTGTTACAATCTGGTTAATGGTATTGGTGTCTTCATAAAGATTAAGAGGAATCTTGTTTGCCAGGGAAGAGAAAGTCATAGCTCAGCAGGTTTTGTACATTCAGAAACAAACTTCTTTCTCCCTTGAGCAATACTTGCTGGCTGTATGTGCAAGTCAGGGACTATTAGCAAGTATCATTAGTTTGGTGGTGTTGAGGCATCACTGAGCAAACCAAGCAGGGTAAAACTAAGTGTCAAAAAAGAAAGTCCTCTTCACATGCATAGTAAAAATGCTCAGCATATATATAACGTTTTATAGCATCTAGAGAACATACAAACATTACAAGGCATAAATGGTGGCCCCATGCAACTTGTTTTATTTATTTGTATTACCAGTATGCCTGGTGAAAGTCATATCCTCGATGCGATGTGAACTCGCATGCATTACTAGCAGAAATGACCAGCAAGGAAATAAGCACTGTGTTGTTTGTCACTGTGAGAAAAACAAGCATCAAAACCATGGACAGCCTTGATTGCAACTTCCTTACCCTTTCATGGTCCAGGAATTTTTGATGTCACAGTTATTCTCCCGTGAAGCAAATGCCAGTTTCTTTTAGGTAGCTTTCTGGTGGTGCAGGAACATTTCTGGTACTCAGCATGCTACAAAAAAATCAACACTACTGTGCTGCTGTGTGGAAGTCATTACCAAAGGCATGGATGTGGTAAAGCACTACTGGCTCCTAAAGACAGCCTGCTGCAAAAAGAGAAGGTGGGGATGCAGTAGTTCAGGTTGTTATTAGCTTCTCAAATGGATCCTTTGAAGTGTTTGACTTTTTTTTGTCTTATTTATATTTTTAAACTTCTCCCAGGGATTAGATACTCTGTACAATCTGATGAAAAGTTTGATAGTTAAGGGACAGCACAAAGCTTTCAATCCTGTGTCGATATAAGGACCTAAAACTGTAAGACTGGTAAGCTAATGGCCCTATTCTGCCTTCTGTCAAAGCTCACAGCTCCCACTGATCAGTTCTACTGTTGGGTGAGAAAGAGCATTTGATTTCCCAAGTACGTAGGTAAATAACCGTTCAGGAAAAAACTTTGTTCTTCTTTTTAAAAAAATGGTGTGAATCCTGGATATTGCAGGCCTGAAAGTCTTCTCATTTTTGTGAGAATATTTTGCAAAGTACAGCATCTGCTTTGTGCAGTCTTTTGTTTCTAGCAAACTGTAACTTGTTCATTTTTGAAGTTCATAGCTCGACTATGTTTCCCAGTTCACTTAGAAGCAACAGCTTCTGACAATCTGAATTACTCTCATTCATTCACTAATGAAAGACGTGCGCGCGTGTGTGTGCGCGCACACCTATAAAAGCAAAAGTATATTTTAGTATCAAGCCAACACGTCTCTTCAGAACTGCATTACAAATGGTTACTAAACTGGCTAATTAAGTGTGTTTTAGCTACTGATCAAACAGCAATACCTACCTTTTGTAACCTTAACTTTTTCCAGACCACAGAATAGCAAATATGTTTTAGTTTGCATAGTAAGTATCAGGTTAAATTTGCTTTAGTGAATTTAAGGCAGCTGTTAATCTCTCCACCAGTCTCTAGAGCAATCAGTTATTCATAGTCTAGAATTACTCAATTATACGTGTGAATGTTTTAAAGTTTAAAGTTTTAAATAGGCTGTGCTCAGTGACAGTTTTATGTACAAGCTAGGGGCCCTGGCTGAGAGTTCGCTCTCTTTATAGCCTGTGCACAAGCAACTCCAGCTGGGTGGGAAACAAGTTTTCCTCTCCCACAAAACATTTCAGAGTCTGTATTTTCACCCGGGAGGTGAGAGACCCAAATTTGAGTCAGCTCTGATGACTTGAACTTATACCTACTATATACCAGGTGAGTGCCAAGACCACCAGTCTGTCTGCTGTTCTCAGGTGAGTGGCTCTGCCTGCCCCTCTTTTTTTTCTATGTAAAGGTCTTGATTTTGTCCTGATAGTCTATGTGACAATTTCTGGATTCCCAAGAGATTTTCTAGGGTTGTGTCATGAGAAAGCTGACAGAATCCTCTATCCCACAAAGGAAACTTTGTCCTGCTCTTTCTACCTATTTGTTTATATATCTACCTTCATTATTAAGGGGAAGGGCATGTATAGAGGCAATAATGCAATCCCATACCACCTCAGGATACCCAAGCAAACTCAGATCCAGCTGGCTTGCCTTTCCTCTGGGCTAAGTAGCCTGGATAGAGTACCACACAAGTACAGCACGCTGCTTTTGGTACTTGAGCTAGTGTGGCACAGGACTTTGCCATATAGAGACATATTATGTTGTACCATACTGCAAACACAGCAGCATGCTTTATCCTGGAGTAAGCTCATTGAACTCAGCAATTTACAGAAGCATCACATGAGCAACGTCTGACCTTTTCTCACAGCTTTTTAAAATGTGACCTAAGACTGTCTGATCTGTGACTTTGCTGGTCTCACAGCTTCATTTTCAGTGTGGCTTAGAGTGGTCTGGCAGAACAATTACTACTGCATGTAATGAATCTCATGAAAACAAATAGTGGAGCTCCTAGCCCTGGATAGCTTTCTTTCCAGGCCATCCTGGTATATTCAGAGTGGTGTACTGGAGATATGGGAGTAAAATAAAGTAAAAGTGAAGTCAGAAAAGCACAATTTGGATATTTGTTTATCCTGTTGCAATGTGAATGCATTATAAAACTTGGGTTGGGCTCCTTCCACTGCCCCCAGATTGCGAGATTATCTTAAAAACATAAAGAAATGAGACATTTAAAATAATACATTTAGGACTCTGATTTGCTTTTTAAGGCATTTATTTATTTGCCTTTGTTGTGCCCTTAGTGTTCATGTTCTTTTAGCTCTTTTCCCCCTAATTGTGAGGGTTAGAAACTTTTAGTGTTGTGTTTTGCTTTGGTTTTAATAAAAGTGGATATTCTCTCAGAGCTGCATGGTTCCCAGGGCTGGGGCTTTAAGAAGTTCACCAGGTATCATGAGGTTCATGATAAAATCAGGCAAGCTGGCGACAATAAACTTTTGACATTCCCACAGAGTCCATGCAGTTTGTGGCATTCCCACAGTCTACATGGTTCAGAGCCTGAATTCATCATCGTGTTAATGAGGAAAACTCATTTTCAAAGGTGCTGGGAATAGATTAATTGCAGTGGAAGTCTCCTGAGCCTCGCGTTAGAAAACTGGAGAAACTTGAGTACAGTGAATGTTAGAGGATGGCATTTACAGTGGAGATTGTTTCTTTCTGGAGTTTCATGAGAAAAGGGGTCAACTATGGACCAGTGCTACAAAGAAAAAAAAAATCCCCAAAGGAATATTCAGTGGAACAGAAGTCGGGTGAGTAAACTGCAGTTACTGTTTGTATCTTGAAGCAACCCACCAGAAGATTGTCAACTCATTACCGTATAATGAAAAGCAAGAGATGAGTGGTCTGATGTAACAAGTTAAGAATAAGGCCATACTTTAAACAATATATATATTCAATATAAAACAAACCAACAGAAAAGAAGCTGTTCACTGCTTCTTTTAGTGTTTTTTGGATTTGGTAAACATAAAACCAATTATATTAGTTTTGCCACTGCTTTTCTGGAAGACCATAAATCTAACCAGGAACAGACACAACTGTGCAACTAAATGACTTTTTGTAAAGAAATGTTAACTCTGAAGGCAAAAGAACATTTTAGAAGCTTGCAGGGTGATGAACGTGCTTTAGTGATGACAGATTTTATTTTTTTTACATGAAGTTGATTTGGGAGAATATTTGCAAATACTTGCGTGTGTAGCTGCTTGTGATGCTTCATTTTTATCCTCCCTGTTGAAGAGAAATGTGATTCATATTGATACACGGTCAGAAACTGGATGAACAGGAATTTTGGCATTTTGACAGCTTCTTGAAGGAGCTGGGGCCCAGCCACAAGTCCTTGAGGATGTGCACGAGGCAGTAAAATTATGAAACATTAGGTGCAAAGTTTTAGGGCCAAATGAGGTTTTCATTAACAACTGATATACACTGGCATACTTTGGTCATCTTGCAATGCCCAACTGACCACTATTTTACCTAATGTCTCAGTCTTTAACTGCATATTGTAATGTGCTTGGTGCTGGGGTGGCAAAGCCTCCTCTCCTGGCCATCACATAAGCCCCCTACTTTGTTGCCCTGCTTTGGCCCTGCAGGGTCCCACCCTTTTATCTCACCTGACAGGCCTTGATGTTATAAAGTAACAGGGAGGCTGCCTCTAAAAAGGGTAAAGAGGAGTTTGGGTGGTAGGCCCTTGTCTGGGCTGAGGCCTCCCATCCTTATCCCACTTTACGCTGGCTGAGCCCTTCCACCTGGAGTCCACTGTCCCAGGAATGCCAGCTCCTGAGCCCCAGCTCTAGCCCTTGCAAGCTCTTCTGGTCTTGCCCTCGCGAGCTCTGGGCTTGCTTCCCAGTCTTTGTCATCTTTTATCTCCATCCTCTGTTAGACAGTAACAGAATTTCTGCAGGGCATGAAGTGCTGCACCCACACAACCCCCCAGGTCACAGCCCCAGGAAGGGTACTATACTGAGGGTCCTTGCTATAGCCCTGGGGCTCTAATCCACCACTTTCAGCCATTCCAGGTCCTTTGGCTTAAATAAAACATGAGCAAGCAGCAAGCAAACAAAGGGTTTCCCTCCCAAAGTTAATCTTGCCCTGCAAAAGCTCTACCCCAAAGGCCTGAAGCACTTCTCTGTTTTTGTTCAAGGTGCAGAGTTTCTTTCAATTGCCCTGCAGCTCAGAGTTCTTCCTTTGAGCTGCCTGGCCTAGCTCTGTCTCCTACAGCCAGACTGCCACCACCAGCTCTGGCCTTGTGCTTATAAATCTCTTCCTGGGTCACCTGGCCCCATGGAAATACTTAAGTGTCTTGAAATAAGCATTCTGTTATTCTGAGTCAGGGCACAGCTTCACAAAAGAGCAATTCTCCAAGAGAGCCATCACATATACATATCACAAACTAAAAGCCCAGGTGTACCATAGACATCAATTGACCCGCCATGTTGTATAGCTAAGTAATCACTTCCCATGTGTTTGAAAGCAGTCACTGCTGGACATGTTCAACCACCGATACAATCCCAAACAGCATTGTTTGTCAAATGCATAATTTTCCATTTGGTTGCTGCTTCAGGCCCTAGAAATTTTTGAAATCATGTCTACTGTGCAGAGAAGGATAAGATTTCCGGCAAAGGTATGCACTTCACACTATTATATGATTCGCAGAGATGCCTAATAAGATGCCTGAAGGGCATTCATGTTGACATCGCAACTTGAGTAATCAAGTTGAGTTGATTTTTCAAGGCTTCCTGTTTTCTCTGCAGAAAACTTCTTAGGTTTATCTTTCAGTGATTGATGTTTGGTTTCTAAATGTTTCAGCAACTTCAAATGTTTCATAGTTGGCAGGCGGCACTTCAAGAACATGCTATGCACTGTGGTTTCAAATCAATCGGTGCAACACCCCAAACAATTTGTCATTGTGTACACAGGTTCTCTTTTTGTCACCACTTGCAATTGTCTCTTTTACACAACAACCCCTGCCTCTTCCCAGATCTCCCACCTGCTGGAGCTGAGTGTGTGCATTAGACGCTCAGTTGTGCGCTTGCATGGTAGCGGTTGGCCCTGTTGGGTGACCATGATACACGTGCTGAGAAATGTGCTGTTAGAACCTGATTTTAAACAGAAATAGATGCTGAGGTTACGTGACATGCTATGTTAACAGCTGTGAGCACGTGTACTCTGTGCCATACTGTATTTAACAGAGATGGGATTCTTTGCATAATGTAGAGCAAAGCATGTGCATACATACTTACAGGTATATGTTTAAGACTGTATTTTATTAGCAAAGTTATAGCAGGTTTCACATCCTGCTGAACATGTATGATGAATTTCTCTTCGGGGTTTTCTTCTTGCAGCAGTGTGATGGCCTGAAAGAAAAAAACCATTGAAAGACTTACACTGTGTATCTATGTTTAGTATTGTTTTATGTTAAACACAATTCTTATCATCCATTTTTGTTACCTGGCTGCTCTTATCCTAATAGGAATACATAGGGCCCAGAGCATTGTTCCGACAAGGAAAGTTTTCAGCTGTCAGGTTTCAACAGAAACAAACACCCATAGGATATCTTGGCAGTTCCCAAAGACAATCTCTTGGTTGGATAACTTTTTCTCCCCCTCTTATCAATTTGGAAGTAGTTCTTATAAGCATTTCAATTAGCATCTTCCTTCTATATGGAGGGAAAGAAAGCACTTTTAAATGCTGGACTAATGAAAACATTTTGCCTTGAGGTGACAAAAGGACATTTAATTGAATGAGCTGTGTTTTGGGCACATCCCTTCTGCACAAAGCTTGGTGCATTCTTTCTTTATAATGCTGTGACTGCATGGTGAAGTATCAAGCTGAACAACCAGAAGTTATATGCAGAAATATCCTAATTAGGGATGTCTTGATTGGAATGTGATTGGTTCTGAGGATGGCAATTAGATATTATTTTTTAAAGGTATTGTGTAATAGTGCAAGGGACTTGCCAATTGACAATATCTATTCCACAGAGCTTAAGATAATGGATGATTATGTTAGTCACTGATTTATTATTTGTGTTACCATAGCACTGAGAAGCTTGAGTAATGACTAAATCCTAGGTGATCTTAAAGCACATAAAGCCAGCTGCTTCTCTAAAGAGCTGACCATATATATTTATATAAAAAAAAAAAAGATAAGACAAGACAGCAGACGGGTACAAACTGGGGGAGTAAAAGGAAACAGTGGCCATCTCTAGGACTCCAGACCCACTGCTGACAAAGCCCCAAGCATCTCAGAGCAGACCTGAGCACTCTTCCTCCACAGAGGTCATTCTCAGGCCCTCCAAAGCTGTCTACTCTGCCTAACCACTGATCCTTGGTGTGTCTGAAATGGAAGTGAATGCATGGGGCTTATTTTGTCAGCAATGCTATGGGGGTTGGAAGGGAAGGTGTATAGACAGGCTCAATGAAACCATCTTGGTCAGCAAGAGCTCATCACATTTACAGTCAAATTGCCATCAATTTTTCATAGGCATTGCAGAAAAGGAGAACTTGGGGGTAGGTGTCAACTGCGCAATGGGATCTATGGAGGCGAGCCAACCTGCATTTACATAGAGCCTCAATGACTTTTGTGCCATTGAGCGGGTCCAGGGAGCCACTTGCACTGATCCAGTTATAGAACTGGGAGCTTGGCTGATCCAGTTACAGAACTGGTCCTATCTGTGCTCAATTTTCTTTTTTTATTCATTCAAACTTTAAGTCAGAGATAATTCTATTTTCTTGGGCTCCTGAAAGTATTTTTGAATGACTAGATCCTGGTGCTGTTCTGTGCTCCAAGAAGTGTGTGTATAGATGGAAGACCTTACAAACAAAGCAGGTCACCTTCAGTTCTAACCTGTCCATCACATGTGATTGTTTCTACCTAGCACTGACCTGTCACAGCATGTGTGGAATGATGACTTGGGATGTAGCTTTCTATATTGTTGCCTTAGGTCTGGTCCATACGGAGGTACTGTGAATTTTACTGGGGAATAAATAGTTGTCAGGCTGAAACGGAATACATCTAAATGTTGTTAATGGAAAAATGAAATGAATGCTCTTCAGTAGGCAGTCGCTCATTCCTTGAGTTCCTGTCTGCTGAAAGTAATCTACGTTCAGTGCCTTAGTGGCTTCTGGTTAAGAACACAGATTTTGAAATATTGGATCAGACAGCTGGTTCGTGTTCCAGAGGAAAATGAAACAACTCCATCATGCACCATAGGTGTCTGGTGTATTTTGGGGAGTTTAATTAGCCTCAGTGAGATCATATTTGACTTAGGATAAGCAGTAACATTTTTTGGCAACTTGGACTGGATCATCCAGTTAAAGTATACAGTATTTTCATTGCATTGTGCATATGGGTAACAGCCTCTAATGCTGATATGTTCTGCACATAATTCAGAATACAGTTTTTTTCTTGTTCATCTTTCTTTCCTCCCTACCTCCCTTTTTAGGAATCACTGCGGGTAAGTTGATTTTTCTATTGTTCCATCTTAAACTCTGAAGCAGTGTATCCCACTGTCTAACAGCTTTCATACCTTATTTTCCTGAGGACTGTGGCTATGTCTGCACTGCGACTTAAAGTCAACCTTAAGGTTGCTGCAAGGCACTCAGATGCCTACCATCTACTCTGGAAACCCTTAAGCTTGTTTTCCAGCAGCAGCCCAGCCATGGAAACTGAGTGCTAGGCCCTTAGATTGAATTTGCTCCTAATCTGCCTCTCCTTGCAGTAAGTTTGGAACTCACTTAGGTGCCAGAAACAGGCAGCACAGGGCTGTTGGCTAGCAGCAGTTAGCCTGTGCTCCCTCTTCTTGACTTCTATCCCTTATACACCTTGCTTCCTCTCTCTGCTGCCTGTGATTTGAGCCTGGCACGGAAGGAGAGACAAGAAGTGGGTGAACTGATTCCCAGAAGAGGTCTACCTGAAGAACAAGAAGCCAAGGTTTGGACTGCTTCAGTATAGGCTTCAGGGTGAAGTATAGCCAGGGAGTGGTGGCTTACACGATTTAGGCTTAGTTTATACCCTATGTCTCTCTCTGAGCTGGGGCGAAAGGAGAGAGGAATAAAGACAATAGTCATTGTAGAAAATTTACATGAAGCATCCAGTTCAGGAAGGAATTTAGGGCCAAATTTGCATTTTTCTCAATTTTTGAGGAAGAAGGAAATATGCACATAGAGGACTGAGTTGTAAGAAAGTTCTAGATTCGTGTTTTTCAACCTCTTTTCATTTGTGGACCCCTAAAACATTTTGAACGGATGTGCGGACCCCTTTAGAAATTTCAAATGGAGGTGCCAGATCCCTTTGAATTGTAAGGGTGGATATTCACATACTTTTGATCATAGTCATCTTTTGCAGACCCCTTAGAGAGAGAGTCTGTGGACCCTCAGGGGTCCAAGGACCACAGGTTGAAAACCACTGTTCTAGATGCTCACTGCTCGTGTGCATGAAAGATGCCCAAGAGGTCCTTTCTGTTCCCACCTGACTCTTCATAGGATCTGTAAAGCATTATACTTCGGCTAATGATCTTTACCATAGTTAGAGAATTATGTACTATGTATGCAGACTTTTCCACAATATTTAACAGTGATCACTGAAAGCCTGTATCCTGACATCCGTTACACTTGCATCAATCTGAAGTTATTCCAGTGAAGTCATTTGTGCTGAGATCAGAATCACTGCCCAGACTCCTAGGTATGGGAGCTGCCTAAAGAAAAGGTCAAAGGTCAGGTCAGAAGGCCCATCAGGCTAGTGTTGCTGAAGCACTCAGGTTTCTGTAGGCAGTGGCACACAAGGTAGCGGTGTAGCTAGTATCACATATGGCTGCCTTTGATTTTTGAGCTTGAACAAGCAGATTCCTATTTATAATTGGGTTGCCTGGGCCATTTGTATGAGTAAAGCAAGGCTCAAACTCATATTTGCTGATATGTGGGTAGATGACCCCAATGAACTAACGAGGGCTAGCTGAGCCCTAGCCAGGGGCACGACTCAGTGAGGCTTCTGTCCTGCAGCTGAAATAAGTAGCCTAATGAGCCCTAGCCCTTTCCCTTTGATTTTTTTTTTTTTTAAGGAACCCCTCCAGCACCTGAGCCTTGCTGCACAACTTACGGGTCTCCAGTTCTTGAACAGCTCCAGTCCACTCCTCTGGCTTCCTGATTTCTGGTTAAGCCTCTCATTCAGTGTTTGGACTTGGGTTTGATCTCAGTCTACTTCGTGATCTCTGATCCCTGGTTAGTCCTCTGGTTTGGTTTTGGACCCTGGGCTTTGGTTCCCATCCCTTGTCTGGAAATCAGATTGCCCTTGACTGCTCCCAACCTGTGGCTTGTCCCTGCAACCCTGCTGGTCCTCAGTCCTGGCTCCACACAGTAGGCCTGACTCCCTTGTGAACTGTGAGATGACCCATGGGAAGGTAAGCTTGTTACTTCCTTGGGTCTCGGCTTTTAAAGGGCACAGGTGAAATTTAGGACAAAAGATGGATAGAGCATTAAAAGCAAAATAAATGGAACAATATTTTTAAATTGTTCGAAAGGAGACTAGGGACAGAGAACATCTTATCTGGGCAGACTAGATGACTGTTACTTCAAGTGAGTTTAGATATAAACCAAACATCTGTAGCAGCAAGAACTGCAAATCCATAAAGCTGACATCATTCCTAATGGGACACATGAAAAACCAATTATTATCTAATTAATATAATAATATCATAATAACTTTACATTAATGTTGATAAATGGCATCCCTACTCCAAGAAATGCACTCCGTACCTCACTAGAAGCTCAATGATTGCTTTGCAAAATTGGGTGTGTTCTACGGTATCACTAGTCATGTAATGATATAGTTAAGCTAGGGCATGTGCCAAACAGGATGAGGGATGAGATCAGCATGTGCTTTGAGTTTTGTGCATTAGCCACTGTTCTATTTCTAGTAATGTTCCTTTGTGTTTCTGTTAATGTTATTGATTTTTTCCTCCTTATTGTCAGGGATTCTTAAGTTCGCATATGCCCTAGGTGGGAAGCTGCCAGTGCTAAAACTTCCCATCTCTATAGCTTCTAAATGAGATGCCTTGCTCTTGCTGGGCACCAGTGGCTGCCAGCAAAAGTGTTAATTCATCAAGTTATGTAGTAATGGAGCTCTGTTAACTATGTCTGTCTGCTTTTGCCAAGAAGTAGATCAATGGGAAGCTTTTCATTTCAAAGGTGGGAGGGGGGATGTGCACACACATGCCTAGCAGGCAGAAGATAAAGAGCAGTTCCTTGAATTTGTAGCTGAGCATCTTGTGAAGCTGAAGCTCCCTGATGAAACAGGTGATTTGAAGGTTCTCAACATGGCTGGTTAGAAGGAAAGCTGCAGACATGGTGCTGGGCTGTATTCTGTTTACAGTCTATGCTGGAGGGCCCCTAGTCATTCACTGACCTTTAAGCTGTGAATGGAGACCGGAGAAGGGGTTCAGTGAGTCTGAACTGGGAAATGGATGCTGGAAGCCTTGTTAGACCAACTTGGGTCTGGCAATGCTGCTGAGAGGGTTTGTCTCTCTAAAGCTAAAGTTCACTTGGGCAAAGGCAAACTTAGAACAGAGGCGCTCAACCCCCAGCCTGTGGGTCATGTGGCCCCCAGTGTTGTCATCTGGCCCAGGGGTCTGTTGGGAGCCCTGTGGGGCATAGTCCTATGTGCTGTATTAAGCACTTGAGGCAGCACAGGCCCAATCACAGCGCGTGAGGTGGGCAGAGGTGGTGCAGGGTCCTAGGGCCCAGTCCAGCAAGCAAGGGGGACAGAGGGCCCTTAGCCCGCAGGACCTGATTCCAGTGGGTTGGCCCCATACCCCTCTTCTGGCCCATGGGCTAAAAGGTTGAGTACTAGAAAGTATTTTGCTTTAGAAGACCCGAGCCAACATTCTGAGCTTTTTGAAGTCCTTTTAACTTCCAAGGAGGCTGAGTAGGTTGGAGAATTGAGGCTCTTAAGAACAGTTTTCTCAAAGTTTTTATGCTGTTTTTCTTGGCTTTGATAGTGTATGGAGTCAGTACAGGGCAGAAGGAGAATGGGTTGCAGTACCGGGCTAAGGTGTGAGCTCCCTCTTCTCTCCCAGCTCTCACTCATACAGCTAACTCCATGTACTTTGTCTGCTTTATGCACTTCGTTTTTGGAGCATCCCATTTTGGATCAATTATTGGCTTAATTGTCTCAATTTTATTGAAAAAATGCCAGCGTGTTTTGGAAGGGACCACAGGAATAAAGTGCCATCCGACTGCAGTATTAACAATCTGCCTATGTAGGCTGATAAAGCTGCATCTGCCCTATTCCTCCTAGCAGCTGTTCATTCGATGAATTTGGGATTATATTGCTTTGCATTACTCTCTGAGCTCAGTCCTTCCTTGCAGTGTAGAGGAGTTTTGCCAGTGATTTCAGTGGAGACTGGATAGCTCCCTCTCTGTTGGAATTAGCAGGACCTTATTACATTGGTTTGAAGCCTGTCATTAGCCTGTTAGCACTGTTGGTTTTTATTCTATTCTTATAGCTGTTGATTAACGCATTATCCGAGGGCTGCTGCTTTGGTGCCAGTATGGCTTTGTTTATAAATATTTCTACTCGGATCCACCATTTATTTGTCTGGAACTCTCTCAATTTCTGTGATTTTTAAATATAAGCAAACTTATTTTAATATCAAAGCTAGCAACCTTTTCACTTCATCTTCCTGTTTACATGGTCATTAATTTTTGCATGTCTGAACTTTGAGGCATTGTTAACTATAATGGGAAGACCTGGTTGGCTTCAGTAATGTGCAGGAACTGGATAATATTCCTCTAAAGAGTTTGTGGTTCTTCTAATGGCCCTCCCCTCTATAGTCCAGAAGCAGCAGAACAATAGTACTTGTATGTGTCTAAGCAAATTGTTGCATATGTATGTAATGCACGCAGTGATTTGGACCCTACTGTTCCCATATCAAAGATCTTCCAAGCACTAATATCCACTGGAATAGCATCGATAAGGCACTTTGGTTTCTGTAGCCAACAGCAAACAATGGAGGGGAGTAGTGACAGTCACATCCAGCTGCCTTTGACTCCCCAACCCAAATAAGCAGGTGACCCCTTTTATTTTTTTAAAGCCTTATCCCTCTGGAGAGGGAGCAGGTTTTGGTTCAAATCTAAAGCAAAGCTTGACCTCCTGTCTCTGGATCCACAGAGATTCCTTAACCGTGCAATTCCTCACAGCACACTTTTTATGTAAAGAAGAAAAGAGGCACTTTTTTGTCTAGCACTTGGTATCACCTTCCCCTATCTTAAATAATCTGGCTGGTCAATTATTATTATTATTATTATTATTTTTTTAATCCTCCCTGCTTATAGAGAGTTTGGCTGCTCTGTTGGATTAATGTCTTATTCTTTGAATCAGGCAGTGTGGTCCAGGAGTTTGAGTAGCAGACTTGTGTTCTAATCCTGAGTCCAGCGGTGATGCAGTGGAACATGGAGGATCACACGGTCCAGACTTCCCAGCCTTTCATCCAGTTGCATCTGGATGGGATACTGAGTTAGTACGCTTACTTATTTCAATTATTATTTCCACTGACAGTGCCGAAGGCCTACATTTTTCAAGATCATCCTTCAGTTCTGTTTCCTAGGTTTTTTGAGTCTTTGATTTAAGATACCTATGGGTGAACTTTGAGAGGCTGAGCACTTGACTCCAGGTGTCTTCAACAGGAGCGACACATACTTCCAAATACTTAAGGCTTGATACCTTCAAAAAACTTACATGGAGGCTCTGGAAATAATTAGGCCTTACTTCTCAGTGTCTTAGTTTATGTGTAAAAAGGAAGCAACTCATCCTCACCAAGTGGTTTGAGAAGTATGGAGCTGTATAAAATGAGTTATTTAGTCTGCCCATAAACAGAGCGTGTCACACTTTCACAAAAAGAGTTTTACTTATTTCTGTCTTTCAGTACAACATTTTTTTTTTTATATCTGATCTCCTGATTAAACGCCTATATTTATAATTAAGAAATGCAAAACTCTAGAACTCTTGGTTCAGAGATGATACCTTTTATTAGACCAACTAAGAAATCGCAAAGAGAAAAAGAGAAGCTATTTTTCTGCAAGTTTTTGAGCTCACACACCCTTCATCAGGCTCAGGGAAAATTAAAGATGGTTAAAAAGTCCCCATAGGTAGGAAATAAATTTCATATTTGCACAGAAGAAGCTGAAGATGGAAGTCTGTCCCTCTGGGTCCATGAGAGTGTCTTTTGTGAGTTGCTCTTTGATGTGCGGATCAGGCAGGATTCCTTCCTTGGTGGTGTCAGATGGCAGGTAGGCAGGGAGGTGTAGCAATCTTTCTTGTTGTTCATCAGTGAAGTTTAAAATCCAAAAATTGGCTAAAATTCAGCATCTTCCATGTTTCAGGGATGTATTTGGCAGCTGTGTTGGTCTGAGATGAAAAGAAATGCAAAACGCTAGAACTCCTGGTTCAGAGAGTATACCTTTTATTAGACCAACTAATAAATTGCAAGAAATCTTTTTTTATCATTGATATTTTATTATAAGAAGAATTTCCAAAAGTGTTTTCTCAATGATTTTCTAGTAATTCAGGTCTTGCTGCTCAAGTTCTCTACTGAAGGTGCCTGTGGATCATGATATCTGGTTTTTAAGACAACCGCACTGACTTCTAGCCAGAGATCATTACAGGACTTGGATTTTAAATCACTTTAATGGTTTTGGCCTCTCTTAAGTACATCTGACTATCATCGGAAAACAACACTATTTTCACTCCTTTAATAAAACTGCCATATATGTAGAGCTATATTTCTACAAGAGGGCATGTCCTTGGGGTTTACTCTTGTTCCTTGCAGAATGTTGTGGTAGCTCCTGAAGCGCAAGGTATTTCAGCACTCGTTAAAAAACAGATTTGAAAGAGAACGGGGTAGGTAAAGTGGTGGTATGAAAAGTTCACAGTGAAACATGGCAATGGTCACTTGCTTTCAAGTTTTGATACCAAAAACTTTGCCAATGGTTATCAAATTTCCATATCCAGAACCTACAAACTCTGCTTCTGTAATTTAGGGCATGGTTTTTCTTGCAGGTTAATTACATGTGCAGCATTCTCTTCTGCCCCAGACTGAGCACTAGGCAAAAAACCCAATCTTTTCTCATCTCATAAAACAGATTTCCAGTATCTTCCCCTTCTAGACCAGGACAAACGCTTTAAAAAATGTGGTTTTTCAAAACATGAGAAAACAAAACTGGAACAAAGAACAGGCTGATGGTTGGGAACTTGATGTGGGACATCCAAGGTCAAATCCCTGCCTGGTTCCCAGTATAGACATAAACTTGATTGTCATACACCTTGGATGGCTATTTGGCATTCTGAAGTGATCATTCTCTTTCTCTCTCTCTGATTTTTGACCAGAAATTTGGATCTGAGAAATGAAAGTTTTATTATCCCTCTTACATTTCTGTGGGAAATCTCCACCTTCGCAGAGTCAGCATTTTCCAATGGCAACAAAACCAAAAAAAGCAATAAGAACTTTGCTCCAAAAAAATCCCTGACTGGTTCTTCAAGGTGTGTCAGATAGCAGCTTGCTTCACACATTTGACTTTCAGCGGAGGGATTTGGTACGTGGCTTGTGAAGAGTAGTTTGTGGCTTTTGTTAAGGTTACCAGGAATAGATTCTATACACTGCTGTGGAAATAAAAACTTCTATTCCTACTGTGGAATATTTGTAGGAATGTACCCCGTAACGTTATCCAGGGATGCCCAGAGGGGATTCTGAAACATCTTAGCATTTATGCTAACAGAGGGATCTGCACAGTCTCGCTTTTCAACTCCAGATGAACTAGAAAAGGCTCAGCATTTGAGAATCCTTACAAAGGCACCCTATCACTTACCATTGGAAATCCTTCATGGTCCCTAACTAACGAATTTCACAAAGCTCTGGAGGGTGACTAAAGGGATTTGTATTTTAATATGAAATCCTTAACATCCAGGTTGCATATTCAACTCCAGCCCAGGCCATTAATGAGAGAGTTTACCATCTGATGGTTGTTGGGGTCCTGGGTGGAATGGGTCTGATGTCGGCCTATAACCCTTTGGATTATTACCAGTAGTCGTCATGTTTGCTGGCAATATCTCTTGGCTTTGTAATGGAGACAAACCAACCCTTAAATCTGGTCAGTCCACATCAGGGCTGCACTATGTTAGTGGGCCATCTGGAGAAGCTTGCACTGCCACTGCTCAATACTGGAAAACTAAAAAAAAAAAATAAAAATGACTGGTGATAACAAAATACTTAATGTAATCACTGGTGTCATATCTTGCTAACAAGAACTTATCTCTGGCTAACAGAAGCCTAAGGGACACCCTCTTCCCACCTGTGTAGCACTTCTTTACTGAACAGAAAACTCATAACCAGTTCCAATGCCACCTCAAAAAGACCATCTTGGAGATCTTGGAGGATCTTGTTTTTTGTTTTTAAACCAGCAATTACTAACGTATATCATCACTGTGATGGTGCTGTTTGGTTTTTCAACTTGTATCCAACCCTTCCCAACAAAGAGTCATATATACTGTTTTCCCTACTTCAACAAGTGAATATCATCAGGTTTTTGTCAAGCAGACAGATGTATGCTGAAGTAGTTTATCTGGGAAAACAAGGCATTAGATTTACCATCAGCTATGACCTGGCCCTGTAAACTTTTCCCAAAAGCATAAGCCTATCTTCTCATGGAGAATTTATTTCTTCACTAGCTTGCCAAGACAGCAACAAAAAAAAAAAAAGCCTCTGACTTGCATCCACAAAGCCTGTTCTTGACACAGCTCCCTTCTTTTCCTTATTTTTACTGCCAATTTCATCTGTGTCTTCACTGAAGATAAACCTTTGGAAAACACATTTTCTTCTCTAAAAGGAAGATCTTCTTAATTATGAGTCTTAAAATTCAGGCTGCCAAAAATGTAATGACTCCTCTCTGTGCTTTCTACTTGTATAGTAATCTCCTGTGACTGCTTTTTTGGAGTCTGATGAGTTCATTCTTTCTTTTGAGACTTTCTGTTCTCAGTAGACACAGATAACGGTAGCATTTTATCCCCTCTACCATCAACTCAAATTTGCATTTTATATTAGTCTTGTCTATGAGGAGTTATATTTGTTTCTTGCCCTTAATCCATTGTGGAAATGTTTCATTTTTCCTTTGCTAGTTGCCATGCCACTTTTGAATACACTTAAGGATACAGGGATCGAATCTGTTACACAACAGAAAAGTGTGCATTGATATGCTGCGACATAAAGCATCTTATATCAGTGAGTATTTGCCAAATTACCCCTTTAGTCAAACACAGTGGAGTCCACTTAGAATGAACTTAGAAATAATGAAACTCCATTTACAGTGAATTACCATTAAAATCCCAAATAGTTTCAGGCAAATTGTGTTTTTTGTTAAAGTGAGATTTGTTTTGTAGAAAAAAAATCCTTATGAGCTAAGTTCTGAAATTCTTGTGTACTTTGGTCTTTCCTTGGGCTAATCTCTGACTTCATTTGAGGTTATGTTTCAGAGGTGGCAAAATATAGGGCGATCACCTTATTTTTAAGGGAATCCAGGACACTGCCCTCTTCCTCACACAGGTGAGCTGTGCTGCTGCAGGCAGAGGCAGGTGGGCAGGGGCATGGGGCATAATTGGGAGGTGGGAAAATCCAGGATTGGCCCAGCTAAACCAGGACAGATGATCACCCAAGCAAAGTAAAATATGAGTAAGCATTTGGGGATTTGGCTCTTTTTCTTCATTAGAGGTCAGGGTGGATTTGATTTAAATCGACTTGATTTAAATCACTGGTCAGGAAGCCTCAACTTAATCATTGTTCCATTCATCATCCTCAAAGCAACTTCCTCCTGAGAGAGAACACTTCTCGTGATGTTTCATTTGGGCAACAAGGCCTTGCATGTCTTTGTTGCACTGTTTGCATTTTGGATGCATGCCTATCTTACCCACAGGTGGAAGAACTTCATTAAAATATTCCCAAACAGGGTCTCTCTCATGGCCTGGCAAGCCTGCTGCCATGATAGGTTTTCCCTTCTACCATACCATTCCCTCACTAGATCTCAAATCAATGGAGAGGCTATGCTCAGAAACTTATCCCTCAAGACTTCTGGAATATTCTGCTCAAACATGTTTTTCTTTTGTTTCTACTGCCCCTACCTCCTTGTGTTTATCTCCAGACTCCTCCTTGCCCAGATCTACTCCCCCCCCCCTCCAATCGTCTATTCATTTAAGTTCTTGAAAATTCACACTTTTAGAGAGAGGTAAGGGCTTGACTCTGTGTACACAAACTTGCAGAGAGACAAGGGGGCTTATGGTTAGGTAATCAGATCTGTTGTCTCTTATCTCCGTATTCTGCTATATATATTTGTACTTCATACTCTGATTGATAGTAGAGTTTAGAAAATATCTATCTATCTATCTTTGGAGACACAAATCCACAGTTTGAGAACTGAAACTAGGAATCACAGAGTTGCTTACTGGGATCTTCTAGGCTGAGCACTGAGTCCCATGGGGTAGAGTGGTTTTCTTTAATTTTACCAATCTATAGAGAAGCCTCTGGAAACCCCAGAAGATTGGGCTCCTAATATGGTCCATGGCCTGTTTTGACCTATTTATAAAACTTTTCTGAAAAAGTTACATGAATATATTGTCTCAAATAGTATGTAATTAGAATTTCCATTATAAAACAATTTTCATTTTCTTATAAACTTTTGCCAAACTCCAGGATTTGGGTTGAAATGTTCTATGCCTGGATAGTGCCTCAGGCTGAACACTCTAGATATTTTTGACTTGATGTCTTGCTAGCATTTAAAAAAAAAAAAATTGGTAAAAACATCCACAGTTGTTTCACTGAATAGCTATAGTGCTGCTAGTCTTGGAACAAAGATGCCTTTAAATTTGGTAGAGCCATTACATTAGAATCTGGAGTGCCCATGCTGGGCCCATGAAAATCCACCCACATCTGCCATCATTATAAGCCCTGAAAAGGATTACAACTGAACGTTTTGTTTGCAGTACCCATGTTCAAACCTAGAGCTCCATTCCAAGAAGAAACATTAAAACCCTTCAGTTCCTTCCAGCTAATATCAGTAAAAGAGCAACAGAGCCCAGGGATGCCAGAATGGAGGAGGGGGTTGCGGGGTGGGGTGGAGAACCATCTCAAAGAAGTCAACTAAATGGGATATATTGGACATTCATACATTACAGGACAGCTTGAGACTGATCACAATCTAAGAGCTACCAGAGCAGGATAATAAAAAGATCAGGGCTGCCAGTGCTTTCATGTTCTATGCAAAGGCACAGGGGAAAATTGGTCTTCTGAAGATTAATGAAAATAAGATCACCTGCAGCAGAGGTCTATTTCTATGTGGCAAAATTGACCAAATATTCAAGGATTCAGAACTCTCCTTCTCATCTCCTTTACTGTAGGAACTCCATAGTGCCTTCTATGATACGTCCTTTTGCATACTAAACACCCAGAATGTGTACTGAACAACTCCAGCAAGCTGGTAAGCAAGACTGTAATGGAGTCCCATCTGCATTACTTATGAGCTGGGGTAAGCAGTGAGTGGATGGCCAATTAAGATAGAAGCAAGAGGTGGTTGCAGTCTTGGTTTCTGAAGGGGTCGGAGCATCCAGGAAGAGGACAGAGTGGAGAGGTCCCTGCAGAGGATCGGGGAACCTGCTGCAGCAGAGGGCCAACAGCTCATGGAGCAGAAGACCAGCGGCTGCAGCACACAGCAGAGAAGCGGGGAGTCTGCTGGGGCAGAGTGTGGGGGGATCAGAGGATGGGAGCAGGTCAGGGAAGCTGCAGGAGTATCACGGAAAAAGACTGAGGGATTAAGAGTGTATACAGATGCAAGCCAGGTGATTTTTAGGTGTAATATACAACATGTGAAACGCTGTTGGGACTGTGGCAAGGGCAAGAACATGAATGATGGGTATAGTCTACGCTGGAGCACCAGACACTAGCTTACAAACACCCTGCATGCTAAGTAGATTATATGAGATCCCCTTTAGCTTGTTAATTGTGTTGCAGAAAAAATGAACTTGTCTAGCAAAGAAAAGAAGATGTCACTTCAAATTTGTGGCTCAGACTTGGCGTAACATCTTTAGAGGTCAAAACTCTGTTATCGAGTACAGCAGCAGCCCTGACCTCCCGTCTTGTTTTCCATACAATTCTTTGGCAAATTTTTCCCTTCACATTACCAGCAAAAAACCCCAAAAAACAGTTGAGTGTCATATTCATTATGCATATTCTGTTTGAAACAAAATGCTTATTTTTAATAGGACAGTATTTTATTTGGTGTGGAATTACCGTGAATATTTGTCTTTTCTCCCAATTAATCACATACACATGCAATAACATCCTTTATAGTGAAATGTTTTTAATTGGCTACAGACAGAAAAAAACTTGGCTGGATTTCTAGTGGAATGGGAAGCCAAATACAGTAGTTACCAGCTGCTAGCAATTCTTTCTCAAACCCTGATGATATGAGAAACTCTGCTGCAATTTAGTGGCCCTTTTATGTAAGGTTATTTACAGAAAAAAGCCAGTATTTCTTCATCTTCTCCTGAATCAATAAGATGTTCCAAAGACATGTTCGTTTACTCTGAGCTCAACACAACACAAACTAATCAACTAGATGTGTTTTAATAAACCACTTTAATCAAAAAAGAGCATTCAACCTCTTGTCCTTGTTGGATAACTTCTACTAAATGTTAGATTCTGTTGCGCAAAGCCCCTGCCATAAAATATCTTAGTGACAAGGCTAGAAGAGAAATATTTTTTTTACAGCCTCTGATACCGAAACATGGAGGGTTATTTGAATGACAGGGTGGATCAACATTGCTACACTAAACACAGAAATCCAGAACCCAAGAAAAATGGGAAGATTGTGGTTTGATTGCTTTTCCAATAAAATGGGGAGAAAGGCAAAAGGCCTAGGTGGCCTGATGGATTAGTTTGTTCTTTTTTTTTTTTTTTCCCTTCTCCAGGTGAAACGCATTAAACTGCTGATTTTGCAAAGGACATGGTTTCTGTGCACCAGAGGGTAACCTGCCATTGCAGTCTGCACTGTGGAGAAAACAATGCTATTAGCAGAAGACGTTTTATCTGCATTGAGAGAGTGGCTGCAATTTAGAATTTGGTTTTGCAGCTTAAAAGAATAAAGCATTTACAAGAACATTTGTTCTTCTTTTCAGAATGCAATCATAACTTTAAACTGCAAAAGGAGTAAAGCCATTAAAGAAACAGTTTCTTCTGTGTCAGAAGGTTAAGTGTGTAACAGCTTGCCATTGTTTTTTCATTTCGTGTCTGTTGAGATATTTGATATGTAAGTTGTGGGTGGTTTTTTTTTTTTATACCTCCTTTCTATATTTTAAAATTAGAATTGCTTTGGGAAACGATCCAACTGCTTCCCATTTCAGAAAACCAGCTTTCATCAACTCAAACTGACTAAATTAGATGGGTGAATTAGGGTTCCTTGCTTGTTGGTCTACCATTAATGCTCAGGGAGATGTGAAATGCTCTAGTTCAAACCAACTTTCTCATTCTTCTGTTATTTAAATAATTCGCATTTCAGATAATCTGCACTGTTACAATGGATTGAAATGTTATTATGATGGATGTTTCAAAACACTTTCAAGAGCATGATGTAGCTCCTACCAGCACCGTGGTAGTTTAAAAACATCACTCAAACGAGGAGTACACGAAAGAACAGATTTTTTTACCCAAGGAATTTCTGGATGCTCTCTGTGCATCGACTGGCTCTGATTAAGCAAAACTGTGGCTTAAGGGATATATTTAACTGCTTTTAGACAATGAGCAAGTGTCCTTGGGTATGCAAGGAAGGATGGCGGTCAAATCGTGGGATTAGCAGCTCTTGTTATGTCAAAGTAGGTTTCACAGAGCTTTGTAGGACTGTAGCGAGGCCTCTGGCTCAGACATCGGCCTGACTCTCAATAAGTTATATGACATTGATAAATGCTTTTCAATTTCTGGCGCATCAAGAGTTTCCAGAAGATGACCCTGAATAAATATTCCACCAATGTGAAATTCCCATGTCTTCCACTAACTACTCTTATGCATAGCACCTGAGATAAGGCAGTTCTCTTCACTTGAGGGATCCTTGTTCTCCATAGACATGCTCCTTGGTGCCACAAAGGGCCCAACACTGTTTCCTCTGATTCAAAAAGGGGTAAAAATGGTTTGGGGCAGAGCTTGTAAATAACAAAGGTATTAGACAGCAAGTCCATGTCTTAAATGCCTGTGCCATTTTTACATGAGAACATATAAGTTAATGGATCTTTCGGGCTACATGGAAACTCATACTAAAATCTGATCTTTAATTCTCAGATCTCACCAAAGTTATGCATGCGAGTCTCCCTTTGGCTCTTGTGTGACCATTGAGGTTTGAAGGTAAGCACACACTTAGATTCTCTGCTGCAGCAGAGTCTAGTACCATCTGTATTCATGACATATGTGATACCTTCTATGAGCAAGCAGGTAAGTCACTTTTCAGGGACTGCCACACTTGTTTTTAGACTCTAAAGAAACAGTTTGGGGATTATTTAAAAAGCCACCAACACAACTCTCTGCCTTAACTCTTCATTTAAAATACTCCCAAATTTGAAAAAGTTTTGTTTGGGTTAGTGTGACAATGCATACTTTTCAATAGATGAAAGCTCAGAGCTTGCAATCAGCATAATTTAGCAATTGTTTTTGTGTAAGGTCTAGATTTTATCCTTTCATCTGGAAAGAAGTCACTTCCCTGGTGGGTGTGTGTGTGTTGCTCGTGCTCTGTCTCTTATTTTATATTCTCTCCTGTTATTGCTCAACTTACTACTTGACATCCTCATGCTTGCTGGCACTTGCTAATCTGTGATTTGCATTGCTATATAATGCAATTCAAAGGAAGGAAGACCAGAAATTTACCCCACAGACGTCAATGATGATGCTATGTCAATTTGCATCAGGGAAGGAAGTGGTCCCATATGAATCCCTGCAATTAATAATGTCATGCTTCGTGATCTGTTGTTTTCAGCTAAGCAAAAATGTAAGGACTGTAAAGTCGACCTAATTATGATATGCATATTAAAACACCAGCATAACAGTATTTACTATGCAAAATGTAGTCAATTTTCTGCTGAAGTAAACAATCATTTTAAAACCTATTTTAAGCAAAAAGTTTATTCTTGAATTAATGACTTGCAGTTCTTTCCTATTGCACCAGTGACATAAGAGGCTTATGAAGAATTCTAAGGCCTGCTCCCATTCCCAAAGAGGCCAATTGGATTCGGGGTTGGGATTCTTTAATACACAGAATTTTAAAAAGTAAAGCTCTTTTATAGTTCCTTTTTCACTGCTTGGCTTTTACACTGCTCATAAGTCACTTTCTGACAACACAAAGTAAAATGGACTCATTGCTAGGGAACCCTTACCTTTCACATGCAAGCTACAAAGGCACATTTAGAAACATGGGGTAGAGTGACAACAAATGAAGCAAATGCCGGCCTATTTTACAGACAAGCAGAAGTAGCATCTGTATTCATTCATCCTATGGGTGTAATTCCTCCTCTTGGCAGAAGCCTGGCACAAACCCTGAAAACAATTTAAGAGAGATGAATGGCCTTGGGCTGGCATCCTGCACACAGATTAATTTTGCCTTTAGCATTGATACTACAATAGCAAAGCTTATGCTTCCAACCCTTATCAGGTAATCTAAAATGGGAAGGTTGTCTTGTTTAGGCATTCCTTGTGTGCTCTGCCATTGCCTTCACCATAACACTCTTGCCCCAAGCACTTGTTATAAGCATTGGGGTTTTAACAACGAGAAACTGTGCTCATTACCAGGTATTTTGTGACCATTCTATCTTGATGCTTAGATTCACCTGCTGAAAACACTCCCAGTCTCCCTGAAACATCCACCGGTGGTTGCCTGTGTAGCAATTTGCTGTTAAATGGCACCATCCCAATGTTCCTTTCCTGCAAAGGATGGTTAATTAAAGTCTTGGATTCATGGTCTGTGAAGATAACGACCAGCTTTAGGCAGGATCTTTTCAATCAGTCTCTCCCCAGTTGGTAGCCTTTCATCTTCAGTAATGAGGAAAGCTTTGTTGGAAGGCTGCCTTGTATGCCTACTA
This sequence comes from Alligator mississippiensis, assembly GCF_030867095.1. NCBI lineage: Eukaryota > Metazoa > Chordata > Crocodylia > Alligatoridae > Alligator > Alligator mississippiensis. The sequence goes on along the minus strand of NC_081833.1, from coordinate 10,466,947 downwards.
GAGTTGGTTGAAACAATAACATTGGGTTTAATTCCCTAAAGTGTTTTACAGAGCTCCACAATTTTAGGAGAAGAGAAATATAAAGGTATGGTGCCAAACATGACTGTAAAACTTAGATCTCTCTCTTTGTTAGCTTATCAAAAAGAAGGCTGAGAAGTGATTTGATTTTTTTAAAGTGTGTGAGTATCTTCATAAAGGGAAAATGCCAGGTCCCACAGGGTTCTTTAATTTAGTGAAGAAAGGCATAACTAGAACCAGGCTGAAGGCAGACAAATCTATATAAAAAAAAATCAGGTATCAATAACAGTGAGTTTGATTAATCACTAGAGTAAGGTGCTAAAAGGAAGGGGTAGATTTTCTGTCTCCTGGTATCTTGAAATTAAGCCTAGATGCCTCTTGAGAATTTTATTTTTCTCATAAAAAAAATAATGATTTGGCCAAGCCTAAATGATGTGGCTTGAACCAGAAGGAAGATGTGTGTTCCTTATCTTGACCTATGCAGTGGAGAGGTGGTCATTAGCTATGGGACACAGGAAGGTGGGCCAGCATATTTTTCCAGGGCAGCAGGTAGCAGAGGAACTCCTTTCTGTGCCTGGCAAGCAACCTCCAAAGTTTTAATAAAAATTGGTCTTATGCTTTAGGCTATTTATTACTTCCTTCAGTTCTGATAGCACAGGGGAAGAATGGGGTATTAACTGTATCAATACATGATACTAGCTCTTTGTTTAGAGAAATATTGTTTATCAGAGCACTAGCTGACTGCACTAACTGGCAACTTTTCTCATTTATTTATGTGATAAATAGTAGCAGTCTTTTTGCAGTCAGCCAGATGCAGCTTTCTGGGCTGTTTTGTCCTTTGTACAGAATAATGAAATGTAATGTTTGGACCAGCTTTATGAATAGGGCATACCCAGCCATACAAAGCTAGTTTTCCAACCGCTGAAGAATGTTGTCCATTATGAGGCATGCGTCATTGTCTACGCGAACAACAAGGACTCCCAGACTTATCAAATGAAATATGGTATGCCCTTTCAACAGAGATTAAGCCAGTGTTCGAAGCGTATTGGCATTTCTATGGGGAAGCATGACATACATTTTAAATACAAACATTTTTTTGTAGACAATTACCCCCCTTTATTATTTAATTACTGCTATTACTGTAGCACACGGATATAACACTGTCTATTCGCAGAATAAGAAACAATCTCTCCTCTCGAGAGACCAGCCAAAGGAAAGGAAGGTTTAATTACCTCCTCATACAGATGTTGAATAGAGGCTGAGAGAGATTAAGTATCTCACCCAAGGGCACACCAGGAGTCTGTAGCAGAACTGGGCACCAAGGATTCCTTGAGTCTTGCTTTGGTATCTTAATCGCAAGACTCCCTCTTGATTTATTGCTCATTAAATCTGGGGCTGATTCCCACTGCTGTGTCTGCTCACTAAAATGCAACAATTCTGGGAGCTTTAGACAGGATCTGGTAAGGGGCCAGTTTAATTATTGGCACAAGTGGACACAGCCCCCTGGAAGCCAGTGGAGCTTCTGTCACAACCCCTCTGCAGTCTTGTGCTAGGAAAGGTGACTTTGATTTGAGACTAGCAGCGAGGCCTCTAAAGGAGGGTGCCACCCAGAGCGGGCTGAGAGCTGTGTGCTGAAGTGTTTCTTCAGAGCTTTACCCCGTAACACGCAGAGGTGACTTTGAGTTGGGGGGGTCAACAGGTTGCAAGGCAGCACATTTTCTTTCCCACTGAGCTGCAAAAGACTTGTCAGCTGTTTAGCTCAGAGCACCAGGGTTAAGAAGAAACTGTTAAATAAGCAACTTTAAGAAGCCCACAAAAATGATGACTACTGAATCTCTCAGATGAGGTTGACCGCAAACTGAATTTTGCTCAAAAGTTTGGAGCTGCTTTGGGCTCTGACCCCTTCATTCAGGAATAGGTCAGCCATTAGCTTGGCTGAACTTGACCGTTCTCTTTCATGTGAACTCTGGGTTTGTAACTAATGCACCGGAATTAGAGAGCTGAGTTCAGTGCCCAGCTCTGCCACAGTCTCTTGTGTAACCTCTAGTAAAGCACTTAGGGCATTTTGTATCCACTGCAACAATTAGCTTAAATTAGTGCACTCAAGTTATTCCTCCTAAACCAGCTTGTGTGGGTGACACACGGGTAGGGAGTGCTCAAACTAGACCACGATTACAGTAGCACAATGATTGCATTAGGAGTCACGACTCGGTCTGATGTGTCTTCACTGCAATTGTCAGATCAAGCATCAGCAGCACTTGAACTTTAATCTCCTCTCCCCTGGAGCTAATGGGTTCAAAGCATGACTTGGATAAAGATCACTGTGAGGGGGCAGGAGCTGGGTTTGGACAAAATTTGCGCTAATAATTCAGTGAGGTCCGGCTGTTAGTCACTCTGTGCCTTTTTCTCCCCATTCATAAAATATGAAACAAACTCGTCTGTCTTGTTTTTTGGGCAAATAAACTTGTTATGGATGGTGGCAGACAAGATTCTTTGGGTAAATGTGTGATATCTTTTATTAGGCCAACTAAATAGTTGGAAAAATTTGTTGTTTACAAGCTTTTGGGCACAAACACCCTTCTTCAGGCATAGGGAGAGTCTGCTGGGCTTTGTGTGGTCTCCTGGGTGGAATAAAAGTTTAAGCCAATAGGCAAAATGTAGGCCTGTGAAAATGCAAATGCATGACAGGGAAGACTGGCGGGAATGTGAGTTAATAGGTGTGAGACAGGTCAAGGGAAAAACACCAGCAGACTTTCCCTATGCGTCAAGAAGGGCGTTTGTGCCCCAAAGCTTGTAAAGAACAAAGTTTCCAACTGTTTAGTTGGTCTAATAAAAGATATCACATTTACCCAAAGAACCTCTTGTGCCTATGTCCTTAGCCCAAAGTGGCTATAACCAACACGCTTAAATTATGGATGGTGGTGCATACAGTGGTAGTAGCAGGAGCTCTGCTGGCTGTAAGGGCAGGGGGACGGTGTAGGACCTGGTCCAAAGATTTCCTGGTCCATGGCTGAGCCTCCTCTGCACTACCTCAGTCCATATCAAAATTAATAATTAATGCCAGGATAGGTGTATCCAATTATGTATCTCTTATTTAGTGCATTTTCTTAATATCCTTAGCTCAAACAATAAAAAGGGGGGAAAAAACCCAACAAAAACAACCAACACTTGACAGCAGCAAGTAATAACATCTTGAGGAAAAACATGCACACACAATGTGCCAAGCAGGCCAAGGATTTCTTCATATGAGAAAGTTTGACAAGGAACCTCATTATTCTTCCACCAAGCAGCTGCTGTGCTTAGTAATTAGGCAGAGAAATGAAAGGGTTTCATTTTGGAGTTTTATGTTTTTAATGCACCAGTGGAGGAGCAGAGACGCTGAAAGCAAATAGGAACAGGAGATGTTGCTTGATCTTGGGGAAACCTCCCTGCTGAGCAAGCTAGCTCCTCTGATAACTATGGGTGTCAAGTTTGTAAATCTACTGAGAATTTCTTGGCTTTCTCTTTAAATGATACTGACTTGGATCAGCTCCGTCCCCCTGCTGTGAGATGCTTCCAAAAGCTGAGGTTTTTCTCTTTTCCTCATCTTCCCAGCAGTGTTCCCTTCCCTAGTATAAAAGTGAAAGTATTGCACACTTTACCAAAATAGGTCTCCATGCTACAATACTTATGCTTAAGCAATGCTTACACTCGTCTTCATTGTGACTACTGATTTGCTTAAAGTCAAGAAGCATGGGTTTTTATGGTGATATCTTTGCTGTCACGTCACGTTCTCACAGAAAGAACCCTTGCTTCTTGCATATTTCCTGGAACATCATGACTACAACAGCACTCCAACCCTACCTTTTAAGCTGTGCTTAACTAAATGCTCAGTGCTCTACTGTTTTTTGCAGCTGCAGAATAAATCCTACCTGTAAACTTCCCCACCTCCCATGGACAATACCATACTTTCTTGCATATAATATACTTCCCCCACCATGCCAAAAGTGAGAGTAAAAGCTGCATAAGATGCAGGGAACAGGCATGGCTGTCTGTCTGCTGCTTCTCGGTTACTACAAGGAAAAATGTTTTCTTTTCATGATGCTTTTAAAAAAATGGGGTATCTATTCTATTCTGGGGTATATTGAATGCGGTAAACTATGATATTTAGTGCTTTATACTTTCCAAGTGCCATATAGATCCTTGTATATGACCACTGAAGGGGACAGCAAAATGTAGTGGTTCCATCACGGGACCTGGAATTAGAAGAGCTGCCTTCTCCCATTTCTGTTGTTCATTTGCCATATGGGAATTTAGGTAAATCACTTCACCTCAACGTATTTCAGCCATGCACAAATTGGCAGCTATAAAATGCAAGTCACACACATCTCATTTCCTAGGGAGGCTGTGAAGTTAACTGGATATTTTTGCAGTTATGTTGGATCCTTGAACAAAAGTGCCTGATAGCATAGTTTCAACCAGTGGTTTTCAACCTTTTTTAGGTTTAAGGCATCTCTCAGCAAATATCAGCTTTTAGCTTTAGCTTGGTTTTTGACTGGAGAAAAATAATAGAGCAATTCTTCTGCTTTAAAGAATGTGGAAAGGCACACCAGGTAGCATGTTTTTGACATTATGGATCCCTATTTGAAATCTCGGAGTCCATCTTGTGAATCGTGTAGGTTTTCACACTTAACAGTGCTCATATTGCATGGCACCCATGAAAGGAACTCATGGCAGCCCAAGACGCAGTCGCACCCTGGTTGGGAATCGCTGGTTTAAACTGTTTTCAAGCATAGAATTAACTACAAGAAATTTATACTCAAGTCATGTATGCCAAATTTGGCTAATACCTGGAAACCTCCACTCCCAAAACACTGAGCATGTATGTTCCAGAACCAGCAGTAATTGGGCTCTTGTGCATAGTTGTATATGACTCCAGATGTAATCCGCACAAAAGCAGTACCTGTAGAGAAGCATGAGACCAACCAACCCTGACTTCTGTGCCAAGTGACAGTGAAATATCAGCTTTCTGCATAGATGGTATCTGGGTAGCAACATGTCAGAAGAGGGACAGTTAACGCCTCTGCTGCCTGGCTTGTATTTTTTTTTTTTTTATTTAGCATTTGTGGGTCTAGCAAGGTGACACTGTTTTACCAAAGCCAGAAAATTCAAGCTCCTTAACTCCCACACAAAATAAAGGCCTGGCTATCGGCTTTCACCTGGAATCATTGGTGACTTCTTTTTTTTAATCAGTTCACCTTAAATGAAGTGAAACTTAAAAAAAGAAAAAAAGAAAAAAAAAAGAACTTAAAAATTAAATGTTATGAACTGGCAGCAAATCCCACTAGCTTGAGCCCCCACCCAGAATTTGTGAGATCAATAAATTCCTTCCCTGAGCATTCTTACTTGGCAATTCTTTCCCACTTGCAGGCCACGTGTCTGCACATAGAAGAAAGAAAACTCATAAAAGAAAAGGGCACATAGCATCAACTTGGAAAAAATGTCAGAACAGAATATCTAGATGAATGATAAATAGAGCATCTCAAGTAATTTGGTTCTCTCTCCACAAGTACAAATGTGAGCTGCCTTTTTACCACAGTTAGGTTTTTTTGTGGGTTTTTTTTACCGTGATACTTGATACAAGAAGTTTGGGATATCTCGGTTTAATTGCCACTGTAGCTCAGTTGGTTCGAGAAGAGAAGCTGGCTGATATCTATGTATGAAGTCTCAGAATATGATTGGGGGTGGATGGAATTTCTTCACTTTCATAGATTCATAGATTCATAGATGTTAGGGTCGGAAGGGACCTCAATAGATCATCAAGTCCGACCCCCTGCATAAGCAGGAAAGAGTGCTGGGTCTAAATGACCCCAGCTGGATACTCGTCTAACCTCCTCTTGAAGACCCCCAGGGTAGGGGAGAGCACCACCTCCCTTGGGAGCCCGTTCCAGACCGTGGCCACTCGAACTGTGAAGAAGTTCTTCCTAATGTCCAGTCTAAATCTGCTCTCTGCTAGCTTGTGGCCATTGTTTCTTGTAACCCCCGGGGGCGCCTTGGTGAATAAATCCTCACCAATTCCCTTCTGTGCCCCCGTGATGAACTTATAGGCAGCCACAAGGTCGCCTCTCAACCTTCTCTTGCGGAGGCTGAAAAGGTCCAGTTTCTCTAGTCTCTCCTCGTAGGGCTTGGTCTGCAGGCCCTTGACCATACGAGTTGCCCTTCGCTGTACCCTCTCCAGGTTATCCGCATCCTTCTTGAAGTGTGGCGCCCAGAATTGCACGCAGTACTCCAACTGCGGTCTGACCAACGCCCTATAGAGGGGAAGTATCACCTCCCTGGACCTATTTGTCATGCATCTGCTGATGCACGATAAAGTGCCATTGGCTTTTCTGATGGCTTCGTCACACTGCCGACTCATGTTCATCTTGGAGTCCACTAGGACTCCGAGATCCCTTTCCACCTCCGTGCCACCCAGCAGGTCATTCCCTAGGCTGTAGGTGTGCTGGACATTTTTCCTCCCTAGGTGCAGCACTTTGCATTTCTCCTTGTTGAACTGCATCCTGTTGTTTTCTGCCCACTTGTCCAGCCTATCCAGGTCTGCCTGCAGCTGTTCCCTGCCCTCCGGCGTGTCCACTTCTCCCCATAGCTTTGTGTCATCTGCAAACTTGGACAGAGTACATTTCACTCCCACGTCCAAGTCGCTGATGAAGACATTAAAGAGTATCGGTCCAAGGACCGAGCCCTGCGGGACCCCACTGCCCACACCCTTCCAGGTCGAGACCGACCCATCCACCACGACTCTTTGGGTGCGACCCTCTAGCCAATTCGCCACCCACCGGACTGTGCAGTCATCCACATCACAGCCTCTTAATTTGTTCACCAGTATGGGGTGGGATACCGTATCGAAGGCCTTCCTGAAGTCCAGGTATACGACATCCACCCCTCCTCCTGTGTCCAGGCGTTTCGTAACCTGGTCATAGAAAGAGACTAGGTTGGTCAGGCACGATCTGCCTGCCACAAACCCATGCTGGTTTCCCCTCAGCATAATTTGTCCTGCCGGGCTCTCACAAATGTGAGCCTTGATAATTTTTTCAAATACTTTACCAAGGATGGAGGTGAGACTGACCGGCCTATAGTTGCCCGGGTCCTCCTTCCTCCCCTTTTTGAAAATGGGGACCATGTTAGCCCTTTTCCAGTCCTCCGGGACTTGGCCTGTGCGCCATGAGCATTCGAATATTCCCGCCAGTGGCTCTGCAATGACGTCGGCCAGTGCCTTCAGCACCCTCGGATGGAGCCCATCCGGGCCTGCCGACTTAAAGGCATCCAGTTCTTCCAAATGACTCTGCACCACCTCAGGATCTACGCATGGAAGTCTGGCGCCTTGCTGCTGCCTCTCTACAACCCCAGTGAGAGACTTGTCGTGCCCCTCGCTTAGGAACACTGAGGCAAAGAACTCGTTGAGGAGTTTAGCCTTGTCCCCCCTATCTGTCACCAATTGCTTCTGCTCATTTAGCAGGGGTCCTATTCCTCCCTGGGCCTTCCTTTTACTCCCTATGTATCTAAAAAACAATTTCTTGTTGTCCTTTACTTGGGTTGCCATCCTCAGCTCCATGGTAGCTTTGGCCCGCCTAACTGCCTCCCTACAAGCACGAGCAGAGGAGGTATATTCATCTTTAGTGATCTCACCCTGTTTCCACTTTTTATGTGCTCCCCTTTTGGCCCTTAGGCTGCCCTGGATTTCTCTGGTCAGCCATGGAAGCCTCCTGGCCCCTTTCCCTCTTTTGCCTCGCTCGGGGATCATCTTGCTTTGTGCCCAAAGGATCGTTTCCTTTAGGCACAGCCACCCTTCTTGGGCACCCATCCCATCAAAACTCCTACTCTGCAGTGCTTCCTTGACTAATCGCCTGAGTGCAATGAGATCAGCTTTCCTAAAGTCTAGCACTTTCACCCTACTAGTTACCTTACCCACTCGCCGTCTTATGTTGAATTCTATCATAAGGTGATCACTGTCTCCCAGATAGCTACCGATTTGGAGGTCCCCTATCATGTCATCTCCCGTTGCCAATACCAGATCCAGTATGGCATTCCCCCTAGTGGGACCATACACCTCCTGTGTCAGGTGGAGGTCCTGTACACAAGTTAGAAACCTGCGTGAGCGATGGGACCTTGCTGTCTGCGTCTCCCAGCAGATGTCCGGGTAGTTTAGGTCCCACATGACTACCGCCTCTTTAGCTTTTATGGTCTCCAAGAGTTGCCTCAGGAGCCCCGCATCTATTTCTTCCCCTTGGTGTGGGGGTCTGTAACAGACCCCTACCACCAAATCCCTTTCTCCTTGCCCCCCATGTAGCCTAACCCACAATCCTTCTACTTCCTCAGCCTCGGATTCTGTCTTGATGAGGGTTGATGTATATTGCTCACTGACATAAAGTGCAACCCCCCCCCCCCTTTCTTCCCCGACCTGTCCTTTCTGTACAATCTATAGCCCTCAATATGTACCGCCCAGTCATGGGATGAATCCCACCAGGTCTCTGTTAGCCCCACTAAGTCATAGGTGTTTAGTGCAAGCAGGAGCGCTAGTTCATCCTGCTTGTTCCCCATGCTCCTAGCATTAGTATATAGGCACTTGAGCCCTGCGACTGGCGCCTTTGCTGCCCCCCCCGCTCCCAGTCCCATGGGGCCCATTGTTTCTTACCTTCTTGTTCCTTACCTGTTCTGTTGTGCTGGCCTCCCCATGGCTTTCAGGTTCCCAATGTTCTCCTTCTTCAGGCTGGGCTGTCCTTGTGGGTGCCACATGGTTTGGTGGTCCACAGCTTCCCCTGCCCTCGTACTCCCCTCCCCCCGACGAGCCTAGTTTAAAGCCCGCCGGAGGAGATCCGCCAACCTAGAAGAAAACACACGCTTACCTTTGGGGGACAGGTGAAGCCCATCCCAGCTGACCATGTCCCTCGTCGTGATGTGCGGGTCATGGTCCAGGAAGCCGAAGCCTGCCTCGAGACACCACTGCCGAAGCCGCCAGTTGGTCTCTCTGATGCAGTTCTCCTGCCGTCTTCCTTGTCCGGTCACTGGTAGATTCACAACCTGCATTTAAATCTCTCCAAAAGATTTTCTGCCTCTATGGCTGTGTCCCCATGAGCAGAAACGTGTGGTTTGTGGCACCTCAAAGCCTTTTGAGGCACTGCAAAACATACATGGCACATGTTAATCTGTTCACTGCTCTGCATATTTTCAGTGCAGGGGAAAAAATAGATACTGGAAAACCTCAGTATCTTTAAAAAGCACAAAAAAAAAGCAAAAAAGCAAAAAGCAGCACGGTGCAAGTGGCAGTAGCATGTGCTGCCCAAAAACTGGAGCCTAGCTGGCCAGAACCGTGCTCTGGGTGCCAGCTAGGCCCTGTGTGCCTGGATCACTGCTGCTGCAGCTCCAGGAGCTCCCTAGGATCCCAAATAAGGCTGCTGGGGCCAGCCCAGGTGCTAGCTCCAGCCACCCCTACCCTACCTGGGGCAATTTGCTGCGTGCCACAGCGTGAATGCAGGGGTGTTCCCCAGGGACAAGTAGCAGCGGCACAGCTGCTTTTTGTCCCTGGGGAAATGCATGTGGGGACACACCCCATGATGCCCACATAAAGTAAACTACAACCCACCTGTACAGGCATGCCTGGTTGTGTATATGTACACAAGATTTCTTCCCAGCCCATTCTGTTTCCTCCAATTTTGTGTCTTTGACTGTGGACTGCATGGAGCAGGGTCCATTTCCATGTTGTATTTTGTATGGAGTCGTGTGCGTTCTTGCCCTTTAGAACCTAAAAACAAAGCAAAACTTTATCTCCATCATCTGTTTGGAGGATGGAGCATCTCTCATCTTCAACAAGATCTTGAACTCAGTTATCTTCTCAAAGAATCATAGAAAGTTAGGTTTGGAAGGGATCTCAGGAGGTCATCTAGTTCAACCCCCTGCTCAAAGCAGGACCATCTCCAACTATAGATCATCCCAGCCAAAGCTTTGTCTAGTTGAGTCTTAAAAACCTCCAAGGATGGAGCTCCCACCACCTCTCTGGGTAACCTGTTGCAGTGTTTTACTACCCTCCCTGGGGCACTCCACTTGATACCAGCTGCCAACTAGACATAGAGCCATTGATCACTAGCCTCTGAGGCCGATGGCACAGCCTGTTTTCTATCCAACTTACAGTCCATTCATCCAGCCCCTACTTCCTTAGTTTGTCTGCAAGAATGCTGTGGGAGACCGTATCAAAAGCCTTGCTAAAGTCAAGGTATACCACATCCACCGGTCTCCCCACATCCACAGAGCTGGTCATCTTACCATAGAAGGCAATCAGGTTAGTCAGGCATGACTTACCCTTGGTGAATCTGTGTTGACTGTTCCTAATTACCTTCTCCTTCTAGTGCTTTGAGATGTATTCCTTGAGGATCTTCTCCATGATTTTTCCAGGGCAAGGTGAGGCTGACTGCTCTGTCGTTCCCTGGATCCTCCTTTTTCCCCTTTCTTAAATATGTGCACTATGTTTGCCCTTTGCCAATCAGCCAGGACCTCTCCCAATCACTATGAGTTTTCAAAGATGATGGCCTGTGGCTCTGCAATCCCATTAGCCAACTCCTTCAGCACCCTCAGGTGCATCCCATCCAGCCCCATGGACTTTTATATTTCTAGCTTTTCTAAATAGTCCATAACTTGTTCCTTCACCACTGCTGGCTGCTCACCTCCTCCCCAAACTATGCTGCCTTGTGCAGTAGTCTGGGAGCTGACTTTGCCTGTGAAGACAGGTGAAAAAGGCATTGTGTACTTCAGCCTTTTCTGCATCCTCTGTCACTAGCTTGCCTCCCCATTTAGTAAGGAACCCACACTTTCCCTGATCCTCCTCTTGTTACTGACACACTTATAGAAACCCTTCTTGTTACTCTTCACGTCCCTTGCTAGCTGCAACTCCAATTGCACTTTGGCCTTCCTAACTTCATCCCTGCATGCCCAAGCAATACTTTTATACTCCTCCCTTGTTGCTTGTCCAAGTTTTCACTTCTTATAAGCTTCCTTTTTGTGATTTAGTTTACTGAAGACTTCCCTGCTAAGCCAAGCTGGTTTTCTGCCATACTTGCTAGTCTTCCTGTACAACAGGATGATTTGTTCCTGCACTCTCAGTAAGGCTTCTTTGCAGTACACTTCGTTCTCCTAGACTCCTCTCCTCATCAGTCTGGTTTCCCAGGGGATCCTACCCGTGAGTTCCCTCAGTGAGTCGAAGTCTGCTTTTCTGAAGTCCAGGGTCCTTATTCTGCTGCTCTCCATCCTTCCTTTCCTCAGGATCCTGAACTCTGTCATCTCGTGGTCACTGCTGCCCAAGTTGCCATCCACTACTACATTTCCCACCAATTCTTCCCTGTTTGTGAGCAGCAGGTCAAGCAGAGCATGGCCCCTAGCTGGTTGCTCTAACACTTGCACCAGTAAGTTGTCCTCAACACTCTCCAAAGCCTGCGCACTGCTCTGTTGCCCTCCCAGCAGATGTCACGGTGATTGAAGTCCCCCATAAGAACCAGAGCTTGTGATCGGGAAACTTCTGCTAGCTGTTTTGAAGAAAGCCTCATCCACCACTTCCTCCTGGTTTGGTGGTCTCTAGCAGACTCCCGTCACAACATCACTCTTGTTGTTCTCCCCTCTGCCCCTAACCCAGAGACTTCCAACAGGCCTATCTCCAGTTTTATACTGGAGGTCTGAGCAATCATATGGCATGAAGTGCATACTTTTACATAAAGTGCAACTCCTCCTCTGTTATTTCAATCATGTCATAGTTTTGTGACTGTGCGAGGACTTCTAATTCTTCCTTGTTTCCCAGGTCCTGTGTATTCATGTACAGCTGCCTGAGGTAACTACCTGTTTGCCCTGCTTTCTCAGGAAGTATGAGAACACCTCCCTGGTTGCCCCCTCCTGCTTGCTATTCCTTTAGGTCACCTGCTTCCCCACTTACCTCAGGGCTTTGGTCTCTATACCCCAGAGAACCTAGTTTAAAGCCTTCCTCACTAGGTTAGCAAGCCTGTCTGTGAAGAGGGTCTTCCCTCTCTTCATCAGGTGGATCCTATCTCTTCCTAGCAATCCTTCTTGGAACATCATCCCATGGTTGAAGAAGCCAAAGCCCTGCTGGCAACACCACCTGTGCAGCCAGGCATTAATCTGCAGGATGTGTTTGCTCCTGCCCGGGGCCCTTTCCCTTGACCAGAAGGATCAAAGAAAGCATGACCTGCAAGGGTTTGCCTTCTCTTCCTTTATACTGAAAGGGAATCTGTGATTGGAGAAATTTGCCTTTTTTGCTCAGGGCGAAAACCACCAAGTTTGTGCGATGCATACAATGAACACTTGTCATTTTACTAGGTCCATGCCATAGCGTGGCACTCGTACTGGAGACTCGGAAACATGCCAATAATCATTCAAAAGGTCTGAGTGGTGTGCATGAAAATTGTTCAAGAAAGTTAATTCCGATTGGTATCACCACATACTATCTCTCCAATAACAACCTGACCTGCTCTCTGCAAGCCAGTAGGGAGTCTTGTGGGACCAAGTAGCTGTTGAGGAAAATTGGATTTAAATTACAACCATGTTCAATGTCTACTTACATGTATCACAAAAGAAAAAAAATCAGTAGAAATTAGCACAATTGTTTTATGCAGCAGAAAAAGGAAGTTTTTGTTGGAAATTAAGCATCAATTGAGCTACAGAATTTTATGTCCAGATAAGAAAACCCTTCAGGGTCTGTGTGTAATGTTTCTTTGTTATATTAATGCACTTCATATAGGTCTGGTACATGAACTGCTTGAAGATGCGCTAATTGCAGAAGCTCATTTATCTACCCCAAAATATTATTCTGCGCCAGAGGATTGCATATTAAAGGGGCACTCCCAAAGTAGTTAGAGAATCAGATTAAGTAGGCCACCCACACAGACTAAGACCATAATGTGGATGATATAGTATTTATAGGGAGCAGGGAGTCACTGAAGCCCTCTTTAATGCTTTTAATTCATTTTTATATAGCTTCCTCTTATACCTCCTGCATGTTGACGGCATTAGCAGCCTCCAACAGGGGCAGGACTGTGGGATATTTTCAGAATATGATGATTCACTGGTATGAATTAACTCAATTATATAGAGTGAAAACCAAATCCTGATCCCATTAATGTCTGTGGCAAAAATCCCACTGACTTTAGTGGGCCTGAAATTTTTATTCCAATGAGGTAATTTGGCTTAGGCATTTCTTTTTATAAATATTCAAAATAGCTCAGAAATAATTTCAGTACCTTTAAATTAAAAATAAAACGTCCCTTACTTTTATGAGTCTCAGGAACCCTTGAGTATATGCATACTTTCTTAAAATCAGTGGAGAACTTCCCTCTCTTTCAGAATTTGTTGATTACTTTCCCTCTTTCAATTCTGTGTAAAGTTAAGTAACCACCGTGTGTATTCACACTTCCTTCCAAGTAAACTGCTTAATCATATTATGGGTGACCACATGGAAAAAAAAAATTAGCATTGCATGTAATGAAGCTGTCAATGATGTCATACAGTGGATGAATCCCCAAAATCAATACAAGTTGTTCTGCTTGTCAGCATTCAGGAAACAAGTGTGTTAAAACTTGGCAGCAAAAACTTAAAATATAGACAGAAATAAATTGAATCGTAAAGCTATTAATTTCCCTGTCTTACACAGATTTGATTTAGCCAGAACAGATTTTCACCAACCAGATTTGTAACTATAGTTAGGAGAATTATTGAATAGGTACACATGGCACTTTGGAGAGTAATGCCAATGTGGGCAAGGCTGGTGAGGTTCAGATGTGGGACAAGCGTGTATTTTAAGAAAAAAATATGTGGAAAATGTTAGTGATTCTGGATTTTTTCCTTTAATGTCCTGCCTCCCCCTTATCTAGCCTTGGCTTCACTGCTATTGATTAATTAAGTACCTTTCGACATGAAAAGGGGAAATGAAATCAGATTTGTGTGCAGCACAGGTAACTGAGAAGAAAGGTAGACCCAAATTGGTCATGGAGGTGCCTGACTCCAGGAGAGTCATCCAAAGGGATGGGGCTAGGTGCCTAGGCTCCTTTTTGGATCAACAGAGGGAATTGGACACCTTCACAGGACAGCTAAGATCCCCCTGCAGGGAATGGGGAGATATGTTTCCAAGCCTGGAGAGCATCTGTAGGTAGCCAATAGGAAATGCTAATTGCAAGGATGTGTCGGAACTACTGTCACTCCTTGGCATCCATGTGTCTGACTCAGGGCCACACATTATAGAGTTAATTTAGACACTCCTCTTCCTTCAGGATGCTTAATAATCCAGAGGTTAGAGTGCCTTCCTGGGAAGTAGAAGACCTGGGTTCTAGGCCTTCCTCAGTCAAGAGGATTCAAACCTACTTCATCTGCCTCTTGGGAGAGTTCTTTAATGGCAAAGCTGTCAAATGGCCTGGGAAGGTGTGAATCTAATGCCACCCTTCCTGAAGCTGGACCCCTGCAGAAAGAAAGGCAAGAAGCCTCTGGTCCTAAATAGCTAAAATTAGTGACATCCTAAGAAATGGCCTTTGAATGATTTGGTAGGATAATTCAGCCGAAAAAGAGCAAGTACAATTAAGAGGGCCCCTTCTTCCAGAGAAAATGGCTGGTACAAGAAAGGGAAAATGAATTAGTCTCAAGTCCTTGAAGCCTTAAATGTGGAGTCTTGTTTTTTCCGGGTTAGTTCTTCTTCTACACTTTTGTGGAAAGACAAGTTGAGATGGGTTTAACCTTTCAGCTACTCTCAAGCAGGTGGTTCCCCTGGCCAGGTACAGACATTACACTTTTTCTGGTATAAGCGATCAGAAACTGGTCTATATCTGTAACATCACAGAAGTTTAAAGTACACAGACTGGTTTAAAAATGGTGGAACCTGCTCTACGATTTGCCCCCCACTCCCCATCCAAAGGGCAAATGTATGTTTTGTTTGCTACCACTGGGCTATGCCTCTCACAGAAAACTGTGCAACTTAGATCAGTTCTGCCTTGGGCTTTTTGAATGTCTGTACCTAGCAGTATTTGTGGAATATCCTAGTATTACTATGAGCCACTTACTTTGATTTGCTGCTGCTGAGACAGTTGAGTGCATTTGCTCTGGAGATGTTCAATGACCCCTTGACATAACTCAGCAGGTTTAGTGACAGTCAAAGGAGGACTTAAAAAAAGTAACCTAAAAACCGCAGTTTATAAAGGAACAGCAGACGAGAGAATCAATGAGGTGATTGATGTCATGTGCATAATACTAGCTACAAGCTAACTGCCTCGTAGTAAAAGGAGCTGAATCAGGACCTGGCTATCCCTGCAGATGCATATTGAATATCTCTAGCTGACAGACTACAGTGCAGAATAGCATTTGACCTTTTAATATGATTTGCAAACAAAGGACCACTTTACAAGTACTTCGTTTGAGCTCAAACAAAAGCATTAGTAAGTGGGACTCTCACTTGCAGGAATGATTAATGGGGTTTGTTTTGGCTCCTGCCTTCCATCCACAGTGGCTCCATTTTGATGTCTAGACCTTATGCTCTGTGTTAGACTCATGTTGCTTCTAAAAGGTTTCTATGTGCATTTAAAAGCAGATTTCATATAGTATATCAACTAATGTTTCCCATTATTTTATTGCATAGTGAGAAGCATAGACACTTGCATCAAACGAGTATGAAACTTAGCAGTTATAACTTCCAAGTGCTTTGCAAGCAGTGAAGAAGAGTGTATCTACATGGGGAAGCTATTGTGAAGTAAAATAAGGTGTGATTTTAAAGCACAATAAGTATCTCACACTAGCTCCTTTCGTGTATACTTTTATTCCCATTGAATTACTTAACGTGCTTCCAAAGTGCTGAATAAGTGTTCACTCATGGGGCTAGAGTCCTATATCAGGCAGCCCCCAAAAGGTGACTAGTTCCTAGTCTAGGCAATCACTTAGATTTTGTCTGCACTCAACTCTGATTTAAGGAAAGCTTCACTTTGGCTGCTTGTACACGCCACGGAGATTTAATTTGGTTTAATTCTCCCTAAATTAAAACAGTGGGTTTTTAAAAATACCACTTCAATTTAGGGAGAATTAAACTGAACTAACCCCCCGTGGTGTGTACATAATGGTGGGGACCCGATTCTTTCCTGCCTTTTTGGCAGAGAGGCGGGGTGAGCTGCTAGTGGGCTGAGTGGTCCCTCAGCTGCGTGGGGGGCCTTCAGACGGCACCCGCCTGCTGGCACCCAACCCAGGTGGTCCCAGGGGGCACTGCAGATACGGGGGGAAGCACTGACCTCCCACCCCCCACTCCCCTTGCAACCATGGAGGGAAGCATTGGGCCTCTGCACAGCTCAGGGAGGCAGGCAGGCAGGCAGGCTCTGGGGAGAAAAAGAAAAAAACAAAGATCAGGCTTGCTGCTTTTTTTTTTTTTCTTCTTCAGCGGAGCCTGCCTGCTTGGGCTACCACCGAGTCCCACAGCCCCTGAGCTGTGCGGGGCCCACCAAGCCCTGACCATGTTGGCTTCCAGCCCCCCATGCACTATTGCACTTTGTTAGGTAGCAAACTAAAATACCTCAGAGGTGTTTTATTTTGCTACGTACCAAAGTCATTTAAAGGGAAATATGCTGCCGAACGTGCAAACAGCAATGCCATTAAAGTGGTGCAAAAGGGCATTTAAGCCACTTTAAAGGCTAATTTTGTGGTGTGTACAAAGGCCCTTTGAAACGGATTTAATTCATCTCCTTTGTGGACACATTGTACATGGACAAGAAATTATTCCTACAGCACAACACTGTTTATTCTCCAGATGGCAAACTGAGGTCTGTTGGATCCTGGATTATGTCCCAAGGCTCATGTAGATTGTAAGCTTCTGCATAGAAGAATGTGATCAAATCCCTTCTCCTCCTCCCTCTGCATTTAAAACACTACTATTCATGCTGTGCCTCCAGCAATGTAGATTGCTAGTTATGAGTTTATCGTTCACAAAATGTACTAGGCATGTAATCTTACATTAGCACCTTTTCTCCTCAAGCATCCCAGAATACTTACAGACAATGACTTAATCTTCCACTGAAGTGCTGTCACCTCTCAGGTAAAGTATGACAGCTACTTAGCAACCCGTGGAAGTGCTATATAGCAGTTTGCAGCAGCCAGCACAGAATAACATGCAGAAGAAGTATTGGTAGATCCCTAAATTAGAATTTTAACAGGAAGTTGTAATACGTGAACATTTATATTAAGGTAGAATACTTCAATGCCTCTTTGTGCTGAGACCTGTATGTGGCTAAATAATTGTTACCCTGGTGGACTTAGGTTGATATACTTACCTTTGAGAAACTACCATAAGATCTGTAATGAGCAGCAGAGTGTTTTATATCTCATCCAAAACATTATCTCCAGTAGGACAACATAAACACGCAGCCATACTGAGACAGTTAGTACTCGCGTGCTCTTCTGTCCTGACTTATTAATTCACAGGAGCAACTAAATGTAGGAAGTCCACCGTCTTTATACTGACCCAGGCTAGCTCTGCCGAGCTTGAGAGGTCTGAGATGATCATAGTGCAGAATGGTAGGGTACATGGTGTAGACAAATTAGATATTTGAGTACATCGGAGAAGATTTTACTCCCCCCCAGCCTTGAGAGTCAAGTCATTTATATGTAGCGTTTCTTTTAACGGGCACATTTATGGCAAAGGCAATTATCGTTTTGTCAGCGAGTCAGTCTGAACCAAAAACATAGCTGTATAACAATGATAGAAGCCATCAATGCTTCTCTGCTGCTGAACCCAAACAATATGCTTTTTTCTCATAAACATATCCATCTGCAATCTTCTCTTCCCTCCTGTCTTTGGCACAACAGCCGACCAGCTGCTCTACTGCACGTGGAGAGCATATTATATGACACCAAGCTCATATTCAAATCTTAAGATTTGTACCACTTACAATGCATTACACCCCATTGCCTGTTAGTACATCTAAAATATACACTACAATTTGTTGTGTAATTGGGAGACTTTTAATGAAACAAAATTAATAATGAGTTCTCAGTGGTAGCTGTTATTTCTTATTCCTGTAGTTGTTTTACACTCAAGCCCTCCCTAAGTGTCAGTTTATATTGAGAGTGAAGATGCCATCAGCTAATCATAACCACTTAAAAGTTAGTATGCTTGACGGTTTTCAGTGAATAGCTAAAGGGTTCTCAGAAAATGGGTTTTTATTTAAGAGCCAAAGACAAATATGGTCTCCCTGTGTGGGGCTGGGTTTCTAGAACTCTTACTATGAGTTATGTGAATGCGCTGAATGTGCACATGAGAATCTAAAATTGCTTTTGTTGAATCTGCTAATGGCAGTGAAAACCTGGCTTTATTTTATGTTCACAATATATTCTGTGTTTGCCAGCTGGGCGGCACACTTTCTCATGTTTATGGCTGGAGTTGTTATTTGTGAAGGCCTTTGCACAAACACAACACTTACCCCTCCAGCTGTGATGGGGAGGGTAGAGGCTGATCCCCTTGGTGTATAAGTGGGATGCAAATGGAAGGGCTCTACCCACTCCACCATTCAAATGCATCCTGATTTGTACTCCAGGAAAAGCTGTGAAATAATTTACTCCCTCTGCAGACCAAAGACCCAACAGGGGAAGAACTGTGACCCAGGTTGTGTCTGCACTGAAACCAGGAAATAGATTTGTAGCACATGGGGCATGTCTACGCATCGTCCTACAGTGATGTTGTTACTGCGCTGTGCTTTAGGACAAAAGGTACTAAAGCATGGTGCAGTAGCAACCTGTACTGTACTGTGCTGTGCACATGGCGCATGGTTATTTTTAACTGCTACTTCACCGTAGTGGCGGACTAAAATGGGGGAGCATGGTGCTATGGTGAAGTAGCTGCTGGTGATGGGTAGATGCATGTGATCACTATGCCCAAGGTATGGCGATGTAGCGCGTGGCTACAGTGATGTAGGGTGATGTGTAGACTTGCCTATAGGGGCATATACCTGGGCTAGTTTTGTCTGCATATCCCAGGTAATGATCTCAGTGAAGCTATGACAGCACAGGCTTTTGCGGGGATGGCTAAAGCCTGACAGGGCCCAAGTGCAGGGAGGCCGGACCCAATGATCTATAAGGTCCCTTCCAGGCCCTAACAACTATGAATACTTACTTGGGCAGTTAGCCCATGCTGAAGCATGTACCATTAAGCCTTCACCGTCCTCTCCAATATATCTACAGTAAAGCTGGATGCCTACTTGTGCTGTGATCACACCTCTGACTACAGTACATAAGTCATCATCATTCATTCTCTGGTTAGCTTCTGGGATAGATGGGTATAGGCCATCCCTTGTCCAGGATTTATAAGCTTGCAGTCTAGCTTCTTCCATGCATCTAAGTCCTTGTTTACACTAGGAATTTGCCTTATTTGCAGCTTTAGCTGGCTAGCACTAATGCAACCTCTATGCAGACGGAGCTGCAGTTTGCATCAGTGCAGCGAAATCCTTGCTTGAAGCTGGCAAAAGCTGTAATGATGCTGGGACTAATCAGTAGTTAACTGTCTATGCTGGGGATTTACAGAGGGATGGCTACCCTGGAGGTCGGTCTAATGGTCATAATGTCATCACGTCCCGAATATAGGCAAGTCCTACCCTTTGCTTATGGAGTTGTAGTTTCTGCTTGTTTTAATTCAGTGGGCTA
Source organism: Alligator mississippiensis (assembly GCF_030867095.1). Taxonomy (NCBI): domain Eukaryota; kingdom Metazoa; phylum Chordata; order Crocodylia; family Alligatoridae; genus Alligator; species Alligator mississippiensis. The sequence goes on along the minus strand of NC_081833.1, from coordinate 10,447,243 downwards.
TCTCCCCTGTCCTTGTTGCCACTAGTCGTATCAGGTTCAACTTAACACGTACTAAACACAGTTAAAATGCAAGCAAACACGCATCCAAGCAGTTTAGTAGGTAAGTGCCATTGTGGCATTGCAAAATTGCTCCCTTTCAGGTGAGGATTATTTCAGGACTATATCTCGGGCATGAACGTGTCTGCTCCTGGCATGTACTAACTTGAATATGGCACAGTGTTTCAGTGATTTTTGCAACTGTTGCAAATGGATGTGTGATTACACCCTGAAAATGTCACTTTGAGTTTCACATATTGTTGGCAAATACAGTATGGATGAGTCTTTTAGGTTTCATCAAGAAAAACTTCTGGATTTCACTACTTTGAAAGTCACAAAACATTTTCCTTTTCATGTATTCCATTGTTTTTATACATGGAAATATAATAGTTCAAAAGACCTGCACTTCTAGCTAAGTGGCAACTTGTGCTAATCAAACAATATAAATTCTTATTTGAAAGTAATTCAGGACTTGCTTCTAGGACTGTGGCCAAGGAAATAAAATGAAAAAAAAAACGAGGGTGAATTAGCTAAAAATGCCATACTTTGTCGCAGCCACAGTCATCCCAGGCCTCAGAAGTATTGAATTCTGTTCTACATCCAGCATCTGTAGTATTGGGTGAATTCCAAATTTGCAAAGCAGTTCTTCTTCCCTTCATTTTATCTTAACTGACAGGTTGATGCAGGCAGCAAGCAGTTAACCTAACATGCAACATTTGGGTTTTTTTCCCTAGGTTTTTAGGGGAGTGAAGACTTCATAAACCTAGAAGGATTGAATTTATTAAGCTCACTGACAGTCATAAATCATCTGCTCAAGGTATGAAGTATGCATAAATTTGTTCCCTGCTGTCTGCATCTGTTTGCTAATTCTCTCCAATCAGAACAACTCTAGGAACTCTCAGGAGTTTGATGCTCGGACAGTCATTGGGTAGGTGAGAGAGAGAACTGCATATGTTAGAAACAGACTCTTGCTGAAAAATGCTCATGAAATCTAGGCCAGGATCCTGTGTGACAGCAGCAGTTATGGAGTAATCCGTCTGCAGGGAAAGTTTACCTCTGAAGCTCCATTAGTTAATGTGAGGCTTGCACTCACAGATAACGTGAGCTCATTTCTCTTCTAGAACTGAGGGATTTTTCGGTTGGTTTCAGAATCTTTTCTGCCACAGCTCTCATTGCTCTTGTAACCTACATGTATTTCTAGTCATTTTAGGATTATGTCTTTTTTTTTCTTTCTTACTGCTCATATTCCTCTCTCTTGTGGGTTGAGATTTGCCCTTTCCTCTCCCAGATTTGGGTACTTGCACACAAATGTGAATGCGTATTTTAATTGTCACAGAAATGTGTATTGATTAGGGCGTCCCTCCACAAACATCTACTGAGATGCAATCCCCATTCTGAAGAAGCTACAATCTAAAGAATAAAGGGCAAGGGATAGAAGGGGGAACAGGTGTCCACCTTGCTTTAGGTTACACAGTAGGTTAATAGTAGAGCTGGGAATAAACCCAGGTGTTTTAGTGGCACCCTATCCATTACAACAACTTGCTTCATACCTTGCAGACCTAACCTAGCCCTTAGATGGGACATGTTTGTACAGATGTTATTCTGTGATCAGCTTTGTGAACGGAATCTCTGAATGCTGACTTTTTTACCCTTTGTAGGTGTGCATGAGGTATTTACTATGAAAACAATACAATTTTAATGGTAAAAACCCCAAACCTTTCACCAGCAGATAATTATCTTATTGCAGGCAGGTCATGAAGGAGTGAACTCTGGCCCAGAATCTAAATAGCATCTAACCATGAGAAGCTATTCTTCAAACAGGAATCCCGGAATGAGCAGTTGCATTAAATCAGTAGGAATGAATTATTCATCAGCTCTGATTTAACATTCATCCTGACACTGAGGCTAAAGCAAGCCATATATTTGCTGGTAAAAATAACGATTTGCATTACAGTGGATAATAATGCAAATTATTATTGTTATTTTGTTATTGTTAACCAACAATATTGTTACTCTGCTAAAATAACTTTACCTGCACAGAGGAGCCTTTATCTCTTGATACTTTGAAATCCTGTGGGACCTAATGGTAGTTCCTAATGTTAGGGTTTTCTATTTTACATATACAGTATTTGAAATTCTATCTTTGCTTTTAGCATAACATGAAAAGGGCAAAATAACAGAGTACTTTTTAGATCATAATATATTAGAATAGTTAATCTTGCATTACATTTTTGATTGTATGCTGAGCAATCCTTTATGATTTCTACTCTATCTTTCCCATTCATTTTTCAGTACCCCTCTTCCCCATGCAGTGCACACAATGCATTCAGTATCTCTCCGTTTCTGTCACAAATGTTACAAATTACTTTCTTTGACTTTTTTCCTTTGTTTTTGCATGGAAGTTGAATACATTGACTTCTGAGGATAATAACCTACAATGTGCAACTCCGTCTGGAATACTGAATATATGAATCAATATCACAGGCTGCTGGTATTAATTATTTCAACAAAGTCTCCCTGCCCTATGCTGCCGCTTTCATTCTATTATGTGTTGTTTAGTATACAATAGTCATATGGGAAGGTGGAAATGTTAGTTATGTAATCTAAAGAGCAAATTCTGTTTACTGCCACAATGACTTGATCAATGCTATTTCAGTACAGTGCATAGGGTCAAATTTTTGCTAGTACAAACTCCCATTAGTCTTGATTCCAAAAGTTGTGGAGGTGACTTCAATGGATATTGTAGATGCTTACCAGCACACTGAATTTTGGTCCCTTGACTGGAATGGGATCTCTTTCAGCTTGGGTCTGCATTAGCATCTCCAGGGACCATATGCTGTGGTCCCCAAACAGGCCTGTTCAGTCTCTACCCAGTTTTTTTGTACATCCTGTGGACTGCCACAACACTAATAAAAAAGTGTCTACTTCTGGAGTGGGACACTGTAGCCACTCCACCCCACCAACACAAAACAGGTTTAGATAAGGAAACTTCTAATTATACTTAAATTGACCCAACTGGAAAATGGCCAGGATGCTCTGGTTAGCATTGCTGCATTGACTAAAAAGTGCATGGCAGGGGTTTTAATGAGCAATGTGGCCAAGCCCTCACTTTTCTATCTCCCTGGGAAGAATATTATGTAGTGCCAGTGAGGCAGGCCCACTGGTTGCCTTTGGCAATGCTTCAAGCAAAGACTCACCTCCAAAATAGTTGCACAGATTTTGTTTCCTTTTTTAATTTTGCCTGTATGTAGCTCTGTGCAGAATAAGGTGTGAAAGGCAGGAACACCACTCCAATGGAAAACTGACATGAATTATCAACCTCCTTAACTACTTATTACCCCTGGATCTTGACAGAGAAGCCTGGAACAGATTGCACAGATAATGCGTTCTCTGATGCTATTACTGTTCTAAGTGTAGCACCGTGGCTTTTGTTTTTAAAAGCTGTCAGCCAGAAGAGACACAAATATTGATATGCATATGATATCAAGAAGCAGCTGCCTCTCTTGATTTAGTACAGGAGGGATTCTCCTTTAAAAAAAAAATCAACGCTTCTAAGGAGAGTCACCCATCACCTGAGCAGGGAGAGTCGAAGCTTGCTATTCCATGGAGTCCTGTTGACAAATTTGGTACGCAGGGAGCTAGAAAATCCTTTTGAATAATGATGTGTGAGTGAGAGAAATGCAGATGCTCCTATGAAATAAAGGATATAGAACAGCCCTAATAAGGGAGGCCACAGGTTCAAGGGGCTTCCCTCTTGGGTGTCAAAGTCCATGTAGCTGGCTCTAGACTGTCCACTATATCTACGCTCAGTTCCATAAGGGGAATTACTAGGAAGGCTGTGGTTGGATCTGGAGTTACATTGGATACAGTAGCATTCAATATATAATTAAGTTATTCTGGGGCTAAGGACCAGGGAAGCAGAGCTTAGCCGAATATTGGGAACTGGCTCCCAGTATTTCAGATGATCTAAATCACCCGAAGCTCTTGGAAAACTTAAAACTGTACAAGCTCAGGGCATCTCTTTATGTGCTTAAGGATTATTTTGTTGACTGAAATGTGTTCATTGCCTCTGATGTCTTTTCACCTAGTATAATAGGTTTATCATCCTTGCACTGAGTTTGCAACAGCATGCTGGGAGACTTCTCTTTCTGTTATCTACAATTATGCATTAATTCTAGGTCATGTATTGCATTTTGTACTATGTTCTTTCAGAGATAAGTGTTTTTTTCTGACTACTGTGGATGTTTAATCTCATTTAAGGACTTCAGGATTTGACCACAATGCAATTTCAACATGGTCAATATCTTAAAAGCTCATCATGATTTTCATCCTTACCTACCCTTATCTGAAGTGTATTAAACAACCATTGTTATACTTCACTTTTGTCTGGTGCCTTGTGTTAGCAAACATCTGAGAGTATCATACGCTTTTCTAAGGTTGGGGACTTGGTTATACTGAGAAGGTCTCTTTGACTTATCTCTGAGTAACTCACTTACTAGGCGTATTGGGAAAACACTTGTCAGACTGTTGTGCTTTACCTGTGGCCACTCGTCTTGTTGCAAGTCACGCAGCCTGCTGCCTTTTCAGTCTTGCCTCACTGCATTATTGAGCAAATAGGAAGCCTCCTTTAAATATCTGTCATATTTTTTCTTGCCTGCTGTTTACCCAAGTGCCATAAGGGATATTAAAAAAAAAAGACTTCTTCAGGAACACAAGATAAATACAAGGCAGATTGCTATATTGAATGGGTGGAAGGCATCCATCCATACTGTCATAGAAGCAAATAGGAAATAAACATTTTGAAATGGGATATAAAAATATCTGCCTGTATATTTAGTCCTGCAGCAGACCAGTACATACTAACATGTGAAATCCTTAAATAGTTTTAGTTCAAAATTGAAATAACGATGATGATGATGATGATAAGTACAACCACACTAGCCCTCCTTCTACCTTGCCCCATGTTGGGTAGAACAATACATACAACCAATAAATACAGAGCTCAGGCTATTGAAAAAAATGGATTGTTAAAGGAGGACCTGATAGTTAAACCAATAGAGATGTGGTCATTCCTGCTGCCTTTCATTGAATCTACTAGCTGGCTGTTAACAAGCCATCACGTGAAAGGTTATTCTGACATACTTCTGGCTTCCTCTTTCACTGGTGATTTAACACCTTGACTTTACTGTTCTCTAAAAGTATTTTTTTAAAGTATGATTAGATGCCTCCTAGTGCTCCAGGTATAGACTTTGCAAGGAGTTCAAGTCACAGAACCACATTCAGTTTGTGCCTTCTCAGTGTTTGGAACATTTCAGTGTAATCACCATGCTGTGATTCTCAAAGACGTTGTACATCAATGGCCGTAGGGCTGAAACCAGAAATACTTCTTGCTGCATATTCATTTTCTTTCAAGAGAGTCAGCTGCATGCTGGTCCTGGGACTGGGAGTCTCAGCACCTGGGTTCTGTTCCCAGGGCTATTGCTATGCAGTTCTGAGCAGGTCTCTAAAGGCACATTTTCAGTTCCACAGTGAAAAAAAGGAAATGGCTGGTGGGTGGATAGGAGTGAGGAGATCTGTTCTCAGTGGGAGCTACTGTATGCAGAACTCTTGAAAATCTCACTCCAGATGTGGGTACAGAGAACTTTTGGACATCTGGCTCATAACCTCTCTATGGTTCCATTTTTTCTTCTTTACTATGGGAACTGAGGCTTACCTGCCCTGGAAAAATGCATGGTCTCAGATACTGCGTAAATGCACTTTACTTGAATATGATACCAAAAAAGCTTTGGTGCACAAGTAAGGAAGAGCACCTTTCCGTAATATATTCTGTACCTCCCAGCTGCTTGCCTTCTCCTTAGCCTGATTAAGGGTTTTTGAACTCGAAAGCTTGCTTAATAACTATTCTCCAACTATTTGGGTTGGTCTAATAAAAGATATCAAATTCACCCAAGGAACCTTGTCTGCCTATGCCTTCTCACTGTGTGCTTTTGGAAGCACCTTTGCATCTTTGGCATTGATAAATTTTATACGTATGTCCTGACTTAAGCATTCAATAGACTCTCATTTGATATTCTGTTTTTCTCCATGATTCTCTTTCTCCTTCTTTTCCTTCTGTCTAGATCCTTATAATTTTGGGTGGGCTACAAGAAGGCAATGTTAGCATGGAAGGCTTCAGCGAATGTATGAGTCTTTCAGTATGTATTTATGCTGCAATAGCAGCCAGAGGCCCAAACTGGAATCGGGGTCTCAGTGGCCGGGGCTGTACTCCCTGCCCTGGAGAGCTTACAATCAAAATGCACAAGGCAGGACAGGAAACAGAAATACAAAGCAACATGTCTAAGACAGGGCAGAAACAGGGATAGAACCCAGATCTCCTGAGATCAGTTTTGCTTCCTGTTTGACCACGCTGCCATACTGCCATAGGTGCTAACTTTTATTTTTGCTGGGGGGGCCCTGAGATGATGGACATTTGGAGTTTTACACGTTTCAGGTGATAGCCCCCTTCCCAAGTGGGGTCAGGGCCCTTGAATCTCCACGTGCTCATCGCCTCTGCACACTGCCTTCCTCATCTCACTGTGGGCAGATCTTGTCATATCCTTGGTCAAAGACTCCTGCAGCAGTGGAAACACTAGTGAGAGCTGCTCTGACTCTGTGGTTTACAATTTGCAGCTCAGTGTCCTCAAGTGTATAATTTTGTGAAGAGTAACTCTCTTGATTTTTGTCTCAGCCCCAAGCTTTATAAGGACCATCAACTCAACGTTATGCCATAATTCACTGTCACCTTCTTGGGTAAAATTGCAGTCCTGTAAAAACCTAGAGACTTCCAGCTGGCTTGGCTAAACTGGTACCTATTTTCTGTAAATTTCTCTCTTTGTTATTCTACACTATTGCTCATTATGTTAGAAACATGGCTCTTGCTAATTAAAATGGACTTTAGCAATTAAATTAAACAATGCCTTAAAAGGCCCTGCTTCATGTAATCTTCAGTAATGGTTATTTCCAGAGGGGATACTTTATCATGTGTATATATTTTTCTAACATGATTATGCCAAGGTTTCATTTATTTCAGTGCAGTGAATTCCTCAAGGGGTCAACCAAGCTTTCTGTTTCCAGATGAGGTGGGGATGTCAGAGGAGGAAGCAGAGTGAAAGGGAAAGTAGTTAGTGATTTGGAAAACATAGTGAAATACAATTGAAAAGATCACCTCTGCAGATAATTGGATGACCAACTAAATTCAATTTTTGTTAAAGCCCATTTGATGCATGAACTGAACATGTCCAGGGCATCTATTTTGATCTTAATACTCTTATAATACAAATTGATAGTTAGTGTAATCCAAAATAATTGAACTCTCTCTCTTTCTCTTGCTCCCTTGCACTCTCTGTGTTGTTTCCCATCTGTTGTGTTAAGATCTAATGCTAGAGACTATTAGACACTGCTGCACTGTTAATAATGTCCTAGTAGTTGCTATTCCAATTTAGGATTTGGTGGGTGGATCTGAACAAGTACCTGCTGTGCCAAATTTTCTGCCCTAGAAAAACTGCCTTCTGTACTAGCACTCTCAGTGTATATACAAGCATCACATTTAGACTGACTTAACCCAAGTTATGTCCATCTAATTGCCCAAGTGTGCTTGCATTTGGCTTAAATTGTTTCCAAAATGGTGCACTTGATCTAAAGCTAGTTCATCTTCTGAGAGGTAAACTTTAGAGGTCCCTGATCTAAAGTGGGCTACAACCCAGTCTAGAGAGTGCCTGCACATATCACAGCACAGTCCTGGGGCTGGGAAAGCCCAGCCAGTCAGACCTGGCTGGTGTTTTTCCTACTTCCCCTGATCCTGACTGGGCTATTCTTAGCTCCCTGACTACTCCTCCCTCAGACCAGACCCCCCTGGACCTACCAACCTCTCCCAATCCCACCAGCCCCTCTCTCTCCTATCTCCCAAATACCCCCAGTTACTTGCCTCAGGCTATCCACGCTGGTCCCAGTAGAGGTGTGCACTGCTCCCGGTTTAGGTTTAGGTGGTTTAATGTAAGTGGAACAGATCTCCACCTGTCGTCTTAATACTGCCATAGGTTTGAAATGCAAAACTAACAGCACATGTAAGCTTTTAAACCATAGCTCCCATCTAAAAAGTGACCCCTTTAATTAAAGCATCTCTGATCATGATGGCAGTTGAATGCACACTCGGCTCCCACTGACTTTGGTGGGACTTAAGCGCATGTTTCTGTGCTCTCCTGAATTGACCCAATTGGTTCTATAATTGTTTCAAAGATCCCAGGCACTTTGAGACTCTCCAGCAATCTCTTGATGATCGCTCTTGCAAACTCAGCCTGGGCTGTGAGAGTCATGCTGGGCTATTCACATTATCATCCAGTATAAAAGAGTCTGGGGCCAATTCTGCTTTTAGTGGGGCTGCAGAGGCCTGACTGATTGCTGAGACTGCAAAGACATAAGGTTCAATATTTCTGGTGCATCACCTTCAGCACTCTCCCTGGCTCTCCTTTCCCAGGTTGCGTTTGCGGTGCCAGTAGGTCATTTGCAAGTCGTAAGATGTTTTTCCAAACAAATCTGATGCAGCACCTGTGGGTCGCAGTGGACAGGGAACTCCAGGCTGTACATTTGCTCAGAATTTTGCCAGAACTCCTTTCTTACATAGACACAGTCTTTAAAAATTAAGCTCAAGGTGAGAAGGGGTGAAGCTAGTCATTGCTGTGCCTTTTACAGATCTACAAAATCTACAAAAAGCCAAAATGCAGTGCAGAATGGCAGTGCTAGCCACTCCTGAGGTTGTTCAGATTCAAAATAACTCCCGACTGTTTCCCTCCGCTTTGAATTGTGCCCAGTGCTTTTCAAAACATCTGCCTAGTAGTAGCAAGGTGCATTTATTACACGGGACACTGAGTAATGCAATGCAAAGTTGTGCCTTCCTATTGCCTGCCATGCGGAACTGAATCCCAGTTAGCCTCCTTTCCTGTTTGCATTGGAAATAAAGCCAGCTGCTATGGCGTTCAGCAAGAGCAACTTGGCAATGGGGAACTTATTGAGCAAGAGGAGGAATATACAGTCGGCTTCTGTTGTTTGTAGTACTATTCTTCCCAGACTATTTTGTTTTGTTTGGCTTCCAAATGCAGGGCCAAAGGGGAGCTAACGAGATTCTGTTCAAGCATGCAGCTGTGGCTATTAGTATTTCTGTATTTGTTGCCCTGACAGATAAACAGCTTGGCTCGAAATTCCACTTTTTCCTTCAAAGAAAGTTCTGTCTCCTGTTCTGGACTGTATTGGAAGGGGGGGAGGGAAGGGGAAGAGGGGAAAGGGCCTTGCTTCTCACTGTGTCACTTAGGGTGACACAGCCCCCTATCTCTTGATCCAGCCTGTGTGGGCCAACTTGGACAGGCATGGCAGCATGTTTTGTAGAGCTGCACAAAAGAAAGCAACTGGCAGCTAAAGAGTTGGGTAGAAAGTAGAAAGCGCCGTTGAAAATAGCTGTCCTTTTGTTAGGAAGAGTAATCTACAGGAGCTTTTCTTACTCCTTCACCTGTCCAACCTCGGTTTGCCTGAGTTTGGTTCTGCACCATTCAAATCCACCCCTTTGTTCCTGCAGGGGTGGGATTCGGCCCTCTGTGCTTTGTTCCCAAAGAACTAGTGTGGCTATGACTGGCCCTGGCGCTTTCAAATTTACAGCCTCTGGGTGGCTGCAAATTGAACTGAGGACAGCAATCTGAATATGACTGATTTCCAGATGGCTTCTCAGCCTCTTCACAGCTCTTCTTCGCTGAATGGTCCCTGTGGAAGTTGTGGGGCTGCCTATAGCCATGACTGGACGAGTCCATTGCTGCATGCCTTGACTATTTATACTTCTGGATGCTGCTTCGCTTTATTGTCTGCTGCTTTCCTTAATCGTCAGCCTCAAAGCCCTTTCCATGCCAACATCCAAGAATAGCTTTTATGGTTCCTTGTGCTCACAGCTATGTTCTTGTAGAAACGCACCCAGCATGCCTCAGAAACACCTAAGATAATGAAAATGATACTTCTTACATTGCTTCATTTGTAAAGTCCATAAGAGGCCTGTTGTGCCTTTAATTGAATGGTTTGCACTGTCAGTGTACAGTGCATAACTTGCATTACCCCATGAATATTGTTTTTGTAATTCACATAAAAAATCCAGCTGTGGTATATGCTGACTCTCAGTAGATTACCTTTGGTGAGGAAAATTGCCAGGGAATTAGTTCAAATGAGTGGCAGAGTGAACCTGAAGTTTATTACAGGCTTTAAGAGGTGTTTTATAGCCAACTCTCTGTTTTCTTTTTCTTTTCATTTCCTGTTTTTATAATTGCTTGACAGGCACAGAATTTGTTTGCCATAACTTGGACCTTTATCCTGAACTTGCTGTGAAGTTTAAACTACTTAGGCTAGGTACAGAAATTACACTTATTGCACATGAAGTACACAGAAAGTGCTTTACAGCTATAACAGAACAGACTTTCCTGGTGCACAAAGTGTTTTAAAAATGGTGGATCCCACTCTAAATTAACCCTGGATGGATGTGGTATCAGACTAAAGCAGTTTAGATTAGAGCACTTTATCCAATGTCTATACCACATCCCATCCTGAGTCAAGGTAGGTCGCATTCCCCTGGCATCCCAGGGGCCCCTCATTGGGTGACATGCTAGCCTCAGCCAGTGCCCATGTACTGCAGGTGAGCACTGGCCTAGCCCTGCCCCACGCTGTCATGCAGAGAAGACAGAAAAGGCTCTGTCTTCTCTCTGCACGGGCAGGCAGAAGGTGGGAGAACAAAGCCCCTGTGCTGCACAGGCCTCCCAGATTGCTGGGTCAGGTCTTGCAGGGTAGGGGGCAGGTCAGGTCATGCAGCACAGGGGCTCCCTTCCCCTACACAAGTTCCTGATGCAGTGAAAAGCTGGGCTGGCAGCCCCATGGTGAAGTTACTGGCTGCAGCTGTCAAGAGGCGGGGGGAGGAGGGAGAAGGAGCCTCCCCTGCCATGTGGACCCAGCCCAGCCCCTTAACCCCAAGACCTGACCCAGCAATGTGGGGGGGGGGGGTACAGTACAGCGGCTCCCTCCCCACCCTGCCCCAGCCTCTTGACAGCAGCCAGAAGCTGTGGCATGGGGCTACACACCCCAGCTTTCTGCTGCGCCAGGAACGGGGGGTAGGGGAAGGGAGCCCCCATGCCACACAGACCCAACTCTGCTCCCCCACTCCAGCAAGACCCAACCCAACGATCTGGGGGGTGCTTCCAGCAGGGGACTCCATTCCTCCCCTTCTCTTCCCCTAGGTGCTGCTGACCACCACCAGCTGGCAGGGGGGCAGGGCTGGGGAGAGGGAGGTGTGTGGAAGTGCCCCCAGTGCCAGTGTGGACAGGCTCTGAGCTTTCCTCCCTGCACCGAACAGTGAACATCTGTTCGGTTCGCTCCTTCTCTAACTGGTAGCACTTTATGTAAAGTGTGATAGAGCGCTTTTGCCAGGGGCTTTTTGAACATCTGTACTTAGCCTTAGTTAACTGCAACTGTTTCTTTTCTATTCAGCTGCCTCTGGAGCAGGACTACCGTCTTTTGTTTGCTTGGAAGCTGTGGTAGCCTCAACTTTTTTCCCATACGCTTTTCCCCAAATCTGGTTCCTTCATATCAGAGCACAGTGCCTCTCAGAGATGGTTTGATGAGGGGGAGTAAGTCAGGAGCCCTGGCATGCTTGTACTCTTGTAACTGGTCCGTTGTATTCTTGTATGGTGTTTTGTCCAGGTTGAAAACCTCTTGTTTTTGAGATGCCCTGAAGCTGCCACGCTTTAGAGCAGGCACCTGAAACATGGCAGGAGGGACAGTTGTGGTGTCCGATGTATGTGAAAATTCACCTAAATATGGCCAAGTTATGAACCTTGGGGGGCAGGGGGTATTGTTCACAAATGCCTCGTGTCTTTTTCTTCAAATTGGCAGCTCAATTCCCCAAAAACTGTGTCACCTGGGCACACTCTAGCCTTTTGCAAGCTCCTAGTGTTGACAAGACAGCACAGACACCCTCCTCCCCCCTTGGAGTGACTGAGCTCTCACTTTTGTCATGCTCTCGAGGAGAAACTGGTCTGAGCACGTCGAATCCTCGTGCCAAACCTGGAGATGTGACTGTGAAGCTGCTCCGGAGGTGTCCCCTTGCGGCTGCTCTCAAGTACTCTGTTTGATTGTGAGAACAGCTTCTGCACCCGGTCTCTGGGTTTGGCCCATGCCAGAATATTGCAGAAGTGTAGCCATATCCCCTGACTCCCATGCTGCTGTGACGGACTAGCTAGCAGTGACTTAGTCCAGGGGTTTTGAAAGATGATTGGAGGGCTTGGGATTCCCTTTCCTCACCAATCAGGCCCCAGAGACTCACCCTCTCTGTATCCTGATTGGCCCCTTGGGTCACCTGGAGGGGGACAAAAGGGTCAGTGCAGCTGACTCAAGGGAGACCAGCGAGGGACCACAAGGAAGGAGCTTCAAAGAGCTGGCAAGAGCTGGGCCAGCAGGACGGTAGCAGTTGCCCCAGAAGAGCCTGAAGGAGTGGGACCTGCAGCAGTGCGGCGTGCAGCTGGCAGGAGAGACTCCCCGCTGGGCTCCAGGATCCCCTACGAGAGGCTGTGGCCAGCAGGAGAGGTTCCCCAGCTCCAGTAAGGATCTGAGCAGTGACCTGAGAGGTTCCTCGCTCTGCTTGCAGCTCCTCCAGTAAGAGGCCTGGAAGCTCATTGTGAGGCTGGGGCTCTGGGAAGGTCAAGACCCCTAGCAGCCTGAATCAGTGCTACCAGTGGTGGCTGTGTGGCAGCATTTCTATCTACCATGTGGGCGATCCAAGTTCAAGTCCCAGCTGGGTTGACTTGGGGTGAGTGAGCTAACAAGGAGCAAATCTTCTTGCAGTGGAAAGGGGCCATTGTGTTTTCCCCCTTTCTCTCCCTCCCCTATATTTCCTTGTCATTTGACATTTTGTATTTTGTGCCTTTTTATATTTCACCAGCCAGTATTGTTTGCTCTGCTGTTTGTGTTTTATATTTTGTTAACCCTGTCTTTTGTCAATGCTTGTAAATGTCTAACCTTTGTTGAATCCTGACCCCTTGGGGCATTTATAGTGTCCCCTAGACCCCCTGACTTATGCCTGTTACGTTCCCAGTACTGTTCTTTCATTAAGAGGTATATGGTTAAGTCCCCATTGGTGGTCTGGCTCTGCTGTATAGGGGAAGGAGAGTCCCTATACTTCCCACAGCAGTTGTGCACCTGGTTTGATCCCTTAAATTGGAGAGGGGGTACCTCTTGGAGTACTGCCCAGGTTACACTGCCACTCAGGCAGCATGAAAAACAAAGGCATGAAATTCAAATGTGGAGGAAGAAAAAACCAGATGGAGGGATGGGGACATAATTGATGGGGACAGGGCATGGAGAGAGGATAACAACTTTGAGTGGGAGTTGTGGGGGGAACATGTGAGGTCCTGGGAGCTGGTGTGGGAAACAAGAGGAGACTGGGAATAGGTCAGCGGGGTCTGGGGAGTGTCACTGAGACTGGCTAGTGCAGATGAACACTGCCTTGGAGAACTGGATCCTAGTCCTGTCTTAGCCATGGGGTTTCTAGTAAGGCTGGGCAAGTTTTCACAGACAGTTGCTAAGTGTGTGCTCCTCCTTTTCTGTGTACTCAGCTAAGGACCTTGAGGTCTGATTTGCAGAAGTGCAAAGGACTCACAGCTGTGACTGAGGCAACGGGAGTTTTTAGCTGAACATAAAGTGTTGCATTAATCCTGGTACTCAGAAAAATCAGGTCTTAAGTGTCTGAAATAGGGTACTCAAACTTAGAGGATGCTTTCTTACCTTAGTCTCCTTGTGCTTCAGTTCTTTGTCCATAAAATGGGAAGGATGTTGCTCCTCACTTCCTGGAGAGTTTGAGGATAACTTATAAACAGGATAGTGATGAGTGCTATTGAAAAGCCAATATGCTTCCATCACGCTGGGGCTTAGAGACCATGAAATAAATAAGGGAAGGGGCCACACTCAATAACGTGGCTAATGGAAAATAGTAGATAGCTGCTTATTAAACTTAGTATTATTCCACTGAACGAGGCAAGGAAAAATGGCCTGGGGTCTCATAATGCCTATGCACAAGGAGGTTGAATAAGGTGGCAGCACCAGTTCTGGCATTTCTTAACATTTGAGAGCTTAATTTTGCATCTTTGATCATTTTTAAGTGCCATTTTGTGTGTACAGGTCGCAGCACATCATTTCTTCTCCAGTCCCTCTTGGTCCTTCCAGAAGGTACCTCTCTCTACCTTAAGTTTACAGATATGCTCCCAGAGAACTGGAGAGGGAAGGGTAGGGAAGTCATCTGACTTTTGTTTGCATTTCCACTTTTCCTTTTGATTTCTTTTTTATGAATTCTCCTGGTGCCTGAGGTTGTGCCACAACTCTACATTATTTCAGTCATCTTCTAGGATGTGGCTCTTTCCTTTGTCAGTTAAAAATGATATTTTCAGACTGTGTCAGCAGCACAGAGAATCCTCTGGCTATGAACACAGCTTAATATGTTGCTGGCATCAGGTGACCCCTACAAATCCAAATACTGAATAAAAGGATAACATGGAATTAATTTAAACCACCTATAAAATAGCTAGCAGTCCACTATCAGGACAGAAATCAGAATATTTCTGGAAAAATCACGCAAAAATATTTGGTCAGGATCACTACCATTCTCCTATATTCAAACTTACACACTACTGGCAGAAGCACTGCACAGCTCACTTGTATTGCACAGCTGGAACCAGTCCTACATCACACTGATAGGATAAAACAAAACTATCTGAAGAACAGCAAGGTGCAACATATAGATTTTCTGACACTGCAAAGATCAAGGATTTCATGGCCGAACAGCTCATCAGCACACCTGGATTGTTTTTGCAGCTGACAGTTTGCTTGCATCACGTGGCAATGTCTTTGAGATGCAGCAAAGGAATCTCTCCCTTTTTCATAATATTCTCCTAGATGACTTTGAGGAATGTCATGACACTTTGAAAATGCATTTTCTAGGATTCCTCAGTTTATTTGGCAGGCTACCAGGTATGCCTACTGTTCTCTGAGAGCTTTGTTCTCCGCGAGGCTCTCACGCTTTTCAAATCTGAGTATTGCACGCTGTGCCGTGTAGCATTGCCATGTGGGCTAGCATGCCAAAACAAACAGGGCTTGAACAAGGACTGTCCTGGCTCATGAAGATGTTTTGGGTTTTGTGTTGTTTTGTTTTGTTTAACTGGCATGTGATGAGGATGTGGGGAATGCATGATTTAACAGTGGTATCCCCCAATTTCACACCTGCGACCTCAGCCATAATAAGAAGCCCTTAATAGCTTGTGCTGCTTTAGCAATGGAAATATGTGGTTGACTGTGAGGAAGGTGGCAGGGATGGGACAATCCAAATGACTACACGTCCATTTAATCTTGCAAAGTGCTTATATCCCCTTTTTGTCCAAGGAAGCATTCTTTATTATAGTGTTTCTCAATTAGCAGTTTGCAAAAGGCTGGAGGGTAGGGAGGCATGAGGCACTGAATATTTTATTACAATCGAAAATAAAGAAATGTCTAATGCACTGTGTAAGACACGGGGATTTGGCTATGCACTGTAATTTATTACATCTGATGAGCAAAAGGAAACCAGGTGGGACTGAGCTGTGGTATAGACTGAGACAGGAAAAGCAACAAAACTATGGCTCCACTGCTGCTAAGAGAAAGGGGGGCGGGGGGAGCTTTCCTACGGTGACACACAGATTTTTGTGCCTCATTTTCTCTAGCAAACCAAAGATGTGACCTAGCTGGGGCTTGTCCTGCTTTGAGCAGGGGGTCAGATTAGATGATCTCCAGAGGTCCCTTCCAATGCTCATTTTCTATGAATTGTTCTTTTTATGGGTACGGGGCAATTTGAGAGTATGCTGCAAGTATGTCTAACTGGCACAAGGCAGTGTCATGCTGAAACATGCCCTGCAGCTCTGTGCACGCTCATTTCCAAACCAGAGTCTGTATACAGTAGCTGACTTACTACTTCGCATGGCCTAACAAGCTCTGCTGAGAATCCTGCACTGACTATATTACAAGCCTCATTCGCAATCTGCCTGCAAGACCTGTCTTCCACTAGCACAGCACTTTCAGACTCAGGGCTTGCACTGGGACAACATATATTTCCAGAGTAAGCAGGTGCTGGAACTGAAGAGGAAGCAGACGGGTGTCTTTGTAGAGCAGTGGTTCTCAACCTCTTTGCACATGGGACACCTCTCATTGGACTCAAGTCACCTCCATGCAACTTTTGTGAATTGAATGGTGCCCAATTTAAAAAATGAGTCTATATATTATAGTGCTGAAGGGTAGGGCTGTGGGGGTGAGGGATTGTCCAAGGATGGACTGGCCTGAGCCTGGGCTTATCTCCTTAGTTTATCTTCTCATACCTCGCTTATCACCTCACACCGTGAAGCACCCTTTAAGGATCTGTACACCCTGGTTGAGAATCATTGCTATAGAAAGGAAGGTAAGTAGGAAGAATGTCAGACCCAGTCACACCTAGGAGCTAGGCCTGTGCGAAGTCACTAGTATTTGCTTTGGATTCGGCCGATTCGGGGAACAGTGATTCTATTCAGGGATTCAAATCACCGTCCCAAATCGATTTGGCTGAATCTGATTCAGAGATTCGGCCGCAGCCGAATCTCCAAATCGGCCCCATCCCCTGCCCACTCTCAATGGCTGCTTGTGGCAGGGCACTGTTTGTGCCTGCCACTCTATGGGCCTGGAGCTGGCAGCTGCCAGGTGCCTGATGTGGGCAGCCATTTTGAACCTAGCGTTGCCCAAATAAACAGGGCAGTTCTGCTGCTGGAGGCCAGGCAACAACACTGCCTGGCCGGAGGGATGCTGGTATCATCTGGAGGTAAGGGAGGAGCTGTAGGGGATGGCTAGCAGGCTCCTGGTCCTGGGCATGACCTAAAACTGCACCCTGCTGGGAGTGGGTGGCCTGGTGGGGCTCTCAGTGGTGCAAGAGATCCCAGGGAATGCCAGGCCAGTTACCACCCCAGTGAAAGGTGGGTTGGGGTGCCTTAACCCCTAGCCCCCACAACTGGGTGGGTTTCCCCTTGTTTGGAGGGCCTGGAGGTTGGACCCCCGGAGAGAGAGAAAAGGCCATAAACTCAGACCTGTCTGAACTTCCCCTGACTGGTCAATGCTGGGGCCAGGACCGGGAGGGTCAAAGGGCCAGGGGCCCACTGCAAGGAATGCCCAAGAGCTGCGTACCTGGGGCTCTGACTGGCCTGGAGGTGGGCCAGGGCTAGTAGCCAAAGGTCGCGGGGGGACCACACCCGAAGAGGAAGCAGTTCAGGGAGCTATGCTGCCCATTATGAAGGCTGATGAGACCGCCTGGGGAGAGGAATCCAGATGGCGTTCAATTAGGAAGATTCTGGGGCCCAGCCAGGGATGATGATAACATCTAGATGCCATCTGTGAGGCTTGGGCTGCAGTGTAGGGGAGGAAAGGAGCCACAGATAGCGTCCACTGGCATCGGGGCAGAAAATGGGCAGCCTCCTGCTTATTAACATCTACTAATTCATTCCAACAAGGCGTGGTGGGCGAGAAGACAGGTGGTTAGCCCAGAAACAGGTGGGCGGGCCACAGTTAAATAGGCTCCGAGAAGGCCCCCCGTTACACTGCCTCACCTTCTCTCCCAGCTCCCAGCTCTTTAAAAAAAAAAAAAAAAAGCCCCCACTCACTGGCTGCTGTCCAGCTGGGGGAGATCCCTGCTGCCCCACGCTGCAGGGGGGGCTCTTCCATGAGCCCCCAGGAAGCCCCGATGGCTGCTGCAGCAGCTGGTGAGTTCGGGTTTTTTGTTTGTTTGTTTGTTTGTTTGTTTTAAATCCAGGAGCTGGGGCAGGCAGGGCAGCCATGGCTGGGGGGGGTTGAGGGGCTCATGGAAGAGCACCCCATGCAATGTGGGGCAATGGGGGGCAGAAGTGATTGCTCCCCACCTGGCAGCAGCTGGTGAGTGGGGAGCTTTTTTTTTAAAGAGCTGGGAGCTGGGGCCAGGCGGGGCAGCCATGGGGGGGTAGGGAGAGCGGGTGAGGGTTGTGAGGGCACTCAGGGGCCAGGGGAGCAGGCAGGGGGTGGGGCCTGGCAGGGGTCCCCTGATGGTCCGCTCCCCCCTCCTCCAGCCCCCCTCTCCCCCACCCCCTACTTACCAGGATGGAGTCTGGGTCCAGCTCCCTGTGGCAGTGAGTGGGGACTGCCTGAATCTCTGAATCTTTTCTGAATTGATTCAGAGAGTTTTGAATCGATTCGGAACTTTTCGTTGGTCTCCTGATCTGATTCGGATTCAGAGATTCGGCCGCTGAATCGGGCTGAATCTCCTCTGGATTGAATCAGCACCCAAAGCTTCACACAGCCCTACTAGGAGCATTTTCTGGCCAGTTACAAAAGAAAAACTTTTGTTAAAGATGTTTTTAAGAAGTTCTTTTGAAAAATAAATGGGAACTCAACTGGCCCAAAATAGTTTTCTTTGTTTTATTTTTCCTTGATTTTTTTTCTTCCCCCCTGTGAAACATGTCAGTGAAAGCCTCTTTATTTGTTTCTATTGATAATTTTCATGGGAAATTTTATCTTTTAAACAAAATATTGAAGACTGAAATAATTCAGCTCAAATCAGTATTTTGACTAGTGATATCGCAGGGCCTTGCGTTCCACGGCTCGTGGTTGGACAGCATCTCCCATGACGTTCCACCTTCCATCTCCTGTTGAGGTACGGGGCCGTTTCCCAGGCATCCCTGAATGTGGTGCATCATGGAGATGGAGTGTGATTGGAGAGCCCAGCCATAAAAGAGAATGGAAGCATACAGCATCCAAGCTGTATTTCTGGTTCAGGACCATTCTGTATCAAAACATTTCAGGTTTCATGCACTTGTTTTTTCAAAAAATGCCAAAATTTTCCATGCAGAGTAGACCCATCTTGTGAAAAACCCAATTTCACTTTGAAAAACAGTTTTGACAGTTTTTTGACAACGCTCATCAGAACATGCTGTTGGGTAAAATCATTCCTACTTAAGGTGATTTTTTTTCATTTGCTTTCCTTTCCTTTGCAGCATGAGAAGAGTACTTAGCACTCCTGAAGTGGCTTTCATTTATAATCCTCACATTTTGCATCCATTGTAAGGTGCTGTGCATTAGATAGTTGATGTCATATCTTGCAAACAACTGCACTTAACAGTAAACAAGCAACCATGAAAAATATATTCAAAGTTTGATGCAAGAAGACAAAGATGCACTGGTTTTGAGATCCCATCTTCTTAGTCTTTCACATATTCCTTTATTCCTCTTCATTCTCCAAATAACTAGGTGTATACATATAAAAAAAATCCTCAAACCTGTGGAGAGCGTTCTCTATTCATTTCTCTTACTGAGTAAAGCTCATCTGTGAACCATAATATTTTTTTATGCTCAGTAGACAATAGAAGTGAGTGGTAGAAAGCTCAGGCAGAACAAAAAAATATATCCCAGGTGAAAATAGACCCATCTGCTCTCTTCTCTCGAAGGGCTGGAGTGGCAGATTTGTTGCCATGCAGGCCTCCTTGAAGGATTTGTGCTTAAGCAAGACCTTTCTTTTTATTTTTTCTCCTTTCCTTTGCATAATTACACATGCAATTTTTTTCTATTCCAGTGTGAGTAATCTTGTGCCCCTGACCTGCTGCTTTGTATGTCCCTTGGTAGTCACAGGTATTTTGGCATCACATTATGCATAATCCCCAAAATCAGTGTGCAGAGGAGTAAAAGTTTACAGAAGGGGTAGGGCAGCAGGAAATCAAGTCTTTAAAACGAGATATTCAAAAGTGGCTACTGACTCTGAGTGTCTCCTTTTTTTGGGACCCCACTGGAAACAATGTGAAAAGGGCCCAATTTTTTTCTGAGCATTTATCATCTGAACACCAGATGTTGATATGGTCTGAACACCTTTCCAAGTTGTCTCAAGTTCAGGGTCCTAAACTGCTTTACCATTTTATGTATAAGCAAAATGATAGGGGTGAAAAGACAGCAGTAGAAGTTTAGAAAGGTATGGTAGAAAGCTCAGGCAGAAAAGAATGATCTTCAAGCTACTACTTCAAGCTTTGTAACGTGGCTGAAAAAACTGTGGGCTTCTAACACTGGTCAATGCCTGCACTCCTGAAATATAACAAATATTCTGTCCTTGAAACACAGATGAGACAGTGTTGTTAAATCAAGCATTCATTAATCCTTAGTGTCTGTTGTCATCTGTAGACACTTGAGAGCTGTGCCTTCTGCTAGCATTGTTGCTGCAGTCTCTCCTTTGTTTTCAGAATGAGCAAAAGGTACGGGTACCTACCTGATAAGAAGCAGTATTTAGTTAAAGATACACCATCAGTGCTGCCTTTCCAGGGGATTATCACAAATGGAGAGAAGAGTGTCTAGGAGATCTCAGTGAATAAAGGTCAGGACATCAGCAACCTCACCTCTCTTATAGGAGCCAAACTAGTTATGAACAGTTTTCTGCCGCTCCACAAATCACTCAAGCATTTGACAACTTATGCTCCAGTTAGAAAGGGACCCAGAGAGGTCTAGAAAATTGTTGGTTCCCCTGTATGTCAGGCTGTGGATAGAATAGATATTTTTCCATCTCCTTACTAACTCTCTTAAATGCGGCCATGTGTGTGCTTTTCCTTCTTTGGAGTACGAAAGTGATACTTTAGGAAATAATATTATGCTTCAGGAGCCTGCTAGAATGCACATCATCTTGGGTAGATGCAGCATCCGTACTAACCTGGCTTCTTGCTTAGGTTGTTTCTCTCTGGTACCTTGGAGATCAGGTCTCCAGAACTACATAATATCAATTAAGATAATAGTTATCCATTGTGAACACATCAGAGGCAAGTGGTTTGGAAAGAGAGGGGCTGAGCTGTTGTGCAACCTGCATGCAGGACTGAACCTATATTGTTTCCAGTCTCTTATCATAGCATGCTGCCTGCTCTTGCTTTGGCATTGATGACTGGTAAAATTAGGCTATGTATCTGGTCATCATCAAGGCTTTTTTGAAGAGGCGGAGTCCATTCAGCTCTCCTGTGTTACAGTAGAGATGGTGGTTGCCAACCCTTCATTTGAAAATTAAAATGCACTTTGCAGCGTGTTGTTACACATCATTGTGAAGCAGAAAATGCTGCAAATCAGAGAGGAAAATGCCATTTAAGAGGAGATTTCAGAATTGTCTCTGCAGAATGAATGGAAGGTGAGGGTGACTGGTCCCATAACCAAGGAGCCATGACAGGCAATCATGTTCACCAACAGGGACTGAGTAATGAGAAGCAGTCAGCCCAATAAGTGATAGAAGATAGAAAGTGAGGTTGAATAATAATGTGTTTGTAGCATCATCACTTTTTTTAAAGGAAAGACAGAAATAGTCTATAAAATTGTCTCAGGTTGAGAAACTGAAGCATGTGAATACTTTGCAGTACATCTGAGACTCTTAATATACTCCACAAAGGTTAATTCTTGCCAATGAAGTACAGGGAGTATAATCCCCATTTTACACTTGGGGATGTATGGCACAGAGGGGAGAGATTAAATGACTCCTCCAAAGTCACACAGTGAGCCAATGTCAGTTCCATTTGGCATCACTAATGATCTTCATGGTGAATTAGTATCTGTGTTACGGCAGAGACTACAAAGTCTAGAGTAGTGTTAGGTGTTAGACAACTGTAGAGTAAAAGATGGGTCCTGAATTAAAGATCCTATGGTCTGAGTTATCTCACAGATATATGAGTACCAAGTTCTACGTTGCTTTGCTCATGTGGTGGTGCATGAACTGAATACAAAGTGGGTACGAAGTACACTTTCCTTGGCACCCACTTTGCCCAGAGGTCAATTCTGACCCTCGGCTCAAGGTTTTCGAGAATGGGGTACTCTCTCTTCACCATGAATGACTGAGGCATATCCAAATGACAGTGATATCATTCATGTATTCTTTTAGCTTTGATTGCTACATATGCCATAGTGCTTTGGACAAACGGCATCCCTTGAAGGGTTTGGTGACAGAAACCAAGAAACAGAAGCACACTAATCAATGTATGGAGTGACAAAGGTATTAATAAGAATGACTGCTGTTGCTGCAGAATCCAAGGGTAAGGGCTCATCCCTTTGAGATAAATTGTGTACAAAAAGAAAAGTGGATTGCTTGAATCCTTCATGATACCTGAAGGAGAAAAAGGGCTTAGAGTGATGCCCAAAGGTTCTCATTTAAAATCTTTCCTCTGTTGAAGAGCAGTGGGGCCCTAAGTGATGCACAATCTGCACAAAGCACTCTAAGCTAGATTTTCCTTTTGCTCGTGATCATTCAGCACCCTTAAAAGCAGCACTTGACACCAGCCATCACATTACAGAGATGGGGAAATGTGCCTTTCTCTAGTTAAGAACAAAGATTTAGATTTTTAAAGGGGCATAAGGGAGTTAGGTGCCCAAGTTGCATTGATGTTCAGTGGATGGTAGCTTAATGTCCCTATGCATCTTTAAAAATCCTGCCTGTGAAAGTTTATAAAATGTCTCTCTCTCCAAACTAGTTAACATAGTGAGCTGGCAGGTGGGTTTTGCTTTGTTACTAGGAAGTTTTTGTCAGAAACACAAGCATAAGGAGGAGGCATTAGAGAGTTGACAAAGCCAAAACTTTGGGTATTGTTTGTATCTCCAGTTGCTGGCTTTTCTTCACGTAAATCAGAAATGGTTTTCACTCACTATGAGAATGCATGAAGATATAACAGAGGACTGGTGTCTGGTAAAACAGACTATATTTAGGCCAGCAAATATTTCTATGGGCACTTCTTCACCTTTTACTTACAAGAGAATAACAGGTCACCTTGACTTGTCTATGGGGCCACTTCTAGGAAAAGTGACAGAGGCGACCTCAAACTGTGAAATGATGCGAGTGCTCTTGGTGGTGTTAGGACAATAATGTGTGTAGGGTTTTATTTCCCCATTGAGAGCTGCATTTAGACAGAGCCAGCAGTAGGAAAATTGCTATTCAAAGTCAGTGGAGCACAGGTCAGCAGATGTCAAGGTGAGATAATCATTTATGGGAGAGCAGTAAATCCTCGTTCATGCAAAAGTGAGAGTGACTGGGCAGCACAGCAAAAAGCTGGGAAAGGAATTTGTAGCTGAACTTCTTACTGACTTCTCCATTATCTTTATCAGGAATAGACTGAAAAACACACATCCCCATCTCACATCTGTGTCTGTTTTCTCTTTCTCTTCTACCTCTGTGTTCTCCTATGTGAATCACTTGTATAGGAAGAAAAAAGGAGTTGAGATATAACAGTAACCTATAAAAAAGAAAGCTTAAAAGAGGATGTGCTGCACTTTCAGTTGTAGACTGTAATTTATTCACATGGATTTTTAAGGGGTTTTTCCCCCTCCCAATAACCTATTCCTACATTTACAAATGTAGGTAACAAATGCATGTTCTACGGCAGTGCAGAATAGTTCTACGCTTTGCCGGGTGCTGGTTCCTTTCAGGTTGGCTGGAGGGATGTAGTAATGGAGGTGGTTATAAGACTCCAAATACATTCTTTTTCTAATGAGCCAAGTTCTTGCTGATTATTTAGATCCTCTTTCAGTGCAGGTCAGTGTGAGAAGTAACAAATCAGTAGGACCAACTTGCACAAGTTAGAATAATAAATACATGTCATACTAAAGAAAATATGCATGTGCATTGGTGTCCAGTCTCACTCCCATCTCTTTCATTGTCACCCCAGCCGCTTTGCCAGTGGCTATTATGTAAACCCCTTTTTGGGTAAAAATTATAAATATTTATTTAAGATTTGAAGAGCAGTAGTGACTCCACTGGGCTAAGCACTGTATATACAAATTAACATAAGGTTTTCCTTGGTTATGGGCAATAAATAGCATTGGCTGCTATCAGCTGGATGTGTGCATGTACTGAAGGAATTAGGATGGATATCCTTGGTGTAGTTTGGTGTGATTTCTGCAGCTTCTGCAAGCTGAAGTTGCAGAACAGTAGGACAAACTGGAACAACCTAGGATAGAACTGGAGTGTCATATTCATCTGTAAAATGAAGTTAATTGAATGTCTAGTTTTCACAGAGAAAGATCTGCAAGAGGGTGGTGTCAATGGGAGAAGAAAAAGGGGGGCTTTTAATTTGTGTGTGTAGCAGTTCATCTAGTAAATATGAACAATGAAAGAAAGATAGGTGGGCCCCTCACAAATGCACTAATGCAGTTGTTCTTGGGACCACTTTAAAGAAAAAAGCTTAGCTTTTTGGACGGTACGCACAGACTACAGAGATCTGACCACTGGCAAGGGAAAAACTCTCTCTCTTTTTTCTTTTGGGTGGAAAACAATGAGCAAGATTCACTGGTTTGAATCAAACAGAGTAGAAACTAGAAATTGTCTCTCATATCCAGGGATCCTAGTTTTCTCTGTTTAAAAGTTGCAAATTCTCTGATTAAAAACACCAAAATCCACAATGAAGATGAACCACCCCTATATATATAGGTTTCAATTGAACACAATGTTTTATTGATATATTTACAATTTTATAGCAGTTTGGAAGCCTACCAGTGCCTCAATTGCTATAATAAAATAAATTCTCAATATCTATACATTTTGGTATTCGATTTTGGGTTTTTTATCATGGAAAATCAGAGCTCCCCCTTCCCCTTTTGCTCACCAGGATGCAGGTCCAGGCCCCTCACTCCCAAGCCAAAGCCCCTTGGCCCTGCTGGTGCCCCTCACCTTCCATCCACAGCCCCCTGCACCCCTAGACCTTCTGGAGGGGGCCCCCAGCTGCCAGGGCTATGGGCCAGAGACCTGGGTCTGCAGCCCTCTGCTTCTTGCAGCAGTGCCCGAGCCCCAGCTGCCACCTGAGTGGGGAGCAGAGTGCACAGCCTGGCTCTCTCTCTCCCATGGGTGTCATGGCTGGAGCAGAGCCCATGGGTGAGGGAGGGGCAGGTGTAAGCTGCCTGCTGGGACTTGGGGCTCCCTGCTCTGCTGCCCTCCTGCTGGGACCTTCATAGCCCAGAAGGTGGGACTCAGAGTAGGGCTGGGCTGGGCAGGGAAGCTCCTTGCTGCTGCAAGCCCCGCACTGCCCTGGTGAGGCACCTCTTTCCCACCCAGCAGTAGCAAAGGGCACAACCCCATGATGCTGTTCTGCTGCTGCCAGGTGGGCAGGGGGCACTTTGCCAGGGTGGTGCAGAGCTTGCAGTGTCAAGGAGCTTCCCCGCCTGGCCCTGCTCTGCCCTGCTGCACTGGGTCCCACCCACTGGGCCATGGAAGCCATGGGGAAGGGCAGCAGGGCAGGGAGCTATGAACCTAGAGTGGGCAGCCTGCCCCTGCCCCATGCACAAACCTGGGGGTATGAATCCCTGCCGAAACCCCCTGGGAGTGCACACAGTGGCGGGGAGCCACCTGGCCTTGGACGAGCCACTTGCAACCCCGTCCTACTCCCCGCCAGGGCCTGTGGCTACGTGTTCCAGCCCCGGGCCCCAACCCCCATGCACCGCCCAGTTGGGCAACAGCCCTATCCCTATCCCTGCCCAAATTATTTCCTCCCTCCTTCCCTCACTACAAAGGCCTTGATCCCTCCCCACCCCCGCCAGACTTACCTGCGGGAGCTGCTCTCCAGGCTGCTTGGCACCCATGTGTGACCTGCCTGACTGCCCTCCTTCTGCTCCCTTCCAGCCCTTTGCAGGCTGGAGCTCTGCCAATCTGCAGAAAGCTCTTTGCAAAAGTGGAAAATGTGTGTTTCTTAGTTAAAATGAGAAATCCATGTTTTTCTCAGTTAAAAGGAAAAATCTGCGATTCCTCCCCCCCCCCCCCCCCTTTTTCCGTGGGAAGCAGAAAACCCTGCTCATATCCCATGTGAATGACCTGGCTACAAGATTTTGGGTCGTCTTAGGTTAGTCCCTCTGCCTTTCTCACTGGTTTCCAAAACAAAAGAATAAACTGTGTCTCCGTTTTTCCTGATGGAGGAGGAGATGGGTTTTTTGAAAACCCGATTCTTTTTACAGAATAGGAAAAATCTTTCTCTTTCCAATACTAATGAAAATGACAAAAGCAAGAAGCGTGGTTCCATGAGCAGGACACTACATTGGCACTCACTTCATTTCCAGCTACAGACTTTCCTGTGTTGTTAGGAGCAAGTTTTTAATGTGCCTCAGTGATCTGTAAAATTAGGGATAATTGTCTTTCCTGCTTCACAGAAGACATTGTGAGATGCTTGGCTTCTATGGTGAGGACCAATGACTATACATCTCAATAAAGAATAACAGAGCAAGCTACCTTAGTTCTCAGGTGCTTCCCTTTTTAGTCTTCTAGTGGGCAAATGAAATGAATCATACATGAAGCGGTCTCTCCTGTCAGCAGACCATCGAGTGGTCGTGTTCCAAATGGGCTTATTTTTTTTCATACTGAGAAGGACATGTGCCTCATTAAATGGAGGCAAGAGGACACCAGAGAGGTTCACCCATAAACAAGGAGTTTCAGCTCTTAGTTTTATGGTTCAGGCTGGTGTCAAAACCCATAGAGCTCCATTAACTTTAACTCTCAAGTAGAGCATGTTACTGGCTAGGCATGGAATGCTTGGTTAGCATATGTCAGAGTAATTACAGAGTTCAGGAGGAAAATATGGCTCTTAATTAGCTTTACAATCTAAGGGAAATGAATTACAAACTATATAATTCATGACCTGTCTCTGGTTAATTTGATGCTGTGATGCATGAAGTTCAGTTCTCCCTTGTTTTCTTCAAGTCACTGAAACAAATGTGTGTACTGACACATCTCAAACGTTGGGTTCAAAGACTGTCATGATAGAGTGGGTTGAACAAGGTGTTCCTGAGCTGTGGCCCATGGATCTGGTTGACTGCATCCTACAAACTCCTTTCCATATTAAATCAAGGGCAAAATCCACATTGCTTCTCTTTTACTAATTATTCATATGACTTGTTACCCAACCACTGCTAGTTGATCACCAGTAGAGGGGAGGGGGCTCACTAGTAAATCTCTTGATTGGAAGTGTCCCACTGTAACAAGCTGTAGTGTTTGCATGAAACACCCCCACCCTGTTAGCAGGGAAAGGGATGAATGAAGTCTGATGCACTGAAATGGAATCTGCCTGGTTTAAGAGATTGGGAACGGCTTTCTGAAGTCAGAAGATCTAAGGAAGTGGTTTTCAACCCTTTTCATTTGTGGACCCCTGAAAAACGTTGAAGGGAGGTGTGGACCCCTTTGAATTGTAAGTGTGGGTAGTCACTTTTGATTTATCATAGTTATCTTTTGGGGACCCTTTAGACATAGTGTGAAGACCCCCAGGGGTCCATGGACCACAGACTGAACACCATTGATCTAAGATGTTGGTTGGTCAGCCCTGAGGAAGGAAGTTAGGGAGAGAGAGTTTGTGATAACCTGTTTTTGAAAGCTTGCATGAGTTTCAGCCTTAGTGTATGGGGACTGTGTTTGGGACCTACTCCTGTCCATGCAGTGGACCAATTGAGAAACTCTGCCATTAGGAGATTTAGAAGTTGCTGTTATTTTTTTAAACAGCACTGTCAAGTGATACTGGGTTCTGGAAACAGAACATGGCATATGACCTAATGTAATGATCTTCTGGCAACCGCCGATTGCAAAGCAGAAGTTCTCTCTTGTGGGAAATTCCCACTTTTCTAAACCTGTTTCTGTTCTGAAGCAGAACAAAGAGATGAAATTTCAAAACTCTACCCAAAACAGAAATTCTAAACTATCGGAGTTCAGGACATTTGATAATGTCAAAACACAACATGCAACATATTATGTAGTGGAAGCTAAATGAAATGAAGTCAAAATAAATGTTTCTGTCTTATCACAATGATTTGTCTTGACACTATTCTGTCAAAATTTTGTCAGAATCCACCATGATTCTATGCAATGTTTTTACTTGAATGAAACCTCATTTTCTGATGGGAAAAATGTTTTCTCTCCTGTCCCCTTCCCACCCTTTTAAACCAATTCTACTTGTAACCTAAAATAAACAAGGCCACTAAACATGAGACACAAAATGCTAATTCTGCAATGTTACTGGTATTAGAAAGGAGTGAGAGGAAGGAAGGATTCTGGGTTTTAAAGAAATAATCAAAAGGCAAAGAGAGTTAGTGGGGAAGAACAGGGAAGGAGGAGGGAGGTAAAACAGGGACTAAACACCTGAAGATGAAGAGCTTGGCATCTTGTCTCTTACTGCATCAAATTCAATGGAGGAGTTGAAGGCAGGGGTGATATTGTTATGGCTACGGAAAATTAATTTTGGCAGCAGCAATTTGAATAGACTGGAGGGGGAAGAGCCAGAGGGAAGATATTAAGGAGTAAAGGTGCAAATGAGGGAGCCAAATCATAACAATATAGCTATATGAAAAACCCATCTGTTAGGTCTTATTTTAGAAAATATGGCCAGCATAAGAGCTTAATCAAATGGTGAAAGCGGCTGTTATGTACAGTTCAAAGAGCAACCTTTCCATGAACTTGAATGGACTGGACTCGACCCTAAAATAATGACCCATCTAGCCTTTTTGATGGTGGTTTCATTTAAACCCATCATCCTATACAGTGCAGGAAAGTAATAACTGTGGAGCTAAGTACAACTCCTTTGTTGGTACTAAGAGGCTTTGGTATAACTCCAATAATTGCAAAGACAGAAACTTGCCTTGAACTTGCTGCTACTCGCTGAATGCACACAAGAATGAAATGAAAGAGAAGATAAATGTTACAGCTTTCCTGGCCTGTTTGCTTCTTCCTTTCATCTCAGGTTCCTCTTAATTTTTGAATAGATGTCTTGAGACCCCCATACTCCCTATGCACCATTCTCAGCTTAGCCCCACAGTAACTCATAGATTAAGAAACAGTTTAAGTTTGCAGCAATACTAATCATTTCCTTTTTATTTTCTATAGGCAAAAATTGAAATAAAACAAAAACAACAATCTTTGGCTGCAAGTTAATGAGAGAAAACTTATTAGCCTTCTGTTCTGCGCACATTTAGGTAGCAAATTTTTACTGTCGACCAACATGAAAACAGCAGCAGTGATTTGGTTTAATGTAGCTCCCTGCAAGACTTCTCTAGCCTTTTGCTTGGTGTTCCGTATTTTGCTCTTTCAGAGGCAATGAGAATGATCACATCCATCTCTTGATACTTTATGGGATCCTATTAAACACTCTGACTGCATTAACTTACCGTGTTTCCCTAAGATATACGAGACACATGCACATGTGGACACCGGAGAAGCAGAAGACTGAGAGAACAGATGTGGAATGCTTCTAGAAATGTAGCTGACAGTTCTTATTTTTTTCTCTAGCTCGTCCTCTGTCTTCTATAAAGATATTATAAAATGCAAACACATTTACTTTTATGTTATCCTTTGATCTAATTTTTCCTGAATAATTTCTGGTCATGTTACAAACCACTCGGAGTGAATAAACCAGCGATTAGACATTATGACTGGAGTTAGATGCAATTAGCTATTTAAAGGTAACCTACTAAGGCTGTTAATGGAATTTCTTTTTGGGGGGAGAGGGAGTAAATACAGTTAGAAACATATTTTAAAAATCCCTAATGAATGCGTAAAATCAGCAACACTTTGATTTCATGTTTTGTTCGGTAATTAGTTAGATAAAAAGGCTCACTTTTTTAAAATATCAAGATTAGCTCCAACTTCAGTATATGGGAAATAGATTCAGATAAGAATGATGGTGTAACTTTTCATGAACTGTGCTGCTCAGATAATCACTTATATTTGCTTTCAGAGTGGATATTTTGTCTGACTGGTTTCTGCTGGGTGGGGGATGTATTTGACAGGTAGTGTGTGTCCCAAGGTGGGAGACATGTACTTTATATATGACCTGCATCTTAAATAAGCCTTTTCCTTTCTTCTTAATGCATTTAGTTAAACAAACCAAGGGAAACCACCTTGCCAAGAAGATTTTGCACGATGTGAACTAAAGTGACTTCCCCCAGTTTTTTTTTCACCCTTTCTCCATTCAAGTGAAAACCCTGGTTATGTTTTCTACAGGCTGGAATTCAGGGCACTTGGGTTTTTGACCTCCTGAATTTCCAAAGGAGTTGAAAAGGGAGCCAGGTGACTTATTTCCTTGTTTTTTTAACTAACAGCATTTGGCAGCTCAGGATTTTTGAAAATCCCACTTTTAAAGTTTCTGCTTCAGTTTACCTGTATCTGAATGCCCTGAAGACCTACCGGGGGTGCTGAGGTTTAACAAGGATTTTAAGGACAAGATAGCCCACCTTGTTATTGGATAATGACCTTTCCCATGTGAGGCATGTACCAAGACCGACTCTAATGCAGAGCAGAATTTTTTTTTTTTAAGGCTTTGGTTTGTTCTGAGAAAGTTACCTTGATGACTTTTGGAAGAGGCCTTCGCTCCTCTGTGCTGTTATCTAAACCTTTTTAGATGCAAGGCACCCCTCAGAAAATGCCAGCTCTTAGTTTTCACTCATTTTTTGACTACAGATAAATAATAGAGCAATTCCTCTGTTGCAAAGAACCCAGAAAGACCACCGCAAGTCAGAATGTTTTGATATTGTGGATTTCTATTTGAAATCTTTGCCTTTATCTTGTGAATCGTGTAGATGTTTGAACACCTAACAGTGTTAATACTGCATGGCACCCTGCTGAACCGTCTGAAACGTCTCGTGGCATCCTGGTTGAGAATCACTGGTCTGAATTGAAGATAATATGTTTGGGTTTTAGGATGCATGTGGTTATGTGAACGTTAGAAAAATGTTTTATTTACAAGCGGGCTTGGAGAACAAGGTAAAGACAGAGCACGATGTGCCAGTAGCCACAATGCTGGTTATTGCTCAAAGGAGCAACAGTCAAGGGCTTGAGGGAGGAGAAGAAATAGCTACAAAGCGAAAAGCTTCCACTGAGGGCTAAACGAGAAATGTGCCCACACAGGCTCTCGACTGTGGCTGACAAAGTCATGGATTTATCAACTTGTGTAATGTTTGTGCGGAGTATCAAAAGAGGCTAAATATAACAGCAACAGAGAAAAAGAAAAGGGCAAGTCTGGTAGCAAGCTGGTAAGATGAGTGTTTTGACAAAAAGTTTCTAATGACAAAGAGCTACCAGATAGCTCTTTGGGGCAAAGACCACCTTTGTTCCTGTGTTTGCATAACACAATTGGGCTGACACTTTGAGGGGCTTCTGCAACCTGAGCAAAGATCCTAATGCAAAGCCACTGCTGCTTCCACAGAGTAGCTTCATTGTGAATTAGGGGGTCGAGTCCTAGTAAAACATAGCATGGGCTGGCTTGGACCTCAGCTTCGGTTAGGCGTCTCTTTCAATGCTGGCTTTGTTCTTCCAGTCCTTTCCAAATTCTAACTGCAAGACCCTGCCGGATCCTGTCATTCCAGGCAAATTTCACTCCTACTTTTTGATCAGTGATTTAAGCACAAAGGCCAGGAGGGGAAAGGCCACCTCTCTACTTCAGGAAAAGTTGACAGGTTGCCTGTCCCTCTACTCCTGCATTGAGTAAGCTGGGCTATGCTACAGCTACCCCTCTTCCCATTCATGACTCTGCTTACTTCAGCTAGTGCTTTTGTTGGACAAACTTTTGTCCCATTTGGCTAGCTGCCTTCCTAAGTGAATTGTTTGGCTCAGGTAGGCTGAGGACAGGCAAAACCTTATTGCACCTACCGGGCAGTGAGCACCCAAATGCCCAGGGCTAGTCTTATAAATCTTTGCCCCATGCTGTGGTGGGTAGGTGCACCTCACATGCCAAGGTGCTCAGTGCCAAGAGCTCCTATTGTCTTAACAGCAGATCTGAGTACTCAGCCACTGTGGAAAAATCAGACCCTGAGTGCAGCCAGCTGCAGAACACTAAGATGTTGATTTATCAGAAAGGATTATTACTCTTTCCAGAATGAGTCACTGCCTCCTGTTCTCTCTTCATTACAAAAAGCATTATTAGCATTATGCCAAGATAAGATAGAACAGCCTAAGCAGAGGGCGATGAGCCTTGGAAAATGACATTTACTTGAGATCTCCCTGAGTCTCAGCCTGGCACAGGGGGCTTTGTAAGTCTGAGGCACTTGTGTCGTTTCAGTGTTGGCCCTTTGGCAGCTGTCTACTGACTCA
Source organism: Alligator mississippiensis (assembly GCF_030867095.1). Lineage (NCBI taxonomy): Eukaryota > Metazoa > Chordata > Crocodylia > Alligatoridae > Alligator > Alligator mississippiensis. The sequence goes on along the minus strand of NC_081833.1, from coordinate 10,415,043 downwards.
TAGGGAGACTTACCCCAGGCTTTGAAGGGACCACGTCTATAGGAAGAGGATGGAAAGAGACATAAATATAGAGCAGTAGATATCTGATGAAAGTAGACAGCTAATTGCTCATAACGAAGGTAGCGGAAGAGTCTGGGATGTGATTTCAGGATTAGGGCTTGTTGGGATAAAAAGGCCCATTTGGCTACAAAAGCTAGTCTTTGGCAGGCATTGCCCTTTATGATTCTGGGCTCTTTAGAAACTCTGCCAAGCCTTTTTTCGGCTCACTGGAGAAACTTTTTCATTCCTTGGTTTCATCAGTGATTCGCTCTATTTAATGCCCTCTTCATTTCCACAAATGTCAGGTGAACAAAGGACCACTGTGGCTTTTTGTAATTCTGCCCAAAAGGGAAGTGAAGTATAAAGGGATAGATTCCTCCAGCCAGCCCCAGTAAGTTGCTGGGGCTCTTACTTGTCCTCACCACGTACATTTATGCACAGCTGATCCATTTTCAAGCTCCATTGATTTGCGTTTCTCTTTTTCTTAGCTCTCCTGGGAAGAGCTTTCTTCTCTTTTTCCTTTTCACCGCTTATAGTGCAGCCATACCACCTAGCCTACCTCCCCCCTCTTTCTGGGCTGTTTTAACTCCTTGAGGATGCCCATACTATACATGCCCATACTATACATGCTGCAACATGCTGGCCCAGAGTCATTAGAGATGAATTTGTTTTGAAGCTTCTCTTAGGCCTGACAGAAGCTTTGATTTAGATGTTGGAAAGCAATGACTCAAGCCATGAGCAATGAGCCCCAACTCTGCAGCTCTCATGGGTATTCTGAACCCAATTTCTGGAGAGCAGCTGTTGCCGTTGATGAGTCTCTAATATGAGACAAAATGAACTGCAGTCAGCTGTGGTGGCCTATGCCAGTGCGTGATTCCACAGCAGGAGCTGACGAGGCTCAAATGTAAGGAAGTTACCACGGATTCAGCTCGCTGAGGCTTGGTTGTGGGCAGAGATTCAAAAGACATCACCGAGGGAGACAATAATTTAAGATTAAAGAGATGACACAAAACAAATATAATTTTGGCATTGAAACTAAATTACATTTTTAATGAAGACTGCAAGGACAATAGATTGCGAGGCAAGAAGCAAAGCCAACTTTTATCAGAAATGCATAAGTTAGGAATATTTTAACACAACCAAAAAAAAAAAAAAAGATACCTGAGCTTTCTGCACAGGTATTATTTAATGATTCAATCACAGTAGAAATGGAATTGAGTTTAAACCCAAAACAGTATAGTTTCTTTTAATCCAGTTAAAAATAAACACCGGACAGTAATCAGGAGATGGTATCATTCAAACAGAACAAAACAGATGGCAGAACAAGGAGCAATGGTCTCAAGTTGTATCAGGGAAGTTTAGGTTAGATATTAGGACAAACTTTCTTACTAGGAAGGTAGTAAAGTATTGGAACAGGTTACCTAGAGAGGCTGAGGAATCGCCATCCTTAGAGGTTTTTAAGACCCAGGTAGACTAAGCCTTGCTGGGATGATGTAGTTGAGGATGGTCCTACTTTGAGCCAGGGGGTTGGACTAGATGACCTCCTGAGGTCTCTTTCAACCCTCATTTTCTATGAGTCCCCTAATGTGATCTCTTAAAATGCCATTCACTCTCTGCTTAGCACACAAGAAATGAAAGCAAACTCCTATCACTGTTGTCTGCATGTTACAACTATCCTGCTTGTCCAGGACTTGAATGGCAGATTATATTATTACCCAGCACTTTTAGATCTCAAAGTGAATTGTCCAATAGGAACTGAGGTGGCTTAGTATCTCAGAGGATCAGGTCCTCTTGGCAATACCTGTCAATAATGGTCACACATGCAGCGTTTGCTCTGAACATCCAAAATGAATGGGGGAGCAGAACTCCAAGGGAAGTGTCTTAAAGAAGATGTATACAGACTACTTTGTTGAAAATGAGGTCAAATGTGGCCTAACGGAGGCTGCCCTTCATGAGACTCTCTCTTGCATCCCCAAATCCCTGATAAACTATCATGTGAATACTGATCCTGTCCAATACAAGAGTGAGCTGTTTCATGACCAGTACAAAGAGGTCACTAGCACGTCACTGAATTCATGTCTGTGGATGAAAACAAAAAGTGTGTTTTAAGATGAAAGGGAGAGAAATAAGCTGCTTTTTTTACATTCAAAATAAATTCAGCTTGTAATAAAGATAAAGATAACAAACTGTGATTTGGAAAATTAAGCCAACTTTTATCAAAGATGAAAAAGAAAACAGTTGGGGACATTCATCAGTCAGAAACCTTTCCTCTGAACTCTTCTTCCATTTAACCGGGGGTCGATGTAGCATCATGAAAAGAACAAGAGCAGAGAGCTATCAAACCAGCATAAAAGCTGTTTATATGCTGTATTTCAGACATAAAGTATTTATATAAGCTGCATCCATTTGAAAAGCTCTAACACAAGCAGAAATCAATCAGATGTCTTGAGCATATGAAATTAGCCTCAACAAATAAAAAGGCAGATGAAGACGGCATCTCTTTATGGATAAAGCTGAGCAAATTACTCTTCTCTTGACTCAGATTAAAGGAGCGAGGAGCAGAAAATGAACTGGATATTTCATTAAAGCAGTAGTTTAGTACAGAAAAAGTCTTAGTGCAATTTAAAAAAAAAAAGATGAAAAAAAGTATTGAAGTAAAAAGGGAAAAAAGGTTGCCTCAAAGACTGACAAATAGAAAATCTCTCTCTGAAATACTGCAATTTTTGTCTGCCTTGCTTAGAAGCAAAGCCCGATTTTTTCCCTGAAGTATCTCTCTTGCTGTTTTCCAAGTCTAATTTTCAAATATCCCAAATGCTGGCTGCACTTCCATAGCTTCCCTTGAGGAGAACACTTCACAATGAAATAGATCTTGCAGCAGGAGGTCGGGACATTCAGTTTAAACTTCCTGTTGTTTAGCATGATCATATTTACCTCTAGTCCATAGCAAATAATTGCTCATCCTCTCTGCTGTTTACTTTTCAAATATATAAGGACTTTTTTTTTTCCCCTGTGTTGTTACTTCCACCTCAATCCTTTCAATTCCCTGCTCATTCCTATTCTCCCCTCTCTGACCTCTCCATAGTCTTTCAATAGCTTTCCGATAACATAGTTTCCAAAGTGGAGTGCTTACAGCAAGGCATCGAGAGAAGAGAAGGACTGTGATGCGACTGGCATCCTGGTGAAGAGGTCCCTACATTGTATTGACATGCTTTGCTGTTGCATACAACTGACAAGTTTGATTTCCTTCCCTTCTTTACTCTAGAATTTTTTCAGAGTTGCTGCTTCCCAGACTTCTCTTCCCTAATAAGCATGTACATTTTACCTTGTTTCTCCAGGTGGTATTAGCTTACAGTTTTCTCAAACTTAATATCCTTTCATTTCGATCCATAATTCTATCTATTTTAGGTTCTTTAATGTTTTCATTTTTTTTCTTTCCCCATCTCCTCTCCGCTCTTCACAATTCCTGCCACTTTACCATGTTCTGCTAACAATTTACAACTATTCTGTGTCTTTGTCATTGGAACAACACCCAGAGGTCTCACTCAGGGATCAGGTCCCCATTTTGTGAAGGACTGTACAATGGCCAAGAAGGTGACCCCTACCAGAGTGATCACAAATCTCATTTCTCCACTCCATCCTCAAAAAGAAGGCAGCTATTCCCATAATTAAAACCAAGAAAACTCAATTGACTGATTTAAGTTTTCCCTCATTTCTTAAGTGCAAATACGCATTCATGAAAGTTTAGGAATCTTGTCCAATATTGTTCACAGGACGCAATGAGCAGTGACGTACCTAGACTGCTAGCAGCTCCGGGTGAACTTTTAGTATCGGGCCCCCTTTTGCCAGAGATAATGATAATAATAATTGGACAATGGGCTATTTTTGGGCCCCTTTTCTGCCTGGGCCCTGGGCGGCTGCCCAGTTCACCCATGCCTGTGTCCAGCCGTGACAATGAGTACCACTTCCCTTTTCCCGAGAGGTCTGCCTGTCCTTTCCCTGGAACCGCCTGAAGTCTAGCTAAGGAGGCATGGGAGTCTCTTGATTTATATGTTAGGTAGCAAAAGGAGCAAAGGAGAAGTTATTGGCTTTGAGTAGGATGCTTGAACCTCCACCAAAACCTGCAGGAGTTAGAATTATCATGAGCAATTCAGAGACTTCCGCTACTTAATGCCACTCTATACCAGGGATACTTGGGATCAAGGAACAATTTTTCTTTTCCTTGCACTGTTCTCTGAGAATTTTAGGAGACATAAGAATGCCGTCTCCAGAATGGGACCCATACTTTGGCTGCCCCATCTTCAGGGCTGGTCCTGTACAGAGCCCTGAGTGAAGTCTTCTCTATGAGGACCACCATGATTTACATTCATGCAAGGCGAAGAATAGGCATCCATTGAAGGAATTAGGTCAGGAAGGTCATTATAGATTGGCAGTCATGCTTATATATTTCATGGTGCATTAGGAAGGGTTCTGATGAATGTGGCATCCTAGACAAAGCACTGATGTAAAAGGTCCTTCCCAAATCTTTACAGTTAAGTGCTTAGCTTGTGTAAGGCTGGCTATACATGAGAATACTTTCACCCGTCTATATGCTGCTGGACATGGTTGATATGATAAATTTAAGCAATGAACTGCAACTTAGCCAATCACTAACATCTTATGACAGGAGATCAAATACCCATGCTGCAGACAAACCTGGACACGCTCATGGAATACAGAATCTTTCACCTGGAAGATACTGGGATCAGAAGGCTACAAATCATTTGATATTAAAGGGGATTGGACATATTCTGCCAAGGCTGATGCTAGTTCTCTGCCAACCATAAAGCAGGAGATGAGAATTTGTCAAAGGAAACCTACAGGGGACAGGGATCTGAGGGAGCCAAAATGAGCTGCATGACAATAGGAGTACAGCAAAAACAACCTTGAGAGTAAAGACACTTCTGGGCATTGCCATTCATATCCCCCTTCATGACTGCGTGAGTGCATAACTCTCTCATGTCAGTCCACCCCTTCAGCTAGCTTCTTTTTACATGCTTTCTTTTTACATTACATACAGAACCAGAAAGCAGACAGATTTTCACTAGTGTTAAGCAAATACTTAGAGACGTATCAGGCACTGTGGGCATTTATAGACCTGCTCCAGGAGTGGGGGGTGGAGGGGAGAGGTGCTTTAATTAGAGCAGCTCTCCGGGTGATTAAAGCACCCGGAGCGTCATGTGTATCAGCGTCCTCACACGGAAAAATGGTAGCAGGGGCACTTGAACTAAAGCTCATCAAACAGGCTTTAGTTATAGTGCCCCCACCACCATTTTTAAGCGTGGGGATGCTGATACACGTGACACTGGAATCTGATGGAGTTGTGGTAATTACCATGCTCCAGCAGACTTGATTCATTGAGTCTGCTCCGACACGCTGTAATTATAGCACATTGGAGCAGCCTTGCTGCACGTGTATAGGTGACTTATACAGTTACTTGGGACAGGAAGTAAATAAAGGTGAATTGTATTGATTGGAGACAAGTCTGTAATATGTCCAAGGTCTCAGAGTCCAGGCTTTTGGAAGGAACACACTTCACACTCTTACCACTCATGCAAATGCATATCCTGACCTAGAATTGTAAATCACTCCCTTGGCCGGATAATCACATTCAGAGCTGTGCCCAAGACACAAAGCTTTTTGCGGGCTTGTCTACAGTTCAGAAGTGAGCAGGGTTGAGGATTTGATTTGGTGAGGTGGGGGAGGCCTTGATTTGGACCCACTCAAATGACCAGGAATAGGTTTGTGTTTTATTTAGACGTTGACGGAGGAGTGGAATTTGGAATCTTTTAAAGGGAGGGTCTGCCCTTGAGGAATACAGGCCACCTACCACCTGAATCTCAGAATCAGGCCCACAGTTTTTATGCCGCAGTTATCATGAATGCGACTGTTGTAGGATGCGACTGTTGTTGCTATGTTGTGGACTATAATCAAAAGTAGGAATTGTAACCTGCTTTGCACCTTAGAGTTTTCTCTCTGGAGCTACTGAAAACCTCTGACATTCAGAATGTGATCTCCAATGCTCTGTCAGACACCATTTGGGTTATGAATAAGGCTCTGTCATCCCATCTCTCCTGGGACATTCTTCACATGCCATCTCTGATGTTTTGTCTCATAAGGTTTCTCTGAGTGTTTGATGGACACATTATTTTGGACAGCCTTGTGTGTCCCTCTGTCTGCTCTGTGGCACACGTTCCATGCCAAATGTTTTAGTTTCAGCCTTAACGTGTCTCAGATATTCATATCTTATTTCCTGGATAGCTTCTGACATGAAGTATTGTTGGACTAATGACATATCGCAGCATTTGTTGCAAATGTGTTCCATTTTTCAGAGGCATTTAGATACCTGTCTGGATCTTTGGTGAGTTTCCAGCTTTTTACATTCCATATGTTAAGATGGCAGTAACATTTTGAGTTGTACTGTAGTTTGCACACAACATCAACTTGAAAATTGTAGATTTTTTAATGACCAAATCATGCATAAGCTACTGAACACAGCTGCTGTCTTGTTAACTCATGATATAATTTACATCTGGACATTTTGAATAGTTTGAATGTTCCTGCCCATGCATGTGACTTAGTGCTTTGAATTTCTTTGGGTCTAATGTAATGTTTGGGTTGAGTTTTTAAATTTGGTTTTATTTTGTTTTTTTCCAAGGTTGTGTTAGAATGATATTGTAGCCATGATGGTCCAGGATTTATGCAAGAGGAGAGGATTTCTTAAGGAGATTCTCCTTCTGTTGGACCAACTGTATAGTTGGGATAGAGAATGTCTTGCATTTGAAATCTGGTCAACACACGTAGGTAAAGGTGCAATGAGATCTAATGTGTGATCCACACAATTACACCTCCTGCCATGCCACATGATTGTGGGATTGTGAATCAGATCCCATCATGCCTTATTGCTGGTGCTGGGGGCTCCCAGCCGTGGGTGTGCGTGGGCCATCTCCATGGATGGGAGATTGCAGCAGCTGTGGTCTCTCAGCCGTGTTGGTGCCTGGGGTGCCCCCGCAGCTGGGAGGCCTGTGAGCTGATGGAGCTCCCAGCTGTAGGGGCACGTGCTTCTGCGGCTGGGAGCTCCTAGGCTCAGGGGTGCACATGGGCCCCACCAGCTGGGAGCTCTGATCAGTTGAGAGAACTCCCAGCCTTGGGGGCACAAGCTACATGTGCAAATTAAAGCTGGATAGAAACCAGATGAAGTTACTACACATTTTCCAGCAATAACTTTATAGCCAGTTGGACCTTTTTAAGGTGTTATAGTTAATTTGCATGTGTAGCCAGTCTAAATTAATTGTGCAATTAATCAGGTAGCTGTGTAATGTGTGTGTGGGCCCTTAATTTGATCCCAACTATACAGTTGGTCCAATAAACCTCAAGAAACCCTTTTTTCACCATTGTCAACCTCATCTTTTTTTGAGAGGTTGGACAATCTTTTTATCTTTGCTTGCATGTTGTTTGAGCTAACACTGAGGTCTCCTTTTAGCTGGCACCAAAGTTTGTAGTTACTGCATTTGAGCTGTGTAAGGAAAGTGTCATGTCCACCTTTACCTTTTCTTCATGATGAAAGGAACTTCTATGTCAACAGTGTCAGTGAGTGCCCTATCCCATCCCTCATCTCCATCGCTTTGCAGCTCTGCCTACTGCCTTTGTCTCCATCTCCCACTCTTGGGCCTCATGCTACTCCACATACCTGGGATAACATCCCTCCTTTTAAGCCCCAAGGATCTTCACTGTCATTCAAATGCTTTTCCTTCTATGCTTTTCCTACCCTCAGTTTCCTCTTTATAATATTGAGACATAATAATCACTTGCTCCCTACTCGTATTATATAATAGCTATTTATTTTAACCCGTGATCCTCCTATTTGATATTCACTTTACTTAGTGACTGCATTTAGAGTATATGTGACCTGAAATCAGGAGGTGCATTTGCGGCATGGACACAAATACATGAGCTAGCTTAATCTAGGTAGTACAGGTAACAGCACTGATGTCGCTGGTTCAGTATGGGGCAGGCCTCTGGGAGGCTTGTTCTGCTGAATCTTCACTACCATTATTCATACTAGCTATCTGAAAGCAAGCACAAATGTGCTTACCTGCACTGCCATCACACCTGCTGATTGCAGTATAGATATATGCTTACAGTGTCAAATCTCTGGGTATGAGATTTTTTTTTTTTATTAATTTCTGTCAAGTGGCATGTAAAATGATGAGATACACATCAGTTTTATTAAATAATAATAGTAGAAGTGAATTTCAGGAAGACTCATTTTGGATAAAAACCCTAACATCAGCATCTTCATCTGAAATATGTAAATCTGATGGGGTCTGAAAAATTGACTTGGAAATCTCCCAAGAGCAGGATTTCTTACACTTTTTTTTTGGTAATTCCACTTCTAGTTTCAAGTAGAGCTAAAAAGCACACGAATATTTGTTTAAAATGTGAAGTTGGGGGAAAACTGCTAATTGCTGTTAATATGTATTTGCATTGTAGTAATGAATAAGAATTTCCCACTCTGGTTCCCTAATATAATAAATTCCCTTGAATATTTAGGCTGAAGTTTGGGTTTTGGATGTCATTTTGGGCTGGTTATTAATTAATCTGAATCTGTTTGCCCATAACTGCTGTAGGGAAAGTTATTAATTACTTATGCTAATTAGAAAGAGAACCTCGTACAGCTGCTGCAGTTAAGTGTGTTGCCTCTGAGTGCGATTAGTCAAATCATTCCACTTTTAATAACTGCACAAATGTGTTTCATATCACTAAAAATCTGATATTAATAAAAATTAGGGCTGTGCAAAGCTTCGAATCCCTGATTTGATTTGGCAGAGATTCGGCCCGATTTGGTGGCTGAATCCCCAAATCCAAAATGAATCAGGAGACCCTTTAATCTCTCCAAATCAAATCGGAACCCTCTGAATCGATTTGGAAAGATTCGGGGATTCAGACATAGACGGAGCTTTAAATGTCTTTTCTACATACCTCTAGGTAGCAGGGGCCTGTGAATGCTGCAATGCTGGGGTGCATGGAGCATCCCACAGAAGCGCGGGGCAGGTCCCTAGTGCGTTCAGCAGCAGACCTGGAAGTGGACCAGAAGCACTTCTGGGTTCCCTGTGGAGCGTACTGTGGGTCCCCCCCATGCCTCCCTGGCTCGGCAACTGGTGTCTCCTGGGTCTGCGGAGCACCTGGGGTCCCTCTGTAGCCGATCGCAGACCTGAGGAGGTGTGGTGGGGCCCTCCAGCGTGCTCCCCGGCAGACCCAGAAGTTGGTTGAAAGTACTTCCAGTCCACTTCTAGTTCTGCCACCAAGAACATGAAAGGCCACCCCCCAGTCCTGTGGGACGCTCCATCTGCCCTGACATCGCAGCGATCACGAGCTGCTCTGGTACCTCAAAGCATGTAGAAAAAACTTTTAAAGCCGTGTCTGTGTCTGACTCGCTGATTCTTTGAATCAGCATTGAATCTTCAGATTTGGATTCATCTGAATCGAATCAGGGACAGTGATCCGAATCAATGAATCAAATCACTGTCCCTGATTTGGGCCGAATCCGAATCGAATAGGGCCCATTTTGCACACACCTGTTCTATTCATTATGGATGGTTGTATAGGTAGAGCTGGTCAAAATTTTTCTGTCATGATTAGTTTTCAGCATAAAACTGGGTTTTCAAGAGAATAAAATTTCTCATGTAAACTGTTTCCTTTTTGTAGGTTTTTTATTATTATTATTATTAGTAGTAGTAGTAGTAGTAGTAAATATTCCATCCCCTGAATGCCTGCAAAGTAATGCCCAGTCAGAATTTCTCTCTTATGACATGTCTTTAAGATCTATCTACTGGATAAAATTTTGACTGGGGTCCTCATTTGGTCATCCAACAACTGAGGCAACCAAAATCAATATCTAGTTCTGAAAATCTGGGCCCATATTACTCTTCTAAACTGGCAGAGTGAAGCCGTGGGGAAAAATGAGAAAAAACCCTCCATACTATGGTAGGATTGGAGTGCTGTTACAGCCAGGATCATCCTGAAAACATGCAAGATGAAAGGGTTTTGTGGTGATACTTTTTATTGGACCAACTGTATAGGTGGGAGGATTGTTAAACAAGCTTTTGGGGCGACTTTGTGCCCAAAAGCTTACCTAATATCTCTCCCAACCAAATACTCGTCCAATAAAAAGGTGTTTCCAAAAAACTTTCCTTCTTGAACAAAACTCAAGGGAGCTCTGCCACTGATTTCAGTTAAACAGCACTGATTTCAGCAGCGCTGGGATTTTACCTAGCTTCCTGCTTCATGCTGTTACACCCAGAATATTGATCTGCTGCATTATTTTCTGTACCTACCAGCAGAGTAGGAGGTCCCTTAACGGGCAAAAGATATTTGTATTGCAGGAAATTTAGTGATGTGGCTACTCCAAATGACCTAGTTTACTAATCTCCTCCTTTTTCAAAGTTTGATCCCATTTCTTTCACCTTTTATCACAAGGACTTTCAGGTCATGTCCAGGTCTAGGAGGAATCTAAATGGGGCAGGGTCAGTATTTTTGCTTCTGTTTTTGCTTTGGATCTTGACAAAGTTAAACCCACTTCAGACAGTTCTAGATGCAGGTCTGCTCGGTGAAAGTAACAACTGAATTGTTATTTGATTAACATGGCAACCCTCTAGCTTGTCACATCTTTACACCAACACTAAGCTAATTCCTTGAAAGAACTTGTTTCACCTAATATATTTATTTTAGGTATTTAACATTCATCTTGTCTATCAAGTCAGACATGATTTAGTTCAAATCCTCTGTGATACTTACATCACTGAAAGTGACTAGGCTTTGGAGAGGCAGTGTCTGCTTTTATCTGCTAAAAATCTATTTTGGGAGGATTTTAGTAATCTTTCTGAAGCCCTGCGTTCCCAGAATCCTTCACAGACCTCAGCTGCACTTTGTCAAACACTGTGCAGGCTGCCAATCACATTACTTTATTGTACTTTGGCTTGCTTCTGTGTTAATAGGATTTTTTTTTTTCTTTTTAATTATTTATATTGGTAATGTGAAGACAGCATGGTGGTAGCAAAGCGAGAATTGAAAAATACATTGTAAAGTTTGCAGTACACATTTTTGTAGTTACTGGCTTTTTTAAAAAAGGAAATGTATTCATTAAAGGAAAGTACAATTTACTTTTTTGGGAAAAAAACTACAGAAATGTGTCAGTTTCCACACTGGGGTGTTGGAAAAATCAGAGGTTGTCTCTGAAAATCCATCTGAGTGCATGTTAGGATAGGATTTGTTAGTCTAAATAGAGCTCTGTAAATACTCATGCTGTGTAGGTGAGGCAGGGCTGGACAGATTTCATAGGGATGTCGGTGGCTGCTTTTGAAAATATCATCACATGCCAAAGCATGTTAAATGTCAAATTGCCAAGAGGGTCAAAAATATCAAGAGGATTAGGCATTCTTGTAAATCTCCAGAGGTGCCTGTCTACGTAGCTGGGCACCTAAATACCTTTGTAAATCTAGTCCATGATCAATAAAGCTCATAATCACAAACCTCTCTATGGACCCTGAGTGCTTTGACAGAAGGATCTCTCAGAAATGTGAACATCTTGGTAAGAGATGTTGTAATACTGTCATTTTTTATAAGACAAATGAAAGGCCAGGAAACTACCACTGAATGCATTTGTGTGTTATGATATATGCCCCACTCGACCCCAACCCCAAAGCAACAAGGAACTACCAGCAAAGCCTGTTCTATGTGGCCTTCTCTGTTAGTACATACATGAAAAAAATATTTCCTTTTTTGGTGGAAAAAAGAGAGAATTTCTTTGTGTTTAAATCTGTTTTGTTTTCAGGCTATGTGATGTTGACAAGATTTTAGTCCTCAGAGACTAAAACTGATCTGTCGTCCCAGCATGGTATGTGAGGACACTGTGCTTCTGGGACTTCTGCCTACCTGATTAGATAATCAGTACCTCATTTTATATTACCTTGTACACTGAAGATCCCACACACTTTTCAGAGCAGCTGGGTGTTATCTCCAGTGCCCTGAGCAAATTCTAAGTTGAATGATTATTTCATTTCCCTCAGTTTCAATTAATGCTTGGAGGCATGTAAAGACTTAATTTGGAGGGAGACTGAAAAGGTTAGGATTGTTTCAGAAAGGAGATGAGTAACTAGGGACAATGATAAAAGTATACAAAATCACAAATGGTTGCGAGAGAATAAAGCAGACATTGCTTTTTGTCCTTTCTCAAATAAACGAGAGGACATTCAATGACATGCAAAGGCAACATACTGTATTTTTAGCATACAACATGCCCTGGAATATAATAAGTAACTTGTTTTTGAAAGGCAAAATGAAGATGAAACGATTTCTCCAAAGTTATGGCTATATAGAGCAGGGACAAAGCTTAGTCTTGAGCGCACTCACCCTCCCTTTCATGCTTCAGCTAAGCTGAAACCCTAGCTGCCACTGACGACATGGGGAAATCCATGATTCAGAACGGTGGTTTTCAGTCTGTGGTCCACGGACCTCTGGATGTCCCCAGACTATGTCTAAGGGGTCCATAAAAGATGACTATGATCAATCAAAAGTGTGTGAATACCTACACTTACAATTCAAAGGGGGGTCCACACAATTCAGAATTTTTTAGGGACCCACAAATGAAAAAAAGGTTGAAAACCACTGATTTAGAGAAGAGCTAAAGAGTCTCCGAGGCCGTGAAGTAGGAAGAGAGAGACCAGAAACACCTAGCAGATAGCAAAATTGAAAGGTTAAAAAGAAAGGTTAGCTGGGTTAGTGAAATATCAAGGCAATTGAAAAGATTTTAGAGGAGGACAGGAGAGTTGAACACTTAAATGTATGATGGAAACATCCTCACATAAAAATAAGATAAAAATGTATGAGGAACAGAGGCCTCAGCTTTACACACGTGCTTAAGTTCCTGCTAATTCAGCACTGAAGAGTGTGTGTAACTGTAAGGATACGAGTGATTTAGTTGACTTCAGTCAGTTTCTGTTCTTGCTTAAAGTTATGCAGATTTATTACATTAGGCCCTGTGGCCTAAAACAACTGTCTGCCTGGGATTTGGAAGAAGTTTCATCTATGAGCTGTTTTCATCATGGGTTTTCCTGCATCTACTTCTGTACCACTCTTCTGTTGCTGTTGGAGAAAGGAAAAAAACTGTGTTCCTAAGTGTGTTCTTCTCTTCCTATAGCCCTGTAACGATAGTGCCTGGGTATCTTTATGCCCATCTTCTAAACCAGTGCTTCTCAACCAAGGTTGCAGGTTCAATCCCTGGTTGATGATCTCTTGAGGTCCCTTCTAGCCTTACTACTCTGTGAAAAAGAATAGGAAGCCATAGTGAAAAAAAAATCTGACTTTTGCAACAGAAGAATTGGTTTTTTTAGTTTTCTGTAGTCCAAAAGTCGGTGAAAACTAAGAGCTGGCATTTTCCGAGGGGTACCTTGTGTCTAAAGTGGGTGCCTTGAGTCCTAAAAAGGCTGAGAACCACTGTGGTTCTCAACCTTAGGTTGAGAAACTATTTAAAAGCAACTTTACTGGGTTTAATGCTGTGGCCCAATATTCTGCAGAACTCAGTGACCTTGCTAGACTATATCTCGTGTTGATGCCAAGCATTTAAAAGTACAATCAATGCATTTTACTTCATTCATGATAAGGTTCTGCTATAGGAGCTGAGATGTTGTCATTAGTCCTGGTATGGGCAGGGATGATTCAAACAGAAGCATCCTGATTAAAATTATTTAGTATATGGGTAAAAATATTTAGTATCCCATTCAGGTAATTAATGAGAATTACATTTAGAAATAGGAGTGGGCTTTTCGCTATCTTTCCAGAGAACCAACTTGATTTAAAATGCAAATTAAAATCAATACTAAAGTGTGTGTTCATTCAACTTTAAATCTCTGTATATTGCTGTTAGGCTGGCTTTCACTGCTGTGTTTCTAAAGGAAACCAATGCTTTAACTCTGTTTTATCCCCCCCACTCCACTGGTGCTTTTTGTTTTTGGTCCTAAGGGGAAAATTGCTTGTGAAGGTATTTTTGGCCTCTCCCAAAATTAAGAACTACAGGGTGAAGAGGAAAGAGTGAAATATATACAAATACCTGGTTTCACCTTCCAATTTCCATCAAATACAGAACATGAATCCTTCAGTGCTGGCTGAAGAATATTATATGGTATGAGTTATACCTACTGAGGGTATTAAGTACCTGCACCTCATCTACCTTAGGGCTGACATCCTTCATCTAAACCCAGATCCTTATAGGATGCATTTGTTAAAAGTGTGTACATGGTAATATTTGCTTGCCTTATGCTTGAGGGCAGGGCTAACCTGTGGCATGAGTGGCAGATGCAGCACCTCTGTGGCATGCAGCAGATTGGGGAGGGGACAGACAGCACAGTGGCAGATAATACAGGAAGCAGAAAGCAGAGCAGAAAATTGGACAGGAAGCACAGGGATGAGAGAAGAAAGAAGAGCAGCAGATCAGGCAGGGAGGACTAGGAGCAGAAAGAGCAGCAGATTGGGAAGGGAGGGGGATCAGAGGGGCACTTGAAGAGGATGCGGGACTAATTTGTGGCATGCCTGCCAAAAAGATTGCCCTCTCACTGCTTTAGGGCATCTCTTTTTACCAGTGGCAGTTGCTCACCCGCTCCATGATACTGATAGGTCTGGCACATCAGACTCATTTGAGTTGAAGGGCCTGATCCAGACCATGGGGGTTTTCATGGGATGGATCTGGACGGAGAGGCTTTTTTTGTGAGCCAGACAATTGACCCACTTCCAGATCTGACTCGCAGGGCTTTTTGCCACGGCTGCTGGCTGCCAGAACTTCTGCATCAGTGCCAGAAACCAAAGAGTTCATGCCATTGTTGCTCAGTCCTCATCACTGTGCATTTCACAGCCTCTGTATCAGCCCAGCCAGCATGCAGAGGTTAATGTTGGCACCCCACCACCGATGGAAATGCTGATCAGCAATTATAAAAACAGAAATGCTGTGGTGGGTGAAGGGGCAGGTGGTGTAACCCCCTGAATGCTGTCTGTGCCAGGGTAGTTCTGTAGGCCTGGAGGTGAGTTGTCCAGCCCAAGAGAAGCCCCATGGGCTGTATGTCAGACATGCCTGTGATGGGTGAACGAGAATCACTGCATTCAGCTTCTTGAAATGGCTGCACAAGAAAACCATGTTTATCTGATCTTTTTTGCACTACAAAGCTGATTTATGCTCTACGCAGTGAGATTTTTATGTGAGCACAGCTTGCATTTAGGGCACTAAAATGAAGTGGTCACATTTTCAAGGAGAGCTGTTAGGTCCTGATCTTCTTGGCAAATGAAAAGACTCCTGCAGGCATGGTGCCTGATGCCTAGTGCATGAAGTTTCCATTTCCTCCTGTCTTTGCATTCTGCCCATTCTGGAGAGCTAGGTTATTCTGACAGATTTCTCTGAATGTCTCTGGATGACTGCGTTCTTCCACATGCTTGGGGTCCACCTGTTCCTTTTCCATCTGTAATCTTGTCAACCAGTAAAGAAGTGCTCTTTTGATCAATTTTGCCATATATAGATGACTAGCCCTTAGTGTTTATAGCACGCACCATTTTTTACCTAGAAAATGCTTTACAATAAGAAATGTATTATAACACCCAGAATCCTCCAATGTATAAGAAATCATTGAAGAGGAACATATTATTCTATTACCTTTCTCTACTGATGATCGTTACAAAGCCAGGTACACAATGCAACAGAGGCACAGCACAATTCATCAGTTCCATTGTGTAGGATTGACAAATTAAATGTTCTCCATACAAGGACTCTGATTATCATATTTCATGTAATATATAGGATTTTTACTTCTTTAAAACCGGTTTCATTGATTGAACACACATTCCTTTGAAAAAGTCATCCAAACAAGCCACACAGAGAATGACCTCCAGTAAATTCTTCCGATTTAATTTTTGTTTGAGGTATTCATCTTTTAAGCAAGCTCTGCTCTATTAAAATGTCAGATAAAAAGGAAGTTAACAGTCTGGCCACATTTGCAACTAACAAAGAGATGCATTTAACTGGTTCAATTATTACCAGAAGCATTTGATAGAGAAACAAAAAGGAGGACAGGGCAATTTATTTTCACATTAAAGGCATTATTTCTCAGGAAAAAAAACCTAATTTCTGAGTTTTAACATTGCATTAATGATGCACTTTTCATATAATTATAGCAGCTTTTGTCCCAACTCCCCCTGATTTTTAGATATAGCCTGGGGTAGATAATATCCGTGTTTGGCCATAGTTAATGGTCCCTCTAATTGGGCTAAAACTACTGCCATCCAGTAACTTCCTGGGCTGTTTTTTGCCTTTATTATTTAACACCTGGGTTCAGGAAAGGAAGAAAATGCATTTCATACTGGATTTCTTTCCAACCAGGTTTAGCTTGCATCCAAGATCTTGTCAGTTTGCTGCAGGAATTTGTACAATCTAGGGGCAGAGGTTGGCCCCTTCACTGGCTTCCTTTGAGATTTTCAACTCCTAATTAATTTTCCTTCTATGAAACTTAGAAGTCAGAGAATTCAGGACCTACCTACAGACACATATCTTTTATTGTGAGTGGCAACAGACACCTTTCTTCCCAAACATTCCTCTTAGAAATCTTTTTAGATGTATGATACATATGGCTACTAATACGAGCGGTAGCAATTCATTTGTTGGTTGCCAGCTGGGACTTGATCTAGGTTGGGGGTGACTGAATCTCACCTGCTGTCTCTTAGGTGCAAATGAGGCAGTGATGTGTTAAATGGGGCAGTGATGCAAAAGGCATCGGTATCAGAAAGAGAAACACCATGGTGGATGAACAGAACGCACATTTGCCCTTTGGTGGTGCAGCATGGTGGGGAGGGGGGCTGCAAATCTTAGATCGAGTTATGCTGTTTTTAAACCAGTCTATGTGTGCTGAACTTCTGTTCTGTTACAGGTATAGTTCCTGATTGCTTATACTGATAAAAGTGTAACATCTAGACCTGGCCTTAGAGAAGCCAGAGAAGCTATACTTACAGCCCTTTTATCCCAGCTTCAGTCTTACCATGTAATGGGGTACCTTGACAGGATAACGCTCTGTGACTGACCTCATTATCACTGTGTTGTGTGTTCGCTATGAATGCTGTAAACTAAAGTGGCTTTTTGATATGGTTACAAAATGGCAGCGTGGATTATAATGAAGCTTTCAATGCCTATGTTGTATGTTAAGGGGAAGGAAGCAAGTCTCATCCCGCAGGCTAGGGATGAAAGTTACAAGTAAACCGGCTTAAGTAATCAGAAACTGGTTTAAACCTGTAACAGAGCAGACATTCAGTGCATATAAACTGGTTTCAAAATGGCTGAAACTAGTTTAAGATAAACCTGGTTGAATGTAGTATAAGATGTAACTGATTTAGATCAAACCGATATATAGAACTTCTGTCACAGACCCCTTCCTGGTTCAAGTTCAATCAGAGTCCCCCATAATCCCAGCATGCTTTGCAGTTCCTGGGCTGGGCTGGGCTGTGCTGTGTGCTCAAGCAGAGCAGGGTTGGTCCTGCCTTGCTGCTCCCTAGCCTGAGCAGTGAGGGTTGGCTGACAACGGGGTCGGGGTGGGAAACCTGGCTGGTACAGCCTGGTCTGCCTGGTGGGGGCAGAGCAGCCCCTGCCAGACTTTTCCCTGCTGGAGTGGCAGGGGTGGGGGTGTGAGTCAACAGACCAGGACCCCAGCCCAGGTCTGCCCAGTTTTCCCTTTACTGGCTGCTCTAGTGGTAGGGGGCATGGCCAGAGCCCACCTGGGCAGCAGCCTCAGGTGAAGAGGGGGGAAGGAAGGGAGATTAAACCCCCTGCCTCCCTTCTCCCACTGGCATGGGGACCCCCAGCTGGGGTCTGCCTGACTTTCCCCTCTGCTGGCTGCTCATGCAGGGGAGGGGCATGGCCAGAGCCAGCCCAGGCAGTGGTTCAGGAGAAGGGGGAGCAGGGAGAGGGATTAAACTCTCTTGTTGTACCCCCTTTCTCCTGCTGGTACAAGGACCCCTGCCAGGGTCCTCATGCCAGTGGGAGAGAGGGGAGATAGGGGAGTTTAATCCTCCTCCCTGCTTCCCTTTCACTAGGTGAGTGGCCAGTGGAGGGGAGCCAGGCAGGCCCTGGCTGGGGTCCCCATGCTGGTGGGAGACAGGGGAGACAGGAGAGTTTAATCCCCCTCCATGCTCACCCTTTGCCTAAGGCACTGCCCTGGCCAGTGTCTGGCCATGCCCCTCCCACCTCGGGGACAAACCTGTCAAGGGCTGCTTCTCCCTTCCCAAATCACACACCTCCCCAGTTATACCCAGTAGCCTGTCAGGGTCTGACCATGCCCTCCCCCTCCCCAGGTCAGCTTTCAGGACTTAAAAGCATTAGCTGATATAAGGGCTCTGAGAGCTCCTGTGGCTGACCTCATAGGCTGATCTCTCCTTGAAGTGTGTGGTATATGCCCTGCTCTTATGCAGGGTAGCATAAACACCGGGCAGCAAAGTGAACTCATTTGATTTTACAACTTAAATATTTCCAAAAATGCACATTCTGGGAAAACCCATTAGCAAGAGATTGCCTTTGGTCCACTACTGTAGGTCCAGGATATGCATGTACAAACTCCATATACCTGAGTAGTATTTTTTTTTTTTTTAATTTCCAGTGCACAAACATGGCATGCTTCTGAAAAACCTTTGTGCTGAATTAGTCCGCATGATGTGGATGCTGCAGCTTGTGTGAAATGTATGTTTTTTGCTTTTGTTTTTATAATTCTAGAATTTCAAATTTCCTAGATGTCCAGATTACTGGATCAGCAGTTTCATGGTTGTTAGGGGCTGGAAGGAACCTTACAGATAATCAGATACAGCCCCCTGTGTGTGGGCAGAAAAGACTTCTGGTTTTAAGTGATCCCAGCAAGATGGGCACCAAGACATTTTTTTGAAGATTGCCAGGGTGGGTGGCCGTACCACTTCTGGGGAGAGCCTGTTCCAAACTCTCGGCATTCAGTTTGTAAAGAAGTTTCTCCTTATGTCTAGCCTGAAGCGATCTTCAATCAGCTTGTGCTGATTATTTCTGGTCCTCTCCCGGGAGGCCTTAGTGAATAGATGCTCCCCCAAGCCCTGATGTACACCCAATTCCACTCAAGGTGGAATTGGTTGCAGACTATATCAGATACTTGTAGGCTGCAACCAATTCTACCCTGAGTCTTTTTTTCTCCAGGCTGAACAATCCCAAGTCTTTCAGCTTCTTTTTATACGTCTTGGTCTCCAGGCCTCTAATCATGCATGTGGCCCTCCTCTGGACTCTCTCGAGCTTCTCCACATCCTTCTTGAAGGCAGAGGAAAGAATCACTATAATGACTACATGTTTCATAAAGAAAACCAATGTAAAAAAACAGGTTTCCTTATGAATAGTGGAATACCCAGCGGACCGTCAAATTCCATCTGCTCCTATGAATGCAAGTTAACTTTTAGTTGTACATGATACCTTAAAGTAATACTGCAAGGAACACATTCCTAAATTGCCTAGTCTGTTAACGGGCACATTGCCTTGTGGGCTAAGGACAAACAGCCAAAAAGCCCGAGGCTAAATCAGTTCAATCTAGGCAGCTTCCTCAAAGCTGTGTAGGTTGAACCGATAACCAACTGAACTCACATTCAGCTTTCAATTGGGAATGGCAGGGGGACACCTACATTGACCCAGGCCAGTAGGCAGGGGGTGTTAGAGCAAATCTCCCAGCCTACTGGCCATTGCCGGCCCAGTCAAGTGTCCCCAACCCCCTGCTGTCCCCCCACAGGGGGTTAAGGAGACCCCAGTCTGGGTGCTGGCCTACCTTGGGAGAGTGTCCCCCTCAGGAGGTTTCCCCCAGCCTGGGCTCCCTAGCCCAGGCCGCCCTGGGGAATCCCCCCACCCCATTTCCCAGCTGCTGATTGATTCAGCTGCTGCCACAGAAGTGAGGGAGAAGAAGTTGTCCTGGCCAGGAGCCTGCCCAGGCAACCCAGCATGGGGGCACCAGTGAGCCCCCACCTTGGGGGATTTCCCTGTACCCCACCCCAGGGTCCCCAGCCTCAGGCACTCCCAGGGAGCTGAGGGGAATTCTTTCCCTCCCCAACCCATTGACTTAGCTTCTACAAGTTTCAAGGATAGCCCAAGGAGTAGAGGGACACTTCTTTGCTCCCTTGTATTAGTTTTGCCTCAGACTCATAGCAGCTAAGGCAAAACTGGCTCAAGAGGAGCAGGAGAATCTCCCTCTGCTCCCTAAGGCTGCCCTGGGCTATCCCTGAGACTCAGAACAGCTCAGGAAAGTAGCCCTAGGGCTTAGGAGGGGAGGAATTCCCCTTGGGACCCTGGGCTGGGGTGGGGAGAGGCCCCCCAAGACAGGAGCTCCCTGGTGCCCCCATGCTGGGCTGCATGGGCAAGCGCTTTGGCTAGGAGATCTTCTTCCTTCTTCCTGGGGCAGCCACTGAAGCAATCAGCAGCTGGGAAAGGGGGAGCGGGAAGGGCTGCCAAGGTCTGAAAAGCCCCCACCACAGGGGCTTTCCCTTCCCGCATGTGCTCTGTAGACCCTGGCTAGGGGGACTGGGGTCTGTTCCCCTGCCCCCTATCCCTTTGGGCTGATGGACACACCAGGAAGCAGGCTAAGGAGCAGAAAGGCGAGGCAGCTTCTGCTCCACTGGAGCAGACAGCATAGCCCAGGGCAGCAAAGCATTCTGGGATGCTGGAGGACTGTGAGTAAACTTGAATCAGGAAGGGATCTGGGACAAAAGTTCCATAAATTGGTTTAAGCTAAATCAGTTAAGTATGATACTACATCCAACCACATTTATCTTAAACCAGTTTTGGTCATTTTGAAAGTGGTTTATGTGCACTGAACTTCTGTTCCGTTACAGGTGCAAACCAGTTTCTCATCACTTAAACTGGTTTATGTGTAACTTTTGTCCGAAGCCATAGAGTCTCATTAGTTCACCATTTTTTAAAGGGCAACAATGAACATTACTTGTGATCTGGTCAATCACCTTCTACATTGCTGTGTACCAAGCCTATGGGAAACAGTCTTCCTCAGTTGGTAGTACAGTATTATATTGCACTAGCGTGCCTGGCAGCTTGCGGCAGAAAGCCCTGGTGTAAAGCTTAGCCTAACAATGTTCAAAATAACCACTACAAATACAATGTATGATAATCAAATACAATGTATGATAATCATATGGATGAAACAGTTGAAGCCAAATGGATATGCAGTGGTTATTTAGAGGGGATAGGAGAGGGGGCCATAAAATTGGAATTTCCAGGCATAAGCTGTGAGTCCTTAGGAAATAAGAGTGATATATTGGATCTGTCAGATATCATATGCCAGACTGGCAATATTTATTCATAATGAAATATTTATGAGGTACTTAAGAATATGTTTCATGTCAGACACAGTGCTTTCTATGCCCCTCACTTCCCTCCCTCCCCTACAACAAGATGCAGTTACTCTGAGACCAGAGCTGCTTCCTTGAGCAACGAATGAGCCAAGGTGCACATATAATCCTACACAAGAGGGATTTCATTGGAAGTTATTTAATTTTATTTTAGTGTTTTATTGCAATTGCCTGTTGCTCCCTGGACAACTATGGTTAAAGCAAATGCAAATCTATCTAGGTTGTATGTGAAGGACCAGATTTTATCTGCTTGTGAGAAAATGTGGGGTAGGAGGGATTAGCACCACAAAGGAGAAGGGGCCTCCTACTTCCATCTGACTCGAGGATCTGTGAGGGAGTAGCAGGATTCCTGCAAGACAGGTCTTGTGAATGAGTGGCACTCTCAGGCTGTCTCATCTTTACTTGCTACATGCATCATCTAAAGTCTGGCACCTTTCCTGGAGCTTGACTTAATTTATGAAGTGACAAAATAACTCAGCAAGCCAACTGGCTGGTAGGGAGTCAGTGTCCTCCTCCTCCTCCTCCTTAGAAAGCTACTCAGCCTTGTATTCCTGACCTGGATCTAAAAGGACAAACTTTCTTCAATTTCTTTTAGGGTGAGCCAGCAACTCTGGGCTTGTATCTAGGAATCAAAGACTTGATACAAGATAAGGATTGAGCAGAGGGCTCCTCTCAGTGAAAGTGGATATTCAAAGGCAGTGCTTCTCAACCATTTTAGACTTGAGGCACCCCTCCATAACTTTTGTGAATTGAGTTACATCCAATTAAAAAAAACTAATTTATATATTACAGTGCTTATTTCCTTACACAGGGGCTGGGCAGTAGGTGAGGAGGATTTTCCAGGCAGGGACAAGCCTGAGCCTAGCTTATCTGCTTAGCTTATGTACTTATCTGCTCATACCTCGAGGCATCCTTCAAAGGATGTGGTGGCACCACAGGGTGCCCCAGAACCCTGGTTGAGCATCACTGCTCTAAGGGATGGGGTGTGGCTATGACTGTGACTATCTTTAATGTGTCTGCAATTGCTTTGGGCTGATGCTGGCACTGATATTTACAGTGAGATTTGGAGATGAGTTAACAGGCTGGTTTTTTAAAAATAAAGGTGTAACAGTCATCACTCCTCCAGATATCCTAGAGAAATTCTATGTGCTTCTAGTTTCCCCAGGTAGACTGCCTTTCCATACATGGCGTACGTCGACAAGCTTGAGTGGTCAAGCTTTGGAACAAACTACCTAGAGAAACTGGAATCTCCATCCTTAAAAGTTTTCAAGACCAGGTTAGACAGACACTTAGCAGGGATAGTTTAGTTAGGGATGATCCTTCCTTGAGCAGCAAGCTGGACTAGATGACCTAGTGAGGTCCCCTCCAGCCCTATTTTCATATGATCCTAAATCTACTGCAGATGCAATCCATATTCAATAGCATAATGATAGGGTTGAATCAGCCTAATGAAATATGGTGCAATAGGTTTGGGTGGGACAATCCTGATAGGAGGGAGAACTAATTGTGTTTTGCCTGTAAGATACAGAAGTTACTTCAGTTGCCTTGGTGGAAAGAAGTTACTCAAGTCTACACTAATAGGGATTAGAAGGGATTGCTTGAAAGAAGTTCTTAATGGGAGGATTAGAGTTCCTTGCTATATCTTGGTATATTTGATTTAAGCTGCCATGGTAGAATGCAGAGGGGTTGATTTAAATGGAGGCAATAAGAAATATCTGGCTTGATGGAACAACATGGGGGCTCCCTAGGGCAAAGAACAAAGATTGTTATAGTTTTCATAATCCAAAAATAATATACAGCACATGTTCATTGCGTCACTCTTCTGAAAACTCTGCAGCTGTATATTGTGACAAAGACATTTGACTTGTAATTTTGTGTTGGACAAACTGTGACTTTCATTAGCAAGGCTGGCAGGAGAGATTGTTTCTTTGCTTTTCCTACATTTCTTGAAGACTGTCCAGCTTTCAGAAAAATGCAAAACTTGTCTCATTTTGTCTTTGTCTCAGGTCCTGGATTCCAGCTGCTTCATGCTAGAAGTTATATTTAATGGCAAGCATGGAACTGAAAAACATTAACTGTTGCCTCCAGTTTGCTACATTCAGAATTTAATAGACTGTAATTTAAAAAAACTAGACATCTTTGCCAGAAGTTTAGCTTCAGAGTTGTCCACAGAATCATTCGGTGACAAAAGATTCTAGACCCATTGTCAGTTTTTTAATCACATTAAGTGGTTCAAAAAGTTTAATGTGGTGGAAAAGGGTGCTACTAAAAAAATTACAAGGATCATTAACTCAAATGAAATTATTGTTCAAAATCGAGCGTATCAATTTCATCTTAAAGAGATGGCTGACCTGTATTTATTACTCCTATCAAAATAATTACAATGGAAATTGTACTGTCACTGTTTATTTCAATCTTATATATCAAGGAAAGCAGCAAGATGTAGTATTCCTTTTCTTGGAAGTCAGGGGTGTGTGGCTTCTGTTACCATTGAGAGAGAGAGAGAGAGAAATAGAGAGAGTGAGAGATCTCAAGCAGTCCAGCTTCATTTTTATTTGCGTGGACAGCTTGGTGAAATATACCTTCTAGCAAGACCAGAAGAGAGATGTTAATAGTTTCTTAAAGATGGTCTAGACAGCAACAGGAATCGTACATACACAATGGGCTAAATTCACCTCATTGAAGTCTGTGCTGTAAGTAATAATTTGACATTGATAGGGTGAGGGACTAACGGCATAGTGGGGCTTTTAAATCACTAACTTCTCTGATTCTAGGAATTTGAGGAAGGATGAATTTAGTCCAGCAGGCTTTCATTGTATTTCCCAGGTGACCAGTTGTCATACCACTGATTCGTATATAATACTATGGGGAACACAATAGCTTTAAATGAGGGTAATTATACTGAAAAGATACTAATTTTCTATTGCAGAAATAAATTGATGAGGTACTCTATTTTAACCAAGGATATCGGTCTGTGTTTTGTGCACTCAATAGCAATGATCTGTTCAAATTCTTCCTTGTTGCTAGAAAAATCAGTAACTGTTTTATCAGTGGTAAAATAATTAACATTAAGTTTTTATCAAGCAATTAATTAATGAGCTGCCAGTAGTGCTTAAAATAATCTCTAGTATACTATTGCTTAATTATAAACCTAACTACGTACACCCTGTGCTCTAATTAGAACCCTAGAATCATAGAAAAGTGAAGTTGGAAGGGACTTCTGAAGGTCATCTAGTCCAACCCCCTGCCTAAGGCAGGATCCTCCCTATGCCAACCATTTTATACAAATCCTTGTGTAGTGGGATAAGCCCTGGGGCAGCCATGATGCCCTCTTATCCTGCCTACACTCCTGGTCTTCTATATAACCTCCCCTGTCTTATCTCGCCTGCCTTACCTTGATGTTTCCTTGATATTAAATGGGGGCTGCCCTTCAGTCCTGGGGTGCCCTCACTGGTGCTTTGCCCAACCTGACTTATCTTTCATGACCACTGGGCCCTCTGCTCACTAGATAAAGCTACACAGTACTCCATGCATCTCTCACACACTGTGGCAGACCTATTGGTGTCTGTCTGGTGCTGCGAGTCAGTGGTTACCACCTGAGGCTCAAATGACCCTTATTTCAGCCTTAGGGTTCTTAGTCATGGCCTCCTGCCACTTCCATAGCCATACCCATGCCTCACAGATGTCACTCAGTCACCATTTGTCTTCCCATATGGACTTCAACCTTAGCCTAGAGGTTACTTTAGCTATTACTTGGTCACCTAGGCATACGGACTCTGACCTGGCCTTTCCAGTCTCAGCTTCTTGTCAGGCCCTGGCTGCCCCTGTTGCCCCCTCTGGGCCCAGGCTCTGGCCCCCTCAGACTCAGGAAGCGTTTGTCTCCCTGGCTGAGCTCAGGCCTTGGTCCTCTTGGCCTCAGCCTGCCTGTGCCTTGTGCCCCGCCCATGGCAAACATCAAAACGTAGCATGCCCCTTGGGCACACCTGTGGCCTCCCTTCTACCCCCTGTAGCTATATTCGGTCCTTCAGTATAAACTAGAACAAAAATTCAAGCAACTGCTTTAACTCAAAGTCCCCACTCTCGGTCATCATACCCCTGCCCGGCCACGTTCCCACTCTCTGGCTCTCTCTGCCCTGGGAACACCTGCTATGGCCTGCAGCTCCCACTTCCCACCAGTTTGAGCTGGCAGGAGATCCTCTCTTTGCAGAGTTGCAGACTGCACTGCCCCTCTGCCTTGGGGATGCAGGTTTATCTTCCCAGGCTCATCCCCCTTCTGACCAGGTATTCTCTTGACCAGCTGCAGGTGTGTTCCCTCACCTTAATGAGCAGCTTACTGCCTAGGTTGTAGTTGTTCCCTTGCTGCCTGCCCTCCTGCAGTTGATTCCTGTTCAACTGCCCAGGGGCTCCTTCTGCTGCAGTCTCTCCCTTAAAGTAACAGGAGCCCCTGGCTCCCTGTTACACCTTGTCTAACCTATGACTAAAACTACACAGTCAGCCCTGTCACACAACCAAAAGAAACGGCACCCCAACCTGCCATTGGTAAAGCAGGGGGACAATGGCAACCAGTGTCCTACTGCTGTAAGGACTGTATGCTTGAGAGATCCATGGAAGAGGGCCATGCCATGGGGCAAAATTCCTTCCTGATCCCAAATGAACTGATCAGTCTGACCCTGAATGGTGGGGGCAAGACCCCCCTAGCCAGGAACCTCTGGGTTTTAGTCCCTGCAGGAGCATTGGCACAGACCAGTCAAAATCCCCACCCTTGACCTCAAGCTGCTGACAAGCAAAGCTTGTGTCACATTTGTGTGTTAAAGGCACAGCAGGGTGAAAACTGCAGGCATGGTAGCCCCTGCTGAGGCCATGAATGCTGCCAGCTTTCAAAGAGATAGTTGCAGGAGTTTTTGGGAAACTGCACCTCAGGCTGCTGACAAGCAAAACTCGTGACATGTGTGACTGTGTGCATGTGTTAAGATGCACCCTCACTGGCGCTGAGGCTTCTACATAACATGGTAGTATGCCCCAGTACGGTCTCCTCCACCCCTACAGCCTCAGTCTGATCCACCACTTCAAATAAAAACAGGTAAAATAATAACTTAGTGTGGAGCAACACAGTATCACCAGCAGCATCTCAGGTAGCCAAACTGTGACAGAGCCTCTCTTTCCTCTCCTGCAGGGACTTCTTCTCCAGTATGTGTGTTAAGGTGTGCCCTCACTGTGTCCTTCCCCCCTTATCCCCCTCCTTCTCCCTACTTTGTTTCCCTGCAGGCAAGCCCAGCTTCAGCTTCGAAACTTGAAATGTTTTGAAACTTTTAAACAAAACCTTGTTTTGTTTTGAGGCTGTTTCGAAGCCCTTTGTTTCATTTCAATTTCACTGTTTCGAGCTCAAAATGAGTTGAAACAGCGTTGAAACAAAACAGCTGGTGAGATTTTGCACAGCCCTAATAGCTACCCCTCGATCGTCCCAGACCAATGCTTTATCCTACCACCCAGAACACCTCCAATGATGGAGATTCCCACAACTTCCCTAGGCGGTCTGTTCCATGGCCTTACTATTCCTACAGTGAAGAAGTCTGAGTCTAAATCTACTTTGCTGAAATTTCAAGACATTGGTCTGGATCCTGATCCCTATGGCAAGATAAAATAGACTTCCTCTGCTTTATGGCAGCCCTTCAGGTATTTGAAGATTGCTATAATATCCTCTCTCGTTTGTCTTTTCCACAAGCTAAACATGCCTATTTCCTTTGACCTTTATCATCCATCTCTGCACCCTCTCTAACTAATCCATGTCCTTTTTAAAATGTGGAGCCCATGAGGTCAGAGCCATAGCAAGGGGTGGGGGGCAAACGGGGTGACCGCCCTGGGCGCTGAAGCAAAGGGGTGCTAACAGGCACTGCCCAGCTGGGGTGGGGCATGGGACAGAGCTGTAAACAGCTTATTTGGGGTGGGGGGCATGGGGATAGAGGAAGGGTGGCTCCTGGGCAAGCATGGGGAGATGTGTGTCCCCTGGATCTGTGCATGGGGCGAGGGCAGGCTGCCACTGCAGGCTTTGCCCCGGGCACCAAACTTTGTTGCTATGACACTGCATGAGTCCTTACCAGCACTGACTAAAGAAGCACTATCATGTCCTGTGTCTTGCACCTAATGCTCCTACTGATGTAGCCCAAAACTGCATTTACGCGTTGTTCAGCTGCATCACACTGCTGACTTGTATTGAACCTGTGAGCCACCAAGACTCCTAGATCTTTTTCTGTAGTGATACTGTTTAACCAGGTGTCACCTAATCTGTATTTGTGTCTTTGAATATTCTTCCTGAGGTGCAACACCTTGCATTTGTCAGCTTTTAACTTTGTCCTGTTACCTCCAGCTCCCCAATCTGTCAAGATCCTTCTGAATTGTGCTCCTGTCCTCCAGTGTGTTTGCAGTCCTTCCTAGTTCTGTGTCACCTGCAAATTTTCCCAAGAAGCTTTCTAAGCCAGCATCCAAATTGTTAATAAACACACTGAACCACAGTGGACCTAGGACAGACTCCTGTGGGACTCTACTTGAAACCTCCTGCTATTCCAACATGGACCCACTTATAATGACCCTTTCCTTGTGGCTATCGAGTCAGTTGTATATCCACCTCATAGTAGTTTTGTCTAGCCTACATTTCTCCATTTTGTTTATGAGAAGGTCACATAGGACTCTTTCAAAAGCTGTGCTAAAGTCCAGATATACTGTATCCACTGCATTACCTTCATCTGTCCAACTAGTTTCTTGTTGAAGAAAGAGATTAAGTTTATTTGGCACAATTTGTTCAAAGTAAATCTATGCTAGTTATTTGTGATCAGCCTTCCTCCAGATGCTTGTAAATGGATTTCCTTATGATCTACTCTGGTAACTTCTCAGGTATTGAGGTGAGGCTAACCAGTCCATAGTTCCCTGGGTCCTCCTTTTTGCCTTTTTTAAAGAGGGGCACTATGTTGGCCCTATTTGTATTCTCTAGTACTTCACCTGTTTCCCATGGCTTTGAAAATATTATTGTGAAGGGCTCTGAGATCTCCTGTGCCAGTTTCTTCAGTACCCTGGGGTGAAGTTAATCAGGCTGTACTGACTTGAATTCATTCAGAACCATCAAAAGCACTCTGACTGTTTCTTTTGTTATCTCATATCTCAGGTTGTCCCCTTCTTATCCATATTAGCAGTCTGGTTGTAGCCTCATTTTTTGTGAAGGCTCAGGCAAAGTAGCTGTTGAGCCGCTTCATCTTCTTTGTATCTTCTGTTAAGATCTCAACCTGAATATTTAACAGTGGAGCCATAACTGCCTTGGCCAGAAAAGAAAAACCAACATAAAGAACCTTTCAACAGATTCCATAGACATCAGGGCTGGAAGGGACCTTGCAAGATCATCGGGTGCAGCCCCCTCCCAAGGGACAAGAAGTCAGCTGGGGTCAGATCACCCCAGCAAGATAGGCATTCAAGCATTTCTTAAAGGCATCAAGAGTAGGTGCTTGCACCACTTCTGGGAGGAGTCTATTTCAGACTCTGGAGACTCAGCCAGTGAAGAAGTTTTTCCTTATGTCCAGTCTAAAATGGTCTTCCAGCAGTTCGTGATGGTTGGACCTTGTCTTCCCTTGGGGTGCCCTGGTGAACACACCTTCCACCAGTTCCTGATGCACACCCTTTATATACATCTGGTCCTGATGCACACCCCTTTTCTCGTTGTCTTTAATGTCCCTTGTCATGTGAAGCTCACTTTTTACTTTTGTCCCCGCATGTTCATGCTATTTCCTGGTATGCTTCCTTGGTGACTTGTCCATTTTCTCCTTGCCTGTATGCTTTTCTTTTGCAGTGGAGGCTTCCTAGAGGCTCCTTGTATAGCCACCCTGGTTTCTTGCCATTCTTGTGCTTCCATCATGTCAGAACAGAAGAGAGTCATGGTGGATGGGTC
Organism: Alligator mississippiensis; assembly: GCF_030867095.1. Classification (NCBI taxonomy): domain Eukaryota; kingdom Metazoa; phylum Chordata; order Crocodylia; family Alligatoridae; genus Alligator; species Alligator mississippiensis. The sequence continues at coordinate 10,385,603 of NC_081833.1, read as the reverse complement.
GGTTTTGACCTGGAAGGGTGTGGGCAGTGGGGTCCCACAGGGCTCGGTCCTTGGACCGATACTCTTTAATGTCTTCATCAGCAGCTTAGACAAGGGAGTGAAGTGTACTCTGTCCAAGTTTGCGGATGACACAAAACTGTGGGGAGAAGTGGACAAGCCGGAGGGCAGGGAACAGCTGCAAGCAGACCTGGACAGGTTGGACAAGTGGGCAGAAAACAACAGAATGCAGTTCAACAAGGAGAAATGCAAAGTGCTGCACCTAGGGAGGAAAAATGTCTAGCACACCTACTGCCTAGGAAATGACCTGCTGGGTGGCACGGAAGCGGAAAGGGATCTTGGAGTCCTAGTGGACTCCAAGATGAACATGAGCCAGCAGTGTGACGAAGCCATCAGAAAAGCTAATGGCACTTTATCATGCATCAGCAGATGCATGAAGAATAGATCCAAGGAGGTGATACTTCCCCTCTATCGGGCGCTGGTTAGACCGCAGTTGGAGTACTGCGTGCAATTCTGGGCACTGCACTTCAAGAGGGATGCGGATAACCTGGAGAGGGTCCAGAGGGGCCACTCGTATGGTTAAGGGCTTGCAGGCCAAGCCCTACGAGGAGAGACTAGAGAACCTGGACCTCTTTAGCCTCCGCAAGAGAAGGTTGAGAGGTGACCTTGTGGCTGCCTATAAGTTCATCATGGGGGCACAGAAGGGAATTGGTGAGGTTTTATTCACCAAGGCGCCCCTGGGGGTAACAAGAAACAATGGCCACAAGCTAGCAGAGAGCAGATTTAGATTGGACATTAGGAAGAACTTCTTCACAGTTCGAGTGGCCACGGTCTGGAACGGGCTCCCAAGGGAGGTGGTGCTCTCCCCTACCCTGGGGGTTTTCAAGAGGAGGTTAGATATGCATCTAGCTGGGGTCATCTAGACCCAGCACTCTTACCTGCCTATGCAGGGGGTTGGACTCGATGATCTATTGAGGTCCCTTCCGACCCTAACATCTGTGAATCTATAACAGCTTCTTGTTGGGCTTCTGTGCCCTTATATTAGAAGTATAAAGTGTTATTAATTCAACCATGTTTATGGCACTTGACAGCCTGTCTCCACCCTGCCAGTCTGTTTCTGTTACTGGATGTGGGGTAACAGGCAGCCTCTTGGTTAGGCTCACTGTGTATCAGATACTCATCTAGTAGAAATCAATTTAACACCACTGAATGCATGTTTTAGGTGCAAAAAAATCAATGAAGCTACACTGATCCATGCTAGCTGATGATATGGTCCAATAAAATTGGAGCAGGAATACAATTAGAATACGTTATTTTCTAAAAGCTTTTCTGTTTGAATGCACAAATACTTCCACATCGTTGGCAGGTGGTCCACATCATTGCAAGAATTGTCTTAGATTGAAAAATAGACAACTGTCTTATAGAATTACTTTGAGCCTGCTATTTTAAAAAAATCTTTTAAATCAGCATTTTAAACATTTGCATACTCTAAGTATTCTTATTTTAATTTTGCTCCATTTCTTGCCCAAACTAGCAGCATAGAGTCTTGTCTGGTAGGAATCCATAGCAACCTGACACCCAGCATGAAGTCATCTTTCCTTTCAAGAAGCATGTCCCATTGCGGTTTTGATATAAAGTTGTTTTTGAATCCCTGAACAAAAAAAATTGCTTTTAAAATGGCACATCCACAAACTGAAGGACACAACTGGGTTTTCACAGAAATTTTCAGCAATTAAGACGAAATAAACCTGACAGCATGGAATTAACCATGACAATAAGAAACCAAATAAAACCCTTAAGTACCAGAGTAGATATAGAGAGATGCTGGAAATCTATACAGCAGGAATTGATGTAGTCAGCTTGAATGAGGGATATAAAATCAATGATGTGTGGATACCCCTGCTTGAAGAGCACATAATTTCTGCAAAAGGGAAAAAGGTTTTATGGAGTCACGGGTAGCCCTACAGTGTTAGATGTGCTAAAAGCAACTTTTTAAGGTGATGGCTTGGATCCAGTTAATGCATATTGGTTGGGGTTGGGGGTATTATATAGGCTTATTTGTCTTGCACTTTGTTATCCCTTTTCAATTCCCCAACCATATATATTTAGGGCTCTATCCCCTACTTGCTGCATATGGACAGGTCTTCGTAGTTGGTAGGGTTAGAAGGGACCTGAGCAGATCATCAAGTCCGACCCCCTGCCACAGGCAGGAAAGAGTACTGGGGTCAAACGACTAGAGATTATAGGATTTTTGCATGTGCTTCATCAGGTGCCAGGCCAACAGTGGGAGAATGGAGAAGGCCCCACAGAGGTTTTAAGGTATGAGAGAGGAGGTGCTATTACTAAGGCAGGAAGCAGAGCAGTGGGTTTGGGTTGCTGCCAAACAGCAGGTGACTCCTATCAAGAGAATGGTGAATTGGACCTGTACGAGCGTATAGCAGGCAAAGCCCTGAGAGAAGACTGCAAACCTCTTCCTGTTATAAACGTGCCTCCTCTGCTACCTAAATTCCCCTTATCCATCTTCCAAAAAGCGGGTCACCCAAAAGGTGAGACAAACTTCCTAGGAGATGTCCAAGCAGTTTCATAGTTGTTAGGGGCTGGAAGGCACCTTGCAGATCATCGGATCCAGCCACCCCCGCGCTTGGGCAGTAAAGACTGCTGGGGTCAGACGACCCCAGCAAGACGGGTGTTTAGACACCTCTTGAAGGTGGTCAGGGTGGGTGACCATACCACCTCTGGGGGAAGCCTGTTCCAAACTGTTGGCACTTGACTTGTAAAGAAGTTTTTCCCTACGTCTAGCCTGAAGTGGTGTTCAATCAGTTTGTGCCCATCATTTCTTGTCCTCCCCTGGGGGGCCTTGGTGCCCCCCAGGCCCTGATGTACACCCCTGATATTCTTGTAGGCTACCACTATGTCCCCTCTGAGTCTTCTCTTCTCCAGGCTGAACAGTCCCAAGTCTTTCAGCCTCTCCTTGTATGACCTGGTCTCTAGGCCTCTAATCATGCGCATGGCCATCTTTTGGACTGTCTTGAGCTTCTCCACATCCTTCCTGAAGTGCCCAGAAATGGACGTAGTACTCCAGCTGTAGTCTGACCAAGGCCGAGTAGAGTGGGAGCATGACATCCTTTGCCCTGCTTGAGATGCCTCAGTAGATGCATGCCAGCGCTTGATTAGCTCTGCCAGCTACGGCATCGCATTGGTAGCTCATGTTCATTTTGTTGTCAGTCATGACACCCAGGTCTCGTTCAGTTGTGGTGCTGGCTAGCATAGCAGCACTGAGCCTTAAGTGTGCTGTGGAGTATTTTTCCTTAAGTGAAGCACTTTACATTTTTCTGTGTTAAACGACATTCAGTTGACGTCCCCTGCATCTCACAAGCCTGTCCAGGTCAGCCTATGTTGCCAGCCTGTCTTCAAGCATGACCACGTTCCCTGCTAGTTTGGTGTTGTCAGCGAACTTTGCTAGTTTGCTTATGATACCTGAATCCAGTTGTTTCAAAATACTCAGCAAGTGGGCAACACGACTGCTTTGAAAGTCTGACCCTAGTGCTAGGTGCTAAACATGTGAAAATCTAGTGCTAGGAGTTTTTAAGGATGCAAAATCAATTGATTAACATTAGGAACCCAAGAGAAGAGGTTGCTTTTAAAATGTAAACCTGAAGAAAATGCTCACACAGTACAGACATATTCAAATAAGTCCATAACTATGGCATCCTGTAGCACCTTTCTGAAATCTGATTCAGGGTCTTTCACTAACTCAGGACATAAGAAGTTCTTAAATAAGCAGTTTATCAAGGAAAACATGTCTGTTTGATAGAGTAAGTTCCCTACAGAAAGTGATTTTCATTGCAGGCTGACTGTTAAATGCACTTATAACAAAATCTACAATGTACATAGTAGCAGGGAACCCTTTGAAATAAATGGCTTTTAAGGCAACAAGAGTGGTAAACAAATACATTTCCTGTGCACTGAAGTTTTACAGCTTGCCACAATCTCTGAACAAACTCACAGAGCATTACATGACTCTTCCAGTGAGAGCAGATAAAAGTGAGAAGTATTTATGCAGGGTTGCTGATGGCTTCTGGCATTTTTTTTTTTTTTATATATATCGGGTTAAGAATGTCATTCTCTGGAAACTGTTTAAAACTCTTTTTCTTAGGGCCCTGTTTGAATAGCATGCCTTGTGAAGTTATCCCATATATAAAAATGTTATATAATTAAAGGAGCTGGATCACATCTAAAAATATCAGAGCAAACCTTTAAAAATCCATAAGGGCTGCTGGTGATACCATTTCCTTCAGCATGCACTTCCAGTGATGACCCACCCAGTTCCAGTCCAGCACATTGCAAAGGAAATGATGGTATAGATAGGCACAGCAAGACTATTAGTCTATCCATAACTTTGTAAAAAGTCTTTTATCTTATTACAGATCTTCTCCTGGAGCTTTCTTTGCATGGATTACTTGGTTGTCATTAGAAAGATCTAATGAGCTGATAATGCTTTAGTTTGATGAAAAGAATCTTCCCCAGCTCAATTACATACAGATAAGTTAAAGCCTCAGGAGAGGGAGAGGAAGACTGCACAAATTAAAGCATGAAAACAATGACCAAAACAGTATTCATGCAGCGTGTTGTGAAAGAGACACTGAATATTTTAAACTCTCAGTGCTTTCTCATGGTACCTTTCCATGTGAAAGTCTCTGGGCCTTCGTACCACATTGGGAATGGCAGGAAAATCCTGATAAATAGCACATAGGAGTGAAATCCTTGACCTAGCAGCTACCACAAAGCTTTTTACTGGCTGATAGAGGAAGAGGAAGTTATTCAGATATTTTGGCCTTAGAGAGTATGGCTTATAAACTTCTATCCAATTAGGCAATTAGCCGAGTAGCAGTAGTAGCCTTAGGGGAGGGCAAACCGGGTGACTGCCCAGGCCCCACACTTTAAGGGGTCCAAATTTGGTGGTGGTGGTGGGGGGGGGGGTGTTGACATTTTTGCAAGGAAGTGGCTCTATTTGCATTTTAACACTCAAATATTTATCTAATCCCCCCAAAGAATATTAAAAAGATTCACGATACAACTGTGGTGGGTTAATATTGATCTGAGTACATACCTCTAAGAGGCCCCAAATGACTCTCTTGCCTAGGGCCCTGAAACCGGTCACCCTCCCCAGTGCCATCTTTCTGGTTATCCGCACCTTACGTGGGGCGCCCTTGGGGCCTGCTTTGTAATTCTTCAGTCCTGCCCTAATCTCGCCTGCCACATCTTGATGGAGTATTATTTTTTTCCGAGCGGGACACTGCCTATTATTTTGGGTATGCTGGGGTCTCTCCTATCATGGCTTGACCCCCGTTTTCTCTGGCTAGGCCTCCCCGTACGAACCCACTAAACAGGGCTTGACTCCAAGGCTCTAGCTTTTTTTTTTTTTCTTCCAGTGCCTGGAGGCTTGTGGCCCCCTTTCCTGCTCCCTTACAGAGCTCAGCACTCCCTGGCCCAGAGGCACGGGAGCTGGACCTACAACCAGAAGGTCGTGGGCTCAAAACCTGGGTGCAACCCCAAACCTGCCCCTGTCAGTCCAAACAAAAAACCCCCAAAAGATAAAGTATAACTGCAGTCCGGTGCGCTAGACTTCCCTGGCCTTTTTAAGATAGTCCTTCAAGTACCGGGGTTTGTGTCCCCCAAAAGCTGCACCCTCACTGGCACTGGGGTCTGCCCCAAAAGCTGTGCCCTCACAGGCGCCGGGGTACTCGCTCCGTAGAGGCTTATCCCCTAATAGCCTTTCCCAAACCTCCGGTCCTCATTACCCAAAAGAAATATGGACAGTCCCATCCAGGTGCAATAACTGCCCTCAATAAAATAATAATAAAAAAATGTGATCATGTCATCTTACATTTATGCCGGGTTTGTGTTTTGGATCCCATCCGTTGGCTTCCAGGGTGTCTGCTGTCTCTCAGGGTTTCCATGGTCCTCTCTTCTAACTTTTGGACCGTTCGCCAAGCCTCTCCCTGGAGCTTTGGGATGCACTCCCTCCCCTTCAGCTGCCTGCTTCCCTACTGCTGTTCTGCCCTGGGTTCTTATAGTCCTACCCCTTCTGGTCAGCTGAGTAGTTGGCCTGGCCCAGCTATTAGCCTCTTCCACACCAGTTCTCCGGGCCCAGAAGGTTCGGGCTTTAAAGGGGTGGGCCTGCTTTCTAGTGACAGGGCTAGGGTTCCCTGTTACAGGCCCTAGCAACCCTAAGGCCACCACTATGAGTAGAAATAGTCTCCAAACCAGTGGCAGAGGCAGCCCATGAAAGGAGGAATGGCAGTACTAGACTGCAGTCATTTTGTAGGATGTAGAGGCACAGTTTCCTCCTTGCCTTATGCTAAAAAGGCAACATACTCTACTAGATTTAGATAGTGTTAGCCTGTAGTTTCCTTACTGATAGCTCAGGATACTGAAAGTATCTGCTGTATGTTAAACACTATAAAAATACATACTTCTTGTATGTGAATGAGAGAAATGACAATAAAATAAAACGTGAACTTGTTTTTCAAAGTATTTTGCTTATATAGTTTCTATTTTGCTTGTATAGTTGGTTGCTTGCCATTCCTGTGTCATTAATATTCCAGAGTAAAAAAACTAGTCTATTTATCAAAACAGGTGTGTTTTCAATTTCCAGCCAATTCAAGTCTTTTAGCAGATAATTTCCCCCTTCCAATTCATAAGAAAGCAAAGATAAATATAATCTTTCCTACCTGTAATTGCACTGATAAACCATATATATGGCCACAGATAAAAGCATCGCATCTGTTTTAGTGACTGCAGCAACTATAGAGGTTAGCCTATTTCTTTCCACCCGTATGAATTCCAGAGCGTCTCCTCCAGATTTCTATTCTATGGCCCATCAATACGTAATCTTTGTGAAATGCATTTATTTGCTGTTACAAGACAGTGTTGATAAGGTAAAGTAGAAATGTAAGCATCTGAATGGAATTTAAGTATTTGAGGGAACTTCAAGGACATCTGCCGGTGGAGAATGGATCCTCCTTTTTTCTGTTTGTCTGACATTGTTAATTCTACGTGTCTAACAGGACTATTAATGTTGAAAACTAGCTGTGTTGTTTTACTGTCTTTAAAGAAACCTTATAAATATGGATGTATACGTACAAACGTATCGCTGGTGATAATAGGCTAGAACAGTGGGAGTCAATCTTTTTGACAAATTAGCTCTGCACCCTCCCCAAATGCCACTCTGATCCCTTTCCCCTACCGATCTGCTGCTCTGCTTTCTGCTGCCTGACTGAGCTCCTACTCTGCTCCTACTCTTCCTTGTGTTCCCTGCCTTATCTAATGTGTTGCTTTCTGTTCCCTGCCTGATCTGCTGCTGTGCTGCCTTAATCTGCCACATGCCTCAATCTGCTGCAGTCTGCCACATACCACATAAAGAGCCCCCCCATGCCACTTGTGACACCTATGTTGTAGGTTGGCCACCCCTATGCTAGTGTTGCACATCTTGTTACTTCTCTAGGTGGAGCTATATGCCACAGAGAGAGAGAGAGAGAGAGAGAGAGAGAGAGAGAGAGACAACAACTTAAGCTGTCGTTTGTGGTATTTATAGGTAGTAATACAGCATGCCAGAAAGACTATTTTATCACCTAGCAGTCTGGGGGCCCTGATTTGTCTTCTGAATAAACCTGTTTTTGATTTTTTTCCAATTAAAAAAAAAATCAATAGGGTTCTGCCAGTTGCTGCCTACAACAGTCCCTGCAAGTTTGGAATTGATTGGCTGTGATATTCCAAAATTTTACTGTGTTTGACACACTGGCAAATAAAGGAATGTCATCACATTATGTATGGCAGGCACCTGAACGAATGGTGCCTCCCAGGATTTGTGGGTAGCAGCATTGGTGGCATTAGCAGCAGGGTGGTGAGGGGTGACTGCCGCAGAAGCAGGCAGGGCGGGAGGGTGGGGGTTGCAAGTGGTGAGTGGTGATCGGCGAGTGCCCATAGAAGCTGGCAGTGGCAGTGGTGAGCGGCAATCAGCAGCCCCCTGCAGAAGCCAGCGGTGGCGGTGAGTGGCGACTGCCAGCAGAAGCCGGTGGCGGCATTGAGGGTGTGTGCGTGTGGCAAGCGGTGAGTGCCCGCAGAAGCTGGCAGCAGCAGCCAATCTCAGGGGGGGCATGTGCCCCCTCATGCCCCTCCCCCGCATCTCCTATGGGCAGGCACAAAACCGGAGAAATGGCTTGAAAAAGGCAGGGCCTTGCCTCACTCACCTCAATATCAGGGGATCATAGGAATTGAAGTTTAGAAGGACCAGCTACATCAGATCTAGTCCATTCTCCTGTCATTGAATGAGTATTCCCTATCATATTTTTTTTCTGCTGCTTTGTTCAGTCAATTTTAAATATCTTGAATGATGGAATTTCTGCTATCGGTGGGAGACTACTCCACAGGTTGAGAGATCTCTACCATATCACAATTTTTGCCTGGAATTTGACTTAAAATTTCTATTCCTTTTGAGAAGGTTGTTGCATTGCTCCTGGTTATACATTTGGACTAGGGAAAAAAATTCCACACAAACTGGTATATGTGATTGGAAAATGGTTCAAATCTGTAACACAGCAGAAGTTCAGCTCACATAAAACATTTTCAAAATGGCCAAAACCAGTTTCAGATAAACCTGGATGGATATAGCATCAGACTTAACTGATTTAGGTTACATTGATTTATTGAACTTCTGCCCCAGATTCCCTCTAGATTCAAGTTAACTCACAGTCCCTCAGCATCCCACCTTTGTACCTCCCTTGCAAGCCTCTCCTTTCAGTGTGGGTGGACTAACCTTGGGCCAAGTTGGGAGTCAAGCAGGGAGGCATGCTCTAGCTCCCCCCAGCGTCTGGCCTGGGCTATTGTAGGCATGTGGCTGCATTTCCGGAATCAAAAGTGAATGTCTGGTCACTTGCTTGTTGGTTCAATCTACACAGCTTAGACTAACCTGTGAAGATTGAATCGACTGGCCTTTTTGACTGTCTGTACTTAGGCTTGCAGAGCATCTTCCATGAACTTCACATGCTTTACAAACACTAAGTGTGTCTGATTCCAGACTCCCAAAGCAAGTTTTATTCTCTCAGCTCAGGTAAGTTGTACACTCATGAGGAGGGCAGAGAAAGTGCTTCAGGGATGTCCTCAGGACCAATTTAAAAAAATGCAATGTTGATGTCAACTCATGGAAGACTATTGCCCTGAACCTTGCCAAATGGAGAAAGAGTCTGCTGCTGGGATCTCAGTACTTTGAAACCTCACAACAACAACAGGACATAGAGAAGCAGGAGTGGCAGAAACAGTGTGTTCACAGATTGTAAGGCCAGAAGGGACCTCAGAAGATCATCGGGTCCAGCCCCTTGCACCAGGCAGGGAAGATAACTGGGGGTCAGGTGACCCCAGCAAGGTGGCTGTCTAGTCTCCTCTTGAAGATTTCTAGGGTATGTGACTGCACCACCTCTGAAGGGAGCTTATCCCACAGTCTGTACACACTGACTGTGAAGAAGTTTTTCGTAATGTTGAGCCTGAATCGGTCTTCTAGGAGTTTGTGGCCATTACTCCTGGTTTTCCCCTTGGGTGCCCTGGTGAACAGTTGCTCACCGAGCCCCTGATATACTCCCCTAGTGTAGTGGTAAGCTGCTACCAGGTCCCCTATCAGCCTTCTTTTCCTCAGGCTAAAGAGTCCCAGATCCCTCAGCCTTTCCTCGTATGGCTTGCCTTTTAAGACTCTGATCATACAGGCGGCTGTTCTTTGGACTCTCTCAATCTTGTCCACGTTCTTGTTAAAGTGTGGTGCCCAGAACTGGATGCATACTCCAGCTGCAGTCTCACCAGTGCTGAGTAGAGTGGGAGAATCACCTCCTTGGTTTTGCTGGAGATGCATCGATTGATGCATGCCAGAGTAATATTTGCCCTACTGGCTACAGCATCGCACTGCCAGCTCATAATCATACTGTGGTCTATTATTACCCCCAGATCCCTTTAATTCATTGTGCTAGTCAGTTTGGTGCCGCCCAGCCTGTAGGTATGTTGGGGGTTGCTCGTCCTGAGGTGGAGCACTTTACATTTCTTGATGTTGAACTTCATCAGGTTCCAACTTGCTAGTCTGTCTAGGTCTGCCTGTATCTGCAGCCTATCTTTAAGAGTGACCACGCCTCCCCCCATAACTGGTGTCGTCTGTGAACTCAGCCAGTGAGCTCTTCACTCCCACATCCAAATTGTTAATAAAGATGTTGAAAAGTACTGGACCAAGCACTGACCCCTGCAGGACACTGCTGCCCACTTCTTGCCAGGATGACACAGATCTGTTCACTATGACTCCCTGGGTTTTATCCTGCAGCCAGTTTCTCTCCCACTTGACTGTCTTGGAGTTAAGCCCACAATCCTCCAATTTTCTTGCAAGGACATCATGAGATACTAGATCAAAGGCCTTTTGGAAGTTTAGGTATACAATATCAACCTGCTTTCTTGTGTCCAGGTGGTGAGTTACTTGGTCATAGAAGGTTGGTAAGGCAAGACCTGCCCATGACCTGCCCATGACAAAGCCATGCTGGCTATCATTCAGAATCTTACTTTCTGCAAGCTTATCGCAGATAGACTCCTTGATGAACTTTTCTAGGATTTTCCCTAGGATGGAAGTTAGGCTGATTGGCCTATAGTTACCCGGGTCTTCCCTCCTGCCCTTCTTGTGGATGGGCACAACATTGGCCCTCTTCCAGTCCTCATGGACTTCTCCAGAGTGCCAAAAGTTGCGGAAGAATTTTGCCAAGGGTTCTGCAATGCCTTTGGCCAGCTCCTTCAGCACTCTTGGATTAAGATTATCCGGTCCTGCTGACTTGTATACGTCTAATTTTTTTAATTGATCATACACCAATTCTATGGCAATAGTAGGAAGACGATTATTTTTACTGTGCTCATCCTTTACTTTACTTGGCATGGTTTATCCCTTGGTCCAGTGCAAGACTGAGGCAAAGTAGTCACTCAGGAGTGCAGCTTTCTCCTGGGTACCAGTAACCAGCTCTCCTGAGCTGTTGAGCAATGACCCCACACTCCCATTTGTTTTTCTCCAGTTCCCCATGTACCTAAATGAGTCTTGTTGTTTTTGATTCCCGTTGCTAATCTAACTTCTGTCCCCACTTTAGCTTGTCTTATCTGTTCCTTGCAAATGCTGCCCATCATGGAATAGTCCTCCTTGGGGCCCACCCTGACCTTCCATTGATTCAGTCTTGCAGACTGAATCAAGATTTCAGTGCCACCCACCCCACATGAAAACAGGTTGGAGCTGCAGTAGAGGCTGTCGATCCCAGATAGGCTTCATCTGTTACGCCTCAGCTCTGTATTCTTGGGCAACCCTGGCACAGGATGCAGTCTGTCTGACTCACAAAGGACTCCCCCCCCCCCCCCCCCCCACATAAACGAAACTGATTAAGATGCAGTGAGAGACCCACCTAAAACTCTCCAGATAAGGGTGATAAGAGTGAACAACTGCCCTCGGTCTCATTTGCATCTGAGATGGAACCAGATGACCATTCGTTTACATGAGAGATGGAAAACAGAAAGCCTGAAGCAGAGACTGCAGTGAATTCTGGGACCAGAGAAGCAGGAGAGCGCTGCATGATGGGGAATCTGTGCTTCCAATGTTAATTAACCCATGTTCACACACACCCAGGTCAGCATTTATCAGACCAGTTCTAATCTGGATTTGCTAAGGACTTTTCCCACCCCAGACACACACACACAGCTCTAAGTTTAATAGGCATCTCGGGCTGTACATTCCCCGGTCCCACTATGGGAGGCCTATTTAAACTTGATTGACTAAAACTCGGTTGCCGGGTTAGGGAATGCTGAGGCAAGAGACCGAGTCCGAGGGGGTACGGGCAACATTTGAACAATGGTTAAGGGTTCATCACAGCATCCAGCCTGCTGGAGCCTTAATCCCAGGTGTTGTCGTATCTTTCCCGAGACGACTGGTGGGAGTCCTCTCCACAAAAGGTTATGAGCACCCCAATAATTGCTTTAAGTCTGTTAAAAGACTATAGTAAAATCTGGAAAAGTCATGCTAAGCTGAGGCTTGTGCACAAGTAAAAATTCCAAATCCTGATGCTGCAAGCTATCTATTGTTCCTGAAGAAACCATGAGATATCCCATCAGTATATCTGCCATCCATAGGAATCTCAAGCTGGCTCCCAAGTATTTGGGTTACTCCCTAATCTTAAGTGTTTCCTGATTATCAATCAGTTTCCTGACATGGTCCAAACCAGATAACCCCTTGTCAATAGAAAAGACAATGATTTACACTACTGAGGGTGCTTTGAAGCAGCTGAACTGAGGGTATAAAAATCTGTAAGTGTGTGTGCAAAAAGAAGAGAACAAAGAAAAAGAAGAAGCAGGAGGAAAGAAAAGGAGAAAGAAAGAAGAAGAAGAAAACTCCTGTGCTGACACCATCCCCTGTCGTTCTTGGGACGCTGGAAGAACAGATCGTCTCTCTCTTCAAGGACTGTGCCTGTCAGCTTTGCAGCCTGGGTACCGTGGACTTGGTGAGATTCCCAGCGTTCTCTCTTCTTTCTAGGCATAAACTTCTGAACCTGAACTGTATCAGTTAAGCTTGAGCTAAGTTTCCCCAAATACTTAGTGAAACCAGGGTAGTATTGTCATTGTTTGTGTTTGTTTTTCTTTTGCATGTCTATTACTACTAGTACTATTATATATTTCATATGCTTAGCAATAAATAACTTTTATAGGCAAACTGGTAGTAATTGGGTATATTTTTCCTTCTCTGCTTCTTTTTCCTCCTGTGCTCTGCAGCAACGCTTCTTTTACCTATGCTAAAGATCCCTGTGAAGCCTAAATTATTGTGGGGTTTGCTCATCAAGAGGCCAAAGATTGGGACGTGCTGAGTTTGAAACACATAAGGGGATCAGCTTGTACAGGCTGATTGACCCAGTTTGACTCAGACGTGCCCTTATGAAATGAATGCTGGCCCATGAGGGTGTCAGCTGGACACCCAGCCAGATTCAGAGGGATTCTGTTTACCTGTGTGCTTGTGTCTGACTGCATTTTATTGTTGCTCTTATGAACTGATTCTTGGCATATGAGGGTGTCAGCCTGTCCATGCTGATCAGCCCAGCCAGATCAGGCGTGTCACGTTAATTTGTGTGTGTTTGTGTGTATGACTGATTTGGTGACTGGAGGAACCCAGTCCCATTGAGACTGAGTCCTGCAAGATAGCTCCACTGGGGGTGAGGGCTTGCAGAAGGGAGAAATACAGCTCCATATAGTAACACAAGCAGCACATTGACAGAATCACCAAGACCCTAGAAACTATCCCTAATAAATGAGCACACCCCAAAGTAATGGGCAAATTTGGTAACACATCAGCTATCCTTGGATGCAGATAAGATAGTCCTGGAAGACAATCATCCTTAGCTGCAAGGGATTGGCAAAGGGAAACACTAATTAATCCATTTCACAGAAATGTGAAGGGAGAGTATTACTTTCATTTACACATGGGAAAGGTGAAGCACAGTGAGAGTCAGCCAGAGTAACCCATAGACAAATTTAGCCCTAAACAGTATAGTGGGTCAATATATGACCCATATAGGACGTATGGTTTAGTTTCTTTGATTTAGATGGTGATGTAAGAGATGCATACATTTTATACTAGCTGAATGAACAGATCAATTTAGCCCCCAGGTAGTTGAATGTTAGAGCCTCGATGGAGCTCAGAAGCCATTGCTCTTCATATTCCTTGTCCCACATCCTTCAGTGGCACGCTCAAGAAGCCCTTTCCTTACATCTTTCAGCACTGGTTGTTTATAATCATAAACTTTTAGTCATCCATGTACTAAGAACATCTAGTTCTTTGGCTCCTTATAAATAAACTGCTCTACTTCATAATCAATGGATGAAATCGTTTTTACAAAAAGTAATGAAGCTAGAGATTATTGCATTTCTGGAATGTTGCGGTCAGGAGCTGAAAATATCCAACTCTGACAGCTTCAGGAAGACAGTTTGCCTATTTTTAATGTTGATCTGCATACTGAATAAAATCTGATTAACTTAAATGTATTCATTGCTCACCTGTTAGATTTAATAACAAATAGTCCTGCGTAAATGTAAACAGACATTCTCCAAATATGAAGCTGAAGCTAAATGTGATGAAATGTTTAAGAGCCCATGAAGTAGGGTTGAAACAGATATTTGTTTGTTATGGGTTCCATTTAGTTAGTGAGTCATTCTGCTGTAAACTAGAAATAACAATAAATTATAGAACCAATTGGTTTAGATTAAACTATAATGAGTGCATTTCAGGCTACATGCTGCATGGATGACAGTGAAGGAAGGCTATAATACCTACAAATATGGTCTTCCAGCATCAGATTTAGAAAATCCTTAGATTTGCCCAATGTGGGAGAATCATTAGCTCTTCTATGTTGACTATGGCCTGTATAGGATGGGTAGAATGACTACTTACCATTGAAGGATACAAGTATAACCATCTGCTGATCTGATTCAGGAGATGTAGGAACAGTAGAGTTTATTCCTAAGCATCAGCTTGAAGCATGTTACTTTTGGCTCAAGCACTGTGCTTGTATGAACACCCACTGGCAGGTACTAAGCAAGGACTGAAACCAAGATCTAATGCGTTCTCAATTATTAAAAAAAATAGCACATCTGAGCCATTTTTGAAGTACCAAAAAGCATTTGTACATTCATGTTTCATTTCTACTGCTGGGGACCTGTTTAGTGTTTGGCAATATTTTGATGAAATGGCTTGACATAGTACTTTCTCATCCAGCCTGACTGTATTGAAATCCCTTTTATATGACACAACATATTTCAGATCAGTCTCAAACTTTGAAATCAGCCTGAATGCTGGGCAGACTATGAAAAATTTCAAAACTCGACTGACAAAGATACTTTCAGGAAGACATTCCTCATATGGACTCACAATAGTTTGTTCTGGCATTTCTTCATCTTGAATAATAGGTTAGTAGGATACTGTAAACTTTGGTACATGAGCAATAAGCCATAGAAGCTTATTTATTGCTATCAGCTTTCTGAAAGCATGCTGTCTTCTCCCACGTGAGACTGGCTGTATCGTTTTCTCAGCTCAAGCTGTGAAATGTAACTTGCTTGTTAACCATATAACCTAAGCTATTAGACTACCATAAAACCAAAAGCCCACCTTTGCATTCACTCACATTTACCCTTCAAAATCTTAGTCTTGTTACCAGCAGAACGTATGCCAGCACTTGTCCTAGTTCTACATTGAATTCAGTAGGATGCTCTTAAAGGTCATAATAAGTACTTTGAAAAGTAGCATACAAGAGCATACAATGGTCAACATATGAAATATCAAACAACTATTTTAAATTGAAATTTGGAATGTTTTTACTAAACTACATGTAGGATGAGATCCTGCTGTCACAGAAATCAAATCAACAAGAGCTTTGTCTTTGACTTCAAAGACAGCCATATGTTACTCTTAGGCATAGCAGCAGACTAGTAATGTAGTGAAATGCATGACAATATTGAAGTTGTGTCTGATGTGTATATATGGGTTTAAACAAGCAAAGGGAAGGAAAGTCCCCAAAGAAAGACTTGAGGAATTTAGTGTAATTTTTAAGCCTCCGAAAAGCACTGAAATAAATGAAGAGAGACAAGATAATCAATATATACCATTAAAAGGGTTTGTGTGTGTGTACATTTATGTGCATTTCAGTAGCATTCACAGACCCAGATAGAGAATAGGGTCCTGTTGGGCTAACCAGTGTAGAAAAGTAGTGTCCTAAAGTGTGTACAAACTAAACAGACAAAGCAAAAAACTGCAGGGGGGAGAAAGAGGTACAGAAAAGGAAAGTTGTATGAAATGTCAATAATAGAGGTCATAATGGAACCTAAGTCGGCCGAGTCCAAATTCTGTGGCTGGATCAAAGGATCATGCCCAAGGGAATCCATTGAAATTGCTCACATATAAAGAAGTAGCAAGAGTGGGTCATAGATCAACAGAGTTATCTGATCATCCTCTTACAATGGAATAATGTCATCACAGTCAATGGAAATGGAAATTCACTGGTGTAAGAGGAGAATCAGACATATTGGGTCAGAGTCTATGTTCCAGGGGAGCTGTTATTGGCACAGAAGTGAATGGAAGAGATGTAGAGGCAAATGGGCCAGAGCTGGGGAAAGAATTTATTCTTTTATGTCCTTCTAATGCTGAATAATAAGTAAAACGAAAACACTAATATCTTCCTTTAGTTCTCATGCCTGGTAAAATGAACAAGTACATCAAGATTGCTGAATACTGAGTCTGTCAGCATGACTAGCTTCTAGATACATTTTTCCTAGCTAAATCTCAATTCTCTTGCTAATTATGGTTGAGAGAGTCCTTGCAGATTCATAATGGATGGTACATTGATTCAGAAAGCATCTTAATTTATACTAAGAGGATCTGTAAACGGATGATCCATTAAAACAGACAGACAGATAAACCATGATAAAAAACAATTACATTGAATGTAAGTAGCTGTTCTAATCACTTTCATGCTGAGGTTTGTTGGTTTTTTTTCCCCTATTACCTAAATATAATTTACAGATTAATTGCATTAGGAAGGCTGTTATAAAAGGAACAATGACAAGAAATAAATAAAAACCATCTTGATCTAGTATTACTATGTCATAACTTGCCACAAGAAATGAAACAGGAAGCCCAAAAGGTTTTCATTTTGAACCCGGTCTTCCTCACACTCAATCTGACCAATAGCACGTGCCTAAATACCCTTTCAGATGTTGTTATTTTAAATAGTAGTAACATATTTTTAAAGCCAAGGCATGCTCAAAAGTCATTAGTAAACAGCCTTTACAGAACAGAAGGGGAGCTGTCTTGTGCTTTTACCATGTTGCATGTTATGCTTTATGTGTTTCCACACTTCCACCAAAAATGAAAGGTGACTACTGGTCTGAGTTGAACCCCATGCTGTAAGAATGTAGGAGCTGTGATCATGGTTTGTGAGTCTTTGAATTAACGGCTGCACCTTGATTTACTGTCCCTTCAGCTTTCTCTTTAAACATGCTCATTTGGTGTTTCATATTTAGCTTCCCAAACTTTCCAGGCTGGTTATTTCCCAGTCTGGAAATACCTTCTAGACTTGACACTAGAACATGACACCTAATAGGTTTCTACCAATAAAATAACATGAGGATAAATACTTACTTTATACAGAGATACAACAAAACCCCAACTTGTTGCCCCCTGTGGTAAAATTAGCTGTGTTTCCTCTTGCAAGAGCCTTCTTGGCTCAGGGGTGTCAAATGCATACATCTCCACAGGCCGGATGAGGGGCATAGAGATTTTTTGCAGGCTGGCCTTGTGCTGGATCCAGCCTGCAGGGCTGTTTCAGGGTGGGCACTGCTTGCAGCATGTGCCATGGATCATCTGCATGTGCTTGTTGCTTGCAGCATGTGCGCCAGTTCCAGCCCTGTGCACCATATGCGGCACACATTGGTCCCAGCCCTGCAGGTAGCACGCAGTCCATGGGGCTGGTCTGGGGCATAGTCTTGCAATCCAAGGTATGCGTACCCCTGGGGGTATGCGAAACACAGGCCAGGGGCACCAAAAATCCCTGTAGCAAGGGGGTGCGGCCACTCCCCTGCCGCCACCAGGTTCACATCCAGCTGCCCACCCCCACAAGCCGGCCACAAGCTGCTGCAGGAGGGGGAGGGTGGGCACACAGATACTGGCACACTCCCCACCAACCCAGCCACAGCCAGGTAAGTTTCTTTCGGGTGGGGCTGGCGGTGGCACTGGGCTTTTCCTGGTGCTTGCGGCAGGCTGTGGTGATGGGAGAGGGGCTGCTGCCACCCCAATATTCACTGCAGCCCTCCCCAGCCTGCCCCCCCAGCGTCGCTGCCGAACGCCGGGAAAAGCCTGGTGCTGCTGCTGGCCCCAGCCTGTAGCCAGCTTGGGCTCTGAGCAGCTGCAGCAGGCAGGCTGCAAGGAGCTGCACTGGGCTCCGCTGCCCTGGCATCTGCTCCATACTGGTGACTGCATGTACGCCTCAGAGCAGAGAGCCGGGGAGGGTTGACTGCCTCAGGACCTATCCCCGCTCTGCTCTGAGGTGCATGTGCAGTTGCCACCAGTACGGAGCTGACGTCAGGGCTGCAGAGCCCAGTACAGCTGTTTGTAGCCTGCCCACTGCCTGCTGCAGCTGCCCAGAGCCCAGGCTGGCTATAGGCGGGGGCCGGCAGTGGCACCGATCTTTTCCAGGCTGCACAGCCTCAAGGTCCACCCCCCACCATCTGCTCAGAGGTGTGCAATGCTGGAGCCTGGAACAGCTCTTTGCAGCCTCCTGGCGGCAGCCAGCCCAGGCTCTGGGTAGCTGCTGCCAGCCACAGAGTCCGGGCTGCTTGCAGCAGGGCTTGAAGCCTCCCAGCCGCCTGCTGGGAACAGTCTGGGTTCCGTGGCTGGCAGCAGCTGCCTCCTTGTCTGTCTCTTCTCTCTCACCCTCTTTTCCTTTCTCACCCTTTCCTCTCTCTCGTCCCTTCCTCCTCTCAAAACTATGGCAAAAAAATTGCTGCACTGCGCATTGCATGGTGTTTTAAATTCTCCAATAATAATTTGGCATGCCACACTTTGCGCAGCACTGGGTTCAGCCCTCCTAGCTTTGTCCAACATCACTTCTAGCCCAGGTACATGCTTGATTTGTGTGCCTCTGGTGTAAAAGGTTGCCACACCAGATTAGACATCTGTCATATCACAGCCTTATATACACAGCCCTTCTTCCAACATACGGCACATATTAGTCTGTAAATATAAAATCCCCTGGAAAATTGAGTGTTGGGGTACTCATTAAACTTTTCAGAAGTTTGGGGGTACTTGCTACTTAAACACTGGTCTGGGGCACATGCTGGAGGCAGAGCACAGAGCTGGTCTAGGTGGTGCATTGCATGTGGCACCCTTGCCAGGCTAGTCCTGCGCACTGGATCCAGCACATGGGGCCGGTCTCTAGGTCTAACCGGACTGGCCCCAGATCTAGCATGCATGCAGCACACATCCTAGACTGGCCACCATGGGTTGTGCTGTGCTGTGAGCTGGATGAAACAGCTATGTGGGCTGCATCTGGCCTGTGGGGAAGTTTATTCCATTGGTGCCTGGAGAAGATTTAACACATTGAGATTTTTGCTTATAAAAGAGAAACTGGATGCCTAAAGCTGTATATTTTTATCAAAGATAACTGCTAACCTTAAAACTTCTCATATTGTTAATAATTTTCCCAAATGTCTTTCATGGCCAAAGAGCAATGCTTTTTCATCTCATAGTCGAGGTGTTTGAGGAAGGGTCCTCTGGTGGTTGATAAGCCAGATTTTGGTTGGGACTGTGGTTTTATAGCCTGAACAGGCAGTGGTGGTAGCTGTAGACTGGGAGGGCAGATCCTGATGCTGAGACTTACATTATAGATCCTTGTACTCTACATCTTTGTGTCAGTTCTCAAAGCTAATTATTGTTTTGCACCATGTTTTGCATTTGTGGGCATTGTGTTCCTATCTCTACATTAGTTCCATACTGATGCATGATTGTTTTTTTTAAAGGTCCTTGTATATTTTCTGTTGCCTACCTTGTGAATGTCTGCCTCAGCACGTGTCTCTGTCAAAGATTTTCCTGGGGGAGCCCATTTACATAGCCAGGCCATCTTACATGTGCTTTCACCCTCATAGCACTTATAAATAGCATAATGACTAATTGGAGGACTTCAGTGTTTGGGTTTCTATCTTGCTATCTAATTTTCATTAACTTTCACAGACAATATAAATGGACCAGTTAATTTTTTTTTTACATGCTGGCTCTGTGTTGTCTAAGATTCACAGGCACATAATAGTGAGGGTTGGGTTGGTTTGCATAGCTCTTTAAAAAAATATCACTCTTCAAGTTTTTGACAGTTAGTTTCTTCCAATCCTTTTGAGGCTTTGAGGTCCTCTAGCTGGTATGAGTGGATGCTGAACTTTGGGTAGATAAGGTAATGGTTTATATAACACACATCTCATTGCTTGGACTTCGTTGTAAATAAAGTCAACCACAAAGGTGTGTTAAATGTTATTTGACTGATTATTTTGTGGGGAAGAACTATAAAGTTCCTAAGTGTCGGGATAGGCATTGCTACTTCACTGTCCTTGCTTGGAATTGATAATTTGGCCATCCATTCAGACAACAAGATGTCTCACAGCCTAAACAAAGGAACCTAGAGAATGCCACCTCTTAGTTCAAAGGTACTGATAGAAATGCCCCCTTGCCAGCTGAGCTATATCATAGTATCTCTGATTAGTATTGCTGGGAATAAAATATTCATGAGATCAGACTCCTGCATGAGTTCAAGCAATAAAGTGACTGAACCCTGAATGTGATTAGTCTGAAGCTTGCCTATTCAAGAGAAATTGTATTGGTGATCAATCTTGAGGAAGCCTTTAGTGCAGAGAGGATGGCTTTAAGGGTTAGATTCACTGTGGCACAATGCACAAGTGCAACGCTTCTAAAATGAGGAACTACAGTTAATTGTCTTGCAAGTGTGACTTGCCCCCATGCCTCCTGATGAGCTGAACAGCAAATTGGTAATTCTGCTGTCATGATGCAAGACTTTTAATAACAATATTTAGTGTATTAATATGCAGGGCTTTTTACAAACATTAACTGCATCAGAGTGGGCAACTACTATTATCACAGGTGCTGTGAAGGAGAAACTGAGGCATGAATTAGTTGATTTACTCATTGCCACACTGAGGGGTAGGAAGAGTTCTTGACTCCTTGCCCTGGGGTCAGTTTATTAGATCTTACTGTCTATCTTTCTCTCACCTTGTCCTCAGTATCCTGCTGCAGTGCCCACGTATTTAGTAAACTGATAAATAATCTGCCAGAACAATGGAAACAACTGAACTTCATTACATGCTTTAAGGAGCAAGAGGAAAGGATTCCTGACTCCTTACTGAGCCAGGAAACTTTCTTCTTTCAAAAATGAAATGCTTGAATGCTCAGACATATACAATTTGTTTAACAAATCTTCCTCTGGTTGGACAACCTGAAGTGGTTCACACAAATTGCCTCTGATGCCATAGTGTCAAAGAATTGTGCTGTTTTTATAAATGTCAATAACTATCAAGTTACTGCCCGAACTCAGATTCTTTGGTTTGCTGAGCTCTGATTCTACCTGTAATTTATTTATCAGGCTATAAAAATAATCCATGGACCAACAAGATATAGAACGGTTAGCATACCACAGTGCTCTGTTAAACTGCCAGTATTTCAGAGGAAAAGATTCTTCTGCATGGTGCAATTTGGAGAGGCCTCACTAAATATCAGGGCTCCACTGTGTTAGGCACCCTGCTGAGACATGATAAAAGGAAACTTCAAGAGGGGCATTACAAAATGCACACAAAAAGGGAGGGGAAATGGAGAGACAGGGTAGTGAAGCGGAATAGAGCTGGTATAGAAGGCCACATCTGCTAGATTGTGCCATCTTCTCTACATCACTGTGGAGCAATGTCACGTCACAGTTTAAGTTTCCTGACTGTCAATACACTTAAGTTTGTCTGCAATCATAGCACCTTTTTGGCAGGGCTGATGGGCATTCACGTTTCAGAGACTATCTCTGTTTTTCTTGTGTTGTGACAGCAACTCCACATGTAATGTGGGTATTTCATGTTTTCCCTTACATCTTTCATTTTTTTCATTTGTTAGCAGCTCCTGAAGACAGCTTCAGTAGGGACATTTGGATGGTTTGGCTGAGTATCTGGAAAAATCTCTCTCCTGTTAAATAGGTTTAATGTACAACTTTTGGCTAAAATATGATCACCCTCTGACCCTCACTGTCCATTAGGGCTGTGCAAAGCTTCGGTCCCTGATTTGATTTGGTGGCGATTCAGCCCAATTTGGTGGCCAAATATCCAAATCCAAATTGAATCAGAGGACCCCTTAATCTCTCTGAATCAATTTGGAACCCTCCGAATCAATTCGTAGAGATTCAGACAGATTTGGTGATTCAGAGGTAGATACAGCTTTAAATGCTTCTTCTACATACCTCTAGGTAGCAGGAGCTCTGAATGCTGCAGTGCTGGGGCAAATGCAGTGTCCCACAGAAGCAGGGTGGGGCTCCGCAGCATGCTCAGCAGCAGATCTGGAAGTGAACCAGAAGCAATTCTGGGTCTACTGGGGAGCATGCTGGGGCCCCTCCCGGCTTGGCGACCGGTGCCTTCTGGGTCTGGGGGGGGCACCTGGGGTCCCCCTGCAGCTGGTCACTGGGCTGGGGGGGGTGCAGGGTGGTCCTCCTGCGTGCTCCCCAGCAGAACTGGAAGTAGACCAGAGGTACAGAAGTACTTCTGATCCACTTCTAGGTTCAGTGCTGAGCATGCTGGAGAGCCCCCCGCGCTGCGGTGGGATGCTCCATACACCCCAGCACTGCAGCGATCATGAGCTGCACTGCTACCTCAAGGTATGTAGAAAAAACTTTTAAAGCTCTTGATAGCTGTGTCCGAAATTGCTAATTCGCCAAATCAGCATCGAATCATCAGATTCGGATTCAGCTGAATCGAATCGGGGACAGTGATCCAAATCAA
This sequence comes from Alligator mississippiensis, assembly GCF_030867095.1. Lineage (NCBI taxonomy): Eukaryota > Metazoa > Chordata > Crocodylia > Alligatoridae > Alligator > Alligator mississippiensis. Next base: position 10,362,986 of record NC_081833.1, on the reverse strand, counting down.
CAGATCGAATCACTGTCCCTGATTTGGGCTGAATCTGAATCCAAATTGAATAGGGCCTGTTTCACACACCCCTACTGTCCATGTGAGAGGAGAGCTAACGTACATTTACTTATACCCTATGTAACCCCATTAAACTCACCAAAACTTCATGCAGTATGGATGAGGCCATGATGCAGCCTTTGGTTAAATATCTGAAGTAAAAAAAGACTCTGTGTTTTTGTCTAGGGACAGGCATTACACATAAATTGGTTTAAGTGATCAGAAACTGGCTTAAACCTGTAACAGAACAGAAGTTCAGTGCACATAAGCCAGTTTGAAAGTGGCTGAAACTGGTTTGAAATAAACCTGGTTGAATGCAGTATCAGACTTAACTGATTTGGGTCAAACCAGTTTATGCAATGTCTGTCCCAGACCCCTTGCTGGTTTAAGTTAAATCAGAGTTGCCTAGCATCCTGACATACTCTCTGGGCTGGGTGGGGCTCTCTGCGCCAGAGAGCTGGGTTGGCCCCTCCCCTCTGCTCCCTGGCTGCAGCTCTGGCAGAGACAGCAGGGTCTGCCTGGCTTCCTCCTGATACTCACTCCCCCTTACTGCTCCCTTCCCTCTGCTTTACACAGACACCTCTCAGCACGAGCTAGCAGACCACAAGCTGGCTATGATCCATGCTGTGGCAGACAGGACAAAGGCAGACAGAACAGCATCAGTTTAGGGCTTTTTGGAGCTAATCAACAGGTAGCTGGTTCCTTCCCTGGAAAAAGTTGTTCAAGAAAAGCTTGAACTAATGAGAGATCCTTTTGTTTTCTTAATGGTCTCATAAACACTGAGTTAGGGGTGATAAACACTGTTATCAACTCCCTGCTGGGCTGCTGGGGGTGGGAGGGGCTCTCTCTAATCAGAGTGTCTTGCTGGGGCCTGGCCATGCCCCCCTCAGCTCGGCACTGTGGAAGGGAAGGGAGGGCTGCTCTAGTGGCCCCTGGCTTCTACCCTGAGCCACGGCAGGCATGTGTCTGCATTTCTGGAATGAAAAGGGAATGTCTCTCTACCTCCAAATTGGTTTAAGCTTTGCAGGTTAGAGTAACCTGCAAAGATTGAATCAATTCAGGCTCAGGCTTTTTGAATGTCTTTCCTAGCCTTAAAGGCTAGGTTCAGCTCAAGTATTTAGGAAAAAAAACTGGTGAACACGGTACAAACTGGTCAAACTGGACATTTTCATCACTCCCTTGTTGCCTATTGGGCTCATGGCCAGAAATCAGAGATGCTGTCATCTGTCACAATGCATAAAGTGACTCAAATCCATGATCAGGGAGAGTGTGGGGAGGCAACTGACAGGCTCGAAAATTACAGCATCAAGAGGCTTGCCTGGAAAAGACATTCAAGACCGACCTGTCTAGCCTTGTTAAAGCAAAATCCTGTATAACGGAATTAAAAGGATTAGAGAGACTTTGAAGGAGCGAGAGACTGAGAACAAGTGTGGGGGAAAGAGTTCATTCTAGCCCAGTCTCCAATGCTTTTACTACAATACTATTCTCTCACTTGAGTTGTACGTACATGAAGCCTCTCTTGATTGATTTATTTGCTGATGTTTTTATTTAATACATCACTATGGAATAGTAGTGCTTCCCAGACTGAACGTGGAAGGATTATGTTGTTTCACACAGGGGAAATTCTTCCCAGATCCATATACCCGCTATTCCCCTTGATGCGAGTGGGAGTCGTGTACTCGGTTCCAGAGCAGTCTATTGCTTACAGTTTATCTCTCAGTAATGTTAGCACCAGGTCTCTTTCCATCGTATCTAAATAAACAGTGCCAAAGAAACAAAACTTGCCTTTGTTGCAACTGGCCACTGCAGATCTTGCCGCAGCCAAATTTCTGCCTTGGCCTGGGGATGTACGACTCAATTTTTCATCAGATGAAGAAAGGCAGTATATGTGTGTTCTCCTTAGGAGTGATCATGGCAGCAGTTAGTATAAATCTGCAGCTTGCATTTAGCAAGACTTAAAGCTTGAAGATAAATTTTAATTGAACTCTCAGTAATCTCTTTTTTTTTTTTTTAGCAATTGTTCATGTTAATTTGATGAAGCATCTTTTCCAAAAGAGCTCACGAGCAATTCCAGGCCCTGATGGAAGTCCACTGAATTGCAGTGCCGATTTACATATCACTGCCAGTTTTCTTTTAGTTGAGTTTCCCTTCCCCCTGCCAATCATTTTTTTTCCTTCTCACAAAAACAAGAGCACAGAGCAATTAATTCAGTGGGATGCTCTTAAAGGTCATTATAAGTACTTTGAAAAATGGCATATAAGAACATACAATGGTCAGCATGTGAAATATCAAACAACTGTTTTAAACTGATATTTGGAAAATGTTTACCGTCTACATCTAGGATGAGTTCAGGGGAGTCGCACTTAGCAGAAAACTGGCCCCATATATGGTTTTTAGCAGTAAACATAACATTGGACAGGATTGATTGTAGGCTTATTCCATATTTCCCCATTTGGAAGAGAAACTGGTTCTTGGAATGATTCAAGGAAAACCAGCCCAAAGATTTTCTCTAAAAAGTAATACGGGAACAAGGGAGTTGTACATGTTAATATAGTGAAGGACTGCCTATAGGAACCAGTCTTTCGCTATCAATAAAAACCCTGCTCTGGCTGGTAGTGGCTAAGGTTGAATGAGTGCTAAGGGAAGAACACCTTGGACAGGTCTATACAAAGAAGGATTTCAATTATTACATTGCAGCGGGGGAAAAATAAGAGGAAACATGGCAGAAATATGCAACAATAAAGAGTACAGAAAAAAGCAAGCAAAGTACTCCCATTTCCTCATTTTCATAGGAAAAGAAAAAAAGGGGAGGTCAATGAAAATGAAAAGCAATTCATATGAGCTGGTAAACACATAATTAACATGCTGACTTTCTGCCAGGAAATCCTTGAGACCATAAGCTTTAGTAGAAATCAGCTCATATCCATGTTAATTCTCAATCCTTTTATTCAGTTTTTTAAAGGCCCATATAAAACCTAAGGATTCAGGGAATGGGCCTCGTATTATTAGGAAATGATGAACAAGCTTCTATATAACTGTTCCCTGCAGGGTGTCCTGCCCTGTCCTCTGAAGCAGCTGGTGCTGATTATTATGAAAGATGGGACACTGTATTAGTCCTGCAGGGCAGTTTGTTTGCTCCTGTAGTTTAAAAATTAATTTTGCTTCATCCATGCTCATGACTTGCATTTGCCTTCCAAAAGGATTCCTATGATCAAATTTTACTTGTTCATGGAAAGGAATCTTCAAGGCCATGTACTTCCTTCGATTTGTAAAATTGTGCCTGTATGAGCACCTGAGCCATTAGAGTTTCAGCACTCAGCCAACCAGAAAACAGAGGCAATGTCATGCTAATTGTATGATCAATAGCACCTTCAAATGCAGCTTGAATAGCAAATGTTTCATTCTCACAAACGTGTTCACACCCCATTCATAATTAACAAAACACAATGTCTGTTTTTTCAAATGATACCTGGAGGGTGATCTTTTCACCCAGAAGGAATCGTAAAATCCTAAACACAGAATTTTTAAAGCACGCAGATTTGGGCTAATTCTGTCCCCGTTTTAGCCAAATGAATTTTTGTATGATTTAAAAGGCTAACACGTAAAGCCTTTGAAACTCCCACCCCAAATTCTATGGCAAATTCTGTGATTAGCCCTGGTCAGATAGGACCAACAGTTGTTGCCATCTGAAGACTATCTTGGCCTTTGTAAGCAATGTCAGTCCAGAATAGGAGATCATTCATGATGCTCAAATGCCTGCTCAGCTGCATTAGGTTGTGGTTCTTCTGCATGGATCAACACCAGAACTACCCTCCTTCCTGCCCTGAGATAAGGCAATGTTGAAAAGGTTATGCTGCTGATGTGTCTTACTACCTGGGTCCAGCATCCCATCTGCTAATTTTTGGGTTATGATCTGTGTCATCTTATGAATGTCAGAATACTCACTGCATGAGTGAAGAGCTTGATGGTGACGACAGGGTAATTGTTCTCAGCTAAGCACTAAGACATTTTTGAGGTTTATAGACCTGAGCCTGGTACAGTGCACTGAAAGAAATGGTTGCATATGCAGATTAGCATATTTATCTATTTTGCTGACAGTGCAAAGCTGACTTGTCTGTCTTACAGAGAAAGAAATAACCTTGAACTTGCCAGGCATTTGTAAAGGGGCTGAGAGTCCCATTCTATTGTGCAGCACCGTGATAAGCTACATTTGGTTTACGGAGGGAATATATAGGGTCATACTCTGCAGAGCGTGCTTGCACGTCTGAGCCTGGGATAAATGTTTGCCATATTACCACTGCTGGACTTGCCTTAGATTTGTGCCTTTGAAAACAGAATTTTGCTTTCCAAATTGTGTGAGTGAGTGAATGTATGCGTGTGAGACAGAGATCAAATCAACACAGGAATACATTTCTTTAAGTGCATAAACGTCTTCATGTAACGTATTGAGTGGGAACTTTCAACCCTGTCCTACTTCTTTTTAATGAGCTCCAAATAGGTGCAATCAGTCTTTGAAGCTTGAAAATAGAATAATTTGAACTTGAAGCTTCACAGGAGCCCAAAGTTTCATTTCACTACATGCACAGAAGACCTTGGGCTTGACAGAGCTGAACAGCTGAGCCCCTACCTTGCCTCTTGGTCTAGTAGGATCCAGAAACTAAGTATTCCTTTTAGGGATCCTCAAAGGGCCATGTGGGATTTGATCTGGTGGTGGGTATTCTCAGAATATGTCTAATATGAACCTATAGGCAGTCCTGGGATAGGGGACTGCCTATAGCCTCCTGGGGAGGGTACTCTTCAAAGAAATGGGAAATGTGGCTTTGACTTCCCTAAGGCAGAGGAGGGCTTGAGCTCAGGCCTCCCACTTCCTCTGTTTTCTGTCCACTGGGCTACAGTACTAAAAGGGGATTGATACCATATCTACCACCATGTTGCAGTTCTTGCAGAGCCCAATCCTATAGGTTCATATTAGACATATTCTGAGAACACCCACCACCAGATCAAATCCCAGCCCCCCACCCTCCTGCTGGAATTGTTCAAAGAGAATTCAAGATCCAAAAAGCCTGGGGTGGGTGACTAAGTAGTCTAGTGGGTAGGACACCTTTCTGGCAGTGGGAAGGCTGGAGTTTCAGTCCCTGCTCCAAGAACCGTTCTGTGTTTTCTCCAATGACTGTTTCATGAGTGCATATTGAATGTCATGTTTCCCAACTGTGGACTGCAGGAGTAGGCCCCAAAGAAGAGGGGCACCTCAAAGGGTACTCTACCAAACAACTGAACATCTTTTAAGTATCAATCACACAGATTACTGCTCTTTCCAGTCCCTTTCTCTCCCCTCACCCACATCAACTTTCCTCCTTTTCTAGTTTGAATGACTTTTGTACCTTTCTTTGTATTGATATATTTATGCATTTTGTATCTTAATGGTACTTAACTGTACTGAAGAAGCTCTGCTACTTACACTTTGCTATTCTGTACATCCTATACCTTGCCTGAAGTAAATAAGGATCTTTCTCTGCTTTTCTGAATTGACTGACTTAACAAACAGTGATGCCCATAAATATCTCCGTCTTAGTCAGGTATCCAGGTTGTAGCCATATTAATATAGAGGAAAAGGCAATCAGGGCTCATGGTAGAGGTGTGATACCTTTTATTAGACCAACAAGATTTTTGCCAAAAAAAATTCCTGTCTTAGTACACACTCCTCCAAGTGTCTCAGAAAAGAGAATAAAGGTGAGGCAGGATGCCTGGCAGGTTATCAGAGCTGAGCTCTGGCTAACCAAGCAAAAGAGCGCCCTTCAACAGACAGGAACCCTCATACAGAATCTGTCCGGACTTATTTGTAGCTCCATGGAGGGCACGCCAGCTTTAGTGCCTCTGTTGATAGAGGTGTTGGCAGTAGGTGACAGCCAGGCACTCTTTCTTTGCTCTCAAAGCTCTTTGGGCTCTATTAAAACATTGTTATTTTCTCAATGAGAAGGAGAGCTGGAAATTGACCCCTAATTAAAACGTAGCTACAAGCTGACGAATCAGAAAAGAAAATAGACATTAAGGGACCACTTCTCTATTTCTTCATTTTTCTTTTACTAAGTCTTAAAACTCAGGAACTTATCATGGACTTCTCTATCACTAATGGTAATCAGTCGTCTGTTAGTAGTGTATATTTGCTTTAAAATACTCTATTTGCCTCATTTTGTGTCTATAATATTAGCGAACCGAGTCCTCTTCCAAACACTGGAACATCAAAAAAATTGCACTCATCAGCTGTCAATTAGTTTTTGCTGTTATTTTACTTAGTGGCCTTTAAAAGGTACCTCAATTTGACTGTATATTGCAGCACTATATATTTTACTGCTGTAATTGATGTAAAATGAATTATTCGATGTAAGCTGGAGAGGAGAGCTGTTTTTTGCAACAGAAATTTTATCTCAAGCAGAAATGGATTGTGTAACAATGTTACTCTTGATTTTCTGTTTCTCCTTCCATCAGGGGGTCTCCAAATGACTAAACATCTCATAAAACACACATTAAGTGCAGTAATTCTCTGCAAATCCTGGCTCTCACAATGCCATAAGGCAACTGGGGAGGTACTTTTTTTTTTCGGACTTGCAAATGGGAGATTGCAAGGCACAGAAGTAGAAGGTCAGCATTCTCAAAACATCCCTCAGTTATTATTGCCTTCATTTCTGGTGCTCAGTTTGAAATGCCAGACAAATGCTCTTCAGAAATCCCAAATCCCAGAAACTAACACAGTCTTTAGATAAAATTGCTGGTGTTTGCATCCATTGTAAAATAAATAAAGTGGGAATTGTAGAAGCTGAGCACCCCAAAAGAGTGGATTTTGAAAACATGGGCTTAAGTCACTGACCCATGTTCTAACAGTCTGGGATAACTGACTTTATACAGAAGACACCAGATTATGTCTGATTATCTAGTGTCACACCTGGATTCAGTGCCACAGATAGGATTACAATTTATAAATTCCTGGCTCTCTGTTTTCTGTTTAAGAAAACAACCAACCAGGACTTCTGTCTTTACTGTCTGAGAGGGTCCTGTTGGTTATCAGCAGGGATCCTAGTTTTCTCTGATTAAAAAAAAAAATCCCCATTTTTCGGCTTATAAAAAGTAACCCAAATCCTTTCCGTGATTAAAACGAAACACCGCTAATATATATATAGGGATATGGAAATATATAAGTGGTGTTTCATTTTAATCATGGAAAAATGTGGATTTTGGGTTACTTTTTATAAGCCGAAAAATGGGGATTATTTTAAATCAGAGAAAACCAGGGTCCCTGGTCATCAGCAAAACATCCATTAAGAAACACTGAATGTCATAAACTCCCACTGTTTGGCTTCAGATTTGGTGTGAGGACAGGCTCAATATTACACAGTCCATTTATGCTAATAGTTTACATGCTGTCTCTTCAGATGTCTTCAAAGCTGTTGCTAAATCCTACCATTCACTGGTGAGCACTGGGCTGAGATGCATCCTAGTTATTTCACATCAGTAGAGAGAGCTACTCAGTTCCCAAAAGACAATTCTAGCTTGATTTTGCGAATGGGATTTGGACAAGCTCCAAATTCATCATTTTTGGAAGGCTTATATTATCAGAAAAAGCTTTGCAAATCTCTTTCCTCTTTTCAATTGTTCTGTGATTAAGATGCTAACTCGAGATGCATGGGAGCAGTCTCCAGCCTTTAAAAAAAATCTGGGACCATTAGATGTTCATTATTTATACTGCAGACTGAGGTGAAATTTTGAGGTCTATTGAGCACTGAATTTTCACAGTAGAGTTGCAGAGGAATTATTCAAACCAGGTGTTGCGGTAATTGCAGTGCATTAGGGAAAATTCTCAGTGCTGAATGGATCCCAAATTCACCCTTTCTCAGGAGTGATGTGGTAGTTTAGTGTTAGTACACAAGGCAGTAAAATAAATTGCATTGGAAAACAAGGCTGGCTAGAAGGCTTTAGAGTCATAAAAGAGTTTTGATCACACATTCTCTGCCTCTTTTTATTTTTTATTTGCTTTTCTTCTGGCTTGTACACCTACTATCCCAATGTATGGAGGTGAACCTGGCACTAGAACTGAAAGGAAGTGAGGTCATGCAGCTAAAAGGTCAGAGTACCTAAATTCTGCCCCCTTCTACCACTCTTCTGCTGCATAGTTTATGGCAAATGGCTTTAACACCTCTCTTTCTCAGCCTACCTGAGCCTAAAGACAACCAAGCCAAAAGAAGCTGTCATCACAATATGAATAGTATGATATTATCAGCTGAAGCAGCTCCTTTTTAGCTTGTGCTTACAGTGCTCTGGAAGGTAAAGGTACTGTCACCATATAAGGTGTAAAAGAGCCATGGTGTAGATAAGTCTCTGGCTCAGTGTCCTCTATTTGGATTGGATTGGAGGTGAAGGAACTAAGTGTAGAGAGTTAAATGGTCTTCTCCTGGGGGAATCAATGCCTAGAAACATTGAACCAAGGAACCTTGTCTGCCTATGTCCTTAGACCAACACGGCTACAACCTACACCCCTAGAAACATTGAATGGATTTTGGATTATATGCTGAAGCAGAGGTGGGCAATTATTTCAGCTGGAGGGCCACTTAACAAGTTTTGTTGTGCTGTCAAGGGCCGCACACTAGGGCTATGTGAAATGGGCCATGTTTGATTCAGGCTCGGCCCAAATCAGGGACAGTGATTCGATTTGTTGAATCAGATCGCTATCCTGGATTTGATTTGGCTGAATCCGAATCTGAAGATTCGATGCTGATTTGGAGAATCAGTGAATTGGCCATAGACACAGCTTTAAATGTTTTTTCTATATATCTTGAGGTACCAGGTGCAGCTCTTGAATGCTATGATGGTGGGGTGGATGGAATGTCCCACGGGAGCGTGGGGCGGGGCCCCTCACATGCTCAGCATTGAACCCAGAAGTGGACTGGAAATACTTCCAGTCCACTTCCGGGTCTGCTGCCAAGCATGCTGAGGTATGTAGAACAAACATTTAAAGCTATGTCCAAATTACCGAATCTTTCCAAAACTCTCCGAATTGATTTGGAGAGATTAAAGGGCCTACTGATTCAATTCGGATTCAGAGATTTGGCTACTGAATTGGGCTGAATCTCCTCTGATTTGAATCAGGGACCGAAGTTGTGCACAGCCCTACCACACACGTAAAATGTTTTAGAAGACATCTTTTTACCAAATTATAGATTAAAAAACAAATCCTATACTAAAAATAAAATGCCTACTATAACATACTAGCAAATTGCCAATCAAAAGTGATGGGGGGGGTGGAATGGGGATGGGTGGGGATGGAGCACTGCCATCCATCACCCTGTGCCACTGCTGCCTCCCAGGAGCAGGGTGGGGGTGGGGGTTGGGGTGGGGAAGCTTGCATGTGGCAGCCACCACCCACCACCCCATGCTACCGCCACTCTGCATCTGACTGTGTGCCACCCCCTCCCCCACTCTGTGTCTGGCTCCACCCCACACCCCCCCGGCCACATGCCACCCCACTCCACTCCATGTCTGGCCCTGCACCTCTCAGGAGCAAGGGGGGATGTGGAGGAGGGGGGGAAGCTTGCATATGGCGGCCACTGCTGCTACCCACTACCCTATGCTGCTGCTGCCTCCCAGGAGCATGGGGGAGGAAGCTTGACCTACTGCCCCCTCCATCCCCTCTGCCAGCACCCCATGCTGCTGCTGCCTCCATAAAGCAGGCCGGGGGTGGGGTGGGAATTGGCCAGCAGTGCTGGCCTCACCCCCCTGCTCCATCCCCACCATCATGATGGCGCTCCGCTGTCCCATTCCATCCCTGCCATTCTCTGCGGTGCACTGTGGTTGTTTCAGTAAGCATTGTGATTGGCTGCCGAGAGAACCAATCGAAGAGCATTATGAATAAACAGTAGGGGTGTGCAAAGCGGGCAGTATTCAATTCATATTCAGATTTGGCCTGGTTTGGCAGACAGTGATTCGATATGCTGATTCAGATCACTGTCCCAATTCAATTCAGCTGAATCTGAATCTGAAGATTCGATTCTGATTTGGTGAATCAGCGATTCGTCCATAGATACAGCTTTATATGTTTTTTCTATGTACCTCAAGGTACCAGGTGCAGCTTGTGAACATTGAAATGGTGGGGTAGATGGACCACCTCATGGCAGTGAGGGGGTCCTCCATGTGTTCGGCGGCAAACCCGTAAGTGGACCGGAAGCAGCATTTCTGGGTCCGCTGTTGAGCACACAGGGACCCCCTCTGTGCCCCAGCAGCCAGTCCCCAACTGGAAACTCGCCACGGGGGGACCATGGGTGCCCCCCCTGGACCAAGGAGGCACCAGTCACCGAGCCAGGGGTGGGTGGGAGATCCCCGTGTGCTCTGCAGTGGTCCCGGAAGTGGACCAAAAGTACTTCTGGTCCACTTCTGGGTCTGCTACTGAGCATGTGGGGGACCCCCCTGCATTCCCATGGGATGCTCCATCCGCCCCACCATCTCAGCATTCATGGTACCTTGAGGTATATAGAAAAAACATATAAAGCTATGTCTATGGCCAAATTGTTGAATCTCTCCGAATCGCATTGGAAGCTTCTGATTCAATTTAGAGGAACTAATCGGTCTCCTGATTCAATTCAGATTTGGAGATTCTGCTACTGACTCGGGCCGAATCTCCTCCAAATTGAATGAGTGACTGAAGCTTTGCACGGCCCTAATAAACAGACAGACACACAAACAGACAGACTAAGCCCTTTATATATCATTTAAATTTTATTTTAAAAAATAATTGTTGTCCTGAATTATGTTTCTTTGAGTAGTGTAAATAGAGATGATTGCTTCAAAATGATAGCTCAAAATAAAGTGTAACTCTTGTATATTGGGGGGGGTGTGTACATGGAGGTGGGGGTGTGCGGTTGTGTAGGAGGGGCTGCCTGCATGCTAGGTCCTGGGAGCTGGCTGGGGGTGGGGGTAGTGGGGGGATCTGGGGGCAAGGGCGCCTGCAGCAGAGTTCGCCTGGGTAGTGCAGTACAGATGCAGTCCACCTCCACTCCTCCACCCCCCATTCAGCCCACGGCTGTGCCCCACAACAGTACATGGGGCTGAGCCATGCCCACTCCTCCCACCTGGGGCAGTCTTTGCTGTGCTTCTGCACTCACCCACTGGATGGTCCTGGCCTTGGCCAGCACACAGCTTCCCAGTGGGGCTGTTCCCACTTCTGCTGCTGCTGCCCAGGTACTGCTTTACCCCCACTGTCCTCCCTCCCCCACCCCCCGTCCAGCAGCTTCTTCTCATCTTGCCCCTGCTGTGTTGCTCTGCCTGCCCAGCACGATGAGCAGCCATCTGTGGGTGGCTGAGTGGGTAGAAGGTGGCCAGGAGCTGGAACTGGAGCCCTACACACTGGGGCAGGAGCCACCCAGCTGCAGCTCCCCCCTGCCAGGAGCAGCACAGCAGGGGCAGGCATTTCTTGCCTTGTATATACAAGTAGGGAACCTTCTGTTGTGAGTAGAAAAAATTGGTATTCTACAGATAACTCAGTGTTGCCAAGGAAAAGATGCTTTGGTCTTTTTTTTTAATAACCTATTTATGAATACTCTAGATGAAAATATTATCTCTTTGTTGGGGTTTTTCATTTGATAGCCACATCTGGGTCCTTCTGATGGAATATTGCTTCTCTGCCTTTTGCCACCTGTTTTATACAGTCATCCCGTGTTTTCCATTTTCAAGTAACATTTTAAAGGGCAAGAAAATAGAGGGGAAAACAATACATGTAAATGAGTCTCTGGAAAGTAGGTAAAGATTATGAAGCCTTTTAAAGTTCAGCCAATCAGATTCCAGACCTTCCAAGTTAGCAACAAAGACAGTTTGCCCTGCTTTTTACATGAACAAAAATTAATTTTGGCCATACTTAAAAGCTGCCACCACCAGTTTGTTGAGTGTTGAGTCTGTCTTAACTACCAGTTAAGTGTTGAAGCAGAACACAGTCAAATTTCTCTAATTCTGAACTCAATGTAAATGGTGGGTTTCTCTATTTCTGTCAAAATCTACTTTATTCAAAGTAAATGAGATGATTTTTTTAAGCGAATAAAAGAAAAGCGTAGGTGTTTTTAACATGAAATCAAACTCACATCTCATGTGAAGTTCATCCTTGTGTTGAGAGCCAACATAAAGGCTATGCATCAGTAAGCCCCATCTTGAAGGCTGAAATGGTGTGTGTAGAAAATGTTGACTTCTTTCCCTTGAATCAACATGAGTTGCTTCTAACTTACACCAGAGCTGAAACTGGTCTTCAGAGAATGCAAAACCTATTCATTGTATATAGTGCTTTGTCTCCCACACCGACATACAATGCCCACTAAAGAGTGATGTTGCCGCTGACTTTGACACATCAACCTTAGCAACTAGATATGTCTTTGGGACACAATGGATACATCCAGAGTGAACTTTAGAAATAATTTAATCTTAAAAATCTCTATAAACCTACAAGAAGCAGCATTTTGGCTCTTCAAAGGAAGGTATGCTCCAGACACTCCATAAAGTTCAATAGGGACTTTGCTATTGCTATTTGCTACTGATTTTAAGTGGAAGAAATTCAGATACTACAAAGATGGATGGGGAGACAGATAGATGAGTATTAACAGCTGCAGCCTGTTTTAAACATATTTATGGTAAAGTAGTAAAATTTCAGTAAATATGTTAATAGTCTGACTTTTATAGGCCAAAAATGTATAGTCCTTATTTCCCATAGAAATGAACATTCTCTCATAATTTTGAACATTCTCTTCTAATGTTCTGTAATGAAGGGAAGATCATCATTTTAATTGCAATACACTTATTAATAACATCCAGATTCTTTTACAGCTTTGCCCCTCCGTTTTACCATTACACTAAATTTTATATAGCTCACCATGGATACTGCCAGTTGATTTATATAAAGTGTCTTGTATTACTTGGATATTGAGAAGGAACTAAAATTAATTTGTATAGCTCTAACTTGGTAAATTTGAGCAGCTTATGTGATATGTTAATTATATGCCTGATTCAAAAAGAATGGTGCTCTTAGAGCATCTTATAGGGAGGTGCATCCATTTCTTAATTGAGCTTTTGAGCATCAGTGTCCAAGCATGGAAAAAAGATATCCATTGGGCTTTGGAAACTCTAACGTGAAAAATCTAGCTACATTACAAAGGCCTCGTTGAATATTGTGCTCCTCTGGAGAAAGATTCATTCTAGGACAGAGACCCCACATGAGATGCTGCAAAGGATAAAGTTGTACGTTGGCCCCTGGGCTGAGGCTCATGAAATCGGGATTGTTTCCTTCCTCTCTGCCACGGACTTCCCTGGGGCGGCCTCAGACAGGTCATTTGTGTTCTCTCTCAACTTCAGTTCACTGGCTGCAAAATGAAAGTTAATGCAAGCCATGTGATGAAGATAAAGAGCTGAGGTTTCAGATCCTTGGTTGATGGGGATCTTTTAGAATCCTATGATGAACTTGAACAACATAATCGCTCCGTAGCACCTTGTAAAGGCTCCTGATAGTAAGGTGAGCTCTCTTCTGGAGCAACAAAAGGAGAATACTAGAAAAGCAAGCCTGAGAGTGCCTGGCTATACTGGACAGGAACTTATGCTGTAAGAAGTCATTATTCTGACAAGCTCCTGTAGCTAAGGTTGTCAGGTATCCAGAATCAATACAGGGAGGCAGAAGTAATGAGGCTGAACTATTCTACAAACAAAAATTACAATGCAAAATGTAGGCGCTTAAGGCATTTGCAAATTGCATCTTGTACACTGCTGTTTCCTCACTTTGCTCTCAGGAAAAGAAGAGCAGATGAATAGGTGAAGAACAAATTGGGGATATGAAAAGGTGAAAAAGCAAGGAGCTGAGGTACTATGTAGGTGTTATAAAAACAGGATCCTATACAAAATAAGGGGGAAAAAGCTGCAAGATATAAAAGTGATTGTACAGCTGGGTGACAGCTGTTTCAAAAGGGGAATGTTTCTACTGAAATCAAGTAATGATTCCCTTATAGTCAGCACAATTTCACTTCTGCTGTAAACTTAGTTATGACAACTCATTTTTCTAACCTTGATCTTTTTATGAATCAGGGAATGTGTTGTTTCTCTTGGTTGCTTCCCTTGCACCAACTGCTGTAGTGTCTAGGGAGGTACGTCCAGCAAAGCACTTCTGCACAGGTTTCACCTGAAGCCCAGTTCCCTCTCACAGGGCTAACCATATGCTTAGAGTTAAATATATGCTTAAATGCTATCCCAGATCAGGCTTTAGGCTCATGCCTCAGTGCCTCCAAGTCCTTATTGAAATGTCTTTTCTCAAGGAACATGTTTTGGAGGTTTTCGATACTTCTCTGAATAATGGTTTCCCAAAGTCTGTGCCTTAGGATAAAAAAAAATTGGATTGGATAGAAAAAATTACACGCCATGGCAGTAGAGACTAAGTCTCGATTCCAAGGAAATAAACCGTGTCCACTCACTCCTGTCTCACACCGCAACCCAGGAAATGAGGGGATGAGGCTATTGCATTGGCTCCCCAAGTTTGAGTATGATCCTAGGGACGTCCTCAGGCCCTCCTCACTCCCTCGTTCTTGGGACTGTGTCATGCAGGGAGCAGGTGCATAGGACTGATTGCATTCATGGCAAAGCTGAGCTCTCTGTCACCAGAGTATAGACAAAATCCATCCAAAACATATATGGATGAGCACTAGGTTCTTGCTTCGCTTTATACTGACCCAGCTTCACCTTAGAAGCTCAACATTTAAATATTGGGAGTCGATCACTACACAAATGAATGGATGCAAAAACAAAAAGGAGCATCCTGGAATAATGCATTGGACTAAATCCTTTAGCTTATGAGGCAAACTGGTGTAATTATCATAGCTGTACCTGCAGAGGATCTGCCCTCTTTCTGGCAAGCAGCTGATAAAATTCAGTTGGGAGTTTGCCTAAGGAGTCCCCGGTCTGTCCTTCTAACGTTGAGTTTGGCGATTGTGTGAAATGCAACTCACCCCCCTCATCTGCTAAGGAAAAAAGTCTTGCTCTAAAACCAGTTGACGTCAATGGAAAGATTCAAATTTACTTCATTGGGCTTTGGATGGTGCTCAGCAGAAATGAAGTAAATGAATGTCTATGTTAGGTAGAGGGTAAGAGGACACACACGGAAGAAAAAAAAGCAGATGCTAATATCAGCTATTACATCTGCCTTACCTGGGAGCCTTAATTGTACTGCAGTTGGCTAATGCCCTTGATGATTTAACTGACAGCGTGAGTGGAAGCTTTTGGAAGAGTCTTCATTCCACATTAATTTTATGTCATATTGTTCCACCTAAACTGAGCCTGCCTTCAGGGAAGCATTGGGTAAGATGCGCATACAACATGAAACACAACGGTGGAACATCAGTGCAACTTCACTCATAAAATGCAGCTATAAGACTGAGACACTCTGAGTTTTCTTGCTGGTTTCAGCTAATGAGAATATAAATTTTTACTCTTGTTTTTTTCTTCCTGTTTAGCACCTGCTGAGCATTTCATTGGGCAGGGGGGTTACTTTATTTCTGGATTCACTTTCAACAAATAAACTCAAGGTTGTTCAGTTCTCTTTGAATGTGGGATCAGGGTAGCAAAAGATGGGGAAGTATAACACACATTTCACAGAATGCATCTCTGGTGTAACTCAAGGGCGTCACCTAAGGTATAACAAGGACACATTTAGTCCTTTGTTTGTAATGCAAATTAGAATCCAGGGTGTATTTTTCCAGAGGTTTTTATGGACGTTTGCAAAGTTGCTAAATGAACACTGACTTAACAAGCATTGTTAAAGTATGTTTCTACTTAATTTCTTGCGATTTTTCATTGCCTAGTCAGAGCACCCGGAGGTCTGGATTACTCAAAATCCACAACTCTTGCTAATCAGTGGCCTGCACAACTAGAATACCTTTCTCAAACCAGTTTCTTACTCAAATGCATGCAGTAAATTAAGCCTATGCAGCAATCCCAAAGGTTACTTTTCTTTGTACAAACACCCAGCCCTGGATGGGATTAACATGGCAGGAGAGAAATGCCAGCGTAAGTCACATTATGCCACAGATCTGATTAATGCCATAGCATGTGACCTAAGTGTGGGTAATTTAGCCAGAAAGGAGCAGGAAAGAGGAGAGAGCGAGGATTATGGAAATTAGCTATTCCTTTTAGGTATTTGCACTTCCTGATGGTTCAGTTAAAAGTACTGATGCATTTAATTATCTACTTGCTGCCTCTTGGCAATGGAGGAGAGCCTTTATGAAGCATTTAAACTAGGAGATGGTCACTACTATTCTCTTAATTTCCCCCACAGCTATGCCCATATAAATCATTAAGTTTAGTGGGTTTATGCTATTTTATTTGCAATTGGCTCCACTGTGCATAAAAAATACTGCAGAAAGAGGCATCATGCATGGGAGAAAGAGACGGAGGAAATGAGGCAGAAGCTTCTCTTTTCTTTATCCAGCATGGACAGTGAGTTATGCCCTCATCAGACGTTGCATTAAATGGGATGGATACAAGATAGCAGGGCACCCTCCAACACCCTGACTTGTTTTGTGCCTTGATCCTGCAAGATGCCAAGCATCATCAAGTCAATGTGAATCAGAAGAAGCTGCCAGCATTGAGAGCTACACTAGATTCAGCCATGGGCTAATTTCAGAGGGACCAACTGGAGGATAAGGCATTGCCTACCATGAGGAGTAACCTTCTGCAGTAGAGTCTTAAGTTTTGCGAGCCCCGTGCCCAAGCCTTCTTCCTGCTGAGTTATGCTCATGCCTTTTATTTCCAGTGATTAACCCCATTAATATGCAGCTCAGGCAAGCTGTGATAAGGGGTTTGAAAGGTGTTTACTAGCTGAACGTACACAGTAGAGCCAGTTTCCAACAGTGAGCTTTCCTTTTAAAATATTGCCAAATAATTCTTCTGCAACCGTCTTGATTTGTAAGAGTAAAACTGACAGTATTCTGCCATTTGTTTGCCACGGCCACCACATTATGCATATTCTTCTTACCCATATGAAAATCACAACTGCCGTATATCTCAGAGACCCATTATGGGAGAGAGAATGATATTAATACTGTACGTTCATTTAAAAAGATGTTACAAGAAGAACTATATTTTCATTTTTAATTAGCAATTTTTGTTGCAGAGAGCTGTAAAGCACCAGGAGTCTGGGCATCAGTTCCAATACAGCTATAAAATACACAGCTTTGCCTGGAACCATATTGTTGCGAATGAATCAAACAGCATAATCAAACCTTTTTATACCCCTGTGCAGTATCTAAGTTTAAATTAGAAATAACCCAGCAGCTAATTTGCCTCTCAATTTGTTTTTGTTTTCATCATATATCAGCAGTGGGCATACAAAGACTCTGAATCATTTGTTCTACCTTTGGGTTGTATCAACATGCAGGCACCTGACCTGAGTCCATTATGTAGTCTGATGCCTGAGATACAGAGTGTTTTAAGTCTGAGTTGCTAGTTTTTCAGCATGCCTGAGGTTAAGACTGCTCGTTTGAAGTGCCTAGGATGGGTTTAGGCATACAAGGTTCCTTGGGTGAATCTGATATCTTTTATTAGACCAACCCAAATAGTTGGAAAATAATTATTAAGCAAGCTTTCGGGTTCAAAAACCCTTCATCAGGCTAAGGAAGTTTCAGCAGTTGGTGTGTGGTTGGAATGAAAAGTAAAGAAACCAGCGGCTGGGCTGGTATGCACGCAAGACAGGTAGTCATTGAAAATGTAGACTGAGGAGTCAATGGGTGAGAGACCAGGGTGGGGGGGGGGGGGAGATAGGGGTGGGGAGAGAGAGAAAGAAAGGGGATGAAAGTGGTGAGATACCTGGGGAGTCGGATGTCAGGCAGGTTATAATGTGCCATAAATCCAATGTCTATATTTAGTCCATGATTTTTAGTATCCAGGAGGTTGACCAAGTGAAGTTCATAGGCTCGTCTCTGGGAAGTGTTTTGTAGGTTTCCTTTGAGGATCAGGACTGAGAGATTGGAGAGAGAGTAGTTTTCTTGTGAGAAATGTGCCCCCACCGGTAATTGGGTATTTCTGTCTTGGATAGATTTCCAGTGCGCGTTCATTCTGGTGCGCAGTTGTTGTTTGGTCTCCTACGTATTTTCCATCAGGGCATTTGGTGCATTGGATGAGGTATATTACATTTCTGGAGGTGCAGCTGTAAGATCCTGGGATGCTGATGGCTCTCTTGTGGGGTGTAGCAATAGTGGGGGTGGTGGAGATGTGTTGGCAGGTTTTGCATTTCTTGTCCTGGCATGGTCTGGATCCTTTTGGTGTGTTCTGAGCTTGAGGAAGTTTGCTTCTGGTGATGAGGTTGGCGAGGTTCGGTGCTTGTTTGAAGGCTAGGATGGGTGGCTCTGGGAAGATCTTTTTAAGAATAGGGTCTCTGTCTGGTATGGGTTGCAATTGTTTGAGGATTTTCCGTACAGGTTCAAGGGAGGGGTGATATGTCATAACTAGCGGTGTGTGATTTGTGGGGGTTTTCTTCTGTACTGCAGCAGTTCTTCACGTGGTATCCAGGTGGCTCTTTCAAATCTGCGATCTACCTCTCTGGAGGAGTGTCCTTGCTGGGTGAAAGCCTTTTTAAGCTTGGTGAGGTGGCGAGCCCGGGTGGTCTCTTCAGTACAAATGCGGTAGTATCTGAGGGCTTGGCTGTATATCACAGCTTTTTTGGTGTGTTTAGGGTGATTGCTGGTTCTGTGCAGATATGTATGTTGGTCTGTGGGTTTCTTGTATAACATGGTCTGTAGGGTGGGTTTAGGAGCTTTGCTTTAGGCAGTCATTTTTTGATTTAAAATATTTGTTGAGAATGATGGTTTACTCTTCATTAATTCAGAGTCCTACAGCAGGACATAGATTTTTTTCCCCCTGATGCATGGATGCCCTACAGGTACAAGCTTTAATATTGCTGGGGTCAGAGTTAAGGTCTTGCATTAGACGATGTGGTGAATAATGTCACATATGGACTGTGCAGCCATGCATAGAAGATATGTAAGACGTGTGACATACTGACCAGGTGCAGAGACTCAGTGAGAGAGGTTAATGCAAAGTGTTTCTTGTCATCTAATGCAGTGCTTCTCAACCTCTTCCTCAGCATGACCCCATTTAAACACTGGAAGTCTTTTGTGACCCCAAAATGATGCACACAAGATCAGTGCCTCCTTCCCCCACAGGTGGCATGGCTGGAGCAGAGCCCATGGTGGGGGGGATGCAGGCTGTCCGCTGAGGGCTTGGGGCTCCCTGCCCTGCTGCCTCCCCCCCAGGTCCTCTGCAGTCTAGTAGGTCAGAGGGCAGCAGGGCAGGGAGCCTTGAGCCATCAGTGGTTAGCTTGCATCTGCCCCTGCTCTGTGCACACATCTGTAGGGCACATAACCCCCCCATGCCTCCCTCCCCAGGAGTGCATGGGCAGCAGGGAGCCAGGCCCCCTGCTGCCGCCCGATGAGCTGCCCATGGCTCCATTCTGCTCCCCCAGCTGGAGCCTGCATTCCTGCCCTGGCTCCGAGCCCCATGCAACCGGCTTGGCTGGGCAGCGCCCCCAGCCCTGCCCTGCCCTACTCCCTCACTCTCTCCCTCCCTCACCATGGGGGCCTCAAACTTTTCTCCCCTCCACCAACTGACTTATCTGGAGGGAACTACAGGAGCCACTCTCCCCGCTGCCTGGCTGCCACATGCATGTGTGTGTCCACACATGCACATGGTGCCCCATGTCTGATCACCTTCCTCCCGTTCACCCCACTCCAAGCAGCCCCTTGCAGGCTGGAACTCCTGTTTCCCACTTTTTCTGTGATTCTCATCATAATCGGTCAACAATGTCAAGTGTCTTTGCAACCCCATTTTTTAATGTTGCAACCCCAAATGGGGTTGCGACCCCAAGGTTGGAAACCGCTGATCTAAGGCTTTGTGTGGACTTTCCTCCCACTCCCAGCCTTTCATCTTTACCAATGGGTAAACAGATGTTAAACATAAACAAGGACTTATTTTTTTTCCTTGTTTGTCAAAACTATATTAAATTTAACAACTCCACAGGGGAAAAGACCTCATGACAAATGAAAGGGAGGAAGCAGAAGTAGATTTGTAGTACCACCAGCTTTTTCTCTTACTCCCTGATTTAGTATGTTGATAAATTCTGAGCATTCAAATACATCAAGGGGAACCAAGTGATCTCCAAACACACCGCAGCCATGGACAAGCTGTGGCAGGAGGAAATCCTTCCATTTCCAAACCCAGCTCCTCTGTCAGCACCAGCCGGTAGGTTGGGGGAATAACCCTTGGGGAAGAACAATTCCCCAAACTGTACCAGCCAAATGGAGCTGGTGGTCTAAAATACACTAACCCGATATGTAAAATAACAGTGCAAAGCTGCCTCATGGGGCATCTCCAGTGTAAGTGGATGGACACATCCTGCTGGTGGCATCAAGGTAAGGCAGGAAAGAGGTGGATTCTGACCAGCCCCTGTTTCTTTTCAGATCCATTGCTGCACCACCCCATCAGCTATTTCTGCGGTCACCATGGGGATTGGTCTCTCCTAGATACCTTAGCAAGAACAGATGCTTGGTGCTTGGAGATGGCATGACAGGTTTTCTCGTCCTTTCTGACCTCCAGCCTAGCCAAAGTTATCTCTTCTGCCAAGACAAAAGGATGACAGATCACTGAATATCTGAGGCACACAAGCCAGACAGGTACAGAGCAAACAGACTTTTCCTCCTTCTGGATTGGCTTTTAACTTTCATTGCGTTACAAGGCCTAAGATTATAAAAATAAAATGACTTATAATAGGCAGGTGTGAAGATTCATCAGACACCCACACACTGCAGGTGCTTTGCAAGTCATTAGGCAAATCTCTTAAGTTTGACTACCCACTGAAGCTTCCTTATTCTGTAAGGTTTTGAGTAACCAGTTGCTGGTTCAAATCCTGGTCTGTGCTGCTACGATGGCATCAGGCACAATCAAAACTTTTTCAAGCAATCACAGTAGTGGAAACTCCTCAGATCACCTGCTTCTCCTCTCAGTAGAGATGTCACGTCTTCCTCCATTCACAATGTCTCTCTTTGCAAGTGACAGTTAAAATCATCCCTCCTACCGTTTCAGATGGCAGATGGGGTGGGGAATAACGCTGAAAACTAGCTCTTTCAAGCTAACAGTATCATCTTTGCTCATTCATGGAAATGCTGAGTCAAGAATCAGTGACAATATTTGCACAGGATGATGGAATGACCTGTAAGTGGTTATATTTTTGACTATGTATGGATGTGCAGTGGAGGTAATACAGATAATATGCACCTGCACATGATCCAGCTCATTTCCAATTTCTCATGAGCCAGTGCTTGCAAAAAAAAATCTGCACAAAAGTTGGCAGAATCCATTCCTTCTTGAAGGGGGAAAGAAGAAATGGAATTAAAAGAGGGCAAGCCTTGACTGCCAGGGATGACCTTGATCTTTAGTTAAAGTACTCTACCTGGCTCCCTTGGTCTCTATCGCACAGTAGTCTTGTTCCAGAGCCCTCATGCTCTCTTGGAATATGCTTCAACATAGCAAATGAACATACATTTGAGTGGCCACTTGAAGTTATCTCTGCTTTCCACTCCACTGTAACCTGCTAAGATAGAAACATAGAAAGTCTATTAGAAATCTGAAGGACCTTCAGCTGTTAGACAAGGGTCCAGGAAGCAACCACAGTATAGCAGGAACTCACTGCTGTCTCCCTGAATGGGGCTGTAGAGAGAGGAGAGAATGACTCCAGCTAAGACTTTTACTCTCAGGTTGCAGTGATTTAGCTGTTCAAGTTTTTCCCTTGAAGAATCAGGGTTTTATCTATGCACATAGATAAACTGAGATGCCCTTTTGAGTAACTGCCACAGCAGCAGGAGATGGCTAATCGGCATACTGTTTTTTTGTCATACGGAAGAGAAACAGTAGATCTGGTACTTCTAGCTCATGAAAGAGACTTAATGATACCTGGGTTAGAAGAGCAGAATGATCCCATTGCTTCAGCTTTTCTCACTCTCAGGCATCTGATGCAGATGGAACAAACTCTTATTGAATTTTGCTAAGCTGCAGTGTTAGGTAGAGCTATGCAAAGCTCGAGTTGCATCCACACAGCATATTTACCAAGCCCAGCAGCTGGATCCTCAAACAGGCCTCACTGTTCCCTGCTGGCTGGCTCCTAAACCAGCGGCAGTATAGCCACTTGTGCACCATGCTTCAGGTAGGTCAGGCAGTCGCACTCCTTTTGGCTTCAGAGGCAGCCTGCACAGAGCAGCTTGCTTGAACATGCTGGTGCTATGCCTGAGGTCTCTGCCAAGTAGACCTCAAAGCAGTCTTCCTCTTGGGTAGCTTTCTGAACAGGGTCAGACTTCTGCTTAAACCAACATTTGAAGAAAGAGCTTAAAGCAAAGATTGAATTGAACTAGTGACTTCCAAACGGTTTTGCCTCAGCACATGAAATGTGACATGAATTTGTTCTCACATACCTCTGGGCTGGGCTTTAGCAAAAATAATAGAACAGGAAGCTAGAGCACTGCTTTGTCTCTCTAGGATGGGATCTGGGATTTTCCAGAAGTGTTCATCGTTGTTCTTTTGCCGCTGTCACTGGCATGAATGGGAGTTTTGCAGCAACTTCACTGAGACCAGAGTTGGGTTAATACAGGGCACATCTACATGTTCATTGATGCTCCTTAGAAACTGCTTATTTTGTTTAGTACTTGCTTAATACAGTACTAACTAAATGTGCAGTAACTAGAGTTACTGTGCAGTAGCACTGGTGCATGGTTGTTGTGTGACACTTATTGTGCGTTAGCCTAATAACACTGCTCAGTAGACTATTAGCATGGGTTTTAACCGCCACGCTACTGCACAGTGTTATTAGACTAATGCACAGTAAAAGTCTCATGTAGACGCGCCCACAGGGTATTTTCATAAATCCCACACCCACACTTTTGTACACTAGGCTACTCGAAGAATCACCTGACCTTAGCAGCTATTTAATGGATGGGATTAGGAAACGCCACTGTGATTTAGAAGCGTAGATATGATTGAAAACCAATGGGAATTTTTCTCCTAAATCACTTGAAAGGAGGATTTGCAGAACCACTTATCAGATACTCCTTGAGTTTCTATTAGTTAAAAAAAAAATGTTCAATCCAGGTGACTCTGGCATGGTTTGAGAGTATTACCCTGCACACATCTAGTGTTGAGCTAGGGAGCCTAGTGCTCTTCTTGCTCTCTCATTACTTATGGGGACTTTGTCTCCATAAATAACACAGGATTGTGCCCATTGTGATTTCCAGGAGAATACTAGTGAGAGAGAAAATTTCTTTTACAATAACAGAATTAAGAGAAGCCTGAAGATGCAGGCTGGAAAGTAGCTTGGAGAAGCCGTCAGAAAGTTTCAGGGGAAATGACAATCTCTACATAACGTGGGGGAAACTTTCAGAAGGAATAAATGGTAGCTGGATTTAAAAAAAAAAAAAAATCAATTTCTCTAATATGATACAAGAAATGCAATCTAAGTTTTACTGTTAAACAAAGACGTGTTAAATGCCTGGGAAAATAGATATGGATTTTAGAGGCATTCTGTTTCAATTTGAAGTGCAAATGACTTTAAGCAGCAGTAATTGGAATACAGTGTGAAGCCTTCTGAAATGTTCCCAAGCTAGGTTGTTCCCCCTACTGACTCTCTGGGAGGCAAAAGAAGTGCTGTAACCTCCAATTCTTGCTTTCTGGAATATGAATTTGTCAATCCATCAGAGCTTTCTCATCTCTCTTCTTCCTGTTAGTCATCTTACAGTGACGAATGTTTGATCAGGCCTTTCCCCTTGGTGAATTAAACAAATTTTTGTTAAGCATGGGTTCAAAATGGGCGCGAATTAACTCTCACTTGAAGTCAATTGACAGATTTGTCAGGCTTTCACAGCAAGTCACTGGTCAAAGAGTCTGGTGACACCAAGGTACACATTTTAGGAGCCAGGCCTAAGGTTAAAGAGGGCATAATATTGCCACTGATTTGTCAGCGGTGATAAAAGTCCAAATATAGAAGCCTGGTTTTACTGAAATCAGGGGCTAGGATTTCACTCATTAGGTGTTTAAGTTAAAAAAAAAAGTAAATTCAGGTCTTTTTGTATTGCTGGGGAAGATGAAAAAGAAGATTTACTAGTACTAACTATCCATAGACATTAAGAAGAGAAACCCAGCCATAATTTTAGTCTATACCTCGAAGGCACATGAGGGCTATGTGCTATTGCTTCAGAATCCCAACTACAATATTTGACTTACATTTAAGGATGACTGGTCGATCCATAACAGGGTACATGGTTAAACATGAGCTGCAACTAATAATTAAAGAGGTCAATACTATAGATATGGTTTTTCCTAATGAACCTCTTTTGTTTGCTCCTTCTTGAAGCAGTTATGTATAATTAAAATACACAAGGGCTAGCTTTTTGAAGGATCTAATTAATTAAAAACTACCAAGAGGTAAAATTGTACAACAATTAAAATAAATAACGCATCTTATTTTCTTTTTCTATCTCCAAAGGGTTTCGTCTGATCCATTATGTTTAAATGCTTGTCTTTCTAAAAAGGCTGTGCACAAACACTGAAATTAAGCCATATGATGGAAAGGATTAATACAAAATTCTCAAGGGTTGCAGGTACTTGACCTGAGAATTTAAAAGCTCCAAGCCGAGTAATTGTTCCAAATTGTTGTCATAATAGAGCAGCTGGTAGGAATGAGTTGACAGCAAGATGCTTGCAGCCTTCCTGGGGAAATGGATTAACCAGAGAATAACTGCCTGTTGATAATACTGGTCTTACTAAATAAAAATATTTGTACTTCTAAGCCTAGGGGGGGCATGGACAGATCAGATGGCAAAATGATATTAAGCACATGTAGAAAAATTGCAGCAGTAGGGGAAATATGTGGGGTTTTTTAATTACATTCACAGCACAATTAAATTACCTCACAAGTCCCCCAAAGTGAGAGCATTTGGGATCTGACAAATTGAGAACAGTGGGCAGATCAACAAAGACACAGCTGAGTGTATAGGCCACGTGTCATTGCTTGCGGGCATGGACACACATAACACTTAGAATGGGTTAAATGTGGTTTACGCCTGAAGCAGACAGACATTCAAGGCTGTTAAATCAGTTCACTGTGAACTGGTTCACTATTGTACGTGGAAACCAAGTTTTCCCTGGTTAACACCTTGACTTTAGCAAGGCTTTTGTTATAGTCTCCCACAACATTCTTGCAGGCAAGCTGAGGAAGTACAGGTTGGATGAACAGACTGTAAGGCAGATAGAAAACTGACTGGATTGTTGGGCTCAAAAGGTAGTAATCAATGACTCAATGTCTAGTTGGCAGCCGGTATCAAGTGGATTGGTCCAGAGGTTGGTCCTGGGACCGGTTTTGTTCAATATCTTCATCACTGACCTGGAAGATGGATGGGGTGCATCCTCAGCAAGTTTGCAGATGACACCAAGCTGAGGGGAGTAGTAGATACACTGGAAGTTAGAGCTAGGTTTCAGAGAAACCTCGATAAATTGGAGGATTGGACCAAAAGTAATCTCATGAAGTTCAGTAAGTACAAGTGCAAAGTTCTGCACTTAGGATGGAACAGTCTCATGCCCTGGTACAAGCAGGCGACTGGCTAAGCAGCAGCTCTGCAGAAAAGGACCTGGGGGTTACAGTGGGCAATAAGTTGAATATGAACCAACAGCGTTCTCTTGTTGCAAAGAGGGCCAATGGCATACTGGGCTGCACTGGAAGATGCATTGCCAGCATATGGAAGGAAAGTGATTCTTTCCCTCTACCTGGCATTAGTGAGGCCACATCTGGAGTACTGTGTCCAGTTTTGGGTCCCCCACTACAGAAAATATGTAGACAAATTGGAGAGAGTCCAGTGGAGGGCAGTGAAAATGGTTAGAGGCCTGGGGCACATGGGTTTTGATGAGAGGCTGAGAGAATGGGGCTTATTTAGTCTGGAGAAGAGAAGGCTGAGTGGGGATTGAATAGCAGCTTTCAACTACCTGAAGTGGGGTTCAAAAGAGCTTCCATCTGCTGGCAAAAGAGCTGGACTGTTCTCAGTTGTGGTAGATGACAGAACAAGGAGCAATGGGCTCAAGTTGCAAAAGGGAAGTTTAGGTTAGATATTAGGAAGAATTTTCTCATGAGAAGAGGAGTCAAGCACTGGAACAGGTTACCCAGAGGGGTGGTGGAATCTCCGTCTTTTTAA
This sequence comes from Alligator mississippiensis, assembly GCF_030867095.1. Lineage (NCBI taxonomy): Eukaryota > Metazoa > Chordata > Crocodylia > Alligatoridae > Alligator > Alligator mississippiensis. The sequence continues at coordinate 10,336,671 of NC_081833.1, read as the reverse complement.
CCCGGCTAGACAAAGCCTTGGCTGGGATGATCTAGTTGGGGCTGGTCCTGCTTTGAGCAGGGGGTTGGACTAGATGTGACCTCCTGAGGTCCCTTCCAACCCTCATTTTCTATGATTCTATGATCCAATGACACAGGTGTGGTTGGTCCCACACTGCATTGCTCCTCCCCACCCAACACATTGCTAACACTGGCTGGTCTGGTACACAATCAGAACTCTAGTGCTCCTTTTTCTTCCTCTTTACAGTCCTGCAACACTAATCCACTTCCCAATCAGTGACATTTTGGAACAGTTAAATTATTATGTGTGTCCATGCCCTGTGTTAGGTTACCAAGCAGCAGGCATTCTCAGTAAAGGGGCAGATTTATCACACAGACATGCTGCTCAGAAAGAATGAATGTTCACCATAGAGTTATGCAGAAGGTATCAAACCAGAGAACAGCTTGTGAGTTAGGACTTTGCACTGACTGTTGCTTTTCAGAAGACATCTCATGGTATTTTGCAATGACAGTAATTTGCTTGGATCTTTGTGGTGCTCCCTAGCAGGACAGTTCCATAAAAAGCACACGGTGGGGCCTTTGTTTAGCATCGAATGGATTTTATAAAACCATCTAGCTCTACTACAGTGTATCCATTATTTAATCTCATCATGCCTTACAAAAGCAGTTGGTATTTCTATTTTAATTTTCCTGGATGAGAAAACTAAGGCACAGGGTGGAATGGGACTGCCTACTGCCAAGCAGTGGATCAGTGGTACAATCAGAAACAGAATCTAAGTCTGCTGAGACCCAGATACCCATGGCAGTCTGGGACAAGAATTTTGCAGAGTTTATTTTTTTAAAACCAGCTTAAAGCCCACGTTATTTATGAAGAGGCAATGTCCTCAAGAGTCAAATATCTGCCATGTGGCTCTGCCTCCCAATGAGAAGGTAATTCATCTCTAGTTCAGTTTCTGCTTTTGAGTGGAGTACAAGTGATTTACCAGGACAACAGCAAAGTGCTCACTCTTCTTGGAGAGTGGCTGCTATAGTAGTTCTGCTACTGCAAGCTTTTAACAGCTGTCCTGTTCCAGAAGAATTATCTAAGCGTATCCTCCATAACGGTGGTACAAACGCTCACAATCTGTAATGTATATAGTCTCATCACATCCTTTAGAAACGGGGATGTGCTATCATCCACATCACAGATGGAGCACAGAGACTACAGGCATAGGCAGGCATTACATTTCTAGCAGGAGAAATACCTCTCTCCCATTAGCAACTGGAAATGTACAGTCATGCATTCAGTTTCTTCTGCAAGAAACATGCTTGTTCTGGGAGAAAGAACTTCCTGTTCATAGATTCATAGATGCTGGAGTCAGAAGGGACCTTAATAGATCATCGAGTCCGAACCCCTGCATAGGCAGGAAAGAGTGCTGGGTTTAGATGACCCCAGCTAGATGCATCTCCAACCTCCTCTTGAAGACCCCCAGGGTAAGGAAGAGCACCACCTCCCTTGGGAGCCCATTCCAGACCTTGGCCACTCGAACTGTGAAGAAGTTCTTCCTAATGTCTAGTCTAATTCTGCTCTCTGCTAGTTTGTGGCCATTATTTCTTGTAATCCCCGGGGGCGCCTTGGTGAAAATGGTTAGAGGCCTGGGGCACATGGCTTTTGATGAGAGGCTGAGAGAATGGGGCTTATTTAGTCTGCAGACTGCAAGAGAAGGTTGAGAGGCGACCTTGTGGCTGCCTATAAGTTCATCACGGGGGCACAGAAGGGAACTGGTGAGGTTTTATTCATCAAGGCGCAGTAAAATAGTCCACTGCGCATTAAAGCACACGTGCAGATGAGTCCAATATGGAATGTAAAGCTTAAAATTGACAGCAGTCTTGGATGGGGATTATCTTATGTGCTTTAAATAGTTTACAATGGGATGCTATTTTGGGGTTTTTGCTCTTAGGCACAAGAAATGCACTTCTGTAGTAAAATACTTCGCTTTTTTAAAATTTATTTTGAGTTCAATATTTGGTTTTTTGCCAGGCTAGATGAGAACAATAACTACAGTCAAATTCTGGGTTTCCCCAGATCTGTGAGAGAGGTTCATCCCGTCTAAGTCTCAAAGGGTGCAGACAACCTGGTTTTCTCTATCACCAGTGACTTAGAAGAGCAGGAAGAGGTTGAAACCAGAATTGTGGTCTGGTAGGCAGAACCTAGACAACTTTTATGTATCAAAAGAGAAAAAGGAGATAAATATTAAGGAAATATTATTTAGCCTAAAACAAGATCCAGCTGCATCTACAGAAAGTGGTTATTTTATTCTCCAAGGGCTGCATGGAAAAGATGTGTGGTGAACAGCATGCGGCAGAAGATGTATGAATCATTTCACAATGAATCCCAAGTGCCTGATACTTTATTACCTTACATGGGAAGTTACTTCCAGAGGTAGTAAATTTTTCACTTAAGCTTCCTTTGCTGGCTATTATCCTTCAGCTTTTCTCCCTTTAGTTAAATCATATAACCGTTCTTGCTTTTTCTTTGTTTTGTTTAACCATTTGCAATCCTTTAATGGTAATGGGCAGAGAAAAATAAATGTAAAAGAAATATGTTTTAGCAGCAAATCCAGCTATGGTTAATGCTGAGACTGATACCAAGTTCTACTGGTACTGTGAAGGATTTATTGCATTTCAACACCTCAACAGACAGCCATGAAAACTGTGATCTTCCCTAGAATCCCAGATTAGACACAGTAATGTGATAGAAGAAAGATATGGGTAGTCAGGAATGGATTTTCTTCTTTATATTGAATCCCCTGTTGTGTAAGTAACCTTTCTGGCAGCTTATAGAATTTGAATGTGTCAGGTTTCTGTAATTACAGCCACCTGGGAAACGTTCTACCTGATGTTCTCTATTATGTCTAGTTATCTATTAATAACATAGCTAGTGTTAGTTAATATTAATGTGTCTTATTCAATAATGCATTGTTTATTTAAGTACTTATTCAGTTTTTCTTACTTGAGGCAAGCTCCCGTTGACTTTAATGGGTAAGAACAAAGAAGGTTAATAACAGGTTAACTTCAGAGCAGGAAATAAAATACAGTGGGTGCATCTACACAAGATGTTTTACTGCGAAGTAAAATTTATTGCGAAGTAGCATTTACTGTGAAGTAGCATTGGACGTAAGGGAAAAATTCTTCAAGGTTTGAGTGTCCAGGGTCTGGAACAGACTTCCCCCAGAGGTGGTACAATCACCTACTCTGGAAATATTCAAAAAACGTCTGGACGCTGACCCTGCTAGGGTCATCTGGCCCCCTGCAGTCTTTCCTGCCCAAGTGCAGGGGGGCTGGTCTTTATGATCTTGTTAGGTCCCTTCCAGACCCTAACATCGATGAATGAATTTATGAATAGTTTACTGCACAGTAAGCATGTGTTCCTACACATGCACATGCTTACTGTGCAGTAAACCTCATTAATTGTGAGTAAATTTACTACCTGCAAATGCAAGTAGCAAATTTACTTGCAATTACTAACTGTACAGTAGTGCTTGTATGGATGCCTGACCAGGAGCAAATCTGCTCCTGCTCAGCTGGCCGCCATGGGGCAGGAGACTGCTGCCTGCCTCCAGGAGCTGCCTACTGCTGGGGTGGGCTCTGCCACCAGAGCCTGGGAAGGGACTATGTCCCCCTGCCATGGCATCAGGAAGCTCCAAGCCCCCCACCCCAAGATCACAACGGGGGAGTGGAAGCTGGGAGATCCTTATCTCCCAGCCCTTGTTTAGCCATGGTGATTGGGGACCAGGAGCTGGGAGATCCTTATCTCCCAGCGCTGGCTCCATGGTTGCGGGGCTGGTGCTGGGGAATCTTTATCTCCCAGTGCCAGCTCTGTGGTTGCGGGGCTGGTGCTGAGAGATTCTTATCTCCTCGGATCTCTCAGCACCAGCCCCACGTCTGCAGAACTGGTGCTGGTGCCCCACGACCTTGCAACTAGTGCTGGGAGCTCCCTGCTGGTGGCGGCTGGGGAGCCTGTTCCCCACCCAGCTCTGCCATCGTGGAGCTGAGCAGGGAACAAGCTCTCCAGCCCCCTCCCTGCGATCACAGAGTAGGGGCTGGGACCAGTCCCGGTCATCCATTCTGCTAGTGAGAGAGAGAGAGAGCATTGATCATCGATGGTTCAAATTTTGTAATTTGATGCCGCAGAGTCGTTTCCGACGCCACGGTGCAGTAACATTGGTGTCATAGTTTGTGCCTGCTGACTGTCACTGTAGCAATGAGCTAGTGACATAGCTTGTCACTATGGTGACCTAGCATCTTGTGTAGATACTCCCTGAATGTAGTAATAAATAAGACTTAATATCTGCTTATCTATTATTTCTTCCTCTTTAATCATGCCTTTGCTGTATGAAAGAAAAAGTCTATATAAGAGCATAGACTCCATATAAAAGTGCAAATCTTATATTTTAAATAAGTTTCAGCTCAAGTGTTTTTAAAATACTTTCTACTTTTCATGGAGATAACCTGTTTGCCCTATAGCCCAGATTCAATATTATCACAAATTGTTCTCTTTGCCAGAGAGAGAGAGAGCATTGATCATAGGTGGTTCAAATTTTGTAATTTTGTTGCTGGGTGACTGATTACTGAAGTGACTGATTTTGTGACTAAGGCTGTTTTGATCAGTTGTTTTTATGGGATTTTTATATTGAATTTTCTATAAATTGATGGTACCACAGGTGAGGACAAATGACACATTTACACCCCTGGACACGACACAGAGCTCATTCTACTGTAAGTCACTCTACTATAGGGGTGACTCCTATACACTGGGTAAAATTTCATATATACTTATCAGCAACCACTTTTCTAGCAATTTCAAGATAATGGCAAAATGTTTTCAGTACTGGAAGCTCTGTTCATGTGTTTCTAAAACAAATGTAACAAACCTTTTATTGAAACAATTATCCCAAAGAGGAACCACACAAGGTTCCCTTTTGTGATTAAAAGGTCCAAAATGAGCCTTCTCCAAAATATCTGGAGGTAGACCTGAGCAGAAGCTTGACTTATAAAGTTCATGTGGAAAAGACACTCAAAAGAGAAAAGAAAGAACAAATTCATCTGAACACATGTGGGTTAGGGCTATGTGAAGCTTCATCCCTGATTCAATTTGGCAGAGATTCGGCCCGATTCAGTGGCTGAATCTCTGAATCAGAATTAAATCAGAGGATCCTTTCATCTCTCTGAACTGAATCAGAACCCTCTGAATCAATTTGGAGAGATTCAGAAAGATTCAGAGATTTGGGCATAGAGACAGCTTTAAATGTTTTTTCTCTGCCATCGTGGAACTGAGCAGGGAACAATCTCTCCAGCCCCCTCCCTGTGATCACAGAGTAGGGGCTGGGACCTGTCCCCGTCAGTAAGTATCCTCATTCACTTTTGAGCTGATTGGAAAGAATTCTGGAATAATGCTGGTGTCTCGCATACACACCCAGTTGTTGACCTCCTGGAAGGACTTACAGACTTCAGGCTACTCCAGAAACAATAGTTTGCCCAAACCACTGGAGACCTTTGCCAGTGCAATAATCTTATACTTCTGGAAGATGAAAGAAGCCAATCAGTGCAGGTACCAGTCACAAGGTATGAATTTCTTTGACTTGGTGGCATCTCAGACTTGCATCACTTCTGAAACTATCTACTTGCTTCCTAATAGAGAAACAGTTAACTGAATACTACTTATCATTTCTCTTGCCATGTGAAATATTACATCTAAAACTAATTCATTTTATGATTTAATGCCAATTTGACCTTAATTTAATATTGATTTGGTAGCTGCCTTTTTTGTCTTTCTGTCTCTCTCTCTCTCTCTTAGTGTAATTTCTGAAATAATAGCTTAACTTTGAGAATATATTTTCAAGTGTATATATTTCCAAGTGTTTATTGATATTTCTAAAAAAACAATTAAGTCACATTACTTTCAATAAATGACCTTCTTTCCTCCCTCCCTTGCTTCCTAGTTTAATTCCCCAAATAATAGCTTAACTTTGGTAATATATTTTCAAGTATATATATTTTCAAGTATTTATTGATATTTCTAAAAAAACCCAATTAAGTCACATTACTTCCAATAAATGGTGTGTGTCCAGATCCTTGGTGAGGACTTGGATGGATATTAGATGTGCAACCTAAAAGCCCAATCAGTCGCTCCAGGGAGGCTTTGGCCTTACAACCACTAATTCATTGATAAGGGTGTCATAATTATCTGAAGAAGAACAGCTGTTGAAGCTGGTCACATAGCTACCAGTCCCATAGTTTACAACCCATGGTAGCTGGAGTGGAACAGTTGTGTCCACGTGAAAACTGCTGAAGTCCCAGGGGTCTCCACATGGGCAGAGCCACTCACCTGCATACTGTAAATTGCAGGCTCAGGGCCTGTGAAGTACAAGCAGTTGGTACTGCCCCTTCCAAAAGTTTACCCCATTAAGGCATAATGGAAACATCCTACACTTCAAATTATCTCATCCAGGGATGTCCAGCTCATTTGGCCCCATGGATTGGATCTGAATCACAGGGCTTTTCATGGGCCAGACAACCCACATGCACCAGTGGTATGGCTCCAGGACCCAGGAGGTGAACACTTCCAACACTCATTCTCCCTCTGCCCCTGTCCCTGACTTTTCCCTTGTTGCAAAGTTTAGTCACCAACAGCAACCAAAGATCCCACATTCTGTGGCAGGGGTTGGGAGGGGCAAGCAGCAGTGGCATTCACACACACACACACACACACACACACACACGATTGCTCTGACACTTTCTTACGTAAGTAGTAACAAGTGACTGGGGCTTCTAAGACCACACAAGTCTGGTTTGTTCACAACAGCACAATACACTACTCATTTAGAGATATCTCATGAAACTCTCCAGTTGATATGTATTTTAGTCTTTTGAAACTACAGTGCCACAAAATAATATGCCTATTAGTGGTTTTAGCAAAATGCTCAGGACAGTTTATGATTATAAACTGGGCTTCCAGGCTAGGGACAGCAGTTGCACATAAACTGGTATAAGGGTGCAGACAAAAGTGACCATTTTTGCTTGATCTGGCCACAGAAGGCAGCCTATAGCCATGACCAGACACAAGTGCACAGCTGCAGATAGCTTCAAAAATGGCCAATCAGGTGAAAATTGCATGAGGGATCTGATGAAGATGTTTCAAAACAGCGTCTTCCATAACTTCTGTCTGCACTGCCTCCCCATCTATCACTGTTTTCAGAATGGGAGGGGGAAAGGTAGTGGAGGGAGTTCAGTCTGGGTTTTTTTTAGGCCCTGCTAGAGGGTGGGAAGGTGTACTGTAGACCCCCCGCTGAAGAGAGGGTGCTCCAATTCACCTGCCCCACCCTCCAGTACCATAGAATCATAGAATCATAGAATCACAGAAGTAGGGTCAGAAGGGACCTTGTAGATCTTCAAGTCCGACCCCCTGCCTAGGCAGGAGGAAAACTGGGCTCAAATGACCCCAGCCAGGTAGGCATCAAGCCACTTCTTAAAGACCCCCAGGGTAGGAGCCAGCACCACTTCCCTTGGAAGTTGGTTCCAGATCTTAGTCGCCCTAACTGTGAAGTAGTTCCTACAGATGTCTAATCTAAACCTACTTTCCAACAACTTGTGGCCGTTATTCCTTGTTATCCCGGGGGGCGCTAGGGGAAACAAGGTCTCCCCCAAACCCTTCTGGTCCCCCCTAGTTTATAGACAGTCACCAGGTCCCCCCTCAGCCTTCTCTTGTAAAGGCTGAACAGGTCCAGGTCCCGTAGCCTCTCATTGTAGGGTCTGTACTGCTGTCCCGTAATGCCCGTAATCTACAAGGTCCCTGCCCGTAATGAAACCGTGCTGGTGGCCTTTGAGCATCGTCCCCGATGCCGGCCCATCACAGATGTGCTCCTTGATGATCTTCTCAAAGAGTTTCCCCAGGATTGAGGTAAGACTGAAGGGCCTATAGTTGCCCGCATCCTCCCTTCTCCCTTTTTTAAAGATGGGGACCACATTGGCTATCTTCCAATCATCTGGCACCTGGCCTGAGCACCACAAGCACTCGTAAAGCCGTGCCAAGGGCCCTGCAATAACCCCTGCTAGCTCCCTCAACACCTAGCTGGGGAATCCCTAGAATAAGCTCCGCCTCCTCCCTTTCCCGCCTCCATTCTGAAAACTTTGCAGTTTCATAGGGAGGATAGGTCATTGGTAAGGGACACTGGCTGCAGGCTGGCAGCCAGCAGCTAGATTCCCCTCCCCTGGAACCAACAGTGAACTTCTGTGTGGTCTGGGGCTCATTGTAACTCAGAAGACTACCTGCAGTGTACAGCGCTTCATATGGGTCTGTGGTGTTGCATACTGCTTGTCCACGCTTGTCTGGACGTGTCCTAAGTGATCAGAAACCAGTTAGGTTAAATCAGTTTATTGAACCTCTGTCCCAGTTCCCCTCCAGATTCAAGTTAACTCACAGGCCCCCAGCATCTGCTGGGAGTCACAGACAGCAAAGTCCCACTGCTCACACAGGTTTCTAACCTGTGTACAGGACCTCCACCTGACACAGGAGGTACACGGTCCCACTAAGGGGAATGCCATACTGGATCTGGTATTGGCAACGGGGGATGACATGATAGGGGACCTCCAGATCGGTAGCCATCTGGGGGACAGTGATCACCTAATAATAGAATTCAACATAAGACGGCGAGTGGGTAAGGTAACCAGTAGGGTGAAAGTGCTAGACTTTAGGAAAGCTGATCTCAATGAACTCAGGCGATTAGTCAAGGACGCACTGCAGAGTAGGAGTTTTGAAGGGATGGGAGCCCAAGAAGGGTGGCTGTGCCTTAAGGAAACGATCCTTCGGGCACAAAGCAAGATGATCCCCGAGCGAGGCAAAAGAGGGAAAGGGGCCAGGAGGCTTCCCTGGCTGACCAGAGAAATCCAGGGCAGCCTAAGGGCCAAAAGGGGAGCACATAAAAAGTGGAAACAGGGAGAGATCACCAAAGACAAATATACCTCCTCTGCTCGTGCTTGTAGGGAGGCAGTTAGACGGGCCAAAGCTACCATGGAGCTGAGGATGGCAACCCAAGTAAAAGACAACAAGAAATTGTTTTTTAGATATATGGGGAGTAAAAGGAAGGCCCAGGGAGGAATAGGACCCCTGCTAAATGGGCAGAAACAATTGGTGACGGACAGGGGGGACAAGGCTGAACTCCTCAACGAGTTCTTTGCCTCAGTGTTCCTAAGTGAGGGGCAAGACAAATCTCACACTGGGGTTGTAGAGAGGCAGCAGCAAGGCGCCAGACTACCATGCGTAGACCCTGAGATGGTGCAGAGTCATTTGGAAGAACTGGATGCCTTTAAGTCGGCAGGCCCAGATGAACTCCATCCGAGGGTGCTGAAGGCACTGGCCGACATCATTGCAGAGCCACTGGCGGGAATATTTGAAAGCTCGTGGCGCACGGGCCAAGTCCCAGAGGACTGGAAAAGGGCCAATGTGGTCCCCATCTTCAAGAAGGGGAGGAAGGAGGACCCGGGCAACTATAGGCCAGTCAGTCTCACCTCCATCCTTGGCAAAGTCTTTGAAAAAATTATCAAGGCTCACATATGCAAGAGCCCGGCAGGACAAATTATGCTGAAGGGAAACCAGCACAGGTTCGTGGCAGGCAGATCGTGCCTGACCAATCTAGTCTCTTTTTATGACCAGGTTACGAAATGCCTGGACACAGGAGGAGGGGTGGATGTCGTCTACTTAGACTTCAGGAAGGCCTTCGATACGGTATCCCACCCCATACTGGTGAACAAGTTAAGAGGCTGTGACTTGGATGACTACACAGTCCGGTGGGTGGCGAATTGGCTGGAGGGTCGCACCCAGAGAGTCGTGGTGGATGGGTCGGTTTCGACCTGGAAGGGTGTGGGCAGTGGGGTCCCGCAGGGTTCGGTCCTTGGACCGATACTCTTTAATGTCTTCATCAGTGACTTGGACGAGGGAGTGAAATGTACTCTGTCCAAGTTTGCAGATGACACAAAGCTGTGGGGAGATGTGGACATGCCGGAGGGCAGGGAACAGCTGCAGGCAGACCTGGACAGGTTGGACAAGTGGGCAGAAAACAACAGAATGCAGTTCAACAAGGAGAAATGCAAAGTGCTGCACCTAGGGAGGAAAAATGTCCAGCACACCTACAGCCTAGGAAATGACCTGCTGGGTGGCACGGAAGTGGAAAGGGATCTTGGAGTCGTAGTGGACTCCAAGATGAACATGAGTCTGCAGTGTGATGAAGCCATAAAGAAAGCCAATGGCACTTTATCGTGCATCAGCAGATGCATGACAAATAGGTCCAAGGAGGTGATACTTCCCCTCTATCGGGTGCTGGTCAGACCACAGTTGGAGTACTGCGTGCAATTCTGGGCGCCGCAGTTCAAGAAGGATGCGGATAACGTGGAGAGGGTCCAGAGAAGGGCCACTCGTATGGTTAAGCGCCTACAGACCAAGCCCTACGAGGAGAGACTAGAGAACCTGGACCTTTTCAGCCTCTGCAAGAGAAGGTTGAGAGGCGACCTTGTGGCTGCCTATAAGTTCATCACGGGGGCGCAGAAGGGAATTGGTGAGGTTTTATTCACCAAGGCGCCCCCAGGGGTAACAAGAAATAATGGCCACAAGCTAGCAGAGAGCAGATTTAGATTGGACATAAGGAAGAACTTGTTCACAGTTCGAGTGGCCAAGGTCTGGAATGGGCTCCCAAGGGAGGTGGTGCTCTCCCCTACCCTGGGGGTCTTCAAGAGGAGGTTAGATGAGTATCTAGCTGGGGTCATCTAGACCCAGCACTTTTCTGCTTATGCAGGGGGTTGGACTCGATGATCTATTGAGGTCCCTTCCGACCCTAACATCTATGAATCTATGAATCTATGAATCCCAGGATTCTTTGCACCACCCCTCACAGGGTGGGCGGGCTAGCCTTGGCCCAAGCTGTCTGCTCCAGCTGAGCAGGGAGGTGTGCTCCCGCAGCCTCCAGCTTGTGGCCTGGGTCACTGCAGGCATGTGGCTGCATTTCCAGAATCAGAAGTGAATGTCTGTTTAGTTGTTTATCTGTTTAATCTATGCAGCTTAGACTAACCTGCAAAGATTGAATCAATTCAGCCTGTCTTTACTTAGCCCTGATGGTACCTTTAGCCAGCTATCTGATTGTTCTGCGCCTAAGTTTCCCTTTCTGTAAAACAGATATAGCAATACTGCTCTACCTTCTTAGGGGGTTGTGCAGATAATATTGTTCATGCACAGGAGACACTATATGTAGTCGTTACTCTATAAAACTCCATAAATAGGTAAGAAAATACTTTTCCCAACCTGAGAACAGTTATGAGAATGCATCTGCGCTGAAAATTTAAAGCAGGTAAAATTAATGGGGAAGCCACTTTCACAACAAATTCTGTTACAAGATGAAGTTGGTCATTTATCTTTGTTATAGACAAGGAACCTCCCTAACAAAAAGGATCCTTCAGGAAATCAAAGTCAGGTTCCCGCCAATCGAACGCCTTTGATCACATTAGCACTATTCTCTTGTCATTTGAATAACTGTGTTCCTACTAAGTGGTCCCTAATATCCCAGGATGTCTGGATAATTGCTTAGGGAAGCTAGGAGCACTTGATATTCATCATTATATCAAACTTCAAAGATAATTCGCTACTGATTGCATTTCTGGCATTCCATTATAAACTGCAGTACACATGTGGCAGTATGCAAGAAGGAAGGGAACGCCATTCCTGCTTGTGTATAGGTACAAGCTCTACATCGGAGCACAAGAGCTTTCCACCTCTGGCATCTCAGAGTGCAGATACATGTATGGATTGTGCTAGGTCACAGCTTTACTTGTCAGGTAAAAAATGTTTTAATATCAGTGCTCTAAAATCAACAGAATTGGCTACATCTCATAAGGGATATTACTGAAACTATTTTGTTGAGGTTTATCTTTGGCACTAGCAAAGACGTGATGGCCAGCTAAACTGTGAAGAAAACTAACACTTTGGACCCATTACATATGCTGAACAATGCCTGGAAAAACGTGAAACAAAATGCTATCATGAAGTGTTTATTTTGTGTTATGTGACACGAGTCAGGGACCAGACAGAGCAAACAGTGAGGAGGATATCTCTAGCTGTAGCCAAACGATAGAGGAAGAATTTATCCAATATATTTTCCACAAAGATGATTTGTTTTACTATGGGACCAACTAGTGAAGACTTGCATGAAACTGTACCTTAGGAGATCCCGGGGACCCCAGGTGGTATCGACAGAGGCGATACACAGCATGTGATGTGCATAAACATGCTTTGCCAATTTATAGAGCAGAATCTCTTTGAAGACTTCAGCTATTTTTGTCAAAGAGGAAATTTTGTGAAGAAAAAGGTGGGAGCTGTTCACAGACCAGTGAAGATAACAGACTTCTTTCTGGGAGACTGTATATTTTGTACCTGCTGTGCTGTTTCTTACAGTGTTTACCGTATTGTTGTTTGCATCGTTCCAAGTTAAGCATTTCCAAGTCACATCAACTTCCATGTGGGATGTTTGTGATAATTCTGCTACCTATTTATGGGTTGGTTTTTTGTGTTGGGGGAGTCCTGTTTTGGTATGGAGATGCCTCTGGACTTCTGCCTCTTTTTCAGACTTAGAAAATTTCCCTGTTCTGGTTAACATGGGAATCACAGTCTGAAACCCCTGGTTTTGTTCCATTTATTAGCGTAGTCTACTTACCTGCATAATTTGGGGGGCGGGAGGTGGGGGGGAGTGGGAGGAGGGAGAAACCTATTCAAATACCAGACTACTATATCATGCTTGGCGCATGGGAAGATTTGGGTGAATCATGCAAAGGTTCTAGGATTATATTTTCCAAAAAGGCCCCTCTCTCCTTTTCTCTGGTCAGCCGGTTACTGATGCTAAAGATTTGACAGAGGTTTGGCTAGGATATGAGGTTTTATATTACGACTCACAAAAGATGAGTGCCTGCAAAATGGGAAAGGGTAAATTGGAATGGGTAACGTAGCAATTGAGAGAAGGGGCTAATGAAGGGGAGAGATGTGAAAGTGTCTTACTCTGAAACACAATGAAAATGTGGGCACGTGTTACCTGGACAGAGCGTTCCTCAACCTGAGAGAAGAATCCTTTTTTACATCACTCCTGGCTTTTGTCTTGGAGAGATGCAATGTTGCTGTCAATTCTGCTTGAGAGAATAAAGTGAAATTCAATGGAAATGGATGCCTAGTACCTGGACTGAATTTTTAAATAGTGGGGGGAGGAATCCCTTGCATTCTGAAAAGTATGTGCGACTTTGCTGTCAGTGTAGTTGGTGAAGCTGTTGAGGAAAACCAATGTACCTTGACAATACTGGTATTGTAGTGCTGAAGGGATTATATAAACCTAGATAAGTTAACCGTATGAATCCTACAGGGAAATCTAGCTAGATAAGCCAAACTTCTTTAATATGTTTAAATTTCCAGATGCAAACATTCCTCTGCCAGCTAGCAAAGATGTCATATTTAATAGGTGCAAAATGTGTCCTTTTGAGCGCAAGGAAACTCTAGGACAAGAGCAGCTATCTTTAAGGCACTTACAGTGTCTTAGTTTTCCTTTTATGTAGCCCAAACCAAATGTGTCCCTAATCTTAACGGGGGGGGGGGCAGTTTCTGCATGATATCTTAACACAAACATTTAATTAGTCTAAGTCTCTAGGGGCCATATTCAGACACACTTACTCAAGATCGTACTCCGTATACAGTGGCAAAGGTTTTGATACAGAGCTCTAGGATTGCAGCAGAAATCCTCTGATCCAATTTGCAAGGGAATAATGGGAAGACCCACAATGACACTGAGGGGAGGGTGTTTCTCTGCAGTATGATCCAAGGCTGGCAGTGCTGTACTGGTTGTCCCACCTCTGTGCCCAGTGGAGTGATGTTTTCACCTTCAGTCAAATTGCACCTTGGTTCTGTGAAAAGGGCATTCACTTACCTTGCTTACCGTGCAAGTCCATGACTGAACAGCCTACATTACTTAGAAACAAACCATATATAATTAATTCTTTCTGTTAAAACAGCACCCAGAGGTTCTTGCTAACAATAAGACCCTGAGGTCACACAACAGGTCAGTAGCAAAGAAAGAACCCTGTTTTCCCAACTTCTAGTTCAGCATCCTGGTGCTGATGTACACTGCCTATCAAAATGTCTTAAAATCAATCTGTAAGTTCTTCTTGCTGCATAGGTGATGCATAGGGGAGGCACACGGGGGCATGTGCTCCCCCGAGATTGGCCACCACCATCTTCTGTGGGCAGCCACCGCTTGCCACCCCCTCCCCCCTCTCACTGCCACCGCAGCCAGTGGCATCTGTGGGCAGTCCCCGCTCGCCATGCCCCCCCCACCAGCCAACACTGCCTCCGGTGGCTTCAGGCAGTCACCGCTTGCCACTGCCAACACCGATACTCGCTGCTCACCACCATGGTGCCCCCCACCTCCCTCCCAAGTCTTGGGAGGCACCAGTCATTCGTGTCTTGCTGGTTGAGGAAGGAACCATACAGAAGAGCACAAGGCGAAGGACTGTTGGGCAGAACATCAACATTTTGCCTCTGCTAACATATAATAAGCAACTGTCTATCTTCTGGATCGTGGTGGACTTGTAAGAGGTCTAGTCAAGTGCCTGATGAATACACTTGTACGGAGTCCTGTGACCATCACACCAAGACCTTCGAAATGTATGCCTAGGCAAGAGTGTGGAGGAATGGAGCTTGCCCTAGACCTACTATCTCTCCTTTAGACCATTGACACAGAATCCAGGAACTAGATGGAGTCCAGACCTTCAGTGTCAGAGAGCAACAGATAAGAGCTGCTGCTGACTGCCTAATACTTCAGCGAGGGTGTGTTTCTGTCAGGGTGATGTCCCTTAGCCTTTCTCTAGCCGAGTGCCCACAAGGCAGTGTGGGTTAGGGGTTTTTGGTGTCCTTCCCTTACTGTGGAGATTGTGACATTGTGGTATTTCATAGAAGCTATCCCGCCACAAGTAGCCCCACCACATTACTATCAGGTCCTCCCATTGGATGCAGTTTGTGGTCATACCCAGGACCATATTAAAATATAGCCTTCATTAAAATGGTGCAGAAGGCCATGCCTACCACGTACGTTCTAGCTGAATTTATAACTTGACCCTTGCCCTCAGAATTACCAAAAGAAACTTCAGAAAATACATATCCACTCATGTAATTACATCTTTTTGATTTTTTTTTCTTTTTTTACCATCTACACAAATCCTGTTTATTTGAGAAACTGGATATGAATCTACTCTACACCTCAGTTTTCCACCTGCAATTCGGCCTAACCTAGCAGAGGTGACAAACTTCGAGATGCTCTCAAACTATGGTATTCTCCACAGCAGTATCTAGATGGAGTCAGAATCAATGTGTGATCCAAGGCATGGACCATACTAGATTTGGGGCCAAAGGTAAGTATCTACTTCAAGTATGTTAGAAGTAGACTTATGAAGCAGACTTGTAAAAGATTTGTTTTAAATCCATGGCCTCTAGGCTATCATGAATATAGAGTCACAAGTACAGTTTAGCTAAGTTCTGAAATAAAGGAATTGTTCGAGCAGGTAAAAGCCATTTCTTCTGAAACGAGTTTTCTCCTATAGGCTTCTTGTAATCTAGTCTCCCTGATTGTTTTTATTTTAGCCTTTAATCCCCTAGGAACCTATGCACCTCACTAGCACTGTTGCTTTCATTGTCAGTGTCATACTAATCATAAGTCTGTGTCAAATAGTAGAGCCATTTGTACTCAGATTCCCACTTGCTAGATCCTCTTGAGATTTTGCCTTTCATGTAGGACAGCAATTTAACTCGTTTCCCTTAATGATTTTTTTACTCTTTTCTGAATCTGTCTTCTCCAATTCTTTTCTATTTCTTTAAGTATTGTGCTTTGTTTCCCTGAATAATTTAAAACAATGGGCTTGAACATTTGGAAGAATTCCAATGTTCCAACAAAGTTGTTATGGCCGTTGGGTAGTTCCAAGCATCACACTTTTAAAGAGGTGCTTGGAAAGTAAGACTCGAGGAGAATTGGTTTGAATCCTTATTGGAGGCATCGCTTCTTCTGGTATAACACCAGCACTACTGAACTGTCCCTTAATAAAAAAAGGACCATGCCTTTTTTCAATACTGACCGCGTCCTTTTTAATCTTTTTCTAACTGTTAAATTAACCCTCCTGGTAGTGGGAGCTAAGCAATGCTGTGGAGCTGGGCATGGGAGCCTTTATCTTGAGAGACTGCTGCAGAAATTAGTCTTGAGTCCACCCTGGTTGTTTTTTGACTTACAACCAAAAGATGTCTTATATCTTCTCAATGCCAGCAGTTCCTATGAATCTGTCCAGGGCATAGAAAATGAGTGGGCATCCTGCAGGTCAGGTTATATTACAGTCATTTAAATTCTCAGTCAGAGTTTCCTGTCCGTCTTCTTTCCCATAATGTGTGTTTGAAGACCTGTTCAGTGACCCAGTTCTGCTTCTTGGGTGACTTGTTCATAGCAACTCTATATTTGCCAGCCTGTTTGAACACATCTAACACAAATCCCTGTTCGTTCTTCAATTCCATGAGGAATTGGCCCTAAAGTGAAAGTTGAATCCCATGGAACCATGAATGGAATATGCCTAAGTGCTCTCAAGTTTGAGAAAATATAGGGAGACTACAAATCCTGTTTTCATTAGAGAGCTGAGCAATCATATGAGCATTATATTGAAAATAATATAAATATTGTATTTCTAAGGTAGGCTGGCTGTGCTGGGGAAAACAGACCTTATATGGCAGATGTTTTAAAAAGCAGTAGTTTACGTATGAATTTCATTGCAATATTTGTCCATTTTCACTATTCGCTCTCTGTGTTAGTATTGTTCACTATTTTACTGGGGGTGAAGGGGTTTACCAGGGCGGAGGGGATGGTCGGACCTGAGACACATATGGGACATGCTTATTATATTGGAAACAAAAGAAATCCTGGCATCGGTCTGTAATCTTATTACTAGACGGAGATGGCAAAGTATGAATGACAATGGAGAAAGAGACACAAATGTTCAATAAAGATTTGTGATCTATTCTTAGGAAATAGGAGGATCATGCTTAGGATAATGAAATGCTTTCCGGTCCATTAGTTACAAAGAGGGATGTTAAATCACAGCTATGAGGGGTAAACACTTTTTAAAACCATGAAGCTTGGATACCAGAAGTCCTAAAAGAACTGGCTGAGGGTAGCTTTAACCCGCAGAGATTAATTAATAACGAAGATTAGAGCACCAGGGCAAGTCCAGAACACTGCAAGAGTAGCATAGGTGTGCTAATAAAAAAAGACAAGTAGGACAACCCGGGTAACTATGGACTTGTTATTTTAGTATCGACCCTGGCCAGAAAAATAGAAAAAATAAGAAAGGATTTAATTAAGAATTAAAAGACAGGAATATAATTGATGCTACTCAACATGATTTAGTGGAAAATAGGGCTTGTCAAATAAACCTCATCTCATTCTTTTAGTTAACATGTTTAGTTGATGAAAACACTTAAACTTTTGCAAGACTTCTGATTTAGCACCGCATGACAGTATTAGTAAAGCATCCCTTACATGGACTAATATATGGCTAGCTGACAGATTTCAAAGTAGTTGTCACTGGAAAAATATCATTGATTGGACTCTGCTTAGTAGGGATTCTGCAGGGATTAATACAAGGCCTAATAAAAGTTTTGAATAGTATCAATGATCTGAAAGTAAATATAACATTTGCAGAATGATTAATAAGAATAAGAAGAGCACCAGACCCAGATCAGCTGGGGAGCTGGACCTATGCAAACAATGCATTTTAGTTGCACTTGGCTATTTACATCTAGGAACAAAAAATAGACATCATGCCTACAGAACGTGGGCCAATATTTTTGAAAGTAGTCCCTGAAAATATCTAACTAGAGATCATAATGGACAAGCCAGTAAAAATATGCTCCTAATGCAATGCTGTGAGAAAATAGGATCGATATTTGTCTTGGGATGTATAAATAGGAGAGTAGTGAGTGGGAGTGGAATGGCAATTTCCCCTGCTGTTTATACCACATCAGTGAGACAATACGAGAAGCTTGTCTTGCATACAGGTCTGGTGTCCTCATTCAAAAAGGACATAGAGAAAACCATAGAAAGTAGAGAAAAGACCCACCAAATAATTCAGGGGCTGGAGTAACTGTTTTATCATACTTCATCAGCCAGTCATATCACACTGTTTAAAAAGGAGATTGAGAGGTAATTTTTAACCTAGCCAAATACTTCTTTTCAGGGAGAAAATAAAGGACAAAAAGGGGTTTTTAATCTAGGAAATAAAGATTAGCAGGAGCAAATGTCTGGAAGCTGAAACCATGACAATTCAAATAACAAACAAGGCACACAGTTTTCTAAAGTAACTGTAACCAGTAGGGGTGTGCGAAATGGGCTGTATTCAATTCAGACTCGGCCTGAATCAGGGACAGCTATTCAATCCATTGATTTGGATCACTGTCCCTGATTCGATTTGGCCAGATCCGAATCTGCCAATTCGATGATGATTCGGTGAACCAGCGATTCGGATTCAGGTACAGCTTTAAAAGTTTTTTTATGTACCTTCAGGTAGCAGTGCAGCTCATGATCACTGTGGTGCTGGGATAGATGGAACGTCCCACAGGAGTGCAGGAGGGAGGGAGGGGGCTTTTCAGTGTGTTCGGCAGCGAACCTGGAAGTGGCTCGGAAGTACTTCTGGTCCACTTCCAGTTCTGCCGGGGAGTGCCCTGGGGGCCCCCCTGTGGCCCCGCAGCCCAGTGATCAGTCGCAGGGGGACCTCGGGTGCCCCCACCAACCCAGGAGGCACTGTGGCCAGTGATCTCACTGAGCCAGAGTTTGCTGGGAGGTGGGGGAGGGGGGTGCTTCTGGTCCGCTTCTGGGTCTGCTGCTGAATGCACTGCCCCTCCCCCTCCCCCCGCACTTCTGTGGGACGCTGCATCTGCCCCAGCACTGCAGCGGTTAGAGCCCCTGCTACCTAGAGGTATGTAGAAAAAACATTTAAAGCTGTATCTACGTCTGAATCACTGAATCTGTCTGAGTCTCTCCATATTGATTCAGAGAAATTAAAGGGTCCTCTGATTTGATTCAGATTCAGAGATTTGGCTGCTGAACTGGGCCAAATCTCTGCCGAATTGAATCAGGGACCAAAGCTTTGCACAGCCCTGCTAACCAGCCTTTGGTAAAAGGCAGCATAGAGCTTCACCTTTATAGACTAAATCAGAGATGTATAGCATAAGCTTTCAGAAGCAAGGGGCTTCCTTCATCAGAAGCTGTGAAAGGACTGCTAGCTTGCTCCTGTGGCCATATGGCTGATGGCAAGCGAAACTCGGGGGCATCCGAAACCTAAGCCTCTGGGCTTGGGCCTGCGTGTAGGATGCCTGCCAAATGGTTTGGAAACATTGAAGCCCCAGGTGGGGGTGGAGGATGTTTGTTGGTAGTAGGGCCACTTATAGTTCTTGACTGACTCATGGGTTTGGAACTGATTTGGCTGATTTGGCTTGGAACAAAAAAAATTTTCATTAAAAAAAAAAAAAGAAAAACGCTGTGAAAGGACTTCAGAATGTTTCTAGCGATTCCTTCCCAGGAGTCTATATAAGGAAGATTTCATCAATGTATCTTAGGTATACTACGGGGATGAGAGGCCACTGGTAGAGGAAGTGCACTTCAAGGTCTATCATAAATATGCTGGCATATTGGGGGGTGGGCCATATGTGTGCTGTGTCATTTGTTCATAGGTATAGGGAGTCCCAAAATCTGAAACAGTTGGGTGTTTCCAGAGGTAGCTTCTTTAAGAGTTTATCTAGTTCCTTCTGGGTTTGTGCCATGGGATCCTTGGTCAGGCATTTCTCCAGTGTTGGCAAGTTGTCTCTAAGCTTCCTGTATGTGTGTTCAGGATACATACATCCTGTTTTGTTCAGAATAACAGTGACACTCCTTTATCAGCCTGTTGTGTGATTATATCAATGTTGTTTTTAAGGTTGAGTATGACTCTTTGTTCTGCAGGACTGAGGTTTTAACATAAGCCTTGCTTTTTTGGCAATCTCTGAGTCAGCACAGAGGTGGAAAGAGTTTATGTACAAGTTCAGAGTAGGGCTGTGGCCCCCAGGTGGAGTCCAGGATCTGTCCTTCTTCTTGCTCTCTATAGGGTTCAGGTCTGTCATGGGTCAATTGTTTGGCTCCCTACCATGGAAATAATTTCTGAGTCTTCAGCTAGGGAAAAAAGTTTTGAGGGCTTTGTACAGCAACACCTTATGCAGTTGTGTAGAGGGGCAGACAGAAAGACCATGGGATAGTACAGACACTGCAGCCGGGCTGGGGGTGTGCTTGGATAGATTGATAACATTACTTTGGATTGTAGGATTGTTGCTGGAATGTAAGTTTAGAGAGTTTTGCTTTTTTTTTGTCTACTTTGAGTAATTAAGATGTTTGTAATAGGCTTCCTGTCTGGATACAGAGATCTTTTGGTACATGGTTGTTATGTTTGGGTGGTTCTGCTTGCTGTTAGGTCGTTCTCCAAGTCTGGTGTTGCTCTCTTCCTGTTTGCGGTATGAACACTCATAAGGTGGTTCCTCATTTTCTCAGTTGCTTCTTAGCACCTGAGGAAGCAAACCCTCTGCTCACAAAAGTTTATGCTATACTTTTCCGATTTAGTTAGTCTATAAAAAGTGCAAATCTGCCTTGCCTTCTGCCTGATTTCAGGTTAGACATGGACAACTGCCTCTCAGCCTCTGGAACAAACTAACAAGGGTTGTGGTAGACTCTCTGAAGTCTTCAAGACTGGGTGTCTTTCTGGAACTCAATGCCATAGTCAGGCAAGAATTACCAGGCTCAGTGCTGGAATAACTAGGGCACAGTGAAGGACTTGTGATGGACAGGACTTCAGAGCAGATGATATCATGGTCCCTTCTGTCC
This sequence comes from Alligator mississippiensis, assembly GCF_030867095.1. Taxonomy (NCBI): domain Eukaryota; kingdom Metazoa; phylum Chordata; order Crocodylia; family Alligatoridae; genus Alligator; species Alligator mississippiensis. The sequence continues at coordinate 10,315,679 of NC_081833.1, read as the reverse complement.
TTAAACCTTATGAATTCATCCCAGTGGGATGTATCTCTTCCCAGCAAAGGACCTTCAATTGCATTTCCCCCTTATGTTCAAGAAAAATTTAGCACTGACTTTAAAATTCCATTTCTACATCATAGAAGATTGTAAATTTTAAAATAATCAGCAACTCATTCAACAGTGAAGTGCAGGCTGATTCATCTGTTAAAACTTAGATGTTTCAAATGGAGAACTGAACAGTAACAGTGAGTAAAATCAAATGAAGGTTGGGTGGAAAATTATTGTAAATAAACTGCCTCAATCTAATTTCACGATGGAATTGCTACTGTCAACAGCCCTCTCTGCAGTTTCTAAAAGTGGAAAATCATTAATATGCTGAGCAAGCATTGGCTGATTTCAAGGCAAATTACTGGAAACAAATTTTATTCCAAATTAGTTAACAGCTTGAAATATCTTTAAATATCGCTTGAGAAAAATAAAACCAATTGAATCTCAGTTGACGTGTACTTTAGAGGCCCACGCATCTCGTTCTAATATCATGAGCATTTTTTCCTCTCCTGGTATAGTTGTGACATTGGTAGTACTCAGCTCTCACTCACATGACAGTGTGTGCAATTAAGAGAAGATGAATATCTGCTACTATTGTTCCACCCCTTCAGCATGAATGTGTTACAGCAATTTCCCAGTGGGGGTCACCATATTGTCCACAGGAACTTAGAAAACTACTTTCAGAAAGTGAGTGAGACAGCAATGTATGTTGGAGCAGGAATAAAGCATGAGCATTTTTCTATCTTTATGCTTGACCACGGATCAATAAGCACATAATATCCTTCAAAGGGTCTCATTGCATTACATTGTAATGTACGTTGTGGAGGTGCAATAGTGACACTGGATTTACAGTGTGGCTTTTTTGTTTTGGCTTTAAAAGCGGGAGTCCTGTGGATGAGCTCCCAATTTGCAGTCCATAATATAAGTATGGCTAGCATTTTGTGAGGATTTTCAAGAACATCGGTTATTTTAAGTCACGTGTTACAATAGCATCAATGTTCAACTTCTAAATCTCAAATTTTTACTCTCCCCCCACTGTCAGTTTTAAAATCTATAGAATAATTGCTGCACAGCTGAGTCTGTTTTTCACATTAAAATCTGTGAGAGAAATTCCATAGGAACTGACCTAGATGAGGAGAAGAAGAGAGGCTAAGTACATTGCTCAAGGTCACAAGGAGCAAAGTCTGAAATGTCTGTCCTGGCAACAAGGGGCCTCTGCTCTAAACCCCAAATGATATTCCTTCACTTATTAAAAAATAAGATATGCAAAACAATTCTGAATTTGATTTTCATCCTCCTTCGCGGTTCCAGCCAAGCCTGTAGTTTTGCCGCAGGCAATGTTTATTGTATCGCAGCAGTTGCAAAGGAGAATTTTTGCATACCTGCACTGCCAGGAGAACATGAAGGATATCACACAGTCCCATCTCATTCCCCATCTGGCCATCCCAGCAAGGCGGCGGCAAGTCCAAGTTGCTGCAACGTAAGAGTGCTGCTGCCTAATCCAGTTAGTTGCGCTGCCGCAGAAAAGAGATACAACTGCAGTATTGCCAGTCTCAGGAAACTGGCCTCACGAATAATGAGATTTAAAAGAAAAACCATCAAATCAATGTGGTTATTTTTAGTTTGTGTCTCGACCCCCTCTGTTTCTCTGCTAATGCACGTGAAATTGTTTCAGGAGGAAAAGTCAACTTTTAATATAGACAAAAATCCATTCTTCTCCTTAGATTACCAGACTCCATTTACTAAGCAAGCAAAGGGAATATCTGTTGCCTTTTAGTGTTTGGACGCTCTCCCATTCCCTCCTTTCTCCCCATATTGCCCTCTAGTGTGACAGGGTATAAAAGTGAACTGGAAAACAAAGAGCCAAGAAACGAAAAGTGTTCTCTCTATGTAATGAGTATTCCAATTATTTTTTCAATAAAGAATCTTTTTAGCTTCTTTACAACCTCAACACCTTGCTAATTACAAGAAAACCCCTAACTCAAGCACGGTTTTCTATAATGCAGTGCAGTAATTACATGTAGAATCCTTAAATATTATTATTTAAAAAACAATTTTCATGCTTCGAAATAACATTAAATCAGTCCGATTTCTTTGTATTACTTCAATCAGCTATATAAACTCTCCAATAATTACAATACATTTAGGTGTCTGAAACTAATTACAATTGTCAAAGTACCTACATCTAATTATATTTTATTTATATTAGCCTTCCTTTCCGCTGCTCTAGGACATTGTTTCTCTGCCAAGGAGCTCCAACTCACCTCCCTGCAGCTTCCCCCTTCAAAGTGGGGGAAAGAGAAGCAGGGGGAAAGAACTGCTGTTAAGACCCTGGAAAAAAAGGGACCCCAGGATGGTGGCATAAGTGAAGTTTGCTGCTAGGTCCAGACCCCAAGAGAGAGCTCTGCAAGCCATGGGCTGCAGGAGCTCATTCAACAGGTGAGAGATGGCAATACTGACTACTCAGAAAGGGATACACCTCCCCTTTTTCATGCATTGCCCCAGCTCTGGGAGCTGTCCTTTTATCTCCAGTCCCCTTCCTAAATGCACCTCCTGCTCCACCCTTATTTTTCCAAGAGACTTGCCCCACAGGGGTGGATCCAGGGGGGTGCATGGATGCAGTTGTACCCCCCTCCTTCCTGCTCCACCCAGAGATTAAAACCAACTGCCTGGCAGTGGCAGCAGCATTTCTGTTCAGGCAACAGTGAGAGCATCAATTGACTTCATGGCTCATTAAAATCCAGTTTATTCTTCTGAACTCCTCATTTCCCAGTGTTAATGAGCCTGTCTCCTTTTTAATAGTCTTGATGTTCCACTAATCAAGCTGGCCTTTGTTCTGCAATTCTGCTCTCTGTTAGCTGCTTCTGGTAATGTAGCTCCTATTGTACAGCCCTGCAGACTCATTCCAATGAAGTTATGTGCATTTATTTGTGCTTCAATCTTAAACTGAATAATATAGTCCTTGGTGCCTAGTATATTAGTGAAGCTTCTAGTTTCTTTTTACCCAAAGAAAAATATGTGCCGTTTTATATGGGATGTTGCACCATACCACCTGCCACCCCCTTTTCAAAATCCTAGATCCACCCATTTTGTCACAGGATCTCTCCTGCAGCCCGTGCTGGCCCTCCTCACCAGAGATAGCAGCTGTTGTGCCTTAGGGCATGGCTTCAGACTCCAGCAAAACAGTGGGAACTGGAAGCCAGCTTTAAAGGCAGCCTCGCTTCCCATGTGGAGGCAGCCCATAGCACCAGAAAAGTGCCACTCCCCAGCAATGCACCAGCAAGGGGCCAGAGGGCTCCTGCAAGTGGCTCTCAAGTGCCACAAGCTGCAGTGTGGTGGGGAAGAAGCCACCTCCTGGAGTGCTGGGAGCAGGGACGTGGTCTGGGAAGGGCAGGGTGCCGGGTGGGGCTGATGCATCCTGGCTTGTGTTTGGGCCACGCAGTGGAGGAGATGTGAACTTCACAGGGTTTTATTCCTTGCTCCATTCAGCACTGCAAAATGCAGGTTTCCAAAGCAGGCTGTGTTGGAGAGCCCAAATGCTCCTAAGTGAATATAACCATTTGACTCAATCCATGTTCCCACACCATGTTGAAGGGGGAGCAGCTTGGTCCCCCTGTAGGGTTGGGCCCAGGGGCATCTCACAACTGCAGCATCTTTATTTGAAATCCCAAAGTGGAGCCTAAAAGCCCACCAAGTTGGTCCTGCTAATATCCTATGTGCTGCCCTGTTTCTCCCTGGCCTCTGGGCCTCCCACTATGGTGCAGCACTAGAAATGTGCTTTTCCCCTTAAGTCCTGTATGAGGCACTTAAAATTAAGGCAGAAGGCAGGTTAGAGATGCACCTTATAGACTAATTAAATCTGGTGCATTTTTACCTTGCCTCTGCCCAACTACTTCTAACTATATCTTCAAAAAAGACAAGTAGCTCCCTCCCTCTTTTTTTCAAAAGCAGCCTAACTCTCCCCACACGATGCTTTAAGGTACCTCTGTGTTTATAAATTGTGTGCCAGTGTAGACTTGTGTGTGTGTGTGTGTGTGTGTGTGTGTGTGTGTGTATATTTTTTGTGCACGAAAAGCAAACACACAGTGCCAGTCATCTGGCGCCTAATTCTAACACAGGCGGTAGCTGTTGTGATACTGGTAATTATAGGTGTTTGAAAGCAAACAAAAACCTCCTGTTTTAGGAGGATTATTGTCCTATGACACTGTTTCAATCTCTGCTTTCACGCCGCAAAAATGATTAGAAACCTGGAAAGACATCTATGGAAATTTTCACAAAGATTGAAAAATGAAAAGGAGATTAATAATAGGCGCCATGTTAGAGGTCTATAAAAAGTCTTTAGGGTCTTGCTTTTTTCCCAGAATAAAAGCAAATTAAACAAGGGGTTGCTAAATATTATGAGAGGCGCAGACATGTTGAGCAAATCAAATTAACTGCTTTACACAATGAATAACACATGGATAGACTGTCTCATACTGTGATTTTGGAAAGTACTTAAGCATGTGCTTAACTCCCAGAGAAGTCAGTGTGACATGTGCACATATGCTTAAGGGCTTTTCTGATGAAGGAATGATTTCCTGAATTGGGGACAAGGGAATTATGGCAACAGTGATTGAATCATACAGTGAGCTGTTCATATGGTTGACAAAAATGCATTTTTTATCACAGTGAGTAGGAGGCATTTAACTCCTCATCCTTTGTTATTAAAGAACTTCCATTCCATACACATATTATAGCCAATTTTTATTTTATGGGGAGGCTCCTCTTAATCTTGGACACTTGGAACATGACTTGGAAAATAATCTGTTTTATTTTACTGGATGAGATGGCCCTTTGATGTGATGCTGCATAATTCCTGTGCTCATGAGATGAAAGAAAGAAGAAAAAAAGAGAGATGAAGTGAACACACAATAAGAGTAAAGAAAGAAAATCACATAGCTCTTAGGATCCACCTTAGCACCTGCTGCCAGCACCGCTGTAAGGCTTTTTTTGGAGAAGGGGAGATGAATCCCATCTTCATCCAGGGTGCCAGTGCTTGGAGCCAGTTTGCTGGTAGAAGGCATATATCAAAGGCCTTAATTATGGAATTTAATTTCAAGTCTCCTCTATCCTACAAATTGAAACTCTGTTATAATCAGCCCCGAGGACACAAACAAATGCTGTTGGGGGATATTTATTTATGGCATAGACAGGCCCTTGGATCCCATGATCAGAACAGTTGATTTCCTCTATCATTTTTGCAGTTGTAAGGCTAAAAACACAGTTTATTCTTTGATCAAGTTGATTTATTTCAGATAAATGAGTTTCAGAAAACAAAGCCCAGAGCATGGCAGGATTGATTAAGATAATAAGCTGTGTTTACATCAAATACCATTGAAAATCAATTTGGTTTGTATTCAGTTTAGTTAACGGAAATGTGCTTTATTTTATTAGTCAAATGTCGCAATTAATTATAGAGAAGATATTCTCTGTGGGGCCTTGCACTGGGTGCGTTACTGTGCTTGCAATTGAAGCCTAATAGAAAGGTCAGATTAAAATGTATGACCTCTTATAAATTTGTATATCCTAATTATTGCTTTCAGGGACCTAATAGTGTGCTAAGAACCTCAGATAATACAATTTGTGATGTCCTATTGAAACTGAATAAATCACAAGATCCTAAATCACTTGGGAATTGATGAAAATGTCCCTGGTGGTCTTATCTGCAATGAGAGGTAGTTAGTCATTTTAGTCTGAAGTCAGGCAGAAGGCAGGGTAGAACTGCACCTTATAGACTAACTGAATCATAGATGCATAAGCTTTTGTAAGCAGCAGCTTGCAGTAGGGTGTTACTTAAGGAAGTAGGGGCTGGATGAATGGACTGTAAGGTGGATAGAAAACTGACTGGAGCATCTGGCTCAGAGGGTAGTAATCAATAGCTCAATGTTTAGTTGGCAGCCGGTATCAAGTGGAGTGCCCCAGGGGTCAGTCCTGGGGCCGGTTTTGTTCAATGTCTTCATCACTGACCTGGAAGATGGCATTGAGTGCACCCTCAGCAAGTTTGCAGATGACACCAAGCTGGGGGGAGTAGTAGATACACTGGAGGGTAGGGCTAGGATTCAGGGTGACCTACATGAATTGGAGGACTGAGCCAAAAGAAATCTCATGAGGTTCAACAAGGACAAGTGCAAAGTCCTGCACTTAGGACAGAACAATCCCATACACTGGTACAGGCTGGGGGCTGGCTGTCTCGACAGCAGCTCTGCAGAAAAGGACCTAGGGGTTACAGTGGACAATAAACTGAATATGAGCCAGCAGCGTGCCCTTGTTGCCAAGAAGGCTAATGGCATCCTGGGCTGCATTGGAAGGAGCATTGTCAGCAGGTCAAGGGAAGTGATTATTACCCTCTATTCAGCAGTAGTGAGGCCGCATCTGGAGTACTGTGTCTAGTTTTGGGCCTCCCACTACAGAAGGGATGTGGACAAGTTGTAGAGAGTCCAGTGGAGGGTGATAAAAATGGTGAGGGGGCTGGGGGACATGATTTATGAGGAGAGACTGGGGGAACTGGGCTTATTTAGTCTGGAGAAGAGAAGATTGAGGAGGAATTTAATAGCAGCCTTTAACTCCCTGAAGTGTGTTCTCAGTGGTGGCAGGTGACAGAACAAGGAGCAATGGTCTCAAGTTGCAGCAAGGGAAGTTTAAGTTAGATATTAGGAAGGATTTTCTCACTGGGAGAGTAGTAAAACACGGAAACAGGTTACCCAGAGAGGTGGTGGAATCTCCATCCTTGGAGATTTTTAAGACCCGGCTAGACAAAGCTTTGGCTGGGATGATCTATAGCTGGAGATGGTCCCGATTTGAGCAGGGGGTTGAACTAGATGACCTCCTGCCATCCCTTCCAACCCTCATTTTTTATGATTCTAACTCTACCCTGCCTTCTGCCTTATCAGCAATGTGTTTGCCATTTAAATATGGCATACCGCAACAAGCAAGGTAAAACAATGGGAGAAACAGATGAATGTGGAGGTTTTAGAAGAAGCAGAAAGGACACGGATCATGTATGGATCTTGTTAGCTCTTATTCCATTGCTTTTCCTCTTCCCCTTCCCTCATAGGCAAGACAGCTGTGCACCTTGGGAAGCCTGAATCAAGCCGGGGCTCTTAGGGCTTTGCTCTTAGGGCTTCTGGGCTTTGGAAAAAGAAGACCAGTTTGGAAGGCAAGGGGTCCCTAGGCCTGCAGCAAGCCACACAGAAGGAGAGACAGACCTTGGGAGCTCGTAGCTGCAGGCAGCAATTGACATTCTCACCGGTTCTACCATTGCTGATAGCAGAGAAACTGCCCAGAATGAGAATGTTACTCTGCAGCTGCCTGTTGTTTTCCCAAACAGATTCTCCTCCTGCTCTCCACCCCTGGCTGAATTTCTGATTTTCAGAAAATTGGGGCAGGGACAAGGGAGGCTTTTGTTCTGAATTGGAACAACGCCAGTTTTTTTTAAAAAGCTAAGATTTTGGCCAGCTGCTGTCCAAGATGACTTGCACACAAGCCAGAATGACAATGGTGCTGTCGGTGACTCTCATCTTTCTCCCTTTGCTGGAGAAATTGTATAGTTTAGTAGCTGACACCTCTTCTGAAAACACATTCAGCTCTCTCCAGCTTTCATTATCAGGGGTCACATCAGTCATGGAAACCCAGCTGTTAATTACACCTGCCATGAATAATTGGCCTACTATTAACTTTCAGCCTCCTGCCCAATACCTATTCCACTCCTTTGATCAACAACCGGCAGCAGCTAGTGATCTCTGAAGGGCCTAATTCTGTGAGCTGCATGTGTTTACGGTCCCCAAATCCCATTGATTTCCATGGGAGTGAAGTATTCCTGTCTCTTTTCTTGACCACACTACTGGTGTTGCAGGATGCTTCAGTAACTTGGGTGATCTACAAACTGGGTGTCTGTTTTGGAGCTCATAGTAGCTACTTAAGCTACTTGAAACGCTTTTCCTTCATTTTTATTTATCTAGATTCAGTGTCTGTGTTGAATGGAATCAAAATACTTGGCTTCCTTAGGGGGCCAATATTTATAATTTATACAACCAGCCAATAGACCTGAGTTCTGCCTTTTCAGATTAATATTAAATTAATATAATTTTTAAGTTGGTCACAATATTGCCAATGGAAAATACACTATTGCCACTTTCATCAGTTTTCTTGAAGAACAAATGGACTGCTTTAGGGAAAAATGTTGTGTATATTGTATTGTGTTATAGACCTTGGTGTGTCCTTCTACTTTATTGGAATTGCAGTTACTTTTGGAGCCATGAATGCTGATATTTTTGAAGCTTCATAACTCAGGTGTGACACTGATGTGTTGCCACAGGATAAGTTTTGCAATATGTTGTCAGGTGCTGCTTATATAGACAGAAGTGGAAGACTCACAAGAAGTTACTTATTATGACCCAGTTCCAATAGTTGGTAGAGCATTATGTCCCTTCATCAGGGACACAAATTAATTGGGATGGCCATTTTACCAGGACATGCATCAGAGAGCTCTTTTAGTGCAATATTTTGCACGTCAACATTGCAAGCTTGCTGTGCTAGGCACCGTAACATGCCACGCTGCTTTGTGTGTGTGCAGTCTAGCTATATGTATGCAACTCTGCAGGAGTACTAGTTACCTGTATCACCGTTCGGCGACTGCTAATTAGCCTGGGTGTAGCAGTGCACTGTGAGAAGTGGTCTGAGGGCAGCAGGGTGTTGTTTCAGCACAACCCTGAATAGCACAGTGATGTTGCAGTGTCGATGCACCCTTTCTGAACAGTAAAGGCTATGCTTACTTGAGACAGTGTCAAAACTCAGCAAACATTCTTGCCGTAGTGGAGATGCATTTAATCAACATCAGAAGTTTTAGTGGTGATCAGTCAGATATTGGGAGTTCAACGGAGTATCACAGGTGTGAAATTTTAAACTCAGTCTATTGATATAGATTCCACCAGCTGGAAATGAAATGCATCAACAAGCATTGCTCTATTTTTAGCCAACATGACATTTTATTGTATTTAATCATTTTAAGCTTTCTTTAGTAGAAATTATCCCCTTTCCAATGCTCTGAGCTAGCAAAGCTGCATTACCTTCACTGGGGTTTAGTGCTAAAGTTATGCACATATTTAAGTTATTTGATGTTTTGGGGCGAGAGCATTCAGTTCTTTTCAAGATCAAGCACTTAAGCAGCATGCTGGTATGCTTCTCGGGGTCTGTCTGCAATCCTTGTTACTCCATTCATTTTGTGAAAGATTTTCAACGCTTCGTACAAAGAATGTACTCAGATTAAAGTGACACACGGCCTCATTCCTATTCTAATCTATTATAGGTTCTTCTACTCTGCTTATTACTGTATTATCCGAGCATTTTTCAATGTTCCATTCAACAACATGAGTAATGCCTGTCACATTTCCTCAGTACTCAGCTTAAGTTGGGTAGAGATTGTCTTGATTTCTGAAGTTACGATCAAAAACAAATGAATCGTTCCCCAGCATTGGGATGTGGTATTCTAGCTGTCTCCATTCTCGAGAGAGGCTCAAAAATACCCAAAGTTCAGAAGAGAGGGCATTGAGTCTAGAATCTCATGCTTTTTTCTTTGGACTAAATGTTGTGCCTTTTCATCTTCTCTGTAAGTATTCTGTGTATGGACTACACAGCGTGTGGTAGGTTTCCAGGAATGATCTGACTGATTCACAGGCTGTTCCCCATGCCCTCAGGGCTCTGCTTGTTCCCACTCACCACAGCCCCTGCCGCAGTGGCCCTGGGAATGGCCGATGCCAGCTGTGGAGGGAACTGTATGTCAGTGGGTGTGGGGCAGGGGGGCATGGCTCTTGCTGCTACATGCACCCTGGGAGGGCTGTGGGCTGGGGGGCTGTGCCGGGCTGTTCCTGGCAGTGCGTGCCCCCAGATCTGCACTGGATGAGAGCAGGCTGCCACCTGCCCCGAGCACCAGGAAGAGCCCTGTGCCACTGCCAGCCCCAGCCTGCAGCAGCAGACTGATCTTATCCTGCACACAGATCTAGGGGCAGGTGCTCCCTGGGAATAGCCCGGCACAGTCCCCGCAGCCCTCCTGGGGTGCACTTATCAGCAAGAGCCGTGCCCCCTGCCCTGCACCCACTGACAGTTCCCTCCGCTTTTTTCCCTGCTGCAGCCCCGGGAGCAGCTGACGTGCTGTGCTCTCCCCCTTTCCTAGTCCCAGCCTTGCTCCCTCTTTCCCTTACCGCCATGGGAACGTATTATTTTCCCCGATTTAAACCGATTTTCTCTCTTTTCTTTCTTTTATCCCGATTTCAACCTGGTTTTTATGTTTGGCAAATAAACCCTGAAAAATTCCCTGATTTATTTATTTTTCAATAAAAACCGAAAAAGTGGAACACTACGTTCAAGACAACCCCCCCAGTAATTAGATCCTAGGTATGGAAAACTGTCACCCATTTATAATTTTCCATCTATACAGTCTAATCAGTGGAAGGTTGTCTTAAATTTGTCGCCCCACAACTGTGGCAGGGGAACAGTGGCAGAGGGTGAGGGGCCAGACCCCTGTCCCTTGCCCTCCCTGCCCTGCTGTCCCTTCCCCCTCTGTGTCTGTCTGTCTTGCCACTTGCCCCCACCGCATTGCCCCCCGATGGCTGCCCCCCTTTGCTTGTACCTGCTGTCCACCATCTCATCCCTCTGCTGCCTGCCCCCTGACTCTCATACTCCTTGTCCCATGCCTTTGCCTGACCCCTGCCATCTCTGCCCCCCGTGCCTGCTCCTCCACCTCTTGCCACCCATGCCTGTGCTTGATCCCTGCTGACTGCCCCCCTGTGCTAACCTCCCCCCACTCCCTTCCCCCCTTGCCACCCTTCCCCCATTTACCTTTGGTTGCTTTGCTCTGCTCCAGCAGTGGCCCATCCTGCCTGGCCAGGGAGAAGCAGTGGTGGCAGCTCCAGCCTGGCCTGGTCAGGGTTGGAGGGGCCACAGCTGGTAACAGAAAGTAAGGGGTGGGGGAGGCATGCAGCAGGGGGAAGTATTAGCAGAGCGGGGTGGGTGACATGTTGTCTCCCACACTTTCCCTACCCAGCCTGGGACGGGCGACAGCTCAGCTCCATCTTATATTTGAATAAATACGGTAAATACTAATAGACTGAAATCGTTACTTCATTTTAGTCTGTTGATGTTATCTCCTCATCTTGTACCAACTGATTTCCTGTAGAATAACAGTTAATGAGTATAGCTTGCATAAAATTAACTTTGAACCAGAGTTACTTTCACCAACATTATATTCTGGTAACTCTTCCTGAGTCTTCATGCATAAAACTGACCTAATTTTTTTGTCCAGTAATTTCAATCTGTCCTCAATTAGGAAAACTGTGTGGAACTAATTGTGATAGCTGCCAAAAATGAGAACTCCCAGGGGCATCATATTAAAGTACTCATCAGAGACAGATTCCTTACTTTTCTATCATCATATTTCTAAAGCTAAAATCCCTCCTGTTTTGAGTGGAGTGAGAGAGGATTTTATCCTAAAATCAAAAATTTCCACCTACATTTCTGATTAAAATAATTGTGGACACTCCCTCATAACATAGTTTAGCCACAAATTCTAACAGTCTTTATCAGCACTTCTCCAGTAAGAAAGCCAAGAAGTGTACCTTTTGTTAACACTGTTCCTCTTACCTTTTCGCTAAATCCTTCCACAGTGACATAGGATCCCTGGAGGGTACATGAAGACGCAATATTCATTTTCACAAATTTCAGCAGTGTGAAGGTGCTTAATTGATTCATCAAAAAGTAGTTGTAATGGATGAGACTCATGGGATATCATTTCTCATCCATTTTTTTTTTTTTACACCTGACACAAAGCTTTTTCAGACTGGGAGACAGCCTGAGGATAGAAATATGTATTTCTTCTGGTTCACTATTTTAAAGCTAAATATTACAGAAGAAAATGTTCATCAATTTCCATTAGCTGCAGTTTGAAACAGGCTTTTGTTCTGACAACACTGAAAATTAAATTTGTTTCTAAAGTAATGATGTAGAGCTAAGCTGGGTAAATACCACCAAAGACACTTGCAAATATTTGTTCTAATTATTAAGCCAATTCACGTGGACTGTGGTCATGCCTTCATAGGTGTGCTTTGTTTTCTGCTAACATGCTAGCCAACATATTTTCTCTGAGGACCAATGTTAGCTGAGGAAAAAGGAGGGGCTTTAATAGACCTGCTTGAAAACTTTCTGCTGTGACACTTTTGTCATGCTTGGCTGAAAATGAATATATTTGGTTCAATGAATGCCCTCTAAAACATAGGAACCTGCTTCCTGCCACCTTCCTGGGTGGGTTGTTTGGGTCCCAAGACTTTCCAGGTTCTGCAGCAGCCCTACTATTTGAATTTCTCTGGGACTGAGACTTCCAGGATTTACATCTCCTAGGCTGACTTGCCTAGTAGAGATGGGGCTTGGGGAGCTTTTTCTTAGGCAAGGGCACAGCCTTTAGTGCCCAGCTCCACAGGGTGGAGCCTGGATGCCCTGGCTGTGTCCTCATTGCACACTGCGGTGTCATGCGGAGATACCCAAACTAGTTCTGATCCCAGACGCGTGGTAGCAGAGACTTTTAGAAAAGAAACCGAGTAACCTATCCTATGGAAAATTTAGTTACCACGGCTTAACTGTTTCCAGTACCTGAGCTACCTTGTTTTGAGTTAAATTTAGCATATGCACAGTGTGCAGTGCTGACGTGTCATCCCAGAAGCTCAGCTTGAAGTAGGAACTCTGGAAGCCTTGCCTTTGCAACAGGGGGTCTAGAAGTAAAATTAGCTGAAACTCAAGAAATTCTGGTTAACAGGAAGTTTCAAACTACTTCGGAAGTTGTCATTTTCACCAGTAGACCAGACGCCAACAAAAATGATGTCATTTTGACTGAGAAACTGTCAAGGCGTCCCAGGTCTCCAGTTCCCCACCATGGGCAGCCTGTTGCTCTGATAGTCTGGGACCCCTGGGGTGATCTATCCAGCAGAGCTGCTTCATTTGCAGAGCCTGGAAGGCAGGTCTTCTTAGCAGACTACCATGTGAGCTGGCAGGAAACTCTGGCAGTATCAAACCCAGTTGTTTCAGGTTTCATGAAATGTGTGTAAGCAAGAGGGAGGGAGAGGGAGAGAGACTTCTTCTCCTTAACATCCATATGGACAACATTTTGTTGGGCTAAGAAAAACCCTGTATGTACTCCTAGTTCCTAATTTTCCATGCAACCCCAAAACTTCTTGCAACCATATTTCCCAAGTTGTTTGGAACTTAAGTACCTTTTGAATTTTAAGGATTCTTCTAGGTGTGCTTCAGGGAAATGATTCGTCTGTCTTCATTTATTTTCTCATTAATCTAAACAGCTAATGATGAGTTCATACTAAACGCCGGGCTTTTGCATATGTGTAGGATGATCTTTCCTTATAAATATGCAAGACCATTCAACTGGCCATAATATATCCTGTCAGAAAAAGGCGAGTTTTTCTTCAGTGCAGAGATGAGATCTCTTTATCCACTGATTGAAAGAAATACAGTGAACAAACACTATGTTAGATGACAGTGAAGAAAGCAGAAATAGTCCTTGAGTGAGGCTAACTCTGCCACTTGTACAAATCTGCATGCACCGCTTCTGTACACGAGCATGTGTTTACACATGTTCTTTGTAAGAGTGTCCCTTGCAACCTTGATTTTTTTTTTAAACAACATGTCTGGGTTCTGCATTTAATGATGTACCCAAAATCCTTGTATCCTCATTTCATTTGGGAGGTGGATAAGCATATAATTGGCTCCTTTGGGAGTAAGTATGTTTAATGCATCTTGCAAAATATTACCTGCTCTCCTTTGATTCCTGTTTCCTTGCAGAGGAATTGTTCAACAGAACTGGCGGAACCTGGCCCTTTTGTTTTTATTTGTAAAATAGTCATGATGTTCATGCCCTTTGGGTGGCATTGTAGGATTCACTTAACCTTTAAAATGCTGAGAAATTGTGGGATGTAATATGCTTTAAAATGAAAAAGCTCATGGGCAGGTTTTTCATAAGAACCTCAGGAACTTGAGCTCCTTTTGAAAAACTCATCCTAAATTGCTGATCTGCCTCTCTGAACCAGTTAACCTCTAAGATGCCACCCTGCCCTGACTCCCTCTTAACACAGCTGAGCACGTCTCCCAAATGGAAGGAAGGCTTGGGTATGTTGTCTTTCTGTAGTCTATATGGTATTTTTTGACAAATCAGAGAGAGGGGATTATCAGAAAAATTCTTGATTCATTGGAAACCTCGCAGGGAAGCCTGCCAATTCTGACAAAAACTATGCTGGGAAAAGATTTGCAAGTTCAGGGCTTTTTGATTCAAACCCAGTCAGAGAGGCAAGTAATCCAGGAGCACTTACCTGGGGTGTAGAAAACCATGGTGTGATTCAGGCACAACAAGACCTTGAATCTTACTCTCTTTCTGTCTGAAGTGGGTTTCTGTGTGCTTATTTGCTTTTATTTTGTTTCATTTGGGTCTTTTTACAGAACATTTCAAAGGCCCTTGGTTTTTGTTTTTTTCCTCATTGCAAAACAGAAAAAATCTTGATATTAAAAAAAGGGGGAATGGCAAGATTGCACACTGGAGGTTTCTCTATTCCTTGCTTAGGGGAGAATCGTTTTTACTTGGCAGAACGTGGAAACTGACCTCATTTTGCCCAAATCATAAAACTGTTTATTGCTTGCAATGTTAGAAGATTTCTTAATATTAGCATGAAAATGCAAATGTGTTGGTTCTATGAATGTGTTTTCTCATTTTGACTGGCGGTCTCTGCAAGCTGTTCCAACCACTTTGCATGTTGCCATTCTCTTTGACTCTACTTTACCCTGTTCAAAGTCTTAATTAACATCATTTGAGTTCCATTTGGTGTCCCAAATGTTCCATTTCTACCAACTAGGTTGCTGTCTTGGGATTGAATTTTGGCTATTGAAATACAGGCAGTAGAGCACTGGATTCCAGTCTGTGTGACTAAATATTGGTTGAAAAGAGATTTCAATGAACTACTTTCAGGAGTTTATTGAGGCACCTGCCTTGTCCTGGATTAAGCTTGTCAGGCTGCTTTCTGGGATTTAACCTGAGTTGTCTCAGTCAGGTACTTTTAAGACTGTGTCCCCTTTCTCTTTGTTCTCCCTGCAGTGTCGCCAGATGCAGCGAGTAGATCACTCTGACAGCATTTGGAAAGCATTCTAGAATGACTTCTTCCAATGACCATTCATTGTTTCTCGGACCTAGGTATCAAATTCGGATTTCGACAGATGAGGGAAAGAATCCGTGCAGACAACACCGGTGATCCAAGAGTGTCAGTCACTCTTACTAGAGTCTCTGAGACCTGGATTCATGTGGGTGCTTTCTCCAATCATGTTGGTGCTTCTTGTTCTGCAGTTGCTGAAGATGACCCAAAAAGAACAGATTGCCATGACTCCCATGCCTACAAAGCAGTGGCGGATAATAGTAAGATTAGAAACATGTTTCTTTCTATTCTACCTGAGCTATTTCTCTTTAAAATGTTCATTGCCAAAGCATCTAAGTCCATAACAAACCTGAAATACAACAACCTTTTATAACTGGTTTACACTCTGCTTTAAATTTGAACAAGCTCTTTAAGCAGCTGTATGAGCAGAGCTGGCTGGGAGACTGCTTGTATGCTGGATTTTGTAATACTTCAACTACTACTGATGTAGCTAAACAGCTTCTTTGAAGAGGATAGCATCTATCGATCATATTTAAAACTGAAGTGTGAGAGATAATATGTGAGAGAGATCCCAGTTCTCCCCAGTTTGTACAGGCATACATTAATGATACAGAAAATGAAGCAGTGGAGAGAGGCCCATTTGCTTTGAAGGGTACCGGCTAGTAATAACGCTGGCTGGGTCTTTACACACTGGCTAATTTTTGGCTGATGCTCGGCATTGCCTTTGTGACATCCAAAGCAGTTGGGGATTAGTTTAAGTGCTATGACTTGAACACTTTCCAGAGGATAAACAGGATTCACAGTTTAGCGTGGAAGATGTGTGATTAGTCTTCTTCGGTCATGCAGTGACAGTTTTCATTCATCTTGTGTCTGGGGAAGTTACAACAGTTCAGCATTTGTCCTGAAATGCTGGCATGATTTACAGCTATCATGAATTGTTGTGTTTGTTACTTTGGTGATATAAGACAAATCAGTCAGCCTTCAGGTTTCATAATCTGACCTTGTTTCTTCATCTTTGGCAGAGAATGGGCTGAGCAACTTCAGGATATTGTGATGTGGGAAGTGAGATCTAGGCTTTACTACCAGGATTTAGGCATTACTACTGCTAAGACAGTTGATTGTGCCAGATAATCCTATTGGATGATAAGAAGCAAAAGATTAGAAGGATTATCATCTCCTGTAATGGTGGAAATCGGGGCTTGGCTCATTTAGTTTATGTTAAGTAGGCCAACAGGTCACCTTTATGTGGCCCACCATCAAGAGGCCCAGGAATAGAGTGCTGTGTGCACACCCACGTGCCGTGTGCAGAGCCCTGGCGTGCCGGGTGCACCACCCCTATAAAGGGCTCTTGGTTGACAGAAGCGGGGTGTGTGTGGGGCGGGCGTGTAGGGAGCGTGGTGGGGCTGAACTGAGGTGGGACTGCAGGAGGGAAAGAAGTCAGGGTGCTTGTGGACAGAAAGGAGAGTGAGAGAGAGACGGAGAGACTGAGTGGCTGGTGAGCTGTGTGCACCGTGGAGGTTCCCGGTCCTGGGCCCAGTCGCCATGAGAGATTGTTTGTCGGCCACCAGAGCAGGAAGCGTTGGTTCCCCAGGGTTTTCGCTCCGGGTGTGTCTTTCACACAAAGGAACGGCCCCCACGTCTGTTTGGTAAGCATTACCCCATTCCCTTCTGGGTATGAAGGCTCTTCTTCTTCTCGGCGTGTTTCCGGAGAAGAGTAGAAGCCGCTGCCTGAGGTGCGGTCGTCTCCGCCCCAACGACCGGAGCCGAACTGAATAAAGTTCCCCTGTCCTTTTATTATAAGGTTCAGTCCTCTTCTTTTAGTTGTTGTACTTAGGATTTGATAGATAATTAGACTAAGCGTGTTCTTGTATAATTGTATACTTACCTGTTCTTGACAGTGTTATAATAAACCATCTTGTTTGTATATTGTTATCAATTCTCTTAGTTATTTCTTTAATAAAAGCGGTGGTTAGATACACTTCGGGCAAGGAACCACCCCACCTCCTGGAGGGTTAACTGACAGAGAGACGCTGTTTGGGTGGGCTCAGGTGATGAGAGACTAAATTGATAATTAACCCCCAACACTCCAACCTGCATAGGAACTGAATTTTATTTTTGCTGGGGGTGGGAGGGAGCTAAGATGATGAGATGATGGACATGGTTATGCATTTCAGGCAAGAGCTCTCTTCCTGCGGGGTGGGGGGGGAGCCTTAGGCCTTCACATACTCAGCCCCTCTGCCAACCTGGTTATATTCATAACGCACTTGGTGGTTTTTATTTACTGGTGAGAGCTGCCATTTTTAAAACCGATGGATATATTAAAAAGAGACTCAAAGTCATAACTCAGAACATCTTGACTGTGACTGAATTCTCTGCAAGTCTATTAGGAAAATGAAATACTACCCCACATTTTTTTCTTCAGTAGTTGCTAAGCTACTTTGCAATGAATGTGCAAAAATACTTTGCATAACCTGCAGCAACAACAGCTTGCAGTGGGATTCTATGAAATATCACAAGAAAGGCCAGACAAATAACAAGGAGACTTCTAAGAGAAGAAGTAGTGATTCAATAGATTTACTCATCCCTCCAGGATGGTATTCAACTAATGGATCAGTTGTGTGCAGCATGTTGCTGGAGTTGAGCATGTAGCTGAATTCCTGAGTAATCGTGATTAAAAAAAATTCAGACCAAAGTTGCTCACTCTGGTTTTCTGACCAGGTTCTAACTTCAGGTACACTCAGTCTAATATTCCCAGGTTTAATAAGTATATTTTCTGTTCAGCCAGCATTTCTATGGCATTACTGTGCTTTATTACTCAATACTGTTGTCCTAACTCAGCCATGAGTGCATTTCAGCACTAACTGACACTTATCCTGAAGGGCTTTGTGAACAGAAGGTGCCATATAAACGGCAAAATTATGACTGTTCTGCAGTGGTTACAGCAGACATTACCAGATGACATAGTTGTACACTGTCTCTGGGAGTGTGGTGTTTCAGTTTTTATTTCCTTCAGGTACAAGAGAGTGTTAAGTCTTGACAAGGCAGGCTCTGCTTTCCATAGTCCTGGTAACGATGTGGCCTGAGTAGTGGAAAAGTTTACTGAAAGCCTTTGTTTCTGATTTATAGTTAGTTCTTGAAGTGAAGTTGTCTTAAGAACTGGTCATTTATGTGGTGCTGGCATTGCTGAATAAAGGGGTTTTTTTGCATGTTGTCTGACAACTTCTATTGCAAACACAGCTTGGTGGTGGAAATAAACAAAAATATACTTAGAATAAACCTGGGCTCTTTATTTCTGACTTCTTTTCTACTAGAAAGCAACCTGCAAAGCCATGGGCATTTACTATTTACTTGGCAGAAGTCAGCGGTAGCATCAGAGGAAAGCCCTGATATTGGAAGAAGGGGCAAGAACATGCAGCTTGTAGATATATCACCATGAGGAAGCACAGCCTTTGTACCTAAGAGAGGGTTGTAGACTATAATGCAGTGTTTTTGAAGGTTGCAAGAGAAATGCTATTTGAATGATCCCTATTGAAGTGGCTGGGTACCTGTGACTTTGTGATAACCCAGAAATGTACACCTCATTTTTTGTGTCTGTTTTGGGTAGGACTTAAAACACCAAGTCACAAAGAGAGAATCTGGTTGGTAAGAAGTGGAACGCAGAACTGTCTGAATTCTTAAAGGTCTTACCTTGCTTTTGCCCTCTTCTGATCCAGCCGTGGCTTGTGCACAGCACAATGTACTCTATCTGTCAACTTTATTGGCCTCCCAACAAGGAAAACACATCCATTCTTGCAGTTCAAATTTTCCTGAGCATCTACCCTTTCATTACCCAATTTTATAGTTTCAGTTATGCCACTAATGCCTGGGCACCAAATCTAACAGCCTTGAAAACAAATGTAGCATTCCATGATCATGCTCAACCTCTAATTCTTATAACTGAATATTTCAACTGTTTTAAAGCTCTGGAATATCAAATGCTATTCTATACTTGCAACATTTCTCCATTTTAAGAATTAAGCAGTTATTGCTAGAGCTTTATGAAAAGCATTCAGGCTCAGCTCCATAAATGCACTTAGGCACTTGAAGTGGGACTTAGAATTAGGGTGTCTAAGTCCAAGAGTACAATCCAAAACTCTCTTATCTAAATTCTTAAGTGCCTGAAAGGATGTAGGCACCAAGGGAACTTTATTGGAAAAAATTTAGGTACCTGGAATGATGCTACTGTGCATGCCAGAAGTGCTTTCATCTTCATAGGGCTGAGTGGCAGCTAGAGCATACTAGAGTCTGCTTGGGATTCACAGACTAGTCATCCCTGAAGCTAAATCCCAACAGGATTGAACTCCCCAGAAACCTTGTTTTGTTAAAATACATTGCCAGAATAGGAAATAGTTGTAGTATCCATATTTTTATAGCAGTGCCATTGTTTAAACACTTACCCAGGATGTGGAGGGGGAGGAGGGGCTTGGGCTTTATGCCTTTAGCCTGAGGGGGATTCAAACCCGTGTCTTTCACCTCCAAGGAAAATGCCATAGCCATCAGTTTATAGCTTAAACTGGGGAAGGGGCATTCTCCACCTTTCGTGTGGAAGGTTCCCCACTGCAGAAAGGAGTGCAAGCGTCATGAGGTCAGAAGGAGAGAGCATAGATTTGTATCCCAGTGAGTTAGTCACCCCTAACCCTAAAAGTTAGACAAGCCAACACTTTCTGAGTATCACTTGCTTGAGTTCATTTGTAGATCTGGCCCTCAAAGATAAAGACTGGGCATGAGTTCATGTAATCATCACTTGCATTGTTTTACATGAGACATGTTGAAATGGTCAAAATCTAACCACAGTCATTCTTTAGCTGATAGATAATGTTCAACAGGAACTATAATTGACATTTAACTGGGAGCAGGTCTCTAACCCTGACAAAAAGCTCTCCTTTGCAAGAGCTGGTATCAGAAGGTCTGTATGATGTTCCTATTATTTCTTATATGGTTTCCACTTTCAAACTCCAGGCTTCTGCAGAAGGATGCTGTCCAAGGTAGCTGGTTTGGTATGCACAACACTGATATTCATGTGGATAATAGGGCTGTGTGAAACAGCACTGTTCTGTTTTGATTTGAGTTTCAAGGTTTCGACAGAATAGCATTTCATTTCGAATTTCATTTAGATTCGAAACTGCTGTTCCGTTTCGCTTCGTCGAAACAGTCATGCTGTTTTGACGTTGTTTCGACATTTCACCCATTCGCTATAATAAGCTCTCACCAGGCAGGCAGATAGGGGCCTGCAACCCCGGGATGGCTGTGGGGGCTGTGCCAGTCCTCCCGGGGCTGCAGGCCCTCAATCTGCCTGCTAGATGAGGGAGGGAGGCCGGGTGCTGCTGCCTGGAACCGGGGAGCTGGGGAAGAGAACTGAGCCTGATCGCTCAGTTCCCCTCCCCACTGCTACAATTGGGCTGGGGAGGGGAACTCAGCTCAGTTGGGCTGAGTTCCTTTCCCCAGAATGATCGCAGGGCTGGGGAGGGGAACTGAGCTCAGGCTCAGTTCCCGTCTCCTGCTCTGTTATCAGCTCCCCACAGCCCAGCCACGGGAGGTGGGGAAAGCCAGGGCTGCGCTCCCAGCTGAGCCACATGGGGCTACGGAGCTGGTGGGAGTGCAGCCCTGGTTCTCCGCTGTTTCCAACCACCTGGCTGCTGGCTGCTTCAACACATTTCGACTAGCCTCATTTTGTTTCAAGGCCATTTCAAAGCCCTTCATTTCGATTTGATTTTGCTGTTTTGAGCTCGAAATGAGTCAAAACAGTGTCGAATCGAAACAGCCTATGAAATTTCACACAGCCCTAGTGGATAATATAGAAATGTTAAAACTAGTTGGGATACTGTTCTCCCATACTATTCAAGGAGCATCTTGAAGAAGAACAGCCACGTGCTGAACATACAGATGGTACACTTGACAGCTGCTATTATGATGGAATAGAAGGAGAAGGCAATTTACTGTATTGATTCAAAAGTTCTATTTCTTGCAGCTTTTACCCTCCAAATAATTTAATTGCAGTCATTTTCCAATCTAGTATTTCAAACTCTTTGTACTTGGATTTTCCTGCCGTTTCCTGATAGCATCTTAATGCAAGGATTGGCTGAACACAGTTTCAGGAATACTAGGTAAGACAGCAGAACTTAAAGAACAAATGCTTCCTTGCTATTCCTCCTTAATTTTCCTGAAATTCCTTTAGCAAGAGGCATCCAGGTCAAACAGTCCCATTTTTGGTTTTCTGTGCGGTAAGGTATCCCTGTGGTGTTCTGGGAAATGAAACAGCTACGCAATTAATGCTAGCAGCTGACAAGAATCCAATTCATCTGGCTGTCTACTGCATGCCATGAAACTAAAGGACACCTTGTCCCTGCAGGTCTCAGTGTTTTTTTCCTTGAACAACAACAACAAAAAATATCACTGTGCTTGCTCTATTACGTTGTCAATGGAGATGTAGACCTGGATATGGAAATAGATGGTCTTGAGCCTAACTTAGTGCATTATCATTTTTATGATGGTAACTCTCTGAAAGAATTATACATAATTCAACAACTACAATCAATGTTTTAAATAAACAGTATAAAACTCCTTAGAGGTTTCATGGTTGGGGTAAATGGCAAGGATTTATAGCTGCTTAGAGAGTATCGAGCAGGAAACACTTAGGTATAAATGCCTGAAGCATCTTATGTACTGAGCAACTGCAGGTTAATGAATGTCACCTTCAGCTTTCAAAGGGATTGTGTTAAGAGTACAAGACAGGGACAAATATTGCCAATTTGGTTATCTGCTAATGCCAAAGGTTTGAGAAGGTTATCAGGGTCTTGTGTTCCACGACAACTGAGGATGAACTAGCAGAGTGTGTAAACTCTAGGACAAACAACAGGTCTTACTAATTCTCCACAAAATGTATTGGATGTATCTTTTAAAAAATGAAATGAACTCAGAAAGTCTGAAAACTCCATCTAAAATCCCTGTTTTGCCTGCAAGGCAGACATCTGTTTGAACTGGAATACTAGTGCAGAAAATCTGTTAAACATTTAGCAAAAACTATTGCACTGATTCTGTGTTTTAAGGACATATAGTTCATAGTTTAATTAATGCCACCCATGTGCCTTTAATAATAATTAAGGAAATCACAAAACTGAAAGATGAAAATTGATTCAGGCACTGAGAAACTGGAGATATTAAAGGTTGAATTAAGTTTAGTAATATTTTTTAGAGAGGTGGTATGTGTGAATGAATTGTACACTAAATAAGAAACTAAATTTAGATCTTTATTTACTGACCCTTTTATTACATATGGGCATCTTTCTTGGAATTGCTCTTCTAATGAGTGAATATAATTCATAATTCCAAAAGGAGATAGGACGCTGTATAAATAATAACTAAGGTAGGCAGGATCTTTAAAGACTGCTTATTAATAAGAAAAGGTTCTGTGTGTGTGGGTGAAAGAGAGAGAGAGAGAGAAACATTTTAATTCCATTCACTGTATAAATGCAGAATGGCAAAGTACTTGTAACCACACGCCTCCTTACAGGCTGTTTCTAGCACTTGCTGAGGATGCTCTTGCTGAGAAATGCCACCTTCCTCTTCTAAACTAATGGGTGATATCCTCTGCTGGTGTAATTCAGCCCAGTGCAGATTCATGCCAGCTAAGAATCTGTCCCATCCTTCCAAAACATTCACAGTTGAGTTGCCATGCATTTTTGTGAATTCATCTACACCAAGTGAGTTTGAAATGCTTGTAAATCAGAGTGGTACTTCTTTACAGGAGTACTATATCTGGATCAGTAGGAGTTTTTAGACTGACTTGTGGATCCCAGCCTTTTGTGTGTCAGTTTCCTCACACATAACATAATATTTTATTAAAGCAATTGCACCCTTTTCTTCTGCTATAAAGTTAGGTATTTGATTATATATGTGTGTTAGTAATCACATTCACTTTAGTCTATTCACATGTGCGGAATTAAGTATGTGCATATGTAAGTTGGTACAGAGACAGGGGCTTAGATCTATTTGTGGACTAAGTGCTAAGTATTTATTTGCAGTGTTTCCAGACTGGGATTGCAAATTAAAGAACACATTCTTTAAAAAAATCACGAACGATGAATTTTGATGAGCTAAGATATAAGAACATACAGTACATATATTTTCTTTTAAAAAAAACTTTAAAAATTCACTCATGTGGCAGAAAAATTAATGTGATGTTCAGGCCCATAAATTTTTAGAAAGGGATTCTTCTCTTTTTTTGCTCCAAAAGTGCAAGCTCTAAAAATGTTTGCAAGCAATGCAAACCCTAAGCATTGACTGGAACACTAATCAAAGAGTAATGAACAAGCTGGCACATTTCTACCTAAAAGTCAACACATCATTCTGATAGGAACTTCTTCAAGTGAAAAACCACCATAAATTCTCATCTTTTGTTCTGACAATCTTCCCTTAAATCGAAGTCAAATTTAATATGGAATTTCAGTAAATTACTTAAAGGTAATTGACACGTTCATTAATTTACATA
Source organism: Alligator mississippiensis (assembly GCF_030867095.1). NCBI lineage: Eukaryota > Metazoa > Chordata > Crocodylia > Alligatoridae > Alligator > Alligator mississippiensis. Next base: position 10,291,889 of record NC_081833.1, on the reverse strand, counting down.
GTAAGCTGTCTCAGGGAGTAACCCTATTGTGTGTGAATTCAGGTATATAGTGAAGTTATTGGAACTATTGGATTGGCATGTAAGTAACCCACCCCCACCTTGGTCCATTGGAGTTTCACCTGAGACATGTCTTCAGTTTACTTAAGCTCCTTATTAGTTTCACAGGCAAATTGTGATTGAATATGACTCTGGTATGACTCTTGGTTATTCTGAAATGGAAGATTTTGTGTGTAGGCTTATCGTATGTATTCCCTAAGGACATGTGCACAGAGCAAGATGATGTATAAAGGGTTGTTTTTGTTTTCATCTCACCGTTGCCCCATTCCCCTCCCTGCAAAAAGAAAAATTAGAATAGCATACTGTTTCATTTGTGGGTACTTGTGTGTATTAGAAGAGTGCCTACAGGCCTTAACAACTCCCCAGTTGAAGAATAGGGGAACTATTCTTATAAGCACTGTACTCGGGTGTACTAAAAATTAGTTCCTGTCCCATAGAGCTTGCAACCCAGAAGCAACATATAAGGACTAGGGCTGCGTGAAGCTTTGGACCCTGATTTGATTCGGCAGAGATTTGGCCTGATTCAGTGGCTGAATCTCTGAATCTGAATTGAATCAGAGGACCCTTTAATCTTTCCTAACTGAGGTTCAGAAAGATTTGGAGATTTGGATATAGAGACAGCTTAAAATGTTTTTTCTACATACCTCAAGGTACCAGGCGGCTCGTGCACACTGTGATGCTGGGGCGGATGGAGTGTCCCACAGGAGTGCGGGGGGTATCAGCGCACTCAGCAGCAGACCTGGAAGCACTTCTGGTCTGCTTCCAGGTCTGCTGGGAAGCTTGCTGGTGCCTCCTGGGTCTGGGGGGGCACCCAGGTGACCCTGTGGCCAATTGCTGAGTTGGGGGGGGTAGGGCGGCCCCCTGCGCTCTCAGTGGTGGACCCACAAGTGGACCAGAAGTACTTCCAGTCCACTTCTGGGTTCACCACCAAGCATATGGGGGGGCCCCCCTATGCTCCTGTGGGATGATCCATCTGCCCTAGCATTGCAGCATTCATGAGCTGCGCCTGTTACCTTGAGGTACGTAGAAAAAACATTTAAAGCTGTGTCTATGGCCGAATCACTGATTCTCTGAATCAGCATTGAATATTCAGATTTGGATTTGGCCGAATTGAATCAGGGACAGTGATCCAAATCAACGAATGGAATCACTGTTGCTGATTCGGGTCGAATCCAAATCCAAATCAAATAGGGCCCATTTCACACCTCCCCTCCACCCCCACATTATTTCATTTCTTGCTCTTAGAAACACATTTCTCTCTTTGGTTGGAGGTGCAGGAGGTGGGGGGGGGGGGCAGGGATAGGGAGAACCCAACAATCTGATTTCCTAAATCTCTCACTGTTTCTGATTTAGATTAAAAGCAGTCCTGTAGGCTGGCAGTGAATTCACAAGAAGGCTAATGCTGTGCTCTAAAAAATGAAACAACCAGAGCTATTATTAACCCTGTTATAAGTAAAATGATGATGGAGTTCAGCTCATACTGAGCAGAGAAAATTATTATACTTGGTTGCCTAATCCCAGGTTATAGATTCTGACAGTCAAAACACTCCCAGTGTAACTTTTCAATTGGACTGTTGTTTTTGTGGAGAGATTTATGGTGCGTTTAAGATTTTTAATATGCTAATTATACCAGATAAAACATTATGTGGGGGGATAAATAATGTTATATTGAAATTAAGGAATGAGCAACACTATCTAAGAAATATGCCAATGTTTCAACATACCTCAAGCACTGCTCTAGCCAGTAAATGGCATGGCATTGTTACAATGGAAAAGCAGTGGCAATTTGTGAGTACAGTTATACCGATGAGCCAGATAAATAAAACCAGCTGTTCCTGGAGGGAGATTCATAATATTGCAGTCACTCCAACACTGTCTCGGGGTCATTGCTGACAGATGAGTGAAAGCTTTTGGGTTTGGTGATATTTTCTGAGAAAAAAGAATAGATCAAACTTTGCCAGTTGATGTCTTTGACACACATTTTGCTTTCTTTTATTTTTTCAGAGCTTTCAGAGCTTGCTTAATTATATTCTGAAGTAGAGGGTTTTTAATAAGCAACTTTTTATGGTGACTTCATTCCAAATAGACCCTATTTCTGGGGTACAGAGTGGCTGAACCTCCAGAATTTAAGCCTTTAGTTCTGGAGTTTTACTTGTTTTAGCTCTATGGTATTTGAATTCTGATCCTTAAAACACAAACTGCTGTCCTGAATCTGATAGAAAATGTGTTTTCTTGACTCTTACTAGCTCTACTTGCAATGGGCATCTTTGTTTCCTTATTGTTTTGCTGTCCTTCCATCTTTCATTCTCATATGTCTTATATGAGGTATGCTGTTCTGAAATTTTCTCTGTCTCCCATTCTTTTCTTATTTTTAGGGGAGGGAGAAGTCCTACTACCCTTATGTCCATCAAAGAAAATGGTTAAACAAAGCCAACACCCTGCTGCTTTGGGTGGGTGCAAACAAATATTTGTGAAATTACACAGTTATAAATCCTCTAGCACCACGTGGAGATGTAGTTTCTTCATTTCTTGTTTAACAAATTGAGTTTCCTCACGCATCTTCTTGCCCCACTAAGACAGTTTCTGAGGTGACCTCCTGCAGAGCTCACAAGTGCTGCTGTTAAGAGCTACACTGTACTGATCATCATTCTGAAAAGAGACTGGTATAGTACTTAGTACAGGAGGTCTCAAATCAAAACTCCCTGCTTTTTCTGGCCGATTCTGCCACCTTTACTACATGAGATAGGCAATTCACTTGAGTCCTCTGTACCTTTCCCATAATACAGATATTATAATTATTGTGTATCTTATAATCTAAATCTCAGTGAATGTTTGTTCAGTGCCTTGAACTTCTAATAAAAGAACTTTGTACTTTTCATCAGGGCAGAGTTTTATAATTATTACCCAGCAAGATTATGCAGTTTTTTTAAGAATAGAATTATTTGGAGGTTCAGGGAGAAGGAATTGGAGCTTTCATTCACACAGTCCAAAAGCTTAATACTAGCTAAAGGAAATTCAGAGTAAAGTTGGCAGCACAGGTGTCAGCATAGTACAGCATAGGTGTGTCATCCATGTGCATTTTAATGCACAGTAAATTATTTTACTCCACATCAAAGCATCATGTTAAAAACCATGGCATTATGGTAATGTGAAGTAAAATAGTCTACTGTGCATTAAGTGTCACTTAAAAACTGTGCAAATGTGCTACTGTGCATTATGGCAGCCTAATGCACATTAATTTAGTACCTCATATTGGAGGTACTAAATTTAATGCGCATTAGAAAAGGTGCAGTAATGCACATGTAGACGTGCCCCTTAAATATAAAATTTTGCTTCTAACCTAGCTTCTGATGCTGGGAACAGGAATTGCTTCACAGCAAACAATTATGTACAATGCTCACAAGGTTAAAGCACTGGTTTCTAGTGCAACTGTGGAAATAAACCAACTATGAGCATTACACCAAGCTATACAGGCTGGAGGAGGAGGAAAATAACAGATGAACAGTGTATAGGACGATAACATCCAAAGCCCTACTGTAACCCAGGTACAGTCCCATACAGTAATTCAAAATGAAATATGGAATTGCTACTTGATGAGTACTAAACAACTGGTATTCTTTGGAAATAATTGCTTATTTTGTCCAAACAAAAATTGGAATGGAGTAGAAATGAGCCTTGCTTATTGCTTTGTAATTGCTGTTCACTTAGTATTGCATGCAGTACTCTAAAGGTAGCTATTTCAGGCTGCCATTGATTGTTAGGTTGGTTGGTTTGGTGACAATGCCTGAAGAATATAAATGCATGATTGACAGTAAGGTGGATGGAAGCGGTGGTGAAAATGAGTGTTTACTCACTGGATGATTGAGAACCCAATATTTAAAGACTTTTGCATTATGACAGTAGAGTACTGTATTTGACATTGAATATTTTTATTGTCCTGTCTCTAGAGAATGTGGATTCCCCCTCCCCCAATCAGGTTGATGAGCATATTAAAATGCAAATCAAAGGAAATCTCACAGAGGAGTTGATTATCTCATCATGTGTGAAGCAGCTGATTTAGAAGTATAATTGAAGGAGTCTTAAAAAGTTTCTCTGATTCAAAGGGAAGAAATCTCATATTTAATAGCTTAGAAGGGGAGAAGAAAGAATCTAGCATAATAAAGCAAGTAGATCTTGTAGCAAATAGATATTTTTGAGAACTGCACTACTGGTCTGGTGGATATGAGGTGAGGTCTAAACTAGAAATGTTACTGGTATAACAATATTGGTGCAGGGTGTGACTTTTTCTTTAATTTTGCTTTCAAACTGGCAAAAGTTCTACCATAGACAAGCCAAACAATGCATTCCTGCAAAAAAAATGCTGTTGTTGATATGGAATATTTTGTTCTTAAAATGAAATCATTCTGTAGCTGAGAAAAGTTGTGTCTGTGGCAGATGTTTTATAACTGTGTCCCTCATTCTACCATCCTTAACCTTGAGTAGCTTCATTGAAATCAGTGGCATTATTTGCATCTGTAAGTACTACGGTGATTAAGGCCAAGAGTGCTTTGTTTTCATAGACGTTTTGGTGGGGATGGGAAGGGAGAGCTGACACCATATTTCCTGATCAGTTCTAATTGTGAGAAAGAAGTGAGCAAGGAAACAAACTCTTCTTTATGTGCAAAATATTATTTTCTTATTGCTATTAAGAGTTGAGGCTTCTTTGTCCATGGGGGCCAGATGTTATCAAAGTTCAAGAGCATAAGCTATTCATGCTTCTGTTTCCACCAAATTGTAAAAACTGGTTCAAATACATGGGGTTTTGTTTGTCTCTCTTAATAAAAAAGAGAAACCTAAATATCATAGGGGCTTTTGTTTGGTAGTGTTGTTTTTGTTTTCGTGTGTGTGTGTGTGTGTGTGTGTGTGTGTGTGTGTGTATGCGCATGCATGTGTGAGTTTAAACTTGACTAAAAATAGACTCTTCTTCGGCTGGGGGTAATGGTGAGGTGAGGGGAGTAGCTATGACTGTTTAAGGAAACAAGATCCATTTATTGGAACTGTAGTTCTTCCAAGGAAGGCTATAAAGATGAAGGACTTGAAGTTTAAAAAAAAATAAATTAGTGAGAGATGAAACGAAGTATAGTCATACTCCAAATTAAGAACACAAGCTTCTGGATGCCAGTTCATTCATGTTTGACCTGAACTGTTTGGTTTGGATCACACATCTGCTAGCTTCTTAATACTATAGAGCTCTGATATATGTTGTACGTGTTCACAGGAAATAGTGATACACTTCCCTATGTTCATTGGGAAGCTAATTTGCTGGTTGGCACCAACCAGGAAGCTTACAGCCCATATTGCAACTGCCTGGCCCATGCAAGGATCTAGGATGGTCCTCTCTGTTCAAGAGAATATTCCTGTTCCTGAGAACACTTTGAAACTGGGCAAGCCTCTTTGGACTGTGTAGGAGGTCTCTTTAGCTAGAAAAGTGCCAAAAGGGAGCAGTTTGAGGATGTGCAAGAAACCATAAAATGAACTTCTATAGACAGAAGTTGGGAGATAGAGCATTTGCTACTGAAACCTGTATTTGTTTTTGGGAAGTCTAGAACAAGTTGTGCAGGAGGCACCTTACTGTTTGCAAATTCAGAAGGATCAGTACCATTATCTTTTTCTCCCTCTGGGATTGGCTTTACTAGGGGTTTTCACAGTTGCACCAAAATTTTCTCCACCAGTATGGGGTTCTGAGTTGGTGTATTGGTGTCTCAGAAGTGATTGCTTATCTTGTGGGAAATTGCTGAAGGTCTTAAGAGAACAGTTGCCCAGTACGCATACCATGATTTCGTTTTTATCGATGATTATCTGCCAGCAGATGTTGAGGCTGTGTTAATGCTGTGTGGCTTTGTTTATCCCTTGAATGTGTCCATCTGTTTCTCTCTCACTGGGTATGTCTCCATGTGCATTAATGCACCATAATTATGGTGCATTAAATTTAGTACCAGTAATAACAGGTGTGGTAATTGGTGCTACTGCGCTGTAGCACTGGCACACATCTTTTAGGTGACTAATTCTACTGTGCATTAGCTCAGCTTTCACCATGACACACTAATGCACAGTAGAATTAGTGTATTGTGCTTTAGGATCTTGTGTAGATGCTTCCACTAGCAGGTTCACCTTAGGAAACAAGACTCAGTGCAGCACTGTCAGTTCGTATCTGCAGTTTGAGGCCACTCTCAATGCATTTTCTCTTAGTGAATTTCCAATTTTGCGCTCTAATCCTTCCCAAATACTGCCAAGTTCCCCCTGCTGCCAGATTACCAGTGGATGATGCTGCTGGCTGGATCAAACCTTGGTAGAATCGCAACTCTTTGCAGGCTATATTTGGTCCATAGACTATAAATTGCTGACCCCTGAAGTAAATCATCAGTCTGAACTCCCACATAATGCAGACCATAACATGTTACCAGATTACTTTTATGTTAAGCCTAGAAACTTGTGCTTGAATAAAACCCATCAGTTTCTTGAAGTCCTGGCCAAATCCTTACTTATGTTATCCTCCTTGGAACTGCCACACTACTTGATCTTCACAAACTTGCAAAGCATCATGGTCAGGAAGTAGATACTCCTGATGAAATGTGGCCTTAAACCTAATCTATAAATTCTCTTATCCCATCAGTTATGTGGCACAGTGGGGCAATTCTCTCATTCAAGTAGCCATGTGAACCTAGCTGTGAACTGCAAGTGTACCTTGCCCAGACTGGGACAAATATTTGCAAATGATGAATTAAGCTCAAATGTTTATCCAAAGAAAATTTGCTGTTAACTTTTCTATGTAACTTTAGCAATGGTACTGTGTTGATTTGTTACCAAAACAATCCTATCGTGGGGAAAAATCTGACACATGAAGCTAAACAGCACTATGCAAATGTCACATATTAACACCAGTAGAATATTAGACCTCGAAGATATCTCATGGTTTAGCTAATCTAAACCATATACAGAGGCAAATTGTACTGCACTCTACAGCCTCTTCTTATAAACCTTTACTGAAGGTGATTCCACAGTTTCCCTAGGTAATGTCTAGCTGCTCTGACAATTAGGAAGTATACACACAAGGATACTTGTGAGTTGCTTACATTGTGTCTCGCACATAAATTAGTGAATATTATCAAATAGCTGAGAAATATAATAATTTTTCTAACCTGCTCACAGATGCCAGATGTGCTGAAAAAGTGGAGAAACTCTATGGATAAATTATTCATTATGAATTATTCGCTAAGCTTTAATAATAATAAAGAATGGGACCTACCAGTCAGCATTTTATGGACTTTCCTGAATAATGTAAAGCTACAAAGGAACTTTCTTCAAAAGGAAAGCAAGTTGGGATAAGCTCTACACTGTGAGTAATGAGCTCTGTGAGTGATGGAAGAGAATGAAAATTTATCATAGATTAATATAACTGAATATATTCATTGTGCCCTTTTTGAACCACAAATGGGATTGACATTTCGCAATGTGGTGAAGTGTCAGGGCTAGCAATGGTTATCTGATATGTCATCCTCCATCAATTGCTCATAGAATGTGTATGGAAAAGCTTTTGAGGGAATATTCTATAAATTGCTTGGGAAACATTCTCCACTAATTAACAAACTTAAATGGGAGATAACCCTGACAGTTGGCTGCTGGGGCATTTCAAATGTTTCGTTTTTTTAAAAAAATACGAATTATCTCCATTGTCAGTATTTCCCCAATTTAGTTTAAAAGCTATCATTTATGGACCATTTATTTTTGCAATGATTTTACAATAGATTATCTGGCTGCAGTTGAAAATAGTAGACCCTGCTCCTCATATATATTACACTTAGATTTATAATCACATTCTCCTTTTCCAACAAGAAGCTTAAAGTAGGCAGTGTGGTGCCCTTTTCCATTCGCGGGATGGCGTAAAGGGATATTTGTGTATTTGAAAGAACAGGCCCAAATGATCCTATACAGCAAGCCCCAGTCTAGGTTTTGAAGGCTACGTGTGTATTGGTACTGTCAAAGATAAAGGCCTAAATTCAGGAATGTACTTAATCTCAATTTAACTTTTAAGTCCCATTGATGCTGGTAGGAGTTAAGTATGTGCATAAGCGCTCTTCCTGAAGAAGGTTGCTTTCCTGAATGAAGACTATAGTATGTTAGACTACTTAAATTTAAAAGAATGCCTAGAAGTATAGCCACACATTTAATATATTAATATTATTATCGATATATAATATTCATTAACACTGGTATTTTCTGAAGACTGCTATATGTGACAGAGTTGGGAAACTATGATCCAGTTTAGAATAGGTTCGGTTTAGACATGATCTTGAAGCCAACCCGGGGAAAGAAACAGCCCACCATCTCAAAGATTTTGCCTTTCGATGGAACATTTGTTAAGGAGTTTTGTGTAAAAAGAGGAAAGAATATCTTTATTATATGTACAGGGTTCTGTTCCATTGTGGTTCCTGAAAGCAAGCCAAATTTAATAGTCTCTCAGATGCTTAACACATTTTCCTTCTGAGAAATGTGGGAAATGATGGGATGGGAAATGATGCATGGGAGAGTGAATGGTGTGAAATGTTAGGATTTGAGCCAAAATATCCATGGATTTGGAAGAGAAGGCTAGAGGTGATAAACTATCACTGATTGAACAAATGAACTGGAAAGTCAAGCTTCTGCATTTTGGGAATGAAAATAACACTGTACAGCGAAACAAAGTGAAAGTGTAGATAGGCAGGATGTTTAGAGCTGACTCTGCCATGACTGAAGGCTGTAGGGAATGTGTTGAAACAAAGTGCACAAACCCCAACAACCAAGTTGTTCAGATAAACTGAGAACAGTGAGGGATGGAGAAAGAAAATAATATTAGGCTTTTAATACTTGTTCTCTCTCCTGAGTCAAAAATGGAAATCTCTTCCCATAAAAAAGTCACTATTTAATTAATTTTTTTTTGAAAAACATTTTCTTTCTGAATTGGGACAAAAACTCAAATGTGATTTTTTTTTTGAATGCAAATATGTTCCAATTTGTTGTCCCATGTGTTGTCATTTTCACTTTCTGCCTGTAGAATATAGCAAAATTACAATTATATTTTTCAAAGTATTTTTCTATCGTAACGTCCTGGGACTGTAACCAGCCTGAACTACCTGACCGTCTGTGTACAGCTGTATGATTTCATGCTTAAGGTTCAGATGTGATATGATAACCACTGCATTAATTTTCCAGTCATGAGCCCTAATAAGGAGAATTTCCTAGTTTATGATGTTCCTGTAATGCTGGCAGCTTTCCAGGGATTGGGCTTTTGATACACAGATCTGTTTTAAACTACTTAGAAACTAAAACTCTTGTTTTTAGTGTGAGATCACTAGACAGTCGGTGTCCCTTGGTGGAGAGCAAATAGGTCTACTGCCCCCCTCAGCCTTCCACGTGGGCTGTCTGTATAGAGGAATATGGGGGCACGAGAGAAAGCAACCTATAAGGTGTAGGTTGGTAAGAGGTATGGTGGGTAGTGATGTTATCTATCTTTGCCCTCTACTCTGCTAACATGCTAGATTGCTGAACTGTGAGGCAAAGAGAAATTGTGCCCAGTGCAGGGCTGGCATTGTTTTCTTTATGCTCACAGGAAACAAGTTGCAAACTAGGGACTAGATCATGCCAGTCATGTTTGTTCCTCTTTCTCTTTGAATAGTGCTTTTATGTGCGGCCCTTTACTCACAGTTGAGCTTTAAAAAGTGAGTAATGAATAACTTTTACAACAATCGCAGCTTTTGAACAAAGAAGAGTTGTTGGTTCTGCAGCATGAAAGCTTCAGAATTTGCAATCTTGCACCAACTGCAGATGCTTCCTCAGCCTAACAAAGGGTTTTTAAACCTGAAAGCTTGCTAAGAAATTTTTTTCCAACTATTTAAGTTGGTTTAATAAAAGTTATCCGATTCACCCAAAGAACCTTGTCTGCCTGTGTCCTTAGACCAACACGGCTACAACCAACACCTCAGAATTTCCAAGTCTCTCTGTTCCTGTTATAAAATGTCATTTATCTCACTCCATTAGTATAACTATGGATGTAAATGGGCACCAAAAAACAGGTTTAAAACTGCTGGTAATCAGGCCTATATTCATTTAATGTGCTTGGGCTTAGAGGGACTCAGTCCATGCAGAAGAGAACATTCACCACGGCTGCAAAACTGCTGATGCCAGTTGTCACATGGGAATCAGGTTACTCCCTGCAATTCCCTTTCCTTTTTCTTTTTTTTTGCTTACACTTCATTTATCAGTTGATAAACATAGATAAAGTTTCCCATTCTCTGCTGGTGTATTAGAAAGGAGAAGTTCTGTAGTAGTACCACTTCTTATTGACTCCACAGACAACACCACTCCCTTTGCCCAGGGTGCAAACCCTGGTTATTAGACCCTTGAGAAATATATCCAATATTGTTAGACTTTCCATAAAACTGTGGAAATTCTAATTTACAGATGAGAAACTGAAGTACAGAAATTAGGTCACTTGTCTAAAGTCGTACAAGGATGCACAAATTGAATCCTGATTTCCAGGCTAGGTTATTAACATCCCCGAAGTATCTATGTGATAAATCCTGCCTCTCCAACAATTCTGTTTTCAGAGACTGATTGAAAGGGCAGCTAAGGATCCCACTATAAGCTTTAGCTCATCTGCCAAATTTGACACTTCAAAACAACGTAAGAATCCAGAAGTGCGCACCTTTAACTCCGTTCACTCTTCCGATAGCGGAAAGCTCAAGCATGAGCCTACAGGGACTTTGTTGTCGTGAGCTCATTGCGATGTTGAAATTGTTAGTATTGTAATAACAAATAGGTCAAAGGGAGAGCATCTGCTGAATAAATGCGTAGTGATACCACCAAGTGGATGAAAAAGAAACAGTATGCTTTCTTATCTTCCCATCTTAGGGCTCTGGATACATAGCACATAGATCAAAATATAATTTAGACCTTGATCAAGAGCATCATTGTCATTTGGCTAGTCTCAGACACTGAGCATCAGTGTAAGAAACTCATCCATATTTCTTGGAGCTGAAATTGTTTTCCTGCATGATGTGACTAGAAAGATACTCAGGCATATTGCTTTATTGGCACGTAATTCATGCCCTGACATGATTTTCATTCTAAAAAAGTTAGTAACCAAAACTCATTCCACAAATTACTTTTTCCTAGCAAGTTTTTTTTTTTTTTTATTTTTTTGGAATAGCTTATTAAGAAAGCTCAGACTGATGGCTACAGGAAATTTGAAGCTGAATGCATAAGTGTTGACACATAACAGTTGCCTTTTTATTTTTACTTTTATTTTGTTTTTAACTAATTCCCTTGTGGGGGGGGGGGGGGGGGAATGTATTGGCCCAGGCTTATCATTACCTTTTCATCAAAACCTTTTAAGATAAGCCAAAACTGTTGATGTCACTTCCCAACCAGCAGAGCCCAAATCCTAGGCCATTGTACTGTTTGCTTGAAAAATGAAAAGTTAGGCTGTCTGTTTCATATGATTTAGTATCTCCTTTTTAGAAGGCAAAAAGGGACGTTCCATGAGGTATAGTTCATGCTCACATAAAAGTAACCAGTCTTTTTTTTAAACCACTTTTGCATTTAATATAGCAAGATAAATTCTACAGATAATAGTGACCCTATCTACCCTAGCTACTTACAGTCACTGTGCTGCACTTTAGGGTATTTGGCAGGACCTGGTTGGTTATTATGTAGAAGCTCCTTTGGAAACAATGGCATTTCATGTGTTAAATTGTATTACTGCTACTGCATTACAGGCTGATAATTATGTAAATAACTTGTATGATTGTGCTTTGATGTTAAGAAAGAACTGGTATGCAATATAAAAGATATTCTAATTACCGCATTCTGCTTCAATGAAGTGTGAATTACTGAAAGTGTTTAAGTGCTAATTATTCTTTTTTTATTATATTTAAGCAATCAAAGAGTGGGGTGCCATGTTCAGTCTGTAGGGAAGGTCACAGAATACTGAACCTATTTTTGAATCTTTGGTGTTCAACAACTCTTCCTCCTTTGCATACCTCTTCCCACCCCGAAAAAACCTTGTATGAGCAAAACCATGTTTAAATTAATTACACAGCCCTTTAAAAAAAAACCAAACAAACAAAACAGGGATTTTCTATATCCTGTTCAAATTAGTTTTCATTTTTGCTTGCATGTTTTATACCATGTGATCAAGATGGTAGTTTGCAGCCATAGAAATAGGTTTGAGCCTGTGGGGTTGAGCAGAACAGCAATGACCAGGGGGAGCACAGCTGCATTGCCTTGGTGAACCAAGACCCAGACAGGCATCAAGACCCAAAAGGAAAATTGGTAGGAAGGGCCACGCAGCCTGTGCTCGGGATCCCTGGGCACTATCTAGTTCTGTGGCAAGGGAAAGAGAATGACTAATGCAAAAGGCCATATCTTAAGTTTCTTGTGAATTCATGTTCCGTCCATATGCAGGCAGATTTCCTCAAGTGCTGAGTTATTCTTTCCATACATAGGGGTGCCAACAGACCAAGGAGGGGAAGGGGTCATACAGCTACCTCTGTAGCCACAAGCAGATCACATTTATGTCTTCTGACAGGCTGATACATCCCTTGCCATCTTCTTGGCATCCAGTCCCTTGTGGGTAGAGGGAGTGAAGCATTGCCTTTTCCACTGTCCCTGAATATTGCAGACATGCATGATACAATTTTTATTTTTTCTATAGTTTGAGTTCATTTTTTCAAAATGGACTGTAAACTGTATGAGGCACCTGGAGCCAACCTTTTTATGGACTTGATCCAGTCCTGCCTGGTTGGCTTCATCTACTTGCATCCTCATTTACTGGCAATCGCACACAGTCTTGGCCATCTCTGTGTCTGCCCTATGTTTATTTTTGTGTGTGTATATGTGATGACAGTCTCTTGGCTGATATACGGTGAATTAAGTGGGGGACCATAAAGTTCAGCAACTCATGCTTTTAGCTCTGGGCTAAAAAGCCAAGACTTAAGAGGCTGGGAAGGAACTGAACAACTCGTATCATTTGTGTGTCAGGAGCTTGGAGGGGGTGGGGGCTGTAAGTCACTATTGTATTCCATGTTTATTGCTTTCAAGTGTTTGAAGTGGATCTGTGGTTGGAAGACTGTAGTAGTGTGGCTGATTTTCTGCAGCTGATACTAAATAAGTGAACAGTCTTTAAGCCTTTCTTTTCTGTTTAGCTTATGTTTGAGACACTCACATTAAACCATGTCTATGATAACACTGTGTTGCATTCTACTTTTGCTACACATTCCCAGTAAGTCACAGTCCCATATCATCTGACAAAGTAGGCTGTTACCTGTGAAAGCTCAGGCTTCTCTGAACCAGTTAGTCTCCAAAGTTCCTGCCCTGCCTCCTGCCTGACTTCACACTAACTGCCTGTCTCTGCAGGAAGGGAGAGGATGCTGCATCTTTCTTCATCCTGAACTCACCATAGGGAAAGGTGAGGGCACATCATGCTCCATTGCTCCCTGACACAGTTGTTGGAAGCACAATAGTGACTCAGGTTTCCCTTGCTCAAGGTGCAGGAGTGAACCCCAAGACTTTTCCATTGATCGGAGTTCTCAGAATTCAAATTTTTATCTGAACTCAGGAACCAACCCATCTCGAATGGTTATGTATTTCCCTCTAACTTCTTTCTTTTTCTTTGGTCCCACATCTTTAGACCACTGTTCCAAAGCAGATCTCTCTTCATACAACAGTACACCTTATTTCCCCTTTCTGTTGTTTTCTGGTCTAGCAGTGGCACAGTTGATACAGCTGCCATTCATTAGTTTCATTTTTCAAGGTCGTTTGTCATATGGAAGGAACTGTTCTTAATTGTTTAGTAATATCATTATATAGACCATACGTTTCACAATTTGTTTGTATCTCTCTTTTTCTCCCCCAGGTAACCTGTAGCTTTAAAGGCTGGAAGTGCTATCATTTGCACCTTTTACAGGGGTGAAAAAATATGGGCTGAATTCAACATCTACAAGGTAACCGATACACTCCCCAATACCTTTATCGGATATCTGAGATGTTCTGTGCACACAAATTAGTATTGTTACATTCATTTGTATCCATAAGGTTTATTTCACTAACTTCATACTGATAAAGATTCCCAGGCTTCTGGTTTACATGCTAGTCATAGCTGGTCATTTGATTACTATGGCTTATTTGTGGAATTTATTCCTAGCACTGATATGCAGGGAGGAAATGTGTCCTTGGCTTGTTAATGCATGTGAAGGATGCTCTTTAACTCAGCAAGTAAGGGTTTAGTGAGTATTGATTATAGGTTCTCTGAAAGCTCTGGTTAAACAAATCCAGCCAGACCATTTCATTAATGTCAGGAGCAAGTCAAATTGGCAGCTAAACATTAGTCATATTTTTGGAGAAGAGATAATTAAAGCTACGGGGCTGTATCCACAGTCTAACTACACAGCAGTGCAAATTCAGGTGCTGCCAGCTAGCAGGGACTGTGAGAGCTGGATCACACTTGGAACTGCTTCTGGGTGGATTCAACAAAGCTCCTGTAGCTAAAGGATGCTGAGTATCTTTGAATGTGGAAGGTGCAGATTTCCTCAGTGACCTCTCAGGCAGAGGAAATATGGGAGGAAATATGGGAAAGACAGGACACGAAGTTTTATTCCATCTCTTGTTTTAAAAAGAAAATGTCCTGCTGTGGGACCATCAGAATAGTGGAGTCTTGTCAAGGGGAGGGGGCGTTGTTTGTTTTAAATGATCATAACTGAAAAAATGTAGCACATTGAGCACAAAAGTAGTTACCCCGTGCAGTACCTAGAAGCAGATCTCTAGATTGCTGTTTAAAACGCTGGACTCATTCTTAAATGATGAACCTAGGAACTGAAATTGTTGTTTTGGTTGTACAAGCCCCTTCATTAGGCTGCAAATACATAATTCTTCTTAAGTAACAGGGCTTCTGAGTGTCTGTCATTGAACGATTTAGAACGTTTCTGACAAAACCAACCATTAATGTTGTGCCCAAAACATTTCTTGTTCTAGAGTTTGGTAAATGCAAGGCAAGATTCCTACTGAATGCTGCTTGGAGTCTGAGTGGATTGGCCTAGGACTGGGGGACCAGTTGTCAAGGGCCCTCTGCCCCAAGGCTAGCCTGCTAGGACCATTCCCTGGCTCTGGGGAAGCCATTCATAATATACTTTGAGAGCTGTGTCCTTTAACCAGGGATCGGCTCTTGGGTCTGCAGCAGGGAGCCTGGAAGTCTTGTGCGTCTTTGTCTTAACCAAATTTTTTTTTGCAAAAATCTAGTTGGCCTAATAAAAGATATCAGCTGTAACATGAGTTATGATTCCTTTTGTCTTAACTGAATCCACAGTCCCTGGGATCCCAGGCAGCTGGTATTAGCAGTGGTGAAACTAAAAGAACGCCAAGTTCCAGAAAGCATATTTGATGTTTCAGAAATCCAACATTCTCTGACTTTCTGGTACACAGGAAATTCCAACACTCTTGGGATTCAAACTAGACTATACCCAAATAAAAAAAAAAAAAAAAAAAAAGAAGAAGAAGAAATTCCTACAAACTAGAAATCCTACTTGTTGGCCACTCTGTGTCTTTGTCTTAAAAAGTGACCAGCTGTATTCAGTAACTAGTGCTTTCAGCAAGAATAAGCAGCATACATGTGGAACCCTTGCTTGTTTCATTGTCCTTGCAACATTTCTGAGCAAGTTTTGGATAGATTGATTAAAATTGCAATGAATCAGGGAAAATTATTATAAGACAATTCTGAAAATGTAAAACTGAGAGAGTTAATATTTGTCCCAGTTTTAATCAGTATTGCATTTAAGTTTCTGTAAAGGACTAATTTTAACTTGCAGACATATTATAGCATGAGAGTCTTACTTCCATTGCTGTAAGACCCTTCTTACCCTACCCTTCTTACCCATATCCCCATCTTCTCCGCTGATTTTGAAAGCTTGTCTGAAGTCTCTTCCAACCAGACAATTGGTACAATAAAAATATTACCTCCCCTCTCCACCCCCCCACAATATCCTTGCTTCTAAAATATATGGCTGGTTTATATGGGTTATTTAGTAATTGGCAAAGCAAAGGACTGAAAATAGGTTGTCAAGAATCCACTTTCTCTCTCTCACTTTCCTGGACTCTTCTGCACACCTTGCAAGAAACTATTTGCTTTTAATTCAAAATAATATTTAAACAATGTGAAACACACAACTGAAAATTAGACCGTGGACAAAATCTCTATGAAGTATTTATCCATAGAGACAAATAAGATTGTCACTTGAAAACTGTATTCACATCAGAACAGTCTGTCTCTCCTAAATACTTGGGCGGCTTTTATTTGTTGGATGGCACAGAGCAGTGGTAATTGTGATGCATCTGAGCAGAAAATTAGATTCTCCCAACCTCCCCCTGCCTGAGAATTGATCAGCAGAACTCCACTCAGATGCATCAATTTAAAAAATAAATTATTATATGTGCAGAAGCTTAAGAGGATCCTCTCAAATCTAGTCAGAAGCCAAAAATGAGTTAAAAAAAATAAAGCATTGGGTATTGCCATAATACATGGAATCATAGCTTGCCTTTAAACAGGAGGCAATTAATTAAAGAATATAATCCCAAAATATAAATGCAAACAGCGCAAGTTCCTCTTCTGTCTACTTTATTTACTAGAGACTACATCTGGTCTTGAACTCCATATAAAATATACAGAGACAAGTATTAGCTGCGTGATGCTACTGGTAAATGTATCATTAGAGGTGTTCCACCTGTTTGAGTTTCCCAACCAATGTATGTGATTTCACAGTTGCCTTATGCTATTTCTCACGCATTTCTCTCTCTTGCTCCTGTGGGGCTAAGTGCACCAGAAAGGAGCAATGATTATTTTTAGATTCTGATCTATAAGGAGATTTGTATGCGTCCCTGTTTTTGCAGGCTGCTGGCTTCCCTGATCATACTAAAGCCAAAAAAAAGGTGCAACTGAATGCACAACGTAAACAAATTAGAAAAACGTTTTTTCTCATCTCTAGTCTAAGTTACATGAATTTCAAGTGTTGGTTTGTAAGAATGGTAGGGACAATAATGTCAGATGCAATTGAAACATGAAGTGGATTAGGCCTATTTAAAGTTGTCTGGTGACAGCCTGTCCAGTCTTTGTTTCTTTTTCATTGTTTTATTCTCCCTTGTCATATGAAATTGCTTCACTTGGTCCAAGTCACTGATAGTGCTGATACTATTAGGAATTGTGCGCTAGTCATCCTATGCAGATTCCTTCTCCCATAATAGTTATTTGATAGTCTGCTAATGAACTGAGACTTCCCAGCCTTAGGCATGTTGAGAGAGGATGCTGTCTGCAGTACTGGATTCACCGGATTCTCGCATTTGCAGTTAGAGCTTTTGTACACAGGGAAGTTGACCAGAAAAAAACACAAAACTGTTTCATAATAGCTTAGTCTGCATACACTATTTCAAAATAAAGATTTATTTTATTCCAGAATAATTACTTTGATTTGGAAATCTTCTGATAATTCCAGAATAATGGGACTTTTTCTCTGCAATAGCTTTTCTGATTAATTAGCTGATGTGCAGACAAGCCCATTAGATGTTTCCAACTGAAGAAACACAGGTAGTGCTATCCTATCACATATGTGTGTGCACCTCAGAGCTATAATCTTTGAGCCATAGTCCTCAGCAGGAGTGCTGATTCATGATCTTACCTCTCAGCTGTATCTCATTAGGAGGTACATCACTCACTTTAGACCTTAAATTTATCTCCCTCCCACACAAACCTGCTGTTATCTTGCTGTTTTTTTCCCAGTAAATTGCAAACTTCAGAAGCAGAACATTTAAAAATGAAAGTTTTGCAGAAATCAGTGTCACTTTTAAAATACCAATCCTCTCATGAACTCAAGTTTTCCTTTGGTTCTTGTGTTTTTGTACCTCTGTATGTCTCTATTCGGCACGTTAAAAAGGTAAATGCCATGCAGCTTGCCTTTAGAGTTATGAAATATATTTTCTGTGTTTCTCTCTTTTTTCCCCCTTTTCCTGTATAGTTCTAGTATTCGAATGGATGTAGGGTTAGGGCCATTTGATCATATTAAATTCAGATGTCCCTACAACTGATTAGTGTGATGTGTTATATAAAATTGCCCCTCTGTTTTCTTATAGAAGTGTTTTAATTGGGAAATGAAAGGCACAACCCCCTGGGTAAAATCATTATTCAGAAACGTGTCTGATACCTCTAACAGCTCTTAGATCCTTTTTGAGAGATGTGAACAGTTTTGTAAAATCAGGGTGGCAGTTTTGCTTCTGTTTTAAAACAGATGTGAAAGGAAGGGCACAGACAGAATTCTTAAGCAGGGAGCAGAATATGTGGCGTGACCACCCACCTGATGAAGTGAGAAAAGATTGAGAGAGCAAGATTTCAAAGGTTTTTAGGCACCTAAACAGAGAGATAGGAGACTAGAGGAATTTTTCGAAACTATCCAGTCAGGTATCTAGTCCTGTTGAAATTAAGCAGTTTAGACACTTGACATGCACAGGCATTTTGAAAAAAATAACTCAGTGCCTCTGTGCATCTTACAGCAATTTGACTTGGTTTAATAAAAGATAATGGATTTACCCAAAGAACCTTGTCTGTGCATCTTAGGTTATCTATGAACTTGGACTTTCTATATGTGTTAAGGGACCTAAATAGCCTCCAAAGTCTGGAGTTAAAGGCCCATAATGGTAACTAAAGCAGATCAGTGTTTTCTAGGTACCTCTTGCAACCTGGTCCTTAGAGACTTAAGACCCTGTTATTGGTTCTCAGATTTTTTCTTATGGAGGCCAAGTCGGTTTGATTTGATGTTACTATTAAAAACAGGAATTTTTTTTTTTATTATTAAAAAAATATTAAACTTGTCTTGCATTTATACATTTTAGCTATTTTCTGTAAAGAAAGGTTCATTCTCATTAGTTGATGTACTTGGGTACTTTTTGCTAAGCAGACACATACAATATATCCATGCACATTTATTCAATCAGGTATGTAACTTAGTATTCATTTTATCAAATTCTTAATGATTACATGTTTCGCTACGTTAGGAGATCGTGCACTGCACATTTCTTATTTACTAGATAATGATTAATTTTACTTGCAATTTGTATCAAACTTCATTTGTATGGAAATTTGAATCCAATTAACTATACAAAAACATGATTTTAAAATTGTTATTAAATAAGCCTACCTTCAATGTACCAAATATATCAGAAAAAAATAAGCTTATCAAAATAGGTTTGTATTTAAAATGAATTTATTTATTAAGGAAAGGAAATATGTGCTGTAATTAATGTTCTTAAAATGACTGTGGTTACTGTGTTCTTAGAAAAAATAGATTTCATCCTCTTGCACCTATTCCGTATTCATAGGTTAGAACTGGAAAGGAAGCTTTCCTGCTTTTTTCTATTCACAGTTGGTTTCTCAACTTCAGTGAGAGAATTTCCACTGTTCCCCAAGCCCCAAATTTCTGGACCCCATTCGAGATTCAAGATTCAAGTCCCCCAGCATCCCACAATGCTTTGCACCTCCCTCACAAACTCCCCCTTGCAGAGTGGGCAGGCTAGACTTGGCCCAAGCTGTTTGCTCCACCTGAGCAGGGCGGCATGCCCTAGCACTCCCTGGTTTCTGGCCTGGGCCACTGCAAGCATGTGGCTGCATTTCTGGAGTCAAAAGTGAATGTCTGTTCACTTGCTTATTGGTACAATCTACCCAGTTTAGATTAACCTGTGAAGATTGAATCAATTCAGCCTCAGGCTTTTTGACTGTCTGGATTTAGCCTTGGGGAACCTTGTGGGCCATGGGTTGACTCTGGTTCTGGCCCATGAGCCTGCTGTTGGGGACCCTTGAACTAGGAGATTTCACTGTGCCTTGAAGGCATGCTTTACAATCTCATTGTTTTTTGTTATTCCAGTAGTTCTCAGCCTTTTCAGATTCAAGGCATTCTTCGTTAGGTTTGAGACATGCCCTCTTTAGATTTGAGGTACCCCTTGGGAAATGCCAGGTTTTAGTTTTTACTCATTTTTTGATTACAGAAAAATTATAGAGCTGTTTTTCTGTTGCAAAGAACTCAGAAAGACCATAACAGGTCAGAATGTTTTTAACAAAATGGATTCCTATTTGAAATGTTTGTGTTTTTCTTGTGAATCGTGTTTGTACCTCTAACAGTGCTATTGCATAGTAACCCGAGGAGCATCCTTGAAAGGCTCTCAAGACCCCCTAGGTTGTGGCAGAACCCTGGTTGAGAATCACTGCATTATTCTCTTTTTTTATATTGTTCTCTTTCTTGTATGTTTCCCCAAGCCTTTTTTGGGGAAAGGTAACATAAAATAAAATAAAAGAAATAAAATAAAATAGTAAAAGAATAGGAGTGAACCCATGTTGTTTGCAGAGCTAATTTAAGAAATGCATCAGATGAGCTGCCAATATACTTAACTGATGTACAGTAGGGCTGTGCAAAGTTTCAGGTGGTGATTTGATTTGGAGGAGATTTGGCCTGATTTGGTGGCCGAATCTCCAAATCCGAATCGAACCAGGGGACCAATGAAAAGGTCCAAATCGATTCTAAGACCTCTGAATCTTTGGAAAAGATTCAGAGAGCGTTGATGATTTGGACAGTCCCTGCCTGCTGCAGCAGGGAGCTGCAGCCGGACTCCAAGCTGGTAAGTAGGAGGTGAGGGAGGGGGGACTGGAGGAGGGGGGAAGGGACCATGGGGGGACCCCTGCCAGGTCCCATCCCCTGCCTGTTCCCCCAGCCCTCCACCAGCCCCCCCATATCTGCCTTGCCTACCCCAGCTCCCAGCCCTTGAAAGAAAAGCCCCAGTGCTCACCAGGTGCTGCCAGGCACGGGGTGATCCCTGCTGCCCCACAATGCCCCATGCTGCATGGGGAACTCTGCATGAGCCCCCTGATGCCCTCCCACTCCCCCACCTCCTCATGGCTGCCCCGCCCGCTGCAGCTCCGACTCTTTAAGGAAAAAAACAGAAAAGCCCTGGGACTCACCACTCCTGCAGCAGCCTCGGGGCATTGGTGAGGCTTGTGCAGAGCCCCCCACATGGTGTGGGGCAGTGGGAGGCAGCAGGGATCGCTCCCTGCCGGCAGGATCGAGTCCAGGATTTTTCTCCTTTTTTTTTCTTAAAGGGCCGGAGCCATGGTGGGTGGGACAGCCATGGGAGGGCTGGGACAGCAGGTGGGGGTCAGGGGGCTTGTGCAGAGCCCCCCACACAGTGTGGGGCAGTGGGGTGTAGCGGAGATCGCTCCCCTGCATGGCAGCACCTGGGGAGTTGGGGCTTTTTTTCCCTCAAGTGCCTGGAGCTGGGGCGGGCGGGGCAGCCATTGCCAGGCTGTGGGGGATGGGCCTGGCTAATTCGGAGATTCAGCAGCAGCTGAATCTCCGAATCAGATTCAGCCGAATCGATTCGGGACAGTGATTCGAATCACTGAATCGAATCACTGTCCCCCAGATTGGCCGAATCCAAAGCAAATACTAGCCACTTCGCACAGGCCTAATGTACAGTTTGATTTGCTTCTTAGATGAACTGATTCCCCTCAAGTGATCTTTATTTAAAAGAAAAAAGTACAAGTGGGAATCTGAGTGCCTTAAAACATCAAATAGGAAGATTGAGTTAGAAGCCCCTGACCTGTCCCTGGCTCCTCAGTTTGGTTTCTAGGTAGGATGTAAGGGGTTTTTGTTTCAAAATCTAACAAGAACATGGCTTCTGCTGTTTGAGGCCTAAATCACAGAAAGGTCTCTGAGGTATGAACTGGGCTCTGATTTGAATTCTGCCATATACCTTATCAGGACACCTTCTCAGTCCATCATTGGTTTAAGTGGCTAAAAAACTTATTTGGGGATTTTAAAATCTTTTTCTGGAAGTTAGATCTGAGGAATAGAAGCAAGTGAAAAAGCCATCAAGAAGGAAGAAAGTAACAGTTTTTATTAGACAGTGCCGGCATTTAAGTAATTAGTTAAAATGCTCAAGCTTTGCATGATTTGCAGAAATAAAAAGGAACTGTGTTTGCCTCAAAGAAAATGTCCATTGCATCAGATAAGGAGGAGAGCCCGAAGTGGCAGGTGAAAGAAAATGAAAGGCTGGAACAAAGTTTTGTTCAATCTCTGAAACTGTGCTAGAGGGAGCTGACAGTTCTACAGTTTTTACCTAGAGATACTCTTCACTGTTGGAAGAAAAGGGCTAGTGCTAGGTAAATATGTAGGGGGTTAACAGTGTGTCCTAGAGAAACTTGAACAAGAAGTGCCTACTTCTTTTACCAGTGGAACTAGCATTTGTGAATGCTTGCTTGCACCATGTTTGCTTAGAAATGCTTGTTTGCACCATGGCCTGACTGAAGAATCTTTTGCTTTTATTCCTCTTTTTCCTCAGCCTTCAAACCCACAGATTTATGTATATATAGGCTGACCTGCAGCTACAGCATATAGCAAAACAAACCTTGGGCGTAAGGGTGCTATGGGATCTAACGCGTGAAACACACAGTCCACACCTCTTGCCATGCCATGTCACACATGCATGGCAGGAAGTGCAACTGTAGGATCACGCGTAGATCCAATCGTGCCTTATTGCTTACGTCAGCAAGAAGGAGGCACCCATGGCTGGGAGCCCGCTTTACTGGTGGGAATCCCAGCTGTGGGGATGAGCTTGGTCCCAGCTGCATGTGGGATGCAGCCAGGATCAAGAGCCCCACCAGCTGTGGGACTCAGCCTTTGGAGTCATGGGATGCTGCTGTAGTCTCCCATCTGTGAGGGTGCATAGAGTGCCCTGCAGCTGGGAGATTGCTATGACTTGGAGATGGCGACACCTGTGATGTCCCAACTGCTGCCTTGTGTGCCCTTGCACCCCTGCAGCTGGAAGGCCACATTGGCTGCGTTCTCCCAGACCTGGGGGATGCGTTGTGCTCCCCAGTGGTAGGAGATCACAGCAGCTGTGGTCTTCCATGGCAGGATTGCCTATACATGCAAATTAAAGCTGGATAGAAACCAGCTATAAACTTATTGCAAGTTTATAAGCAATAACTTTATAGCTGGTTGGACCTTTTTAAGGAGCAATAGTTAAGTTGCATATGTAGCCAATCTAAATTTATTGCAAAATTAGCAAGGTAATGGTGCAGTAGATATAATGTATAGAGGGGGCCCTTGGTACATACATGCAGAGTCAGAGTTCTGCACCTTCCCCTCCCCTACAGTCAGTGCCCAGTGCTGGTGCCCTGTCATCCCTCCTCCACTCACCCTTAGTTATGCCCACATCCATGTATGCAGTGTATATCCTAGAACAAGGAGCCTCTATCCCATGCATGAGGGTTATAATGAACCAAAACTTGCAGCCCTTTCATTACCTCACTGGAATTTTGCCTGCTGGTGAATGCAGACAGTATTTAAATGCTGAACTATGAAGATTTCAATGGAGAGCAGAAGAAATGCGTAAAACTTGCTTGTTGTATGGAAACCTCTCTTCTTTCTAATAAATCTTATATTTATCCCAAAGTCTGTTTTCTATGATGCACGTTCCAAAGACTTTTGAGACTTCTGTATGTAAAACGTACAGGCAGCATAGTCTTGTACCATTTATTAGGGGTGTGCAAAACAGGCCATATTCAATTTGGATTTGGATTTGACTCAAATCAGGGACAGTGATTCGGTTAGTTGATTTGGATCACTGTCCCTGATTCGATTCGGATGAATCCAAATCTGAAGATTCGATGTTGATTCAGCGAATCAGCGATTTGGCCAAAGACACAGCTTTAAATGTTTTTTCTACATGCCTCGAGGTACCAGGCATGGTTTGTGAATGTTGCGATGGTGGGGTGGATGGAGCATCCCACAGGAGCACAGGGGGGCCCTCCATGTGCTCGGCAGTGAACCTGAAAGTGGACCAGAAGTACTTCCAGTTCACTTCTGGGTCCACTGGGGAGCACGCTGTGGGGGGGCCCTGCAGTCCCCTAGCTAGGTGATCAGCCATGAGGGGACCTGGAGTGCCCCATCAAATCCAGGAGCCACCAGTTGCTGAGCTGGGGGAGTATGGGGGCCCCCTCCCCGTGTGCTCCCTGGTGGACCTGGAAGTGTATTGGAACTGCTTCTGGTCCACTTCTGGGTCTGCTGCCAAATGCACTGGGGACCCCCCCGTGCTCCTGTGGGATGCTCCATCTGCCCCAGCATCACAGCATTCATAAGCCACCTGGTACTTTAAGGTATGTAGAAAAAACATGTAAAGCTGTGTCTATGTCTGAATCGCCAAATCTTTCCAAATCTCTCCAAATCGATTTGGAGAGATTAAAGGGTCTCCTGATTCAATTTGGATTTGGAGATTTGGCCACCAAATGGGGCTGAATCTCCGCTGAATTGAATCAGGGACCAAAGCTTCACACAGCCCTACAATTTATGAAGGAAAGCCAGTCAAAAAAGGGAATCCCCTGCACTCCCAGCTAAAGCTTCTGCAGGTTTTGAACTACGATATCTGTCATGTTGTCCAAACCTTATTTACAGGTGTCCTGACTTAAGAGCTTATATAATGAATTTAATATCCTATTCAAATTTCCATTTCTTTCCAAGTAAATTCTAGTTAGTCACCTTTTAAGACTGCAGTAAATAACCACTTCAAATTGAGCTGAAGCAGCATTCTCTTGTGTACATGTAGATCACTTATTGTCACTGGTGCAAGTACCTTGAAGAGCTGGCTTTTGTCAGTATTGTTGGAAATCTCAGAATTTGAAGAGTGTGCATGTATTATGGTTTTAAAATGTCCTTCTGTAAAAGCAGTAATTGGGATATAATCTGAACAGAAAGTGTTGTATCTAGGGTCAGGAACCAGGTGCAAGATACTCCAAGAAGCAGTCTAGTATCCAGATCTAGCTGACACTTAGATTTCCCAAAGTGATGGGTGAAAGGGGACCTGCCAAAATACATTTTCAACTGTCTTGCCTTCACTAGTTCATATTTACCTTTCTCAAGCTGTTTATAACTTTTATCAACTTTAATTATCATGGAGGGAAAAGCCTCTCTGATACAAAGCCAAAGGGTTTGTTCCTCCCTTTCTTCCTTAAAGGTTAAGTCTCCCCAGTTGGTGCAGTTCTTAATCAGCTTCCATCAAATCAAGCAGCAATCAGATATCCTGACTGCCTGTTTGACTTTAGCTCTAGATTTCAGGACCGCCTAACTAGCTGCATTATGTACTTCACTTGTGAATTTGCCATTTGACCCTACACATTTCCAGCCCTGATTCCCCATTACTGACCTGTACTTTGCTTCCGCCCCATTCCCTGCTCCCAATTTCTTTTCATGCCTACCTGCCCCAGTATCTTGAATTCCACAGCTCCTGTTATCTGGCACTGTCTTGACTCTGACTTGTAGATCTCAGTCTCCAGCTTGGTTGCTACTTTGAACCTACCAGTTCCTAATCCCTGGCTCAGCTCCCAACTGGTCTTTCAGTTTCTGAATGCCAGTTGTCAGCCTACTATACCTCAGTCTCAACAGAAATGAACTAAGCCATGGTAAGATGTAGTCTAGTGACATGTTTGGTGCTTTGACAATAAGAAGTAACTTGTTTTTTAGAAATAGCACAAACATTTTTCTTGATTTATTTTTAAAGGTCTTATTTAAATGCATCAGGGCAGTAAAGCTGGATATAATAAGGAGCTGTGAGCATGCTGCACTTGTATGTAGTCTGAATTTCAATACCTAAATATATTGACTCTTCTTGAAAATGGCATATTAACCTCGTGGATAGAACACTGAAGATATGGTTTCTGATCATGTTGGTTTGCTAGGTGACGTTGGGCAAGTCCATTCCTTTGCAACCTCGCTTATCCCACATATCAAATGGGGCTAATGATACTGGTGTAAAGCTAAAAGAAGGTCCTAGTGCACTGTACAAATGGTAATGTACCAATCAGAGCCAGAGCTTGCCCGTTTACTTGTACATGACAGATAAAGATTTGGTTCAACAGGAGGAAGCAGTGGAACTTTTATGATGGAAGATGGCAGCAACTAGAAGACTGTGGATACTAATTTACATCTTTAATACATTGTGCAAACATTAATATAGGCCTCATTAGTTATGAAGTCAGGCTAGAATATGTAACCTGTATCCCATCCAAACTCAAACTGCAGGGACGGTTTAGATAAGCAGAGTGTAAATAGTGAAGCTCAAATATTGAATTCTTAACATGCATAGAATTTGTTTGTGAATGGTATTTTGTCAGAATTAGACTGCATAATTTAGGCTTAGAGTGGAATTTGGCAAAGACCTGGGACAATTATACTAAAATTGCCATTGGATTTGCGGTCATGAAAGTGGACAGACTCCTACTTTTCATTTCCTCTTAAAGATTGCCTCTCCTGTAGCACAGTGCCTGTTAACATCATGCTGGTTTAGTAATGGCACAGTTTGTCAGATCCAGTGCTTTTAATACTGATTTTTTTTGGCATTTAGTGTATTTTATAATAGGATTTTGATATATAGAAAGCAAATGGTCTCAGTGGAAGCGTTTAAGAATTTAATCCATTGTTATAAGTCACCCTTTTAATCTCAGCCATTCTTAATATTGATGACTACTTTTAAGGTATTAACTTTTTGTGGCTGTACCAGGAGTTGTTGGTTTGAATGTAAGAATCCAGGCATGAAGGCACTTGGATCTATTACAATATACCATTTCAGGGCATGCTGTTAGTATTTAGTAACCTTTTGATTTGGAACTTGCAAGCACAGTGGTCTATATTAGCCACAGCACTCAGATTGGCTATACATTTGAATCCAAGGATTTGCTATTCTAGACTTGATCTTCCATGTCTATTGGCATTCAGATCTTTTTTTAATGCGTTTCAAATAGACTTAGAAGACAGACTAAAAATATAATGGAAAATTTGTTTTGAGAGTGTAGCTACTTATTTTATACCAATGTAGTCTTACTGTTTAAATGAATAACAATTTTATAACCCAAATGCGCTGGACTGTATTAGCAGCCAAATCTAGCCACATATCTGAGATACTCAGCTAACAAGTTTTCTGATAGCTGTGGTAACTATGCAAAGCACTGAGTGATTTGGCTACCAAAAGTGAAGGTAGAAGATTCATGAAATATCTAAAATCCTAGTGAAGTCTTGGGGGAAACCATGGTCACGGTCAAATACTTTGGATTGATGGATGTCTATTATATCACTTGTTTGGTGCTCACAGTGGAAGCTGACAATACTTTTCTGAAATTAAAAAAGTCACCAATAAAATTTAAAGGTGCACAAATCTATAATTTGGCCAGTGCTAATGTAGAGAGGTCAGGCGAGCCTCAGGAAAAGAAGTCAGTATATTTTTCATGACAAAAATATAGATTCTGAGGGGGTCAAACTGTGGGGTGGTCAACCCCGAGGAGGTTGGGGTCAGAGGTCAGTTTGCATAATGGATAGGCAAATGCCTATGTATTGCAGCAGACAGCTATAAAAGTTGCCACCTCTGAGCAGAGAATAGTAAAACATAAAAAACCTTAGAGACCGTGATCTTGGAGCTCATGAAATATGAATGTGCAGGGGGAAGCGGGGTGGTCATGGAAATTAAATTATATAATTAAGAAGAAAGCTTAAATCTCGGGCCTCTACATTCAATTTTTTTACTGAAACTATTTCAATATGCAGGATTAGGATGAACTTTAGTGTTTTGTTTCATGGATAAGGTTGTATCATAAACAGGGTTTAAATCTATTCAGCTCTAAATAGTTATTTGGGCAAGGGAGAGGCTGTATGAATAAGAGGAGGCTCTAGAATAATTAAGTAGAACTAGGCTGTTGGCACAGGATGTTGATGAGGTTGGAGGGTATTGTTTCAACTAGATGCTGGGATGACTCCAGGACCACTCAGGTCAGACAAAAGCATCTATAAATGATAGTGGCAAGGCAAAGTTATATCTCAGTCCAGCAGTAAAGTAGAGGTTGTAAATTATGGCTGAAGAGGGTGGGACAGACTGAGATTAGAGATAAATTCTGGAAAATGAACATGGTGTTAGGTAAGGAGTCAAGTAAAAATAGGCCAATAATAAAGTACAAAGGCACAATGCAAAGTCCATTGAAGTCAGTGGGAATCTCCACTATACCAACAAGATTTTTCCTTGCTCAGAGCAATTTCTTTTCTGGTAAATGCAGAACTTCCATTGTTTCAGTCTCCCTTTACAAATGTCCTTCTTTGTTCTTTCTGATACCTTGCTGTTTTTCTGTATCCCCTCCACAATCGGGCCCTTTCTTAGAGGCAAATTGCAACCATGTTTTTAAAATTTATTTTGTTTCTGGGCAGCAGAGATTGCTGTATAGTACTGCACATTTGAACAATGTGCTGGCATTTTTCTCTGTTGGGGAACTACAGATCTTTTTTCAAATTCATTTCTCTACTGCCAAAGCATTTAGAATCTCTTGGGGAGGCCTAAAAAAAATGTTGTCCTTTTACTGAAGAAAACACTTCAATACAGGGATGCTAAGCAAATAAAAATTCTGACAAAGTTAATGAGATGAAACCACTAGGTTTATCTATTACTCTTAATCTATTGTTTATATAATATAAATTTAATCTTTTATGTTTTAGAAGTCAGTAGCTGTGATCTAATTTGTTAATGAATAAAAATATTTCTAATATGTAAAGAAATCCTATATTCTATATCTGTGTGTGTGTGTGTGTGTGTGTGCGTGTATCTATCTATCTATCTATCTACACACACACACACACACACACACACACACACACACCTGACAGACTGTACTTAGGCAGTCCCAGATTATGGGGTAATACATGCAAAAGGATCTCATTTATGGGTGTCAGGTTCTTTTGAAAGACTGGCTATCTTTTAGTCATATAAATAGGAGCGGGTCCCTGGGATGTCTGCCTATTACAATCAATGCTGAATTCCTAGAAAGTTTAGTTTGTACACTCAACTGCCTTTGTAGAAAATTTTATACAATTGAACGGAAAATATTGTTCTCAATTTTATGAACTATCCTTTAGGATTTAGCAAACAGCTGTATCCCTATTACAGAATTCCATAAGATTAGAAGCTGTTCCTCACTGAGTGTGATTTAACAGAATTTAAATGGTGTGTGTGTGTATGTGTGTGTGTGTATACATACAAACCAGTCTGATTCTTAAGTGGAGGATAGATATATAGATGTAAATATGTACTTTTGAATAAGCATATGAATGTTACACACTAAGCATTGATATCATGATTATATTAACAATAACTTGCAAATCAAATGTATTATGATCTAAATTTAAACCTATCTTCAAGGAAAGAAGCAGGTGAAAGTTTCTGTTAATGCTGAAGGGCTCCATTGCTGATACAAAGAAAATACATATAATATTTCATAGACTTTCATAGATTTCATAGGCATTGGGGCTGGAAGGGACCTTGAAAGATCATCAAGTCCAGCCCCCTGCCCCAGGGGTAGGAAGTTAGCTAGGGAAAGCAGTTTAAGAAAAGCCTGATTAGAATTAGGGGGACAGGTTGTAGCCATGTTTGTCAAAGGACATAGACAGGGAACGCTCTTTGAGTAAATCTGTATCTTTTATTAGACCAACACAAATAGTTGGAAAAATTCTTCTTTGCAAGCTTTTGGGTACAAATACCCTTCATCAGGCTGAGGAAGCATCTGCAGCTGGTGTGTGCTCTTCCTGGATGGAATGAATAGTAAAGAAGCCAGAGGCTGGTATGCATGCAAGAAAGCCAGTCAGTGAAAATGTAAATTGAGGTGTCAAAGGGTGAGAGACAGGCTGGGAGGCGGGGGGAGAGGGGGAATGAATGTAGCTGGTAAGTAGTGGAGAGGTACCTGGGAGTCAAATGTCAGGCAGGTTATAATGTGTCATAAATCCAATGTCTATATCCATGACTTTTTTATCCAGTAGGATGATGAAGTGAAGCTCATAGGCTTGTCTGAGAAAGGTGTTTTGTAAATTCCCTTTGAGGATTAGAACTGAGAGATCTCTGAGACAGAGTGGTTTTCTTGTGAGAAAAGTGCCCCCACCGGTAATTGGGTATTCTTGTCTTTGATAGATTTCTGGTGTGCGTTCATTCTGGTGCGCAGTTGTTGTTTGCAACAAGGATACTACAGAGCCAAGGAAGCTTTGCTGGAAGTTTCACAAAGGAAGTCAACGTGGGGAAATATTTTGTTTTGGAAAGGAGACAAAATTTCTAAAGGCAAAAAATGACTTGGATAGATTAGCAAATATTGGGAAATTATACAAATGAAAGACAGTTTTATAACCAATACATTACTGAAAACATTCGTGCATAAGAAAGTTTAGTCTGGGTCTCATTTTAAACTGAATATTAGTTTAATAATAGATGGGTTTGTCATTAGCATCTCCCTGGCTCTTCTTCACTTCCTTTCTGAGCCACTGCATGCTTAATCCACTAGGTCCTGCATAGAAAGTTTCTGCTATGAATCCTTATTTGCCTTGTTTTACAGCTCCCCATACGTGTTTTCAAAAATTACTGTTCCCTATAGCGATCTTCTGGAAGTAAGGAAAAAGGATCTGTCTTTGTACATTGCTGAAGGGCACCAGATTATTCATCTGTTTAAGTGGAGGATATGCAACATTAATAGAGAACAGATATTAGATCTTGAATGCAGTATTATGGTACAAGAAATCTATTACGTTACATTGTATCATCCTGTGTAGCTCCTGTTGTGTGGGTGGAAGTGCAAGAAGAAGTAAAATTGGGCATGTTTTATACCCTCCTCCCCATCTGCAGCATATACCAACTTGAAAGGATATAAATAATAAACAGAGAAAGTGATGCAGAAAGAAAATGGTGTTTAATAAGGGTCAAAAATGTTAAAGGAATACGTTTGCTTACATTTTTATTGGATGTAATTATCTTAAGTATCTGAAAGAAAAGGAATTTAAATGCCAGAAGTAGAAATAGTAAGTACTATGATGCTCTATTCTTTTTTTTTGGGAAAAAAAAAATTGTTAAATTTGTTCTTGAAGGAAGTCTGTCTTACAAAAAAAAAAAAAAGCAACATACATTCTTCACTCGTAAGTCCAGCCTCTTTCCTTTACTCCGGTCTCTTCACTAAATGATGGTGAATGAATGTGTAGTTTCATACAGGATCCAGCACATGGAAACTTGGGAAAAACTGGTCTGTTTAATTTGAAAACAAGGCCTTTCTAGTCATGTAAACTTGCTGGTCAGAGGGATGCTGTGAAGTGTGCTGCCCTGCTGAGCCCTAAATGGTTTGTCGTATAAATGAGGCAAGTTACTTAACTTCCCCACATAAGTTTCCTGGTTTGTAAAACATTTATTAAACATAAAACATAGCCATGTTAGTCAGGGCTTAGACCTAATTAGTTTATCTGACCACTACCAGCTCTTTGTGAAGAAATAAACAACAGAGTGACTGCAAAATATTGGAGTGCATTTAAAATATGAAAGAAAGAGGGGTGTATTTTGTTACCTATTCTCATTCTTCAGACAGTTCAGTAAAAAAAATAGTATTCAGATGTCCTACACATTGGTGATGCATAGTGGGGTGCATGTGGGTGCACATGCACCCCCTGCAATTAGCTGCTGCTGGCACTGCTGGTGGCACCTGCGGGCAGTTCCCACTCACCACCTACCTACTTGCCACCGACACTGCCGGTGGCATCTGTGGGTGGTTGCCAGCCAGCAGCTGGAGCTTGCCACCTCCCCCAACCCCGCTGCTGACATCGCTGCGGCTTTCTGCGGGAGCTTCCCACTCGCTGCCGCCATGCCGCCGCTACTGCCACTGCTGCTACTGTCACCACCACCTGTGAGCAGTCGCCATGGCCCCCCCAGTCTCTGGGGACATGCATCATTCGTGGTCTTTCATAATGCTAGGCAGATAAGGTTCTTTGAGTAGACGTGATATCTTTTATTACACCAACTGAATAGTTGGAAAAAAGTTCTTTGCAAGCTTTTGGGCACAGTCACCCTTTTTCAGGCATGAGGAGTCTCTGTTGGTCTGAGACTCCAAAGAATGAGGGAAGCTAAAAGTGTGGCAGGATGTCAGTGCTCTACATAATGTTAGATATTTAACTCCCTTTCCCCGCCACTCCCCTGTTTCATATTCTATCTTGAACTGGCTTGCTTTAATTTTTCAAGCATGTGACAAAAAAATCTTGCAATCTGATTCCCAAATGCCATGTCAGATAAAGTTTTTTACTGTTTAAAGGTTTTTACTGTCATGTTCTTTTCCTGAGATAATGAAGCTACATCAGTTCAGTTCAATGTGTTATATAATGGAAAGTTGCCTTGATCTTACATAGACTCTAATGTAGCTCTACTTTTTCAGGGTGTGAATAGAACTGTCTGAGACCCTATCAGAATTTGCTAAAAAAATGAATCAAAAGACTCCTCCCCCTCTACCCCCCCTGCCCCAAAGAAATACCATGCAAGACAATGGTTTAAACCAAATTATTCTTTTTGAAGTCATACTTGTAATTATAATGTTTTCACATTGCACTTTAATAGCTGTATCTGCAAGGCAATATATAGTGAATTTTGGTGACCATTATCTAGTCCTTGCTTAATTATCTAGTTATTTTTTTTTCCACGTGTTTTCAGCCTCAACATTTCTCTCCTCTGTTTCAGTAAGTGAGGGCTCATAGATCCCCCACAGTTAATGACCCTTGAAAAGCCCATGTTTCACCTGTAAATCCTAGGCTTATTTGATGTCTTGCAAGTTCCTATAATCCAGCTGCTTTTTTTGTAGCTTCCAAATCTCACCCCAAGGAGCAACCAAAATCCTCAGAAAGGCCAGCTGTTCTCTGTTCATAAATGTTTCAAGAGTTCAGGGTGAGGCTTGTCTTTAGTCAGGGTTTTTTGTTGTTTTTTTTAAATAAACTTGTATTGTTAAAACAATTCTGCTAGAATCCAAACAAGGTAAAACCTGTTCAACTAGTAAGTTTTGCATCTATAGGAGGATGTGTACATGCTCCATTGCCCTCTCCTGGTGACTATCAGACCTACTTATCTGGGGCTAGGAAGGCAGATCTTTTATCAATAACTTATTTTACTTTACCATGCAAATAATAGCATGAGTGTACTTCTGTGAATATTGTAGGTACAAACAGAAGTGACAATTTTTGCCTGATCTGGACACAGAAAGTAGCTTATAGCTGTGACTAAACACACGTACGCGGCTGCAAACAGCTTAAAAATGACTGATTGGGTGAAAATCTGATTCCTCATTGCTTGAAGTATCAAATAAAGGTGTTACAAAATGGAGTATCTTTTGTAACTTGTGTCTGCCCAGTTCTCAGCCTTTCACTATTTGCAGAATGGGTGGGGGGAAAGGGAGCAGAGGGAGTTCAGTCTGGGGGGTTTTCAGCCCTCCCCCTGGGGTGGGGCAGGTGTTTTGCAGCCTCCCCAGAGGTGGGGGGCAGGGCTCCAATTCACCCACCCCACCCTTCAGCAGCAGCTGGGGAGCCCCAAGAATGAGCTACCTCTGCAGCTTTCCCTCCTCCCATTCTGAAAACAGTGAGCGCCAGTAGAGAGCTGTGGCCATTGCTATGAGCAGGGCTGTAGCAACAAGGTTTGGCACCTGGGGAAAGCCTGCAGTGGAAGCGCACCTTCGCCCCACACACAGATCCAGGGGGCACACGCCCCATCCACCATGCTTGCCCAGGGTTGCATGTAGTGATGGGAGCCCCCCCCAATATGCTGCTCATGGCTGCATCCTGGGCCTGACTCCAGCTGGGCAGCACCTGTTGGTGCCCCTTTGCTTTGGCGCCCGGGGCAGTTGGCCCATTCGCTCCCCAC
This sequence comes from Alligator mississippiensis, assembly GCF_030867095.1. Taxonomy (NCBI): domain Eukaryota; kingdom Metazoa; phylum Chordata; order Crocodylia; family Alligatoridae; genus Alligator; species Alligator mississippiensis. The sequence continues at coordinate 10,258,010 of NC_081833.1, read as the reverse complement.
GCTTGCTACGGCACTAGCTATGGGAACCTGGCTGCAGGCTGCCAGCCCGGAGCTAGATTCCCCTCCGCCCTGGAACCAACAGTTAACTTTTGTTTGGTTTGGGGTAACGTTGTAACTCAGAACACTTTGCAAAAATTGTTCTGAGTTACAGCTGGGAGCTGCACGTCTGTCTGCACCCAGTAACAAAACTAAGGGAGAGCAACCAGGGCACCAACCCCTGGCACCAACTTGAACAGGTGGAGGGGGCAAAAATTGTGCTTGCCACAGCTGCAGCTGCTGCCATGTGCAGCATCGCTGGCTAGGATGCAGAATGCTGTCAGTTAATATGGAGTATGAGCTTTGGGATCAGCTTGTAAATGTCTGTGCTGTGAAGGCCAGAATCTTCTGTTTGAGTTTCACTGTAATCTTTAGTAACCGTCACCTTCACATCAGCAGCGTATATTCACAATGAAGCAAATTAATTGCCACTTAAACATTAGGTTGCTATATTTATTGCAGCTATTAGTGCTTTGTTGAAAGAAGCAGGCTTAAAAAAAGTAAAGGCAAACAAGAGATCTTCTGTAAACCGATAATAATTACACACAAGCTGTGAGCCATAATGCATATTGCTGACCTACAGCTATAACATGTTTTTAGTAATCTATTATGGCATAATGATACATAGAGAAACACCTTATTTATGACTTCATACTGAATGGAATGGCAGAATATAGTTAAAACAATTGGCCAGGTGCAAGTTATGGCAAGTTATGAAATTATTAGAAGGCCTCTCATAAGCTTTAATGGTCTTTAGATCAGGTCTTTAGTAACAAAAAACAGATGCACACAGACATCAGAATGATCAACATCACAAAATACATCTCTACACTCATCATTTTACCTAGCAGCTGTTCCATTAGCATCTTCTTGAACCTTCAAGACCTCCCTCCAGTTAATGGCTTCTAATAAGCATATACAATTTGTTTTGTGTGGGGTTTTGTTTTGGCAGTCTCATGTCTCATACTATGCAAAACAATTAACATCAGTTACCTTCCATTTCCTGTTGTTAAACAATTTGCCATGTATCTGTGAAGCACAGTTCAGCTTCTGAAGTGGTGGCTTCAGTGCCGTGGCAAGGAAGTTTGGCACCCGGGGCAAAGACTGCAGCGGTAGCCTGCCCTCCCCCCATGCAGAGATCCAGGGGGCACCCCCCCACCCCATCCTTGCCCAGGGGCAAGGAGCCACTCTTCTCCATCCTCGTGTTCCCCCCTCCCAATGAGCCACTTGCGGCTCCATCCCGCACCCCTTCCCAGCTCCCCTTCGCTTTGGTGCCCAGGGTGGTCACCCCACTCACTCCCCCCCACCCTTGCGGCACTAGCTGGCTTCATTCCTTTGCTATCATAGAAGTGATGCTTTGCACATAACTTCATTCGGTGTTAAATCTCCACTGCTGAAATCCACATTTAAAAATAATGCTAAACCTTTTTTTTCCAGATAATTACTTTGAAGTCCACTTCAATTAAGGGGGACTTACACTCTTAATCTGTAGACTGGTCTCTCCTCATTTTTACCAGTGCGATCCTGCACCGATAGGGAGACATTGGCATTAGGTGTGGGAAACGTCTGTCTGAATGTGATAATGAAAGACTGAAGGATGCTATGAAATAAAGACTAGCACACCCCAGAAATGTATTTGAAAATGAACTCTCAAAGTAAAAGCAAGCATGAAACATGCTATTTTAGTGGATTAGAAATGAGATGAATACTGAAGTGAAATTTCCATCTGCTACTGGTTAATGAGATTTAATCCACGAGGCTTTAATATGTAGGTGCCTTCTAGTGTCTAAGCCATGGCTGTCATTTTGCAAGGAAAGAACAATTGTTGAGAAATAGCCAAGCTTCCTGAACCATCTCAAGTCATGGGAGAGAGAAACAGCAGTCCCCAAGGAGATTGCAGTACAGATGAAATACTGCTCAGTTTCCTGCTACCCACATCAGTTCTTTCCTTGTCTACAGCATGTAAGTCTGTACCTTTGAACTTTTATCTTCCAGGACTGATTCTCTGAGAATAAGGACTTCAGAAAGCAGTGGTAGGTCTGTGGATAGTTACACAGCAGCAATCCAGTCCCTTGAGGTGGCAGCGCATACTACATATATTAAATAATGTGGAATTCTCCTGATGGTCTTTATGGCAGTAAGTGAATAATACATGTGTGTGTTACCTGGGACCTAGTCACTCCCTTTTCTCCTAAAAGTGTTTGAATGGTTGGAAGGTTGCTCTGTTTTTTTCTCCTAAAGAGGTGACTTTTTTCTTTGATTAGGGGCTATTAATAGGAGTGAATATAGGTGCATTACAATCCCACTAAGGGGGCAGGGAAGGAAGATCACTTGAGAAACAAATCAAACATGTTCAAAATACCCCAAGCAGATACTTTATTCTGAAAAGGGAAGCAGGCTAGAAATGCCATGAAGCCAGCCAAGGACTTCACTGTTATTGCTGTTCCTACATGGAAGATGCATATACACTGACAAACAGGAGTATAAATCCTATGAAAGATAGTGTTTTCTTGCATGGGAGCACCTTTCTCATTGTGTGTAACTAAAATCTCACCACCTGTGTAGAGCCAGTTTCTTCAGCCTCAAACATACATGGTTGGGAGACATTTCTTGACACCCTATGTGGTTTTTTTTCCACATGTGTGTGGGTGTGTGTGCTCACACACACCCACACACATTTGGAAAAAAAAAGGTTGCATATACATGCAACTTTTATTCCCTTTTCCCGGCAGGCGCTTGCACAGCAACTTTGGCAGTGGTAGCACATGCTCACAAGCTTGGAATTTTGTTTCATATTTGTGTCATGTGCCTCCTCACATTAGTTTCAGTGTTGGTTTGTAGACTAGAATACTTTGCTTAGAGTTAATTAAGAATGTTGATGGCAAATTAGGAATCATCAGAACAGTCTTTATTTAATCATGCAGCAGTTATTGTTTTTCTTCTTATATTCCATAGTTAGATACAACTGATACAAAATATGCCAGAGGCCAGCAACCTTTTCAAGCCATGGACTGGAACAGTGCAACTCCAGTCCAATGTGGAATGGGTGGCTTTAGCGGCGCATCAGTGGCCAAAGACTTTCCCTGTGCCCACACTGGGGCTGGGTACCTGGGAGCTGCATCTGTGCTGCGGCTTCTTCCCTCAGCCCCACCTCCTATAACCCACCTGTGCCATGGGTACAGCTGGAAGCCCCAGTGCAGCTCCCTACTAGCTGGAAGTTGTACCCATGCTGTGGCCTTGGGGAGGGGAGACGTGATAGCACAGACGTAGCTTCCAGCTCACAGGGAGCTGTGCTGGGGCTGGGCAGCTTCCGTCTGCACCTGTGCTGTAGGTGGGTGTTGGTGGCATGGGGACAGGGAGAAGCATCAGCAGAGTGGATGCAGATTTCAGCTGCCTGGCCCTAATGCAACTCCTTCCTGCTGAGTCCCAACATGGGCATAGGCATAGGAGTAGGCAAAGCCCTCCAACTCCATGGGGCAGATCTGGCCTACAAGTCACATGCTGCTAGCCCCAGTGTATACAAATAGCACAGCATTGCTTTAAAAGCTGCCGTGGTGGCAGTCTTTGCACATCATTTATGTTTGAATGATTTCCTGTGTGGGAAATGCAAGAAACATTCAGATGTCCAGGAAGGATTAGACAATACAAGAAACAGGCATAGATCTCAGTGATTAAATACTTTCTTGGATGATTAAAAGAGGAAAAAGTGAAATATTTCAGCAAATACATTTGTGTGATGATGGTGAAAGGCTAGCCTTATGCTAGTTGAAGTAACTACTAATACTCATTTTGGGCAATATCAGTTTTGCTAGAGTATCTGCCAAAATGTTGATTCTAGTAAGCTTCTCTCTCTCTTGAATAATCTGAATAACCTATTTCTTTAAATGTCTCTTTAATGTCCTATTTAATCATACAACGATTTATGATGTTTCCATTGACCCCTGACTTCTTGTTCAGGGACTTGGTAAAATGGCATGATGTGGCAAAGGGCCAGTGCCATAATGCTATGGGATGCTCATGAGAAAGGGAAATTAACTGCTTCTTTGGCAGTCTCACCTTTCTGTTTGTCTCCTGGTGGCAGAAAGCATGTCTTTGACACAACAGGAGTTTTCTTGCTCTATAGTATAGAAAGCTGAAACTTAGGAACCTGACCCCATTTTCTTACCATCTAGATATAGGCTGTAATTCAGCAGTCCATGATTCATCAAAGAACTTATACATGATTGTACCCTATTGATGTCCTTTTGAAAAGAAATTGCGTCTTGTGCTTACAGCACTATCTTTTCAGTTCATGGGGACTGACTTCCCTCCTTACCTACACTTCTCCAATAGGACTTTGAACAGGTCCAAGTAAAATTTTCAAAAATGATTTAACAGCCTGACTTCTATTGAGTCTGCATGGGACATAAGCTCCTATGTCATGCAAATGCTTTTAAAATTGTAGCTCTATTCTTTAGCTCCCGATTACTAAAATAGATATAATGCCACTACCTTACCTCACAGAAGTGTTGTAAGGATAAATGGTATAAATCATGGCTTCCCAACTTTGGCATGGCCAGGGGCCACATGCCACACGGGACCCACAGCATGGGAAAAGTCCCCGCATGGTGTCCCTACTTCCCCACAGACTTTAAAAGCGGCATACAACCCCTTTGCTTCCTGCTATGTGGCCTATGCTAGTGGCAAGCAACTCTCCTACCGCATAGGCTCATGGGAGTGGCAGGCCACATATTAACAGCTCATGGGCCACCAGTTGGACAGCCTGTATATAAATCAAACTTTGTTATAAAAACCTGATCAGTCACCCAGCATGATGCCCCTTCAGTCTTCCATTGGGATCCTAGACCACTATATGTTTGGGGTGTTTTTCATATCTGCAACCATATCTGAGATTACCCAACTGAATGCAGGATGATTAGAGGAAGATCTAGGTTCAGGAGACATCTGTAAGTATTTCTGAGTTTTAGGCTTATTCCTGAGTGACCTGTTTAACATGATGCTTGCAGATGGTCCTTGTCTCTTGCACCAGTCCCACAACAATACCGTTTCAAGACTGACAACTTGCAATCCATGTCACCAGTGACTTTTGTAATGTTTAGCTGAGTCAGTGGAACAGATGGTACCTCAGCTGTTCAAAAGCAGCTTCAAATGAAAGTTGGACCTTCAGGGGAGGTATCTGTGGGATATTCCTCTAAAAATACTGAATTCTACCATTCCAGCACGAGTGCTCCCACATCTGTTGGACATGTGTCCATGTGTTGTTCCAAGCCAGAGTTTTGTCCTATACCTCCAAAGCTAATGACAACACTGAGGCTTTTGGTCCTTATCTTTGTAAGTGACAGAGTCTTACGAGATCTGCTGTGGTATTTAATTATGTAGTTAAGTGAACTCTTTAGGAAAAAAAAGAAAAGCGTTAAGCTGCAATGTAAATATTTGAACAACCATGCAGGTGTTTCACCACTTTTCATTTAAATTTCTTTCTCTGTAAATTGTCTCAGTTTTGTAAGAGAGCAGTAGGTTTAGTTGAGTATTCTGTGCTTTAAATTCTTCATGAGCTACAGTTGTCTACATTTCAGTGGTGCCTGAGACATAAAACCATTTCTTAATTAAATTGGAAAAAACTCATCCCCATTCCTTTTTGCACTTGTCTGTTGAGCAACAAATCTCAATAATTTAATTTCTTTCTTTGTGGCTACAGTAAATCTAAAACCCTTTTAAGAAGTAACAGTTTATCTTGGTTTACTTTAAAGATCATAAAATTAAAAAAGTAATTTAATTCATGCAGTAGCTGGACTGGCTCTGCCATTTTTGTTTTTCTCATAATGTTATTGATTGCTATAGAGTTTAAAGTGTGAGAGATGGAAACCAGCTTACATTTCTTATGTCAAATTTGATCTGAGGAAGAGAAAAATCCTTTACATATTCTCCAGGGATAAACTGGAATAAAAAGCCCAGTTCTGTCCTTTGGGCATAAGTAGAAATCTACATCAGTCTCCAGATCCAGATTTTGGGACTAGAGCCATTTCTAAACTGGTACTGTAACCAGAGTCAATTTGTTGGTCTGTCCAATTAAAAAGGAGTTTGATGTTTTCAAATGCTAGCAATTTTTCCACTTGAACCAAGTGTTGTAGGAACTTGTGTCAGAGAAACAGTAGGTGCCACACTTCTTGCTGTGGCTTTAACTGAGCATGTGTCCTGGAGAGATGGGTAGGAGGTAGTGTGCTGCTGGAGGCATTTCTGGAAAGAGGTCTATGTCCTTCCTAAGCCTCAGAGCACTTGGCTGTTAAAGAAGCCTCTGACCCTCTTCACAAGAATAGGGAACATTAAATCGACTACTTCATTCTTGGTTTAGTTTATGTCCATCTTTTTCATGGCTTTTCCATTGGATACAGGATTCTTCTTTGTATCTTACCATGACTGTTGCCATCTCCTGCTCATATCTTACAGCTTAGGACACATTTTAACTGTCAGTTTTCCTTTTCCTTTCTTCCCATTTTCCTATCTCGCTTTGCAAGGAATAGGACTAAACCCTTTTATTTTAACAGTGAAAGTTACTGAACTTATTTCATGTTCAACTTCTCAGAGAAATGTAAAAGATTCATTGTGGCAGAGCCCTCAGCACAGCAACCCTGAGAGAGATCTCAGCATCATGTAGGGTCAAGTCCAAAGACATCTACATCAGGAATTTAAAGGAAATGATTCCTTTCAGTCTGTTTGCAGTGATTCCATTCCATGTAGCTTTTTGTTTGTCCAGTCATTTTCCAGTGCTTATGAAGGGCACATTTAACAGAAGTAATTTTCTAAGTTGGGGCCTTGTTACACAGTAAGTTTGGGTTGTTTCTGGAGTTGCTAACCCCTGGACTGTCTGCACATTAATGTCTTAAAGCGGCTTTAGGCACTTATTATGCAGTTCAAGGCCACTCCAGAGCAGGATTATTTCTGATCCGTATCCAGCTGCTGTTCCATTAAGGTGCGGCCACTCCCAAAATGTGCCACCCAAGTTGAGAAGTCCTCCAGTATCCCAGAATCTCTCACCCCCTGCCTGTAGAGCAGGGATAGAAGCCTGTCTTGGCTCACCAGCTTTCTAGTGGTAACTCACAGCTAGTGAACTAGGTAACTCCTAGTCCTCCCCCTGGTCACAAGGCCTCTAGTCACAAGTCACAACTGTGTAGTCAGAAGAGGTTTCTAGATTTAAGAGTGTGACTGCTAACTCCAACCTAGCACTAACACCAATCAGCATTTGTGCAGCTCACAGCATAAGGTGTAACAAGGCCTTTAGATTACAGGAATGATTTGTAGGGATAGGAAGTGGGGAAGGATACATACTAAGTAAGTCTGTGTGAAATTTCAACGGATATTTTGTTTCGAAGCTGTTTCAATGTGTTTCAAATTCGAAACAGCAATGTTGAAATGAAACAAAAAGGCTTTGAAACAGCTTTGAAACAAAATGAGGGGACTTGAAATGTTTCAAAAGTTTCAAGACAGCCCTCCTGGGGGTGCAGGCCCCCAGATCTGTGCGTGGAATGACAGGAGGCTGCTGCTGCCGCTGCCTGGGGCCAGCGGCAGCAGCAGTTTTCCCGGTGCTGGGTGTGGGCTGCGCCCAGTGCTGGTCCCAGGCAGCAGCAGCAGCAGCCTCCTGTCATCCTGCACATGGATCTGGGGACCCATACCCCTGCAAGGAGTCCAGCACAACTCCACAGCCCTCCTGGGGGTGTGGGATGCCAAATTTATGCACGGGATGACAGGGGGTTGCTGCTGCCAGCAGGTGACATGAGTTTTGCTTTTAGGTGTTTGAGGTGCAGTTTCCCAGAAACCCTACACCTATCTCCTTAAACTTGGCAAGCTTCATGCCATCAGAAGGGGCTACCATCCCTGCCATTTTCATTTGAATCATGCAAGAAATGACAAAGTTATAGGGATTTTCATGATTCCCCATTATAGCCTATGGGTGAAACGTCAAAACGTTGAAACAGCGAAACAGTTTCGACAAAACAAAACAGAACAGTGCTTTGAAATTAAACAGAATGATGAAACAAAACGCTGTCCCTTTGAAACGGTGAGACAGAAGTTGAAACGAAATGGTGCTGTTTCGCATGGCCCTATTACTAAGTCAATTAAAACTCTTTGGTGTCCATTTATTGGCAATGTATCTGTAAGGGATAAAGAATACCCGTGCTTAGAGAAATAAGATATTGGCTGATGATTGATCAAACTCGAACATTTCTAATGGCCAGTTTCGATTGGAGGGGACAGATGTTATTAGTGCATAGCACACACATTTGGATGACCATATCTAATGAATGCGCTACCTCAAAAACAAATGCCCATAAGGTAGTGGTGTCATTTCTAGTTAGATGCAGTTTGCCATTATGTTCAAGGCAACCAATGGAAAATCCTTAGGAACAGATTTCTGAGAGACCATTATTGAGGCCTTAATGATCGCAGGAATAGCGCTGATCATGTTAAAGATTGTCATTTGAAAGCCATTGTCAGAACATCAGCTCATCTTAGCTGGATAAAAGCTAGATACTTGTCTAGTGGGGTAACTTATCACACATGATGGCTGCACAATGACAACTTATGGAAACCAGAATGTTTCATGAAAACATCTGTTTTGAGGAACTTCTAATGAAATGCAGGCTAGTTTCCTGCCAGCTCACCTGTCAAACTGACTCTCAGAAGAATTATAGCTTCAGGGTAACTCTGCTATGTGAATTGACCCGAGACAACACACTTACAGACTACTTGTTGCAAAACTTTCCAGAATAAGTGTAGCTGTGACACTCAACTCCTGAATCACATCAGGGAGACTGATGGAGCGTTTGTATACATGATGGACATCACAATGTATGCGTGACAACAGTGTCACTTGTGTGGCTTAATGTAATCACACATTACACGTGCGCCAGTCTGGGGGATTTTAGATGAGTTGTATGTAGGTTAGTTTTCAATGTTGCAAATTGCAACGATGCAGCTGTCAGCTCACCCCCAGCTGCAGGAGAGGTGAGCAGGCTCCAACAGCCTGATCCAACTGTTCCCTGAGCCAGCCGTCTGGAAGCCCACTGCTGCTGCTCCCCCAGCCGGCTTGGGGAACAGTTGGATCAGACTGGGTGCTGTCTTTGAGCTGGGGCAGCACCTGGCCCCCTAGCTGCCCACCTAGGGAGCACCACCACTGTGGAGGGAAGGACCAGGGCTCCCTGCAACTCCGGTGCCACTCAGCCCTCAGTGGTCAAGCTTTGGCAAAAAAAAAAAAAAAAAAAAAGGATCAGACCCCTCGCTATAATGTGACGGGAAAATTGAAATGGTGTGTTTCAATTAAAACCCGCTGTTTAAATTTAGGGGTGATAGAATAAAACTCTGAGGACTAAATCCCCATCATGTGTACTAGTACCCATAGCCCTCAAGAACCACAACTCCAAGCCAAGGTTCTTGTGGACTGGGTTTATCACAGGGACTCAGGACTTGCATGCAGCAGTGGCAGCAGATTACATGGGGCACACTGCTGGAGTCTGAAGCCATGGGGTCCCAGGCCTGGGTTAGTCTGCATAGCAACGCTGTCCCAGAGCAGGGGGCCTTGCAAAAGCTATCATGGCCAAGACCACCGAGTTTCATATTTCTTTTCAGTGATAGTAGTGAAGCTGGCAGTTGCCTCAGCAGCTACTAAGGACCCTGGGGAACATATCCCATTTGGGTAAGGCCAAGTTTTTTCACTCCAGAATGAAATACTGCAGGATGTCAGTGCTGTGACAATTTGAGATTTTTGCCTTTTTATCAAGGTTTGGGACAGAAAGATTTCTGACAGTCACGTTCACTCTGACACATAGGACCATGTGTCATGTCTATGACGAAAACTCAGTATTAAATTATCATCACAGAGACTCTGCATTTATGCAGCCAATGACATTTTCTCAGTCCTACAGAAAGCTGAATAGATGTCTGATGTTTAAAAATAAAATGCAAATGCCTGAATTATTTGAATAAAATCATTTTATTAATGCAACTGTCTAACAGATACTGATGATGGTCTGAGAATAAGGTCCAGAATGTTCTTTCTAATTAAAGGAGTTAATGAACTTGCACATCTTAAAAATTTCATTTTAATTAATTAAGAATAATTCATACAAGAGGAAGGAGTGCCAAAAAGATCTTATAGGAGAGTAGAAAGTTAGTGAATTTGTTAGCTGTATTGTTAACAGAGGAAGTTGAGAGCCAAGATTTTCCTAAAAGGGTGCCTAAAATTATTCTCCAGTTCATGTTTAATACCTCAGCAGATGGCCTGATATTTCCAAAGTGCCAAATATCCAGGAGTCCCTATTAATTCCTAGAATCATTAGAAATATAGCTGATTCTTTGTCCAGAATCTGTAAGCACAAAGGGATTAAACAAAAATCCTCTGGCCTTGAAATTCAGTATTTTTTTTATATATTGTTTCTTTTTAATATTTTATTCTGACCTCCCAACTGTTGTCGTCCCCATCCGCCCCCCACATGGCAAACAAAAACAATAAACTCACTAAGCTTGAATAAAATTGCTTTCATCTTGTGCACTTTCATGCTAAATATGTGGTGTTCCTCAGATACCTATTCTTCCATATTTCTTTAAACTGAAGGGTATGTTTCAAGTCTTATTTACATACTTGCTTAATTGAAACAGTTATATTAAATAGAATTTATATCGACGTATTATCACTCTTTCGTTCTAAAGTTTCACTAGTCAGCAAATAGAACGGAAAAAAACTAATAATCAATTACCGGGTTTGGGGCACAAGGAGGCTGTTCTGATTATCATCAGGTTCATGATTTTTTAGGGGACCCTGTGGCTTTTTTCCAGTTACCCGCTCTAGCTTTCATGTACATACATACCTTGCATAAAATTCCCTTTTAACCTAATCAGGGCCCTTTGTGTTGCATGAATTGTCCAGTTATTTTCTGACCATCTCAATTTTAGAAACAACCCTTGTTCTAAAAACCATCCCCCTCTACACACTTTGAATCATGTTCCTCTTATCTTTCATTTGCAGCAAATATACACTACTGTAATAGTTAAATGGGCCTCACAAAAGCAATCACCATTAACTGCAAACCTAAAGTTTAACTGCATCTGTTGCTATGAAGATCTAAGCACTATGAATGTCCTTCTCAGCTTGACATAATTATTTATTTAGTTATTTAACAGCTATGAACATATAAGCCTTGCTGTTGACATAAGCACAACTGTAGACATTGACACAACACATTTCATTTACGTGATCTTTAATCATAAGTTGTCCAGTGCAGTCCAATTATGAAAAAAATGCTGAGAGTTGAAAAGTCACATATAAGATTCCTAAAAGCCACCGTAAATTGTAAAAGTTTGAAAATGACCATATTATATCTGGACTTGATATTTTTCTAGAGTTTTTCTTGAGACATGTATTTTTCTGGAGTTGGACACATGACCACATGTAAGAGAAGCCCAGAATGATCACCATGCAATGTTGTGAAAAACTGTCCTGTTGCCTTACATTTTGTAACTGGTTGAGTGAACAAAGCAGTAGTCTAGTAACCAATTCCAATTTGATTAATTTGCTACTTTGGGCAAGTTGCTTCATTTCTCTGTGCTTCTGTTAGCCTTCTTGCATTTAGTTTGTCTTTTCGACAGAGACTGAAAGCTCTTCTGAGCAAGTAAATTCATACATGTTCAGTGTGTAGCATAGTGGAGTGGCAGTGACTTCAGTGGTAGTGTCTTGTTGATGCTACTGTCATACGCATAATGATAGACAAGAAAGGAGAAACCTGTGGTGGGTATAAGAGAGTAAAGGTGTAGCTTTTGGGATAATTATGCTCCTTGTTCAATGTTAGAAGGAGGTGACGTTCTGTCATTCTTTACCATTGTCACATGAGACCTGTTCTCTGCCCCTTTTTTGATGCAAAGGCAGGTGGTCAATAATGCCGAATCCTCCCTTCCATTCCAAATGCCAGGCAGGAAAGCTGTTTTTAGGTATGCAGACATGATTTCCAAAATAACCCAGTCAGACCTGATGAAGAATGTCTTGCATTTGAAGTCTTGTCTAACTCTATCCCAACTATGTTGGTCCATATAAAAGATACTGCCCTAAAAAACCCTTACCCCTTCCAAAAGTAACACAGTTGTCCAGTTACATAACAGTGGCCATGTTGTTGGGAAGGAAAGCATGAATATTTAATAACGGGGGGTTTGTGAAAGAGCAGACAGAAACTGGAGGAAACAATGTATGAATTTGATGGCACCAGGATAGCACTTAGCAAATTGAGAGGGAGCGGTGAAGCAAAAAGCAGAGGACAGCACCACCTAGTGTTCCTGGCAAAGTCTAAATAAATGTTTTCACGACTGAACTCCAACTCGGGGAGTGTTTTCTTGTTATAAAGCACTGTTGACCAACCCATAGGAAAAATAGCAGGTCATATCTTCCAGTGTGTCAGCTGCTCTATGCTGGCCTACAGGGAGATTCTGGCTGAAGATCCAGTGTACCTTACCCCAATGCAAAGAGAAATGCAGCTGGAGTAACCAGAGTAGAGGACCCTTTCCAGTCTTCCCCCATGCTACTGATATCTTGAATACCACCTGAACAAAATATGTGGACTAGAAACAATCCTGCGTAGAATCCAACTGATCAGTTCTGCACCACCCCAGCATTAGCAACTGCATAGGCATCAAAGCAACCCATGGGCTATTTTGACTCTTTACGGGTCACATACATATGATAATGGACTAGGACTGGAAGAATGCCAACCTTCAAACATTACATTTATAGGCAACTAGATGAAATTGAAAGTCCTGCTAAAGTACTACAACACGGGTTCTAGCCTATCTGCAACCAAAAAGCACATCTCCAAGGTTGCTATGGTTAAAGACAAGCAGCTATTTTTGTATGGGTGTATGTAATTTGCTTTGAGAGGAATGATTCAGAACTGCCATTAATGACTTCAGAGTAAGGGGGCTATCTCATGACCATGACCTGAAACTCTCTGACTCAAGGGTGCTGGAAAATGTTGGGATGTTTGGTGACGGATTGGATCAGTGCAGCTTAAAAAATGTGGGCTGAAATATTGCCTACAGCAAACTGTTCTGAAACTTTAGGAGCCAATCAACTTTGATCAGAACTTTCCTCCTTGGAGCTATCTTATGTTCTCTAGTTTCAATCACTAGAATTACTGCCCTTGAAGTAATGCCACAGTGCAGCACAAGGTAACAATGACCTATGAACAATATTAATTTCCCATGATTTGATACAAATCCATTCACCACTCAAGTCTCACTCGTGCCTTGGGAGGTCTTGTGCTAACCCCTTGGTGAAGAGATGAATTTTACACTTCTGTTTCTTTGTAGATGGGTCTGAATAACAACAATATATAACCATATGGATAACCTTTGCAAATAAAAATGCAGAGTCCAGCTTGCTGTGATGTGTCTACATGGTATTTGTGACCACAGTTTATTCATCAAAATGTTTGGATAGTGGTGTCATTGATATGAGCAATGAATGTTCTTTCCATCAAAAAGTGTTGGCTATTTGTTACTCCTAACTACAGAGGTATCAACTATACAATAAAACAGAAATAGCACTGTGACTTGTGTCATTGACCACACAGTTGAGTTAATGCATGTAGCACACAGCTCAAGAGAACATTTAGCAAGCAGCTCATAGAATTATTCATTCTAACCTGTCAGTGGATACCTGAGAATAAAAGGCAAATTTGGAGGAAAATAACATACTGCAAAATAAACAGGTTAACTGAATAAGGTCTAAAATAGTAATCGTTAATATTTATACTTCCATGACTGTTTTTCTTGACCTCTTTCACTAAGTGGATCCTTGGGAATGAGATATGCTAGGTAATGCCTCTGTTATGGCTTGATTTATTGAAAATCATTATATTTCAGTGTCCTGACCTCTGTTACTTACATTTGTTTCCTTTTTTATATAATTGGTTCTTCATTGGTAAGGTAAAAAATTAAAACCAAAACAGGAGTCAAAGGTAGTAAAATAAAATACGAAAAAAATAGACAAACTGTAAGACTTTCCCATTCTACCATGAGTCCCAAACCCTTCACAACTCTAAGACATCTCTGACAGCCCCCGATTTCCCACTCAACACTCCTACCCCAGGCTTGCATCTTAAGAGCACATGGTTATAAATAAGTGCTTGTCCCAGGCTCTCTGCAGATTCACACCATCTATTAGATGACTTCAGGCTTGAGCCTGGTTTACTGCTAGAAAATGTTGCTGATACAGCTGTATCAGTTGAGTGGAAAGAATCACAGCCATGTAGATGGCTCCATTGGCCATTATATAGGCAACCTATGTTAGCAAAAGTTATTTTTTGCCAGTATATTTTTTTAGTATGAGTGCTTTAATTATGGGCAAAAAAACTTTGTTAATATAAGATATGTCACCAGTAGGGGGCTTTGCTGATATGGGTGTGTGAATAAAACCTTTATAAATGTAGATCGTTGTTCATTATTTTAATGACAGCTGAGAATGTGGAGAGCAAGACTGAGTAAGATGTCAGTACACCAGCTTGAATTGAGCCAGGATGCCAGAAAGTAAAGAAGCTGCTCTTAGGCATGTTTTGTAAGAGTTATGTGCTGGTGACAGCTGGGCTTATTACACTGGAGTGTTTCATGCTGTTACGTGGTCTATAGTACAGGTTTCCCTAGCTGAGTCGTCATGTTCACATTTGATACAGATAAAAGATTTTGCATTCAATCCCTGCATGGCACCTGAAGCATGGATGTATGTTCTATTTAATCTGTCTATTATGGTTTCACATATAGGAACACAAATACTCATCTGGTATGGCTTTTGGTAATTTCCAACCTGGGTTGGACTTAAACTAGCTTAATATAACAACTTCCAGACTCAGTCATAGATTCATAGATTCATAGATGTTAGGGTCAGAAGGGACCTCAATAGGTCATCGAGTCTGACCCCCCTGCATAGGCAGGAAAGAGTGCTGGGTTCAGATGACCCCAGCCAGGTGCCTATATAACCTTCTCTTGAAGACCCCCAGGGTAGGGGAGAGCACCACCTCCCTTGGGAGCCCGTTCCAGACCTTGGCCACTCGAACTGTGAAGAAGTTCCTCCTAATGTCTAGTCTAAATCTGCTTTCTGCTAGTTTATGGCCATTATTTCTTGTAACCCCCAGGGGCGCCTTGGTGAGTAAAACCTCACCAATTCCCTTCTGTGCCCCCGTGATGAACTTATAGGCAGCCACAAGGTCACCTCTCAACCTTCTCTTGCAGAGGCTGAAGAGGTCCAGGTGCCCTAGGCTCTCATAGAGCTTGGCCTGCAAGCCCTTAACCATATGAGTGGCCTTTCTCTGGACCCTCTCCAGGTTATCCGCATCCCTCTTGAAGTGCGGCGCCCAGAATTGCACGCAGTACTCCAACTGCGGTCTGACCAGTGCCCGATAGAGGGGAAGTATCACCTCCTTGGTTCTGTTCGTCATGCATCTGCTGATGCACGATAAAGTGCCATTAGCTTTTTTGATGACTTAGTCACACTGACGACTCATGTTCATCTTGGAGTCCACTAGGACTCCAAGATCCCTTCCCGCTTCCGTGCCACCAAGCAGGTCATTTCCCAGGCAGTAGGTATGCTGGACATTTTTCCTCCCTAGGTGCAGCACTTTGCATTTCTCCTTGTTGAATTGCATTCTGTTGTTTTCTGCCCACTTGTCCAACCTGTCCAGGTCTGCTTGCAGCTGTTCCCTGCCCTCCGGCATGTCCACTTCTCCCCATAGCTTTGTGTCATCTGCAAACTTGGACACTTCACTTCACACAGTCACTTTACTGGTCTGTACAAAATTTAAATTGAAGGTGGGTGGGACTAAAGAGTGTGCTGTTTGTTACCCTCGGTGATGATGGAATTGCTGTCTTTCTTTCATTCTTTTTTTTAATTGCAGCTGGATTTGTGGTAGAACATGTGTGCAGGTGTGTGTGTGAACATGGAAAAGGTGTCAGTGTTTGCTACTGCTCTTAGCTATGTTTGAAGTGTAAAGCACCTTGCATATGTTTCTGAGGGCCATTGCAAAAAACATTATTAATTTATTATCATGCCACCAGAATAACAAGCTGATCCAAAGATACTTAAGTAACAAATCTCTTATTGCACCCTGGGCCTATTTTTTGGTACATTTTCCTCCTCTGTTTTCTTTAGTTACATCTCTTTAGATGATTGTATTGGTCTCTCTCTCTAATTTAGGAGTTTTCAATATGAACCAATGTTATCTGGTCCAACCCTTTAAATCCATGCATCAGTTAATCTCTCTCATTCCAAAACAGAACAACTCAAGTGCTATCTTTCCCCCACCCCTTCCCCCACTTCTTGCTGGTATTTTGATAGCAGGATAATATTTAATCTCTAAGGCCATGTCCAGGTGAGCATGGCCATGCAGTATGTGGTGCCGCAGACATATCTGTGTTGCCACATACCACATGTTCAGCAGTTCTTTGCACTGCAAGGTAGTAGGGCAAAGGGTTTTTTGACCCCTGGTGATCCTGGGGTCAAAAAAATCCATGAAAAAACAGCCAGGGTGGTGCACGTGGTGGCAGCATGCGCCACCCAAAACCAGAGCCTGACCTGCCAGATCCACACTCCAGCTGCAGGCCAGGCTCTGAGAGACAGGATGGCTGGTGCTGCAGCCCCAGGAGGCCCTTAGGACTCCAGGCAGGGCTGCTTGGACCAGCCTGATACTGGCCCCAGCCTCCCCTATCCCACCTGGGGTAACCTGCTATATGCCAGAGGGCATGTGGAAAAGGCATTCTCAGGGGACAAGTAGCAGTGACACAAGGTGTACCTCTGCTTCTCGGCCCCCAGGGAAACAAACGTCTGTGCTTGTTTGGACATGGCCTAAGCGTTCCTAATGTGACATTAAAGATTTATTGTAATAGGGATTTGCTGTTGTACCCTGGTAATTTATCATATTACATTACACTTCACTTATAATATGCATGATTAAAGCAGACAATGGGTTGAAGCAGACAGAAAACAGATTTCCCAAACTAATGATGGGAGACAGTGACTGAGGAACTAATTATGTGTGAGCAATATCAGAGCAGAAAAATGCTTGTTGCACAGACAATGTGATCGAAGAGATAGGCCTTGAACTTGGTTGACATATTATTAATTGCTCCTACATCAGCTGAGATTGTGCAGGGTTTTCAGGTAGTAACTAAATGCCTTTCAAAGGTTTTATATCGTATGGGTTGTAAAGGAAAAACTGTTACCATATGCAGTCTTCAGTTTGTCTGCAAAACAAAACTGCATGAAACTTCAATTTACTCTAACATAATTACTCCTAGTGAAGGATGCTAATCAAGAAAGATTGAGAGTGGTTGAGACAGGAATAAAATTCTTTCTGTAAAGGAATCATGGGGCATGTAATATGGTAGAATGACTTCACAGAAAGAACAGAAATCAGTTGAAATCAGCTGGGTCTTTTCTTTTTAAGACTGTTTAGAACAAGAAAACAAAGGCCACGTGTAGATACAAAAGGACTGTGTTTGGTGTTCTCAAACATGTTTCATGAATTCATGCATGCTACTTCTTGGGCCAGATCAGTTTAGCAGCATATCTGCAGTACCAAGAATGGGTTCACTGGCATTGAGTCTTGCCAGTGCTAATTAGCCAGCCCTTGGTTAATTAGTTTCTCTGCTTCCAGTGAGGGATGTAAGTAGGGACCTACTCAATTTGCAATTTCATGGAAACTATGAAATCGGCATTGTCTGAGATATCTGCAGAAAGAAAAACTTACTAAAAATAAAATTATGGCTCCTCGGAACCAGCTGTCCTCATGGCCTCTGTGGCCAGCCTCGCATCCCACTGGGGGGAAGGGAGGGAGCCCCTGGCACAAAGGGGAGCAGCCAAGATGGCACTCCCTGCCCCTTGCCAGGGCGAGGAGCAGGGCCACGTGACAGACAGCCATCTTGGCCAATCAGTGATGAGGCGTGGGGCCACTGGGGCCCCTTGGCCAATCAGAGGCATGAGGGCGGGGGGCCTGCCATGTTAAACCCATGAAAATAGTGGCCAGTGATTCAATCGGCCTGCAAAATCACCTGCCTGCTGCCTCAATTTGGGTAGGTCCCTAGACATAAGGTATATGATCCCGCATGGCGTTTCTAAAGGCACGGCTGCTGGGCATGGTAAGTTGGTGGTCTAAACGTAGCCAAAGTTCAAATAAACAAAGACCCAAACTTTCTGGGTTGGGAGTCAGCCAGGCCCCGTGAGATCAGCAAGTTGGATTGCCCTTGCTGTGTGTCCCACACTGTCTTTGACATAAGCTGTGCTTGAAGCATTTATCTATATTCCCTTATTCATCAAGGACAAGTTAATGACCCCTGCCCCTAATAATCAGCCTTGTAGACTTCTCTTCTGCTATTTGCTTGGGTAATTGTGAGGAAAACCATGGTGAGGCCATAAGCAGGTGAAAATCAGAATCCTGTGGAACTTTTCCAGTTCATCTCTTCTTGACTCTTTGCTGATAAGGTAGCTTATTGGCCTAAGGCAAGGGTGTCAAGTATATGGCCTGCAGGTCTGACCTGGCCTGTGTGGCTGTTACCTGGCCCATAAAGATCTCAGAGGGGTTGGGAATTTGAGGGTGGGGGTGCAGCCAAAATCCAGAGCATGGAGCCCCATTGAGGATTCATGTCTGCGATGGGGCAGTGAGCAATGGCTGCATTGACACTGGTGGCTGCTATTGCCTTGTATGCTGTTGGCACCACTGCTGCACCTGAGACCAGTCTCCAAGAAGCCCCATGGTCCAAATCCAGGCCAACTAGCTGGGTTAGTTTGACATCCTGGGCCCAATGGATCTTACAAAGTGGCATAGTGTCACGGGCAGCCAAAAACAGTCAGTTCCTGCTCTACAGCAGGCTAAAGTCAGTTCAGAAGTCATGAGGATTTGTTCATGCTTTCTGTGATAATTAGATAACTACTTTGCAGGGGAGCTGTTTGGTGAAGAACCCGTGGTCTTGCTCTGTCAGCTTTCGAAAATCAAGGCTCAAGAACCTGCATGTGTTTAAATTTCAGTGTCACCACTTATAACCTCTGCCAAGTTCAGGTACTGCCTGGAACTGGTCTAGTTAATGTAGCTTTCTTGATTTTGTTCATTTAAATGCTCTGATGGCTGCTGAGTCGGCAGCAACCAAAAAAAGGAAAAAGATTTCAGTTAGTCTAATGTGTTGGCTTTAATGTAGATTGCCACACAGCTGTTAAAAGGGAGATCTGACAAAGATAATCCAAATTGGGCTTCAGTTTAAAATCTATTGAATGAACAATAAAGCTTCTAATTTAAACCCCAGGCTTTGTGACATGCTGTTATAATGCTTGTATTACAGGAAACCATCTATTGCAGTATTACGTTGTCCTAATATAAAAAGAAGTTCCCCATCAAAATTATATTGGGGGGTTTGTTCTCTTCCTTAATTTTACTGCATTGGTATTCATTGTTGTCCAGTTCAAAGTTAATCCATAGTTGGGGAGGGGGGAGGGATAGGGGTATGGAGGAGTTGTTTTTTGGGGGAAGGTGCTTAGTGGCTTCATCTAATGTTATAAGTCCAGAAAGATAAAAGAGGCATCTTGTTTCATATTACACTTTCCTGATGGAAATATAGTTAAAGATGCTATTGCAATAAGGTTAAAGATGTATTATAGTTAAAGATGCTATTGCCTCTGAGTACTTTAACTCTATTATTAGTGTATAAAAACATCCAATCTAATTGAATGTGATGTATAGTTCTGAATTATTACTTCTATTTTTCTTGATTGTCACGGTCTAGTGTCTGCTGCATGGCTACAAAGTTCTGCTAGAGGATATTTGGCAAACTGAGAACTATGGAGGGAAATTATTTTGAATGATCTGGAAACAGACTTTTGAAATAAACTGCTGTAAAACTCTGTGAACCTCTTTTCATCTACTGGTACTTCCAGTGACTGCCATCATTCATAAAACTCTCTGCTTTTGCTCAAATAACTTCCTGGTTAGGCACTTTTTGCCCAAAATACCTATTGGGATCCATGCTTATTTGTTCCTTGTTAATATTGATGGGAATCCGCACCATTAGAAATCTGAGTCAAATTTACCATGTTAGGGAATACATTTACATCGCTTTTCTCCAATAGCCAAAACAAAACAGGCCAGTACAAACACCGTAGAGTTAGCTGGAGCTGTCCTGAAGAAGACAGGCTTTCCTTTACTATTTGCCGTCTACTTTTCTGTTGGCAGTGCCTGAAACATGTGAGAATGGTTGGGGAGTTAATATTGTTAAACTCCTTACTGCAAAAAGAACGATCTGTGAAATCTCTGTGTTTGCACAATGAAAGAAAGACCTTTGCTAAATAGCTAGACAGGGGTCAAAACTTCTTGGAGCAGGGACCATCATTCTGTTCAAGCCAATCCTATTCTATTCAAATAACGCCAGCCCAGTGTTGCCCTGGTCTGTGTCCAGGGATTTGACTGCAGCTGTAAAAACAACAACAGTAGTTTTGCCTTCCTAAACCCAAATTCCCAGGCAGGCAACATGTGATAAATACAAATCTTACTTGTGGCATCAGCTACTATGAAAACTTTCTCTGTAGGAAAACTCAAACAACATGGGCTATAATCACCAAGTATAGAATAAACTTGGATTTGCTAGGCTGCATTTGCTGGTCCAATCCCATGATCAACAACCACTCATGGAAATAAAAAAATATATATGTGGAAAATCGAAGCTTGTGCTTTTCTAATAACAGAGAGATCTGAGATTAAATTCACCAAAAAAATACCAAGCGTGTGGGAGCACAGGGGCCTTGTGTAATTTAACAGATAGTGGTGGTGCCTTGGTACGCCTTGGTCTTTTCTGTTGCACATTTTAACTTTTGAACCTGTTTTTTTTTCGGTATTATAGATGCTTGATAAAACAGTAAGTACAGTGAGGTTCTCATGACCTCGTTTGTCATGCTTGTAATTAGTATTTAACAATTCCTTTTGGTGGCAGGATTTTGTAGGTGTATCAGACAGGCCTTTGCTGCAGGTGATGAACAACTACTGAAAACTTTTCAGCCACACTGAAAAGTTAAGCTTGAGCTATTGGTGCCTATACACCAGCAGCTGTCCTAACTGAGGCTGAGCTCATCTGGACGTGTCTCTAGGGCTAGGGACAGACATTACACATACCAGTTTAAGTGATCAGAAACTGGTTTAAATCTGTAACAGAACAGATGTTCAGTGCACATAACCCAGTTTGAAAATGGCTGAAACCAGTTTGAGATCAATCTGGTTGAATATAGTATCAGACTTAACTGATTTGGCTCAAACCTGTTTATGCAATGTCTGTATCAGATCTAGGACTTCAAGCATGTTGAGGTATGATGAGCCACTCTGATTCTTTTCTAGGGAATTGCAGGTGAAGTTGTTTGTACTTTAGAGCACAGTGAAGGGAATTGTGGAAAGTCAGTACATAAATGGCCCTTGCTGCAAAATACGTGGGTCATGGCCCAAAGAGAAGCAGCACCCAGACTTTAGCTAGAGCCACAGACAAGCCAGCTAACCCAGCTAAAAACTCCACAGAACTTGGGTCAGTTCAGTTTTGTGTGGCAGTGGGAGGGGTGGTAGTAATAACGTCTGAGTAATAACCTGGGTTACCTCTGCAATGAATACACAGCATACAGAGCAGAGCATAAAAACGTGTATGGCCGTACAGTACACTACACTTATGCAATCCATTTTTTCCATATAAATTCAAATGGAGTTTTGTGCAGTGCTTGTCCCTGCGCCTTGAGTTTATTAAAGCATGCTTACTGAAAAGAGACTGCAGATTGGGTCAATCTACAGCAGGCTCGAGATAAGTTATCAATACTCAGATGAAGCATAATCCATTACATGGCACCGATAAGAAGAAAACTGAACATACAACAATGTTGAGAGCACTCAGTGTCCCGAAACTCCCCTTCAGCTGGAATTGTTCAAGCTGTTTGAGCTTGGGAAAGACTGCCTTGTGTGCAATTGCCTATTTCTGTGCTTTATTTCAAGAGCTATAAGCTCAAGGGCCTTGGGGTGGCAAATTAATTAAAATCAGCAGAGGATTTCAACATGAAAAAGTGAGGTAATGTAAAATAATGTAAAATATAGAGGCCATGTCCTCAGCTGGTTTAAACCAATGTACCTCCAGTGACTTTCTGTGACACCATGCCGATTTACTCCCTGCTGTAGATTTTGTAATCAACCCCACGGATACGGCACTTAGTTTTTCAGCACAGAACCAAGGGTTGTGATTCTGCTTGTCTAGTATCACAACTGAGATTAAGATGAGAACTATGTGAATAAATAGTTTGTTCCCCCTGTTTTTTTCAATTTAGCTTCCAAGTGAGAAAATCCATTTTGACTATAATATTTTCCCCCAATTTTACCTGCCAAAATAAAAAAACGAAACAAAACAAATATTTAATTTTGTGTCAAACAAGTATTTTATTCTCAAACACTTGGAAGAAAAGAAACAGGAAATGAAGGAATTAGATTATGGGAGGGGAAGGAAGAGGCAGCGTGACCCTCTTATCTTGACTCAGGATGATCCTCAATCCCCACTGCTGGAACAGAGAGTGACTTTCCACCCCAGTGGTTAACCTGAGAAACCTGGTTCCAGTCCATGCCCCAGCAAATGTTTAATTAATTATGCAAAGTAAAGCAGTATCAAGAAGAGGGATAATGTGCCCCCTTGCATGCACACTCCAGGGTGGTCTACAGAGTGATGGTTTTGGGGCAGTCTCCTAAAAGGTAGGAGATGTGCACTCAAAGCCCCACATATAGATAAGAGAATTGAATCCATGTCCACGCATTTTGACTGACTGCCTTTCACGGTAGGCTGTTGGATAGAAAGGGAACAATGACACCAACCTCAGCACCTCTTTCACTGGCAGTTTTGTGATTCTAGACTTGCATTTTCGTTTTGTTTTATTCTCTTCCTCCCTCCCTTCCTTCCTTCCCAGTTGAAACTATTCAGCAGATTTTGATCAAATTTGCGCATAATTTTGAGACAACCGAAACTCCAGTTTTCAATGGATTTTCTACATGCCAAAAAGTGTTGCCATCCTCTGTTAAAGATGTGTTAGAGCTTGAAATACAGCCAGACATTTTCCTAAAGTTTGTGGCTGGTCAGGCTTAGGCTTTGGACTCAGGCTTTATCTAGTTGAAAGAAACTGGGGAAACAAGAGACTTTTATTCCTTCCCAATTTAGGGAATGTAAAACTGGAGATGTTGCATAGTTAAATAGAATGTACATTTTCTTATATTTTTCAATAAAAAGAATAAAATTATTTTATGTGGTTTTAACTAATTTGGACTCTGTAAATATGGAATAAAGTGCTTTTTTTTTTTTTAAAGGTTTTCTTATTTTCATTAGAATAGTTTGCCTAACTAATAGTTTGAGATTCACCTGTCATCAGTGATTGTGCAGCACATAAATTACCATGAGGAAGTATAATCTAATTTTGCTTTGGAATAGCAAAGCATAATGCTATGCCTGGTCATTTTATTTAATATTGCTGGCAAGAGAAATGGTTCCATTGCTCCTTCAGCAGATGTTTGTAAGATGAGTCACAGTTATATTAGGTTGGGTCAGTAATTTATACAGAATACAAACTCCTTAAAGAGTTCAAATCATCCATTAACTGTCTGGGATTAGGAAGAAATGCCTTAGGGGCAAGCAGTTTCCTAATTGTCTACTACAAGATACCCTATATCTATACGAAGCATTAGTTACTAGCTGTTGGGTGTTTGGCACAACATGGATCACTGAAGTGCTATAGAAATTTCTGTGCTCTGATCCTGTGTACTCATTTGCTTCATGCTGTTAATTCAGCCACTTTTGTTTTGTTTTGATAGGATGAATTAAAGCTATAAGTCCTTTTCTAAAAATCATGTTAACCACATTCGCGTGACTATAATTACTGCCCTACCTGTTTTGTGGGAGTCATCCTGCAGTCCGTCTAGACTGTTAAGTACTATGGGATTCCTCTTAAGATGATTCTGCCTTGTGCTATACCTCCCTTTTTGAACTGACATTGCCCCCTACTTATCACCAGCAATGTCAGGCTGTATCAGTATTGGGACAGTAGGATCAGAAGCAGCAGCTGCATTTCTAAGATAAAGCATCCTATGTTTTACATCCTTAAAAATGTCATTCGTTCCATGGTCGCCATGCATCTGGAACGCCAAGGTGCCACTGCTGTTTCCAGCTCTGCTGTCTGTTGTGAACAAATGCTGGAAGGAGCACAGCTTGAATTACTTTGTCAGCAGCCTTAGTCAAGGCAGGTTAGGCATCTGGTACACAGAAAATGTTACAGTGGTGGTAATATCTTGTTACTTAAGAAGGCTTCACTGAAGGAGTTGTGGGGGGCCTGAGGTTTGTTTTCTGAAGGGTATTTCTGACGAGCACATTTTCTGCTTCTTAACTCTGCCTTTTGGTTCAGAAGAAAAGGGGGGACTGCTGGATGTTAAAGGCAGACAAAGGGACAGCTAAAGAAGTCTTGCTTGTTCTCCTCTCTGTTACTGTTCCCCTTGTTATCCTCTGCTTGCTAGGCAAGGAAAGCACAGACTTGTTCTAGGAAAACATTATAATGAGTAAGAGCCAGAGAGGAGTCCAGCATGCAGCTTTCATTTTGTCAATATTTGAACATCATTCAGCACTGTTATTTCCTGTAAGAACCTCCAGAATCAATAAATAAAACTACTCTACCATTATTAGCCTGCTCTGAGCTATGCATCTACATCTAACCAGCAAACAGGTGTATTATACATAAAAACTACTACGACAGCTACATAATTAGTAGGGCTGTGCGAAGCTTTGGTCCCTGATTCTATTTGGCGGAGATTCGGCCCAATTCGGTGGCCGAATCTCTGAATCCAAACCGAATCAGAGGACTCTTTAGTCTCTCTGAATTGAATCGGAACCCTCTGAATTGATCCAGTGATTCAGACATGGACACGGCTTTAAATGTTTTTTCTACATATCTCTAGGTAGCAGGCGGTTCGTGAACAGTGCGATGCTGGGGTGCATGGAGTGTCCCATAGAAGTGTGGGGGGCTCCCCAGCATGCTCAGCAGCAGATCTGAAAGTAGAACTGGAAGCACTTCTGGTCCACTTCCAAGTTCACCAGGGAGCACACGGGGGGCGGGGCCCACACTCCCATGGCTTGTCGACTGGTGCCTCCTGGGTTTGGGGGGGCACCCAGGGTCCCCCTGTGGCTGATCGCCATGTGCTACCCAGTGGACCCAGAAGTGGAGCAGAAGTACCACTTCTGAGTTCACTGCTGATCATGTGGAGGGCCCCCCACACTCCTGTGGGATGCTCCATCTGCCCCAGCATCACAGCGTTCGTGAGCTGTGCCTGGTACCTCAAGGTATGTAGAAAAAACAAAGTTTCATAGTTTGTTGGGTTGGAAGGGACCTTGACAGATCGTCAAGTCCAACCCCCTGCCATGGCAGGAAAGAGCACTGGGGTCAAACGACCCCAGCAAGGTGTTCGTCTAGCCTCCTCTTAAAGACCCCCAGGGTGGGAGCCAGCACCACTTCTCTTGGAAGTTGGTTCCAGCTCCTAGCCGCCCTGACTGTGAAGTAGCACCTCCTGATGTCTAGCCTAAATCTACCCTCTGCCAGCTTGTGACCGTTATTTCTAGTCAATCCTGGTAGTGCTCGGGGGAACAGGGACTCCCCCAGTGCCTGCTGGTCCCCCCTGACTAGTTTGTAACAGGCCACTAGATCCCCCCTCAGCCTTCTCTTGTGCAGGCTGAACAGGTTCAGGTCCCTTAGCCTCTCCTTGTAGGGCCTGCCCTGCTGCCCCCTGATCATGAGGGTGGCCCTCCTCTGGACCCTCTCAATGCTGTCCACATCTCTTCTGAAGCGCGGCGCCCAGAACTGGACGCAGTACTCCAACTGTGGCCTGACCAGTGTTGCATAGAGGGGGAGGATCACCTCCTTGGACCTGCTTGAGATACATCTGTGGATGCATGACAAGGTGCGGTTGGCCTTCCTGACCGCGTCCCCACACTGTCAGCCCATGTTCATTTTGGCATCAGTAATGATTCCAAGATCCCTTTTTGCCTCTGCACTGACAAGAAGGGAGTTCCCCAGCCTGTAGGTCTGCTGCTGGTTCTTCCTCCCCAGGTGCAGCACCTTGTACTTGTCAGTGTTGAAACCCATCCTGTTCTCATCTGCCCACCCCTGTAACCTGTCTAGGTCCAATTGCAGCCTATTCCTCCCTTCTAGCATGCCCACTTCCCCCCACATCTAAGTGTCATCAGCAAATTTGAACAGGGTGCTTTTTACCCCCTTGTCCAAGTCACTGATGAAGATGTTGAACAGTGTGGGTCCAAGGACCGAGCCCTGGGGGACCCCACTGCTCACATCCCTCCAGGTCGAAAATGACCTATCCACCACCACTCTCTGGGTGCGGCCCTCCAGCCAGTTAGCGACCCATTTGACTATGTAGGTGTCAATGCCACAGTCCCCTAGTTTTTTAATGAGAATGGGGTGAGAGACAGTGTCGAAGGCCTTCCTAAAGTCCAGAAAGACTACGTCCACTGCTACCCCTGCGTCTAAGGCTTTTGTGACCTGGTCATAGAATGCCACCAGGTTGGTCTCACAGGACCTGCCTCTAATGAACCCATGTTGGTTGCCCCTAAGCATAACCTCCCCTGCTGGCCCCTCATGGACATGCGCCAGGATAATTCTCTCAAAAAGCTTACCCAGGATCGAGGTAAGACTAACTGGCCTATAGTTCCCTGGGTCCTCCTTCCTCCCTTTTTTGAAAATGGGAACCACATTGGCCCTTTTCCAGTCCTCTGGCACCACACCAGAGCACCACGAGTGCTCGTAAAGCTGTGCTAGGGGTCCTGCAATGACCTCTACTAATTCCCTCAGCACTCTGGGGTGGAGGCCGTCAGGACCAGCTGATTTAAATACATCCAGTCCCTCCAGAAGTTCCCTGACTAGATCCTCAGTGACCCTAGGCCTGGGTGTGCCTCTCCCGGGGCCTGAGGGGGTCCCGGCAGATGGGCTGATCTGGTCCCTGCTCAGGAAAATGGAGGCAAAGAAATCGTTAAATAGGTTAGCCTTGTCATCTGGTGCGACAACCAGATTTCCTAGCGTGTCTTGCAGAGGCCCCATGTTACCCGGTACCTTCTTTTTGCTCCCTATATATTTAAAAATGGACTTCTTGTTGTCCTTAATCTGGGTAGCTAGTCCCAGTTCCATCTCTGCCTTTGCCTTCCTGACCGCCCCCCTGCAACCCCGAGCAACCGAGGTATAGTCTTCCCTGGTGATGGCCCCTCCCTTCCATTGGGTGTACGCCTCCCTTTTACCTAGGAGACATTCCCGTATGCTTTTGGTGAGCCATGGGGGCTTTTGCGCCCTCTTGCCCCCTTTGACCTTTGCTGGGATTATCTCCCTTTGGGCATGGAGGATTGTCTCATTAAGGAACGACCACTCCTCTTGAACACCCGACTCCCCTCCCCTCCGGGACCTTAGTACTTCCCCAACTATTCTTCTTACCTCATTGAAATCTGCCCTGCTGAAGTCCAGGGCTGCTGCCTTGCTGCTGGCTTTTGCCACCTTGTGCTGGATGGTGAATTCCAGCAGGCGATGATCGCTGTTGCCCAGGTGGTCAAGCACCCGCAGGCCCCCACACGAGGTCATCGCCTGTGGCCAGCACCAGATCCAACAAGGCGTCTCCCCTGGTGGGACTGTGCATCTCCTGAGTTAGATGGAGGTCCTGTATCTTGGCTAGGAACCTACGTGAGCGGTCAGACCTGGCTGACTGCTCTTCCTAGCAGATGTCTGGAAAGTTCAGGTCCCCCATGATGACCACATCTTTTGACCTAATTACCTCCGTGAGCTGACTTAAGAATTCCCGGTCTAGCTCTTCCCCTTGGTTGGGTGGCCTGTAGTAGACCCCCACTGTTAAGTCCCTTTTCCCTCGACTTCCTTGTATTCTAACCCAGAGCACTTCAGTGTGCTCCTCATGTGACCTTGTGCTACTAGATGACGATGTGTATTCCTCCTTGATGTAGAGCACCACTCCCACATCTTTCCTCCCTGTCCTGTCCCTCCTATACAGCCTATAGCCCTTGATATTCACCACCCAGTTGTGCATTGGGTCCCACCATGTTTCTGTGAGCCCCACTATCTCTGGCTTAGTGTCAGCTAGCAGGAGGGCAAGTTCCTCCTGCTTGTTCCCCATACTACAAGCATTTGTGTAGAGGTATTTGAGGCCTCCTGAAGATGTGTGCGCTGGCCCCCTAATCTTAGTACTACCTGGGCCCCTGTTGCTTACCTGGATATTTGTTCTGCTTGTTGTCGGTCTAGGCTGGGCTGTTCTTGTGGGTGTCTCTTGGTTTTTTGGTTCAAGGCTTCCTTTGCCCTCATCTTCCCCGTCCCCAATGAGCCTAGTTTAAAGCCTGCCGGAGGAGATCCGCCAACCTAGAAGAACACACGCTTACCTTTGGGGGAAAGGTGAAACCCATCCCACCCGAGCATGTCTCTTGTCATGATGTGAGGGTCGTTGTCTAGGAAGCCGAAGCCTGCCTCGAGACACCATTCCAGAAGCCGCCAGTTGGTCTCTCTGATGTAGGTCTCATGTCGTCTTCCACGACCGCTCACTGGTAGGACAGAGGAGAATACCATCTGTGCTCCTATCTCCCTCAGCACACCCCCCAGAGCATGGTAGTCCATCATCAGGTGATCAGGGCTTCTCCTGGCCGCATCATTAGTACCCACATGGATTAGGACCATGGGGTAGTAACCAGTGGGCTGGATCATGGCCTGGATCATCCCCATCACGTCCTGAATCTTTGCTCCGGGGAGGCAGTACACCTCGCGTGTTGAGGGGTCCTGGCGACAGATGGGGCTCTCCATACCTCTCAGGATGGAGTCGCCTATGATGATCACTCAACGCTTCCTCCTCCAGGTCTGCTTGGCTCCTTCGGCTTGTTCGGAGCATGAAGAGAGTGGAGTTGCCTCCTCACTGGAGGTTTCCTCCTCTCCCTCCTTTTCCTGCAGTGTTGCCAGAGCCTCGTACCTGTTATCCAGCCAGACTGGAGAAACTGGTACTGCTTTGCTGCAAGCAGCCCTGGTTCTGGTTGTGACTGTCTGCCACTCAGCAGTGGAGGGCATCTCCCGGGGTACTTCTTCCTTGTGTGCATGGTCCTGCAGGGAAAGGAAATAACCATCAATTTCATCCTCCACCTCCCTGATTCCCCTCAGCCTACTAACCTCCTCCTGGAGCTCCCTCACCTGCGCCTCCAGGGCGCTAAGATGGGCGCCTGCAGGACAGGTGTGGGGGCCCCCATTCCCTGCCCCCCACGGCCCTGCTGGGCATCCTCCGCAGGCCAAGGGGCAGGTGGACGCCAGCCCCCCCATGGGCTCTGTCTGGGTGGAGGCCTCAGACAAGCCCCGGGCAGGCAATGCCCCCGGACAGGGGCCCTAGCAGCACTCTGCATCCACACCATTGTATAAGTTGCTGTTTACTGAGAGTTTTGTGTGGTGCCTTTGCCCTACCCTTGCAGGAGTCTCCCTCCTGGCCCTTCCTGCCCACCCTCCGGCACAAACGCTGGCGCAAATGCCATCACACTCTTACATTTAAAGCTGTGTCTGTGTCCGAATTGCTGATTTTCCAAATCAGCATCGAATCTTCAGATTCAGATTTGGCTGAATCAAATCAGGGACAGTGATCCGAATCAATGAATTGAATCACTGTCCCTGATTTGGGCCAGATCCGAATCCAAATCGAATAGGGCCCACTTCACACATCCCTAATAATTAGGTATAAACGTTGGCTCCAGTCTCCTCCATATATATTCCAACTGCCTTCACTTAGAGGTTGGGGCAAACTGTACAAACCATATTGGACTAAGTGATAGCCAAATAAAGAGGTCACCAATGATTTTTGAGAAGCTGCTGGCATACATAAAGCAGCAAATGAGCTTGAAAAAAGGGCATGCAGTATGCGGACTGGTATTCAAAGCCTCACGGTTTCCAAAATAGCCAAGCAGTCAGTCCCAGGGCCTTCCCCTATTCCATTTGCTACTGCTGCCAGATGGGAAGAGACACCCTAGTCTACATGGATTTACTTCTCCAAACAAAAAGGAACCTGCTTCCATCCTGCACAGTGATGAAGTGATGGGACTGATCACCAAGACTTGCTAGAAGCTCTTTAAGCAATGCCATCTACCACACTCCTGGTAACTTGGTAAAAACAAATTGCATGCAGCCCTTTTTGAGATTTTATTTTTATTTCATTTTAATTTGAGCTCAAATCAAATTCCTTAAGGGTGATGTGCTGCATTACCTAGTAAGTGATGATTCTTGTAGCAGTCTCCTCATTAGAACAGCAGCTAGTGGAAATCTCACAAAAAAGCTGGTACTTAGTGGTTGTCTAGCCTGGTTTTATAGATGCAAGAGGTTGTAATAGTTCAAAGAAAGCTTGCACAAGTGATCTGTAGTGCCATATGTAGGACTGAGCTTGGTAAGCCTCAAGGTTTTATTCTAGACTGGCTACTGATTTGTTGTGATTTCTGGAAAAGTACGTGCTCTTTATGGCCTTGATTTCCCATCTCTGTAGTAGAGATCATATTCGTCTTTCTCTTGTAAATTGTCCTGGGCTCTGCTGGTGAAAAGTGTTTCGTATTATCAGTGGTTCTTTCTGAATCAGCCTTCAAAACTGCTGAGATGAATGACTTCATATAGAAAAAAGAAAATGGTTTCCATTAATTCAGAGCTAACAATGTTATCTCTCCAGTTCCTCTCTTCTCCAGAAGCCTGACTAAAGCACTCGGCATAAGAAGCCAGTCTAGCTACTGTTTTAGATTGGCATAACTCTAGAGTGGCTCATTATAGAAAAGTAATATCTCCCATTTTTAATTCTCTTCTCTTTAGTAGGGAGAGACAAGTTTCCTTTTAAAATCAGCTTTCGAAGAATGAATAGTTAAATGGGAAATGACTGCCAATTAAAGTAACCTTACTGGCAAATAAGAAGGGGGTAGGGGAGAGGGAATAAAGAGCAGAAATGCTGGAAAAAAGTGTGATTACCCTGTATCCAGGTTGCCTTCTCAAGTGTCTGAAAACAGGCGGACACACATTTTACTCATGGCAGCCCTTTACAGAAGGGGCTCTGTTATGAAAGGGATCTAAAGTGTTTTTAACTTACCCCTCTCTTGCCTTTCTGGGTCATTTCCGTCTTTCATCTAGTACAGCCTGGTCAGTAGAAGGTTTGCAGGAGAACCAAAGGTTCTTCAGGAAGTTGAATTTATCGTTTAGTTGGTTGCTATCTTTTCTCCAAGAGTCTAAACCTGCTTTTACTGAGCATTTTATTGAAAAGTTCCTATTTTGAGTGTGCAATCGATAGGGATTTGCTCCCTTAATTTAATTCTGAACTAAATCCGAGCACTGAATAACATTGTTGGGAGCACCATGTTTTAGATCAGATATAAACCGATGTTCTGACTGACTGGGTGCATCTACGTGTTCATTAATGTGCTTTTGCTACTGTGCATTAAGTTAGTACCTCTAATGTGAGGTGCCAAATAAATGTGCATTAGGGTGATGTGATGAGCTGTAGCAAAAGAGCATGCTTTTTTAGTGATGTTTAAAGCACAGTAGCTTATTTTTACTGCGCATTAGTATATTAGCAGTTTCTGATGTGATGCTTTAATTTGCAGTAAAATAGGCTACTGCACATTGAAGTGCACATGAAGACACCCGCACTGTGTAGGCATTTCTAGTTTTTTACGGGTTATGTTACTTCCAGTGTCCTGAATTTCCATTTGGGGTAATTTCATTCTTTCTTAACTGGATATATGATACTCTCCCACTATCATAAGCACTTTCATATCCCATTCTTCTGCATAGTTCATTTCATTGTATAGCTAATATCTTTAACAAAGCACTCTGAGACCCTTCTTTGGATGAAAGCATATATATGAATGTGCAAAACGTGTTACATTTTTCTTGTACTTGCAGCTCATTGTGTTGCACATGCTTTTTAGTTTTTGTGTTCTGTTTGTGAAAAACTGTTGCTTTAAGCGTGATAGACATATCTATTATTTGGCTCATCACTTTGGTGGTGTCCCAGAGTACTTAACATGTTCCTCTCACATGCATTGTTGTCTAAATGGTCTTGCTATGTTGCTGTGTAGCTTTCAAACAATTAACATAAAAAAAATTCGGTAGTAAAATTATTTCTCCATCTAAGATCCTTATTTCCTTGATTTTCAGTTAATGAGACCAATGGTTTTATCAGGCCATGGCCAGAAATTTAAATGACTTCATTTTATAATCCTTTTCTCTGAGTCTGTATACTTGATAGATTAGCAATAGATATAATTAGGAGTATGAGTTCAGAATGTGAATGTATGTTGGGGCTGTGATAAAACCTTGTCTTTCAACATCTTGGATAATTAATCTCTTATTCATTTACTTTGGCACAGAAAGCCTCCTTTTTGTATTCCTGACTGACAGAACTGAGAAAAGCATTATCTCCTGCCATTAAGTTAATGTTAACTTTTCTTGCCTCTAAAAGAGGAAAGCAGCTCAAGAGAATGTTAAATGAACTGTCAAGTAATGAAAACACAAAATACATTTTATACCAACTTCCTTCTACTTGGAAAATAATTTTACAAAACCTAGTATATGACCAACATCCATGAAAGGTGGCTTGTATTAAAATGCTTTCAGTATATTCAGGGGTATTCATTAGCATGTTCAAAACCTTGTAGATCAGAACTGTTACTACCTGATAGCATCACTGCTGTTGTGTGGTACACCAGGTATCTTTAAACACAGTACATGGTAGTTTACCATGTGTATTGTGATTGTAGAGGAAGCTCTGAATGCACTTCCAATATATAAATGTTTAATATCAGACTTAATGTTTTATATAAATTTCTAATTTCTAAATATGTACGGCAAATAAAATGTTCTCCAGAAGACATTCCTAATAGTTTCCCTAAATTTCTATTTTTTTTATTCACCAAGTACCTTCCCAATTTACTCTATTAGAGAAAAGCCATAAGGACCTGAACTTACTGTGAACAAAACGTGTGATTAAGAAATTTAGGCAACCGAATGGTTTTAATTGAATTAAAAAAAGAGGTCTGAAGTTCTTGTTGACTAATTCACCAGCATAAAACAAAATCTGGATAGAAGTGATCAAATTCTGCCTTTAATTAGATGTGTGCAGTCTCACTGATATCAGTAGGGTTTAATGGTTATGAGCACAAGTTTTGGCTCAGAATAGTAGCAAGATTCAGGAAAAATATCATAGTAAAAATAAGGTGGAAAACATCAGTTTAGAGTCAGTCATTCTATGTTCAGATTAATAAAGGAAACAAAGGTAGCATTCCTTTTAGCATCTTCTTTTTTCCTCCCCCTTCCTCTTTTATCTTCTTTCATGTCTTTTTTTATTCAGATAGACTGTTTACTTTGGAAGTGTCAGCAGATGTGAAAGACCTGGCTGGGTAGTGTAAAAAAAGGAGGAAAAAGCATAGTGTCAAAACTACATGAAATCCATAATTTTTTGTGGAATTTTCTACATGAGTTCTCCTGTATATATATATATATATATATATATATATATATATATATATATGTATATTAGTGATGCTTCATTTTAATCATGGAAGAATGTGGACTTTGGGTTCCTTTTTCTAACCTGAAAATTGGGGATTTTTTTTTATCAGAGAAAACCAGGATTCTGTCCACAATCCTGTGCAGTACCTTTGCCTCCATGACAAAATGTATGCAAACTACCTGGAGCCTAGATTGCTGACCAAATTTGAGGCACAAGGAAACAGTTCTTAGTGGGTCTAGCAGCTGTGTATTTTCTTAGGGATATGGCACACTATTCTCCCTCACTTGCTGTGACAAGTTGAACCACATCTTCTTCTAAAAGAGTCCTTTAAGTGTTTCTGGCACTGTTCAGTTTGTACCTTCTGTGAACTTGCTTCCCTTTAGAGCATGTTTCCCTTTTTCCATTTTCCATTTATATAGTAACATAAAGTAAATCTGTGCTTCTAGGCCCTCCAGTGAGTTATTGTCATAGTAAATGTTTGCTGGCACCTATCTCGGAAATGCAGAGTTATTAGAGGCAATTGCTTTCTTTGGTGTCCTTTTAATGAAGTTTATGAAGTGCCTCACCTGTAGGGGGAAAAAAATCTGGTCTTAAATGAGTAGTTGCTGTAATACAAGACCCCTTGTTTAGTTACCAATAATACAAATTATAATCTGTTCTGGGGGCCAAATAAGGGAATTGTAAACAGCTTGGTGTGCCAGCTCTCATGCAGGTAGATTTTGTCTCCCTTAGGAAGCCCTCAGCAGTCAAAATAATAGTTCATAAGTGAGCCTGAATGCTTGCTGTCTCACTGGCTGGCTTTGCTTCCCTGGGAGCCCTTTAGTTAGCCCTCATAACACAAATGGTAACCAGACATACAAATGTGCAAAACAAAACATTTAGCCGCTCTCCATGTGGCAGGAGAGGGTCCCCAGCTCCTCCTGGGTTCCAGCCTGCCTCCAGGCTGCAAGTTATTCTTTCTCAGCTTGAGCTGCTTCCTCCTTCACCTTGAGCTTTTAACTGCTGGCTTATCACCCACAGCTCCTACACTAGGGCTGTGTGCCTAACTTAAAGGGCAGACTAGCCTATTACAAGACTCTTCAACTTTCCTTTTAGCTCCACCATGTTGTCTGATCCCAGTGCTCATCTGATTGTTTGGATAGGGCATGGGGCAGCCCCTGGTCTGGAAAAATGCTACACGTCCAATTTAAGGCACAATACAACCCACCAAAAAAGATGCTTCACATTTAATGAGAACATCTTTCTAGCTGGATTGGTATTATATCATGCTATAAATTGGCTGAATGCATAGCATGTTACACTTTTATTGCACAATGAACATGCTAACCACACAATAAATGTAACATCTGCCAGGGCAGACATCCTTCTGAATCCCTTGCCTTGATGGATTTTTGTAACCGAGAGAGCATCTTTATAGTGGTTTCCTCACCACACCAGCATAAAATTGAGCCCATGAAGTGTGACCCCTGGCAAGAAGTTTAATTCTCACTGGCACTCACTGGAATCCTTTAGTTCCCTTCTTGTAGAGGAAAGTTTGAGAGGAAAGATGGTCCAGCAGCTAGACAACTAACCTGGGCATTAGGAGATTCAGGTTCAATTCCTGCTCTACCACAGGTGTCAGGTGTGATCTTGGGCAACGTACTTAGGGCTTTCTCATTGAAATCAATGTGACTTACATATAGGGTGACCATACATCCCAGATTGGCCAGGACAGTCCTGGATTTCAAAGGCTGGTCCCAGCTGTCTGGTGAAAATTAAAATGAACTTCCAGGGCAGGCAGGGGCAGGGAGGTGGAGCAGGAGGAGAAATGAAATAGGAAGCCCTAGCAGACAGCAAAATTGCTCTAATACATTAGCTTGATTAGTGGAATGACCATTAAAAAGGGGACTGTTAATACCTTTGAAGAAAACAATGAATCATGAACAGGCCATTGACTGTTTAGCTGCTCGAATAGTAATACCGGTAGTGCCCTGCTCCTGCCTCTGCCTACAGCAGGGCAGGGTGAAGGGACAGTATCCCAGATTTCACATTTTCCCATATGGTCACTCTACTTACATACTAGGCCTGTGTGAAGCAGCTAGTATTTGCTTCGGATTCAGATTCAGCCAATTCGGGGGATGGTGATTCGATTCAGCGATTCAAATTGCTGTCCCGAATCGATTCGGCCGAATTTGATTTGGAGATTCAGCTGCTGCCGAATCTCCAAATCACACAGGCCCCATCCCCCGCCCACTCTCAATGGCTGCCCCACCCACCCCAGCTCCCTGCTCTTTGAAAAAGAAAATCCCCCACACACCGGCTCCTGCCTCCCACTGTCCCACACCATGTGGGGGGTCTGCCACAAGCTGCCAGAAGCCCCAAGGCTGCTGCAGCAGCCAGTGAGTCCAGAGTTTTTTTGGGGTTTATTTTTTAAAGGACTGGGAGCTGGGGCGGGTGTGGCAGCCATGGTGGCGGGTGGCTGGGAGAGCGGGCAGGGGCCAGGGACTTGTGGCAGAGCCCCCCATGTGGCATGGGGCAGTAGGGTTCAGCGGGGATCGGCCTCCTGCCTGGCAGCACCCGGTGAGCGGGGCTTTTTTTTAAACAACCGGGAGCTGGGGCGGGCGAGGAGAGTGGGCAGGGTTTGGAGGGTACTTGGTGGGGCTGGGGGATCAGGCAGGGGCTGGGGCCTGGCAGGGGTCCAGCCATGTTCCCCTCCCCCCTTCCTCCAGCCCCCACTATTTCCCAGCATGGAGTCCGGGTCCAGCTCCCTGCTGCAGCCGGCGGGGACTGCCTGAATTGCCGAAGCTCCTGAATCTTTTCCAAATCTATTTGAAGAGCTTTGAATCGATTCAGACCTTTTAATTGGTCCCCTGATTTAATTCGGTGTCAGAGATTCAGCCACTGAATCGGGCCGAATGTCCTCCAAATCAAACCAGCACCCGAAGCTTCACACAGCCCTATTACATACTTACATTAAAAAATTTGGCTCCTATACACAAGTGTAGAGGCTGCTCTGATGCGCTGAAATTTTAGCATGTTGGAGCAGACTTGATTAATTGAGCCTGCTGGACTGTGGTAATTACTGCACTCCAGCAACCTTCTGTGTCTTGTGTATCAGCATCCCCGCGCTGAAAAATGGCAGCGGGGGTACTTGAACTAAAGCTTGTCGAATGAGCTTTAGTTCAAGTGCCCCCACCACCATTTTTGCAGTATGGGGATGCTGATATATGAAGCACAGTGGTACTTTTAATTAGAGTGACTCTTGGAGCTGCTCTAATTAAAGTGCCACCTTCCCCCTCCTACCACCACGCGCCCCAGAGAACACATGTAAAAGCACCTTTAGTTCCCCAGTTCCTCAACTGTAAACTGGAAATAATAGAACTTCCCTAGCTCCATGGAAGGCCATGAGGATAAATACATTATAGACTGTGAGGCAATGAATCTTTAATAAAATGAATCTGTTTTAATTGTATAAGCTTTATTTTAAAAAGGCATAAAATTAAATAATGCAATACTTAAGTGTACATTTCTTGAGGAATTGATGATCTATTAAAATAGTAACAAACAGGCACCAGGGCACCAAAGACAACCTCAGACATCATGTAACACCCATACAAGTTTCTCCCATCCATAAAAACACTGAGCTCATGTGCTCATCCCCAGTGTAAAGTGGGGCATTTAACTCCTCTTCCCACACACTCCATTCCTTCACATTTACTTACAGTGCCATTGGTTTACCATCTAGTCCCCTAGCTGCTGTCAAGCATGGCTCTGCACCAGGTACATGCTCAAGCTTGCAGATTAGCTAGTGTACATGTCTCTACAGTACTCTCAGGCATCCTATCTCAAAAGATCTGGTATAAAAGGGGTGGATATAAGAGTACAACATGTATTAACTGTGGTGAGTGTATGTGGCAGCTGGAATTTAGAAATTATTTCAGGGAGACAAAGGAGAATGGATTGCCCCTTGCACAAATGAGACAATCCTAACATCTCCTTGCTGCCCCTGGAAACACTAATCAGTATCAGGAGAGTTGGTAACAGACATGAAAATAATAGTAGGCTTAGTTTTTTGGTTAAGTAGGCCCTCTTACCTCCCTCCCCCTCTCAAATTCTGGAAATGATTATTTAATAGACTTGTAACTCTGGCATGACATTTGTAAGTGGTTTCAGTAAGTATCTGTATCATGAAGGACTGCATTCTTCCATGTGCTGCACAAACATGAATTCCTGCTACTTACAAACACATTTTATCTCAAGTGAAGCTAATGCTGCATCACACTTTAGTGTCTGACATTGAGCAGTCCACTTAGTCTAGTGGTCCCTCAGACATGCTCAAGGAGAAATCAGGAAACTTAGAAGAGAGAGAAGCAAATCCATTCAGATTCCACAATTTAAGACGGTTTCCCCTAGAGCAGGGATTCTCCGTCAGGGTGCCACAGCACTTTGGTGTGCCTTGAGATCCCTTCAGGGGAGGCAGGGGGTACCACAGAAAATTAGCATGGTTAGATGTACAAACATGATTCACAGAGATTTCAAATAGGACTTCACAGTATTAAAAACCTTCCGACCTGTTGTGGTCTTTCTGCATTCTTTGCAATACAAGAATTGCTCGGTTATTTTTTGGTAGCCAAAAAAGAGTGAAAACTAAGAGCTGGCATTTGCCAAGGCATGCCTTGAGCCTAAAAAGGTTGAGAACCACTTCCTCCGAAGCACTGA
This sequence comes from Alligator mississippiensis, assembly GCF_030867095.1. NCBI lineage: Eukaryota > Metazoa > Chordata > Crocodylia > Alligatoridae > Alligator > Alligator mississippiensis. The sequence goes on along the minus strand of NC_081833.1, from coordinate 10,219,656 downwards.
TTCATTTATTTGTAATTAAAAATAAAAGTATGCCAAGTGTTGTCAATGCCTAGAATGATGAAGCAGTTGGACATAACAGGCGACTGGTTGGTTTTACAATGTTTTATAATGTTTTGACATTCCATAAGGGTTTCATTTATTGGTCTTTAAATTGAAAAGTCATATCATTACATCACAGTGATAGATGAAACTCAGAGTTGCAAGCTTGTAGCCTGGAGCAGAGAAATGTTGTGATAGCCTATCCCATTTGAGACACTGTAACCTTTCAGTATTGTCAGCGCTTGCCTGAGGATTGGCTGGTATCTTAGATTATCTAACTCTGCAAGTATCTCCAATCTGATATTCACTTTCTGGGGAGTGACACTCTGATAGAGAAACAAGGGTCACTTCCCTTAGTTTCACTGAGAGTTAACCTTTTTTGTATTTTCCAGCTAGAAATTCTGTACTGTTACTTATAGCCTCAAGATACTGTTCTGTGCAAGGAGTTTAGTTTTCTTCCAACATGCTCTGGTGCCATCAGCATCTACATCTCTTGCACCAGCAAAACTAGCAGCAGCTGGAGGCAAGAAACAGGAGGGGGAGCAGCAAGAGGTGCAGTGTTCTGGGGCTTGAGAGTTTAATTATGCTCAAATCCTACAGTATTTAGGTGCATCTGGCACTGTTAGGTAGAATAGGTGGGTTTTTAGTACAAAGACATCTGTGGAAAAGCACATTTAGGAATTACAGTAGTTCTGAAAAGACATTTGTCATGGGATGGGGTCCCCAGAGATGGCCGTGATGCCCCTAGGGCTCCATAACTGTGCCAACCTTGCCCAACAGGCACCCTTTTCCTTGTCTGCCATGTCTTGGTGGTAATTATAATATAGGGAGGCTGCCCTTGAGTTTGTGTTTGGACACAGTCCTGATGGACCCTGCTGAACCCTGCGGGTTCTTGGACCCCTTTTTGGGTCCTTCTCAAAATGGATGCCTTACAGGACACCCTCAGCCTTATGGGCTAGATGCACAGCTTCAAAACCACACCTTTACGATGCCCTCAAGCCTTGCAGACGGTATTTAAATGTTGCTCCTCTGGGACCTTGCTATAGCTCGGCCTCCTGTCATCAGCTGGGCTCTCCGCAGCCCTGTCTTTGCACCCACACTGGCGCTGGGCTCTCCGCAGCCCTGTTTCTATGTCCACACTGGTGCTGGGCTCCCCGCAGCCCCTTTGTCACTGCGCCCCCTGGCATCGGGGTTTGCTCACCCCCTTTGTCACCGCATCTCCTGGTGCTGGGGTCCCCGCACTGTAGTGGACCCCCCCAATGAGGCCTCCTCCTCCCCCAATAGCTTCAGCCCAATCCACCAGTTTATAAACAGTAATCAAAATATGAGCCTCTGGGCTATAACATAATACAAGCAGTTCAGGGTGTGCTCTGTCCTTTTAAAAGGGTCAAACTTGCCCCCAGCACTAAGTGCCTTGTAGGCCAGGGTACCTGGTGAGCTCCTGGTGCCCCTTAATCCTACCAGAAGCAGAACAGGCAGTCAGGCCTCTCCAGTTAGCTTCCTCTATGAAAGCTCCTCTCCCCTTGGCTGCTGACAGAGAACTAACCCGCTAGTCCCAGCCCTGGGGTTTATATGTGCCCAGGGCCCTGTCTCTTCTGGTCAGCTGACTGGCTGCAGGTGCAGGCTAATTGCCTCTTTAGCTTGCTACCACAGTAAGTTGCACCTGTGGGGTTCCTGCCTGACTGCTAGGGTCCTCTCTCTAGGCAGTTTCTGCCCTTAAAGTAGCAGGCACCTTAGTGCCCTGCGACAACATTTAATCGCTATAAATTCTAATTTGCTAAGGTTGGTGAGACAGCATTTTCAGACACGTTCCTCCTGGGCAACCAGTCCAGAGCTAAAAAGACAGAAGTGTTTCAAGCTCTAGTATATTGGGCAAATGGTGGCCATTGCATAAATTGTTTGCTATGCCTGGGAGATGAGACCTGGGGGACAAGACTTATAAAGAAAGTCTGGAAGATCTAAAGTTATTTAGTCTGGAGAAGAGAAGACTGAGGGGGGATGTGATGACAGTCTTCAAATACCTGAAGATGATTATAGAGAGGATGGAGATGGACTTTTCTCTGTGGCTGTAGGGGACAGGACTAGGAGCAAAGGCCTCAAGTTGCAGCAAGGGAAATTTAAGCAGGATATTAGGAGGAACTTTGTGAGTATGAGGGTGGTCAGGCATTGGAACAAGCTACCTGGAAAAGCTGTGGACTCTCCATCCTCGGAAACTTTCCAAAGCAGGTTGGACAGAAACTTGGGTGGAATGGTTTAGTTAGGGATGATACCACCTTGAGCAGGGGGCTGGATTTGATGACCATATATGGTCCCTTCCAGCTCTATTTTCTATGCTGTTAAATTTCTGAAATTAGAGAAAGGGGAGGGGAGATCCCACCCAGAAATTCCCATAACCGCAGCCTGTGTGGGACACAATATGTGAAGTGCTTTCACAGCACTGAAAAGCCCCGACTACTTTTTACCCTTAACTTCTATGTCACTTTTCAAGATTTGGGGTGCTAGTGTCAGTGCCCTAATCTTTGTTCCTTCAGTAAGCTACCTTCACTTCCTGTCATAAGCTGAATAGCATATTTTGGAGATTGGTTATAGAGGGAAATATTCAGTGGAGTTGTTTTGTATTAGCTGGCAGGAATTTTTTTGATGTAAAATTCCCATTTGTTGAAATTGAACCTTTTTGTGGCAATGTATCTGGTTTGATAAAACTTTCATTCAAGGCATGTTGAAGAAATACAAGAACATAAGAATTGCCATCTACTGGATCAAACCATAAGTCCATCCTGCCCAGTATCCTGTGTCACACAACACTGGTAGGAGGTGGATGCTGAAAGGGAGAATGAACTGAGTATGACCAGGGTTTTTTTTCCAGCATTTAAGTTAGAGGAAGTTGTAGTTCCTAACATCTGTGCTCAATAGCTCCTGACGCCCCTTTACTCCAAGATTTTGTCCAATCCCTTTTTTGAATCTGGCTGAACTGTCAGCTTCCACAACATTTAGTGGCAATAAGGGCCACACTTTAATTACATGCTATGTGAAAACCCCCCCACCTTTTGTTACTTTTAAACTTACAACCTACTAGTTTCATTTTGTAGCCCCTAGTTCTTATATTGTGAGAGATTCTGCTTGACTTCAGTTGCTCTTGGTTAAGCTGTTTCACAGGAAACAACACTGATGGGAGTGAAAATGAAAATTTTAGGAGCTCTCGGATGTGTTTTGCCATTTCAGATATCTTTAGTCTCAGAATTAGACAGTGAAGTGATGCTAAATCTCCTGGTTTCATTCAGACCGCTACATATATTACTTCTTGTCCCAAGTTAAAACAATTGCTAGAAATTGAGAGCTGGGTTCAATTTAGACTTCAAATAAATGTTTGGCATGCTTCTACTTACTTTATCCAGAAGATCACTTATCTCTGATTGAAAGTGGAGGAGGACCACTTTGATAATTGTGTAGATCAAGAACACTGACTTCTTTAACATGGAAGCCTGGAAACCAGAAATCCAAACACTTGAATGCCAAAGCCTAAGAGGTTAATCATATTTCTTTTGTTTGATAGCAGCCCCATTCTGTTTTAAAGGATGTGCTAAAAGTAATCTTAATTCTTCGAAATAATATCCATATTATTTGTTGGTTTGGTACTTTTTTTCCAGATTTCTCTAAAGTTGGGTAGTGATGAGTATTTTTATTAAAGTCAGCTTTTTTGCCCCTAAGGTGGCCAAATGCACTGAATTTTGTTAATTCAGTGTATTTGCATATACATATATTGGGCTTTGAGGCCTTGTGTTCAGTTCAAAGCGTTGATGCATATTCTTTAGAGAACAAGCTCTAATTTTTTTATAAAGCTACTGAAGTTTAAGTAAACCTCTTACTGCACATTTTTTCTTGTAGGCCATAGAGAAAAGTGGTGCAAAAAGGAAAATTAATGTTTCCCTAATTTTCTTATTTAGCTAATAAAGAAACAACCAAAATGGCAATACTATAGGAGCTTTTCATCACAGTTGACAAGACAGAACAAAATCAAGATAAAATAAAATTATTTCTTATTTACTAGTAGAGGTGAGGGAACATGAAAGCCTATACATTTTCACAGGAATGAAGGAGAAAAAATTCTACCATAGCTATGTTTGGGCCTAGTTGTGTTTTCTTTCTGCTCTTGAGTGAGTTTAATGGCAGCAATTTTAAGCAGAAAGGGAAATTTGAACTTTCATTGGGAAACAATTTGATTTCTGTATCCAATAAAATTAAACAGGTTTTGGTTAATAATGTTAATAAACTACCCATAAACAATCTACAGATCACAGGACAATTCAGCTAAGTTGATTTGACAAATAACCACCATTGTCTTCCAAAATTTTTGAATGGTGCTAAATTGCAGATTTCATACTCTGATCTCTTAGCAGTCTCCTTTTATTTGTAAGTATATCAGCTGTGTAGCAAGAACATGTGTGTGTGTGTGTGTGTGTGTGTGTGTGTGTATGCACGCGCACACATGAGTGCTAATGGTTGGTCTTATCAGTGTAAAAAAAGCCAACTATCCTCCGTCCTCTGTTTCTTTTATTATTCTAATAGTTATACAGGCTAAATTCTGCAGTCTTTAATTAAATTGCCATTGACTTCAGAACAACCACAGAACTGGAACATTAGTGTTATGAGATACTTTCTAAGCATCAAAACAACATCTCAGTGGAATACTTGAATCATCAAGTAACAAGGTAATAAAAAGGGTTAGGCAGGATTCAGGTTCAAATTCAATACGTATTAAGGATACTTTTCAAACTTCAGATGCCTTTTCCTATCTTTATCTGGATTATGCAAATATCTTTGACATCTTCCTCCGCAAGTTGCACCAGGACAAACTGAGTAGAAAAAAGTAGATATAAAATACCATCAGTTTAGACCACTGATTTTGAACTGTTATAAATAATTACACACAGCTCTGGATAACAGAATCTGACCCTTAACCTAGCATGTGAAACCCAGAAATACACAAGATGCTGTGGCATTTCAGTCTCCACTGGAACACAAAATGGAAAGGCTGTGAACCTTCCCGGTGTCCAAAAATCTGTGATTCCACAAGTGGGTGCATATTTGGTGCAGGATACAGTCGCCCCGCTTGCTGCTCTAGTGACTTGGTCGCTTTAGTCATTCATTGTTTGTAGTGTGACAGCATCATTTGTGAAAGTACAGTTCCAAGCACCGAAGTACCAGTAAATAATAAATAAATAGAGCTGGTTCCAAATTCTGCCTGCTCTCTGCAATTTTCCCTCCAAACATTTGGCACCTGTAAGTCTATTCCTTTTTATGCCTGTGCAATACCTTCCATCCTTGCCTGAAATGGAAAAGGTTTTCACTCTCTATATTATCTATTATTTAGTTTTTCACACCGGTGAAATAAAAGAGAATTCTTACTTTTATTCTTTTATGCCCAAGGCAAAACTGTGTTAAGTTTGAGCTGCTCACTGTTGACCCAGTACTCTTTAATACTATCCTAATGTTTCTGTGGGGACTTCCCAAACTCAGAAAGCATACAACCTAACACTACAAATTAGACAAAATACATTGAGACAAATAAGTCAGCGTTTTACAGCTTTTTGAAAAACAGTTTGGACTTTTGCAATGAACAATGGAAAAATATAAGAGTTGTATTAGCAGTATACTCATTCATGTGTTGTAATTTTACATCTGGAAGTCTCAGTACTTAAATGCCTTAATTTACAGTACCATTGGAAAATTGATGCTGATTGAGATCAAAATAGCATTGCAGCTAAATGTTGTCAAATGCTTGAAAACTCTGTGAAACCCTGAATAGGTTGTTAGGGCAGGCTCCAAGATTCCAGGCAACTGTGGGCAAGTCTATACGTTCATAAAATGCACCTTGGGTACTGTGCATTTAGTTTAGTACTTGGCTAATAAAGTACTAAGTGCGCAGTAACTAGAGTTACTGTGCAGTAGTGCCAGCACATAGCTTTTTTCATAATGCTTTGTCCCAGGGGAGCTGGGGTTACAGGAGGACCCCAGACCAAAGCAAAAGAAAGTCCCCACTTACCTCCTGCAGGGGCCAAAAGGCGTGGGAAAATGCGCGCGACAAAACCACCCACGCGATTCGTCAGCTGCACTCATATTCAGCTGGGGCCGGGTGATGTCAGCTGGAGACGCCACCCGGTGGAGACAAAAGGCTGCCCTGAGGGCGCAGGAGAAGGGCGGGGGAACAGAGGCTCCACAGGGAAGCCCGTGGCCCGAAGGGCACAGCCGCAGCATCTGTCAGTCCAAGAAGGAGGAGGCGGAGCCGGCACTGGCAGAGAAGCCGGCAGCAGAGCCAGCACCGGTGAAGAAGCTGGCAGAGGAGCCGGCGAAGGCTCCAGGAGTGAAGCCGGCAGCAGAGCCGGCACCAGTGAAGAAGTCGGCAGAGGAGCTGGCGAAGGCTTCATCAGAGAAACCAGCAGCAGAGCCGGCATCAGTGGAGAAGCTGGCAGAAGAGCTGGCAAAGGCTCCGACAGAGGCACCGTCAGGGAAGCCGGCAGCGGGACCAACGGGCGAACCAGCAGAGAAGCCGACAGGGGAGCCAATTGGCAAACCAGCAGAGGAGCCGGCAGGGAAGCCAACTGGCTAGCCAGCAGGAGAGCCAACCAGCAAGCCAGCTGAGAAGCTTATAGAGAAGTTGGCAGGGAAGTCGACTGGCTAGCCAACAGAAGAGCTGACCAGCAAGCCAGTGGAGAAGCTGATAGAGAAATAGGCGGGGAAGCTAACGTAGGGAGCAGCCCCGAGTGGGGCCAGCCACCAGGTTTGGGGTACAGGGGCACTGGGATAACACAGGGCCCTTAGACCAAGAAGTACTGTATATTCCTGTGGGGACTCCAGGCCCGCTGGTCCCATCTCTCTAGCAGTCACAGTGGTGGGGATTGCACGGTGAGTCATGGTGTGGGTGAAATAGGGAGCTGGGACAAGGGATAGACAAGGCTAGGACAAAAGGGCCTCGTTGCCTTCACGCCTGAGCCAAGACCCAGGGTCACTGGGGGCCCATGGCCAGAGAGCCACGGGAGGCCAGGGTAGAGTTTGAGAAGAACCAGGGGCGCTAGAGGACCAGAAGACCTGTGATTGAAGGTGGTGAGTGGCCGGGGTATAGGGGAGGTCGGAGCCCCATGAGTGTCCACCACGTAGCGTAACGGCCCTGAAGGCTGCCTCAAGGGGAAACCCCTCCACTGAGGTTCCATTCAAAGTCGTGGCAGGAGAGTTAAGGGGACCAGGGGACCCCTGGACGTCAGCCAGGGTAGCCTTTGGGGTCCGCCCCCAGGCCTGGGACAGAAAAGATCAATAGTCCGGGCCAGGACTGCAAGAGAACGCCTGATAGAACAGAGGCGGGCACATGCTTACTGTGCATTAGCCTAATAACACCATGCAGTAGGCTATTAGCATGTTTTTTAACCACCCTGCTACTGCATTGTGTTATTAGGTTAATTCACAGTAATCGTCTCATGTAGACGCACCCTGTATGAAGTAATCTTTATGCTAGGGACCAAGCAAAGCTGGTGCACTTTCCACAGTATAAAGACAAACTGTCTTAATACTATGTTGTTAAATGACGTTATCTAGAATGGATGCTTTTCTTTCCTTGCAGATTAAAACGTATAAATCTTTGATAGCTGAGTAGATTCCCTGTAGCCATTTTTTTTCCTTGAATATTTTAAAACTGTATCCAACTGTATTACACTTTAAACAGAGCTTGAAACGTATCTAATAAAGGAAATATTTACATATAATCAAGGAAACGTGACAGGGAAATCTATTCAGAAGAAATGCAATCAGCACTGTAATTGGTATTGGAAAGCTTGCTAAAAGGACACAGCTAGTTTAGCAAAACAGTTATAGCTTCATATACTGCATAGAGAGGAAGCTAGCAAATTGCATTGCTTATTTATTTACTATCGTGATCGTTATAAGTAATATTATGTGAATTCTAGTTTTGTCTATTTAGAAAATTCATCTAGTCGTAACTCAGTAGAGCTGCCTATACCTATGGCTGATGTGTTTTTCAGTATCTACATGGAAAAGAATAAACTTTATAAATGATAAATAGGAAGTTTGTGTGTATAAATGGCAAAAGAACAAAAAAGTGCTAATGCAACTTTTGATGTCATATTGCAGAAATTAACGTTACAAAAAGACAGAAATGCAGAAATTACAAAGAGCCAGGAAATGCAGAAATTCCAGCCTTAGTACTGGAAACCCAAATGTATTTATGGTGAACAGCTAACAGTACGGCCCTACAGAAACGAAGGATTCTGTTTCAGTAATTTGGATGATAACCACCGGTGACCAAGGAGAGAGAGTTCTTGCTCTAATGCAAACTTATTCTATGACATTAGGCAACTCATTTCCCCTGCGACTCAGTTCCTTATCTGTAAAATGGAAATAATAGTACTTCACCTACCTGTACAGGAGTTGTAAAGATTAACAGTTAAAGATTTAAACAGTAAAGATTAGATACTATGGCTATTGTGGGTCTAGACTCTAACGTAATGTAAGATTTTAAGGCAAGAAATTTAAGGCTTTTGCTACATAAAATTCAAGGAGTCATTGTGATGTTTTCCCATGCATTAATATTTTCCATAATCCTTTAAAAAGATTATAGAACTGCCATAGTGAAAATAAATGTCTTGCTTTGTGCACTAAACAGAGTGAGATTTTTTTGTGACGTTTGTGTGTGGGGTGCTGGTTTATGAGTGAAGGTCTGAGTTTGTTGCTGGGCTGTCCCAGGGTTGGTAGGGAGCATACGGGGGTTAGGGAAGTGCACACAGGCTTGATTACTGTTGGGGTGTTGCTAGTGAGGAGGAACAACTCCCAGACCACTAAAAAGCAGTAAAAGTGGATGTATGCTTAGTCGGTTGAGCTGGGATTGGTCATTGGTCACAAAGTACCGGTGGGAACAGGTTATCCTCATTTGGTTTGGATCAGATCTGATTTCCCTACAGCCGTATTATATGCACAGTTGTAGATTTGTCTATTTCCCCCCTGCCCCTTCAGTTCATCAGTGACTAATTAAACTATCCAGTCATGTTGCAAGCATGGCTTCCCCTGCATTTCCCCTAACATCAGTGCTATGCAGATGTTAGAGAAGTTAATTTACTTTTCAGGCTACATTTTATTAAATACAGTTATGTCATTTATAAATCCAGCAGTGTGTTACTTCTTGGACATCTGCTGCAATTTTCTTTAATGCTGTTGCCTAGCGCTAGTATTTATGATTTGTGAAACATTGCCCGTAAGATGTGCATTGCCTGTTATTGAAAGTAGCTGTGAAAATAATAATAAATATAACACTTGCTTTGTGATGAATGCAGTTTATTTCCATTTGCTTTTTAGATACCTCAGCTCTTACAAGTATCCAATGTACACTACAGGAAATAAGTGATAAATCAAAATCTTCCGGCTCCCATGTTGAGCAGGGAGCTCATAATTCTTCTCTCTCTCACTTAATTTTTTCATTTTAAATATTGACAATTGCAATGTTATTTTTGAGCCAGCTACTAACAGTACTTCTTATGTAACCTGATGACAACCTAAGAAGCTACATATCTGTAGAAGAGAATGAATACTGCGTCTCTCTCAATTTTCATTGCTGTGGTTATGAAAGTTTTTTAATTTAAAGTTATTAACCTGCTGAAAGTAAAGCCAGTCATGGTTGGATTTTAAAATGAATGAATCTTAATATAGGTTCAAAAAGAAATTGAATGTGTAATACCTGCATCTCTTCTGAGAAATTGACCAGTACATAAAATTAGGAATAATGGATACCTAAGCCTCTGCCAGAAAACTTTGATGTTCTCTGTATCTGGAAATAACTTCTAACTGCCACAGATGTATGAGTTGATGAATCAAGACAGAAAAGATGTTTCTATTCACTTTATAGTAAGATAGTTATGATTTTCTCTAGTGGCCTGGGTTCCAGTCTATCCTTATGCTTTAATGCTAAAAATTTGGTAGTAATTTAATCTGTAGGGTTATGTGGAAACTCAGTAGCGTTCTGTAGGGATTACTCTAAAGATATATAGAATTTAATAACGAGATCCATTGGATATTGTGTAGTTTTAAATCATATATAGAATTTTATAAAAGGGGCAATTTTCTCATAAATTCTATAGGAAGGTTTGAAAGCCCATATTGAAAGTTTTGTTTTTTTTAATTCTTTGGAGATTGATGACTTTAAATGTGTTTGCACTCACAAGACACCAGCTGAGCAAGGTTTGACTAACAAGTGATGCTTTCCTTTCTGAAGGACACTTTTTCATGAAATTAAGAAGCACTGCATGTTTGAAGTGTATTTTGGAATAGGTGAGAGGCCAAAGTGCTGAGTGATGGTGGATATTAAACAAACAACGGCACTTTAGGTAAGAGGAGAAAGCATTAGCCCTAGAGTCCTAGCTCAGTTTCAGCTCAGTTAATTAAATTTGTTTCTATGGATGTTCCTGTAATTTCAACCTAGATGCAGTGTCCTTCCTGACCTTAGATGCTCTGTAATGTTGCTGAGTGTTGTACGCAGCTGCTGTGTTACAGATTCCAACAGGTGTATGAATTCAGTGGATTGCACGACTTCTAAATATAAACTGTTGTTTGTATGCCAGTTTGTAAGAGACTTTGAGACTTGTGGAATGAGCTGTTCTTTATAACATATCACCATAGCCTGTAACATATAGTAGTAGTTTGTTCATTTCTCAAAACCACTGCTCAATTTGTAATAATGAGCAGCCTTGGCTTAAGGAAGGGGTGTCAAACATGGCCAATGGAGCCTCTCCATCTGGCCCACTGGGCTACAGGCAGGCCACCAGAAGTTGGGGCCCCTTGGCCAGCCCTACTGGCTATGTATTTTGGAGATAAGCTTGGCTCGCTGCTGCAAGCAATCCTGAATTCGTCCTGCAACCAGTGGACCCCGACCTTGGGCCTCTCCCTATGTCTTGACCCACTGGTATTGCCAGACTCTTCACTACATCCGTATACACTGCCACCACTGGACCTGCCACTTCAAGACCTGCTGCCACCACTGTCACAGTACCCATGGCAGCTGCCCGCATTACCTGGCTGGATCCAGTATGTGAGGAGCCCTGCCATCTGGATGTAGTTCAAGTTTGAAACGCCTGGCTTACAAATTTCAGAGCCATAAAAGTACAAACTTTGCAAATTCAGTTTATGTACCTTAGAGGAATAGGGACATTTGCACCAAGGTTATGGCAAGCCTATGCCAACCAATATTGCACCCAAGGATAGTGATAGTTTGGCCCCTGAAGCCAACAGTTTTGGGTAACCAATATTAACTTAAAATATAATACGAGTATGACCCAGACTACAGGTATAGATGGCTATACTTTGTACAAGAGCGATTGTGTTTCAAGGAAGGGTGAGGGTGTAAGGAGTCTATTAGAGACCTCCTAACCAGGAGGATAAGCTTGACCATGAATTCTCTTGGGAACTGGCAGAGGCTGCAAACTCTCGGTTCATGGACATCATGGGGGGCTTTAACCACCCTGACATCTCATGGGAAGAGCATTCAGCCAAATCTGATTGGTCGTGAAGCTTTCTCACTTGCATTGATGAGCTCTATTTGACTCAAGAAGTCTAAGGGCTGACAAGAGGTAAGGCACTGCTGGCTCTGGTTCTGGCCAAAGGGAAAGATCTAGTGAGTGACCTGAGGATTGAAGGGAAGCTTGGTGACAGTGATCATTAGTTGATCACTTTCTCTATCACAAAGCTGGCAAATCAGTCAGCAATGCAGAAATCCTCAACTTTAGGAAAGCTGACTTTCTTGAGCTCAGGAGGTTGGTTGTCGAGGCCCTGAGAGATCATAATCTGTCAGGGAAGGGAGTCTGTTCACCAGGGCACCTCATGGGAAGACAAGGTCTAATGGTCACAGACTGCTGAAAGACCATTTTAGGCTGGACATAAGGAAAAATTTCCTTATCGTCCGAGTTTCCAGATTCTGGAATAGATTCACCCCAGAAGTGGTGCAAGCACCTACTTTGGATATCTTCAAGAACTGCCTGGCTGCTCTATTTTGCTGGGGTCATCTGACCTCAGCTGATTTACTGCCTTTTGGGCAGGGGGTGGACCCAATAATCTCATGAGTTCCCTTCCACCCCTGATGTCTATGAAATCTATGAATATTATGCTATAGTGGTCAGGGGTGCAGGTTGTAGCTGTGTTGGTCTGAGGACATAGGCAGACGAGGTTCTTTGGGTGAATCCAATATTTTTTGGTCTAATAAGAGATATCATATTTACCCAAATAACCTTGTCATGCTATTGTGGTCATACCTGAGCCAAGCAGATATTGACCCTTATCCAAAAGAGAAAAAGATAGCATGCACTTTGTGAACAAAAAACCCCACACTGTTAAATATTCAGCAGATCAGAATAAAAATATATTACCTGTGTAAGAGTAGTTCACACCATAAATTTAATGAGACATTTAGGTTTCTCCTTAGATCTTCAGATATTGGGAAGAAAACCCTTTTTGTTTTTTGTAAGATGTTTTCAAAGTGTGTGACTGCATCTCACCTGAACTAATAATTAGGCAGATCTCAGGTAGTCTAAATCAGCATAGTTTTACTGGCAATAGAAATATGTGCCATTTAACATCAGATGAGGATCTGCTCTATCATTCAAAGCCTTGTGGGTTGCCATTTATGTTTTTTTTCTTTTCAGCACTTTGTGAGAAAAAACAATCATTTGCTATATACTTTAGCCATCTCAGTCTTCCTGGTCAGTCTTTTTAGTGAGAACTGGGAGAAGAACCATAGTAAAACTGGTGTAATAAAGTCTGAAAGGCTAAATGAAGCAATTAGGATTTCATTGATAGCCTGAAGACTTCTTGAATTGTTTATTATGAATGGCTTCAGACCATGAGAGAAATGGAGTGAGATGTTTTAATTAAAACCATTTTTACATGCCTTTAATAATTGATTGCCAGAGTGAAAGGTAGTATCTCAGTTAATATTTCTGCTCATTCTATCATTTTGCCTTAGTTTCTTAAATACTGGAAAAATGCCCAAGTAGCTACAGCTTTCTCTAATTTCACTGACAGCAAAAGGGATGCTTTAGTACCATTTAACTATTAGGCCCAGAGGGCCAGATTGATTCAGACTGCAGCCTTATGGACTTCGGTAACTGTTGGTTTCAATGAAGTTACATTGTTGATAAATATAATAATTGACAATATGGCCTTATATAGAAAGCATTTACACATCAGGCTCTTAAGCAGGACTGGCTGGAATTGTTCTGAATCAGAATGAAAAAAAAATGCATAAGCCAACATTAAAATTTGTTTTTTTAAATTGAGCCATCAAAATATTTTGTTTTGACTGATATACTATCTACATATATATATTCAATAAGTATTAGTATTATATATATATATATATATATGTATGTATATATATGTGTGTGTGTGTGTGTGTGTCTGTATAAAATACTTATTGAATTAAAATCTAATGACATATTTAAATATGAAAGTTGAAGTAAATCAATGTTATAGCATCAGCATGAAATGTCTCCTTTTCCCTTTAAAAGTTTTTGTTGTAACTCACAGATTCCCATGACACATCTGCTCATCTCCTGTGCCAGGATGGCATTTTGTGATGGAAAGATGTCCTGTCAAAAGTGCTTTAACCAGCTTTTGTCTTCAAATTAAGCATTTGCACAAGAACTTCCCTGAATTTAGACCCATCTTTGTATTACCTTGGATGGAATTAGGTGGGAAAATGCCCCAGAAAAATAGGAGCAAAAGTCCCTTTGACTGTTAATGGAATCTGTGTTCCTAAATCACTTAAGTAGTTTTGAGACATCTCCCCTTTATTCTTCACCTGACATTTTTTGCTTGTTGTGTGTACACCAACAACCAGAAGATATTTTGCTTTGACAGCTACATGAAAGTCCCAGTAATTCAGCATGATTCTAACTGAAAGTCATTTGTTAAACCCTACAATTTGTCAGATAATCTATCTCTACAAGGACTCCAGCATTTCAGGAGCTCTGACATTTCAATAGAGGCTGTTGGCTGGAGTTCACCCATGGCTAAAGACCCTTCCTGTTTCTAAGGAAAAACTGATTAAGTAATAAAATATTGTAGGTACTACATTACTGACCAACTCTACAGTGCTTTTATAGGTGTTTTAGGAACATAGAGCAAGCAATTGTTTTTCTCACTGTTCAAGAAGTAACAATCACAATCAAATTTAGAATTAGGCTTAAGTCAAACCCTGGATTCATGAATCCTCCAGCTTTTGGGGAAGTTTAGAGCCATACTCAAATATCATTCAAGTGTATTTATCTATTTAGATATAAAATGGATATTTATCCTTTCATCTAGCATCATAATAATATCCTGATCATGAGAGTTATGAATATTTAATTAGTTTCTGTGTAGCGTTATAAAGAGGTGAAGAGCTCACTGCAGTAGCAGTTACTAGTTAGAACTATTAGTTACAGCCATTTAGAGAGAACTCAGATGTTCATAACTAAATTTATTAAGAAAGGGAAAATGCTTAGAGATGATAGAGAAAAGTCTTAGAGACGATAGTTAGGAAATGGATCTTTGGGTCAGATGCTCACCCTTTGACCTTCAGATCCAGCTGTTTACTGCTTTTTCTGTTAGAGTTAGACACCCACCTCACTTAAATCACTTTTGTAAATCTCACTCACCCCCTAAAAGGTTTTTTTATGTACCTGCTGCCAGGGGTATGACCAGGACATAAGCACTGGTCAGAGCTTCCCCCTAGAGGGTTGCAACACAAAAGATCAGGGACAGATAAGATTGGGAATAAGGGCCCTGACTAGAGTTAGGGGATCAGGAGCAGGCAGGTCAGGAGGTCAGCGTCCATAAGAGACCAAGAAATAAGCAGTCACCCTAGGTAGAGAACCACCAGCCCGGGGGGGGGGGGAAGGGGAGCGTCAGGGAGGCAGGCAAGAACAGGAGGCAAGGATTCAACCTGCAGTTGTTAACCAGGGCACCCAGCTGCAGCTGTACAGTGCCAGGAAATGGGCACTCATCAACCTAAAGCAGAATGCCAGGAGTTGGCTGTCAGAAGATAGGTGTCTTCAGCAAAGGGTTCAGGAACCAGAAATTCATTCTGGAGCAAAAGGGTCTAGGCTGAGGTCTGGAACAATGAATCAGGAGGCAGGAAACGGAAACAAGGATGAAGTCAGAGAGCCAACAAGCAAGACGTAGGGAAAAGGAAACTGCAAACAAGAGATCAGCTGCCCAGTCCTCCATCCCATTAAAAAAGCCCATGGGGCACTGAAAGATCATATAAGCAGCAACCATGCCCATGTGAGTAACTGGAAGTGGTCATGTTGCTAGCAGCCAGGCCTACTCAGGTAAGTAGGGCTAGCTGGGGGCAATTTAGCTGGCTTGCTGACACATGTATAGACATTACACTTTTATTGGTATAAATGATCAGAACCGTAACAGAACAGATGTTTAGCACACATAGACTGCTTTGAAAATGGCAGAACCTGGTCTAAGATTTGCCCCCTCCCCCCTCCAAAGGGCGAATGTGTGTTCTGTTCACTTCCAATCTAAACTACACCACTAACAGAAAACTGCATAAATGGATTAATTCTACCTCGGGTTTTTTGAATGTCTGTACCTAGCCCTTATCAGTTTTGTAAATCTGTACCCATGTCACAATAGGACCTTTTATTTATTTATTTTTAAATGCTTTTATTTAAAACTACATGAACTCTGCCATTGGGAACTCTGCCATTGGAACTCTGCCATTGGTGCATATCGCACAAGAGTTTATTCCTCCCGGTTGCAGTGTCTTCACATGCACCTGGAACTGCAGCACATTGAGCTGGGGTGGAGCATCCCTGACTGGCATGGGCCCCTGGGTGTCATCCTGCCAGCCTGGGGTTGCACTGCCCTGACTCAATGTGCTGCAGAGGGGCTGGATAGGGCACAGGGGTGCTCCAGTGTGGGGCTAGCCAACAGGCAGCTCCCACACTGAAGCACTCTCGTGCCCCAGCCAGCCCCATCAGTGTCTACATGTGCATTACTGTGCACTAGAGAATGCTGCCGTAGGATAGTTCTTGTGTTTCCAATCACTTGTGTTTCCAATCACTTGTGTTTCCAAGTACTAACCTACCAAGGAGTTAATTAATTTACTGTGGCCTAATAGGGCTGCACTTATAGACACTGAGATTTTACTGTGGAACTAATTAGGCAGCTTGTCTCATGTAGATGCGCCCTGTGTCTGATTTTAATTGTAGAGAAATATCCCTAAACTTACCTGGATAAACAATTTCCACCCTTCTCTATGAACACCGGTTGGAATGATGGGGATTCTACCTGCAGCTCCTCCTGCTGAGAACCAGGAGATGTTACTTGTTGTTGCAAAAATGGTCTTAATGTGAATTACAACCTGGTCATAACTCTTCATTAGATAAACTCACTTTTAATAAAATAAGGGCACCATTTTTTCCTCCTCTCTTCAAACAGATTGAGAGCCAAACTGGAAGTAATCCAGGAAGCTTCAGTTTTGCCTGAACTAGCAAAAGGGTGAGAAATTGCCTTCTTTAAATTGTATTTCAAGTCTGCTGTTGTTTTAGGTTCCTAAGGGAGCTATGGAGGGTAAGATCAGTTAATAAATTATTTTAAGCATCCAGGAGCTAGAGCCATAACAAGGTTTTTAAGGGTACTCTTTGCCACCCTATTCCGGTTAAAATCTATTTTGAGCATGGAAGATGTGATGGGCTAGCTGGTAGTGATTTAGCCCAGGGGTTTTGAAAGGGCAAAAGATGATTGGAGGGCTTGGAATTCCATTTCCTCACCAATCAGACCCCAGAGACTCACCCTCCATGTCCCCTGATCGGCCCCTTGGGTCACCTGGAGGGGGATAAAAGGGGCAGCGCAGCTGACTCAGGGAAGACCAGCGAGGGACCACAAGGAAGGAGTTTCAAGGAGCTGGCAAGAGCTGGGCTAGTGGGGCAGGAGCAGTTGCCCCAGAAGAACCTGAAGGAGTGGGACCTACAGGCAGCAGTTGGACACTCAGCAGCTCAGTGTGTGGCAGCAGGAGAAGCTCCCCACTGGGCTCCAGGATCCCCTACGAGAGGCTGTGGCCAGCAGGAGAGGTTCCCCAGACCCAGCAAGGATCTGCGCAGTGACCTGAGAGGTTCCCAGCTTTGCTTCCAGCTCCTCCAATAAGAGGTCAGGAAGCTTGACATGAGGCAGGGGCTCCTAGAAGGTCAAGACCCCTAGCATTTAAAGTAATATTAGTACTAGTGGCCATGTGGTAGAGTTTCTATCTACCACATGAGAGACCTGAGTTCAAATCCCAGCTGGGATGATTCAGGGTGAGTGAAGTGAGAGGGAGAAGTTCTTGTAGCAGTAGAAAGGGGTCATTGTGTTCCCCCTGCTGTCTTCCAGGTACCTAGGCCCTATATTCCTTGTTATTTGACATTTTTTATTTTGTGCCTCTTATATTTCACCAACCAGTATTGTTTGTTATGCTGTTTGTGTTTTATATTTTGTTAATTCTGTCTTTTGTCAACTGGATGAAAATGTCTATGATCGTGTCTAACCTTTACTGAATCCTGCCCCCTCAGGGCATTGTAGTGTCCTCTATATCCCCCCTGCTTTATACCTGTTATGTTCCCACAACTGTTCTCTCATTAAAAGGTATATGGTTAAGTCCCCATTAGCGATCTGGCTCTGCTGTATAGGGGGAGGAGGGTCTCTACACCTCCCACAGTGCTTTTGCACCTGCTCTGATCCCTTCAATTAGAGAGGGGGTACATCTTGGAGTACTGCCTGTGTTACAAAGCCATAGCATGCCATAGTGTGCTAGATAGTAGGGCTGTGTGAAATAGCACCATTCTGCTTTGACTTCCATTTTGACGATTTGATAGAACAGTGTTTTGTTTCGAGTTTCGTTTTGTTTCGAAAGCACTGTTCCATTTCGTTTCATCAAAACTGTTTTGCTGTTTCAATGCTGTTTTGATGTTTTGCCCATAGGTTATTATGGGGAAACATAAATACAGCAGGCAGGCAGATCAGGGGTTTGTCCGCACCTCCAAGAGTGCTTTGGGGGCTGTGCTGAGTCCTCCTGGGGGTGTGGGCCCCTGATCTCCCTGCCAGATGAGAGAAGCCAGGTGCTTCTGCCTGGGACCAGTGCCGGGAAGATCCCTGCTAAAGATTGCTATTGGAGGGTGCGAGGCCTGGGGCAAATAAGTTTGTGTGGGCACCTGCCCCCGCCCCTATCCTGAGTGCCCTGTGGGGGGCGGGTAGCGAGCGGCCAGACACAAAGCTGGAGGCGGCAGCAGCGCAGAGTTGCCATGACCACTCCACTTGGCTCTGTGGGGGCCCCCAAAATGTGGGGCACGGGGCAGTTACCCCAATTCGCCCAGCACCAGTCTGTCATCTGGCAGGCAGATTGGGGGTCTGCATCCCTGGGAGGACTCTGGCATAGCCCCCACAGCCCTCCTGGGGGTACAGGCAGGTCTCCAATCTCTTGTTTTGGTTTATTTTGTTCAAAAAGAAAGTGAGAAAAAAAATCCATAAACTAAAATGCAACAGTAAATAAAATCAGTCTAATCTTTGAAGAAATGTCTTTGGTGTTGTCAGAGCCTGCTTTGAAAGAAAGTAGAAGTAGTACTTTGGGAGACCACTGTTTGTCTTTATGTTTCTTTCTTTCGATTCCTTTGCCTAGAGATTGCTAGGGAAACACCAGCAGGTAGTTCTTCTCTTCAGTACAGTGCAGGTTATTGAACTGTTCATAACCCTTCAATGATGTTTTAACACCTTGTAGTAGTTTACCCATTGCATGAACTATTACTATGGTTGCTGTGCTACATGCATCTATAAGGGGTAACCTTGAATGCTTCTAACAGAAAACACTTTTTGGTATGTTATTCAGTATTTGATGTTATGAAAAAATTATAAATTTAATAGAAATCATTGTATGCCCAATTTAAGAGTAAATGGTAAATGTGTATTCTTTCTCCGAATGCCTGAGGTACTATTAAAATTTAAAAAATAGATTAAAATTTTGAAAGTATATTGAAAGGCCCTGATTATTAAGTAGTATAAACCAATGTCGCTACACATATGTCAGCTTAGCTGTATTAGTGTTCGTTAGCTGAAGGTAGGCATTTAAATATTATTGAGTTCCTGGTGCCTAATCTTTCTGCCTCTGTTCCCCAGTTTTGATGTTAGGCTAGTAGCACTTCTGTACCCCATAGAGCTTCAGTGCGTTGAGTACATATAAAAACTATGAGGCACTCAGACATTATGGTGGTGGAGACAATATAAAAAACCTGTTGTAAGTCAATTTATAGATGTCTGTGCTAAATGAGCATCTCAATCCATTAGATTTGCCTTTAAACTCTCAACTCTAATTCCCGTCCTGAAGATTTCATAACATTGCTCAACTGAATAGTGGACAAGAGTAAAGGTACAGCTCATGCAGTTACTTTTAAGATTCTTCTCATGGCTAAATCAGTTTGTTCTTTTATAAAGATATTTACAATGATTTTGATGTTACAAGGCATGATTTACCATATTTACTAGCAAGCCCCACACACCTTTTCCCAAAAAATCAGCCCCCAAAATTGGGGTCATGTCTTCAATGGGGAAGTTAATTTTCTATCCAGAGTAGAAGAACCCTCCTTTGATTCCTGCTCCATAGTGCAATAGTAGTAGCATTACGGTTTAAGTGGCGGAGGGAATTTGTTAACTTAAAGGCTCATTTTTCTTCACTCCGCAGGTGTAATGATCACCTCTCCTTCATGGTCCACTAATCAATCTAACCTTTCTCAGGGCAATTTTGCTGTCTGATAGCTGCTCCTGGCCTCTATTCCAATAATTCACAGCCCTAAAGACTCTTTAGCTCTGTCTGAAATCATAGATGCGTACATGAAGACCAGTCTTCAACAGCAGCTAGGGAATGAGCTTTTAATTAAATAGGAAATGTAGTGTAAGTCAGTAAGTCAGTCTGCACCTGCTCTATTGCAGCCACAACTCTGAAAAAAAATCTTTTTTTCATTCTGCCTTCCCAAAAAGAAGGCATACATCTTACTTGGGGTGTGTTGTACATGAGAAAATATAGTAAACTCCAGTTGCTATTTGTAGGGAACTGGTGTGACACGACAGCCTCTGACTTAATCAGGAATAGTATTGTGCCTAGTCTCAGGGAACATCAGTATTCCTTCATATTTCAAAATAAAATTCAAAAAAAGAAAAAAACGGCATGTTTGTTAGTATCAAACTGCTGGGGTGGGCTGTATGCAGCAAGCAGTTTCTGTTGCTCAGTGAGTTAATTGCTCTTTTTTCTGAGAATTCTTTGCATCATCATCATCATCATCATCTCCATATTCATTACATTCTGCCTAGGACTCAGTCATAATAAATAACAGTAATAATGGCTGTTCCATACTGCCCAGGACTCCTAGTTATGGAGCAGAACCCTGCTGTGGTACATGCTGTTCAGGCTCAAAACAAAGAGACTGTCACTGCCCTGAAAGCATTTTCAGTGTAAATACAAAGCAGGAGGTAACAGATAGGAAAAGAGTGGTGTAAAGAATGGAAGGAATCAAGGGAACAATATTGGTCAGCATGACAGTGTTTGACTGCAGGTTTGCAGAGAACTGCTGTAACATTTTTTGTTAGATGTCATGGAACAGAAAAGCTTTAAGGGAGAACTATGAATTGGTTTAATACCTCCTATGCATGCAGGGAAGTTTGGGAGAAAGCATAAAAGTGCTTACTGGAAAATTTATCAAATGGTGGGGTGGCAGCTGGCTTCATGGACCACTTGGTGGGGAGTCAACATCTTGACAGTACATTAAAAATGATAGATCAGATGGGGGTAGTCCAGGAAAGGCATTGTAAACAAAGCCAAATAGCTTATTTATGATGCAATAGAGAAAATCAATCCTTTAAAAGCAACCAGAGGAAAGGGTGTGACAGGAAGCAAGAGGACTCCTGTTACTTTAAGAGAGCTGCAGGCAGCTGAGCTAAGCTGCTGCAGGGCAAGGCAGACTAGTTATCAGGTCCAAAACAGAAACCCCTGTGGGTGGCTGGAGGGCCACCTGACAGGAAGGGACAGTGTTTAGGAGGCATGTAAGCATCATACTCAGACCAGGCAGCCAGACTGGCCCTGCAGGCAGCAGGGGGAGGAGCGTTTGAGCAGGATGGCTGCAGGAGAGTGACTGGCTGGTACATGGGGAACAGCAAGTAAAGAATTTATAGCTTGCAAGGAAGTATGACCTAGTTTGGAGAGAGTTTTGTTATGCGGCCAGTGTTTCTGTTCATATTTGACGAGTGGACCAGAAGTTGCTATAAGGGGGTATAAGGAGCCCTTAGGGGGTGCCTGAGGGTGTACTGAGACTTAAGCCTGAGTGGGGTGCCTGAGGGGCATGCCAAGGTTTAAGCCACAGGGGTGCCTGAGTGACACATGGTGTTTTGAGCCCTGCCAGGAGCGTGGCTCATGACACAGGCAGGTAGAAGCCTAGAGGGCCAAGGCCTGATCTGGAAAGGCAGTAGAGCTGGCTAGAAGCAGGGAGGGCTAGGGGCCGGAGCCTGAGAGGGGCAAGAACCAGAGCCAGGGGCTGGAGCCCAAGAGGGGTAGGAGCCATGGCCAGGGGCCCAAAGACTGACAGGGGCTGGAGCCCCTAAGTCAAGTCCCATTGCAGTGGGCGTAGGCTACAGAGCCCAGGTAGAGAAAAGGGGTGGAGGCTGGGAAGGCTGAGGCCCCAATAAGGGCATGTTGGCCTGAGGAGGCCTGACACTGGACTGGGGCAGGGTGCCTAACTGAAAAAATACCTGGTAACATCTGCAAGGCATGGGTGTGGATGCAGGGGTGAAAGAAAACCACAAATAACTCTTAAGGCAACTGGTGCACTAGAGCACAGACAGGCCAGGAGGGCCCCACCTAGAACTTGGGGGGCAGGATGGGGATCAGCTGGGTTTGGGAGGGACCCAAAGACAGATACTAGATGAGGTTTCACTTGGGGACCTTGGGGCAGGCTCCCTCTTTTCTAGTCAATACCAGCAAGGCGTGGCGGGGGAGAGAGCAAAAGGGAGGGTACCCAAGGGGCTAGAGCAGGGCAGG
The DNA here is from genome assembly GCF_030867095.1 of Alligator mississippiensis. Lineage (NCBI taxonomy): Eukaryota > Metazoa > Chordata > Crocodylia > Alligatoridae > Alligator > Alligator mississippiensis. Next base: position 10,197,524 of record NC_081833.1, on the reverse strand, counting down.
AGCCATGTGGCCCCTAGGGGGTGTCACAGCTGCCCCTGGGGCCTGCTTCTGTCACAGTGGGCAACAGGGCAATGAACTCTTGCTGAGTATGAACAGAGTCAGGTTGCATATGTCAAGGCCAGAGAAAAGGATGCTGCAGGAATTGAGACCTAAGGTGCTGTGAAAGCCTACATGATGATTCTAACTATGTGGCTGGTTTGTTGGCTTTTGAATGCCTGCTTTTTTATTGAAGGTTTCATAGTTTAGCTTTCAAAATGATCAGCCTGCAAAAATGTATATCACTGTGGATTTTGGCATATTTAATTAAAATTATTCATGTAGCTAAACAATTAAAGGTGGAAAGCTACCTTATCTCCATATATGCATTGTTGTGTAATAACCTGGGAAATAGTTTTGTCCCTATTAAGTATAAGGAGCCTAATAAAGTCATAAATATCCCAAATAAATCAAGCACAGCAACAATATAAGCACCTTTAGGCTAAAGAAGACAGACTATGTTGGCATTGACTTGGAGGAGCCCCCTTACAAAAGCAAGAGATTTAATAGTCTTTGCTTCCTGGTACATATGTTTCTGGGTCAAAAAAAGCAGGATTGCAGTTTATATCTGTTGGTAGACTCAAGCAGCTGCTGAGCTACATGTTTAAGGCTAAGTACTGAGGATTTCTCATGAAGTATGGTATTGAGCACTCTCATCTGTCCAGTTTAACCAGGAAGGGGTTTGGTACGTTGCTGGTTATGTATCTTCTTTAAGGTCTGCTCTTAAATGGGCAAAGGGACAGAAATAAAGATGGCATCTCTAGAAAAAGTTTAGTGTTTAAGTTCAGTATCTATTTCACTGTTGACTGTTGCATCTGTTCTTGTAGATAAACAAAAGCTGCCTTCTAAAAAGAAGAAAAATTACTTTTTAAATTAAAAAATAAAGGTGTCTGAAGTCTGTGGAATGGCTCGGACAAACTGTCTGTTTGCAAGCTTTTGTTCTCACCTGAGAAACGGTTCTGAACATAAAAATACAAGGACAGAAGTGAATGGAGTATATAATGAAAAAGAAAATAAGACATGCTTGCTGGGCTCCACTGAGAAACAAACATAAACAAAAAAAAATCTATCATAGATGCAGCAAGAATACTGGAGATGGCTTGACAATAGGCTGAATGATGAAGGACATTATAGATGGGAAAGGGTAGTCTCCAGATACCTGTAAAGCAGATTAGATTTACACTAAACTACCATATAAATTGCAGTTTTGTAATCTCCTTAATAGAGAGAATCTGTGTTCAGCAGAATGATTTAATTATGCAGTATGTGGTATCTTAGGCCATCATCATTGGCACCATTCACAAATCACAAGTATTTCCAGATTTGGTGACTTTATTGTATTAATAGTTTTTAACAGTCTTAAGCCAAGAGAGGAAACTAATCATCTCTTTAATGACAACTTCATGTTTTTGTTCTGAAGGACATGTGAAAATTTATATTGCCTTCTAACTTGAAGTTATGGCTCATATTGAATATCTGCAAACTGAGTTTGGGTACCTTAACATTTGGCATTCTTGCAGATTTCATTTTAACTCTGAATTCCAACTTCATAATTTTGTTTTGAGGATAATTGCAACATTCTTGGGTTTTTTGGCCCTTAAATTATTGATATGCAGTCTCTAATTTAATATCATTTTTACCCTTGCTCGTGCCCCTCACTCCTGACCCACTGTCCCCTGCCCCCAGTCCCCCCGGGTGCAAGGAAAGGAGTGGGTGTGTGGGAAGTGGGGTGTGGGTACAAATGATGGGGCAGAGGGGCCACAGGTGATATGGTGGGGAGTGGCGAGGGGTGCTGGGGGCATGTGCCCCACAAAATTCTGCACCCAAGGTGGGGTATGGGGCTGCAGCTGGGCCAAATCAGCTCTGGGCAGGAGCCAGCTCCACAGCCCAGTGGGTAGGACCCAGAGCAAGAGGGAGTGCCATGCTGCCATGGTGATGGCAGCATGGAGGTGTGCCCACCACTGCTGCTGAGTGGGCAGGGGGCACTTCACCTTGGCCATGGCAAAGCAACACTTCTTCCCATGCCAGGTCTCACCTGCTGGGGCATGGAGGCAGCTCCTCCAGAGCTGGTCTGGTCCTGCTGCAGTTCTGTGTCCTACTGTGGGTGCTGAAATCGTGGGCATATGCCCTCCGTGCACCCCGCCAATACATTGTCTTGTTCCCCGTCCCCCACCTTCATAGACTTACCTGGAGGGAGCTGTGGGAGCTGCTCTCCACCACTCTGCCTGGCTGTCACATGCATGTAAAACTCTGTTAGCCTGCAAGGCGAAACATATAGTTTCCCACATTTTTCTCCTTTTAAAGGGAAAAATCTGCATTTTTCTGCAGCAAATGAAAGACCCGGATCCCTGGTCTCTTCCCATTTGTTCAGCTTGTAATTGCAGCTAATTTCCTTGCCTCTAACTCACAAATGGTGGTGAGGAAATTAGTGTGAGCCCTTTAGCTGCTAGAAGTTGGAGTTTGAATTGACAATGCAGAGGAGGATAAACAGTTTTCCTGTTGTAGTTGTGAGCATTGCTGAATAGCTATTCATTTTCTAGTCCAGGATGGCAACAATGCTCCAGTTCAAAGTTCCTTAATGACAAAGTGCTCAAGTTAATGAGGGCATCATTCTTCCTAGTCTGATTAGGTAAAAAACCTGAACTTGGAAGACACTGGTTTGGAATGTCATTTGCTCAATGCAGTTCACATTGGATCTGGCAGATGGCTACCTTTGTGAGTGGTTATGATTTATTTCCTTTGTGATGATTGCTGTTGCAAAAATCAGCATCAACCTCAAAGAACAATCAGCACAAGAAAAGCCAGTAGCTACTTCTTGTTCATCAACTACTTTCTGGTTATTGGATGGTTTTTGTTTGTTTCGGTTTTTTTTGTTTTCTTAACACTATATCTTGGTTTCTTGGCCACAATCTTATTTGATGAGGGTAAAAGTGAATGGTGGATGAAATTTATGCAAAAGCAACACTATTCCGGGATTTGACTCACTTCTGACAGTTGTTGATGCTGAATATAAATATGACCAAAATGCTGGATCTGAGCTCCTCCAAATTTTGAATTTTGAAACTGGATGGATGGAAGCTTTTTTTTAAAGTCTTTACCTCCTCAAAACTCAGAGTCATTAACCATCTAAATGAGAATTCATATTGTATTTTTTTAGTTCATTTCTAATTTGAGGTTTGGCTTCATGATGAAAAGTTCCAGAACTCTTGAGAGAGAATATCACCATGAGATTTCCAGCAATATTTTGTGATTCAAAGACAACTTTGAACTAACAGGTGCTGAACCTTGAACTCTGGTGTTTGTTACCCATTCAGAGTTATTTTCTTATATCTGCAAAAATACAGAGCTTCAGATGACAAGGATGTTGTAATAAAAATTTAACATCATGATTTCCTGCTTGGTGCAGGAGGCTGGACTCGACGATCTTCCGAGGTCCTGTCCGGCCTTACAATCAATGAATCTATGAAGAAACCTGAACAAGACTGAAGTCTTCATGCCAAGGACTTGAAGTGGCATTCTACTGCTTGGAAGCTCTGGTGAGTCATCAGTCTTCTGTGAATGTACAGAAGTTCAGGTTGCTACAAAACAAAAACTGAAGCAAATTTTTTACTATTTTCCCCTAACCATGAACTCTGGGAGCTACATCGCATGAAAACTTGCAATATAATACACATCCTACTGAAGTGAATGGGGAAGACTTTCTGTGGTCTCATTCAGGTTCAAAGACTTCTGTCACACAATGAGGCTTTTATATGGAAATACTTTACTACCAAAACATCAAAAAGCCCCATTCCAAATATTTTCTCCTTCCTATTTCTCCTCAAGCCTCCTATACTACTTCAAGATTCAATATAATAAATTTTGACCAGATCTTTCAACCATAAGCTTGTCAAGTGAAAATGTAATCTTTTCACAGTATTAGCAGTGTTGTAGTGTTGTCACTTTGATGGTCTAGGGATATATGGGAAACAAGGTTTGATTGGGCCAGTTGCATTGTTGGGAGAGATGTTAGATAAGCCTTTGGGCACAAAGTGCCCTTCCAACTGTGCAGTTGGAATCCATTTCAAAGACTATACAGTTGCTCTAATACAAGATATCACAAAAAAAACCTTGTTTCTCCTATATTTCCTAGATCATCATGACTACTATTACAGCATGGAGGATATTGAAATTCACCATGCCAGTGAAATCACCATCTGGGTACTAGTCCAGACATGAAGAAGGGTGTTTTGTGCCCCAAAGCTTTTCTAATACCTCTCCCAATATCCAGTTTGTCCAATAAAAGATATCACCAAAAAACATTGCTTTTCATCTATTTTACAGCAGACTTTTTTAGCAGAAATCTATGGCATTCTGAATTGACTGAATTCTAATGTTTTGGTGGCTTGCTAACATACAGAATTAACAAGCTTATACAGTGTGTATGCATTTAGATTTTTATATACAGCTCAGAGTCGGCTCTAGGGACAGGTAGGGGTCATTCAGAGAAATCTAGGAGCCACCAAATTGGCAAGACAGCTTGTGCTCAGGCTTACATTTTGTAGTTATATATATTGCAGCCAGCCTAAAGAAAGAGGTAAGTTCAGTTCATGCCTGTGGTATATATGTTCAGTGAAGAACTCCAGATTTCTCATTTATCTGCTTTCTTGCACTTTTTGGTTGTTGGCTGTTGAGACAGAAATTGTGTCTTCATGTTTTTGCACAATACACTAGGTGCTCTGCATTTTTTAACTTGAGGGCACCACTTTCTTTACAAAAGCCAAGAAATCTTGACAGAATTAAGCTCTGATGATGTGAGCTGGTTTTATAACATTATCTTATAGTTGAAATGCTATGCCTTTATTTCCAGTACCTGAGGATCCAACACCATCCGCAAGCCTGAAGAATTCTTAACTATAGAATAAAATGAATGTTAAATAGCAGCTTTGTTACAGTGGCTATGCTGCTGTAAATTGATTCTTCCTCATCAGCTACACTGAATTTGTATGAGGGATAATCATTAGGTAATCAATGACTAATCAATTGGGTAATCATTAGGTAATCAATGTGCATAGCAAGATGTGCAATTTTGGGATCAGAGGTCAGACACCAATTGTGCTCTGTTAGCCAATAGCCTGAGTTTGGGATCATGATCCCAGGCTCCTTTTGCACTAGCAAATGTGCCCCACAATCAGTGATTTTTGGCTGGCTCAGGGGACTCACTGGGCCAGTTTGAGTCCCTGGAGTTGACTGTTAATCAGTTGATTGTTAGCTGGATTGGGACCCTGGGGATCCGACCAGGGACCATATGGTCTGTGTCAGCCACTGATCAGCTAATCAGTGCCTGATGCTCCCCCCCCCCCCCGCCCCAGTGCAGTTCACCCAGGAACACATTCATTTTAAGGCATGTGTTAAATAATTACTAGGCCTGTGCGAGTAGGCAGCTATTCAATCTGGCTTTGGATCTGGCCGCTTCAGATGTCAGTCATCCAATCCGGAGCTCCGGACTGGGTTCCCGCTTCCATCCAGCTGAAGCAGCTCCGAAGCTTCAGAGCTGCCTCGGAGATCTGGCAATAGGGTATAATGGGGAATCAATGAACTATCGATAACTTTGTTTTTTGTCTAATTTGGATGAAACTTGCAGGGGTGGTAGCTTCTGCTGACAGCATGAAGTTTGTCAAGTTTCAGGAAGATCAATGCAGGGGTTTGGGGGAAACTGCATCTCAAGCTGCTGACAGGCAAAACTCATGACATAGATGACCCTGTGTGTGTTAAGGTGCAGCGAGCTGAAAACTGCAAGGGTGATGGCCCCTGATCAAGCCACAAAGCCTGCCTACTGTCAAGGAGATAAGTGCAGGGGTTTGGGGAAAACTGCACCTCAAGCTGCGGACAAGCAAAACTTGTGACATGGGTGACACTGTGGGTGTTAAGGTGCAGCAGGGTGAAAGCTGCAGGGATGGTAGCCCCTGCTGCAGCCACGAAGTCTGCCAGCTGTTGAGGAGATAGGTGCAGGGGTTCTGGGGCCCTGCACCTCTAGCTGCTTACAGGCAAAACTCATGACATGGGTGCTTGTGCAACTGACTCTGTCTTGGGGCAGTTGGTTGTCTGTACTGATTCTTTCCTCTCCTTAGTCTGTGGTTTTGTAGGTGTTAATTGTTGCTAATTAACTGGTTACAATAGCAAGCAACTGTGTATTGAGCTGGTCTCTGAGTGAATCATGATTGATTGGTAACTGGTCACACAGTAGCTTAGCAGCCAGGCCTGCAGTAGTTCCCTGCCCTGAGACAGACACAGTTGCACAAGCACCCATGACACGAGTTTTACCTGTCAGCAGCTAGAGATGCAGGGCCCCAGAGCCCCCTTGCACCTATCTCCTCGACAGCTGGCAGGCTTCTTGGCTGCAGCAGGGGCTACCATCCCTGTAGCTTTCATCCTGCTGCATCTTAACACACACAGTGTCACCCATGTCATGAGTTTTGCCTGTCAGCAGCTTGAGGTGCAGTTTCCCCCAAACCACTGCATCTATTTTGTTAAAATCTGGCAGGCTTTATGGCCTCACCAGGGGCTACCACCCCTGCAGTTTTCACCTCTTTGTGTTGTAACACATAGATGTGACACAAGTTTTCTTTCAAGAATTTGGGGTGCTGTTCCCTCTGAACCCCTGCACCTATCTTTTTTAAACTTGGCAGGCATCATGATCTCCGCAGGTTCTACCACCCCTGCAAATTTCATCCAAAATCAGACAAAAAAACAACAAAGTTATAGATATTTCATTGATTCCCCATTATCCCCTATGGCCGGATCCCCAAAGCGGCTCCGAAGCTTTTCCGAAGCGCTTCGGAAGCTCCGAACCACTTTGGAAAGCCTAATGAAGCCAGCACTTTTATCCAAACATGCTGCTTTGGACGCCAAAGTGTCTGAAGCTTCTCCGGATGTGAAGCACGGTCCAAAGCCTTGTGCAGCCCTAATGATTACCAAGCGTTTGTGAAATAGTTTTGTGCCTGGCTTCTCTTTGTTATGCCATTAATTGAGTGAATGTGTGGCTGGGTTACACTTCAAGATGTGATTAACTGGTTAAATTGCATCCCAAGTGTAGTGTCTGATAGGAGTCATTGTATATTAAACAAGTTTTAGCCCCTTCACCTTGACTATAATATTTTTGGCTAAGGAAAATATTCCATGTATGGCAGATCCAGGGCCATGGCTGAACCAAGGTTATGGCTGTATTTTATGTTGGTTACATGCATTTTTCTTGCTTTGTCTCCTGATGGGTCAAAAGTAATTGCATAGTATGTTCACAAAAAAATCTGCCTGCTAGTAGGGGTGGGCTGTTAGTGTAATTGCAGTGTCATTCATCCAAGGCAGCGCCACTACTTCTCTCATGACACTTATATGCACCCAGTGTTTTTGCAGTCCACCTCAGGAAACTAAACAAGGCTTTAGATTTCTCATTATTAGAAAAAGAGGACATTCCCTTTTCTGAAGTTTTGCATCAGATACAGCCACTGTGACAGACCTGTGGTGGTGAAGATCCCTAACAATCTCCAGTTCCCCCAGGCTCCACTAAAGACTGCCAAAAATGCAGTAATCATGGCAGGTAGGCTTCAAAAATACTATATCAGTGCTTCAATTTAGCAAAGCTTTTTAAAGGTTAGTAACATCCTGTACTGCAGAATATGAGAAGACCAATATTTGTTCTAGCCTTCTCTCTCCAAGCTCATTGCTTTCCTCTATATTCCCCTCATTAATATCTCTTTCAGGCTCTGTTTATATGAGAAGGTACTTATCTATTGTATGAAGAAAAGATGACATCATGACAAATTTCACTGGATATTGGCTATATACATACCCATGCCCACATCAGTTGGTTACTAATTCAACTCCCTGAGAATTGTTCTCTTTTTCCAGACCCCTGAGGATCTTCAACTGTCTGTTCCTTGAAAATCAGCACAACAATAAAATACTGAGGGAATGTTTTTTCTAGAAAGTGTGGAATTTTGTAATGCCTTGCTTGCTTGCTTGCTGCTTCCCTTCGTTCCTCTCCCTCATATATTAAACCTGCCTGAGACTGGAGTAAGTTTCAATGCCAGGCCAATACTAGTACTTTTGCAAAATTAAAAAGCACTATTTTATGCTTAAGACCTTTGAACTGGAAGGGCTATGAACAAGAACTGTTCGTTTTCAGAGAAGTCATACGGAACTTGCATTTAGCCCCAGGTGCCTGTAAGCAGGTTGGCATGCCTGCTACTTTGAAGGCAGACTTTGCTCCCTCCAGAGCTCCACAGCTAAGCACAAACACAGTCCTTGTACCAGCAAACAAATAAATGAGCAAAGAAAACTATTAGCCCTTCATTGTGTTAGGCCCCAGCTCAAGTCTGGGTTTGTGCCCAGTATGCAAAGGCCAATAAAGATACCGGGGTGAAAGTATAAAAAAGATTTATTGCTAGCAATAAAAGGTGCAAGCGGAATAATTTCACAAGACAAGCACAAGCACATTCAATACTGAGCCCCTTATATACCAGAGGTTGACTCTTCATAAGCATCCTTGTTTGCTAATTGGTTATAAAGGAATGACGCAAGGAGTTCTTTACTGAGCATGTCTCTATACCTGTGTTTTAGCTATGTATCTCATTAACGTACATATATGTTCCATTAGCATATATCTTCCCCGCCTCGGGGTGTGATTTTTAGTATTATAATGAGCCCTTTGTTCCAGTACCTCTGATTCTGTTTTTTGTTTTCAGGTTTCCTCTATCTAAGACTGTTTGCTCCTTATCATTGCAGATGGGCATTCAACACATAACATTCACTTTTGCTTAGGCTTTGCATAGTAGTTTCTAGGTCAAACCTTACATTTCCCTCATCTGGAGCATTTATAATTATTAATTATGATTGCTCCATTCAATTTGACTTAACACAAATCTAGTATTCTCAGCTTTCTTCATTTGCAAAATCATTTGATTTACCTTAGGCCTGAAGATAGATGCGATACAAACCGGTATACAGTGGATACAGAAACAGATCATAATCCCTATAAAGCAAAACAGAATAACCATACAAAACAACTGCTTCAACCATCCAAAATTGGGAAGCCAGGAAGTTAACCAGGAAAAGTCTAAGCCAGATGTTTCTTTCAATGTCTGTGTCAATCGTTGTAAGGCAACAATTTTGTCTTCAATTAGCACAGAATTATCAGTGAGGTTGAAGCAGCACATTCCTTTTAAGGTTTCACACCCCAGATTGTGTCGTAACAAGAGATAATCAATAGCGGCTCTATTCTCTAAGACAGCGTCCCTTAGTTGTTTTTGTTCAGCATTCAAGGCTGAGAGCGCTCGAGATATAGCATTTAGTCCTTTTGCTAAAACACAGGCTACTGCATTAAGATTTCTGCTAATACTTACAGCAAGACCCAGAACCCCCACCATAGATGCAGCTAATGCTATGTATTCTGCCTTAGATAATAGTCCAGGGGAATCATTCTCGTCACAATCAGCAGTGAGAGTAGTGTATGCTCGTTTAAACCTCCCACCAAGAGGGGTTTGTTCAGTGTGCATTAGGTCAGACTTCCTTGGAAGAGCTGCAGTTACCCGGGCAATGGTGCATGGTCCCCCAGTAGCATTTGCTGGAAGGTATGAATATATCATTCTCCCGCAGGCCAGAAACCATCCTCGAGGAAGGATGGTATGTGTATATACATAGGATATTTGACTGGTCTTATTACAGAAGATTTTTCTACCTTGGTTCAATTTAAAGCAATTACTGGTACAATTCACTATTAAGAAACATTCAGAAGCATTAGCTGTTGCCTGAACCCGTACAGAAAACATGTCTCTGCTTTTCTCTTTTACAATAGTCCCCCACTTATATATATCCTGATATGTATTTTCCTTCTTTACATCTTTCAGCATAGTATAATTCTGTAAAATTTTCAAAGGGGTAGGTACTGCAATTAAGCATGAGGTAAAAACCAGATGAGCATTGATCCCTCCTGCCAAGCAGAAGTCTGTTCTATTTAATATTTCCCGGGCCAGATAAATCCAGACATTTTCCTGAGGGTCAAATTCTTGTGGTAAAAGATTTTCCCCTCCTATAAGTAGGAGTGGACAAATTAGGGTGCCCCACACTAAAACCTTGAACAATTTCATAATAAGGCTTGTAAAACTTGATCAAAGATTGACAAATTATTCAAAGTTCCTTTCTTTTGAATAGGAATTTTAAGTCCCTTATTGGCTCCACCTTCCACTGTTCTCTGCCTCCGGTCCCGGAGTTTGCAGGAGTTTCTTCTTGTTCTGGTTCAGCCACCGGCTTTAGGCGACTGGAATGTATCCAAGTCTTGATTCCTTCGAGCTTTGCTGCCATTGGGGTCGTTAAAAGTACTCTATACGGGCCCTTCCATCTGGCTCGAAGTGGTTCCTCGTTCCAATCTTTCACAAGAGCGTAACTTCCAGGTAATAATCGATTTTCCGGGGTAGGAGACTGGTTCTGTGTCTGCAGCACATCCCGTACCTGCTGATGGATGGAAGACAAAACAGAAACCAAAGACCATACATATTCTCTAATCATTCCCTCTCCTAAAACATGTAACTGTTGTTCAGTACCCATGGGCAGACTCAGAGGGTAAGGCTTACCATACATTATCTCAAATGGGCTTAATCCCAATTTAGAATGTGGTGCGACCCTTACTCGCAACAGGGCCAAGGGTAGGGCCTCTGGCCATTTGAGTCGAGCTTCTTGGCAAATCTTTGCAAGGTGTCTTTTTAAGGTCTGATTCATACATTCCACTTTTCCACTGGACTGGGGTCTCCAAGGGGTGTGTAAATGCCAGCTGATTCCCAGGAACTCAGAAACCTTTTGAGTAATTTGTGCAATGAAATGTGGGCCATTGTCTGACCCTATTACTTTTGGAAGTCCGAAGCGAGGTATGATTTCTCGTAGGAGAGCCTTGACCACCTCTCAGGCTTGGGCAGTCCGACATGGGAAGCACTCAACCCAATTAGAGAAAGTGTCCACAAAGACAAGGAGATACCTCATCCCCTGTTGCTGGGGTAACTCAGTAAAATCCACCTGCCATTCTTCTCCTGGCCCATTGCCTATTCTCGGATGTCCTGAAGTTTCTTTTCTCCCTCCTTTTGGGTTATTTCTCTGGCAGACCTCACATGTCTCTGATACCTTCTTGGCAGCCTCTCTCAATCCCACTCCAGTTACATAGTGACTGATCCACCTTATCAGGGCCCTGGGTCCATAGTGGGTGCCATGATGAGCTCTCTTCACTACCACATGAACCCAGGCAGCTGGGATGATAATGCGGCCATCCTTTGCTACTAGCCACCCGTGCTCCCCCTTCTTTGCTTGAAACTCTCTTATCAATTGTTTGTCTCTTTCCCCGTACTGTGGTGTCACAGGCTGGTATAAGTCTGGGAGGAGAGGTAACAGATTACTTACTTCGGGCAGCAAGTCTGTCTGAGGTTTTTTAGCTGCTTTCTTTGCTGTAGCGTCAGCAAATCGATTACCTTTTGTGGATGAATCATCATTTTTCTTTTGATGAGCTTTGCAATGCATTATCGCTACTTCTTTTAGTTCCCAGACTGCCTTAAGGAGGGCTTTTATCTGCTTGCTATGTTTAATGCCTGTTCCTTTTGAATCAAGTAGACCTCGCTCTTTCCATAGCGCTCCGTGAGCATGTAAAACAAGGAAAACATATTTAGAGTCAGTATAAATATTGACAGTTTTGTTGGCCGCCAATTGCAAAGCCCGAGTCATAGCAATGAGTTCAGCCTTTTGAGCTGAAACAGATGGGTTTAAAGGTCCTGCTTCTATCACATTCTGTGCAGTCACGATAGCGTATCTGGATTTTCGAATTCCATTCTCTATACTCGAGCTGCCATCAGTGTAGAACTCCAGGTCAGCTTTTTCAAGAGGTCTGTCTCTCAAATTTGGTCTTGAAGAATAAACAGTTTCCAATGTTTGCAAACAGTCATGCACAAGATCTGGTGTGTCACCCATAGATGGCAACAGTGTTGCTGGATTTACATTGCGAGAAATGGCTAATTTTATTTCAGGCTTATCTAGGAGGATGGCCTGATATCGAGCCATTCGTCCCGGAGTTAACCAGTTCCCTCCTTTGTGTTCCAAGACTGTAAGTACTGCATGAGGAATATATACAATCATTTCATGGCCTAGGGTTAATTTTTCAGCTTCTTGTATTAGCAGACAGGTAGCAGCAACAGCCCGGAGACAAGCAGGCCATCCACATGACACAAAGTCTAATTTTTTTGAAAAATATGCCACTGGTCGTTGCCAGCTACCCAATTTCTGTGTTAAGACTCCCACGGCTACCCCACCTCAGTCATGCACAAAAAGGGAAAAAGGCTTACTCATGTCCGGTAGTCCTAAGGCGGGTGCTTCAATGAGAGCCTGCTTTAACTGGCAGAATGCTTGCTCACACTCTTCAGTCCATTCGAGTACCTTTTCATCTCCGTGTGTTGCCTCATATAGAGGTTTTGCAATAACCCCAACATTTGGAATCCAAATCCTGCAAAAACCTACTCTACCTAAAAATCCTCGTAGTTGTTTCTTTGTTATTGGGGGTGCCAGCCGGCATATAGCTTCTTTTCTTTCAGGCAACAGGGCTCTCTGACCAGGCTGTAATTCAAATCCCAAATATGTGACTTTCTGGGATATGGGCTGCATCTTTTTCCTGGAAACGCGATACCCTTGTTGACCCAGAAAATTAAGGAGGCAAATTGTTCCTTCCAGGCAGCTTGCTTCAGTGGTGGCTGTTAAAAGCAAGTCATCTACATATTGCAAAAGAGCACAGGACAGTGGCAATTCTAGCCTGCGTAAATCCTTGCTTAATGCATTGCCAAATAAGGTTGGGCTGTTTTTAAATCCTTGGGGTAAAACAGTCCAGCACAACTGAGTCCTAATGCTAGTATCTGGGTCTTCCCATTCAAATGCAAATATTTCCTGAGATCCCTTCTCTACCGGTATACAGAAGAAAGCATCTTTTAAATCAATAACCGTAAACCAATTATGATCTGGGTTCAAAGCAGATAGCAAGGTGTACGGATTAGGCACGGCCGGGTATATACTCACAACCACTTTATTTACAGCTCTCAAGTCTTGGACGAAACGATATTCATTACTCTTAGGCTTCTTCACAGGCAAGATGGGTGTGTTAAAAGCTGATGTACATTCACGGAGAAGGCCATACTCCAGGAACCGTTCAACTAACGGCTTTAGTCCTTTCCTGGCTTCCATCCGCATTGGATATTGTTTCACACATGGAGGCTGGGCCCCTGGCAAAAGTTGAATCTTCACAGGGTCAGCATTTTTAGCCTTCCCGGGTCGGTGACCTGCCCATACCCATGGAACAACAGCATCGAGCAGGGGTTGAGGAATATCCGGTGTACTCTCCTCTTGGAGAAGGCCGAGAAGGCAAGCCTGTAAATGCCACCCCTTTTCAGGAGGCACTGTTAAAAACATTTGCCCATCCTGGAACGACAACGTAGTTTGCAGTTTACAGAGGAGGTCTCTCCCTAAAAGGGGAACGGGGCAGTTTGGCATGTACAAGAATTGATGGGTAACTTCGGCCTGCCCAATATTACAGGTCATTGGCTGTAGGAAGGATCGTGTTACTGCCTTCCCTGTAACCCCTACCACCGGCACAGTCTTTTTACTTAAAGGTTTCAGTTTTTGAGTTAAGACAGAATGGGCAGCACCTGTATCTACGAGAAAATCTACCAATTCATCTCTGTCCCCTAGTTGCATTTTAACCAGAGGCTCGTCAGGGGACACTGGGATCTGGGTTATCTTTCCCTCCCGGGCCTCCGGTCCCCTTCAATCTGAATCCCTTCCAAAAGCGAACAATCCACTGCTCTCCTCTTTCTTCTTTTCACTTTCCCCAACTTTTCGATAAGGGCATTCCCGCTTCCAATGTCCTTTTCGTTTGCAAAAGGCACATTGATCTTTCTCTAATGGACCCCGTCTCTGCGGCTGTCTGCAGGATCCCTCATCTCTAGGTTTTCTCGTGATTGCAGCTGCCACTAGGGCTGCCTGCATTTTTATCTTTCTCTCCTCTTTCTTGTCCTGTTTCTTTTCCTGAACACTTTCTCGGTTAGTAAATACTTGGTAAGCAATGTCTACTAGTTGGGAAACAGGCATACCTGTTGCTCCGTCTGCCTTCTGCAACTTCTTTCTAATGTCTGGTGCACTCTGACCGATAAAGATCATATTTACCATGCGAGCGTTCGATGCATCCTCCGGATCCTCACGAGTGTATTGTCTGAAAGTATTGTAAATACTTTCCAAAAAAGCACTCGGGGTCTCATTAGCCTCCTGTCGAATCTCATACACCTTACTGAGATTTTGAGGTTTTTTCACAGCATCTCTCAATCCTCGGAGGATATATTCTTGATAGGCACGGATGGAGGTCATATCTTGGTCTGGTTTCCAATCTGGCTCCTGGATGGGGACATGATCGTCTCTATTTCCTTGCAGGTTCCCTGCAATAATTTCCTTTTCCACGTACTCACGAGCTTTGTTCACTACCATTCTCCTTTCCTCTGGTGTCAACAAGATATCTAGAAGAGACTGAACATCTGCCCAAGTTGGGTTATGGGTTTTGAAAATCGTTTTAAACTGGTTCTGTACCTTTTCAGGATTCTCTCTCAAGCTGGGGTTATTGTTCTTCCAATTATACAAATCTGAGGTATTAAAAGGAATGTGCACAAAGGTTCGACGGTAGGTTGGCTCACCGTCATCTTCGAGAGGCCCGGGTACCACTTGTTCTCTTAGGGGAAATACCCCATTTCCCTTCCCACGGCCAGAATCAGATTCCCTGTGATATTTTCCCTTAACCCCGGAGTCTGCTTCTAACTGTACTCTCCATCCTCCTCCCGGGCTTATATCAGGAGAAGTCAGGGAGTTTGGAGATTGCCAAACACCTGACGGCCATGGTTGGCGCTGTTCCAGATCTCTATGTCGGGGGGTATTTACAACTTCTGCCTCAGGGGGGGAAGAAGCAGGAAGAGCAGATGCCAACGAGGAATCAGATGAATCAGGAGGAGGAGGAGGAGGAGGAAGAGGATAAGGTAAAGGCAACACAGGGGGAAGAGCCTCCGGCTCTGGACAGTCCAGGACAGGATTTGCAGCTGGTCGAGCCACAGCTATCTCACAGATCCCAACCCCCTCCCCCAATCCACATTCCTCCAAAACTTTTTTATCTCTACAAAGAGACATAAACGCTTGCGCATACATCAATTCCTCCCATTTACCATTCTGCCGGCAGAACAAAATCAATTGTAAGATGGTATTATAATTAACACTTCCCTCCCGAGGCCAATATTCTTTATCATCTAGCTGATAACGTGGCCACGCAGTTTCACAGAAGAATTTAGCTTTCTTCTTAGTCATAGCATCCTCACCAAACTCTGCCCAATGTCTCAATACACAAGAGAGGGGGGTACATTTCCTAACCTTACTGTTAATAGTACCCATTTCAGGACTGCCTTCCCGGTTCTAACCGTCCGACTTACCTGGGATCCAGGGATCTGTTTTTAGTCCTTGTCCTCACAGGGGAAAAAATCAGTGGTCTTGGACTCGGGCCAGACAGAATACTTACAGAGATAATCCCAGGCAGACGTACTGACGGTAGGCCTTATGCCCTTTCTACCCTCTCACCCAGGTGCCTGTTACTGATACTTTCACTCTATGGCGTTGCACCGTTAGGCTACTGCCGCCTCAGCGATCCAGCTCCTCCTGAAACAAAAGTCTCACCGGGAAAAGAAATCCCGGGGCGCGCTCGACTTTTGATAAGAAAAAGCAGATAAACTGGTCGTCAGTTAGTCCGGGCAAAGCTATCTACGGCAGTCCCATCTGGGGTGCCAAAAACTGTTAGGCTCCAGCTCAAGTTCGGGTTCGTGCCCGGTATGCAAAGGCCAATAAAGATACCAGGGGTGAAAGTATAAAAAAGATTTATTGCTAGCAATAAAAGGTGCAAGCGGAATAATTTCACAAGACAAGCACAAGCACATTCAATACTGAGCCCCTTATATACCAGAGGTTGAATCTTCATAAGCATCCTTGTTTGCTAATTGGTTATAAAGGAATGACGCAAGGAGTTCTTTACTGAGCATGTCTCTATACCTGTGTTTTAGCTATGTATCTCATTAACGTACATATATGTTCCATTAGCATATATCTTCCCCGCCTCGGGGTGTGATTTTTAGTATTATAATGAGCCCTTTGTTCCAGTACCTCTGATTCTGTTTTTTGTTTTCAGGTTTCCTCTATCTAAGACTGTCTGCTCCTTATCATTGCAGATGGGCATTCAACACATAACATTCACTTTTGCTTAGGCTTTGCATAGTAGTTTCTAGGTCAAACCTTACAATTGGATAGTGGGAGAAGCCCATCAGCTCTGGTCCCTTCCTGGAAGCAAGCTTATCTGGGTTCCAGTCCACCTTCTAGCCATATACTAGCCATATACTGCCCCTTTTCCCCACCTCACACCTCTCTGCTCCAACCTCCTGCTCCTACTCCTGCATTAACTGTCCATAGCTGAGCTTCTACACCAGGGGTTTCTGCTCCCTCTAAAAAGCCCAAACTACCCTGTTACAAAGCCCCTGATGTATCAGACTTTAAGGCTAGGGGCATACACACACACACCCACCCACCCCTCACCTCTCAGCATTAGCTAGCATGGGGGTGGCATGACTGTGACCAGATGCTGGCTTTGGGAGAGGGGAAGGAGGGAGGGAGTGGAGGAATCCCTGGTGGCAGGGGGTAGGTGCAGGGGGAAGCCAGGCAGATGCTGCTGTGCCTGCAGTCCCCTACCCCCTTCTCAGTCAGCCAGAGCAGTAATAATGATAGTCTAGCCCAGCCCAGGGCTGAAAAACATGCTGGGATGCTGGGGGACTCTGATTTAACTTAAACCAGGAAGGGATCTGGGACACAGGTTGCATAAACCAGTTTGACTCAAATCAGTTAAATCTGATACTACATTCAACCAGGTTTATCTTAAACCAGTTTTGGCCACTTGGAACTGGTTTGTGTGCACTGAATTTATGTTCTGTTACTTATTTAAACCAGTGTGTGTTCACTTAAACCAGATTATATGTAACTTCTGTCCCTAGCCTAAATTTCATTTTTAACAAATCTATCTTTGAGGGGCTTTATGCTGTTAGGACTCATAAGGATAGAGAAATTGAAACTATTGCAGAGGAATTCCTAGTGACTATGATTCGTGCAGGAAGTAAGATACAAGAAATAGTTCAAATACTATTTTTAACATGCTCTGCAAAATATTGTTCCAGCTATTTTTACATGCCATCCATAATATATACACAACACATGATAATATAACAAAATATACTATCACAGTCCTTTTAAGCAACCTGTATTACCCAGCCATTTCAGGTCACTACGATCAAGTGGCGTGGCAGGGACATTTTATAGTTTTACATTATATTCGTACAATAAAATATAAGCATCCCACACATCAAAACAAATTTCAAGTTCATGATCTCTGTAGGTTCCTTCCAGCCCTTCTCTATGACCTGGAAAGGATATTAGATTGACATACAGTCAGTCAGTCTCAGAGAGGAGTGTAAGTTCCGTGAAATAATGCATTGGAAAACAGTTATTGGAAAACACGTTTCCTTGAAATTCTTGCCAAACCATTAAAGCTTTTAAAAAGAACATACTGTTTGCCTTCTAACTTGTAGCAGGCAAGATGGAGCCATTAGTGACACATTTGTAATCATCGCAATGGAGGGCATTTGCTGAACAGTAATGCTTAACCCCAATGTATTAATCTATATGTCTTCAAGAAAAACATCAAATAATATAGCATTTAGGTAATCTTAATTTATTTGTAAAATATAATCAAAGTAGCAGGTAGTCTTTACAAGCCTTCTGTTTCTCTCTTACCAGTCACAACTGAAAAAAATGACTAATGGACACCTGTCCTTTGGCCTCTGTTATATATGGTACTGATACAGATGGTGGTAATATCTGGAGAGCAGACCCTGTGTGAGAAGCACTATGAAACCTATAACAAAGTTGTATCAGCTGCAGTAAACTTATTGTTTTGTTTCCCCACAGGAGAATGACTGGCATTGAACAACATTTTGTTAACTTAACTGCCTAGTTGTATAGACCCTCTAGTCAAAACTCCTTAAAGTTCAGAAGCAAGGGTTCATAATAAGTTATTATTATAAGTTCATAATAATGAATCCACAAGCAAGTAGACGCCTTATATTTGTCACAGCCACTATGGATGTGAGGAAGCCATTCTGAATTACAGATGTGAGCCTTCCTTTCGATTCATGTATGGTAAAGATGAAAGCATAGTATGCAAATCTTGTCTTTTAGAGTAGCGGTAGAGGAGTTTGGGTTTGTGTAACACCTAATGTAATGCCTCAAGAACTTATCTTTTTCCAGTGTTGTACTCTCTTAATCTTTGCAGTTTGCAAAACTGGAATAGGAATCGCATTTCAACAGGCTTTTCCTATTAACATCCCCTGTAGTTCCCCCAGTTTGGCTGTAACAGCATGTAATATTGTGACCATGGAAGAGAATAGTTTTATATTTGGAAACAAATTAGATGCTTTCTATTTAAATAAGGTTTAAAGAGAAGACTTTGTTTTGCTTTGTGTTTTTTTCCCCCACAGATTCACTTCCAGTCAGTAATAAACCTGTACTATTCATCATTAAAATGGTTTTGTTCAACCATGAAATAGTTTGTTGAATGTTGATTAAACCATGAAAGCAAACCATTATAACATAAAACTTATAAGTAGCTCTATTTTCTTTACCCCTTCCTCAAAATTCTGGGTGATTTGCAGTCGTTATATAAAGTAGACTACTTATCTGTGAAAATGATAATTTCGACTCCAATTCAATTAAACAGCTACTAAAATAAGCAGGATTATAATGTTTGCTCTGTTGCACAGCTGAACACAATGTAGGTGCCCTCCACTACCATGCATTGCAAAGATGTCTCTAGTTTGACCTATTTTAAGTTTTAATATTACAAACATGTATTGTAAAGTCACTAGATCTATTACAGAAATTCAGTAAGCAGAAAATGAGGCATCAGATTATTGTGGATTCCACTGTGTATCTCAGCATTATCAAGGTGGTATTCATGTTCAGAAAAATAATGAATACTCAAGTGGAACAATCGCACAGAGCAGTTTAAAGAACTATTTCTGATGAATCATTTACAGCTCTTGTTTGTTTTAATAGTACCACAACCAACAAAGAAACAAAAAAACCCCATCCAATCATGCTGTAATGTGATACCTAGCTATTATAACTGCTCTGTCCAAATAGCCTTTAGCATTAGTAGTGTCTCTTTTTAAAGCTGGACCCAGAAACATTAGTAAACTATAGCACAATCCAGTACATGTTGAAACATATGATAATGATTCTGTTGACTGTTGAGCTCTGACTTACTGATGTTACTTTGAGTTACTGATGGGATTTGATTAGTTTGTAACAAAGATTTGTCTGGGTAACTTGTTTAAAATCCATTTTATGATGCTATTGCTTCATTGGAGGGATGAAGAAGTTTTTTCAAGGGCAGAAGTTATAGAATAATTTACTGAAGAAAATGTGGGCAGTCCAGGTTTACAGAGGGATAAGTGAGAGCAGGATTTAGTTCTGTACTTCTAATCTTTTGTCATTCAGCAGTGATCCACATAAATTGATGCAAAATGTGGGGTAAGGTCGGGAAGAGGGACAAATAAGGTAATAATCCATAGTCTCCATTTTGGGGTACTAATCTTTAGGCCTCTTTTTAGATTCCAGGCACCCCTTGGAAAATGCTAACTCTTAGCTTTCACTCAGGTTTTTTTTGACTACAGAAAAATAGTAGAGCAATTCTTATGTTGGAAACAATTCAGAAAGATCACAACAGGTCAGACTGTTTTGGCACTATGAATTCCTACTGGAAATCTCTAGGTTGTGTCATGTGTAGGTATTTGCACACTTAATACTGATAGTCCATGACACCCTTAAAAGGATCTTATGGCACCTTAGGGTGCTAGGACACTCTACTTCAGACTCACTGATTAAGGCACATAAAGCCAATAGTAAGGATTTTCTTTCACAGTATCCCAGTTTTTTGAACTTGTGAAGAGTTAAGAGAGAAATTAAAATGGAAAGTGTTGAGGGAAGTGGAAGTGGAGGGAGGCTGACAATGCCCTGTGTAATATCATGACAACAGTCACCAGGTGGTGCTAACAAGTTACTTTTCTTAATAGTCCAAAACATTTCTATCTTTTGAAGAACTGCTTGTGGTCCTGTTAGTTTTGTGATGCAGTTACCTTGGCAGAACTGTTGAAGCAGTCAAGGGAGTTTTGTATCTGTGTTATTCTCTATAATTGGACTAATTTTGGGAGCAGAATTTTCCTTTGCAAATTGCCTATTTCTGTTTGGACTGCATTCGTGAACAGGGGCGAAGTCTACAGGCTGTTTGTAACCGCCTCTGTTCAAGAGCTGGTGTATACTTGTAAACTAAGCAAGTTACTGTAAGAATGCACTGAGCTTCCACATCACTTATGTGTCCTTCAGCTAGAAGATGACCGTCAGTGTCAACACTAGCTCGTATTAGTATGGAATAGCTTTATGAAGAAAATCGAAGGCACTCCAGGATTACACAGGGATGAGTAAGAGTAGGATTTAGCTTTGTGTATTTGGAACAGACTACCTAGAGAGATGGTGGAAAGTCTCTCTCTCATAATTTTCAGAGCAGGATAGACAGACACTTGTCTGGGATAGTTTAATCAGGGACTAAAAGACCTCATGAGGTCTCTTCCAGCCTTACTTCTCTATGATCTAATCGTCTGTCATTCAGCAATGACAGAAGACCCAGATATGTACTACCACTGTGCAGAAGGGAGACAATATTCTGGACTTGGGTCCTTCTGCTCACATTTAAATTCCATGCTGTATATGCCATGTCATTATGTCACATTCATATTTAGAATCCTAGATAACATTCTCCTACTCAATTTAGTTCACACCAAGCATCTTTCTGAATGGAGAAAACTTTAGTTTTGAGAGCTGACTTTAGTTTTGAGAGCTGGGGGCACTGTAGGAAAAACTGAATATGATCATGTGATTCGAGACAGTGATGTTAAGTTTATTCACACTGGCTTAAATTTTACATGCTTAGTTTTTGACTGTATAATGTACTTTTAACATGGAATCTGTATCTGACATACATACAGAATCAAATATAACAGGAAATGATGCTTTATATACTACTGTGGTGGGGACTCTGCCAAGGACCAAAACCTATCTCCGAGCTGAGAGCAGAGAGCGATGTGGAGACCACAGGACACTGCTGAGGATCAAAGGCGTGGTGGGGGGAGAGGCTGCCGCAGGAAGGCAAGCCACGTCAAGACTGGAGGGAGGAGCGCAGAAGCAGCCACAGCATGCCATGGGAGAGCCAGCGTATTCAGCCACACCGGCATGGATACACTTTATGACTGACATTTTGGGGGACGACTGGAAGTGAGTCCTCCGGAAGGCCTGGAGCGACTGGGAACAAACAACTGCCCCAGCAGGGGTGAGTGGTGGCAACCCCAGGAGGAGGGATGCCCAGCTATAGCTGGCTCAGAGGAGCCTGAATCTTTACTTTTTGTAAGACCATGGATACTGGATACACTTGGTATAGACTGGGATAGTGGTGAGTCTGTGAGCAGAGAAAAAAGAAAGGAGTCTGAAGCTGTAAGTAGATATTGGGAAGAAAGGGAGAGCATCTGGGAGTAAAGCATCTTGGGGCGAATAGTAAAGCAAACCAGGCTGATGTACAGCTTGAACCAGGATGGTACATGGTCCAAACAGGACTGTGGATAGATAAGGGCTAAAGCCCTACCATGGCAGGCAAACTTTGTCTTAGCCTCATTCAAGAATCAACACCTCTGGTTGGCGCAAGGCTGGGTGTAGGGGAGGTGGAGCCCCAAAATGGAGATCCAGGCAAGAAAGCTGAAAAAGGGAACCAGGAAAGGCAGGATTCAAGAACATCCTTCCAGCAATAATCAGTAACAACAAGACATGGCAGGTGAGAATCCCTGGGGACCTTTCGAGGTATCTTACTGGAAGGCAAGCTGTTGACTCAAAAGGAAACAGCTGCGTCTCAATGGTCAGAAAAGGTGAAGCGCTCAAGTGAACGTCACAGGCTGTTACAACTACCATAGAGAATCACCAAACATACCAGGCTGGCTTGTCAGTGTAGTTCCATTGGTGTAGCTGTGCTAGGGTTGCCAACTCTGTTTGAATCTATTCCAGGAAGTTTCTGGAATGCCAGTATGCCCGTGACACAACGTGAATGTCATGAACAACCAGTGCCTCCCGAGACCAGGGCGGGGCACCATGGCAGCAAGCGGGGACTGCCAGCACTCGGTGGTGGTGAGTGGGGACCACCCGCAGCTGCCAGCATCAGTGTCAGAGGTGGTGAGCTGCAAGTGGTGACCGCCCACAGCCATCAGTGTTGGCAGTGGTGAATGAGGACCACCCGCAGCCGCTGCCAGCAGCAGCCAATCTCAGGGGGGCATGTGTAAGCATGCCCTCATGCTTGCGTATATCAGTTACGAGTTAAGGTGCATAGACTGCAGACTAGAGTTTACATTAGGAAGGCAAGTGCATTTTACTATTACATTAAAAAAACCCTCTGGACTACTGTATAAGTCAGATTCAACATTTAATATTTATTTTAATGAATGTCATAACATGTAGCTCCCAGGTGACTCTCAGCAGTCTCCTGGGGATTTATATCTAATTCCTGGAGACTCCAGGGCAGTTATGGAGGGTTGATAACCCTCAACTGTGCTCTTAATCATTTATACAATTAGAAAATATATCCTGGTCTATCAAGTTCTACTCCAGTATATTTGAAGGATATCTTCATTAAGCAACCACTTCGTTGCCTAAGATGGCTTTCACTATGTCGAAGATGCAGTGATTACATTCAGTGTATTTTATATAAAGCTCAGTTAAAAAAAACCAAAACAACACATGCTTTATTTACAAAATCTCTATGCGCTGTTAATTTAAATGAATAAATTAGGCAGTGGCAAGAAAGCTAAATAAACAAGCTGTGTGTTCAAGATCAGAGAAATATCCAGAATATGGAAGATAAATGTTTAACTAGCAAGACTTCTTCTGATACAATCCCTCTATAGTCCACAGTGATTGCTTGCTGCACATTGCTGAATTGCTGAGAACAGTACACGTTTTATTACCTTTGCTTCAAAGCAGAAGATTAAACAATTCTAAACCACTTTATTTAAATGTCAGTTTGACCACAAAACACTTTTTTATGGATATAATATGGAAGAAATATAATTTGTGTCCCTGATAAGTCCCTGAAATTTTGCAATGCAGCTTAATGCTTAATGCCTCGTTATATTTTGATGTACATATGTTAATTTTGGAAAAGTTCTGAGGGATTATAAAATAATCTTCACTGTAACCTGGCAAATCACAAACTCTTCCCAAAAGTTAAATATCTGTGGAGTGTGCCAATTGCTTCCACAGTTTATCTCAATTACTGCTTAATGAGAGAGAACACTGTAAGCGAGACAAGACACCTTTGAGATTACACCCAGTGTCATTGCTATGTTGCAAAAAATGTAGCTGTAATAAAAAGGAATTCATACTTGCCATGAGTCAGTTTGAAAATGCTTAAGTGCAGTCACGAGTAGTATTCTCACTGGCACTGTGTAAATACAAAAGATTATTCACTCCCTTAAAAATCTTTTGCTGCACATTCTTCCCATGACACAGAATATTCCTCTGCCTGACACAAACTCGCTGTAGAGAAAATCTGCTAACTAATTACTGGAGTTCAATAAAGTGATACAATTTGTTGTTGAACTTGTTACCACAATGAAAGGCTCAGGTGCATGACTTCTGATGTGTAGTGTGTTCAGATTCTAATGAAGTTCAGAGTTAAAAGTCAGAACACTATTTAAGCATCTTCAGGATGAAGAATTTATCTTATTTATGTTTGTTGCCCTTTTAAATGTTCTCATACTAAATAATTTCCTTAAACAAATTAGTTCATATGAGGAATAAATGATAATATGATATAAGTGTTAAAATGCCTACAAACAATACATGCAACTTCTACCTCTGCATTTTCCATCACAATGTCTTAAGGCGGGGTGGACAAAATGGCAGATCCAGTCAATGGCCAGACTTCATTTCCCAGCAGCCCCTGCCAACACTGCTCAGGCCAGTCTCCATGGAAACCCTGGCCCTGCACTATAAGGGCCCCACCACTCCTGGAGTCTCCATGGAAACTGGCTAAAGCAATGCAGGCAGGGACTGCTGGGAAACGGAGTCTATCGCAGGCCCGATCTGGCCCATAGGCCAGACTTTGCCCGCCTATCTTAAGGACTCAGACGTTACTCAGCTCAGAGCTGTTCAGAGTTTTTTTAAGCTGTGGAGCATTTAAAAATCCAAAAATTGGTATGTGTGCTACCTGTTCTCCCATTAACAATTTTGCAGAATACCAACCTGCTGGGCAGTGGTTTTATAATATTTACAGTGGACCTGTAGCAATTACTTCCATGAAAAAAAAAAACCGACCAGAAGAGTGTTCAATGTAGTTTTTCCACTTTGTTAATATAATTTAAGAATTGGAAATAAGGAAGATGAACCAGTTCAGTATGACTTGCCACTTCTCCACAGGCCACCAGCAGAATTTAACTGTGGACAGTTTGTGTATGGTTTGAGAATTATTGACCTTGATATATTTATTTATTTTTAATTATTTAGTGCTAAAATATTTCATTAGCAGCTTTTCTTCTGACTGTGGAAAAATACCGTTTTGTAGTTGGTGGAGCAGTAAATTAAGTCCATTTAGTGAGGCAGTGTAACAAAACTTAGCTAAATGTGTTCATTACTATGCGCCATCGCTAGCTCTTGAAGATGTTCAGTAAAGTTCTGTAGCTCACTTTTTTGTGAGATTGATGCATGTGTTATGTATTGTAAAACAGCAGGTTATGCCAAGATTTGGGGAGGGAATAAAACTCTTTAGTTTTTAATCTGTTGGTCCTCTAAGCAAACCCTCTGCAAAAAGAAAGCAGAACTGATTAGAGCCCATGGCTGATTGCAATAGTAGCTATGGAACTGCAGCACTTACAGCCTGTGGTGTATTTTCTTAGCAAATTAGCTCATATGGCGAAGAATTGACAACATGACCGATCAGAGTTAAGTTATATACTAACAAACCATTCTCCAGTTCAGGAAGAGACCTGATTTAATCAAACTTTCTGCAGGGGACCATTATTTGGTTCATGCTGTTTTGTCTAATGCTGCATACTCAAAAAAAATCATCTTAGATGAGGCTCATCTTTTATCTCTTTGGAAGCTGCCACAAAATCTTTAGCCTGCTCCTTTTAGTGTGATGGCAGGACAGAGAAGATACTCATTTTAAGCAGCGATGAGGACATTGAGTAGTTCAATATGTACTAGTACTCCACGGGCTATGAACCCAGGCTACAAGAATCTTGACCTTGTGACTTGTGCTATCAACCAGGCAGGGATAATCTTCTGGGTAATTAGGAATAATCAGAAGAAGGAAACTAAGCATCAGGACAGATACTGAACTGGTATCAGATGTCAATGCAGAATGCATGCAGAGAACATGGCCACTGATGATATGGTATCTGTGTTAACAGCAAGGAGATGAGGCCATTTGTTGTTCAAACCCATCATTATTTGCCACAATACTCACCATTCCCTATTTGTTTCCTATGACTTAATTCACTGCATCCCTGATGACTTCTGTACCAAGTGAAACATGGGTCCTATAGCAAATAGTCACATTCAGCCCAAAGCAGGTCCGTGTTGCAAACTGCACAAGGCACAAATTTTTATATGAAAAAAATCATATCAATAATGCATATGAGAGGACAATTCCAGTTTACACAGGCAACCTTAACACTAGCCTTTCGGAACTTTTGAGTTTGAGGTCTTTGACTGTAGCTTTAGGTATGTCGTTTCCTAGGGTTTAAAAAAAACTAGCTGAAAAAGCACCTATCGTGCAGTGTTATACTTACAGCCTAATGCATCATCAAAGGAATTGTAATATTTAAAACCACAAGACAGACCTCTGCCACTTGAGCTGACAAGTCAGTAAATGATAGTAGTTGGCTGTCTTAACCTCTACACGAGCCAACCGGGAGGAGTGGGGCACACTTTGCTAGTCAGTTTTGCAGGGGATTTGTGAGAGAGTAGGATCTTGGGCTTCATTCAAAAGAGAGTATGGTCTAGTGGGCACATATTCTTTAGATCCATTTGGAGTCCTTTCTCCTCCAACTTGTTCTTGGTCCTCTCTTATCTCTTCCCATTTCTGACTCCTTTTCAGAGTTCTAGTCCCCATATCCATCCTGTTAACTTTCTTACCCTCCACTCTTTTAGCCTCTCTTCCCAGGCCAGGCCTCCTTGTTGTGTGATACCCAATCCTTCTGTGGCTCATAGATCCAGGTTCTGCCCTTCCCAGGCTCCTTGTTGTAATGACTCTCTCTGCAACTTCTTATAGGTCCACCTCCTTTCTGCTCTCCTTTTGAATCCTCCACATTGCTTTGGCTGAGGAGGCTCACAGACAGGGAGTCATTGAGAGGCCAAAGCAGTTTTGATGTTCTTAGGTCTGATACCTGGAACAGCACAGCCTGCAACAACCCAGAGCTCCAGTTACAAGAAAAGTCCAGTGCAACCTCAGCAGGAACATGCCCAGTGCAGAGGGAATCATCAGGGAAAGACCCTTCCTCCATGTTATCTGTGTTAATAGGCAACTACAACCAGAGTTCTTTACTGGCTGCAAGGTGTAGACCAGGGGTGGACAAAATATGGCCTGCAGGCTGGATCCGGCTCACGAGGCCATTCTATCCAGCCCACGTGACCGATAAAAAATTTACAAAAATAATATTTCTCTGTCGTTGGTTCCTGTAAAAAATGAACCAGGGACAGTAGGACCCAGGGGAAGCCCAGCGGGCTCCAACAGCAGGGAGCGCCCGGCCCTGCCTCACAGCCGGAAGCCCCAGCAAACATTGCCCAGCGTGGCAAGCGAGGGGGGGGGGAGGGGGGCGCTGCAGCTGCCACCGCTGTGCACAGCCCTGACGGTTGAGCCTGGAGCTGGCACAGGGCCCAGGCTGGCAGCGGGGGCGGGTTACAAGCTGGTGCTGTGTGGGGAAAAGCAGCCCCTCCCTTACCCCACATGGGGCTGCCTGTGCCTGCACGGGCTGTGAGTGGCTACAGCAGGAAGCGCTGGCCATGGGGCGGGGGAGGGGCTGCTTTTCCCTGCACTCAGCACCAGCTTGTTCCCTGCTAGGGAGCAGGGATTGGGGCTGCACGCTGCCCCCGGCCTGTACTGCGGGGCTGGGGGGTACTGGGAGTGAATGGGTGCATGGGGCTCACACCGGTGTCCCAGGGCCAGCGCTGGTGGGGCCCAGAGCAGTGTGGCAGGAGTACAGGTTCCCAGCTGGCAGGGGCTCTATGGAGCTGGGACAACTCCCCCCTCTCCTTGCTGTGGCAGCCCAGTCTGGCTCCACAGACCCCTACCAGCCTGCGCCCTGCTCTGGGCCCCACTGGTGCTGGCCCTGGGACATTGGTCCCAAGATGGTGGGGGTCAAAGGGTGAAGCACCTGTCAAGGGGCGGGGCTACCCATGTGGCCCTCGACAGCTTGCCAAAACTGGATAAGTGACCCTCCGCCTGAAATAATTGGCTGCCCCTGGTGTAGAGGAAATGTCTCCAAAGCAAAGGTAGCTTTCCTAACAAAACCAAACAGTAGGGGTGTGTGAAATGGGCCCTATTCTATTTGGATTTGGATTTAGCCCAAATCAGGGACAGTGACTTGATTCGTTGATTCAGATCACTGTCCCCAATTCGATTCGGCTAAATCCAAAATGAAGATTCAATGCTGATTCGGAGAATGCCCCTCGCATGCTCAGCAGTGAACCCAGAAGTGGACCGGAAATACATCTGGGCCACTTCCAGGTCCACTGGGCAGTGTGTGGGACCCTCCCCTTCCCTCCCCTCCTCTCCCCTGCATCCCCCTGGCTCAGTGATCAGCCATGGGGGGATCCTGAGTGCCCCCCCAGACCCAGGAAGGACCAGTCGCTCAGCTGGGGAATGCAGGGGGCGGGCAGGCGTACTCTCTGGCAAACCCGGAAGTGGACCAGAAGTGCTTTCGGTCTACTTCTGGGTCTGCTGCCAAGCATGCTGGAGACCCTCCCTGAACTCCTATGGGACACTCCATCTGCCCCAGCATCACAGCATGCACAAGCCCCAGCTACCTAGAGGTATGTAGAAAAAACATTTAAAGCAGTGTCTGTGTCCAAATTGCTGAGTCTTTCTGAATCTCTCTGAATTGATTCAAAGGGTTCCAATTCAATTCACAGAGATTAAAGGGTCCTCTGATTCAACTTGGATTGAGAGATTCAGCTACTAAATCAGGCTGAATCTCTACCAAATCAAATCAGGGACTGAAGTTTCACACAGCCCTACCAAACAGTGAAAGAAAGAGGAAATGATGAGATGAATAAGCCAAATGCTTTTCTTGCCTCTAACACAGTGGTATCTCCTGGCCATTACACTTGTGCATGGTTCTAATCTTACTCCCATTTTATGCTGGTAGCTCTCTATTGACTCCAGTGAACTACAGCAGGGAGAGAGGAGATACATGGTTGATCATCCTGACACGCATCCATTAAAAACAGACTGCGCTTTCAAGTCTGGATGACTCTGATCATTTATTGAGAAGTGCTTGGCACTTGTAATGAATCTGATTAAGCTAATGGAAGTCTCATTTCATGTCTGAATGTTCATTGGAAATGTGGTCCTGTAAATCTTGTGATTTACTAACAGAGAACTGAACTATGGTAGGTTTAACATTGCAAGAGCAAAAACCAAGAAGATGCCTTCCCAGCTGTTCTCTTCAGCTCCAGAAAGAAACACCATCCATAAATCATCATTATTATAAAAACTGCACTTTAAATACTATGTGAACAATAGTTGAACAACCACATTATGGTAGCTAGGTTGGAAAATGAAAATGAATTTAGGCTTCAGTTCTTTATAGAGCTGAAAGTCTAACTCCACTATGTCCAAGAAACTATTATATGTATGAATAAGATAATTAGAAAAACAAGAATCCACCTCACTAATAAGGCAGTCAACAGATTTAGAAGTTAATGAAATCAGATCACTAAGTTATATCTAATTGGAAACAATGCTGCTTAGGAATGCTTGTTTTAATTGTTCAGTGTTACAGATTTGTTTTCTTTAAGTAACAATTTGTACTCTGTTAACCTAGTAGAGGGGAAAAATACCAAGCAATGGTATATTTTGAAAGATCTCAACAGATCTGACATTGTTTTTTTTCTCTCAGTTTGAAGTTGGTATTTCTAAATCACTTAAAAAAGCTGTTCACCCCTGTGAGTGACAAAGTTATTGCCAAAAGGGCTGTTTTAATTTTTTTGTTTCTCTGAGATGCCAAATGCTCCCAAAGTCAGGGGAAGGTATGACACCAACTATAGAAAATCCCTTTCAGTGTCCTCACAGATGGAGCTAATCTTTAAACTCTGCATTGCCTCCATGGATTACAGATGGTCTTCAGTAATAACTGCATACAGTACCACAATTCAAAAAATAGATTAATTGATTTCTCATACTGTTACAAAGTCATAACTTCTACACGTGTAGAAGTATCTACACGTATCTTACATGTGGAAGCTTTGCATTTGTCCTAAGAGTCATTGGCAAAAGAAAGGGATGTTTTGACCAAGCATTGGCACAGCTATATATGAGAGTGACTGGGTAAAAATAAGCTTATACTATTTAAAACAATTTTAGTTTTTTCCTTTTTTCAATCTCTGAGTTGCAGTGTATAAATATTAAAACTGGGTCCAGTAGCTGATAACCTAGATACACAGTACCAGTTACATAGTAGTTTTTTTCATTGATCCTCAACCATTGAGGATGGCATTTGCAGAAGCACTTAGCTTTTAATCAGTCTTGCTTATGTCAAAAGAAGTTTGATAGTGGACCTCACAACTATTGCTATGGATAATTCTACCCCCCCAAAATCATTTAATCTCTCTTCAAAACCTCACTGAGGTCAATAAAAGAACGTCTGTGGAGTTCAATGAGTTTTGCTTCAGGTCCTTAATTCAGTCAGTAAGATATCTTCCTGATCTGAATTGATGGAGATGTTGGGTTATTTACCTGAATGCCTTATGCACTCTTATTGAGATGAAATTCATCCCTACCTAAGCAGTCAGCCTAGCATCTCTTGAATCCCACTGCAGAAGATATGGTATGAAACTGTATTGGCCTGTTTCACACTAATGAGTTTTACCCAGTCCAGATAATTATGAGAGCTGCTATGAATGTATAGAGATAAACTACTCTTGTGTTTTATGGGAATATAAAACATCTGCATTTTAAAGTTTTACTCAGATGGATTTTTTATTGTTATTATTTTTATGGATTAATATGTTTGAGCTGCTACTAACATTTGATAGACCGTCAGCTAATTGTGTGATGATTTGATCACAGGGAGAGGAAATAACATTATAAAGCCTGGCAAATGATGTTTGAAGTGTCTCCTGTATATTACACCTGTAGGTATATTCTATCCAGTGTCAGTGTGGCATTAAGGAAAGCAATATGCAGTATGGATGGTAAGGTGAACTATTTAGCATAACTGTGCTGACTGATATATAAGCAAGAACACCATCTATTTCTGTGTCATTTCTGTCATCTAGCTATTCAGAGAACCATTAAGAAAAATATCAAATCATCATGCTGGTTTAGATTTTCACTTATTCTAAAATTTGGTTTTCATGGACAGTGATATACTGTGTAACTACAACAAAATTGAAAGGAGACCAAAGGCATTTTATAAACAACGCAGAGGTAAAAGCAATAAGCAGCCTCATCTAAAAATGGCCTTTCTTTCAACTGAGTATCAATAAGATAGAGATTACTTTTAAATTATTGCCCTTCATTTCTAGCAGTTGGGCTGCACATCTTTTGAATATGAATGAGTTTGGGGATAACCTAAATTAGCTGGGTGCTTGTATGTATGGGGTGTCTGTATCCTTATGTGTGGCACTTGTATATGTTTTTGCCATAGATTTTTCAGTGCATAGTCTTACTTAATTCTAGGTGCATGTTTAAAATGTCTTCACAGTAGTACGGTAATTTATATATTTTAATATGTAGGGAAATGAGACATCTTCAAGCATTGGACCTGATCTGTTGTCTCGGGAAGTCTGCTGCTTTCCCAGAGCCCAGATCCGAGAGGTCATGGAGGGATTACTGAGACTCATCTGGTCCTCTGACTACCACATCCTGCCAGGGGAGACCCTGAGTGGATCAGAAGTGACTACCCGGCTATGGGTACAAGGGTGAAGAGAACTGGGGTTAGGTTGTGTTCTCATCAATCCTTGTGGTCAAGGGAAAGAGCCTGGGCAGGAGTGGATGCATCTTGCCTGGCTGTGCAGGTGATGTCACCAGCAGGGCTTTGGCTTCTTTGACCATGGGATGTTGTTCCAAAACAAAGGATTGATGGGAAGAGATAGGATCCACCTGGTGAAGAGAAGGAAGAGCATCTTTACAAACAGGCCTGCTAACCTAGTGAGGAGGGCTTTAAACTAGGTTTGCCAGGGAATGGAGACCAAAGTCCTGAGGTAAGTGGTGAAGCAGATAACTTTGGAGGAAGATCAAGCAGGAGGGGGCAACAGGGGAGGTGTTCTCATACTTCCTAAGAAATCAGGGAAATCAAATACACAGAACCTGGGAAACAAGCAGGAAGAATTGGAAGCCTTTGCACAGTCACAGAACTATGACATGATTGAATAACAGAGACTTGGTGGGAGCTCATATGACTGGGGCACTGCCATGGATGGGTACAAACTGTTCAGGAAGGTCAGGCAGGGGGAAGGAGGAGGAGGAATTGCACTTTATGTAAAAGAGCCATATGATTGCTCAGAGTTCCAGTATGAAGCTGGAGATAGGCCTGTTGAGAGTCTCTGGGTTAGAGTCAGAAGGGAGAGCAACAAGGGTGATGTCATAGTGGGGGTCCACTGTAGACCACCAGACCAGGAGGAAGTGGTGGTTGAGGCTGTCTTCAAACAGCTAGTGGAAGTTTCCTGATCACAAGGCCTGGTTCCCATGGGGTACTTCAATCACCCTGACATCTACTGGGAGGGCAATACAGCAGTGCACAGGTAATCAGGAAGTTTTTGGAGAGTGCTGGGGACAACTTCCTGGTGCAAGTGTTGTGCAAGTCCAACTAGGGGCTGTGCTTTTCTTGACTTTCTGCTCCCAAACAGGGAAGAATTGGTGGGGAATATAGTAATGAATGGCAACTTGGGTGTAGTGACCACAAAATGATAGAGTTCAGGATCCTGAGGAAAGGCAGGATAGAGAGCAGCAGAGTAAGGACCCTGGACTTCAGAAAAGCAGACTTTGACTCGCTTAGCAAACTCATGTGCAGGATCCCCTGGGAATCCAGTCTGATGGGGTGAGGAGTCCAGGAGAGTTAGCTGTACTTCAAAGAAGCCTTACTGAAAGTTCAGGAACAAATCATCCTGATGTGCAGGAAGACTAGCAAGTATGGCAGAAGAACAGCTTGGCTTAGCAGGGAGCTCTTCAGTAAACTAAAGCACAAAAAGGAAGCTTATAAGAAGTGGAAACTTGGACAAACAACTACGGAGGAGTATAAGAGTATTGCTCGGACATGCAGGGATGATGGGGTTGGCAACCTAGTGACAGAGGATGCAGAAAAGGCTGAAGTACGATGCCTTTTTCACCTCAGTCTTCACAAGCAAAGTCAGCTCGCAGACTACTGCACAAGGTAGAACAGTTTGGGGAGGAGATGAACAGCCAACAGTGGTGAAAGAACAAGTTAGGGACTTTTTAGAAAAGCTGGACATACAAGTCCATGGGGCTGTGTGGGATGCATGTGAGGGTGCTGAGGAAGCTGGCTGATGTGTTTGCAGAGACCCTGGACATCATCTTTTGAAAACTCATGGTGATCAGGAGCGGTTCTGGATGATTGGAAAAGGGCAAATATAGTTCCCATATTTTAGAAAGGGAAAATGGAGGATCTAGGGAACTACAGACCGGTCAGCCTCACCTCAGTCCCTGGAAAATCCTGGATTAGATCCTCAAGGAATCCATTTCTAAGCACTTGGGGGAGAAGACAGTGATTAAGAATAGTCAGCATGGATTCACCAAGGGCAAGTCATGCCTGACAAACCTGTTTGACTTCTATGATGGGATGACTAGCTCTATGCATGTGGGGAGACCAGTGGATGTGATATACCTTGATTTTAGCAAGGCTCTTGACATAGTCTCCCACAGCATTCTCGCAGGCAAGCTAAGGAAGTAGGGGCTGGATGAATGGACTGTAAGGTAGATAGAAAACTGACTGCAGCATCAGGCTGAGAAAGTAGCTATCAATGGTTCAATGTCTAGTTGGCTGCCAGTATCCAATGGAGTGCCCCAGGGGTTGGTCCTGGGGCTGGTTTTGTTCAGTGTCTTCATCAACAACCTGGAAGGTGGCATAGGGTGCACCCTCAGCAAGTTTGCAGATGACACCAAGCCGGGGGGAGTAGCAGATATGCTGGAGGGGCAGGGCTAGGATTCAGAGTGACCTAGACAAATTGAACGATTGGGCCAAAAGAAATCTCATGAGGTGCAACAAGGACAAGTGCAAAGTCCTGCACTTAGGATGGAACAATCCCATGCACTGGTACAGGCTGGGGGCTGACTGGCTGGGCAGCAGCTCTGCAGAAAAGGACCTGGAGGTTACAGTGGACAATAAGCTGCATATGAGCCAACAGTGCCCTTGTTGCCAAGAAGGCTAACGGCATACTGGGCTGCATTTGTGGGGGTAGGTCAAAGAAACCTGTGTTGCCAGTAGGTCAAGGGAAGTGATTCTTCCCCTCTTTCAGCGCTGGTGAGGCCACATCTGGAGTATTGTGTTCACTTTTGGGCCCCCCACTACAGAAAAGATGTGGAAAAATTTGAGAGAGCCCGGGGAAGGGCAAAGAAAATAGGGGATTGGGGAACATGATTTATGAGGAGAGGCTGAGGGAACTGGGCTTATTTAGTCTGGAGAAGAGATAACGGGGAGGGGATTTACTAGAAGCCTTCAGCTACCTGAAGCGGGGTTGGAAAGAGGATGGAGCTGGACTGTTTTTAGTGGTGGCAGATGACAGAACAAGGAGCAATGGTCTCAAGTTTCAGCAAGGGAAGTTTAGGTTAGATATTAGGAAGAATTTTTTCTCTAGGAGGGTAGTAAAACACTGGAACAGGAGGTGGTGGAAACTCCATCCTTAGAGGTTTTTAAGACCTGGCTAGACAACATCTTGGCTGCGATGATCTAGTTGGGGATGGTCCTGCTTTGGTCAGGGGGTTGGACTAGATGACCTCCTGAGGTCCCTTCCAACCTTGATTTTTTATGATTGTTTGATTCTACTAAACATGAATGCTAAAATGTGGTATGGGTGGCTAGGTTGCTATAAGTTCTGGGAATTTTCTTTGTATTACTTTATTAATTTTGAACTATTAAAATTGCAGTTGGTGTTGACCGTACTCTCACACACAAAATTACTTTATCCAGTTAGGGGAGGGAACATCAGACTTTTCTAGGTACAAACAAACATAAAAGTTCAAAGGCAATTTCTTTTTAAATTGTACAAAAAAAGAAAAGGGCAGCAAGCAAATGGATCAAAATAGATTACTGTGAGAAGTAGCTAGATAAAGATGTCTCATTCACAAAGTTTTATTGATTTTTCTTGTTCAATACCAGTTGCCTCTGATCCTCAGTTAGAAGCAACATGTAACTTAAAAGCATAATGGTGATAAGAGGTCAGAGGGTTAAAGGATGTAAATCAGTTCTGTACTTTTAAGACAGTTCTATGTTAAGGTAGTAGTGCATTTCCTATATCCCTTCACTTGTGTCTGTTCTCTAAATCCAGTGAGTAAATTCTCTATCCTATGAATAACTTTCCTTTGTGTGCACCTTATTATCTGTGGTTTGTCTATAGTGGGTAGCAATTAATTTTTTTCAGCAGTTACTAGATGCATCATTTCCAATTCTTTCCGTCATACATTTTAGTGTGGGAAGGATCTATCACAGTTCAATTTACCTTAAGGCAGTAGTATATTCCAATTGCAACTCTTCTAGTGAAGCTTCAGAATAGCCCATGTAAGGTTTTTTTTCCACAATCCCAGTCAATAATTATTGTACAACAGTAACCAGTTCTTCTCTCCCACCCTACCCTAGTATGCATCTACTGAGTGTGATGAAAAGTTGTAACTAGTTGATGGCAAGCGCTAATAAACATGGTAATTTGCTTGGGTAATGTAATTTAGCTAAATGAAGCACATCACTCACTAAGAACAGGCAACCAGCATGAGTTCGCTTTATTAACATGGTTGTATACTGTATAGTAAATTACCACTTAATCTTTATTTTGTTTGCTTTTCACTCCCTTATAAACCAAACTGGAGGAGAAAAATCTTTCTGGGCTGAAGGTAGAGAAGGATCTGTATGAATTAGGAAACCAAAGGATAATTGGACCACAAGTGTGATACAGCCATGAGAAAGGCAATGCAATCTTAGGATACATTGGGAGAGATCATTCCCAGCAGAGTGAGAGAAGTATCGATTCTATTGTACAAGGTCTTGATGAGCCCTTAGCTGGAACACTGTGTGCAATTCTGATCATTACATTCAAGAAAGATGAATTTAAACTGAAACAGGAGGAGAGAAGATTTTGCAGATGACACCAAGCTGGGGGAAGTAGTGGATACGCTGGAGGGTATGGCTAGGGTGCAGAGAAACCTAGACAAATGGAGGATTGGACCAAAAGAAAGATCATGAGGTTCAATAAGGACAAGTGCAAAGTCCTGCACATAGGATAGAACAATCCTATGTGCCGGTACATACTGGGGACTGACTAGCTAAGCAGCAGCTCTGCCGAAAAGGACCTGGGGGTTACAGTGGACAATAAATTGAATATGAGCCAGCAGTGTACCCTTGTTGTGAAAAATATTCTCACCTGTTGCACGCTCTCTGGGTTCTTTGCAACAGAAGAATCGCTCTAGTATTTTTCTGTAGACAAAAATTAAGTGAAAACTAAGAGCTGACATTTTCCTGTGGGTGCCCTGAGTATTGAGAGGCCTTGAGTCTAAAAAGGTTGAGAACCACCATGCTAGGCACTTTACAAGGACAGAATGAAAAGGCAGTCCTTGCCTCAAAGAGTTTGTAGTCTGTATGTCTTTCTACTGTCTTCAGATCAAACTCTGTCAGCCACTCCTGGCCCCAGGGGCATCCACCATTGGCATGGCTTCCCAATTCCATTCTTTTTCCAGGGATAGAAGATCCACCTACAGTAAATGAGATATAAGGCAGTTAGGATCACATGGCTGTAGGGTGGCCATCACAGAGGACTTTCCGGTTTTCTGCTACTCTGTCTTCTATTGATACAAAACCCGATGCCTTTATATCCTCTATTTTTCTATTCTCTTCTCAAGGGACGAGCAATTCTCTTCTGAAGAGAAGAGAAAAATAGAGGATATAAAGGCGTCGGGTTTTGTATCAAAAGAGGACAGAGGACAGCTGGACTGTCCTCTATGATGGTCACCGTACACGGATGCTATCTGGTGGAGGGGAAGAGCATGTGCTGTGCCTCATTTGCTGCCTCTTTTTAAAAAAGATTCTGCACTATGAGCAGCAAGTGTGGGCCATGTGTCCCAACAGTATTGCAGCAGGCATCTGAAATGGACTGACAAAGGTTTTCAATTTGCGGGCTGTCAAGCTGAAATCCCCTATCACTACTTCTATCATAGGATAAGGGAAGAGGAGAAAGTGAAGCTCTTTTGAGTGATCCATCCATCATGTTGAAAAAACTGTTGATCCAGAATTCATCCCCCATTCTGATGTAGGCCCTAGGCACATCAGAACCTCCCTGGCCTTCCATCCCAAAGCAATTCCTTCAAGAAGCAAGAGGAAGAAGATAACTCTGGTCTTGCCAGACCAATATGCACTAGTGCCACATTTTTCTATGAAGGGAGCCAGGACCTCTGACGATTTTATTTTAATTCAATAGTTAACCCACTGGATCAAGTTTTCTTTCTAAATGAATTTAAAAGGTGCTCATGCTCCATTTGATTGCATTTAAATGGTAAACCTCATTGAAGCCAATGCTCAACAGAAGCATTATAAAGTAATGGCCCATTTAATCTGTAGGCTGGCTCAATTGTTATACTGTATTTTTAAAGCAATAAAAAACATCAAAAAGGCAGGTCTAACCAGTTGGTTTATAGCTCAGATGCTTTCAGTATAAATGTCATGAGGAACCAAAAACACAGCCTGGAGAAGTAGATGAAGTTTCTTATCGTTTTTGTAAACAACAACTTATAGAAGACATTATAAGTGAGACTTGGATAAGGGTCATTGAGTATATTCATGTAAAAAAATCTGTGCTACACTTCTGACCCTGGCTTTGCATAATTTCACTTACATTTTAATAATAATAAAAATGAAGCTCTTTAAGTTGATGCAAACTCTGCCTGAAGTTTTAAGAAACCAGGGTTCTAGATATAACTTAATGCTGGTGAGAATTTTCTTAATCTCTCAAACACTCTTTATCAAGAGCAGATTGCTCTTCGCATAATAACTTAGCACTGATACATTTTTTCATATTCTTGAACCATCTATGTATATGGTATGCTTTGCCTGAGAGATGGGTTTATCCCGCATAGAGAAAAAGGATAAAAACTCAACTTCCTATTCTAAAATACAGCATGATTCTTACATTTTTTTAATATAACTATGCAGTGCTATGATATTCTTTTGTCTATGGGAATTTTTTAAAGACAGAGGAAAGGACTACATTTAAAGTAGCACATATCTGTTTGCATCAACAGAACGGTGTTATTTTCCCTTCTTTTTTTTCCTACCGGCAATTTCTTTTATATTCTGAGAGGGGGCTTTGAAAATGCGCCCCAGTTTTTATTTATATTTTCTTGTGAAGCGAAATTTAACTGGAAAAAACTCTACATGTCATCAGCTCTAGATAAGGTTTAGAAATCTGTGGATTCCAGGGAAATGTAGGAAGATTTCATGAAAATTTAACTAAATGAATTCCAGGAAAGCTAGTAACTTGCTTTAGCTGCTGTTCGTTGTTGCTGTGCAATTTACCACTATATTTTTCATTGCATGCTCTGAGAAATAGGCAGATATTTATTTTTGCCATCCCATATATACACACACACGCACACACTCTGAGGATTCTCCAGAGACCTACAGCACTTATTTTAGGCAAATGACCACACTTGAGATTTGAACATGGTAGTTTCTGCAGACCTTCCACAAAACAGCTTAAGATGGAAGAGTAGTTCCTGTCAATTGTGGTGGGGTTGTGGTATTTAAGCAAACTGTTTTTAACCTTTAAAAGGATTTTTGGATCTACTTCAAGATGTGGGAGAATGTTGGGTCAGTTCACCTTTGCCTTTTCTGTTATAGACTTTGGCTTTTCAAGAGACAGTTGAATCATGAATTATTCACATTTTAATCCTCATCACTACAAGAGACTTAATGATTGCAAAGTCAACATTGAAATTGGCCTAGGATAAATAATGGAAGGTGGTGCTGGAATAACTAGGAGGCCATGTTCTCACTCTGAACTATAGTGTGGCCTATAAATCACAGGGCTGATAATTTAGTGCAGCCCCAAGGGTGATTTATAATCTTGCATTTGTACCAGAGCCATCCATTCTCTGGACAAGTAAAGTTTTAGGACAGTATTTTTCCAAGGCCAGGAGTAAAAAAAAAATATGTGCCCTTGATCAGAATTAATTTTAGGGCCTGGGAAGCACCCCCATCTCAATAGGGCTGTGCGAAGCTTCAGATGCTGATTCAATTCGGAGGAGATTTGTCCCAATTCAGTGGCCGAATTTCTGAATCCAAATCGAATTGAGAGACCAGTTTAAAAGGTCTGAATCAATTTGAAGCTCTATGAATCAATTTGGAAAAGATTCGGAGAGCTTTGGTGATTTCAGCAGTCCCTGCTTGCAGCAGCAGGGAGCTGGACCCAGACTCCATGCCAGTAAGTAGGGGCCAGGGGAGGGGCGCTGGAGAAGGGGGGAGCGGACCATGGGGGGACCCCCACCAGGCCTCACCTCTGCCAGCTCCCCCAACCCCCAGACCCCTGCCCACTGTTCCAGCCCCCACCCCCATGGCTGCCCCACCTGGCCCCAGCTCCCAGCTCTTTAAAAAAAAGCCCACACTCACCAGCTGGTACCAAGCAGGAGGGCAATCCCTGCTTCCCCCCACTGCCCCACGCAGTGTGGGGAGCTCTGTCATGAGTCCCCTGACCCCCCCCCTCTCTCCCAGCCCCCCCCATGGCTGCCCCACCTGCCTCAGCTCCCGGCCCTTTAAAAAAAACCCCAAACAAACCCTGACTCACCGACTGCTACAGTGGTCTCGGGGCTTCTGGGGGCTTGTGGAAGAGCCCCCCCCATGCTGTGCAGAGCAGTGGGAGGGGGAGGCAGCGGGGATCACCCTCCCCCTGCTTGGCAGCAGCTGGTGAGTTTGGACTTTTTTTTTTAAAGAGCCAGGAGCTGGGGGAGTGGGTGGGGCAGCCATTGAGAGTGAGCAGGGGATGGAAGGGGCAGCCACTGGGGGGACTGGGAGAGCAGGTGGGGTTCGGGGGGCTCATGACAGAGGCCCCACATGGCATGGGGCAGCAGGGGGCAGTGGGGATCGCCGCCCCCCACCTGGCAGCAGCCACTGAGTGCAGGCTTTTTTTTTTTTTAAAGAGCCTGGAGCTGGGAGAGCGGGTGGGCCAGCTATTGAGAGCGGGCAGGGGATGGGGTTGATTTGGAGATCCAACTGATTTGGCAGTGGCTGAATCTCAATCAGATTCAGCTGAATTTATTTGGGACAGTAATTCAAATCACCAAATCGAATCACTGTCCCCCAAATCGGTTGAATCCAGATCCAAAGTTAATACTAGCAGCTTTGCACAGGCCTACATCTCAATTTCTTTTTCATCAGCTAATATCTCTCTCCTTTTCTCTTCATAAGACCATGTTCTGCTAATGCTAAAACAATGATCACTGGGTTGGAACAAGCAGCATGGTCTGTCCCTCATGTAACTCCATGATATTTTTCTTTATAAGAATGGATTGCATTCTAGAGATCTCCTAGGAGTAGGGGAGGAAGGTGTTCACCTCATAATACCAAACTTGAGAAAGGCAGCACTGGTCAAATATTTTCCATCATAAAAAGTTCTTGGGAATATGTTGGTTTAGGAGAAACCAGCTTTCAGAGGAACCCTGCGTGTCCCTTTCAAACCTAAACCTGCTTGGTTTCCTGCCATTTCCCTGTCTAGCAGGCTGAAAGCCCTATCTCCTGACCTTCCAAGCCTGAAGCTTCTTGGCAGCCCAGGCTTACAGGATCCCCAGTCCCAGAGCAGCTTACTAGCTGGGCTGTCCCAGCGGCAGGGCTTCCAGACTCTCAGTTCCTTAGCTCCCCAAGCCATCTAAGTGCAGGAACTCCATGCAGCCCAAGGAGTCTTGGAAACATTTTGAGAAAGATCCAAAGCAAATTTTGGAATTCTTCTTTTTTTTCTTTCATTCATTTTGTTCAATTTCAGAACAAAATTGTTCTTGAAGTTACCAAACTTTCCATGGAACTCTTGTTTCCAGGCACTATTTGAGCAATAGGACTTAGAATAGTCATCTGCATCATCCATTCATGTGGACAAAAAGCAGCCCACCCCCTGCTGTAAAGCAAGATGCATTGGGTATTAACACCTCTGCTATGGGTCTGTCTCTCTTCTCCATCTCTGAACACCAGAACTACACCACCTTTGAGAAGGCTCCTCTATAACCCTACAGAATAGGAGGCTACATCACCTTTGAAGTTGCTTGAATGGGAGATCCTCTGAAGCTAGGGCATCAGCACTTAAGCACAAACCTTTAAGTGTCAAAATCCTGTTTAACGCACAACAGAAAGATAAAAGACAGTTTTCAAAGAAAATGCAGAAGTGGAGCTTAGAGAATATCTGATTTGCAACCAAGCTGTGTGCGTGAGAGACAGACAGACAGACAGACAGACAGACAGATAGAACTGGCGGGGAAGGGGAAAAACTGTCATTTCTTAGAAGTAATTCAGCAACTGCATTGAGGTCAGTGCTCCTGCCTCGCCTCCAAGAGCTTTTCCCACTACAAACATCTAATCAGAAGAAAAAACACATTTAACTTTCCATTTATTGGGCATCTGTGGTTAAATTATAGTTATTACAGTGGCCTTGCCCGTGTCTGCAAGGGCTGGCTCAGATCAGTATAATAGAGGGTAACTCTCTAATCAAACATTTCTTGTTAAAGGATAGGGATTTCCTCTACCACAGTGTTTGATCTGTTGTTTCTAGCAGTTCTGTCCAGTAAACACTAGTTATATTAATGAAAAAGTGCATCTAAAACATGCAGGGAAAAGGGGGTGACTGACATTCTGAAGCATTTTAAAAAAATTAGGGTTTTTTTGAGCACTGATATCATTAGTTTAAAAGCGGGGTTCTATGTTATGGGTATGATAAATCGATTATATGTTACATTTCTTTCCACACACACTGTCTTTATAAAATACATGTTAGTTTTCTACTTAATAGAAGATCCTTTACACTTAACCCATGTATCACATGTCCATATTGGTAGATATGCATCTGTAAGAATGCTAAATGTGTTGAGAACAAACAAAATTACTAGTCCACACAAAGAATATTTGTTAGCTAGTAGCAGACTCTGACAGAGCTCAGGTAATAGAACTTTTGCTCTGTATTGGAGATTCAAACCCTGTGGCCAACTCACAATGAACTTACTTTATATACAAATATTTCTGTTCACTCTAGGGCTAATTACAGTCAAAAAGCCTGAGGGTGAATTGATTCAGTCTTTGCAGGTTACTCTAAGCTGCACGGATTGAACCAATAAGCAAGTGAACAGACATTCACTTTTGATTCTGGAAATGCAGCTACATGCTTTCAGTGGCCTAGGCCAGAAGTGTTGGGGGGGGAGGGGGTGTGGTACTATAGCATGCCTCCCTGCTCTGCTGGAGTAGGCAGCTTGGGCCAAAGCTAACTTGCCCATTCTATGAAGTGTGTGTGTGGGGGGGGCGGTGGATTGTGGGAGAGGTGCAAAGCATCCTGGGATGCTGGGGACTGAGAGTTAACTTGAATCTGGAGGGCACCTGGGACAGAAGTTCAATAAACTGATTTAACCTAAATCAGTGAAGCATGACTCTACATCCATCCAGTTTATCTTGAACTGGTTTTGGCCTTTCTGAAAGTGGTTAATGTGCACTGAATTTCTGTTGTGTTACAGATTTGAACTGGTTTCTGATCACTTGTACCAGTTTATATGCAATTCCTGTCCCTAGCCTAGAGGTGAGAGCCAGAAACTGCATGCATGTCATACTTTCTACTATTTAGAGTGAGATTCCTGATGTTCAGAAAGGCATGCTGTCCTTTTCTCATTCTTACCATAGACATAGAGTCTCCACAGTGTGCACACAGAGTCTCCACAGTGTGCACTAAGTCAAGGATTGTGCCTTGATGTGGTTACATGGGCATTGGAAGCCCCCAGTTATGTGCCTATGTTGGAGTTTGCATAGACTGATATCGTAAAAATTTGATCTTCTCAAACCAGCTCCTGGTTCTCCTGATGGTATTTAACATTGAGAGATATTATTTAATCAAACCCATAATGTTTTCCAGAAATGTGGTTGTTTTAAAGTAACTTCCAGTGAAATACACACCGGT
Source organism: Alligator mississippiensis (assembly GCF_030867095.1). Classification (NCBI taxonomy): domain Eukaryota; kingdom Metazoa; phylum Chordata; order Crocodylia; family Alligatoridae; genus Alligator; species Alligator mississippiensis. The sequence goes on along the minus strand of NC_081833.1, from coordinate 10,154,642 downwards.
TTCAGATTGCTCCTTTACTGATCCGGTGTCCATGGTCTGCAGCCCTGAGTAGCCCCACCATGCAGGATCCACTCCAGGATCTCTATGATGGTGCTGGGATCTTGGAAGATCAAGATAAATTAACTGCTCAATTTAATTTTGCAATGGAAATGTTTCAGCTTCTACTAAATGAAAAGTTTAGAAATCCCTTTTCTATAGGAAATTCTAAAATGTTGGTATTTTGTTCCACAATAGAAAGAAAGCTTTCCAAATATCACATTTTTCTATGGACCAGAAATTGCAGGTTTCACTTAGCCACAATAGAGAATTTGTGAGACAGTGTCTTCATGATACCTGAATGTACTTTTGTACAATATTACTATCAGGAAAGAGTAAGCCATTTCTCCAGCTGTAACACTGGACAGGTTTTAGAGTCAAAACCAACTTTCTACTGAGTGTCCTGGAGCATCGCTCAAGAAAATAACCAGCCTGAGATGTTGCTATCTGTTATGATATCTACTGCCACGGCGGGGTAAGAATCACTTGTGAACAATGTTACCATTAATGTGCTACTGCCTCATAGACCATACTGAAAAACTTGCCTCCTAGTTGGAACAATCATATAGATAAATATGAATGAAGGAAATTTTCCCAGGTGTTAACTTGGCACTCACAGTTATTGCTACAGGAATGATTCTGAGAAATGTGGAGATGTCCACTGGAATACACTCTCCAAATTTAATCAGCACTACCTTTAACCTCATTTTCTGTGTTTAAGCATGGTAGAGAAATATAGTACACTTATGAGCTTTGGATGATCTTGCTACCCCTGAAGAGTCCTAATCAGTCCCATGGGAGTTTTAGGAGGAGAACAGACAAGAATAGAAAAAAACAGGAGGAAAAAAAAGGATATGATCCTTCAAGTTCAGAAGCTTTTTTGTGTCTTTAAAGCTTTTTGACTCACATAGTGATGTACCTCTACAAAATGTGGATGTTGGTGTTATCTTGGTTAGGAATTTTCAGGATAGCATGGCACTGAAATCTATTTTATGAAACAGCTTTTGCGAGGAATAGATTGCTTTGATATTAAGAATAATCACCACAAAATACCTTTGTATGATAAAGCTGGTAGAGCCAACATTAACATTGTTTATCAGGTAAACCCTGTGGGATTCCACATAAAAAAGCAAAATAACAAAAATCTAAAAGAAGCACTTTCTGCAATATTTTTTTTCAGATTTTTTAAACACATGTAATTACTAACAGTGTGAAACTCTTTGAATAGAAAAAAACAACACTTCAGGGGGAAAAATAGACTGTACATCAACTCTGATTCAATAAATGCAGTATAATTTTAATTTAGATAATGAGACTTGTCTCTTTAACTAATATAAATTTTGCAGAGGGGCAAAATAATTGATAGTTTTATTATCCTGATTTATTCTGATGGAAATGCATCAGTGCTGAGTTCTCTTTTTAACTCAAAAGCTTTTTGTCTTTCTAACAGCTTCTCCATCATAAATAGACCATTTATACTTTCAGTCCAGGGGTGAGGATACTACTCCCACATTTATTACTCAAACCACACTTCCATTTATTTCAGGGGAAGTTTTGCAAACAAAGGTCAGGAGTAAAGTTAATGTATGTGACTTTGGAACCTGGTGCAGATTTTCAAAGTTGCCTGATGATTCTAGGTGTCTGGTTTGCGATTGCTTGAAAAGGTTTGGCTTTTTGGAAGGTCAATGTCCTTAAAACGAGGCACCAAAAAAATCACAAAGCAGCTTTGAAAAACTAGACCTTTTCAGAGGACCCCAAATCCCATTCTTTTTCTATGTCTTTTAGGTATTTTTAAAGTGATACTCCAGGATCCTTCTTGATTTAAAAAGTACTAATGGGTATATTGCTCAAAACATAGCTTAAGTACATTGATCAACTGACATAGACAAACAAGGTCCAGCAGCTTTTTGATCATACGGGAATCCTAGATATACTGGGATTTAGGGAACAGGGGCTGTAAGGGAAACTTTAGTAAAGCAATACAGCAGTTTAGTATATTCAAAAGCAAAAGGAATGTTTCTCTCTACAGCAACCTTATAGTTTCCATTTTAGGAAAAAATAAATTACTAGTAAGAAAAAATATACTAGAATAATTTTAATAGTTGCAAAAAGTCATAATTAATCCTTGACAGTGTATATGCTTAAAGGAAACATTTTCCAGGATAGTTATGTTCTTCCATGTCACAACTTCTTTGCATGGTGAGGAAACCAACGATATGAGGCACATTCCTCTTGTGAAGCGCTTGCAAATCTGTGAAGATAAATTAGGCATTTTAATTTTTTCTGACACATAACTTCAGTGCACTTTATATAGGTCTGAGGGGAAAGCAATGCAAATGAGAAGAGGAAAAACATGAAGAAAGTGTGCAAAACAAGTGCTCAATTATTAGAATATAAACGTTTGTGTAGACAAATGAAGACCAGAGAGCAAATGTAATGATTTTTTTCAAAAGTGAAAGTAAGAAAGGAAAGAAGAAGAAAAGATGATTCAGTTTCAGTGGATTAAAGAGAGAAAAAATGTGGGTCACAGCATGTCCAATTCACAGTTATTGGTAAATTGACTGAACTCTGACTTCAGGTCTCCAGTTCTGCTGGATGACAGCAATGCAGCTGTTGCTAATTTACAACAGTGAAGACTGTAGCTTACCCTATCTCTTTATGAATCTATTAGCAAAATGATGAGAAGGTATTAGACTGTAGTAAAGTCAGTGTTGTTTTCTCTGGCCCATTCTGCCTTGTGTTATTTGGAATATACTCCCTTTTGCCATCAATGGGAGCGACGATAGAGTTTTGGAGGCCAAAATTTGCTCATGCATCTCTCCACATTTGGGAAGTATAGCCCATGGAGGTTTCACAGGCATTAATTCTGCATATTGTCAGTTATTGTACTTCTTAAAATCTCTGTTCATATTATATCCTCTAAAGTCCTTAGTTCCAGCCTCAAACCTGGGGTCTCAACCTGTGAAAATCGAACGTCAGATTTTAAGAGACTGTACTGGGGATGAATCATAATTGGCTGAAATTCTTTGAACTATCCTTCCCAAACTGTATTTAATGTCATCTATAAGGAGCACAGAGCTGTTTAAAGGAGCACTGTTGTGTTGGTTTAATCAGGGCTAAAATATGGGGGTGCTCCAGGGGGCTGAGCCTCCCATAAAAGACAAGAGCCCTTCCATAAGAGATGAGAGCCTTTCTGAGCAGCTCAGGCGGTGGTGATGGTGGTGGCTCCTTCCAGCTACTGGCTACCACCGCCGCGAACCCCCCAAGAGTCCAAGTGTAATTTGAACCCTGGGTTTAATTTTTATACCTATTCCATCTTGCACTGCTTATCCTCTCACATTGGCTTTCATGGAATAACTCCAGACTCCTACTGTTGAGAGAGGAGAATCAGGTCTGTTTTTCTAAGCAGTAAGGCTATTCCTAATGCCTTGGTTTGCTTAAAAAAAATATTGTGATAAAATCTCTTCTATAAAGTCAGATAAATTAACCAATTTATAATACCACAAATGTATTGGCCTTGCTTGAATTCTTATCTGATTCATCTTTCTGTTGCAGTGCCAGCATACAAAACACCCAGCAGAAAACAATGTGTCAGATAAGAGGCATTCAGAGCTCTGTTAATAACTGAAATTAGACCTATGGTGGTGAAGCAATGCGTCCTGCTGTGGAGAGCTGCAGGTCATCGCTGGAGTTATCTGGTAGTCATACAATGTCCACCCCCCACACCTTCCCACAGGCTTAGAGATTGACAAGTAAAAAAGGAAGCAATACACCATTAGAAAGCAGGAAAGCTTTTGTGTTGGAATTGCCCGGAGCTGCTGACCATGAATACCCTCTATTCTCACAGTCCTCAGAGGTACATGAGAGTGCACATAGCCTTTCAAGTTCAAATCCAGAATTAGCTCTAGTTCTCTCTGATGTGGTATGATGAAAAACATTTAACTTGGAGCAGGGGTGTAGGTTGTAGCGGTGTTGGTCAAAGGACATAGGCAGACAAGATTCTTTGGGTGCATCTGATATCTTTTATCAGATCAACTACATAGGTCTAATAAAAGATATTTAGTTGGTCTATTTAGCTGGTCTAATAAAAGATATCAGATGTACCCAAAGAACCTCATCATTTTACTTGGAACATACCTACAGGCTGCTTCATAATGCTAATGAAGATCACATAGTAGGAAGTCATTCTACTATTAAGATGCTTCCAACATTTGCACGAGATGAATGTAAATTATTTTGCAGTCAAATCACATGCTCTTTGTAGTCATTTCAGTCTAGAGACTCTCTGAGCTGGAAAGAGGTAATTAATTATAGTTCTTTGTAAATTGTAGTCATGAAGGCATTCAGTATCTCTACTACAGTGGCTCCCAGACTTTTTTTGCTGTGACCCTAAATCCAGGTTGCGACCCCTGCCCCTGCCACCGACTCGCTCATGCCCAGTGACACCAGCAGAGCCTGGACCGGGCCAGGATTGCAGGGGAGAGTGGTGGTGAGAGCTGCATGGACCATGCACTGGGAGAGCCCCACAGGCAGGAGGGGCAGAGCAAGGAATGGACCCCCTGTAGCCCTGACCTGGGTCACACCCCGAGGTTAGGAACCATTGCTCGACTAGGAAGTGACATCATGGCAGTGACACTGGGGCCTCAAACATACAAAAATCAGAATGTGTTGTCCAGTAGAAGGACACAGTTGCTGTTCATTTCTGCAGTGCTTTTATTTCAGCAACTGAGCTTTTGTATAATTTTGAAGCAAAGCAAAGGGAGAGTCTACAGAAGACAGCTATGGGGTCCATAAACCAAGGTGTGTAGTGAAAAGTAATTTACAGATTACAACCCATTAACCTTGAAGAGGGAAAGGTCAGCAAACTGGCAGCTTTTATTTAAAAAGCTGTGTGGGAAGAGAAGAGTGATATCTCAAGCCCGTCATGAACACATGAAATGCCACGATCATTTTACACCTCAGTGAGCAGTGCCCCTTCAAGAAGTTTACTTATGAAATAAATTAGCCTGAACGATGTGGGAAGATGGAAATTGCTCACAGATAGTAAACTGGGGCTAGTAGTAATGTGAAGCTATATTGATAAATACATATATAAATATTACAAGGTGTTTTCAACCAATTAAAAATGAAGCCTGTGGGAAATGATGCATAACTCGAGCACATCAGCAACAGTTATTCAACCAGTTAGTGGATTAAGTGAGCTGTCACTATGGGTAGCTAGCCATCATACAACATTGGCACTGGGCCATAATAGTTGAAACATAATTAATGATCTTGAAGAAGGAAATAAACAGTTCCATAGCCATCTACCATCCCTTCACACAGATCTTTCCTGAATTTTTATTTCTTTGGTATAGCTCCCAAAGGCTAAGTCTGAGTAAGAGATGCCTCCACTCATTAGATGAGATAAATATTTGTTGGTGGGTTTTTCAGAGTTGTTCACAGGATTTGACCATGTCATTTCAATTAATTGTAAAGGGATATGATCCCCAAAATCCACTGAGGTCACCTTGTATAGTACTGGTGAAGTGCTTGACACCGGTGGCCTGAACATCCAATAATTCTCCATTTTAATTCAGTGAGAACCAAACTGTTTCCTCTGGGGTGCTGCAGTCAGTAACTTCATTTTTCATACTGTATCTTTTGGGCCACCCTGTTGATTCTTTTATTATTTGTGTCTTGAGATTATGAGCCCTTTAAGACAAGAATCAGGATCCTTTCCTTCGCACATTTGAATTCATACATAGTACCTAACATATATTAAAATCGGAGAACCAAAAAACCAATTACTCCTGCTTGGTAAGCAAGATTGTGCCCTTTCTTGGCCACCCTACTTGATTTACAGCATGTTTTCTCTGTTGCTTCTTTCTGTGGAAAAAAGAGATTAAAGAAACTGGAAAGTTTTTAGATTACTCTGGGATGGCTCTTCAATAAATATCAGCAGTTTTAAATTAATATATCAGCAAGATTGCTTCCCCATCATCCTTACTCAATAGAGGTGCCACTGTGCAACTGTAAGCTTTTTCTAGCTACATAATAATAGTGAGTTCCCAAATAAAAAAAGGAGGGGTGGGTGAAAATGGCTGAGATGATGATAAATTAGGAATATTTTTAGATTTTTTTCCTTTATAACAAATCCTTTTCCCCCTTTATCTCCATAACATACATAATCTTCTGTCCAAATGATACAAGGAGCTAGCTAGGGGTTTGGGGTTTTTTTTTTAGCGAGGGTGGAGAGGGGGTTGTTTTGGGGGTTTTTTTCTACATCTGTAGTGAATTAGCAATTGCTTCCCCAGTCCTCCTCTTTAGGGGTGATGGATAACACAGCTGCTGCATAAAATATAAGAAACCAGATCAGACTCTTGGCCACCGTAACAAACTTATTGAACTACAGTATTTTTTTCCTGTACATAAGGACCTATAATATGTATAAGTAATCTTGTTGCATAATAACATTGTTATGAAAGGGTATATGCATTGAAAATGTAAAACAAAAAATTGCTGAGTAGTAGTTGCTGTCAGTCTCCATGTAATCTGGATGACAATTTTCTCTGCATTAGGAAGTGCATGGTGAGTATAACTCCTGTCCAAAAGGTATTCAGATGGCGACAACTGAAGCAGTAAGAAGCAAAGTTAGTTCTGTGGGCTGCTGCATCAGTATAAGCAGCCCAACACTTGGGTTCCCTGACCCCCTTCCTTAGCAGCTGAAAGTCTGGATGTCTTTTACCACATATCACTTTAACAGTCACAAGCATTGCTACATATTCTCTTGAATAATTATGGCCTCAGACAGTTAAATGCAATTTTCTATTGCAAGTATTTTTTATATAAAACATTTATATTTACATTTACTGATAAGGTAAAAATATACATAATATTATATTCAGATGCGCTAGTAGTGATGAAGACACCTTCAAATACTATAGCAGCTGTTGCTCTCTAACTAGCAACGCCAACACCATCTGCTGTTCCTCTCTGATGACCTGCTTTGAGGGAAAAAATTGTGTTAGATCCCATGGTTAATAACAAGCTGACTGGGAGGAGGAGGGGAATCCATAATCTTCAGTTGATGGAACCTGGATGAACATGGAGTTCAAAGGATGTGTATTATAGACTAGCTGCAGATTATGTCTAAATTTTGCCTGCATCATCTTTTTGTTTTGTTTTATTTTTCTGGGCCTAAAGATATAGCTTGAGCAGTAGAGCTCTGGAAAGCCAAGGTTTAACCCCGCTCTGGCCCGGGGAGGCCTGTCACATTACAGACATGCATTACTTTTCTATGGGATATTTATGCTTACTGTAGTGATGCCTGGGTTCCTAATCACAAGTCTTCCATGTCCCATATGGTAGCTGTGCTTTGCATTTTGTACACAATTATATTGTGAAAATGTTGATCCCTTGCTCTGTTAGTGTGTACTCACAGTTCCCACTGATCTCTTCTGTTAATTTTAGTAGGATTTGGAGGGCAGAGAAGAATGCTGACACACTGTTTTACAACGGATACAGGTAACTTGGGGAAAAAGCAGTTTGTGGTGATAGCTGTTATAGATCTACACGTGCAGACTTCCAAACTAAGATCAGTTCGACACAGTTGCTGTTGGCTGTGGAGGAGGAAGCTCCCTTTTATTTCACTCAGCTGAGTTTCTGGTTTTTGCCGCAGCATAGTAACATCCAGATCACAAGACCTATTGATAAATGTCTCAAGTAACAGGTCATGTGAAAATTCACCAACTGGTTAATTCTATGCTTTGCTGCCAGACCTGTCTTCTTACCAACAGACACATTCAAAAGCACTCTGCATTGGCTTGACTCTTCTGCCACTGAAGTCAGTGATGAAACTCCTATTGATATCAATGGGAACAGAGTTAAGCCAATGCTGAGCACTCCGGAAAATTACACCTTGTACTTCTGCATAGGGCTTTTTCCAGTGACTCTATCTTCCTTTACTTGCTCTTTTTGATGTTGACAATAGTCATTTATCTTTCATTTGTCATTTCACAAATGCTCCCAAATTCTCTTTCCTTTTATCTGGTCTAGGTCTTTCATTACATGTGAGAAATATCCCTCAGTCTTTCAAAGATCATGATTTTCTATAGAATATCATCCCTTCCTTTTTAGGTGTACTTGCTTTATTGCTGTGGCTCTCATTCTTTTTTTTTTTGTTTTTAAAGGGCAACCATGAGCTCGTGAAACAAGTTGGGGATCCGTATACTACTGAAACAGTTTTTTGAAGTTAATTTAGGTAAAAGATATTAAATGTATTTCTACATTAAGCAGGAAATTAAGGCAGTAAATGATCCGTGTTATTTTAAATTGAGGTAATACATAATCTAAAGCATTTTAACATTGTCCACATTGCCTTGAGATGCATTATTTAAAAGTCTACCTAGTTATTAAGAACCATACCAAGTGGCTTATTTAAATAACTGATGTACAAGTTCTGATGGATTACATTTTTTTTCCTTTTTCTGTTTAGCACAAGTTTTCACTGTCTAATAAGAAAACCTGTTTGAACTGTACATAAGTGACATTTTAAGCCATCTTTCAATAATGAAAAGACATATAGTGTGCGTCTACATGTCACCCTGCAGCGACATAGTGATGCATTATGTCACTGTACATCATGCTATAGCAAAATAATGATCACATGTGTCTACACATGATCACCAGTTACGTTGCCATAGAGGTGCATTTCCCAGGTATAGTGCAGCAGAGATGTAGCAGGAAAACTTACCTATGTGCGTGGTACAGTGACCACCCATACTGCAACATCAACATATGGCGAATTATAGATGCATCCATAATGGATAATTCTTAAAGGCACACCAAGCATCAGTTATATCCTTTTTGCTAACCCCAAAGTTGAGTTTCTTGAAGAGGAGTGTAGGTTGGCATCTGGTTCACTATTGATAGGCCTTCTACTGTTCTTACTCCAGTTTTCAGTGCCTTCAGCATATGACTCAGGTTGCCTGATTGTTTGTTAGTCTTTTCAATGCCATTAATAAATGGAAAGGAATTTGATGGTTGAGTAGACGGTCATGCAAAGGAGAAGAATATATGTTTTCTTCTTTGCATCCAGAGAAATATACCAAATTGGAAATGACTTGTATTCTAAGTTGTACAAGAGTCTTTGAGTGATAGACAGAAATATTCTAAAAGCTGAAATATGTTTTAGAAGTTGATACTTACAGAAACAATCCCATTATCCTAAAAGGCAAATAATGTAATCACCACAATTTGCCAAGAAACCCATTTAATGGTTAAGACACAGATAGAGAATCTATATATACATCCTAATTGAATAAATGAACAACTTTATACTGGTTGGGTACACCTTTCCTAATGCTTCAGAGGCAAGGACACACATACATTCACACAGATTAAACAATAATTGTCATGATCAGTTCTGTCCACCTTCTCTAACAAGGTACAGGGAAGAAATGCAGGTATCTAATGCTCTTATTTTTTTTTCAGTATGTAGCACATTAAATTAAATTTCTAAGAGAGATGCTAAGCATTCTCTCATCATGCTAGTTTTTGCTATGGACAGAAGAATGCTTTTCCTTCACTGCACTTATTACTCCTCTATTGGAGCCTAGCACAGTGGCTATTAATGGTGTGTGTCAGGTATGAGGAAAGGTGACTGTTTTACTCAAACCTAGGGAGTTTAATTAAAAATCATTGCAGAATTTAAGGGAGTCAGAGAGAAAATATATCCAGACTGGGCATAAAGAGACAAAAGAAGCTGCCTACTAAAAAGGTTTGATTTTTTTTCTGGTCCCTTTAAAAAAAAAAAAATTAAGTTTCCATATACAAGTTCAGGAAGATGAATCCATGAAACCTTTCTTAGGCATTCAGTCCCTTTATGGGTTAAAGTCTCTTTTGTTGTTCTGAACAAAGACCACTTCACAGAAATAAAAGCAGTTGACTAAACTAATATTTCTTTCAGAGTATTTGTGTAGCAGAAGTTGCTTACTAGTGCTGATCAAGCCTCAAAATTTCTGTTCTAGGGAATGTTGACATTTCAAATTTATGTTCTGCTCTGCAAGGGAATGAGACAGCAGATCTTGAAATAGAATTTCTGGGAAAATTATTTTGGAAGAAATTCATTTCAGAATCTTAAAATGTATCAGAAGTCCTAAGTTTTGTGTGAGGTTTTTTTCATTGTTATTTAGATTATTTTACATTGCCTCATCACATGTCAGTAGTAACAGCATATGTGCTGCAGTTTTAGTGCAAAATTGCTTAACTACCATATAAATAAGATACTCTTTGATCTAGAAAAGCAGGCAAGATGTTTCAGTAAGTACTAAGTCGTATGAATCAAATAATACATTTTTCCAGTTTACCTCATTGAGGTCGCTGGCTTAGATACATCAGGAAGGATTTGGCTGTAGCTTCGTGGTGCTTGAGGTTTGATGTATGTGTGTTTGTTGCTTTGTTTTGTTTTTTACTGTGTTTTTTCCTCACTCCAAAGATTTGCAGGTGAGATTTTAGAATTAGCCTCTGTAACTTCAAACATGACTGCTCAGTCTGTGACTGCTTCTACTTTTAGTGTGTCTTGTGTTATAGTGTTAGTGTTGTACTCAAGCTACTAAGTTTTTGAAACATATATGCTGCATCTCAAGTTTACTGAGCTATTTGAAAGTCAATTTAAACATTTTAATATGTATAGGCTAGCCAAGTCCTGCTGATAGAAAACCACATAAATGTTGTCCTTCTTTGGACTATTGCATCTCAACCTGAGAGGTCTGAAGGAGCTTTCTAGCTCTTAACGTTTTGTAGGATAGGAAAGAGAATGTGAAAAAGAGAGAGGAAATACATATGCAAGGTATCACCAAAGTATCCAATATTTGTGTTACTGAGTTATATTATTATCTGAATTCACCTTGAGTGGGGGTTGTTAGACCCGGACTCCATGCGGCATCCAGCGACTAGGGAGATGATGGTCCAATTGCTCATGGATCCTGGTACTCATTAGCCAAAGCAAAGCAGGGAGCAAACACCAGCACACATTGCTTGCAACAGCTTCATTCAGAACGGAGACAGTTTTGGACAATGTCCCAAAAAACAACAACTGGGGACCTGCCCTGAACAACAGTTCTTTCGAACATTTATACATCTTGGTTCATAGATATGAACATATATCCTGCCTCGTCCCACCTTTGGTCCCACCCATTTTCCTCCCATCTCAAGCTCCACCTCTGTTTACTGGTTGCTTCCTTAGCATGGTATCGCCTATGCATTTCATTCATTTACATGCCTCTCTGCTAAGAGTGCATGCGTAAAACTTGCCCCCTATCTTCTTTTGGTCACTTTGCAGTTTCTCACTGGTTCTTGCTGGTTTTCTTGCTGACTTCCCCATCTTCAAGGCTGTATCTCTGCTTTTGTCTCCTGACACTAGTTGCTTAACACACCATGCACTTTGCACCCTATCCTTTTGTTAAGAATCCGCTTACTTAAGCATTAGCCAAGTAGCTGCTTTTAATATATCATCCAGCCTTGTGACCAGCAGCTTTTGATGAGACACAGGAAAAAACTTCATTCAGCTGCACACTCAGTAGTCCCCAAATTCTATACCGTTACCCCAACATCCAAAATCCATATTGTTACCCTAGCAGGGGTCAATATATTTCCTGATTTTTTTTTGAGTGCATCAAGTGATTAAGGCAGACAAGGTTCCTTGGGTGAATTTGATATCTTTTATTAGACCAACCCAAATGGTTGGAGAATAGTTATTAAGCTCACCAACCAAGTGATTAATATTCTTTTTAATCCTTTCAAATGATAGAGAAAGCCAGGGACTAGGAAAAAGTGAACAAGGAAAGGAAAATCTTAAGACTTTCCCATTTCCTGTTGTCAAAAACTACTGTATAGCTCTCATAAAAATGAGATGTCTATCTGTTGAGACCATCCTTGTGATCAAAACCTTTCAATAAATATTAGGGAACAAAGAAGAATTGGTGACAGGGATGCTCTACTCAAGGCTTTCTGATATATTCCCTTATAGAATGGCATTGTTTGGTGCATTAAAACACCATATTTACTCAATTAGAAAATTACTTCCCCCTCACCCCCACCCTCAATTTAACATGGGGAAAAAAAGCCCCTTACCTTACAATCAAGCATGAGGCAGTGGAGTGGGGGGGGGGGGGGAGCAGGATACTCACGTGCGCACACATGCGCATGCATACACACACATATCAAGTTTTAATGCAGAGCACAACTGGGAGAACTGTATTCAAACTCCAGTAGCAGTAATTTATAGTTCCCTTTGCATACTAATAATTTCTTTAGGCAAATTGAAGGAAAGAAATGCCTTTATTAATAAGAACAATACTTCTAAATATAGCAAGCACAAGGATAATGTGCATTAAAGCAGATAAGTTGAAGTAGTAAATGAGGGAAATAGTTACAGTGATGAACCTTGGAGGATCATGAACCTGCCAATAAGATACATGCTTGTCTCATCTTGCTGTTTTGTGCCATAGTTATCTGGCTAAATACTGCCTGTATGTCCAGGGCCTGACTAATTCTGATGGAGGCATTGGATTAGACTCTAAGCATCAGTTTATTTTAAATTTTCTGTATCGTTTTACTGTGAAATAATGAATAATAGGTCACGGTGTTTTATTTATAAAGTGTCCAGGTCATTAACAAAGGCTCATAAAATAGACAAGGAAGAATCACATGAGGATGAGGCTTCAAATAATTCAGAAAGATTGGTACTATTTGGCTGCTGTGTAGTACTATTCAAAACACATCACAAAGTATAGTAAGTGTCATTATTTCTGTCTTACTGATGAAGAAACAGAGTCACTGAAAAGCAAAATGAGATCACTCAACAGGTCAGGCAGAGCTAAGAGAACATAGCTCTGTTGACTCCTGGTATAGTGCCTTACCTGCTGGGCATTATTACTTCCCAATAAGAAATCATTTGCAAGCATGAGGGAGGAGTGTACTAAATTTGGGATCATAATACATTTTGTCCTGATAATAAAAGTGAACCATCCTTTGAAAAAAAAAATACACATCAGTTAATGAGATACTATAAGTCATGGCATGTTGAGCTAGGAGGAATGGATGGGTTACTTGATGGCTTTGCATGGATCATAATCACTTCTTTTCCTGGCAGGGAATTATATGTTATATATGTCAAATCATAATGGACAAGGGCGAGACTGTGATTACAAAATTTCATCCTTAAAAAGAACTGGAAGGATGTTTTGTATGCCACAGTGTTACTAATAGAGCATGGTCTGTTGATTTAAGGAAGGCATTGCCCTTTCTGCTACATGCATGAAATGGAGTATACTGGGAAACAGGCTTCATCCATTCTGTTATCTCCTTTGCTATCAACTTGGTGTAGAGGTCAGTTTTACAGCAAAGTGTGTTGGTAAAAGAGAAGTGTTGCAGGGGGTCTATATTAACTCTTACTAGGTACATCTACATGAGATGTTTACTGTGGGGCTGACTAAATAGCTCTGCAGTAAATCATCAGTATCTGCATGTGAGGTGCTATTAGGCCAAAGTAAACTAATTAACTCTGCCATAGGATAGTACTGCCCAACACAAGTACTATGCTATGGTGGAGTTATTTACTCCACCACAATACATACATGTAGATACTGACTGGAGCTGGCTGGGACACAAGGGTGCTACAGTGTGGGGCCCTACACTATAGCTCCCTTGTGCCCAGCCAGTCACTTAGCAGCATGTTGAGCTGGGCTGAACCAGGCCCATGCTGGCAGGTTGACACCCAAGGCCTCCTGCTACCTGCAATTGCTCCATTCTGGCTTCAGGTGCTGTGATCCCAGGTCCACGTGTAAATGCTGCGCCTGGGAACAGTAATCTCTGGCAAAAATTGCACTGGAACTTAGTGCATCAAATTAAACGCATACACAGACACACCCACTGGGTGCATCTACACTTGTACTTTACTGCAGAGTTGACTAATTAGCCTCTCAGTGAAGTGTCACTGTCTACACATGCACCAGTATTAGGGCACAGTAAGTTAATTAACTCTGCCATAGGATTGTGCCATCAGGGACAGTGCAGTCCTATGGTGGAGAAATGACATTGCCTGAAACGTATGTGTAGACAGTGACAGGAGCACAAGGGTGCACAAGGGTGCTAATGTGCAGGGGCTGCCTGCTGCCTAGCCCTGCACTTTAGCACTCTCTGCCGCCTAATGCTGCCACCCAGAGCGTGGGGCTGAGCCCCTGGGCCACCTGCAAGCCCAGGGCTGCTCTGCCTCAGCTCAAACTGTTGTGGTCCCAGGTCCACCAGAGTTTACTGCGCTGGAGTTTATTGCTTCATGTTAATAGCTTGTGTTGATGTATCCACTGACCCCAAATTTGATTAGGAACTCAGAAAATGCAACACTAGAACAATCCAATGTGTGTACATAGTTCTGTACTTTGTCCGGTAGGGTAGAAAAGTTGAGAAGAAAGTTAAAAACTCTCATAACGATTGCTTTAGCAGTGAAGCTGATAGCTTTTCCTTGAAGTTGGCTAGCAGGCCTTACTGGCTATATCCTGGAGCACAACCCTGTCCATCTCCCTCTAATTTTATTCTGACAAATATAATTAAGTTTATTTGTATTGTTCGTGCAGGCATCTTTTTTTTATTCCTACTAGATTTCCCAACATCTGTGAGTTCTACGGAGTAATTAAGTGTTGCATTAACAGTTTTAACTTTGGCACTTCTAAAATTACTTTTTGTTCTTCTATTATTAGAAAGGAAATAGAAATGCCCAAATGACTGTTTCTATACTGTTCTTCATTTTATGGGCTTTTACTGTAGTCACCCATCGAAACAAATGGTACTAGAATTTTAAATCTTGACACCTATGGCAACCTTCCTCCACCTATAATAATTGTCATTGCCCTTCCTTGGCTGTTTCTGTTTCAGCTGTAATCTTTTTGAGTTGGTTTGCCTAGAAGTTGACATGCAAGTCAAAATCATGGCATGATATGGTCCACTGAGGTGCTCTTTGTCTAGGATTTTCCTTCTTGCTGAGAATGAAAAATAAAAGTTTGGGAGAAGGCTTGATCTATTGAGAATTCTCTCACTGATTTCTTAACTTTAAAAGGTTTAGACAGGTATCCCAACTTCTGGCTACTTTACACAAACTATATCTATTGACATTCACATATCACTATTCCTAAGGCCCCATAATTACCAATTTCAAGATTTGGATCTTAACAAAAGATTTACATTAAAACGTGTTTAAAAACATAACATAAATGTAAGAACTATTTGTTAGAACTTGCTGAACCAATCCAGAGGATTTTTTTGCATGTTTTCATCTGTTTATACACAGGTCAAGATGAATTTACTAAAACTTTTGGCTCTTTATCCAGATTGATATCAGAAACTGTGTTTATCTGAGATGATATGAACCATTCTAGAAACCTGCTATACTTTCTTTTATAGTCATTATTTGAAATATTTATATAAATGAGGAGATGTCCCTGATGTCCTGCTCCCAATTTTGCTCTCTGATTTAAGTGATGTAAATTTTTTATGATGAAACTTTCTTAGTTCATTTTTAATTCTATAAAAGCTCAATACAGGTTAAAAAGTCAGGAGGAAAACTTTATTGTTTAATATTTAAAATGTTGCTTAGTATTTAAACATTGTATCTCCTCAGATTATAATACTATTTAAATCAGAATGCGCACTATTTACTGAAGGTGGCACAAATGATGCCCCATTTTAATCAGAAGTTCAAAAAAATCAAAGCATAGATATCTTAGACCTTGTGCAGTCCCTTAGATCTCAATTCAGGAAAGCACTTAATGTCTGCTCTGCTTTTATTCAAGTTAACACCCAAGTCAAACACTCAAAGTATATTAATAGTTTGCTGTAAAGTCCATAGAGTTAGGTATGAGCTTAAATATTTTGCCACATTGGGGTTTGTCATCTGTGAAAATAGATGAAGTATTTTCAAATCAGAGTTCTTTGCTTGTGGCAGTATTTTATATTCACTTTGTGCAGATATAATATCAAAGACAGTGGTTCTCAACATTTTTTAGATTCAAGCCAACCCTTGGAAAAATAATAGAACAATTCTTCTGTTGCAAATAACTTAGAAAGATCAACATGTCTTTGACACTTTGAAATTCAATGTGGCCTAAAGGACGGGGTGCTATTCTCTGTGGCAGCGGAGTTCTATGGGCCACATGCACAATTGGGCTTCCAGATCGCAACCCCCAAGGCTCCCAGATTGCAACCCAGAAGTATGGTAGGCTTGCCAGAGGATGCTATTCCCAGGTCAAGCCCAGCTTATAAGGACTCAATGATCCCAATGGAAGGGGAGGAACATGGTGGCAGAGCTTAAAAAATCACCTGGAACAGGCAGGTGGGAGGACCAGAAGCCACTATGGCAGTACAGCAGCGGCTGCACGCCTGAGGAATTGCCCTGGCAGGGGTGAATGGTGGGAACCATAGCAGCAAGTGGCTCTCATCAAAGCTGGCTTGGAGGAGCTGGGCAGCTTAAAGAAGGTAGGGACTGGCTCTCCGTGATGGTGGGCTGGAACGACCTGTAGGCAAGACAGAAAGTTGTGAGTTAAAGGGCTGAGCAAAGGGAAAGGGGAACCAACTTTCCAGAGTCTCAGCATACAGACTGCTTTTGATATGGACTTTTTACTTCCTGAGCAGAGGAGATACACTGGTGTTGAGGATTTCATTTCTTTTATCCTCAACACCAGAAAAGGACTTTGGGAAAATTTTCTGAACATTCTTTACCTGTTTGTCATCTGGGAGGCGCCAGGCAGGGTATAGGGAGGTGGAGCCCCAAGACGCAAGACACGTGGCTTCTGTATGAGGGCTGTATGAAAGTGTTAAAGATCAGCCTCTCTATTTTCTATAACACCAAAGACATGGTAGGCGACAACTTATAGCGGTCATGCAGATGCATGACCTGGCAAGCTGTCTACATACCAGGGAACCACTTTAATTAAATTGCCAACAGTGTCATGTGTATTCAGCATCCTGCACTTCAAAATGGTGATGGGGTCACTTTAACTAAAGCTTGTTTGATGAGCTTTATTTAAAGTGTCCCTGCTGCCATTTTGAAATGTGGGGACACTGAATACACAAAACACGGAGGCTGCTGGAGCGTGCTAATTAGCACACTCCAGCAGACACGTAGCAGACTTGATTAATCAAGTCTTCTCCAATGCATGCTAACTAGCACACATTGGAGCACAGTTTTGTCACGTATCTAGATTCTGAGTGATTATTGGTTTAAGTCCCACCTATGATTTCCTTTTGAAATCTCTGGTTTCAGCTTGTGAAAAATTATGTAGTCATTTGTACACTTAACAGTGCTAATATTGTGCAACACCCTTACAAGGATCTCATGGCACCCTAGAGTGCTCTGGCATCCCAGTCAAGGTGGAATGAAGTGGAGATTTGGGGTCATTTTCTTTTAAAATACCTTTTCAACTACTTTCTGGTATGTAAAGATCAAACTTCTGAATTGGAAAAAAATGTGCAGTATGTTCTTTTAAATAGGGTTTCTCCTGTGGATTTGCTTGGAATTACTATCATTCAGAAAGGTATCTCTGGGCAAGCATTATCATATTCTTCTGAGAACATTATTGTTTCCCAGTCAGCGGTTGCTCTGTATTTCATACCAGTGCATTTTCAACTTGATTTGCCTAGTAAATCAAAGCTCCCATTGAACTTACAGCACGGACAAATGTTCAATTGGAGCTGTTTCAAAAGGGGAGGGGGAGGTGCTGGTCCTGACAATGCAGCAACTGTTATGTTGCAACAACTATGTGTGTAGAAGCCTGTAGAGATACAGATGTACCAAAACTGCTCCAGCTTTAACCTTACTTTCTGGATGAAAATTGGGGAGTATCAGCTCACTGGTATCATTACAGGATCTTGCACACACAGTAGTTAGAGCATAGCAGCTGCTGTGCACTCCCAAATTTAACTCTACCCTTCATAGAATCATAGAAGTAGGGTCGGAAGGGACCTTGTAGATCTTCAGGTATGACCCCCTGCCTGGACAGTGTCACAGGGCACCTTGGTGCTCTGCTCCTAAAGAGTGGAAACTGCCAGGGAGACATAACGAGCACAGCTGCGGGTTGCCCGGGGCAACCAGGAAGTCAGCTGACTGGAGGGGGCAGGGCCTGGCCCTTATAAAGCCCAAGGTTGAGGCCAGGCTAGCAGTTCTCTGCCAGCAGCCAGAGAGGCAGGAGCTCCCTCAGCCAGGATGTGGGAAGAAGCCTGATTGCAAGTACAGCTCATGATAGCTCTGGAGGCTTGAGCAATGATGCTAAGTTATAGCCAGGCGACTTCTGTTGTTATAGCCAGAGGGCCTGTGTTTGAGTTATAGCCAGGAGGCTCGAGATTGTGCTGTTACGTATTACACCGGTGGCTAGGGTGAGGCTATTAGGGGTTGGAGGAGGCCTCATCGGGGACTCGCAACGGAGTGTGAGGACCCCGGCGCCAGTGAGGGCGCAGCATACTCAGGAGGGACCCACAGTGGTGTGGGAGCCCCAGCGCCAGTGCAGGCGCAGTGTTCTCAGGGGGAACCCCCAGTGGTGGGAGAACCCCAGCACCAGGGAGGGCGCAGTATCCTCATCAGGGACTCACAGCGGAGCGTGAGGACTCTGGCGCCCAGGAGGGCGCAGCATACGGGGTGTATGGACCCCAGCCCTAGAGAGGGGCACTTTTGAGAAGCCCAGGCGTGGGTGTGGCGAGCCCCAGAAGGGGGGTCGCACTTCTGAGAAGCCCCAGTGCAGGTGTGGCAAGCCCCAGAGAAGGGGTACTACTGAGAAGCCCCAGGGCAGACATGGCGAGCCCCTGTGGAAGGCAGAGTACTGTGGTAAACCCTGGAAAGGGCAAAGTACTGCGGTGAACCCCGGCGAGAGGGGGTAGTGGTGCGGTGAGCCCTGGAGAAAGGGGGTAGCAGTGCGGTGGGCCCAGGAGTCAGGTGGCATAGCCGAGAAGTCCCAGAGGGGGCACAGAAGTCCCCAGGAGAGGGGCGGCGTTATAGAGAGGCCCCCAGGAAAGGGACGCTGGTACAGAGAGCCCCAGGAGAGGGGCGACGTTACAGAGATGGCCCAGAGTGGGCGCCGAGAGCCCCGGGAGAGGGACAGCATTAGAGGAGCACCCCGAGAGAGGGTGGTTAGACTGAGAAGGCCCAGTGCAGCCGCAGAGAGCCCTAGAAGTGGGCGGTTTGATTGAGGAGGCCCATAGTGGGCACAGGAGGCCCCAGGGAGTGGGCGAGTGTACAGAGGAGGCCCGAGAGACGGGCGGTGTATCTATAGAGACAGACCAACGTCTATCCCATCTGCGAGGCTTGGGGCATGGTATCAGGGGAGGTTGGAGCCACGCGTAGCCCATAAGGCTAGGGTGCCTGGGAAGCACCCATCATACAGGGAGACCCCCGGTGGGTCCGGGAAAACACGGGGACAGAGGTCCCAACTAACCATGCCCAAGGAGACGTGAGGCAGCCTCCCAACCTTATCTAACAGCAAAGACGTGGCGGGTGAGAAACCGAGGGTGCCCTCAGGCTGACTTGGCACGGAAGAGGGGGCCTTAAGGAGATCACGGCCCTCCTGTAGGACTCCGCCGTGACAGGCAGGAAGAAAACTGGGCTCAAATGACCCCAGCCAAGTAGGCATCAAGCTGCTTCTTAAAGACCCCCATGGTAGGAGCCAGCACCACTTCCCTTGGAAGTCGGTTCCAGATCCTAGCCACCCTAACTGTGAAGTAGTTCTTACGGATGTCTAATCTAAACCTACTCTCCAACAACTTGTGGCCGTTTTTCCTTGTTATCCCAGGGGGCGCTAGGGGAAACAAAGTCTCCCCCAAACCCTTCTGGTCCCCCCTAGTGAGTTTATAGACAGTCACCAGGTCCCCCCTCAGCCTTCTCTTGTGAAGGCTGAACAGGTTCAGGTCCCGTAGCCTCTCATTGTAGGGTCTGCCCTGCTGTCCCTGTATCATGCGGGTGACCCTCCTCTGGACCCTCTCAATGTTGTCCACATCCCTCCTGAAGTGCGGTGCCCAGAACTGGACACAGTACTCCACCTGTGGCCTGACCAGTGTCGCATAGAGGGGGAGGATCACCTCCTTGGACCTACTTGAGATGCACCTGTGGATACACGATAAGGTCTGGTTAGCCCTGCCGACCGTGACCTCACATTGTTGGCCCATGTTCATCTTGGAGTCAACGATGACTCCAAGATCCCTTTCTGCCTCCGTGCTCTCAAGAAGGGAGTTTCCCATCTTATAAGTGTGCTGCCGGTTACTACTGCCCAAATGCAGCACCCTGCACTTGTCAGCATATGAAACGCATCCTGTTTTCGTTAGTCCACCCCTGCAACCTATCCAGGTCTTTCTGCAGTCTTTCCCTCCCTGCTAACATGCCCACCTCACCCCAAATTTTGGTATCATCAGCAAATTTGAACAGGTTGCTTTTTACCCCGTCGTCCAAATCGCTGATAAAGAAATTGAACAGCGCGGGCCCAGGGACCGAGCCCTGGGGGACTCTGCTGCCCACTTCCCCCCAGGTTGAATGTGACCCGTCCACCACCACCCTCTGAGTACAACCCTTCAGCCAATTCGCAATTCATCTGACCGTGTAGGCATCAATGCCACAGTCACCTAGTTTTTTAATGAGGATGGGGTGGTTGACAGTGTCAAAGGCCTTGCTGAAGTCCAGAAAGACTACATCCACGGCGACATGTGCATCCAATGCTTTTGTGACCTGATCGTAAAAGGCAATCAGGTTCGTCTGACATGACCTGCTCCTAATGAAATCTTAGTGCTCTTAGTGAAACCTTAGAAGCTCTTTAGCTTCCAGACAGAATCCAGGCATGCACTCACTTCTTCACCCTTTTCCTTGAAAGTGCCTTTTGCATCTTGCACTAATAGCCACAGGTTCCACCCAAAGACTGCAGTAGTTATGTAAATTAATTTAATTAATTACATGAGACATTTACTGAAGAGTTGCCTAATTTGCTCCACAGTAAAACATATCCATCTACATGTGTGGTACTATTAAGCTGGAGTAAACTAATTCACTCCACCACAGGATAGTACTTGTGAACACAAGTACTGTCCTGTGGCAGAGTTATTCACCCAACAGCAGTGCATGTGTAGACATTGAGGGGACTGGCTGGGGCATAAGAGTGCTTCAGTGTGGGGGCTGCCTGCCCGCTAGCCCCACACTGAAGCACCCTTGTGCCCCAGCCAGCCCCTCCACAGCATGTTGAACTGGGTTGGAGCAGCCCTGAGCTGGCAGGCTGACCCCCCAGACCCCTGCCATCCAGGGCTGCTCCAACCCAGCTCAACATGCTGCAGTCCTAGGCACACATATAAATGCTGGATCTGGGAGCAATAAACTGTGGTGCAAATTGTGCTGGAGTTTACTTATGAGCATTCATCCCACATGTAGAGGTGCCCGCTGTTGTGAAAAACACACTTGGGTTTCAGAGGGAGTGGGGTTACTGGACTGTTACTTGGGTTGCTCCTTCACTTCTGGTGCTGTGCAGGGGCCTACTTGACTTTCTTCTTGGGGCTGTTCAGATCCATTGGGGCTGTTCAGATCCATTGACTACAACCTTTTAGGAGTAGCAAGCTGAACTAACTGATCCTGGTTGGAAGGCGGGCTGCTGCTTCTGACCCAGCCACCGCCACCATGTGATTCCCCACTACATTGCCATTGACCTGCTGCTACATTGCCGCCAATAACCCACACTGCCAGATTGCAGCTGATAAACCAGCTTTGTGAGCCAGATGCACTCACTTGGCGGGCCAGATCCAGCCTGTGGGTTATAGGTTAACAGCCTCTTCATAGGTAGATTTTGGTCCTCCTTGTCAGTGCTTGCTTATGATTGTAGAGTGTATTTGCAAAACACCTCAGAAATTATGGCTCTATTTCCCTCAGTCTGAGAAAATTGTTCAAGGCTAAAGTATTTTATTACTTACATTCTCATTTTTTTTATCATTTGCCAGATACACAGAAGTTAATTAAAACACTCAGACTGAACTTCTCAGCAAGAGAGAATAAATGCTGACTTTTAAGTGTGAGCTTACGTGTTTAGCCTTATGCAACCAACCTCTAATACACAGAGTTTCTCTTTCATCATTTTAATAGGTCTTGATATTTGAGTACCAAATATGTCATGGCCAACTTTGTGTTGCCAAAGGTCAGTTATTTTGGTGGTAACATTGGTTCCTTAATTGGAATTTTATTAGTTACCTTAACTGAGTTGCTCTTAACATCAGATGGTGCTTTGGTAGCTGTACCTCAACATTACACCTAAATAAACAATAATTAAAATCCAAATGTTTTCTTTTAACAGCTCTTTAAGATTCCCAGCTACTTAGTGTTTCCTATCTCCACCCACTCTTGTGCACTATAGCAGTTAAGTAGGGCAGCTGCTTTGGAATGATTAGTATTACTATTAATCATTTATCCTTTTTTCCTCAAATAAATAAAGCAACCTTTGCCATATTTTTCTTATGAAATTTTGTATCTTATTAGCTAAATGATGGTCAAACCTTTCCTCTCCTTCTTCATGAGTTCTTAAAGTAAGTCACATCTGTTATGAAACCATTACAATTGACCAGAGGATAGGCATTAAAAATACATAGCATATTACAGTGCATCATTTATACTTAATATGTGCAGTAGGTAATCATTTAAATAACTCACTTTGCCACATTTGACCCATTTAGCTTGTGTGGTTATTTCTTAAATGTGCCCTTTTGGAACTGCATTACAAAAGCAAAGCCTGCTTTCTCTTCATCCCTTCACCCCATGCCACTAATAAACTGTTTGGCAGCTGTTTTTTTCCCCTTTCCTATTCTTAGTTTAACCTGCGCTTTCCACTTTTTCTCCTTAAACTCCCCCTGAAGGCATTTCAAAATGCTGCATTGTATTTTTGAGCAAACTGTAACATCTGGTAGAGATACCACTTTGGCTTTTAATGTACTGTTCAGAAGGTTTGGACATGAAATTTATTTATTATTGTTCTTATGAAAGTCTTTTCAGTCAGCTTTCTAAAGTAATCTCCAAAATCTTGTTTAAAAGAAATAACACAGCAGTAGTAAATTAGGATCTGATCATAAACGTCTCTCTGATTTTGTTGACCATTGAAACACTTTTATATTTAAGAATTAGTGCTCATCAGTGCATTAGGGAATATGAATAACTCAGTAGCCTTGTCTTGAGATTTGCTTGTATGTTAGGGCAAGGATTTCTTAAAGTGATATATTTTATTGGACCAATGGTATTAGTATAATTGGGATATAGTTAGACAAGCTTTTGAATGCAAGACATGCTTTTTCAGGTCTCACCTGAACAAGTCAAGCACAGCATAGTAAAAAACAGTTGCATGAAGCGGTGAAAGAAATTGCCAGGGGTAGCAGACACACAATTAGCAGAAGAAAAGAGGCTGATTACTTGGAGAATAAGGCTTATTAAAAGGGAAAAGGATCATTTTTACCTTTCATGTGTGGAAAGAATGCAGGAGCCAAGTAATTTATAATGTGCCATAAAACCAATATCAGTGTTAATTTCTTAGTTCTTAGTGTCCAGCCAGTTTATGATTTTTTTTCCCCAGGTTTGCTTTTCAAATGTGTTAGGTAGATTTCTCTTGAGTATGATGATAGTGAGGTAATAGAGGGCATGGTTGTTCTGTAAGAAATGTGTTCCTAATAGTATATGTCTGTCTCTGTCCTTTATATTTTATTCTGGGAGGGTTCATTCTGGTGTGTAGTTGCTGCTCAGTTTCACCCAGAATGAAAATATGGCTTCAGCAATTCATGCATAAATGTCTAGAAAGTAACAGACTTTCAAAAATCTGGAGAAAAGCTGATGTCATTGCTATCCTGAAACCCAATAAAACACCAGAGGATCCAAAGAGCTACTGACCCATCTTACTATTCTGTGTTACATACAAACTCATGGAGTGCATAATCTTGAATAGAATAGAGAACATAATTGATCCCTGGCTCCCAAAAGAACAAGCTGGCTTCCAGAAAAAGTGGTGTACCACCGATCAAGTTGCATTACTTCCACCTGATATAGAAAACAGCTTTGAAATGAGGCAGAAAACAGGCAAGGTTTTTATCAACTTTATAGCCACCCATGCCACTCTACGGCATGTGAATGTTAAGCGTCAGTCCCATTTTCTTGTATGCCTTGGTAAAGACATCGACGATTGCCTTGAAGGTATGCTTCTAAGTCAGCACACACAACAGCATCATCAGTGTACTGGAGCTCAATGATTGGGGGCTGGGGTGGTCTTAGTTTGGATCAGAGTCGGCTGAGATTAAACAGTTTACAATCCATTCAGGAGTTTAGCTCCACTCTGGCTGGAAACTTGTTGGTGGTCAGATGTAGCATTGCAGAAAGGGATATTGAGAAGAGTGTTGGAGTGATGACACAACCTTGCTTAACTCCCATTTTAACCTCAAAGGGATCTGTGATAGATCCATTACTGAGAACCACCACTCACATACCATCATGGAGCAGGTAGAAAATGATGACAAATTTTGGTGGGCATCCATACTTCAGAAGGATTCTCCACAGAACGTTTTGGCTGACAGAGTTGAAAGCCTTTGTGAGCTCAAAGACGCCCATGGGGAGCTGTCTATGTTGTTCCTGGCATTTCTGCTGCAGCTGGTGAGCTATGAAGATCATGACTATGAAGATCATGCCTCTTGATGCCCTAAACCCACACTGAGATTCTGGGAGGAGCTATTCAACAAGTTAAAGGAGATGGTTCAGGAGTGTTCTTGCAATGATCTTTCATGTGGTAGACAGAAAGGTTATTTCTGGTAATCCAGATCCATGGTGAGACTCTGGAGAACTTTGAGTATTTCCCATTCCTCAGAAGCCATCTCTCACAGAAAGCTGACATTGACAAAGAAATCCAATGTTGCCTCACATATGTAAGTGCAGCCTTTGGACACCTGAAGAAGTGACTGTTCGAAGATCATGATGACAAACCATGAGCTTGGTTTTGGATTTATCAAGCAGTTGTGATCCCCACATTGCTGTATGGAGCTGAGACATGGACAACATACAGGAGACATCTAAAGTTGTTGGGGAAGCACTATCAACATTGCCTGTGGAAGATCTTCCAAATCTAGTGGGAAGGCAGAGGCACCAATGTTAGCATCCTCCTGCAAGCAAACACCATGAGTACCGAGTCAATAATCATCTGACAATAACTTCATTGGGATCCGGATGTCTGTCCAGACTCCCAAAGCAAATGTTATACTCCCAGCTCAGCCAAGGCATACGGTCAAAAGGAGGGAACAGAAAGCACTTCAGGGATGTGCTCAAGGCCAACTTAAAAAAAATGCAAGATCAATGTCAACTCATGGGAGACTATTGCCCAGGACCACTCCGAATGGAGGAAGACTCTTCTTCAGGGATCTTAGTACTTTGAAATCTCATGACGACAACAGGAGATGAAAAAGTGGGAGCAGCAGAAACAGTATGTCTTGGATTCAATCAGGAATCCAGCTCTAACCACCCTACACAGAAACACATGTCTGAGCTGCAGTAGAGTCTGTCAATCCCAGATAGCCCTCATGAGCCATCTTTGGACACTCAGATAAGACAATCATCTTTGACTGTGAGGGCTTGCCGAAGAAGAAGATAGTGTCAAAGCCTCAAATATAAACTGCACTCTATGATATCTGACAGCAAGCTATGTGCTTTCATCATGAATGTGATCTTCAGTAGATCATTCAAACTCACTGCTAGCCAAGGAGAAAAAAGTAGAGTACAAAGTGTGAAGAATGGAGACCCCCAAGAGTCAGTGTTTATACCAATACTTTTCATTGTATATATCTCAGACTTCTTGTATACAACATCTAAGCAATACATGTACCCTGACAATGTTGCCATAGTAGCCCAAGGAATAGATATGACAGAACTGGCAAAGATACTGAATACTGACATGGAAATCACTGCTGAGTATCTCCACAACTGGTGTTTAAAGTTGAGCATCAATAAATCGGTGTCTTCACTCTGCCACCTAGACAGTTGTCAAACCACAAGTATGTTGAATATCAGAATAGGCAACCATGTCCTTCCCCATGAGCATACCCCAACCTACCTATGAGTCACATTAGACCATACCCTCACCTATAAGTAGGGACCTATTTAATTTGCGGTATTGCGTATTTTGTGGAAACTGCAAAATCCAGAATTGTCCACAAAATCCATGAAATCAACAAAAAATATCCTTAATAAAATGCTGTTTCCCCAGTAGGAGCCAGTAGTCTTCACTGCTAGGACAGGTAGGGGCTGGCTGGCAGGGTGCACAAAGGGCAGCAGACAAGATGGTAGCTGCCCTTCATCTCTTCTTCCCCCACTGGGACCTTTCCACCAATCAGCGCTGAGGGGTGGGGCTGCCTCGAAATGACAGCAGAATTAGAACTTTACACTGCAATCCACCTGTGAAAATCGGTTCCCTCAGTGACTTTGGTAACCTCCTACTTATAAACATCACGTTCAGGAGGGCTGTGTAACAGGAAACCCTAACCCTGTTACTAAGAAACAGGGTGGTCCCTTTAAATCCAGAACCTTCCAGTCACGGCCGGCTGGTCAAGTAGGGGTTAAGGCTCAAGCCCTACCAACCAGTCAGGTGACAGGAAGAGGAAGGCCAGGATCCTGCAAATGGGAAGTGGAGAAGGCCAGAGGGGCAGCAGGGAGGGGGACTCCCAATGACCAGGGTGCCGTGGCTGCAGTCTGTGTCAGAAGACTATGTCATGCTGTGAGCCATCCTCATGATCATCTAAAGTAAGCAAGCATGTTGCTCTCTTGTTTCTGTATTATCATTTTTCCATTATATGGCCTTAGAAGCCTATGTTTTGTGTTGAATGTTAAGACTGGTGGTTTGGGTGAGGCTATTTGGGGAAGAAGGAGGCCTCAGTGGGGGCCCACTGCAGTGTGGGGACCCCAGCGCCAGAGAGGGCGCAGTATTTAGGGGTGAGCTGACCCTAGCGCTAGAGAGGGTGCAGTATTTGGGGGTGAGCTGATCCCAGCACCAGAGACGGTGCAGTATTCGGGCATGAGCAGACCCAGTGCCACAGAGGGCAGAGGAGTCCGAGTAAGGTTTTTTTTGAGAGATAGAGCCTGGGAGTCAAACCCTGATTAGTGGGTTTTTTGACTGACAGACCTAGCCAGAGAGAGAAGGGGTAGGCCCACAGTGGCCGAGACCCCAACATAAAGAGGAATTTATAAATACCGTCTGTGAGGCTTGGGCTGTGGTGTAGAGGAGGAATGGAGCCGCAGATAGTGCCCCCTGGCATCGGGGCATACAATGTGCAGCCTTCCATTTAATTAACAAAAATTAATTAACAACAAGGTGTGGCAGGAAAGAAGGTGGGCAGTTGGCCCATAACAGGTGGGCGGGGCCACCAGTAGACAGACCCTGAGCAAGCCCCACCCCATTACAGGCTGCAATAAAGTCTCTGCACAGGTAGATGCCTTTAGCCAGCATGACATGGGATGCAACTTCAAAGTTCTCAGAACCACTGCACTTGCAATGATATATGCCCCAGCAGGATATTATGCTCCTGTATTGTTTAAAAGTTGTCACACTAAGAAGCTCGACACTGTATTTAACAGTGCACTGAGACTCTTAACAGGCTGCACAACCTACACACACCCAGATGTACTCCCTGTATTCTTGGGCATTAGACCAAGTGATATAAAAAGACAAACCCTAACCTCATTACTGGCAATAGAGACAAGACGTAATGAAAATCACCCGCTCCATCAAATATTAACTGAAGACCTGAACAGATGGAGGCTTAAGAGGCTTAAAAGTTGTAAACCATTTGCACATGACGCCTACAAGCTCCTGGAAAAGATTGGGGATGCTGATCCAAACCTATGGGCAGCAACAGAGTGGGCCAACTTCTGGGAAAGGTCAGGCTTATTCCTACAGTGTTTTACACCAAACAAATCCTCCATTGGGCATGACCTTGACAGAGAAGCATGGTTTAAGCTGAACAGACTGAGTTCTGGATATGGATATTTCAAAGCAACACTTCACAAGATGAACATCTTGGACAGCCCCCTGTATGAATGCAGTGTCCAACACACAGCTCAGCACTTAATCAAAAGTTGCAATCTTTACAAATGCCCAGAGCAGGTAGATTGGAATCTGCACATTGAGCGATAATACCAGACCTTGGCTCATAGGTTTGGAAGTTGATATCTGATGCCATACTACATAAATTTCACCCACGTAATGGCCATGAGTGCATTGGATCAGACATGGGTAGGGACCATGGATTCTGATAGTTTTGTCATGGGGGTGTTCAATGTAGTGGCAGTGGAGATGTGTTGACAGGCTAAGCATTTCTTGCCAAGGTAAGGCTGTGTCCCACCTGATGTCTGTTGGCCAGTGGGAATTTTGCTTCTGATGTTGAGTTGGGAAAGATTAGGGGGTTGTTTGAGAGGCATGACCAGAGGGGCTAGGAATAGTTCTCTCAAGGTCTGATCTTTGTCAAGTACAGGCTGTAGTTGTTTGTTGATTCTTCTTATCAGTTGCAGTGTGGGATGGTTATCAGGGTTTATGGTTGCGAGGGCGGGGGGGAGGGGAGGGCATTCTTTTTGTGTTGTAGCAGGTTGCTATGGTGTATTTGGATAGCTTTTTCAAATGTACAGTCCATTATTCTACTGGAGTATCCTTGTTGTATAAAAGCAGATTTTAGGCTGGCCAAGTGGGCATTACAGTGCTCTCCTCAGAGCAGATGCAGTAGCATCTGAGGGCCTGACTATAGTTAATAGCTTGTTTGGTGTGCTTAGGATGATTGCTAGTCTTGTGGTCATATGTCTGGTGATCTATGGGTTTTATGTATATAGTGGTTTGCAGGGTGCCATCCTGGATATGCATTATAATGTCCTGAAAGCTGATATTAGTAGGAGTGGAAGTCAGTAAGTGAGTCCAGGTGTTCATGCCAAATAATGAACACATCATCTATGTAATGCAGGTGTAATGCAGGTTTGATGGTGCATTTGTTCTATAACTGTTTTTTCCAGGTGGCTAATAAAGAGGTTGGCATATTGAAGGGCTATCTTTATGCTCACAGCTGTGTCCATGGTTATATGTTGTAGTCAATTTGATTTATTTCTCTGTATTATGCCTTTCTGACAGTTGACTGGAGGTTCCTGCAGAGAATTTTTGTCAAGAAAATCTTGCAAAATATGGCCTTGTTCACTGAAGATAAACTGGAATACTGGTTCTAACTGAAGAGTATAAAGCAACCTTTGTTTCATTTAAACTATTAACTTGGAAGCCAAAGAAATCATCAATTTCAGTCAAACACCCAACTGTTGAAATTAAGGTGATACATGAAGTTAGGTCCTTCACTTTTCATTTGAATTTTGATCATAGTTAAACAATGCAATAAAGACAATGACAACTGCAATGCCATGTGGGTTTTGTAAGTTCACAATTATTTTAAAATAAAATTAAACACAAAAGGCTGCAAAATTGTCCAGGCAAGAAACATTTCCAAATGTAGATGACTACTCAATGGAAAAGATTTCCATTATTTGACCCATTGCTTTAGAGCAAGCACTTTGTCCACCTTGTTTTTTCTATAGCAAGTAAGCATAATGCAGCCTCTATCTTGACTAGAGTTTTTGAGGTTGCCAAAAGAATTACCCATCCATAATATACATGAACAGTAAATGGATTTGCTATAACCTTCTAGATTTTCTGTCCTGGATCATACTAGTGATCCATTTAATCTAGTATCTTGTTTCTGATAGGGAGCAGCAGCAGCTATTCCAGATAATGCAACCTCCCATCCTGCCCAAGCCCCCGCTCCTCCCCCACCAATCCAGTAAATGACAAGTTATTTAAGAATATCAGAATACCTCAAAACTATATGGAACCACAGAAAATTGCCATCTACTTTTCCATTTAAAGGTAATAGTCTGAATAAATGTGTTAACAAAACAACATGATTTCTGCCTGGTGCAACAATCACAGTTTGAGGCTGTAGATATGGTACATAAAGCTAATTTTTCTTATTTACACTAGTTCATCACCTACTGGCCATTAGAGATAGGAGTGTTGTTGGTGTCTCCCCACTTCCCCATTGGCCTTGCTTTTTTCAACCAGTACAAAGTTCTAAGTCCAAAGAACTATCCAGTATAGTTCTTGCAGCTGTAGCAGGAAAGGAGGGACAGCAAGTCATACTGCAAAAATACGAAGTGCAAAGGAACTAAATACTTGATGGAAATTAGCTAATTACCCACTGAAGGATCATGCTGTGGCACAGGTCTTGACATTATTAGCCACTGAAGGATCATGTGATTGCATTTCTATCCTCTGGATGATGCCTTACCTTGATAAATGGAAGAATATAGAATTACAATAGTATATTGACCACACTTCCACCATCCAAAAGCATTTCTTACTCAAGTAAGCATACAAAGAGAGAAATTGCTGACCAAGAAGAGGCATTTCCTGTTTGCACTAAACCAACAAGAGGCTAGGTTGTGACTTGAGTCTTAGCCTTGAAGAAAGCAGCATGCCAGGAGCTGCCAGTGGTGACACTGTTATTCAGAGTCAAAATTCACCCGCAGGAAATGTAAGGGTGAAAGTGAGGTATTAGTGGGTTAACAGTTTGCTATTATGCTGTAACAGTAACCAATTAGCAGTGTGATTGAGCAAAGCACATAAGCATGCACTTAAATCCAGTTGACTTCTGGGCACTCAGTTGGCACCGTTGTTCTTTAGAGAGCATGACGCATGCACCGGTGAGTTCTTTGATGGCTGCTGAATCTGATGCACAAGTGACAGTCCCACCCACAAGTAAGGCACACCCACACACTAGCAATGCTCTGAATCCAAGCAGCAAACTCTTTCCCCCTCTGTTGATTATCACAAAACTTAATCCAGTCTGCCTCACAGCACCTCGCCCCATCTGCAAGCTGAGTCCGCCAAGCAAAGCAGTATTCTGCACTCCTTTCCCAATCATCCACAGAGATCCAAAGGATGCTAAGTCATCTTTGCCAAGACATCTTCTGGGTACTACCTCAGTACTAATACTAAGAAAAATATGGTGTGAGTTAGGTGACCAGTTACACAGCATGAATGACATGTACCAGATTCCCAATGAGAACAGCTTTGAGCCTGAAAATTATTCATCCAAAGTAGCATAGTTGAAATTCACTCCATGCACCAGGCAAGCACAAGTTTTATGAATGTCTTAAGTATCTCATAAGACCATTTCATCTGTAGGTAGATCATACATGTGCTATATGTTAATCCTCTGCATAGGAATGCATTCTATGCTGGGAAACACTTACAGAAAACACATGCATGTTCAGAGAGTCAGGATCATTTTGAAAAATTTTTATGAACCAAAAGAGGGATTACATTTATCATGGAGATTATCAAGATGAATAGAATGATAGATTCTATTTAGCAAATATACAATAATTGCCATATTTTGTGTTAGCGTGGAAAATACAAAAAAAACCCAACTCATCTATTTCCCTGGTTAAAAGAATTGATACCAGTCGTATGAAATAATGAATCGATGAATAAGATGTCAAGAACAGTATTTTGTAGACGGCAGGTATGCCAAAAGGTTAGCTCTGTTCAGAAGTACACTGCATATCGTGTGTGGATTATGTCCTTCTCAAATGATTCTATATTAGGGAAGATTAAAAACTCAGATGCTGCACGGTTGTTTTTATGTGCTACCTGTGGAGAAAAAGCAGATTAAAACAGTACTGTGACAGCTTACACAAGGCAGGTTGAGTGGTGTTGTATTGATTATATTTCCACATTTTCAAGATGAAAAGATGCTAGCTTTGTCAATTCTTCTTCCTTATTCAGACAGAGTGGAATATTTCATCTACTGATTTATGAGTAATTCCAAACTTTGAGCACAAAATAGAGCAAATCCAGAAAAGCCCAGAAACTGTGTAGATATTCTATATACATGTAACATGAAGATGAAATAAATAATACACTCAGAGAGGAACACTGGCCATCAAACTATATACATGGTGATAAAATGCACCATTTTTTTTAGTGACTCTGATCTACAATGAGGTATTTTGAGAAAAATACATGTGTACATTTAATCAAATTATTAGCAGAGCAGGATTTGTGTTAGGAAGCACTCTAGAGCTTTAAAACACATATTCTTACTAGTAAATATTAATTGAATGTTACTAGTAAATATTAATTGAATATTAATTGAATGAAAAACTAGTTTAATGGGGACAGCATGTTTGGCATTCTCCAAAAGATACTGAAAGATTCTTTAAGCTTAACCTCTGTGCTTTAGATCTGGGACTAAATCTGTGCTAACTCTCAGTGGAGATAGAGGGCTCTCGCTCACTTTTCTGCCTAATTGTTTTTAAAAAATCTTCTAATGATTCCCTTTTTTCTAGTTACACATAAGAAGCTAATGAAAATGAAAGTGAGTGAGTTGAACAGAATCATTGTTTAGCAGTAGGATTTTGCAAAGTAGATCTAAGTAACTTAGGAGCTTGAATCTTATTGAAAGTCAATGGAGAATCAAAGGACTTATATTCCTAAATTACTTAAGTGCTTCTGAAAATCCCAGTTTTAGGTGCACCTGAAGAATTAAACTTGGATCAATTTAAGCTGTTTAAGCAAATTTCAATTTAACTTGTGGGAATTCTGGTCATGTAAGTTGCTAAATCAGGACCTTAAGGAAAAAAAAAATGCTAACAACTGGTAACATACTATGTATTAAAATGCTTATTTCAATTTAGTGATGAACTTGTGGGGTGCATTCCCATGAGTGGGAATGTTTCCCTGGGGACAAACAGCAGTGGCACAACGTGTGCTGCTCAGGGTTTGAATTACAGGAGAGCTTGGGGAGCCGGTTGAGGGGCTGAGGACCCCCATAAGAGACGAGAGCCCCTGTGTAAGATTTGAAAACAATCGGGGGGGGGGAGGGGAGAGGTTCTGATTTTATTAGGGGATTGTGATGGTCAGCTCAATCTTTTTTGCAGACCCCTCACAAGAGTCAAAACATAATTCGAACCCTGGAGCTGCTGTTATTTGTCCCCAGGGAACACCTATGCCACATGCACTCTGGCACAGGGTACGTTACCCTGGGAGGGGGAGGGGAGGCTGGGGCCAGCAACTATGCTTGCCAGGCTCTGTTTTTGGGTGGCATGTACTGCTGCCATGTGCACCAGCCCACTTTTTTTAGGCATGCATTTTTTTTACCCCAAAACATGCTTCCTCCCTCTGCCCCCCCCCAACTGCAAATTAGCAGCATGGGGAATGCCTGCATGTGTGGCATACAGGCCATACACGCATACGGTATTTCTGCACTCATTTGGATGCACCCATGATGGCTATCCCTGACAAGACACAGATTAAGAAAGAGGAGAGGGGATTATCAAACTATGAAAAAGTTGTTAAGAGCTACTACACATCTTCCATGAGGTAGAAGTCATAAAACAATGTTACAGGGCAAGAGTTAGGGTCAGAAATTCAGCTGATGGGAGTATTTCTGTTGACATTAATGGTCTTATGAGCAGACCCTTAATAATGTCTTTGAAGAAAGCCTTACTAAAACATTCAGCTGCCTCAGGTGCATTAACAGCAACAGTGGTTAAACAATGAAAACAAATGCTACCATTTTTTTTTCTAAACTACGTGACCAGCTGTGCCTGGCAATCTAAATAAAATACTTTTTGCTTTCAACATGTCCATCCGCACCCTCGGTCACGATCATCCCTGTTCTTACTCCACCTCAGTAACCACTCATCCTTAATTGGTATAGGTTTTCATTGGCCACATCTACACAAGATGCTAACTGTGCAGTTGCTGCAGTGCACAGTTGCTGACTGCGCAATGACTATACAAGTATGAAATGACTGCACAGTAACCAGGATTACTGCCCAGGAACATCCCTGAATGGCTTTTTGGTGATGCTGGCTGTGCAGTAGCTTGTTATTACAGCACAGTAGTGGCACATCATGCTTTGTGCCACACAACGCTACTGAGCAGTAGTAACAAGCTGCTGTGCAATCAATGTCTCATGTAGAAGCGGCCAGTGCCAGTGAAAAAACTAAGAAAAAAGATAATTTCTCTGTTTCATAAGTATGCACTGGGAAGGTAGAACTCATCTTGGGCAGCCCACATCTACATTGCAAAAATCTCAGCCAATTTGAAAAATGTGTTCAAATCAAAATTAGTTTGTGCATATGCTGAAATATTCTGAATTGTTCATGCAGGGGTTGAGAATGTCTTGTTTCTGGCTTAAATCAGAGGCTGATAGTTGACCAGTATAAATTAACAGAATTTTATTAACTTCATGTTCTGACAACTTAGACTAAGTTTGTATTTCCCCACTAATTAGTAAAAGTTCAGTGATGAGGCTGTTCTCATGATTGAAGCTTTCTGGTATGTGCCAGTGCTGGCAACCTCACAAGAAACTTTCACTTATAAGGTCTCCATTTTTGAAGGGTAAATTGTAAAAGCTAAGGTAGTCTCTGAATACATGATTTTGCTTTTGATTCTATGTAAATCTGAACTCCAGAACTTCTGAGATTCAGCCATCTCTGCAGTAATATGTGTCAGGAAGATAAAACTCATTCAGATATCTGTAAGAAGTTGGCTTGCAGCTAGTAAGGCCACTGAGGGCACTTGAGAGATCAAGAAAATGAAAGAAAACTTGGAAACTTTTCAAAATATTTTTGTGTTAATTAGCAATAATTATCATTTTTGTACTGACACGAGATATTCACCATGTTTGCCTAATAATGAAAAATGTGAAATGGCTTTGCCTAGTAAACATGAAATAAATAATTTCTGTTACTGTTCTGTTAAATGTGATGTTGTTTCCCGTTCACAATGCACCCAAACGCTCTTCTCTGAGGAAGCTCAATTATTCTAGCTGTATGTTCTAAATCTTTGTTTTTCAATAGCTAACAATCTTGATTGCAATAATAGTTCAATTTGCTGCAAACCTCTTTTTCATCCTATACTATAAATTGGCAGCATCAATATGTAACAGTATTTTGAAGGTCGTAGATTTCAATTATACTCAGACTTATGCAGGGGTACAAATTGCTTTAATCAGGGATGTGTGAAATGCAAGTATCCAGAGTTACTGAAGATCTGTATCATATAGTATCTACTTTTTAGTAAATATTTCAAGAACAATGAAATTGTTTTGTCGGCTTACAGCAAGATAAAAAACACAGATACCGTCTCTGGAGACAAATGCTGATTCATTCCTATAATAAAGTGATAATAATCAAAAGAATAAAACCAAATAATAGTGCCATCCACC
The DNA here is from genome assembly GCF_030867095.1 of Alligator mississippiensis. NCBI lineage: Eukaryota > Metazoa > Chordata > Crocodylia > Alligatoridae > Alligator > Alligator mississippiensis. The sequence goes on along the minus strand of NC_081833.1, from coordinate 10,119,287 downwards.
TGTGAAAATGTGGGTCTGTATGAGAGTCCATTGGAATTTTTGGAATGCAAATTGTATGCGGGGGACTATATCATTCTGACATATAGTTCAGTGAGAGTACAGCTGGAGTATTCAAGCTCATGTTGTGCAGTTGATTTCTGAAAGGTTTAGAATACAGTCAAGGAACTGACTTCCCTTACTTCAGACTCACTGGGAATTAGTAACCTGTCAGTTGACCTTTTAAAGATCTAAGCCACATTTTTAAGTGAGGTCTAATTAGAAATTCCATTTATATTATATAAATAATATAATATATAATATGTGTGTATATAATATATTTTCATAGAATCATAGAAAATTAGGGTTGGAAGGGGGGTCATTTAGGGACTGTAGTCCAACCCCCTGCTCAAAGCAGGATCATCCCTGACTAGATCATCCCAGCCAAAGTTTTGTCTAGCTGGGTCCTAAAAACCTCCAAGGATGGAGATTCTACCACCTCCCAGGTAACCTTTCAGTGTTTTACTACCCTCCCCATGAGAAAGTTTTTTTCCTAATACCTAACCTAAACTTTCCTTGTTGCAGATTGAGACCATTGCTTCTTGTTTTGTCATCTGCCACTATTAAAAACAGTTTAGCTCCATTCTCTTTGGAACCACCATAGATGAAGGCTGCTATTAAATTCCCTTTCAATCTTCTCTTCTCTAGATTAAATAAGCCCAGTTCCCTCACCTCTCTTCATAAGTCATGTGCCCCAGCCTCCATCCACACCCCCCCATAATATAATTATAAATCTGCCAGTTCTGCCTTTGGACACCTCCAGAATCATTTCTCTGATGGTCATGACATCAGAACCCAAACCAAAAAGCCAGTGGTCAAACTTCTTGTCTACTCGGCTTTTGTCATCCCTGCCCTGTTGTATGGGTGTGAAATTTGGATGAAATATTGGTAATATTGGTTCTATTGGGGAACAAATACCACTGTTCTGGCTCAAGCAACCACCAACATTGAAGCCATGTTTACATGGCGTCAACTCCATTGGTCAATATACACATAAGGATACCTGAAAACTGGCTCTTAAGACAGGTCTCATACTCCCAACTCAGTGATGGTCACTATCGTAAAGGTGAGCAAAAAAAAAGATTCAAGGACAACTTGAAGACCAGTCTGAAGAAACGCAATATTTTCATTAGTACCTCGGAGACTCAAGGCCTGCATTGTCCCAATGGTGCTGTGAAATACTTGAAAATTGGGGTATGGACTTAAGTTTAAAAAAAAAATATTCAAGGACAACTTGAAGACCAATCTGAAGACAGGTCTCATACTCCCAACTCAGTGATGGTCACTATTGTAAAGGTGAGCAAAAAAAGATTCAAGGACAACTTGAAGACCAATCTGAAGAAATACAATATTTTCATTAGTACCTCGGAGACCAATGTCTTTTAAAGGAAATGCATCTCACTATGTAAGTGAATAGATGAGAGAGACAAAAGGAAAGAGCTGTGACCCAACAATATTTTCCTTCCTTGCAGAATCATTTGCCGTGTCTGCAGTTGACCACATGGATTTCATATTGCCCTCCTCAGTCATCTATGGAGTCACTGATGACTTCCCTATTTACTGGAAAATTGTCATCCTCATACTGAGGGACTGTTGACAATGTTGGCTAATGGCAATTCAGTCAGAACCCTGTTGGTTTAAATGGGAAGAAACTCTTGGTGGAACATTAGGCCCTTAGAATTCACTTTGTCACTTTTGATTAATCAGAAAATGAATTTGTATCCTTTCAGATATGTTGCAATGCATCTTTCTCAATCCCCAAGTGTGTTTTTGTGGTGGTGGCGTAGCCCCAAAGAGGAGAGTTGGTCAGAATGTTTTTACTTAAAACTTCATGTTAGAAAATACTTCTTTGTTGAAACTGAAGTTTTACAGAAGCATTTTGATAGAAATTCTCCTGACCCATGATGGAATTTCCAGGAAAAGAGTAAATTCCCAGAATCACTAATAATCTAGTGCATATAACACTCTTGTAGGACATAGAAGATGCAAGGTCAAGTCCTAGGTTTGTCTGATTCAGAGAGAGCCCCCCTCTCCCCACCCCGTCACTTTTGTTGAGCTGTTCCACTTTTATATAAGTAATTATATATTCATTTGGCCAGAGAGTTAGAGGCTGACTCTATAGTCTAGTGGTTCAGAATGAGGCTCAGAGCAGAGAATTGAATACTGATCTCTGCCATAACCTCCAGACTTTTCTGGGATAGCACTCTCTCCCTGTTTTTGTTTTTCAGAAAACGAAAAGTGAAATATCTTATCTATGTCCCACTGACTAATGAAAAGAAATCTCAAAACCTTGACATTTATTTTGCCAGTCAAAACTATTTGGTTTTATTCATCTCTACCTAGGAGAGACACTGAAGGTCATATCTTAGTAATCTCAGGTCACATTAATGCCTATTCACATCTAGAGTGCTTTTTTGTACTGTTAAATTAAACACATTTTAAAAAATGTTGATCGTGAATTACATGTGTTGTGATCCATGTTATCAAAGCCATTTCTATGTTTTTTTCTTCTTCTCTCGACCAGCTGTGGTAGAATTTGTTGCTCACATGTTGTTATGTTAAATGCTGGTGCAGCAGTGCATACTCTTCTTTGCATCCAAACCAAATCGTGGCAATGCTCCAGCTTTATTTAATTTTGTACATGAACCATTATAGGTGAGACAGACAAGGCTAAACTCTGCCATTCATGGGGCATATGTCACTATCCCCAAGAAAGTAATGTTAATGGAGTTTGCATCTGCAGGTGTGTAAATATGCTGGACATTGCTATGTCAGGGCTTTGCTATGTCAAAGGTATGAATGTACAGCTAAATTTCTGGCCCTAGTTCTTGCCCTGTAACATTATTTTATGACTTATACCTCATAGGAGTTTTATAGTGGCTCCTTGAAACATTTTGGAAATGAGCCAGACTAGGGTAGCAAACTGGCAGTATTATTATGATCATACTGTTATTAAATTCCAATATAGTTTCTTTTCTGTCAAATCTGGCCTGATTTAAAAATAAAATGGAAAAGCATTTTGTTAAATCCATCATCTATAAAGTAGGAAGAAACTTTATTTATTTTACTTCCTCTCATTTCTCCCAAGTGGTCAGTGTCCTAAAGGCAGCATTACCAATGGATTAACTGAAATTTCCCTCATGGAACCAACACAGTTGTTCCAGGGTTGGTGGTATTCTTTCCCATCTTACATACAGAAGACTGATAGTTTCTAAGTGTTTATACCCAGTTACGCATATGAAAGAGCATAACTTGCTTTCCCAGACAACAGATGCCTTTTGCAATAGAAAATTTGCTTGTCAGGCAAATCTACCTGATATACAAAACTCTTTGAGAATATTGATTATCATCAGATACAAAATGATTTTTTTAGATATGCAAGCAAAGTAGTGTTGATGTGAAAATCCAGCATGGAAATTGTGAAGAGGTACTAACACAAAATGAGGACGCAGGAGTGGAGAAAACAATCAAGCCAGGAGAGTGACAATTCAGGAGCAGCTGCTCCCTGCATATAAAAGGGCCTGGGGCTGGGTCGCGCGGCACGGAGGATGAGATGGGAGCAAGAGACATCTCCTCCGAGAGAGAGAACAAAGAGAAGATTGTGGAGTTGGGGTGATTCCAGAGGTTGGTCCAGTGTGTCAGAGAGGGCTGAATGAAGGAAGGGAGCTGGAAGGCTCCAGAGAATGTAAGTTAACGTTAATAGGATCACACTGAAGAAAAAATAGAGGTGCGAGAAGAAGAGAAGCTGCAAGAAACAGAGGTGGGGGTGGATGCTCTGAAAAAAAACCCAGAAAGTAAGGAAGGAAAAAGAACAAACACGTTGGGAGACCTTGTTTTAATTTTGTTGAAGTTATTGTCTGCTCTGCAACAGTGTTTGAATATAAAATGAGGAAGAATGCAGGAGTACCTACAAAAATAAAGGGAAGTAAAACTGAAAGTGAAAACTTCGGGACAATTCAAGACACGGTTTTGAAAGTTAGTTTGATTAAGCTGTACATCAATAAAGAAGAAAATGTCCCAAAGGTGTTTATGAAAGACAAAATAATAATAATAATAATATATGTTTTTTGTATATATAAAAATATAATAGTCTTGTAATAGTCGTGAGTGTGAAGGAACAAAAAGAATAATAAAGACAATCATTTGACTACAGCAGACTGTGTTTCGAGTATTAACCTAAATTCATGCATTGGGTAAGAAAGACAGCAGAAAGGTGGGGCCACTGATAAATTTGGTTAGAGATTGCCAATAGGCTTTCTCAGCAAATAATACTTCCCGACTAATAAGATCAAAATGAATCAAGACATGGCAGGCAAGAGTCGGAATCAATGCAGGTAGTGATAGCCAAGGCAGTCAGAGAAACCATCACAGACATGTATACAGAACACAAAAAGATAGTTCTTTACAACCTCGTCTTTGATCAAAATTGCTGGAGGGACATGAAATATATTCAACAAAAGGGGAATTTATTATTATTATTATTATTATTATTATTATCATCTTCTTTAAGAGAAATGGATGCTGTCGCAGGGCACCTTAGCGCCTGCTCCTAAGAGAGGAGAAACTGCCAGGGAGAGAGCCCTGGCAGAACCAAGTGAGCACAGCTGTGGGTTGCTGGAGCAACTAAGCGGAGCCAGCTGCCTGTAGGGGGCAGGGCCTGGCCCTTATAAAGCTCAGGGCTGAGGCCAGGCTGGCAGTTCTCTGCCAGCAGCCGGAGAGGCAGGAGCTCCCTTGGCCGAAATATGGGAAGAAGCCTAAGTCGCAAGTACAGCTCATGATAGCCCTGGAGGCTTGAGCTATGAGGAGGAGTTATGGCCAGGCGGCTTGCATTTGTGTTACAGCCTAGGGGCTTGTGGTTTTGCTTTGTGTTTGTGTTATTACACCCGGAGGCTTGGGTGAGGCTGTAGGGGTTGGAGGAGGCCTCAATCACAGGGACCCCAGAGAGTGTGGGGTGCCCTAGCGCCAGGAAGGCGCATTATTGTTCATAGTGCCAGGGAAGGCGCAGCTCGCACGCCAGTGTATGAGCAGCTGGCGGCGAGGAGCGCGGCCAGTGGGTCGCGGGCGCAACCCGTAGGTTGCAGACGGGGACCTAGACCCCGGATTGCGTGTGGGGGAACATAGACCCCGAAGGTGCAGCTTGCACGCCACTGCGCGAGCCGCTGGCGGCGAGGAGCGCGGCCAGTGGGTCGCGGGCGCAACCCATAGGTTGCGGACGGGGACCGAGACCCCGGATTGTGTGTGGGGGAACATAGCCCCCGGCCCCAGGAAAGGGGTGGTATTACTGAGTAGCCCAGCGTGGGTGCGGCGAGCTCCCAGAGAGGGGGAACGCCCTTGTACGTTATTGAGTAGCCCAGTGTGGGTGCGGCGAGCCCCAGAGAGGGGGAACGCCATTGTGTTTTATTGAGTAGCCCAGCGTGGGCGCAGCGAGCCCCCAGAGAGGGGGAACGCCCTTGTACGTTATTGAGTAGCCCAGTGGGGGCGCGGCGAGCCCCAGAGAGGGGGAACGCCATTGTGTTTTATTGAGTAGCCCAGCGTGGGCACACAGGCATAGCGAGCCCAGCCGCAGGCTAGTGCGGCAATCCCCCTCAGACCAAGGCAGGGCGCTGCGGTTGCCCCTGAGAAGACAGGGAGTAGCAGCGCGGGGAGCCAGAGTCAGGGAGGGTATCTGTGCGGTTGGCCCATAGGACCGGCGGGCCCGCTAGAGAGTCCCTGAGCGGAACCACACCGGCAGGGCACGAGAGAGGGAGCCCAGAGTGGGCCACATTAGAGAGGAGGCCCAGGAAGTGGGCGTATAGACCGAACAACGTCCTTTACATCTGCGAGGCTTGGGGCGTGGTATCAGGGCTGGTAGGAGCCACGCATAGCCCATAAGGCTAGGGCGCTTGGGTAGCGCCCATTGTACGGGGAGACCCACGAGGGGTCCAGGAGCTGACAGGCCTGAGGAAACACAAGGCAGCCTCCCTACTACATATTCGATCAAGACGTGTCGGGCGAGAATGGAGGGTGCCCTCGGGCCGGAGTAGCGCGGTGAGAGGGCCTCTAGGAGATCACAGCCCTCCGTGAGGACCCTGCCGTGACAGATGCCAAATGTTTTCAGCAATTATTCATTTTAACTTCTGAGTGAATTCACTATGTAGTACTGTTCTTGCTATGATGGTCCAAGGAATATGTGAAAAGGATTAATTTAGAAATATTTTTGATTGGACAAACTAAGTAGTTGGGAGATATGATTAAGATAGTGTCAAGACCTCTCTCAGATAACTCCTGTTTAAACCACTGAGTGTTACTGCTGAATATGACAATGGAATTTGTGTCCTGAAGGAGTGTGTGCAAACAGTAATGAATAGGGATCTGCCTAAACCAGTCCAGGTGAAAGAAAAATTGTGGGCCATTTCTGGTGCATGGCACCATTTCTGTAGTATTTTCATGGTGACGACTCCTGCCCCGCACTGGTTGGCCAAGAGGCACCAGCAACCCTGGCTTTCACTACTGATTTGCCAAGAGGGCTCCCCATTGTGTGACCCTGCCTCTTGCTGCCGATTGCTGGAGAGGGGCAGAGCTGCACAATGAGCAACTCTCTTTGCCAATCAGCAGTGAGGGGTTGGGGGGCAACTGCTATCTTTGCTGCTCCTCTTCATGCTGGTGGCTCCCCTTCCTGTCACCCCCTCTGCCCCGGTGGGCTGTGCGGCTGGGCCTCAACGGTCTGGAGGACCGCTGGCTCCCACTGGGGAGCGAGCATTTTAATGCTCCCTCCCCAGCATTTCCGGGCCAAAATCATGGGGATTGACATTTTGGTAGGGTTCACAAAAAACGCTTTTTTGTGGTTGCCATGAAGAATGTGAAATCACAAACATGGTAGATCCCTATTAATGAAAACTTAAATCCATACCCCAATTTTCAAGCACCTGTGTTTTTAACTAGCAATTCAAGTAACAAACACAGTTTCAAGGACAAACAAACAAAAAAAAAATCGATCCCCACATAGAACTGCTTGTAATAAATCCAAAAACTTATTTTTTAATGTGTCATAATTTCGGAAAACAAATCCATTAGCAGAAACCTTAAGTTGCTTCAAGATATTTCAGAGACAGAAAAAGAGGTTACACTTGATAAATTGTTTATTGTTTACTCTGTGTCAATTCACTGCATGAACATTTATTCCCTTCCCTGTTTTTATCCTTTGACATTAAAAAAAGTTGTCAAGTAAGCAACCTTTTGAAACTTATTGCTATTGATTTTTCATTTTAATCCTCAGAGGGAGTTTTAGTGTTGACTTTGATTTAAAAAATTGCTTTATAATTTTAGCTTAAGTTTCTCTGGAGTATTTTTCCCCCTATATAATGATTCTGTTTTCTCACTGGGTAAAAAATAACTCATTTTTTCTTATTATTTGGTTAATTTTTTTAAAGGGTTTGCAGTGGTGATGCATGTTTTTCATGGATTGTTTATGTTTGTTTTGGGAGTAAGACATTTTCATTCATCAAGCCTATTTAGTTGATTGGGCTCTAATTGTATAGTTCAAGTTAAATTACCTGATAAATTTAACAATAGTCATGTTTTAACCATGTACAGTTAGAGTATATTGTTATTATGGAGGGCTTTGCTATCTAATTATGCACAGAATAGTGTTGTTATTCATAGAGATCTCAAGAGGCTCTTTAACATGGAACATGAAAGGTCTTTTTTTTCCCAAGGACACTGAACACATGAATACTTTTTTAAGAACCCAGAAGAGGCCAAAATCCTTTCAAGAAACTGTAAACTGCAGATTATATTCCAGGGCTAACCCATTGCTATTAATTGAAAGGCACCCAGCACAGTAGCATTACTGTGGGGTGTGTGGAGCACCCACTCCAGAATAAGAGGGCAGAGAAACCACAGCTCCCTGGGACCCCCGTGTAGCTGCAGTAACACAGCGTGTGCATGCCACACAGGGCAGGGAGCTGCCTCTCTGTTAGTCCAGGATGTGGTACTACCTGGAGCTGTCCCCACTCTTTAGTTGTACACCACCAGTCAGACAGAAGCAGGGAGCCAGGCCTGCTGCATTAGCAGTCCCTGTGTGAAAAGTCAGTCCTGGGACAACAGGTCCCAGCACATAGCACCAAAATGTTTTGAAAGATAATGTTTTTCTCTCATCAAAGGTTCATGAGTATCCTAATTATGAAATCTGTGCTCTTCTTAAATTACAGCTGCTGCACAGCTAGCTGGGAATTCTCAGCCCCAGTCTCCATTGGCTTTCAAAGAGCTTTTGAAAATATTTTCTGTCTTTAATGTATTTCAAGGGGTAATCTCTGGGTCTTCTGTGCTAACCACTACATCCCTTGCATTTCTACAAGCAGCTTTCTGTAGTTGTGTGTTCTGACCAATAATAAATGATAGTATAAATGTGATAGGCAGTTTTCAAATGTAAGCACCCAAGACAAAGTTTCCCATTTTCCATGCCTTAAGTGTTCATATGTAGCCAGATGAAGAATTAGGTAGCCTGACTCAAACCTCAATGTATATTGTAGCTGGCTGCCCTACTCCATAATCCTAGGACTAAGCCCAAGTGACACAGAGCTTTGCTCTTTATTCAAAGCAAATTTCAAGCTTTGGGGAAAGAAGAATCTAATGAAATGCTTGTACTGGAGGGGAATGGAATGTCATTGCATGTTAGGAAAATTATGGCGGGAATAAATAAAACGTAAAAGAAACAATTGCCATTTTGTCCCAATCAAATCTAGGTCTAAAAATGCCATAAAAAAAAAAAAAATCTGGACCTGCTTATGATAAAAGGTACAGACAGAAATTATATTTGTTGTGTGATTGGCTCCTTGAAAGCACTCTACAGCCAAACAGAAGAGCACTCCAATCGTGCAACAAATTCACCTGTCCCAGGATGGGAGGGGGAGATGGCAGGGAGGGAGGTCTGTTCTGGGGTTTTCCCTACTGCACTGGAGGTAGGGGTGGGATTGGAGCCTCCCTGAGATGAGGGTCTCCAATCCACTCTCCCCCCACCCCCAGCACAGTTGGGCATACCCCAGCACAGACCTCCCTCCTCTGCCTTCTCCTCCTGCCTTCTCCTTCTCTCATCCTGAGACAGCACCAGGGACGGGCAGGGAGGGGGCGCAGGGACCGTAGAGCTAGGAGAAGAGGCTGCAGACAGGCAGCTTCTCTTGCTGGACTGGCTCCAAATTGGAGCTCAATCTTCCACCCTCCCAACCTAACAGCTAATGTCTTTTGGGTCAAGAGGGTTGGTATAACTCATGACTCTTTCTGTGAAGTGCCATGAGTTAGACCAAGGATGTAGGTTGTAGCTGTGTTCATCTAAGGACATAGGCAGACAAGGTTCTTTGGGTAAATCTGATATCTTTTATTAGACCAACTAAATAGTTGGAAATTTTTTTTTCTTAGCAAGTTTTCAGGTTTAAAAACCCTTCATCAGGCTGAGAAATCATCTGCAGTTGATGTGTGCACTTCCTGGATGGAATTAATAGTAAAGAAACTAGAGGCTGGTATGCATACAAGAAAGGCAGTCAGTGAAGATATAGATTGAGGTGTCAGTGGGTGAGAGACTGGCTGGTGGGGCTGGAGGGGGATTAATGTAGCAGGTAAATAGTGGTTATAATGTGTCATAAATCTAATCTATAGGGAATTGACAAAATACTTTTCACAGATGAGCCTATGAACTTGACTTCAACAACCTCCTGGATACAAAAAAATCATGGACTAAATATAGGCATTGGATTTGTGACACATTATAACGTGCCTGACATCTAACTCCACAGGTACCTCTCCACTATTTACCTGCTCCATTCAACTATTACCTGCAAATTTCCAACTATTTAGTTGCTGTAATAAAAGATATCAGATTTACCCACAGAACCTTGTCTGCCTATGAGTTAAACCAGGGAGCTGCAGAAGGAGAAAAGGTTAATGAAGAATAAACGTGCAAACAGTCCTCTCAGTTATAAATGATATAATGCAGATTTTTCTGTGATTACTTTATATTGGCTTGAAATTTCTACCAGAACACATCTTTTTTTTAATTTAAAGCACATTATTTTGTATGTTCCATTTTGTAACAGAGAGCCTGGGGCTTCCTGTTACTTTAAGATCATAGCAGCTCAGCCAGGGTGCACTGATGACTAGGCAGGGTGCTGCAGGTCACCAGGGCAACAGACTAAAGGAGCAACTAGCAGGCACCTGCAGGCAGTCAACTGACTGGAGACAGGTAGGGCCCTGGGAGCATATAAGCCCAAAGCTGGGGCTGACAAGGGGATATCTTCCTGGAAGCCACAGGGGAAGGAGCCCCTGCCTAGGAGAGCCAGCCGAGATGCTAGGCCAACTGCTTTGCTACCTGCAAGAACAGTGAGGCTCAGGGAGCTGATAAGGAGCCCAGGGTGGGAGGTATGCTGTATTAGTGAGTGAAGGTTTACACTCTTAAAGAGACAGAGGGCTTTTATCTCTTTATGTTGTAGCCCAGGGTCTTATGTTTATGTTGTGTTTTCACCAGCGGTTTGGGTTGGGACTGTAAGGAGTGGTTTACAGAAATCCCATTAGTGCCTATGGGACATTGGATAGCCTTAACCCCTGTCAGGGGCAGGCTCAAAGCATGAGCAGCTATTGAGCCCAGAGGGGGCAGAGAGTGCAAGGCAGCAGCCAGGCAGGGGCCAAGGGCCTGGCATCAGAGAGAGGCAGAGTCATATAGGGGCGAGGGGCTCAGCAGACTGTGACTAAGGGACCAATGACCAGATAGGACAAGTGAGAGCTAGTGCCTGAGAGCCAGGTCTAATACAGTGGACCGAGGCTAGAAGGCCTAGCTAGATTAAAGGGGTAGAGGCTGAGGAGGCTAAAGCTTCCACAGGGATCAATGTTATAGTAATATCTGGGAGGCATGGGATGTGGTGTAGGGTAGGATTTGGAGCCACGTAATTAACCCTTAAGGCTTTGGGTACTCTGCAAGGCACAGTTGACCTGAGCAGCCCCGCAAAGGGCCTGAGGACCAGTGAAGACCACTAGGGTGCTAGAGAAACCTAGCGGAGGTTCAGCCAGACTGGGGCCACACAAAGGCCCATGGGCAGCCTCCCTATTTGTTATATTTCTATCAAGGCATGGCAGGCGAGATGGGAAGGCACCCTAGGGGTGGAGTGCAGCATAGTTGCATAGCCATCAGCAGGGCATCACAGCCACCCCTGAGACTCCAACATGTTACACAGTTTTAAGAACAAAATGTGGTCAAGCACATGTGCTGAAGCAGGAGTGAATTTTTTTTACCAATGGAAGGGGCAGTTTCTTTGCCCAGGGTTCCAACATTGATATTTACACCTCTGAACCAGCCTAAAATGTAAACAAACAAACAAACCCCCCCCATGTTCCTTCTTGCCACCATCCAGTTATCACTATCCTTTCAAAAACCCAGGTAGATGTCTTCGTTATTTCCATGGAAACAGACACAGTAATGCTATCATACCGTAACTTATTCAGAAGTCAATTAAGCGTATTATAATAAATAAGCATTTATAACACTCATGCAATGCATATCATAAATGCATATTGAGAAGGTGTATGTCTGTTACGTTTTTTGACCTGGTTGACTAAATTGGCCCTAACTCAAATACATTACCTTTACAGTTTCAGCTCTGAAAGAAGCGGTCAGCTACTGAGATATATCACCTCTTGTTCCCCAGCAGATATGAAAGTATGGTACAAGGGCCTTCTGGGTTAGTTTTGACATTTGTAACCCTTATTCTGCTATTCAAAATAATGAGGATAATTCAGCCACAGCTTCACTTCTGCTACTTAATGCTAATAGAAGCTTCATTGCACTTTGCCAGAATTTTGTAGGCTTCTAGTGGCCTGTGCACCCCTCTATAAATTAAGTAATCTCCTCCTCCATTGGTAGAATCTATTGATTAATGCCTTGTTGCTTAGCTTTTCTATATATAGCCAATTATTATGCATTTTTATTTAGGTTTCTTTCTTCCTTCAGTTTGACAAAACAGTGCCTAACGCCTATGAAATCTATGAAATCATGAGAAAGGGAGCTGGAGATTTTTTCTAGTTCAGATAAAGTGGACTCTGCAGAACAGTAATCAATGGGTTTGTTTTTTTTTGTTTTGTCTTGCTTTCCTCTTTTTCTACTTGGATTCCAGCTTGGAGCTAAAAACATCAGAAGAAAGTAAAGAATATCCCTCTCCCCATTGTTGCTTACAGGTAAATATCCGTGTACGATACACTCATTTGATAATGTCAGCATTTCCCATTGCCTGAGGCTGTCGTTAGTCAGTGCTTTTTCCTTACTCAACTGAGTATGAGATAGTATATGTAGTAAGCATTTGTAAAGATTTTTCTGTTTTCTTGAATGGTAGGTATTGGTTTGGCATGCCAACATTTACAAACACACGATTGCTTTAGATCTGTGTGCAGGGGAAACCTCACCCTTCCTGAACTGAACTGAACTAAACTGAAGAATTTAAAAACCGTATCCAAGGCACAACCACCTTCTCTGCCAGATCTCTCTAGGGTGATGGTTCTCAACCTGAGGTCCACGGACCCCTGGGGGTCTGCAGACTATGTCTAAGGGGTCAATAAAAGATGACTATGATCAATCAAAAGTATTTGAATACCCGCACTTACAATTTTTGCACCTCCATTCAAAATTTCCAACAGGGTCTCCACCTCCATTCAAAATTTTTTAGGGGTCCGTAAATGAAAAAAGGTTGAAAACCACTGCACTAGGGCATTTCACAGTGCAAGAGTAGGGTGTTCTCATTGCAACTTCTTTCAGTTGCCAGAGCCAGTGTTTCTACTAAACAGAAGGCATCCTGCACTGCAAGAGCTGGTCCACAAATACCTGGTTTGCACAAATGTGTGCACATGTATTTTTGAAGGGGTCATCTTTTATACCAACTTTGCAAACTTGTCCCTTATATATGAATATTATCTTTGGTTATTTTGCATTTATTGACAGGGTTTCCTCAACCTTCCCCTAACCCATAAATAGATAGGTAGATAACCCATATATATACATATACATATACATACATATGTATGTATTATATATATTAATTAATATGTGTGTGTGTGTAATCATTGACTCTTTTATAGTATAATATATCAAAAAGTCTCCCCAAGTGCCTGCTTCCATATATTAATTAAAGGAACCTGGAGATACCTCTGTGAAGTGGTTTAGCATTGTTACTCCTTTTTGTTATTTTCCTGAGAACAGAACTGAGACTCAGAGGTTTGTAATTCGTCTCAGGCCACTCAGTGTGAGAATGCCAGAGCCGACATTAAAACACTGAAATTTACACTCCTAATCCTGTCCTTGATCCATTCTTTATTGCTGAAAATGTATTTGCTCCCTAAAGAGTAACAGGAGCAAAAAAGAAAGAAAATCCTTACCCTGGGAATAATTATTGAAATAATTTCTAATTATCACAGGCCATGGCTATTAACTGTAGCTAAGGATGAATGCTAGTTTCTCCATTTTCAGTTGCCACCCAAATTACTGGTAATAGAGCATTCTTGTAGCATAAAAGAGATCCCAATTACATGCATTAAATATGATGGGGGGAGGGGAGATTTTTTGAAGGCATTTATGTTATTTCAAAGACATTTTGAATAGTTTTCGGCAGTCTGAATGGTGAATCTTTCACTCTGTTCCATAGCAGCTGTTATATAAATGGGCACTTTCTGCTCATCAGTAGATGCATATGCTTGAAAATAGATGCAATCGGCTAATTTAATGCTGCCTTCCTGACAAGCGGGTTAATCTGCAAACACATGTGCTCTGATTCAGAATTGAAGTTGTTTGCTAGGGATTTTTCTACTAGGTTCTCTCTGTTCCTTAAAAAACATGCTATTCACTGCTGAGCACTGAATATGCCAATAGGCCTGGCAGTCCCAGGAGCTGACTTAAGCCAGGAAAGACAGAGGTGAGTCCTAACAGAGAGTGATTTTGAAGGGAAGGTGGAAATGGTAGTTTGTCTTTGCTAAAAGAAACTTTTCCGTGTTCTGTCTGAGAGGAAGCCTGCTTGCTTCTAGAATCTCCTGTGGCATCATTAGCCAAAAGCATTTATTTTTCCTCTCTGTCTTGTTATACTTTTGGAACCTCCTGTCAGTGACTGACCACAATCAGCCACGGATTTGTTACCTCTCATTTAAATTACTGGAACAAAAGCACCCGCAAGAAAATGGCTCAAGCACAGCTGCAAAATACGACATTTCACTTAGTGAATGGTGTTAGGCCCAAGGAGCGTATTGCATTCTAGTTCTTCCTCTGTCTTCTTGTTTGCTATTCATAGTGTTGGGGTTGATCTGTAAAGCCTTTGCTATTTTTCTTTTTCTCTTGTGCTTTTCCAAGAAACCTTTTCTCTCCATATATGCCACCAAGGCCATTGCAATTAGTTGAGGCACTTTTGCCATTCTTAAACAGGATGAAGAGAGGAAGGTACCTGGCTTCCACTCAAGTCCAGAGTAATCAGGTGTATAATCTTTCAGTTATTTGAAAATCCAAATCTTCATAAGTGAGGCTGGATACTCTGGATATTTGGATACTCTCCTCACTGATTTAATAGACAGAAGGTCTGTGCCTTTAAAGACATACTACAATAATGCTCATCTTTTTTCTAAAGCTTTGGCTGAGTGGGAGTCTGTTGGTGTTGCGTCTGCTTTAAGGACAATGTGCTCTTTTCAAGTATGTTGATTAAGTATACATCCACTTATTTAACTTTCTTATGGGCCCATTGCATACACGTAAAGAAAAAATAAATATCCGAAGAGGCTTGGATAACAAAAGAACTTCCCTGTTGAGAGTTGTCTTTGTAATATTTAGTAAACCATTTAAAAAACAATGAACATTTTAAATGGAGGAACAATGCATTTGAACCAGGAACTCCAGCGATGGAAAACTATTGTAGTAATTCATTATCCCCCTGCCCTCAAATGTAATTTCCATCAGTATTTTACGTCTTACAAAGCTTCGTCTTCATGTGTCTTCCCTCTCCAGCTGTGAATGTGTATGTACGCCTGTGTAGTACATATCAGACGCTGTTTTTTGAAAGGCCTTTGTAAAAGGCATTGAGGATCTAGTTCTTTTTTCACTTACAACTATGTATGTCATGAGTAATCCAGCTGAAATCCCTGGAGATACATTAAGAGTTAAACAGGTTCGGTCAATCTTTCTGAATAAGTGCAGTAGTGTATCCTGTAGCATCTGCTGAGCATCTGCTCATTAAAAAAGTAGTTTTAATGCTAGATAATACTGTATATTCTACATTCTAACTTGAATTCAGTATGTAGAACTCATAGAATTCATTTTCTAATGAAAACTGATAGATGCTTACTTTTCTGTTAAGATTGATTGTACTTCTGGAACTAGATGCAGTGACTATGTGGCCAGTCTGAATGTAGCTATTGTACAATGGAGTGACAGATCCTGACTTACTACCAAGTTAATATCCCATACTCATCAAACATCCAACTGGAGAAATAATTTTTCCGTAAACTGTAGAGACAGAGTCAATACTTCCGACTAGATCAAAATTACTCTTGTAATACAGAAATGATTAATTGCTAGCTAATATATGCTAGAACTTGGCATAGTAACAGCAGTCATTCATTTGGAAGTTTGTTGTGAGTCATGCATCTCGAGCCGGTCCAGAGAGGTGATACTCCCCCTCTATGCGACATTGGTCAGGCTGCAGTTGGAGTACTGCATCCAGTACTGGGCGCTGCACTTTAGAAGGGATGTGGCCAGCCTGGAGAGGGTTCAGAAAAGGGCCACCCATTTGGTGAGAGGGCAGCGGGACAGGCCCTATGAGGAGAGACTGAGGGACCTGACCCTGTTCAGCCTCAGCAAGAGGAGGCTGAGGGGGAACCTGGTGGCTGCCTACAAACTCATCAGGGGAGATCATCAGCAAATAGGAAGAGCCCTATTCTCCCCAGCACCACCTGGGGTGACGAGGAACAGTGGTAATAAGCTGATGGAGAATAGGTTTAGGTTAGAGATCAGGAGGCAATATTTTATGGTTGGGGTGGCCAGAATCTGGAACCAACTTCCCAGGGAAGTGGTCCTCACCCCTACCTTGGGCAAATTCAAAAAGAGGGTGGATGATCATCTGTCTGGGGTCTTGTGATCTCAACATTCATTCCTGCCTGTGGCAGGGGGTCAGGCTAGATGATCTGTTCAGGTCCCTCCTGACCCTAGCTACTATGAAACTATGTAGAACTATCTTGGACTTGTAAAAGTACAATGGGATTTTCCGTGTGGTAGAATATAATTGAAAAATAGTGGAAAATGTCTTCACAAACTTTCTTTTCATAATGTGTTTTAGGATAATTTCTCTTCCTAGTTAAACCTTGGTATAGTATATAAATCCAGTTTATTAGTTTGGAATCATTTGACCTAATTAATATAAATATAACCAATGTAAGGTAGCATTGGTGAATACTTGGCCTTACTGTGCTACTGTAGAACAGACCTTGTCCATCACTTTAATGAAATTTCTGTTACAAGTTTGCAGGTGGAGAATGCAGTAAAAAAATATTAGAAGTCTACTTTAATGGGATTTGGTCAAACCCTAAGTGCTTACTTTATTTTCAATCCATCCTTTGTTCCAGTGTCCTCAGTGGGAATTTTGCCTAATTAAGGTTTAGTTTGTTTTATAAATTGCACATTGTAATACTTGTATCAGCACTCTTATGATAATCCCAGGGAGAATATTATCAGAACAATACTGAGTAAAATGGAAGGGCTGGCTCCCAGGGTTAGTACACTAAAAGACATTTGTATAGCATGTTCTCCAGTGTTACACAATCAGAGCACAGTTAAATGAATGTAATGAAAGTCACTGCACTGTGCCTATATCATAATCATACTGAGTATTTAACATCTTCAGAGCATTAGACAATCACATTCACTAACTTGTCTTCCCAGCACTCCTGTGAAAGGATATTATGATTCATTATTACATACCTTACAAACCTAGGCAAAGAAATATTATCCACATTTTGTAGATATGAAAACTAAAGCACCGGAAAAGTTGCGTGCTTTTTCTGTGCCTGCATACTGTGCTAGTGGTAGAGGGGGCAAGAACTCAGGAGCAGAACAAACGCTGTTTTATACGTTTCTAAATATTAAGTGTGGTAAGTGCTACAAAACTCATTCCTGCATTGTCCATAACTTCTTTTATTCACTTCCAAAAACATTTGGGTGAATGACATTTTGTTTGCAATATTTGATGAAAACGAGCATCTCCAACATGCATCAGATTATTTATTTGCATACAGATATTTGTGCAAATATTTGCATGAATAAATGCTAAAAAAAATACCTAATTTTCACTGTAGGTTTCAGAGTTGTCCAGCAAGGGAACCAAAGTTATTTTGTGGGTTCTAAGGTAACACCTTCTTAATGTTTCAAATACTTAGGAATTTAAAATTTCAGAATTATTATTTAAGCATTTATTGCTATGAAAATTATCTAAAGAACATTAAAGAATCAGAGTGATCCATGTGACAGTTATGTATGTCCTCACCCTCTAAAACAAAGAACTACTATAGATGCGAGGCAATTGTTGTATTCTGACATGTATTTATGATGCTAAGTTGACTGACCAGCCTAAGTCCAAATACAGACATTTGGTTTCTCCTGGCAGAGTTGCTGCTCTCTCAGGAGAAGCCATGAGTGTACAGTTCAGGATTTTTCTTCCACAGCAAAAATGGCTGCTCTGGGAGAAGAGTAGCCTGTGAACAATCTGGGTTAAATCACTCTCAGGAGAGTTTCTCTTGGGAGAGTCCAAGTTTGTACATGTTCTCTTCTGAGAGAAGCCATAGCACCCAGGGTGCTTCGATCCCCCTCCCCTCCCCATCCACCAGAGGCAGTGCTAGGGAGTGTTTGGGGGGCTATAGCCACCCGAAAATTCACCTTAGCCCCCACCCATAGCCACCTCTCCCAATGACGCTGATGCTTGCTTTCCCACCCGCCCCATGCAGGTGAGCCTGCAAAGGTGTGGCACTCCTGGCAGGGGCAGTGCCAGCCTCTTCCCAGTTTGGGGGCTGGGCCAGAGTTGGCTCAAAACAGGTGGAGCAGGGTGGGCTCAGCTGCGTGGGGTGGGTGGGTGGTGGTGCTCGCATTTGGTGGGGTGGAGTCTCCCAGCCTGGCCAAGCCCCCCCACCAGGAAGAGGTAGGCACTGCCCTGCCATCTACAGCAAGACAGTGTGTTGCTTTCTGGGCTCAGCCAAGGAGGGAGCAGAACACACCCCTTTCACAATCCCCACATTGTGTTGCAGGGAGACACAGGCTGACTCTGACAGTCTATACCAAAGGGGCAATATCTCAATAGGAGTAAAAGCTTCCACACAGTGCCCTTCTAATGTGTCCTAACTGTAACATGGAAAAGCCACATACACGAGGGAGAGAAACTCATTCTCTATTCTTAATTATTTTTTGTCTTCTCGGAGGGTTCTAATATTGGTGAGGAATTTCTTTCTGTTAGAATTAAGGCATAATACATTTACCTCAGGCTACAATCTTTAAACTTTTAACTCCACCTTTTGTGGATTGAATTAAACCATTAGATTAATTTAAATAATTGAAATTAAATGTGTTTTTGTCTGTTTAGATTAATAAAACATTAGGCCACAGAAGTTAATTAAAAACATCATTTGGAATGTATGTATTAATTAAACACTTTACCAAGTGCAAGAAGGAATCAGGATTAAGTTAAAAATTATGATGCTGGCAGAGCATTTCTTGATGGTACAGGATGGCAGTAGAGCTGTAATCCAACCGTAATTCCCTTTGGTTGCAGTATATAAATTAATTGATTAATAAAATTGTTGACCAAATGGAAAGGAAGGTTGCCTCTTAGAGCCTGATCAAGAAGCAGATGAAACCAAAAACATGGTCCAAATTTGTATTGGATCTATTATGACTCTGACAAGAAGAGATCACAGTGGCTTGGTCCTGTGAGGGTATCGGCACAGAGATCATTTTACTAACTCTTGATTTCTGTACTGAAATGAGACAAACCCCCTCTATGCAATCATATTGGCCATTCTGATCCTTAGGTCTCATGCGTTGTTTATTTTTTAGCCCAAGATAAGTTGAAAGAGTGGAATTGTCTCAAACCTGAGGCTTAATATAGTAGAAAAGAACATCCCTTTGATTCGCTAAAGTGTCATTCATCAGATGCCTCCACTTCTGGAGCAGCAGAAATAGAGTCTATTTGGGCAGTAGAAGAGCCTATTTAGTATCTGGGGTTTGTTTTTTATACAGATTTCTTTTCCTGTAAAGAGAAGCTTTACTGAAATTGTCTACTATTGTTCTAGTGTGTTCAATACCTCATGTACCTACCCCTTGCACAGCAGTTGGGTAGGATGTTAAAGCACATCTCAGTAATTTAGAATACTAGGCCCTCTGCCATGTGATGCAGGAGCAGCTCACATTAGCCATAATAAGAAGGGGAATGAGAGTAAGGCATTTGGACGTAGACTTACCTGCTGGCATTGGGAGATGTGTTGGAGGAGGTGATGGACATATTTTTCTCCTTAGAGAACTGGAAGGTTTCTTGGCTGCAGAGTAGCAGAGGAAATGTTAATGCTGTTGATGACCTTTTTGCTTCCCATGGGAAGAAAATTCTGTTTAACTATATACTTTAGTAATGAGCAGTGTTATCGGGTTAACGGGATACCACTCGTTCCTCTGGTTCTTGCCCGCCACGACTTGGATCTTATTATGGGAGGAAAGAGGTTGATGGAATATTAGTTGGTACCCGCAGAATGACTACTCCTGACACGTTATGTTATTCCAGATATTTTATTTCCTTTTCTTATCTTTTTTTTTCAGTGGCCTGGATTGTAGGCGGCAGCCCATCCAACTTGCCCTCTGGAAAACCCCTGGGCTCAGGAGGGGATCTCTGGCTTCAAAATCCTCAAGGTAAGTGCTGGCCAATGTCCTACGGTGCTAATTACTTCATTAGCAGTCCGCACACACGACGTCTTTCATTCTATGCCGGCTACTTTTGTGGAGAGCAACCCCAGTTACTCCCCCTCAGTTTGTAATAGTAATTTACAGTCCCGACTCAGTCACTCTGAGTTTGAGGTGGATACGGGATTCCCATGCCTGTACCTCAGCTTATCACCGCTAATTACCTCATTAGCAGTTTGTTAGTAGTGTCTCTCAGTCTCTCCCCACGGTTTGTGCCGGCGTGACTCTGGGAGTTTCCTCGCCGACAGAGCCGGCATCTCGGGCCCTGGAACAGTCTTCCCCCCAAGCTCCAGGGTTGTTGCCAGCTTCCCCTCCCAAGTCTCACCCTGAGACTCCTTCTCTAATCAGGGACTCCTTGCCTCATCATAGCGCGGAGCCTCAGCTTTTCCCCAGACTCATTGCAGCGGCTCAAGTTCCTCCGTAAGTAATTGAAGGTGTTACTGACCTGTCGTCTTCGTGGTCTCTCAGTCTCAGCATCTCTCTGGGCCTCAGATCCCTCTACCGAGATCCTCTCCCTCTGGGGTCTCGAGCAACCCCCTCTTCCATCCGCTGGTGCCCAAAGACATTTTCTCTGGGACCTCCCCCTTCTTTTATCCCCGGAAGCAGAATCCCAGTGGCTGGCCTAGTGATGTAGGGATTTCTCCCCCAGCTGCCCAGGTATCCTAGTTGACAGCCGCCAGGACTTTCCCAAGTAACAGGGCTCCCAACAGGGACCCTGTTACAAGCAGGTTAAAGAACTCAGTCTACATTCTGCACAGCTCCTGGATCTACCCCTAAACAAGAGTGTGCTAAGCCCTGTTGTCAGCTCTTGTTTATGCCCTGCAGCTTAGAGAAGTGATTGACCCTTTGGAAGCAACTGAGAGGGGGCTTGTTTAGCCCATTGTCCAGTTGAGCCTCAGGTATATTCTGTGAGCTTTGCGGGTTTGTAGAAATAGCAGTTATAAAACAAGTTGAAAGGACTCCTCAGCTTTTAATAAGCACTTAACTGCAGTATTGTTTTTCTGTGAAAACACAATTCACACCTGCACAATATACCTTGCGCCAATTTCTAATGCCCTGCCTGATTTGTGATGCTGTGCAAAAACATCAGCAAAATTATATAGCTATAGATGGAGATACTTTTCTGTTTGCAGGTCCACCCCATCTCTATTTGTCTCTGGCTGCCCCAGTATCCCATTTAGCCCTCCCTTCTTTTGCCCACTTCATTCAGTTTTTAGATCAAGGATTACCAGTAATCATCACCATCATTTCCTTCACCTTCTTCATTATTATTTTGATTTATATCCCACACAATCAGAAAGGCTCTGAGCAACTTCCAATAACAGGCAAACAACCCACAAGGTTGGAAACAACAACTGACTCTCCACTTGCATCCTAAATTTTTTAAACCCCACTCCACCCCAGCTACTCCCGCTTCCTTGCCTATTACTCAAGAGAGCAAACCCCCTGGCCCATCCCTGCCATGCTTCCAAATCTCCTATTCACATCTAGGTCGATATATATCTGCCCTTCTCATCCCACTGCTTCTTGCATCCTTACTCTCTTCTAATGTAGAGTGAGAAATGATGGCGGTGTTTGATGGTGTCACTTAGGTATATCATGTTCGTGCGCAACATAGCAAGGCTTTAAAGTCAGTCCTGTCAAAATTTGAAGACGGATTTGGTGGGCTGGTAGGTAGAGCACAAACTTCACATTAACTTTGCTAAAAATGCTTATTGCTCTCCAGCAAGAATCTGTGTCCACACATTGTTTATTCTTTTTAAAATGCCAAAGAGGAAATCAGTATTTACATTTGAGTTTCTGCCCAGGTATGTTGTGGAAAATGTAAGGCAACAAAGCTGGTCTTTACTCAGTATTTATGAAAGGCTTAGGGAGCCAGCATCCTTCAGCAGTATGCATCTCTCATCTAAAACCTAATGGTATTTTCACTTGTACTGAAAGTTACAGCTGTTTACATTTGTCCCAAAGCAGTTTTTTCCCCCTTTTAATTGATTTTGTTTTGTAGATTCTTCTAAAGTTAAACTGCAGCTTCACAACCAGTCATCTCCAAATCTTATAGTAATTACATGCATCAACTCCAGACGGATAATTCTGTGAAAGTTTTTTAAAGTGGATTATGTGTTGATAAAAGCTGTCAAACTAATGGCACTGAAAACCAATGTCCTTTATTTATTAACATAATGGATACATTGCAGACATTGTCAGCTTAGGCTTCCTTATAATGGCCTGCTTCTGGAGAAATAAGCTAAATTCAGCCATGGGATAAGCAGCTGCAACTCCTTTTAAGTCAATAGAGGCTTAATTACATCAAGGATCTTTTTTTAAAAAAGAAAAAGAAAACTAAGATTTTCCATTGAAGGGCCCAAAGGCATCTCTATTGCCTGGGCTCCTGCCAGATCATTGGTGACCAAGTCCCTTACACTGTGCATATGTGAGATCTGAAAAGTTAATATTAAAAAGCAGTTTCCATCCATTGGAAACTAAGGGTGTGTGAAGCAGGCAGTATTCGATTCAGGTTCGGCCCAGTTCAGGGGACAGTGATTAGATTCACTGATTAAGATCACTGTCCTGATTTGATTCAGACAAATCTGAAGATTTGATTCTGATTCAGAGAATCAGTGATTCAGCCACAGACACAGTTTTATGTGTTTACTATGTACCTCATAAACACTGAGATGGTGGGACAGATAGAGCATCCCATGGGAGCACGGGGGGGGGGTCCTCCAGGCCCCCCCAGCTCAGCACTCGGCTGTTGGGTGACCCCAGGTGCTCCCCCAGATCTAGAAGGCACCAGTTGCTGAGCTGGGGGGCTCCCCTGTGCACTCCGCAGTGCACATAGAAGTGGATCGGAAGTACTTCTGGTCCACTTCAAGGTCCGCCACCAAGCATGCAGGGGATCTACACCCCCGCACTCCCATGGGATACTCCATCCACCCCACCATCTCAGCATTCATGAGTCATGCCTGGTACCTCAAGGTGCATAGAAAAAACATACAAAGCTGTGTCTATGGCCGAATCATCAAATTTCTCCAAATCTCTCTGAATCAATTTGGGGGCTTTTGATTTGATTCAGAGAAATTAATAGGTTTCCTGATTCAATTTGGAGATTCAGCCACTGAATCTGGCCAAATCTCCAAATCAAATCAGTGACTGAAGCTTCGCACAGCCCTGTTGGAAATCTAAGTTCACTAACCTAGTTGTGCTTTTGTTTTTTAAAAGGAAACCCACCTTTTTTTCTCCTAAATTCAGAAAAGTTCCTTTGACAGCAATTTTGCAAAACAATACATTTCTAGATATTTGAGAAGTTCTGAAGGTTAGATTCAAAAGGTACTGAAAATTTCACTGACACGTTTAGTTTTGTGTAGTGAGTAAATCAGAAAATCTTTGCATATGCTGAAAAAACCTTACCATGTTTGGTGAATTAATTTCTGATCATGAAACGAATGAATGCAAAAAGAACTTTGTTATCTTACAAAGTATTGACAATCTCAGCCAACACTACCTGATGTAGCATTCTGTAGTCCATTAAATTTTGTGGGTCCAGTACATAGATATCCAAGCAACATCTTTCACCATGTATGTTACCTTTACTGACAGCCACAAGAGAGCTGCTAGGGAGGACAGAACAAACCTGTAATCCTTACAGATAATCTTTCCAAGTGAAGACCTGTACGTGCTGGGCATGTCTACACATGCATTTACGCTGGCCCAAATTTATTTTAGTGTAAAATACTCCAGAGTTAAGGTGTTTTGGGAAGGTATATACACATGCAGGGATTAGGGAGCAGATTTGCACCCAGTTCCCTGCAGCCCTGCAATGGGCCTCTGCGGCCTCTGGGAAGAGCTCCAGGCTCCCCTTGTGTGCTAGCCTGAGGGCTGGCAGGGGGCACTGGGCTAGGAGACAGTTGTCTCCTCACCCTGGGGGACTGCCTGCTGCTGGCATGGGGACAAGCTCCCAGCCCCCATTCCATGATCACGACTGGGGAGCAGGTGCTGGAGGCTCCTTGCTGCCAGGACAGGAGACATTGTCCCCACCCAGGCACACAGGGTGGTGGCTGGGGAGCTTGTTTCCCATCCAGCTCCATGAGAACAGTCCGGGGAGCTTTTTCCACCACCAGGTCCACACTCGTACCATCCCCTGCCAGCAGGGAGCTCCCAGCACTGGCTCCATGACTGCAGGGCCATTGCTGGGATACTCCTATCTCCTAGCCTGAGCCCCACTGTGATGGGGCTTGGGTTGGGAGAACCCAATCCCAGGGAGATCAGCCTGCGACCACAGGGCTCAGGCTGGAAGATAAGGGTCTCCCAGCCCGCTACCTGATTGCGATCTGGGAGCAGGGGGCTTGGAGCTCCCTGCTGCTGGGGGACATAGTCTCCACTCAGGCTCCTGTGGTGAGCCCACGCCTGCAGCAGGCAGCTCCTGGGAACAGGGAGCTATCTCCCTCCCCCTGGTGGGTAGCTGACCAGAAGCAGATTTTGCTCCGGGTCAGGCGTTTGAGTGCTATGGTGTCCTTACCAATCCTGAGTAGATCTGCTACTTGCATTTACAGGTAGCAAATTTTGGGGGGATTAGGGAGGTTTACTGTGAAGTAAGCTTGCGCATGTGTAGACACACATGATTACTTTGCAGTAAACTATCCTAATGCGAAATTAAGCATCTTGGGTAGACACACTCACAGAGGTAGTATTTCCTGTACTGCCGTCACCTATGTGTATGCCTGTGGCTGGCTGGGGCTCAGTGTGCCTCAGTGCAGGGGCTCCATATGTCAATCTATCATCTCTTGTGAACAATATGAATTGAATCAAACTGTTAACATTTAGGGGTTCATTTTTGTTATGCACTGAAAAGAACAGGTGTGAGATTGAATTACCTGAACCTCAACATTTGGTTGGGGATATAATTCAAACAGACCTTCAATATTTTCAGTAAGTCCCCATTAAAATCCAAGCTGTAAAACCCACGTAGTTTGGAATTCCAAGATGTGGCATTTTAGTGAATTTTACAAACACCAGAAAAGTTTAGGAAAATTTCATTTTATATAAACTATAATTGACAGAGTTTGAGGAAGTCTTGTGCAGCCATTAATTGCCCGAACTTTTTCTCCCCAATCATTTTGAGTTCCCCTAAGAGAGAATTTTTATTGTGGGAATGAGTGGTATACAATTAAATTATAAATGCAAGGGGAAACATCATAACAAGTAGAAGCATAGCTATTTTAGCTGACTTCTACAGATTCTCAATATGAATGGGGGATTCAGTCTTCGATGAAATTAACTTTGCTGAAAGGCATAAAGCTATACAAATTGGAAAAAAGGCTTTTTTCTCTGCTTGGGACTACAGGTTGCTGGTAGTGCCAGTAAAAACAACTAGGAAGCTCCTCTGTTGACTACACAAAGCCAAATGATGAAAGTTGCCTCTGGGTCAAAAGTCAGTTTTATGTGTAGCTGAGAAACGGAGACGTTATTTTTCTTCAGTGTAGTGCTCTTTTAAGTGGAAAGACCACAGCTGGTCTCTGCTTATTTCGAGTGCCTGCCAGGCCTTATACTTCTACATTGTGTTCTTTAGACAGTGGCAGTGTACTCCAATCACAGTGGCTTTAATATAAATGGAAGGTGACATGAATGTCCTCTGAATGCTTATTAAGGAACTCTCCCCTTTATACACACTTTTAGTACTGTTCAGTGCTAAAGGTTAATTATGAGATAAGCTCCTATCTTCTTGATTCAACTTTGTAGTTCTAATAGAAATAGATGACGGGGAATAAATGTGATGCTCTTTAGACCTCAATTTTAAAGATTTAATTAAATCTTAGACAATGCCATTCCTTTTAGACTCTTAACATGCATTTGTCAAACAAGCATTGAAGTGTCCCCAGCATGATGCATCTAAGTGAAGGTTGCCTGTGAGTGTTCCCTTTCTGACATTTTAATGACATAATTTCCTGGAATTACTGTTTTCTTGATTCCCTGAAATATTGTGGACAGAGTAGCCCCCTGAATAATTAATCTCCAGTTCTACATTATTAAACAAAGGTTAAAAATATGTTTATAAAAGAGCATCCTCAAGTGTCCTAAAAATGTTCCTACAGATTAATATTGTCGTCCAATAATATGTTTTGGTGGCCTTGAGCCATTTGCCTGTAAAAAAACCCAACTATATATTTTTTCCATTTATATTGAAGAGAAGTTCTTTATTGTATCTGAGTCTTTAGTTTTGTTTTGCAAGAGTCCCATCATTTTAACCTGATTAAACATTTTGCTCTGATCTTTGGCTTTGGGTACCACACTTTAAGAAACCCACAAACTAACTGGAGAGAGTCCAAAGCAGAGCAACAAAAATATTTGTGTTATAGTATGTGATCCAGGAGGAAATTTGAAAGAATTGGGTTAATTTTAATATGGAAAAGACTAGAGTAGGACATAACTACCAGTGTGTAGAAGGCTGAGATTAAAAAAAATACACTAAAAGCCAGTGACCAATTGTTCACCATTTGGGACAGAAAGTAATTAGCAAAGTAATTAGCTTAATTTGCCTCAAGGGGATTAAAAATTAGATATTGAGGGAAATTTTCTAAATACAAGGACAGTTAAGCACTAGCACATTAAGTGGAGAGTCCCCATTATTGAAGGTTTTTAAGAACAGATTAAACAATTTTCAAACATGGTCTTGGTAGACTTGATTCTCCCTTACAGCAAAGGGATAGACTAGGTGATGACTTCCTTCTGGCCCCATATTTCTCTGATTAGTCCTGGAAGAAAAACTAACCTCCCCTCCAAAATCCAAATATCCTTTTTCAAAGTTTTATTCCACATCTAAGGTTGAGTTTGGAAATACATATAGATATAGTAGTCTAAAAAAATGCTTATAGGGGCATTAAGATAGGAAATCTGTGCTGATAATTCTGGGCATCTTTACACATGCTCTGAGGCCGGGGCAGGGCTCTTTAATTAGAGTGGCTTTTGGGAGCTGGTCTAATTAAAGCAGCCACAGCATCTTGTGTATTCAGCATCCTGTGCTTCAAAATGGCAGCAGGAGTGCTTTAACTAAAGCTCGTTCAACAAGCTTTAGTTAAAGTGCCCCCACCACCATTTTGAAGCATGCAGACACTAAATACACACGATGCCAAGACTGCTGGAGTATGCTAATTAGCATGTGTTGGACCAAGCATCAGGTCTGTGTATAGGTGCCCTTTAGTACCAGTTAAGTGATGTATTCCAGATCTTCTCCTTTTGTGTTACCCACTTTCCACTAGTAGGAGAGACTGGAATGTCCACTCTCAAATCAGAGTCTTTTTGCCATTGGAATACAGTTCTTTATGTACTGTTCCAATCCAATTTCTATTAAAAATAATGGGAGTTGACTTCAGTGGTGTTTGAATTAAACCCTGGGAATGTAATTTTTCTCCTTTAAAAATCACACAGATTTGGATGTTTTATTGCATTTTATGGGACATCTATGAAAAGGTTAATTTGAATAAGGCTATTGTTTCTGTAGTTCCATCACTCATATTAAGGTCAGCTAGTGAATTTATTTTAATAATGTAGAGCTTTTAATCTGATATCCTGTTGGTATGTGAAATTTCAGCAGAATGAGATTTAATACAGATTTTATTAAATTTGGTGTAACTTATCTTCTGCTTGTCATAACAATTTTATTGTTATTTTTCTGTCTTGACCCTGGACTCTTAGGCTAGGTACAGACATTACACACAAACCAGTATAAGTTAGCAGAAACTGAGCTAAACCTGTAAGAGAACAGAAGTTCAGTGCACGCAGACTGGTTTAAAAATGGTGGAACCCTAAGATCGGTCTGGATGGACGTAGTATCAGACTTAATTGATTTAGGTTAGATTGACCTATCGAACATCTATACCAGATCCCCTCCCGACTCAAGTTAGATCACAGTCCACCAGCATTCCAGGCACCCCGCCCCACCCCCAATCTGCAACAGGTGAGACAGATGCTCCCAGTTCTTATCAAGGCTCCCCGGAGATGCCTGTGGGCAGCCTGCCCCCACCAGCACTCAGTAGGCTGGCTCCCCTTCCTGGATCCTGGCCCCTGGGCATCCCCAGCCTGGATCCCTTGGCTGTCTTGTGAACTCTCCTGGACTTCCAGCTGTGCACTCCTTCCTTGGCTCCCTCACTCGGCTTTGAGATGTGGAGCTGCCCCCAGTGATTCCTTAGAGCCCAAAAGCACCAGCAGATCCTGGGCAGCACAGCCCAGGTGAGGCGGAGATGCCCTTCCCTGCCCAGTGGCCTCTGTTCACTACTACCTTTGCCTGTGGAGCTGTAGATAAGAAATGAAGTTAAGTGGGCATTGGTTCTACTGCAAGAAGCAGCTACTGCCAGACCCAAACCCCATACAGAGGGAACCCCTTCCCCAAAGTTAGGATATAAAACCAGAGCTTTCTGCTGCTTGCCCAGCTAGCCTGCTCCTAGTGCCTTCCCTTTGGGAGCCCCAGGGGTTTGAGTCAGGGCTAAGGGAAGTCTTATGTAGAGCTTAGAGTCTGATTTTGTATCGGATGTTTGGACAGGGCTGATCCTGCCTCAAGCAGGGGTTGGACTCAATGACCTCTTCCAGCCCTGCTTCTCTGTGATTCCTGTGGTTAACCAAGCAGTTTCGGTGGGGGGAAGGGGGGGATGACACATTCTTCCCCTGTACTCAAGAGCCAATTAGCTGCTCTTGGCAGTCTCCTGCAGCCTGGTCAAGACAGTGGGGCATGCTGGGGGGCATGCAATAGCAGCCCCAACCTGCTGGTCTCAGCCAGCGCAGGCATTCTGCATGTGGCTTCTTCCCCCCCCAAGGCAAACATGTTCTGTTTGCTTCCAACCTAACATAAGGCACTTGGAGTAAAATTAAAACTTAGATTGTTTCTGCCTTGGGATTTTTGGATGTCCATACCTAGTCTTTGATACTTTTAATTTCAGCCATAGAAAATATGAAGATTTTGCAGGTAGAATTAATTTGGTACTGACTCTCCTTCGTACTGTTTTCAAAAAACAAATAAGTAAGAGATGGCAAATGCCTGCTAAGTAATACAACCAAATTCTTCCCCAGTGCAGGATTATTCCTTACAGTACATTTCTTAGTACTTATTTTTTTTCTTAGCAAGCTTTCACTTCTCCTGGTTTTGATGAAGTTGTTATGATGGAAATATGTGGCTTTTAAAATAAATTCCAAATTGCCCCATAAATAATTTTACCATTAGTTTCATTTGCAGAAGTTAGTAGATTTGAAAATGTTGTTTTCTATCTCATAAGAAAATTTATTCATGACAAAGGTGAATGAAGTGTCAAACTATATCTGAAATTGATTGTTTGGCAATACCTTCTGTCATTGTTCAACACAACTTTCATTAAATCTTTTAATAAAAAAACCTCCTGATCTCAGCAAAGATCAAATAGCAGGATATAATAAATATCTTTGATACTTTTTATTTACTTTGGCAAAGAAAATTAAATGTCCCTAAAACAAATGTACTCTACATACTGTTTGAGCAGTTAAAATTTAAAATGCTTGTCTCAAGAAAAAATATCCTGAGTATATCACCTTAACAAATTATACTGTTCTGACTATATTTCTTAGTGACAGATCTGTGTTGCTATTCTGATACCAGCTAGTAGTGCTGAAGTTTTCTCTTAGTCTTTCTATTGCAATATTAGTAACCCTTTGTAGAATATGATATTAAATTGATTTTTAAATGTATAAACATGTAGTTGTACAACCCAGCATTTAAATTTTCCATTTGAAATACAAAGAATTAAGAATGAAAACAAGTTCAGCAAATTGTAAATATGTAATTGACATTGTTGGGATAATGAGAGAGGGAGAGAAAGAGGACTTAGAAGGTTGAACAATATAAATCCAGCATTACTTCAGTCTATTTTAATCTGCCTACCCCCTTTGGTGGTGATGCTCATCATCACTTCTTTTAAAAAAGGAGTGGAAACAAGCAGAAAAACTAAAGAAATTGTTTGATCACAAAAAAGATACAAGGTGGGTGCATCTACATGTGCACTTTACTATGGAGTAGATTAATTAGCTCTGCAATAAAGCATCACTGTCTACAT
Organism: Alligator mississippiensis; assembly: GCF_030867095.1. Taxonomy (NCBI): domain Eukaryota; kingdom Metazoa; phylum Chordata; order Crocodylia; family Alligatoridae; genus Alligator; species Alligator mississippiensis. The sequence goes on along the minus strand of NC_081833.1, from coordinate 10,089,206 downwards.
GTGCAATGGTATTAGGGTGCAGTCAATTAGTAGATTCTGCCATAAGATAGTACATTCGGGAATAGTACCGTCTTATGGCAGAGTAATTTACTGCTCTGAAACGTACGTGTGGATGCTGACAGTGGGCATAAATTGCACCTGGTCAGCCCAAGTAGCTTGGGGCCTGCTTCACTCCAGCTCAAATTGCTGCTGTCCTGGGCACACGTGTAGGTACTGCACCCAGGAGTGGTTTCTTTTGGCTCAAACCGAGTCAGAGTTTATTGAGTCACATTAATTGCACGTGTAGATGCACTCAGTATGTATTTCCTGTGTCTGCCACAGCAGTGTTGTTTGGTACAATATTTTTTTGTCACTCATGGAATAAAATTATATATCAGACTAACATACCTGACACATTCTTACCTGACAATAATTTTGATAAGGAGTGTTTAAGGACTTCTACAAGAAAGAAAGGAAATTCAATACTATGGTGGGTCTACGCATTTAATCAAACTAGAGAAACACTAATAGTGAGATTGGATTCAGTTGAGAAGTACAGAATGTTTATAAATTTAATTGGGACGAAAAAATACCCTAAGTGAATGAATCATGATGTTTATTTGAACCATGCGGGTTAACCTTTGCAAATGTTTATAATCTTATAAATATTACACAAAAGAAGAACTGTCATTGTGTGTGATATCTTGCAAATTATTTTTTTTTAATCTTTCCTATTCCTGCTTACAGATGTCCTTTATTATGAAGCTTGACAAATGATTCATGCTTCAGGGGGTTGAGGGGGAGGAAAGAGGAGAAAGTGATGCATAGATAGTGAAGAAAAATACTGTATTATTTTTAGAAAAAATGTATTTCCAAATGAGCTAATGTCCTTATTTGTTAATTCAGACACACTCTAGGGGAAACAAAATATTTTTAGCTTTTTTCTTAAACTACCTTCAGACAAAACAAAGGAAGAATATTTCCTTCTTTTCTAATTTGCAGAAAGAGAAAATATTTTAGTCTCTGACCTAGATAATGTTTATTACACGCTTAATTTATGCATCTGCTGGGACCAGTAAGACTACTTGCATTCCATTTCAGCGGAAGTTGGACTGGGCCTTTAATGGTGTCTGGGAAATGTGACTGGGTCACACATGTGTTTCTTAGCATGTGAGATCTGAGCTTTTAGCAATGCAGTCCGGGTGCTTCAGAAGTGTGTATCCTATAATAATCCAGCATCATTATTAATAAGTATTCACAAGTCAATCTTGAACTCTCATCTCCTGCTTGAATATTGGTTCAGTGAACTTGAGATTTGTTGATAACACTTAGTTTTCATGTAATAGAGAAATCATAACCAGATAATGCAGATCTTCATTACCAGGGATTTTTTTCCCCCTTGCAGTTTCTAAATATACCAACTAATTTGATCTGTCAATATCTTCCCTCCTGTCAAGAAGACAAGACAAACTGTTTATTTTTTCTTTGGAGAATAGTACTGTGGCCAAAATGTCAAGACTAATAAGACAAAATGATGGCACAATTCCCTAAAGAAACACCCACAGACCCATTTGTATGTAACAGAATGACTTGAGGTAATTAATCCATTTGTCAAAATGACTGCAAATAGAGACAAATGTCTTAGCTGTTTTTTTCTTAAAGAAAACTAATTCACTGAATTTCAATTTAGTTTAAACTGAATTACATATTTTAAATTAGGTAAACCATAATTTGGTCAAAGCCTGTTTTGAATATTGGCTAAGAAAAAGTGATTCAGCTCTTTAAAGCAAATGTTACTACCTCATTCACTCAGTCATCATGAGCAATGCACTCTCCTTGGCCACTCTCCTTGTTCCTTGGGTGTGGGAACAGGCAAAGCCCTCCAGCTCCAGAGGCTGGATCTGGGCCATAAATTGCCGGCCCCTGGTATAGATTATTAGGACTTTAGTCTCTGATGAACAAAACAAGGTGATAATTATTTGTAAAAAAAAAAAGGGAATTCTTGTCCTCTTATGTTTTCCCCTGATCTCAGATAAGCTGGCCAGTGAGCTCCCAATCCTGTGGCATCCACTACTTCACCATATGTGCATTATTGGTATTCCTGCTCAGCAAGTATTCATTGTACATAGATGAAAGATAGGTGCATGGGTTGAATAAAGATATGCGCCCATCTGTTCTGATCTGCTGGCAGTTATATGCATTCTACAACCTAAAGCATTGTGGTGATTATCAATTCTCTACAGCTCTGCAGAAAAGGGCCTGGGGGTTACAGTGGACAATAAGATGAATATGAGCCAGCAGTGTACCCTTGTTGTGAGGAAGGCTAGTGGCATACTGGGCTGTATTAGTAGGAGTGTTGCCAGCAGATCAAGGGGAGTGATTCCGCCCCTTTATTTAGCACTGGTGAGGCCACATCTGGAGTACTGTGTCCAGTTTTGGGCCCTCCACTAAAGAAAGGATATGGGCAAACTGGAGAGAGTCTAGTGGAGAGGAACGGGAATGGTTAGGGGGCTGGGGAACATGATTTATGAGGAAAGGCTGAGAGAACTGGGCTTATTTAATCTGGAGAAGCCAAGACTGAGGGGTGATTGAATAAGGGTGGCTCCAAAGAGGATGGAGCTAGATTGTTCTCATTGGAGGCAGATGACAAGACAAGGAGCAACAACCTCAAGTTGCAGCAAGGGAAGTTTAGGTTGGATATTAGGAAACACTTTCTCCCTAAGAGGGTAGTAAAACACTGAAACAGGTTACCTGGAGAGGTTGTGGACTCTCCATCCTTGGAGGCTTTTAAGATCCAAGCAGACAAAGCCTTGGCTGGGATGACCTAGTTGGGGATGGTCCTGCTTTGAGCAGGGGGTTGGACTAGATGTGACCTCCTGAGTTCCTTCCAACCCTTATTTTCTATGTTTCTATGATTCTATGAATTCAAGTGGATTAAACCCAAGACCTGGAGACTTCAGGCTGCAGTAGCATTTGTCACATAAAGCCAATATAGCTTAGCAACACTGCAGGGTATAGAGTCCTACATTATGTGATTATGGGACTATAAATCAAGAAGCCTGGCTTTTATTCCAAAGTGCACTGCTAACTTGGTGTTGAGCTCTTCGGCAAATAGTGTATATGTGTCTGTGTTCTCTCACCTGAAAAACTTGTATGATATAGAAGGAGTCAGGTTTCTGCTATGTGTCATAAGTACTTTGAAATGCTAAATTGTATAGTCACAAAGTACATTAATGAAAAGCATTAGCATTATTAGTCAGGGGGAAAAAAACCCAACTCTAGTAATCTACATTCAGATTGTGGTTAAGAGAATGTTCAGAGGTATTTTGGTAGTGATTTTCCATTTTAACATTTTCTTCTAACACTCAATGAACCATGCCATCAGATAGTGTCAATTGGTCTACCCCTGTTCAAGCCAAGAACAGTAGGTTGATTATTACCAGGTAAAGAACTGGCCAAATAACTCTGTAATAACTCCAAAGTTGTTATTGCTTTGTTTTCAGTGAGTTTCAAAAAAATAACCCGTTCCTGTTTCTCTATTAGATTTTGGATTTGAGAAACCTGCTAAAAACAGAATCTAAATATTTTGCCCTTTGTACTTTAGCATGGTTAAGTTTTACACCTACTTTGTATGTGTTAATAATTCAATGAATCAATATAGACTCAGATCTGAAGAGCTGCTGTGCATGAGTGGCTCACCATCATCAGCTTTGATAAACTTTGCTTCAGTTATCTGACTAGTGGCGCATGGACGTGGCTGTCCTTTGCCCATTGATCCTGGATTTCATGGATCCCAAAAGCAAGCTTCAGTTACAGTCTGAAATATGTTAACTGGCTGCTGCCAATATAAAATAAACCATATCGGAAAGAATTGCAAAGTGGCATCAACAGAGAAACACACATTTCATCTTCTCAGTAAACATATAAAGATTTGCCATGGTTTTAGAAAAACCATTATCTTTTCATTGACTTTAAAATCTTTTAGAAGCTTTGACTATTTTTTATTCTGGTGCTAGCATTCACGCACAACTCTCAGCAGTATTTTAAAACATTTCCCTGTATAACAAAGTGACATCTGAAGTGTTTAGATGTCAATTTCTGTTAAGACTTTGCACCATCATAAAAGTGATCTTCAACAAAGACTGCCAGAAGAGAATAATGGACTGATTTCTTCTAGACTTTCAATCCCAAAAGATTTCCCCTTAGTTTTGCACTTAGATGTCATTCTTTGGTAAATGGCAGGAAGCTGCTTTGCAAGTATATCCTAATTATTTTCCCTACAAAGGAAATTGATTTTATTTATTTTTTTCTTGCTGGCACCCAACAAACTTTCCAAGTTAGATCTGACCATATGTCTAGGTTAATAAGAAAATATGACTCAATTGATGTGACTAGTAGTCCAGCAAAAATTGGCATAGTGTCACTTTTCAGTTTGCTAAGCATTCAGATAAAAAGGAGCATTTTGTGTGTCATTCTATCTGTTGATTCTCAACTAAAGAGAGGGGAGGAAGCAGCTTTTCAAGAGTCTGCTTGGTGACCTTATTTTGCATGTACAGTTACTATAGATGCATCTACACTACAGGTCCAGATTGGAAATCCTTATTTATACAGGGGAGTACACATTCCTGTGTAGTACCATTGAAGCTAATCAGGGCACTTGATTAAATGGGATTATTGTAAAGAACAATGGAGTTATAGTGAAATCTGGTGTTTAGTAGTTGTGTGTAGAAATAAGTCAAATATCTTCATGAATGAGCATCTATATAACTACCTAGAGTGTGGTTTCATTTTTGTATTTCAAGTTGCCACCATTGCACTTACAAGAAGAGTATTTGTGGTTATACTTTAGACACACAATTGCATATGTTTCTTGCATATGACCTGCATGGTCCCTGAGGATAAAGCTAAAAAACCTAACCTTTTTGATAGGAATTTCAATTGGAAAACATTGTTAATATGGATACAACTTCAATAAAAGTATAATGCTATTCAAGAACCAAGGTTTGTTTGGTTTGTTTCAACTTACCATCTATGTTCATGGGAAAGATATTAAAGAAGCTTTTTAGTCAAAAGTCCTTCCTCAGGTTTCTGTCTGGATAGAAGCAGATACAGCTTAAGCTAAATATAAGGTAAAGCAATGCTGGGTTTTTGGTTGTAGCCGGGTTGAAGGTAAAGCAATAACTTTGGTTTAACTCCGTTATGTGAATGAGAACAGCCATTTAAAGAAGGGGAAGAGGGCTGTACACCTTTGAAAAAAAGAAAGTATTAAAAGTAGCTATGTGCCAAGCAAAGGATAGTGGAAATAGATATATTTAATTATGTGAAAGTGTAAGGGAAGAGAGTCATTATGTCCGTGTGTAAATGAAATGAGAGGCACGTGTGCATGTGTGCATGACACTTTAAAGTGGGCTAAATGCTCTTGCACTGCTTTAATGGTGTCAGTGTTTCCACGCCTCAGTGGTGTATTGCGTATTAATTCTAGCTGCTGTAGGAAATTCGGTGGCGTAATGACTTCGGGCACAGCAAACTAAAACTCCTTCAGGGAGTTTTAGTTTGCTGTCCCTACAGCTGTGGAGTGAAGCACTGGGCTCCATGCAGCTCCATGGCTCTGCAGGAAGCCCTGCAGGCAGCCTGGCAGCAGCCTGGGAAAGCAGGCTCCACCCAAGAAAAGCAGAGAGCCTGATCTTTTTTTCCACCCCTCCTGGAGCCTGCCTGCCTGCCTGAGCTGTGTGCGGGCCCGGTGCTTTCCTCAGCAGCTGCAGTGCCCCCCAGGAGCGCCCGGGCTGGGTGCCTGCAGGTGGGTGCTGCCTGGGGGGGCTGCCTCTGCTGTGGAGGGAAGCATCAAGCCCTCCCCACCCCCTGCAGCCCAGGGCCCACTCCGCCCACCAGCAGCTCGCCCTCCCCACCAGAGGCAGGTAAGGTGTGTGCATGACACGGAGGTTTAAATCAGCCCTAAATTGAAACGGTGTTTTTTAAAACCCACTGCTTCAATTTAGGGCCCCCATTTAATCTACGCACACACCCTATTACCTGTGGAATTCACTGAGCGGGGAGGTAAATTGTATGGAGTCATAAAACTGTTGCTTGTGTTTAGTCATAGATTCATAGGTTCATAGATGCTAGGGTCGGAAGGGACCTCATCAGATCATTGAGTCTGACCCCCTGCCTAGGCAGGAAAGAGCGCTGGGGTCAGATGACCCCAGCCAGGTGCCTGTGCAGCCTTCTCTTAAAGACCCCCAAGGTAGGGGAGAGCAGCCCCTCTCTTGGAAGCCCATTCCAAATTTTGGCCACCCTTACCGTGAAGAAGCTTTTCCTCATGTCTAGCCTAAATCTGCTCTCTGTCAGCTTGTGATCATTGTTTCTTGTTACCCCAAGAGTTGCCCTGGTGAACAGAGAATCTCTGATCACTTGCTGCATCCCCCTGATGAATTTGTAGGTGGCCACAAGATCATCTCTCAACCTTCTCTTGCAGGGGCTGAAGAGGTCCAGGTCCCTCAGTCTCTCCTCATAGGGCTTGGCCTGCAAACCCCTAACGATACGAGTGGCCCTTCTCTGGGCCCTCTCGAGTCTATCAACATCCTTCTTGAAGTACGGCATCCAAAACCAGTGCCGCACAGAGGGAAGTATCACCTCCCTGGTTCTATTTGTCATGCATCTGCTGATGCATGATAAAGTGCGGTTGTGGCTTTTACTGTCCAATAAACTTACAATTAGAAAAAATAGAATATATTTAAATAAATTATATTTATTTATTTATTTATTTAAATAAACTTACATCTCCTAAAAGTATGGGGTTAGTTTCCTTTGAGGACAAAGACGGTGATGTCACAGATGGAACCGGTGTTCTGTGAAGTGTTCCTCCACTGGCAATTGGGTGTTTCTGTCTTTTATCATTTTTCCGTGAGAGGGTTCATTCTGAAGCACAGTGGTTGTTTAGGTTCACTCACATAGGCAGGGTTATACAGCATGCAGAAGTTAGCACATCACCTCCAAATGTCTAAGCAGACAAATAGCATCAAGTGAAGCGTGAGGCTTTGTAAGCTCAGCCAATACTTTTTCTATTAAATTCTCCACAGTGGTCTAAAAGAGCTATAAAAGTAATTTTATATCAAATTCTGGTGATTCTGGTAGAGCTGGTAATAGGGGAAAACATTTCCTGTGAATTACGTGCCCAGTTTAGGCAGCAATACTGACCAGCTCAGTTGGTGTATTACAGACACTGAAATCTCACTGATTGTGGCTCTCGTTTAAGCCTCTCTGTTCTAGTCCTGTAATACAGGTTCTGTAAATGAGGTGTCCAGACAATGTCGATTTTGAGGCCAAAGAGCCTGTAAATCTAGTGATATGGAGGGCTGCCAGATTGACAGGAATATCACTTCTCTACACGTGGAAGACATGGGGTGCTGTTGCTAATTGCTGCATTTTAAAAATCTGGTTTCCTATCTGTGACATCAGTTTAGTTAAAGTCCTGATCCATAGCTCTTGGGCTCAAAGTGCTCAGATACCATGATGACGGGTACTTTATTTTTGAAAAAGAAAGAGCCTCATTATCAGCACCTATGGAATTGATATTACTTCAGGCGTAGGGATTAAATGAGACATGATGTCCTATACAACTCATTACCTTGTTACTTTTAAAATAATATATGTCCTGTCGTATGTACTTATCTGTATTTTTACTGCCTGTGGCTTTTATTGCTAGGAGTGGTTGTGTTGACTGTGTTTCTTCCCTTGTGTTTATATATGGCATATCTCTGTTCAATTTTTCTGAATGCTTGTGTACAAACAAAGCCGGAGAAAGATATAAATCGAAATGCAAGCACAATATAAGCTATCTGCCCCTGTTCCATTAAGATACATAGACTATAACCATATTATGCCTTTCAGTGCTCTGAATGTGCACCCAAAATAAATACAATCCATCACTAAACACATTTTTGCTTTCATAATGGGCCATTAGTGAGCTGTCTTCAATGTGCCAAATAAGAATTGAAAGCAAAAAAACTAGAGAAAGCTAAAAGTAAACATGCAGCATATAGAATTAGATACAGAGGCAGAGGGCTCTGCTCTCATGTCACTAACTCCAGCTCCACTCACTTAAATGGACCTGTTGGAAATTAGACCAGTTTGAGGGAGAGGAGAATGATACCCAGTAGCAGTTTCATTCAGCACTGTGAGACTGCATGCAAAGAATAATGAGAAAGGAATCAAATAGGACAGGCTCCATATGCCCCTTTATGAAAGTCATAGCAGCAAGGAGGCTATATAACATATAGGTCTATGTAGGCTTGAGAGCTGGTTGAAAATTTTCCAGTGGAATAGGTTTCTGTTGGAAAATACTATCTCCATCAGCTGAAACATTCTTGGGGAGAAGGTAGATTCTGTTAAAACTTTGAAGAGAAATGCAGCAGGCTGGCTACTGCTGGAAGGCCTAGTTCTCTGGGACCCCATGCTGGCTGGCTTTTTGGGCTGCCTGATTGGGAAGGCAGCCAGGAACGTGAGCGCTAGCTGGCTGGCCCTCCATGTTCACATCTATTTTAGTTCATTCACATCTTTTTTTATTTTAATTTCCATTTCACACCAAATTCTTCATTCACAAAGCTTTGTTCCAGTTCAGAACCAAAGAAAGATTTAGACATTAGAAATTGCCTGCAGGATGGAAATTCTGCTTTCTCTACAGGCATCTAGCTTTTTACCTGTGGGCACTGACACACAGACCATGGTGGTAGAATATATCTCAATATATGCAGTTCACATAACCACCACGTATTTGGGCAAACTTGAGTATGAATAACAGTTTAATCAACACTGCTGTAGGCTGAACATTGGATTGGCAGGAGGAAAAGTTGTTTATGGGAGGAATTGCGTGGACTGAAACTGGACTTTGATTAGAAATCAGAATTACAGAGCTTTGTCTGTCAGCATTCTACGTAGAGTGCTTGGGCTGCCTGTTTGCTCTGTTACAGAAAAAACCCTAACAGGTGAAATACTTTGGGAAAGTTGCAGACCAGTAGGCGTGCACTGCAGTCAGAGTGTAGAACAGGGATTATTGATTGCATCGGCAATCTCATTTGTGATATTTGATGGCAATTTGAATCTCATTCTAAGTGTCTATTAATGTCCTTACAGATTCCAATAGGAAGGACAATAGAAAGTTACACATGACGCATCAGCACACAATCAGATTTGTAAAGATCCTGGCAGTTGGCTTTAAATAATCAATTTTGAGATATTCACATTTTGTTTGAAGTGACAGTAACACAATATGCTGCTGTCAGAGGTAACAGCATAACAAGTGTTCTGAGATGCAGAAAATAACTAAAAATATTTTGAGATACAAGCGATAACTAGAAATTGAAATATTTTTTCCTTGCAACATAGGGCATCCTGATGTAGTTGGATATCTTTACTTGGTACAAGTTCCTGACTAAACTCCCATCTAAAAAAAAAAAAAAGTATTTTGGAAGAAATGTATTTGGGTAGCATCGGCTATTATATGAAAAATCAGTTTCCCTCTCAGAGACCTGGTATAGTCTTCAAAAATGAAACTGGAGTTTTTTTGCCTGTGCTTTGTAATTTCAAATTCAATCCATAGTGGTAGGAACCCATCTGGTGGCCTGTAACTCACCAGCAGCATGTTTCATTTAAGTGAAGTAACTGTAGCTAACTCAGTTCTCCATCTACAAACTGAAGGCAGTGCTTCAATTCTACTATATGTACCTGTTATATTTGGGGATAAGGGAGCACGTGCAGCACACAACACAAAGGGGCTCATATCCCTGTAGAGTTCCTAGTCACTTCTATAATGCGGATAAAAATAAATGTTAACGTTCACTGAGAAGCAAAGTATGAGTTCTAATGTAATATGGCTCCTGTGTCTGCAGATAATTTGTTTACTGTGTTGTCTACCTCATCTTAGAACAGGTCAAATTTAATATGCTGGTAAAAATGCCAGTGATTATCAGTCCCTTGTCAGGTCTCTTCTAGTGCTCCTGCTTTTGCTTCCAGTAGTGGAACTGTGATGGCAACAGTAGGAAATTTCTGGGATTGGGAAGAAGTTTAGTGGAGACAAGGCATTAGAAACAGAAATAACACAGGAAGAAATGATGGAAGGACCATGAGAAAGGCAGCTTGGTCATCAAAGAATGCAATGAGCAAACATGAACATCTGCTGAATCATGCACACGCATCCCAAGCACATAACCTAGAGGGGAGCAGATGTGCCTAGCAAGTCATATTAAGCACATTATGCAAAACCATAAACATCACTCTGGAGCTGCAGTTAGGGGTTATGCATGCCAGGGAACATCCTGATTAGGAGAAGCGAGTTGAAGAAATGGACTACCCACACAAGCCTTGGAAAGGTCAGATTGGAAGTCCTGCCAAAGCAAATAGCAGCACAGATATGATCCCTCAGTGCCATGGAGTACACAAAGACCACGTAACCAAGAGCCATAACATTTACCAGCTAAATACACAAACCTGGTATAACGTGGTAAAGCACATACATCTCTCTGTTGCTCCATAAGTCAGGTGTTAGCAGGATGGCAGTGCAGATTTGTGCCCCTACCATCTCAGCTGTTGCTAGAATCATCAGCAGTTATAGATTTTATATGGTGAATGAAGTGGGTGCTGTTCCTTCTGGATTAGATATTACCTGCAGTTGCTGCTCTGCTCCTAATGCCTGTTGTCTTCAGTTGTTTTATAATTCCAGTGTAATTTTGTCTACATGGGACTGCTTCTGTCACCAGAACTTCTGCTGGCAGATGACACCTGCCACAGGGTATTGCATTCACATTTGCGCAGCTCCTGACAGCTATGAGTGGCTCTGTTATAGATGGTGGGCTGGCAAGGATGAAATGCCCCCAGAATCGGCACCAGTTGCCAAACGGTCCATAGCATGAAACAAAGGCACGTGTACTAGGGCTGTGCGAAGCTTCAGTAGTCGATTTGATTTGAAGGAGATTTGGCCCAATTCAGCAGCATGAGCGGCATGTGCCCCCAGTGGCTGGGGGGGTATGGTGGCAGCGGGAGCGTGCTGGCAGTAAACGGGGGAGCTCCTGCAGATGGCGCTGGTGCTGTCAGTGGGGTGGAGGGGAGGGCAGTGGCGAGCACCGACCAAGGGTTGGCAACCACCTGCAGCCACTGTAGGCAGCAGTGGCGGCGGCCAGTGGGAATTGCAGACTGCTTGTAGTCACCGCCAGCAGAGTTGGCAGTGGGGTGGCGAGCAGCTACTGGGGTGGCAAGCAGTGACAGCGTCCCCGGATCTGCACAGGGTGGGCTGGGCCATGTTGTGCCCCAGGAGGCTAGCACCAGCTGCCCGCTCCTGGGCTGTGCTCTGTGGGGCAGGTGGTGCCAGGGCTACACTCCAGGCATCTAGCCCCAGCCGCAGCCCGGAGCGCAGCCCTGGCTCCACCTGCCCCACAGAGCTTGGTGGACCAGGGGCTATGGGCAGTCTGCAGCCACCCTAAAATTCCCCATAGCCCCTGCTGCCAGCCTGACCCCAGTCCAGGTGTACACGCCTGCCCCCATGCCCTGCTGCTGCTCACCCAGCTGGAGTGAAGCCGCAGCTTGTCCTGGAGTGGCTTCCACCGCTGTGTGCTGCTTTTCTGAGGAAGTTTAGTGGCACCGTCTTACGCCTCCCCACCCCAGCTGCGCGAACAGTGGGAGGGCATAGCTCCTGCTTCCAGCGCCTTCCATCTGGAGCATGCATCACAACCCCTCCCCTGGCCCCAGCTGGGCAAGTGGCAGCAAGGCCTAGTCCCCAACTACCAGTTCTGCTGTGCCCACATCCTGGGCTCCCTGGCCCCAGCTGGACAAGTGCTGGGAGGTCAGAGCCCCCACTCCCAGGGCCTTCTGCCACCCATCTGGAGTGCAGCCCGGCCTAGCTTGCCCCACACAGATCTAGGGGCATACACCCACTCCCATGCCCTCCTGGACCGGTGGCATGCAGTGGTGGGAGCCATACTCCCCAAGTCCTGTGCCCCCCAGGCCTGGCTGGGCAGCTTGTCCCAGCCCCAGACCTATCCCTCCCTCACTGTAGGGGCATTGATCTTCCCCCTCCGACACCTTTTCCCTCCACCCACCACAACAGACTTACCAGCTGGAGGCAGACATGTTCAGTGTGGTTGAGGACAGCTGCCTATTTAGTCTATGGCCAAATCTCTGAATTGATGCCGAATCTTCAGATCTGAATTGGCCGAATCAAATTGGGACAGCGATTCGAATCACTGAATCAAATCGCTGTCCCTCCGAATTGGCTGAATCTGAATTGAATACTTGCCGCTTCTCACGGGCCTAATGTGTACATATGCCGTTAGCTAGCTTCAAGGTGGAGGCAGAAGTCTCCTTTTGGTCATCAAAAAGCATTATTCTGCTTACATAGGGAAGAGTTTCTTCTCAGACATGGACCTTAAATGTAGACACACTCACAGTTTTACTGGGGGGGGGGGGTCCCCCAATTCCCAATGACCTTCTTTAAGAAACCTGATGTTAATCTAGTATTTTTCATTCTCCCATGAGAACATTACCCCTTACATTTTTTTCAGGCTGCTTCTTAAGCATTTGCTTTTTATCAGGATTTCAGGTAAGGGTTTTGTTGTGCACTTTTGTTACTGGTTCCCAAGGCATGTTGGGCACCTACACGTGTGTCCTATGCCTGCTAATTAGCACATGTCAGAGCAGACTTGATAAATTGAATCTGCGGGAGTATGCTAATTAGCATGCTCCAACAGCCTCAGCGTTTCATGTATGCAGTGTCCCCGTACTTCAAAATGATGTTGGGGATACTTTAACTAAAGCTTTTTGAATGAGCTTTAGTTAGAGCGCCCCCACTGCCATCTTGAAGCATAGGATGCTGTGGGCACTTCAATTCAAGTGGCTCCTGAGAGCTGCTCTAATTAAAGCACCCCCACTCCTCACCCTGGAGCATGTGTAAAGACAGTCCTGCTCACTCCTCATCTCTACGTTCCATGTTGCTAGGAACGAATATGGCCCACTGTCCCTGTGTGTGGTGATAGCTGCTTATGTGCTCAAGCTAATTTTAGGTGCCAGTAGTGCTGTAGATGGAGAAGCATAGGACTCAGTGGGCACATCTGCATGAGACATTTACTGTGGAGTGGACTAATTAGCGCTGCAGTATACGTCTCGTGTCTATACACGTGGCCCTATTAAGCCTCAGGAAACTAATTAACTCTGCAGGAGGGTAGTACTTAACAATAAAAGTACTATCCTGCTGTGGCATTTTTTACTCTGTAGCAGTGCACGTGTAGATGCTGACAGGGCTGGCTGGGGCATGAGGGTGTTTCAGTGTGGGGGCTCCCTGCTGGCTAGCTCCACACTGCAGCACCCTCTTGCCTGAGCCAGCCCCTCCACAGCATGTTGAGCTGGGTTGGAGCAGCCCTGGGCTGGCAGGCTGACTCCGCAGACCCCCTGCCACCCTGAGCTGCTCCAACTTGGCTCAAGGTGCTGCAGTCCCAGATGCCTGTGTGAATGTGGTGCCCAGGAGCAATGAACTCTGGTGTGATATGCCCCAGAGTTTATTGCTTTGCCTTAATAGCAAGTATAGACAAGCCTAGTGTGTGCTGACTGAATATTTACTTGACTTCTAACTTGGTTTTGAAGCCCACATTCACCTGCATACTACCATGGTTGCTCTCCTAGCAATCCCCAAGCTACTGAGTTCAAAGCTCACTAGGACATGTCTCTGACTGCAGTGTCAGCATATCCTTATTTCACAGTTAGCCACTGATTTTTGAACCAGCTGCTGGTGTTTCAATAATTCAGACTGGATTTTTATGTGCCTTAAATGTATGAAACCTGGACTAATGTCTGATGCTAGAAAAGATTAAATAAGCCAGCCCTCCCTTAGTCAGTTCTCAAACTTGCATAGAAGTTAAAACATATCTTGGAAACTCCTAACAGTAGAGAAATTGAAAACAAGGTTTTGTTAAACTTATTTTTTAAAACCTAAACCATCCAGAACGTGCTTCTCCTTTGGCTTTGTAACTCAGCTAAGACTCATAATTCATGCCACTTTCGAGCTGAGCCCATTTTCAAGGACCACCTAATATTTTAGCATGATGATCCATGGTTTTGAATAAGTTCTACATTCAGATTGTGGTTCTGTTCAAACTTAGAATTCAAAGTAAAACTTGGGGGAGACAAAGGGTACATACAGACATTTGGGGAGGTTAGGGGGGAGGTTAGATCGATCTAAGACCACCTGATCTAAGGTAAGCCTAAAGAGGCCTTGGGGTGGAAAGCAGGCTTTGGGGAGGATCAGGGATAGGCAGGGTCTACAGGGGGGATAAGGAGGCCAGGCAAGGTCCTTGAGGAGACAGGCGGGGTCTGCAGAGCAATTGGTGAGGTCCAGGAACCTCATGGGGTCTGCAGGGAGGATGTGGGGGTGAAGGTGTCTCCCATACTCCCCCCCCCCCCGCAGGACCAGGGGTTATTTTTAGCCTCCTGACCCTCTCCATCCCCAGACAAACAACTCCCCTGCGATTCAACCCCACCATCCCACCCACCTCTCCTCCCACCCTGACTTACTTGCTCAGCTCCCGGCATGGGCGAATGCCAGTAAAACTCAGACTGGGAGCCGCTTGCAGGATGGGGGTTTTGGCGGGTTTGGTGAGGATGTAAATGGCTGGTACCTGGCTGGGGGGCGAGATGGGGGTGCTAAAAATAGCCCAGTGCCAAGGAGGGGGTTGAGAAAGTGCAGCCCTGGGGCTGAGGTCAGCAGCTGGGCTTTCCCAGCCCTGTGGCCATCCTAGGAACTATACGGAAGTTCAGGGCAGTTAGATCAGTCTAAAAATGACCAACCTAATCTAAATTAGGTGTACCTTGTAGGTAGGCTTAACTTAGATTGGGTTGGCTATTTTGAGACTGATCTAAATGTCCTGAACTGTCCTGAACTGTACAGTTAGCACTTAGTTAGCCCAGGTGTGGACCTTACACTAGTTAGGTCAATCTAAGTTAGATCAGGTGGCCATTTTTAACATTTTTAACCTCCCCTAAGCTCCTAGGATGTCTGTATGCAATGAAATCCTCACAAATCAAAACAAATACATTATTTGTAAGAGTCCTGCAAATGCCAGCTGCTTCCTTATGCATTCTTTGATATTGAAGTAGACCTTCAGTTTAGGGATGAGAGCACTCCTGATTTATTCTCCCTCTTGTAAATAAATTATTCTTAGAAATAACAAAACACCATTTATGTAGCATACTTGTGCTACCTGGAAATACCCTCTTTTCATGAAAACGTTTACCAAGTTTAAAAAACCAGTTCTGAGTAAGTTAAGTTACTCTCAGCCACTTCGTTTTACATATCACTATTTTCTCTTAAGAAACAAAAAAAATTCCATTTTAATAGAAAGCACATCATCCAGAGATGAAGAATATAATATATGAGAGCTGAATACCTCAATAAATACAGTACTAATTTTTTTTCAGTGCACACATTTTTCTGGCTTTTTAACAACACTCTCAACTACCCCACATCAATCTGCCTGGAGGTCAACTATGGATGCAATGCAGCATAATAGATAGGGCAGAATCAGGAGATTGGTTCTACTTGCCCTGCTTATTTATACACTTCTTGTCTATTTAAATGGTACCTTTCTCTGACGTGTGTATTTAGATGTTAAGTTCTTTGAAGCAGAAATTTCTCTCACTAAGTGCTAATATGGTTCTTATCTCTCTCTGGCCCCAGTCTTGCTTGAGGCCTTTAAGCATTACTGTAAGGCACAGGTCATTGGCTGAGCCAGTAGAGAAGAAAATCTCCCAAAAAACTCTTGTGCATATGTGTGCGCGCGCACACACACACACGCGCGCACATGCCCACCCCCCACAATACAGTCTGTCATGCATACACATGCGAGTATACACCCTCCTACAATACATTCTCTTATGCACACTCTCACATACTTGTAATCCATCATTCATTTGCTGTCATAATTGTTCATCTTTTGCCATTTCTTGTTGCATTTTCAACAGCCTGGGAATCACTTAATTAAGTTTGGAATTGCTTGGGTGGTTGTTAGGAGGGAGGGGAGCTTCAGGTTATATGAATCAAACTATAAAAAGATTAAGGCACTTGACAACTGCAGGGTGACGTGTTCAGATGATCACTAAACACATCAGTTAAACTGCACATTAAAAAAAAGGATTGCAGACACCAAACTTGTTGTTTCAAGTTATCAAGCAAGTTAATTCAGCAAATGAAAAAAGAAATTGGTTCTCTGAGAAAATTGTGGAGTAAATGCTAACTCAAAGAGCACTTCGGTTCTAGTTCTGATGAGAAGCCCTGATTTCCCCCTTCGGCTGAATGGTTTTGTTTCTACCTAATACCCTATTTTGGAGCATGTCTACATGAGACACTAGAAGTGCAGTAGACAAATTTTCCTGTGCATTTGCACGTCACGGAGAAAGCCATGCTGATGCACAGTAGAATTAGTCTACCGTGCATTAGCATCACCTAAAAGACATGCGCTGGTACTACTGTGCAGTAGCACTGATAAAGGCACATTAAGTTAGTACCTATTAGGGCTGTGTGAAATTTCACCGACTGTTTCATTTTGACATTGTTTCAACTCATTTCGAGTTTCAAAACAGCAAAATTGAAATGAAACAAAGGGTTGTGAAACGGCCTTGAAACAAAGCGAGGCTAGTCGAAACGTTTCAAAAGTCAAAACATTTCAACCATAGTGCTGGGAAAATGAATTCAGCCCAGCTTGCCTGACTTCCCATCCCCAGCGCTAGTCAGCCAAGCTGGGCTGACTTCCCACCCCCAGCACGATCTAGCTTGGCTGACTCCCTGACCCCAGTGCAATCTAGCGCAGGGGATGAGGAGGCAGCCCAGCTGCGCTGAGTCCCTGACCCCGATGTGATCCAGCAAAACGTCAAAACAGCGTCAAAACAGCCTTTCTGTTTTGATGGAATGGAACAGAACAGCTGTTTTGAATCAAAATGAAATTCAAAATGGAATGCTGCCCCATCAAACCGTTGAAACTCAAGGCGAAACGGAACGGTGCTGTTTCGCACAGCCCTAGAACCTCTTATTACAGGTACTAAACTTAATGTGCCATAATTATGGCACATTAATGAATGTATAGACGTGCCCTGTTTGTATCAGTCTGTGCTAGCAGGCACGTTACAAAGTTTAAATACACTGCCCCAGCGGCTGACAGGGAGACAACATTCTGCTCCACTCCCTTCAGAATCTCTGATTGCTGCAAATAGGGCAGAACAACAGTATATTACATTTCTTAGCCTCCAGTCTGTTGCAAGTGAGGGAGGAGGGTCAGAGATATCCAGTGTTTCCTCCCTCCCACAGGCTCTACTTAATTATTTCTGCACGATAGCTTTCTACAAAACTTGCTGATTCATTGAAACTGAAAATGTTGTCAGGAACATGCTGGGCTCCACAGCCATTGCATTCGGAAGGCCTTCCCAGGTCCATGATGGATTTTTTGTCCAAACTAAGTGAAAGGAAGAAAGTTATTCACATCCCAGAGTAGCTTGTAAGCTTCTGGTGAAAGTAGCCACTTGTAAGCAACCTGAGTTCCAGTTCTTGGGTTGACTGATTTGGAAAGAATTAGGCTCTTTCTCCCTCTCTCCTATAGTAGTCATGCAGAGCAGGGACCTGATGTCAAGTGCCCCACATCCCACAAGAGGGACCATGCCATCAGCTCTTCTGGTGTGCAGGGCTCTCTAATTTTTCCTCAAAAAAAATAACCCTTTAAAAGGTCTTGGGTTTGGTGTGAGCCAAAATAAAGAAAATTTCCAAAATATCAAAAATATTTGCAGGATGGGAAAAGCATTTCCTTCCCAGAGGCAGTTGTCACAACTAGGCAGCCTTCATGGTGGATAATCCTCTGTAGTTCTAAAAGTATTCGGCCACATTGGGTTTAGGGCTTTCTGTATCTGGATGCTGAGTATGGACTCAAATGAGTTCTAAAAGGCTTTTTCTTTTTAAAAAAAAAATCCCTAAAGCCTGGCAATTCCAGTACATAAAAGCTTGTTCAAACAAGATATGGCTGTTGACAAGTCAGAGTAGGTAAGTATTGATCTACATAATGAATCATGAAGAGATACAGTTGTAACTCTGCAACACATTTAGGAGACAGCAACTCTTTTAATAGCCTTGATGTTTTTAGATCTGGACTCCTGCCACATTCAGTTATGTGGAGTTCTGAGCTATCTAACTTTCTTGTGTAATGAATGGCTTTATTGAATTTGTGATCTGATGATCAACCATTCACTCATGCTGGTTGGGGGGAGAGGGGGGAGCGGGATTTGTTATTCTGGGACCTCCCCTACTGTCTTTACACTATTGAGCATTGAAATGGGACCCTTCATCTCTCTAGTCTGAACCAGGTATTAGGTGCCGACCCTAAGGATGGAATACGGCAGATTCTCTTTTTTTAGTTCTGTGAACTACATAGAGACAGTGGGTCAAATCCCATTTCATCTGTACCTGCCTAAGTGGCACTTACGTAGCTACCTAAGATAAATTTTTGACCCTTACATAGAGTTTTAGATTCTGTTTGCACTTATATAACTATACAAGAGTGCTCAGAAAGCTGCACTGTGACTGTGTGGACTCTGTGGTAGAATAGAATTGCCTGGGGACACACATAACTACATTAAGTCCCTAAACTTTAGTAAGAGGAAAAAAAACACCCCACAGTTCAGCCCGTTATTGTTAAGAGTAGGAATCATACTGCTGCTTTTGAACCTGAGTATTTTTATTGGTCATAAATTGAGATGCAGATTAAAATCACCTGAAGAAGCAATACCTTGCCCTTTGTGCTCCATGTGCTCACATTTGCCCTTCCCTGCATGATTCTATTAAAAGTGGAGGTGAGTGACTGAGGGTGGCTTTGTATACCCGGGGAAAAGCATAGTCCACAGCTTAAGTTGTTAATCAAAGACTTGGAAAACGTGGGTTCAGCTTTCAAATTTATTGTACATTTTCTTTGAGATATTGGACAGGCCACTGTCTCCATTTGCCTCTGTTTTGTATCTGTAAGGCTTATTATTATTATTAATATTGGATCTGTGATTTGAGCTCCTCCCCCACACTTGAAGATTTTGGCAAGGATTCCATCAGCTCCAGATGCCTTGTCATTCTTCATCTACTTGATGGCTTTCCTCACCATGTCAAGCATTGGAGGGACTCGGAGATCATCTCTGACTGGGTGGTGTGGGGTGCAGTTGACTCTCATCTCAACTGAGATGGTCTTCAAAATGCTTTTTCTATGGGGCATTGATGGATCCACTGTCCTTGATTAAGTCTTCTCTATCCTTAGGTCTTAAGGGGGTTGGTTCCTGAGTCCTCAGACTGTTGATGGCTTTAGTGGCATTGAAAAAACTCTGCATATTGTGGATGTCAGCAAGATGTTAAATCTCCTTCGTCTTGTCTTTCCACCATCTGTTCTTCATATCGTGGGTTCCCCTCTGGATCTCAACTTCAGCTTGTTGGAGATTCCGTTTCGTTTGCTGGGAGTTGATGTCATTCTGCAAAGCACAAACAGCCTTGTTCTTGCAGTTGATCAACCCTTGGATCTTCTGGCCATTCTCATCAAACTGGTCTTGATGTTTCCTGGTACAAAATCCTAGTGTCTCGTGGCAGGTACTGATGATGGTGGACTTGAAAGCACTCCAAGTGCTGCTGGCATACTCCCATTTTTGTTGATTGGAATTTGCCAGTTTTTCATTAAGGCACTTGTGGAAGAGGTCTCACTTGCTTGGGTCCTTGGGTCCTTTGACCTCAATCTTCCATTAGCATTGCTTCTGCTGCAGCTGTCATTTGGAAATAAGTTTGAGTGACATAACCAAGAGGATGAGTTGGTGATAGGTCCAGCAGTTGTCAGCTCCTAGCATAACCTGGTTGATGTGGACATCTTTGTGATTCCAGACATGAACAATTATGTAGTCGATCAGGTGAAAATACTTAGATTGCAAGTATTGCCATGATGTTTTGTGCCTGTTTTGTCTAGTGGAACAGGGTGTTGGTAATGATGAGTCCATGTTTCATGTATTTGATCAAAAGAATCCCACCACTGGAGTTGACTTTGCTGCTTCTTCCTTGCTGATGGTTCCATTCCAGATGTTTACATCCCTTCTGACTCTGGTATTGAAATTACCAAGAAGGATAAGTCTCCCTCCCTCCGGAGCATCAGAAAGAACTTAGTCAAGGTTGGCATAGAATGGATGGATGTGGTTATCCAGCCTCCAACTCTGTCAACTGAGAAGCATTATGGAGGACCCTTCTGATATATGGATGCCCACCAAAATTTGTCACTATTCTTTGCCTCCTCTGTGTCAGTATGCGAATTGTGGTTCTCAGTAATGGATCTTTCACAGATCTCTTTGAGGTTAAGACAGAAATTAAGCAAGGCTGCATCATCATTCCAATACTCTTCTCGATATTCCTTACCATGATGCTAGATCTGACCACCAACAAGCTTCCAGTTGGAGTGGAGCTAAACTACCAAATGGGTGGTAAGATGTTTAATCTCAGCTGACTTTGAGACAAAACTGAGAGTACCCTGACCTCAGTTATCCAGCTCGAGTATGCTTATGTGCTGTAGTGTGTGTTCTCTCAGAAGCAGACCTTCAGGCAATTGTTGATGTCTTTACTGAGGCATACGAGAAAATGGGATTGATGATTAATATTCAGAAGACTAAGATCTTCCATCCACAAGCTCTTAATGAGCAATCCCTAGCTCTGGTAATTCAGATTTACAGTGAGATTCTGGAGAATTTTGAGTATCTCCTTTATCTTGGAAGCCATCTCTCACAGAAGGCTGACATTGAGAAAGAAATCCAACATCTTATGGCAACAACAGGATATTGCGAAGTGGGAGCAGCAGAAACAGCATGTCATGGACCGAATCAAGAATTTGGAGCCATTCACCCTTCATGGAAACATGTGCCCACATTGCAACAGAGTTTGTCGATCCCAGATTGGCCTCAGCCTTCTTCGGACCCACAGATAAGATGTTTGCAGAAGACAATCATCCTTGAGTGCAAGGGATTGCTGAAGTATCTGTAGAAAATGGAGAGAATAGCATTGCCCCACATGCACATCAAAATATTAAAGACCTGAATTGCCCAGATACTAGAATATTAGGGACCGTATAAGTAACCTAAATAAATACAGGTTTCACTGAATGTTGAAAAGTTTGGGATGCTTTACATTGTAGAAATCTTGTCACATTTCATTAATATACTTGATCTGCATTCTAAAGACACTCATCTGTGTTGACAGACAATCAAATTTGATTTCCTTCACTACAGTATTTCTGTTTTGAATACATATTTCTGCTCAATATACATATTTATATACACTGCATGAGATGTTCTTACTATTAACCTCCAGGCACAGTATTAAAATCACCTGTGAAGAAGCCAGAAATGTTTGGCTTTGCAGGTGTGAGCACTATGCACGTTGCAGAAGTCCTTTGTTCTCATGCCTACTCCATTATTGAGTCGGTAGGGGACTGAAGTGGAAATACTAATTGTTTTCAGTGGAAAGTACGAATCAGTCCCTGGTCTGGTCTGTTTATAACAAAGGAGCTAGCAAGAAGATGGGTGAGGAGGCTTCACTTGCTTATTCCTTAACTGTCAGAGATGCAGTTTCTTGCAAACAAGTTATAGTACATAGGGATACAATGAGCTATTGGCATGTGCCTGCTCATACCACCCACCCCAACTCTAATAAGAGACAGGTGAGGAATGAGTAGGACTGGCCAGACTTTGACCCCTGTAACCTATCTATGATCTAGCCAGAAGAGATGAACTGGTGGGTGTTGTAATCAATTACTAGTATAGTCTGATTACCGCCTCTCAGAAAAAGGAAGGAAGAGAGAAGGAATTGTGCCTCAGCCACAGTGCTTCCCATAGCTGCTCCCAGACTGGGGCACTGTACAGACCCTGTTTGCTCAAAGCTGAGCTTTAAGGCACCCCCCCAGCAATTAACTTGTCCTGTGTATTGACACGTGTGTCTTACATTTCAGTGCTGACGATCACATCAAAACTAGAAGGAATAAATGTGTTTAAATTTTTCTACATGGTATCTTACCTTCCTGACACACAAACCCTCTCTTGCAACTTTCAAAAGATCTTAAAAATAGAAAGGATTTAAAAAGAAAAACCAGAAAAAGAAAAATTGCAGGAGGATACTTCATATTTCGGGTACCCTGTGGCAGGTTATGCCAGGTCCTGAGCTAATGCAGCTCTGTTAAAGTCAGTGGAGTTATGCTGATTTATAATAAAGATAATCTAATCCTCTATCCATCCATAGTGGAAATTGCTTCATATACAACTGTTTCAGTTTTAAAGAAACACCATTTTGAACCTGTGGCCTTTAAAAAAACCCACCTCTGTTTTGCCCCAAGAAGTTTAAAGTGGGAGAGCTCCCACAAGTGGGTTCTGTTGTTTAGGTTGAATGCACAATGCTTTTCATTCAGTTACTGCAAAGAAAGTATAAGTTAATTAAAAACTAAAAACACTTTCATTTAAAAGCTGTGATGATGCCTTTGTAAAACCAACAAGAAAATAACTAGCAAAACCATGTTAATTTGAAGTTGCGTTAGAAGCTGAGGATAAAAATCAATGACTATCTAATAGAAAAGGCCTATTGAAGAGAAGTGCAAGTTACTCTTCCTAACATATAGTTTTACAAAAGGCTAATGATTCTCTCAATAGAAAGGTGAATTTGCAAATATGAATGTACTTTCCAATTGTTTGAATCAATTAATGAGCTTGAGGAACATGAGTTAAGGTCTAACGGCATTGGACTGTAGTAGCTTGATTGCTTAGATGCTGCTTTATCTGGCTTGGATGCTACAGCAAGGACTCAGTTATGGGAAATCTCACACCTAAGCAGAGTACTTTTGAACTCAGTGATAGATAAGGGTTTGGTTTTTTTTTATGTGTGACACGTTTTAATGGATCAACTGTAGAATTGGGAGAGCTTTTCAGTCTAATAAAAAGATTCTTGCCTCTTCTACCTGTCCTTGACCATCATAACTGCAACAACACTTACTCTACATTGAACTTGGTAGAACCCTACGTAGAGGAAATGAATCCTTCTGGCCAGCTCAGACTGATGCTTTTCCTGCTTATGCAGGGGGTCGGACTCGATGATCTATTGAGGTCCCTTCTGACCCTAACATCTATGAATCATCTATGGCTTGTGCCTCAGTTTTGGAGTAGGACTGCAGATTTTAGCCTATGAAACATGAGACGTTTAAGTCAGTTTATAAAAATCACCATTATGAATTAAATTAACAGGTACCCAGAGGTCTGGGAAAATCTGGGTCATTAGGGAAGTGCAAGAATCTACCAAAATGGGGAAAATATTTTCATCTTCAAAGACACCATAGAAATGTGTGTTCAAGAAAAGGAATCACGACTTTCTAAAGGTGCTTACTGAAAAACCAAATCATGAAGCAGTAAAGGTCCACACCTGTAAACACTCACATGGATACCTTTCAAAGACTGGTGTAAGGCCAATGAATCTCCTCACCTTTGGAAAATTATTTATGTCAGGAACTGCTTGCAGGGTCAACACCAACATGGAAATATAAGTATTTGATCATTAGCACTTTGTTTTTCAGAACTCATAGTGTTTTGACTCCAAGTAATCCCATAATGCTACAACCCAACCATAGCCACGATGGCAAAAGCTTCACTTTTTCTCATCAGTGGAAAAGATAAAAAGTAATGAAACAAATGCTGCTTTTCTTCAGTAAGTGCCAGTGAGACCAGGCTGTAAAGGGGAAAATAAAATTTTGATCTTTTTATTTAAAAATTAAAAATTCCTTACAATTACTATCTATGTATGCATCTATCAGGACCTAATTTAATTTAGTTTCTTGTATGATCTAGCATAATAAAAGACAAATATAGTTGTGATACGTTCTAAATAGCTCTGATTGCAACAATTGTATTGATTCTTTCAAAATATTTTTTAAAAATGAAAACATTCCAACATTATAGCACTAAATAACATCTTAGGCCCATTCCTGTATAATAAAGGATGAAGGCTTTTGAAAAGTCCATTCATGAGGCATCTTGAAGTTGCATAAAGGCAGCATCTCTAGTTAGGGCTGAATAGAAAAGGTTGTTTTGTGTCTCATCTCAAGTTCACAGCTGTGTGCATTGAATAGAAATGTAACTCAATCGGAAAGCAGTTGTTTTCTGATAAATGTATGTTTTTCCAGTTGGGAATTGAAATAGCTTTTTATTTTATATGGTGTTTGTATTTTTTTTCCAGCAGATTTCTGCCGCAGAAGAATGAAGCATTGCTTATCACTCTGAGGCCAAAGTGATGTTTGGCTCGATTTTTTTTTTTTAGAGCTGTCAAGAACATAGTAGTTTATGGGTCCTTTATAATTTTAGGAGTTTTATACAGCACATGAGAATTCAAGGGCAACAGCATTTTCACTGTGTGCCCTACTCTAGGAAAATGTATCTCCCTGTCAGTTTTCATCATAGACAGTAACTACTGTCATAATCAACTTTAAAGCACATCGGACACGTAACTTCTCTAATATGAACATGATAATTCTCATTTTCATTATTTCTTAGTTGAGTTAAGTTCAGGGCAGAAACCATGGTATTTG
This sequence comes from Alligator mississippiensis, assembly GCF_030867095.1. Classification (NCBI taxonomy): domain Eukaryota; kingdom Metazoa; phylum Chordata; order Crocodylia; family Alligatoridae; genus Alligator; species Alligator mississippiensis. Next base: position 10,064,589 of record NC_081833.1, on the reverse strand, counting down.
TAAGTGTTTGTACAATGTTGGCACTGGACTTATGACCCAGATACCTTGTTCCGGGCAGACCGAAACCCTCAGATGGACAATGACCTCTCCATTTGATAATAGGCAAATTTTATAGAAATACAGTGATAGCAGATAAGAGTAATGCAAACAATTTCATAGCTACCAATTCTAGAGCTGTCACAAGGTCACAGTACATCTAGCCAGTATGCGAGCTTCACCCTGAGGTTCTCTCTTGAATGCCAGATATCAGCAGCCTGGAGGTTGAAGGCCAAGGACCCCTCCCTCCCTGCCACCCCCCCGCCATTGAGGTGGGTGACGTGGCCTGTTGGTGTGCCCTCTGTCCATGGTGGCCTTGGGTTCCCCTCTTAGGACCCCTCTGTGCTCGAAAATCCTTCATTTTGTATTCTTTCTCTCCCTCTGATGACTCTTCATCTCCAGGTATCATTGAGTGGTTTCCCTGTGGTTGTCATATTGTTCATGTTCTGTCCTGTCAGCATATTCCTTTGTTTCACAAACCCATAACATGCACACATCGTAATTTGGGCTTTTACTGCTTTCTCCTAATTTGGTCCATCTACCAAAAACAGAAATCCCAAGTACTGTGCAGTTGGACACTGTGATCTGGAGCTAATACTGCAGAGTCTCTTATCTTTGTAATGGAACAGTGTGGTCCATGTCTTCAGTTTCCCAGCCTGTGTGTCTGCTTGCTGCTTGTCTGGGTCAGGCACAATGGACCTTGAAAGGAACTTTGGTACAAATAGGCTTTTAGAAGACAATTAGCTCTTGCCATTACCATTGACCATTGTTCTAATGCAATGTCTCCTTTACGTACAAGCCAATTCCCAAAAGCAAACCTCTAAATACCATTTTCTAGCCATCATACAGCACCTCACTCAGCAAGGCTCTGAATTTGTTTGTGGCTGCTAGTTGCCACTACATAAATTAATAAAAATAATCAGCTATTTGTAGTGAAGTTGTGAGCACTTGGTGTTAGGTGCTATGCAGACATGTAGAAAGACATAGCCCTTGCTCCAAAGTAATTTTCGTCTAAGAAGACATGGACAAAGGATGGGAAAGAAAAAGAAAACAGCCTATTTTTTCTTACTGAATAAGTATTTCTAGTAGATATTCTACCTCTTTTCTTGTAGGCATCATTGTATAAAATGGTTTTAAGGAGGAATTTGAAGGAAGTATGATTATATTCTCCTCTTTAATAGTGTAATTTCTGTTAACATTAATAGGAGTCTATGCACATGTATAAGGAGAGCAGGATAGATTTGGACATAGATACATGTTTGTAATATCTATCTACCATGTAGCCTTAAAAAGTAATTGAACCTTCTAGCTATAGCCTCCATGTTTTAATTTCTTTTCTCTGTTTGAAGCAGTATCCAATGGAGTCGTGTGATTGGCTATTAACTTTGGTAACTATCAGAGATGACCCAAGCAGGGTGCAGGGCCTGGGGCAAATCAGCCTGTGCAGGGCCCTGCCCCAGGATGCAAGGAAGGTGGCAGCAAATTCAGTGGTTGGGTGGGGGATGCCGAGCAGCTGGACGTGCTGGGTTCGGCAGTGGATTCAGTGCACGCGCGGGGGGCGGGGAGGTGCCAAGTGGCCAGAAGTTAAGCTGGCGGCAGCATGGAGTCACCATGGCCGCTCTGCCCAGCTCTGCAGGGCCCCGCAAAGTAAGGGGCTCAGGGCAGTTGCCCCGATTCACACCCCCTAGGGATAACTCTAGTAACCATATCCCATTTTGAGTGACTGAGGCTGGGAGAAAGAAAACGACTGTCACAACATGAGTGAAAATCCCACATCTAATTCTACCCACAAGCAAAAAATGTGGGGAGGGGGGAGGGATCTATTTACCCTGCCTCACATTGTTGTGAACCAGCTAGAAAGGTGGAAAACATATGAACACCTGTCTACATCTTCATCTATGCAGCCATAAGAATCACTGCATCATAATGAGAAACCATGCACTCCTTAAGTGGTAATTTCATAGTTATGTCATATGCTGCTCCTCATACAATGAACAAAGTTTTCAAACTTTGTTCATTGTATGCTGCTCCTCATACAATGAACAAAGTTTTGAGTATACTCAAAGTTTTTTGTTTTTGTTTTTAACCTAAATCCTCCAATGAATTTTGGGAGATTTAGGTACAAAGGGAATGTTTGGGCCTTTCACCTATAATTAGGAAGAAATTTCCTTCTGTTGCCTATTAATTTATTTAGGAAGGTGTTCTTTCTTCTCTGAAATATCCACTTTTGGCCATTATGAGAAACAGCAGACCATACCAGATGGATGATTATTAATATTATTGTTCATGATTTGTGCCCAGAGACTGATCAAAATCAAGGTTCAATTTTGCTTGGCATTTATACAAACACATAATAAGAAGAAGTCCATGATCCATAATGCTTGCAGCCTGAATACATGCGTCAGATGATGGTGGGAAAAGGAACTAACATTATCCCAGTTTCACAGATGTAGGACTGAGGCACATACAGTGACTTGCCCAAGGTCCTGAATGGCTTGTGTGCCAGAGCCAATCACTGACCCTGAGTTTCCTATATCCAGGTCATTACCTGAAATACAAGGCAATCTTTCTTCATTGGGATCTTTGTGTGGCAATCCCAGGAATCCCCAAGATGCTGGGAAATTATTCTAATTATAGTTTGTTAAAATTCAAGGGGAAAGGCCACATTGGAAGAGAGACTTGTAAGATTTGCATACATGCAAACAAGTGTATGTTATTTTTATAATGGTGATGACTATGTAGTATTGACATACAATTTGCAAGCATTGGTACTGCATAAATAGTATAAGGCTTGTAGTGATATACAGTATATGTGACATTTATTCAATTAAACGGACATTTGAATTCTGCTGGTAAGAGTGGAAATAAAAATTCTCAAACTGATTAGAGCCAGCTTAATATCCATTAATCTGTTCCTCCATGCATTCATCCATAGATCTCTCCCTGTAGCTATGTATTCTGTCTTGATATTTCAGAGGCATTCATCCATGCCCTTGGAATGGTAGAATATTTTAAATTCTTTTTGAGCATAGTGTGAAAAAAGGAACAAATTCCTTAAAACAACAGAATATGTATTAATGGAAATGGTTGCGTAAGTATGGAAACTAATTTCTAATTTCACTTAAATATAGAATTATGGCTTCCTGAGCAATCATGATTTTTTTTCAGTAGATTTCCACTGTGAATAAAAATAACTCTATTGGACTGACTTAATAGAGAGAGAAGAAAGCTTAGATCTAAGCATGTCTGATGGATAGAATTTCATTTGAATAAGATCAGTATTACTCTGTTTCTGACAGAGTTATAACTGACCTCTCTACAAAGTTACCTTTAAATAACCACCTAGATCTACTTTCCCAACTCTTGTCTAGAATGGTTATTGAAAATCTTCTAAGGCACAGTCTTGGAAAAGAGAAATGAAAAACACTTCAGTTTCATGGTCAGCTGCCATTAGCATATGATAATACAGGCTGTCTGCCTGCCCAGCACATCTGCTCCTGTGCCTCTCTCACCTCACATCTGTTTTAGAAACAACAGATATGCAGCAGAATTTGCTCCAAGTGAATACACTGCATCTGTTGAATTTTTGTTTGTTGTTTGCAACTGTTGTCAGGAAGGAAAAGAGGATGATACGACAAAGACTAGTTAAAGATGTTCTCAGATATAATTCTCCGTTGTATTTGAACAGACAGTTCTGCTGCATTGATGTGAAGTACCCTTTAGACTGACTGTTCACCCTTCCCATAGCCCTCAGAGTCCATTTATTTCGCACATCAATTACACACTTGACATTTTAACACTGTGTGTCTGATTTTAATGGGTTTTAAGAGCTGCATTATGATTAGAGAGAGAAATTCTTCCTTCAGGAAAGGAGACACCAATCACTTAAAGAACAGAAACAGAAATTGCAGAACATTAAAAATATAGCTGAACTCCAGAAAGACACATAAACTACCTATAGACTTCCCATCAATGAGGATCTATTTCTGGTGTAAATCCAGAAAGCCCATAGCTGTGTCACTGTATTTGAATCTGCACATTAAAAATTGGATTTCCCTCATGGTTATTGCATATTGAAGCCTTTGTCATCGTGTCAAGGACAAGTCAATGAAAGCAGAAGTGTAGCTGAGACTGCTGCAGTTGTTATTCAGTGTTGAAGAGCCCAACTGGTTGTCTGTTTTCACCAAGTTCTGTTCTATATGACCTTTCTCTGTTGAGCTTGAATTTCAAATACATACTGTTTAACAGTTTATATCAAAGAGTAGTCCAAAGGTTAAGACATTTATGAGAGGCAAGGATTTTTGTGCATGATATATTTTATTGGACCAACTGTATCGCTGGGAAAGATATAAACCAACTTTCAGGTAGGAAGTACCCATCCTCAGGTCTCTGAGGGGAGAAAAAAAACCCAACATCACCCCACTTCTACGTTAAACATATATGCTATTTGTATATTTTTAACCAATTATTTTTTAGTAGTGAACCACGGGTAGCTTAACACATTTTAAGAATGGTTGTTGGGTGTTTTTAATTGTGTTATTTGAGTCGGGAGCTCCCCACATGCCATTCATGTAATGAAGACGATGGTTTCTCTAGCTGAGTTTCAGCTATTTTCTTACTAATACCTTAACAACTGGACATTTTTCCTCTGCTGGGCGTTGCACTTTACCTTTTTAAGTGACCATTCAATAAACTGTTAAGTGCTTAGTAAACATGGGGAAAAGAGAGCTTGACAAAAGAAAAGTCATTTGTTCATGTTAGCTCTCATTTGAGCAAAAGAGTGCAATATGGTCCCCTCTACACTGTTGTCTTTTCCTCCTTTTCAGTGCCCCTTGTTTCTTTTCCACTTTCTTGTTTCCAAGTTGTTCTCAAGCATCTGCATACCGCAACCCCAATTAACTGACCCTGTTTTCCATCTACAGAAAAAGGTGTTTTCACTGGCTCTGTAGGAGGACTTGTGGTTTACAGTTTTATTGTTTATACGCAGCAATGTGCCTTGTTCTACTTTGATTTCCCACCTCTGCTGCAAGATTAGGGCAATCCATACAGGATTCATTGCACTGCAGGAACCTGGTAGTAGTAAAGTATTATTTTCCAAGGGGACATGGCAGGAAGGTTTTAATGACTTCAGTGAATTTTGTGGCTACTCCAAATATCTAGCATATGGTCCTCTGTTTCTTGCACGTGAAAACAGCATTCTTTTTTATATCTGCTTCTCTGCTTTCAAATATGCAGCCCCCCCCATTCCCAAGACTGGAGGTCACTCAGAGCACAGTCAGCATGGCTCCAGATACAGCCAAACTGGCTCCTAGCAGCTTTAATGCACCTGAAATAGAAAACACTCGGATACGTTTCTTTTTGGATTTCTGCTCCTGCTAAAGGAGATTGAAAGTGATGTATAATTCTTCTGAATCTTTTAGACTCTGCCATTCCGGTTCTGGGTAAAGACAGTAGGAGAGGGAAAAGCTTGTGATGTGCAGATATAACCAGCTAAGACTACAGCTGCATAGTCTTGCTTTTTTATGTGCTTCGTGCTGGGAATATACCATAACATGCAATTTTGTGCAACCTTTTTTTCTCCCCAACTGTTGGAAAAGCAAAAATGAGCTTGTTTAGCAAAACTGGTTATTTGCAGGGCAATCTCTCAAAAACATCTTGGCCCCTCCAAACAATATTTTTTCTCCCATTCCTTCTCTGTCAGACTTGAGAACCTAGATTTCATTGGTTTTTCTTTGTGAACAAATGCTTTTACTTGCAACTTTAGCTGCCCTTGGAGGCTGTTGAACTTTGTGATTCCTCAGCCCCTTCCTTATTAACAAGAAAAATGCTTAACTTTTGTTAAAGTTCATAAAGAGTTTCTGGGAAGCTCATAGTGTTTTCTTTCTCTGCCATAGGTAAAATACACAGTATTAAAGAGAACCATAAATATCTTTTAACTGGATCCTATGACCATATGGACTTGAACTAAAACTTTAGGAAGTTCATTGCCAAGTTTTCTGAGCTGGGTGCAACTCTGAATCTGATGGGTATGTCCAGATGTGCAGGCACATGTGGCTTCGGGTGCTACAAACCACACACATGTGCTGCATGTCAAATCATGCACAGCACTGCTCATTTGCAGTGCGGGGGCAAAATTTGCTACTGGGATTTCCCGGTAGCAAAAAACCCCCCCAAACCTCCTCTGGAAAAAAGCAAGGCAAAGCAAGCAAAAATAGCATGAGCTGGGACAGATAAGGAGACAGGAGAGCAGGCAGCCTAGGGCTGCCTGCTCCCCTGTTTCTCCATGCTGTGGAGCCCCCAAGGCACACGACAACAGGGGAGCATGTGCAGGGATTATGCTGCTGCACAACGTAGTGGCACAAATTTGTGCCGCTACTATTTGTGACACTGCACACACATGCTCCATCTCCTCTGGATGTGGCTGATGAGTTCTGTAGGTGCAATCTAAGTAAATACTTTGCTTGACTGAAACCTTGCCAGACAGGTGGAAGAGATCAGACAGAATCCCATTTGGCATAGATGCATATTAGGGCTGTGCAAGGCTTCAGACCATGCTTCGGATCCGGAGAAGCTTCTGACGCTTTGGCGTCCAAAGCAGCATGTCCAGATCGAAGTGCTGGCTTCGTTAGGCTTTTCAAACCGCTTCAGAAAAGTTTCAGAGCCGCTTCGGAGATCCGGCCATAGGGTATAATGGGGAATCAATGAAATATCTATAAATTTGTTGTTTTTTGTCTGATTTGGATGAAACTTGCAGAGGTGGTAGCTTCTGCTGAGAGCATGAAACATGCCAAGGTTCAAGAAGATCAGTATAGGAGTTTGGGAGGAACTGCACCCCAAATTCTTGAAAGTAAAACACGTCGTGTATGTGTTAAGCCACAGTGTGGTCAAAACTGCAGGGATGGTCACCCCGGTGAGGCCACAAAGCCTGCCAGCTGTCAAGTAGATAGGTGCAGGGGGTCTGGCTTCTGGGGCCCTGCACCTCTGGCTGCTGACAAGCAAAACTCATGACATGGGTGACACTGTGTGTGTTAAGGCACAGTGAGGTAAAAGCTGCAGGCCTGCTAGCCCCTGCTGAGGCCATGAAGCCTGCCAGCTGTCAAGGAAATAGGTGCACGGGGGTTCTGGAGCCCTGCACCCCTAGCTGCTGACAGGCAAAACTTGTGACATGGGTACTTGTGCAACTGACTGTCTCTGTCCTGGGGCAGCTGATTGTATTGATTATTTCCTCTCCTTAGTCTGTGGTTTTGTAGGTGTTAATCCATGCTTGTTAACTTGGTATGTAGTAGCTAGGTACTGTGTATTGAGCTGGTCCCTTAGTGAATCATGATTAATTGGTAACTGGTAACACGGTAGCTTAGCAGCCAGGCCTGCAGTAGTTGTTGTTCTGCCCCCTCCCCCACCCACCATCCCCCAAGACAGACACAGTTGCTCAAGCACCCATGTCACAAGTTTTGCCTGTCAGCACCTAGAGGTGCAGCACCCCAGAATCCCCCTGCACCTATCTCCTCAACAGCTGGCAGGCTTTGTGGCCTCAGCAGGGGCTACCACCCCTGCAGCTTTCACCCTGCTGCACCTTAACACATACAGCATCACCCATGCCACAAGTTTTGCTTGTCCACAGCTTGAGGTGCAGTTCCCCCCAAGCCCCTGCACAAATCAGACAAAAAACAACAAAGTTATAGGTATTTCATTGATTCCCCATCATACCCTATGGCTGGATCTCTGAAGCAGCTCCAAAGCTTCAGAGCCGCTGAAGCCGGATCGAAGTGGGAACCCGGTCCAGAGCTCTGGTTTGGCTCTCTGGCATCCAAAGTGGCTGGATCCAAAGCCAGATCAAATAGCTGCCTACTTGCATGGGCCTAATGCATATGTAACCTGCAGTTCAGGACAGTCCAACTGGTGGGAAGGCAACTGGAGTTAGTTGTGGCCCCTGGACGTCTGTCCAGCCACTGTTCCCCTCACTTATCACTCTAGCTACAGTAGAGTGGCTCTACTCTGGGCTCCCCCTCCCACCTCCAACTTTCGCTGCCTGTCCCCACCTCAGGGGATGGGACAGCAGCATGATGAGACCTGGGGAGCTGAAGGTAAGTCTGGGGCTGTGCAGGTGTGTGATGAAGCAGGTGAAGGTGGAGGGCTCACAGTGCAGTGATGGGCGGGTGGTACACAGCATACAGCCTGAGGGCTCTGGGGTGCAGCATGCAGTTGTGTGGTCTGTGGTGCATACGGCCCCAGATGTTTAGAAGCTGGACAGCCTTGCTGTAGCTTATTGTATGGACTGATCCACAGGAAACAGAGGTGCTACAATGCCCACATAGCATTCATAAAAGGACTTGGCAGTTGCAATGCTGGGTGTCAGAGTGCCTCACTTTTGTTGGCCACAGGAACAGAATCCACAGCACTTAGGTACCTAATAGGGGTGTGCAAAGTGGTCCCTATTGCATTCGTATTCAGTTCAAATCGGGGATGGTGATTCAATTCATTGATTTTGATCGCTCCCTGATTCAAGTCAGCCGAATCCAAATCTGAAGATTTGATGCTGATTCTGCCTTCCCCCCGCCCCTCCAGACCCAGGAGGCACCAGTCACCAAGCTGGGAGGGTGGTGGGGGGCCGCCTAGCATACTCTGGCAGGCCTGGAAGTGAACCTCAAGTGCTTCTGGCCCACTTCCAGGTCTGCTGCCGAGCATGCTGGGGAGCTCCCCTGCACTCCTGTGGGATGCTCCACGTACCCCAACATCACAGCATTCAGAGCCCCTGCTACCTAGAGGTATGTAGAAAAAAACATTTAAAGCTGTTTCTGTGTCCAAATCTCTGAATCTTTACGAATCTCGCTGATTCAATTCAGAAAGATTAAAGGGTTCTCTGATTTGATTCGGATTCAGTCACCAAATCAGGCCAAATCTCTGCTAAATTGAATCAGGAACTGAAGCTTTGCACAGCCTTAGTACCTAAACTCCCTGTACAATGCATGGGAAGACTTAGGTACTTCAAAATGGGATTGACAAGAGCCCATATGCTGAGCAGGGAGCTATCTAACCTAGAGAATAGAAAATGGTAAATAATGGGATGTCTCAGAAGTCTTTCCCTCTTTGGGGCATGAGGACCTAGCCCTATACTTCAGGGAGGCACCTACTTCCACCTGAGATTCAAAATTCTGAATTCTCTCCTGGAGTTGTTCACTTAAGTAATTTCTATCCAAAACTAAGGATGGGGTCACTTTTCTTTTAAAACAAGACCAGAGAAGGAAGTACTGCTGGTGTCCCTATTTGGAGGTTAGCATCATTCAGGATGTAAGAGACTGGAGGTTCAAATACCTCCTTTGTGTGAGGGAGTACAAACCTCTCTCTCAGATCTCCTGGGTTCTGGACCTGCCTCCAAAGATTGATTGCTTAAGCATAAGGTATTGTACTTGTGAAAAATTAGGTGCCTTAGGACTTTCATGCATATGGGTTAAGCAGCAGTTGAGCAAAGTTTGGAGGAGTGTAACCTTGGACTTTTGGCACGTAATTCCCCTTGTTGTAGCCTATAGTCCTTTAGCTTAAACAGTTGAGACTCATGAGGTTTTGTTCCATCCTTAGGCACAACAAGTTCTTATTACATACACGTTTCAGATGTAAATATCCCTGAAGTTAAACTGTGCTGAAAAACTCAATGGCCAACCTATGTTGGCAAAAGTTGAGTTTGTTGGAAAACTTTCCAATGCAGACCAGGTCTAAACTACAACACAGTGCAAAGCTCATTCAGCATCTCTAACCTATGCTTTTTAAAAATATTTTTGTTGCAAGGGCATGAAGCCTGGTCTGCCAAGAGGTTGAGTCAGTCTAGTCTAAGAGCAGAAAGAGGGCAATTGTTGATACACAGATTGAGGAATAAAAAAAGAGGTCATTCAGATAGGTAGGCACAGATCCAATGGAGGTTATTGAAACCCATCACTTGTCTGTTCTGCTTCTATATCCCTCTGAATTGCCATCTGCAGTGACTCTCCAAATATATCAGCACAAAGGCTAATAAAGGGCAATTAAATCTACCAGAGGTAGAAACATCAAATTGGCATGGCAGAGTCTCACGTTTTTATGTGTTAAATTGACTCTAGGGGCTGGAGTTTCAAGGAAAACAATATAATAAGACTCACAATCCAATTGTGCCAGCTGGCAACACTGGCTATATCCAAATCAAATTAGGATACTCCCCGCACTAGCCAAGCACCTGTCAGTCCCCACCATTCCCTACCCATCTGCTCTGTCATAGAGAGAAAGTTGTAGGTGCAACTACTTACTCGTGTGCACCTGTACTCGGAGTATACAGAATCTATGAGGATATGGAGGAGGGTTCATGCTCACAGTTATGCCATGTTTGCACACACAACTTAAATAGCAATTTAGGCCTATATGTGCAAATACTAATTATGTCTTTATGGCTGTAAATACTTAGGTCCATATTCTGATACCCTGGTTCACTTTGTGTGCTGCTTTACTGAGTAGTCCCACTGACATCAGCATAAGTGTTTGTAGAGTGAGTTGTAACCCTACATTAGCAGAAGTATTGGAATCTGGCTTTCAGGTGACAAGCCTGCGTTTGAATTATTTGGACTGTTTTCCAAATTTGTATGCTTGCAAAGCTAGTAAGTGATGCAACTCTTTGTTGAGTTACCACAATTGCACTAGCATTAGATTTATTTTTATTTTTTTAAGTAAAGATTCAAGTAACTATAATTGGAAGAAAGTGGCAGCTTTTAATGGACTAATTATTTCTTTAACAAAAAATGAAAATCTGCTTTAAATGTTTACAAGAAAACCTCAGGGCTATTACTAAGCTGACATATTTAGAGGAAGTAGATGTTTTCTGCTCTGTTTAGGTGATTATTCCACCTTGACATGTATCTAATTGAAACCATATTTACAGTGTTAACTGCTAACTATCCATTTGATTTATATTGCACTGGTATTTGGAAACTATAAGCTATATCAGGATGCTCATTAGCTGCACTTGGAGGTTAACAGATTGAAATAAAAGTACCCCACAAATTGGAGAAAAAAAGTGTGAGAAACATCAATCTTGGTGGTATTTGTTTTCTTACATCTCCCAGGATTGAAATCCTGTTCATTCCACCCTATGCTATTTTGACTCTGATGGGTGAAGTTGTTGTGTCCATGACTTGTGAAATAAGACACATAGCTGTCTTGGCTATTATTAATTATTTTATAATGTGAAATTCCTAATTTGGGAGGCAAAGTCTGTTGTTAATTGACTTGAGGCATAAACAATTCACATCAAAATTACTGAAAAGGTATATATGTGTGTGGACAGGAGCTAACTATACACAATCAACAGAATGTGAAAGCATCTTTGAGTACTGGTATATTGTGCGTTTTACTGAACATGCAGTATTTTTAGAGATAATCTATAGGTCACATGTTCAGGGGGCCAAATTCTATCTGCAGACAAAATGACGCATCTCTCACTGAGCTTGACTACAGTTCTGCCTGACAGCTTTATTTGAAGTCAATGAGGAGAAGTGCACTTGTTTGTATTTGGAGAGAAATTGGTGTGTAGGTTATTCAACTGATTTTTCTCAAGGTTTTAGAACATGAGAATGAAAGAGAAATAAGATATATGTTTTTATCACTTTATATAATTACACATTTTTGATGCACATTTTTCCCTAACTGGCTACAAAGCTGACAAACTGATGCTTTGTTACTGCCTTCTATCCAGAACTATTTCCCAGAGTAATACACTGAAAGGAGCAATATGCTATAAAATTATTAATTATGCAGTGATGTGCACTATACATTGGGAAGTGGATACTGGCAAGGCCTGCTCAGAGTTCTTCTAGAAACCGAACCACAAAGAGAATGGCAGTCCAGTAACAAATCTGCAGCATGGACCTGATATGGTAAAATACTTAAACACATGAATATGTATATGCATTGACTTTGGTGGAGCCACTCTGCAGTTGAAGTTATAATGGGCATATTTATGTTGCTACCTAAGTATAACAGGGAGACTTTGCCCCTGTCACGGGAACGTCTGGGCAAAGCACCCATTTTTGTTGAGAACTTTCTGTTTGACCTGTGGAACTGGGCGACATATTGACTGTTAGCCCACTCAGGATACTAAATACCCACCGTGGACTTTAGTGAAGTATCCACTACTTGCTGACAGCGGTGAGGTATTCAATCAGATTGAGATAACAAAAGACTTAATTGCCAATTAAGTCTCCCTGGCTGGCGGTGGACAACCAGAGATTGATAACAGCTGGGTGGAAACATTGTATAAAGGACTGTCGGTGTGATCAGAGCTTCCCCGGAAGGGGAAGAGGAGCTGAGGCTTTAGATGCCAGAGGCAGCAAGCAGCCCTGTGCAGAGGCACAGGTGATGAGAGAGAGATTCACCAAGAATTTCTTGTTGAAGCAGCAAGTGTCAGGGTGTCCGGCCCATTGGAAGACAGATTGCTGATTCAGCCGGACGATTGCAGCTCCATCTGGATCCATGGCAAGGACTTTGTTGCTGTGAGTTGATAAATGGGGCGGGCTTGCAAACACCTACCTGGTGAGTATTCATTGCGGGACTGATAAGTGAACTGGGAACGTGTAGGGAGAGCCCGCTGAGGTACTGACAGCTGATGGCTAGCTGAGTTACACTTCTTGTGAGCAGGCATTGCTGATGCTCATTATTAAAACTAAGTGATCACTCCTCTCGTGGGGTGTCTCCCTTTAATTACTCCCATCAAAGTCATGGCAGGCGAGATTGACACTGAGACGAGGAAAGACAAAGCTATAGCATCTTATTTAGTGCCCTAGAAAAAGAACATGCTCACATTAAGGATTACCTTTTGGGCACAAACACCCTTCATCAGGTATTGGAGAAAAGGTTGTAAAAGTTCTCTTGGGTAGAAATGAAAGTTCATATTTCATAGGAGAGTTGAAGGTGATAAAATCTCCTGTTTGGAAAAGTTCATTTGATAAAATGAACTCTTATAAAATTAACTTTGCCAAACAGGAGATTTTACCGCCTTCAGCCCTCTGATGAAGGGTGTTTTTGCCCAAAAGCTTGCAATTAAAGAATTTTTTTTTTTTGCACAAATCTAATTGGTCTAATAAAAGATATCACCTCTACCACGAATCCTGATTGCTTTTTCCTCTAGACCAATACAGCTGCAACCTGAATGCCTGACACATGGAAAATATCAAAATGTAGCCGATTTTTTAAATGAAATCTTCATAATTTTACAAGGAGGAAGCAACTTTGACCATCTGAAACCTGAGATATGGCTCCTGCCTTTGTTCAAGGTAATTTGCATCATCACAGAGCCTCACAACAGAGTTCAGAGACAATTTACCAGATAAGAAATGCCTGCCCAGAGAAGCATCCCATCCATTTACTCCTCTGTGAAATATGAAACACCATAACCAGAAGGAAATATGAATACATCTTGCTTACCAACAAACCACTTTGAAGTAAACAAACTATTCCATCTTCTCTCTGAGCCAGTCTGCATATAAAATGAACTTTTCCAAACAGGAGATTTTACCCCTTCAATTCTCCTATGAAATATGAACTTTCATTTCTACCCAGAAGAACTGTTTCAATCTTTTCTCCGATGCCTGATGAGGGGTGTTTGTGCCTGATTAAATTGCAATTAAATAATTTTTTTTTTTGCAAAAATCTAGTTGGTCTAATAAAAGATCTTACCTCTACCATGAGTCCTGATGGGCTAGTTAAGGTGAAATGTAGACATACGTGTACGTGCTCAACTATCTTGTTTGGGGCCTTGGTGGGAAAATGGACAAAGAGGCCTGATACTTTAATATTTACTTAGGACTGCAATTAACTGAAGCATTTTGAACAGATCAGACTTTTCAAAATACTTGAACCCTAAAATTAAAAAGCAAAACACCCACTTGTTCAAATTAAAACAGGAGGAAAGAGATCAAGAAAAAGAGACTAGCAACCCAAAGCATTAGATTGTTCATTGCTTCAATCAGTCATGAGTCAGTACACATTTACGCAAATGGTCAGCAATTCGTGCTGCTTGATATAAATTCAGGCACTTTTGAGAACGTTAGCCTTCAACTGTCAATGAAGTTTTAAAGTGATACAGTTGGTACAGAATAAACAGAGACTGTTTGATCTACAGGACCTTGTCAAAAGATGTTAGAGTTTCCATCCACAGCAATTGCAGATAATCAAAATTGTGTCTTAGATAAAGCTGGATAAATCAATTTTGGCAGAATAATAGTCCATCCACACTGAAGTAAGCCAGTCCTTTAACTGGTTTTCTAATGGCTAGATTGTACACTGAGCAGTACATGCACACAGCAATGTACTGGCAAGTAGGAAACCTTCATGCACCTCTGCATGACTGGCACTAACACAAAACTTTTTTTTGGGCTTGTTCAGTTACTGGATCAGGTATTAGTGTTTCTCTGAATGCAAATTCTTACGGCAGTTTTTAACTTAAATGTAAGGTACCAAACACCTTCTTCAGCAATACATTTATAGCCAGATATTGAAATAGTATGCTAGTTCCTGAGGTGCCTGAACTGATTTTGAAGTATTCCTGTGTATCTGAACAGTTGTATGAGAAGATCACATTGTTATTTTGTAACAGAGGTTTCCAAACATTTTGCTTTAGTATACACCTGCCTTCATTTCACAACTAATTTCAAACAAGGAGTTTTTTTGAGTCATGGAAGAATTATGACATGCTTCCTTCTATTTTTGCTATATTTACAGACCCAGCATACAGAACATCAGCTACATTGCATTTGCATTGCCATTTAAAAGTCCCTTTCCAGCTTCCTACCTCTTCCTTTCAAAATGAAGTTTTCCAAGAATGGCTTCAACATGAAATCTAGTGTGCGCCCCCTGTTCTGAGGCAGATACTATGCTTTCCCTTGCAGATGGTGATCCAACTTTCTCCTGTAACTCTTAATGAAAAGATTTCCACCACTACCTTATATGTTTTTTCCATTACTTAACAGTCCTAATATTTTGAAAGTTCTGTGTCACAGGGAGAAACAAAAGGGAGGACCCCAAAGGGCAAGGGGGGAACCCCAGGAACAGGATTTCAGGAAGAACAGGGAGGAAAAAGCAAAAGTCAAAGGGAACACTCACCTGCAGCGGGACCCACGGCGAAGCCAGAACACTGAGAGGAGCCCGCGCAAATCATCAGCTGCGCCTTCATACAGCTGTGGCCGGCCGGTGACGTCAGCGGCAATCACCGGTCGGCGGAAATAAAGCTGGCTTCCAGCAAAGAGGCAGGGGGATAGACTATGGGAGAAGCCCCAGCAGGAGGGGTCTCACTCAAGTTCCTAACGGAGTGAACAGGGCTGGAAGTGATGTTCCCCAGCCTGGAAGGATCTGGCTGCACTCGCTGCGAGCCATAGGCTGCTGGCTGTGGCGAAGACGACACCGAACTAGGAGCAGGGGCTCCTGTTCGAAGACCAGAAGAACAGGATGGAAGAGTCCGGAGGGACTCTGATTCCAGTGGCCACCGTGGAGGAGGGGGAGGTGCTGACTCACTACCCAGCACCTGACCAGGTGGGATGGTGGAGGGCCCTGGGGCAGCCGGAGAGATGCGCCTAGTGGAAGATGGGAGGCCAGGGCAGCACAAAACGCTGCAGAGCACAGACCGTGACGGCATATCGTCAATACTGTGGGTAACTGGTGGACTCGGGTTCACCAGAGGGCCTCAGGGGGCCTGAAGATATAGGAGCCAGAGCGGTGAGGGAGAGGAAGTCTGTGGAAGGCCACAGGATCCCACGACCACGTGGAGAGCCTAGGATAGCCCCATAAAAGTCAAGGGGAGCGGGTTGTGTGTGATTTGGCCTTGGGGGCTGGACGGGGGTACGGAGGGGTCCCTCAGGGTGTCAGGAAGTCTCTTTTCTTTTGGGTTTGTTTTTTTTTTGTGAGCCAGTTTGCATTTCCCACTTGTGGAGGGGTTGAGTATCAGGGCACAGTGGGGGCCTGATTGTTGTGTGAGCCTCAGGATCGGGGATACCATTAAGGAAAGTCAGCGGGCAAGATAACCGGGGAGGAACCAGGGGCCGGGCGCTCGGCAGTTTGGCCACAAGAACAGCAGTGACCTGCCAAGGCTGGGTGTAAGGGTGAGGTAGAGGGGAGGTGGAGCCTCGCAGAAGACCACCAGAGAGACGATTTGCCCTCGAGGGAATCCGAGTGGTCCCACCCCGCCACTGTATTAAGATTCAAAGTCGTGGCAGGTGAGATTGGGGAGGACCATGTCGGGAGCGAACATCTACTCGACGGGCCACCTGGTGTAACGAGGCGGACACCATCGTATATCTGGACCAAAGCCACCCGGGACAGGATGTTCAAGGCCAGGCAGGCACATTCTGATTTCTAATCTAAATCATCTTTGCTGCAAACCCACCGGCCCCCAACAAGTTATTCTTTTTACCCTACCCTTATTGGATATGGAGAACAGTTGATGTTGTTCTCTCTGTGATATTCTTAAACATCAGAGAATTATATTCATCATACCCCACCCCCTTAATCTCTCTCTTTTTTGGAGAAAACTAACCCCAGAAACTGCAAAAACGGCAATCTCCATAATTGCTGCAAAAAATGTAACTGGCTACAATTTCATAGAAAATCAACCAAAAAAACCCCAACCCTTAATAAAAATAAAATGTTGTTTTCACAGCCCGCCCAAGAGGGAAGGCACCAGCTGGTGGAGTGGCACAAAAGGCATGATGGTGGCTGCTCCTTCATCTCTCTCCACCAATCAGCACCAAAGAGTGGGGCCACACAAAGGGAAGCCAGCAGTGAGATAGTGGCTTCCCCCTCATTCCTCCTCTTTCCAGGGTCTCTCCTCAATCAGCACTGAGGGGTGGGGCCACCATGAAATGACCATAAAATCTCATCTTTGGGCTGCAACCCAAGCTGTAAAAATTGCTTTCTCTCACCATGAGTAAGATAGGTCCCTACATGTGACACTTCTATTAATATACAGGACTTGCCTTTTTTTGCTACAGCATCACCTTGGGCACATCTACACGTGCACCCAACTGCGCAGTTGTTACTACGCAGTCATTTAGTATTTGCTTTAGGAAGTACTAAATGACTGTGCAGTAACCACTGATACTGCACAGTCCCAGTGCCAAACGGGTCATTTGTAATCCAACTGCTCAGTAGCAATGTACTACTGCACAGTAGCGGTGGCATCACGGTTCATGACCACCAATGCTAAGTCACCATGGCAACAAGCTACGTCACCGTAGCTCATCGCTACGTCACTGTAGCATCTTGTGTAGACCTGCCCCTTGTAGATGCACTTAGGGCACTGACAGATGTGTGTGTGTATGTGTGTGGAGGGGAGGGGGCCATGCTGTACCAGGAGCAGGAGCACATTACTTTAACCCGGCTCTGCAGTGTCTGTATAGATTGGGTGCTTCAGTGGGACTTTTGGCACTTTTATCTAAAGCTGATTCAATACTGACATTGGGAAAGCCAGGTGCAACTAACATGATGCGTCTTCTGAACATGTGTTGGGCTTGGCGCGGGAGCACACTTGAGTTGAAAGTAAAGCTCCGTTTTGGGTTTTTTTTCACATCTGCAAGTTGCTTTAGTTTGTGGTCCACTGTAACCCTCAAGTCCTTTCCCATGGAGAATCTAGCCAATTAGTTCCCATTTTACTTTTGTGCATTTGATTTCTCTTCTGTAAGTGTAGCATTACCCCACATTGAATGTTATCTTTATGAGCATTTCTCCAAATTATCAAGATTATGTTGAATTCTAATCCAGTCTCTGTAAGTGCTTGAAGTCTCTCTCAGAGTGGTCATCCACAACTTTTAAAAGCATACTCTCTAATCCATCTAAGACCCCTGATATATACCCCCCTACTTTGACAGCTTATTCTTTGAGTGTATTTTTCAACCATTTGTGCACCCATCTCATGGTGATTTCAGATATGCTTTACCAAGGCGTGGGGAAGTTGAGATCTTTTCTAGGGTTCCACAGGATGCCACATACTGTCTGTACTATTATGTGCACGTACGTCATTCACATGATAAATCCTGAGGTTTCAAAGAGGAATCCATAGTGTTAAAAACATACTGACCTGTTTTGATCTTTCTGAGTTATTTGCAGCATAAGAATTGCTCTAGTATTTTCCTGTATACAAAAAGAGCTGGCATTTTCTGAGGGGTGCCTCGTGTCTATCCAAGGGTGCCTCAAGTCTATCCAGGTGCGCCTCAAGTCTAAAAATGGTAAGAACCACTGGCTTACAGAAAATTCACTTACAACACTTTTAAATGACTCACTAAAATCAGAGATACTACACTTACTTTTTTACTATTATCCAGTAGATCTACTGGCCTGAGTTTCTGTGAAGTCAGGAAACTAGATTGGTTTGATCCATGTTTTGTTGGTAAATTTGCAGTAACTTTTAAATCACCTTACTATTGTTTAGGATAACTGATGAAAATGTGATAGTTTTATAGTTTGTTCTAGTATCTTCCCCAGGATAGAAGTTAGGCTGACTGGTCTATAATTCCTTAGGTCTACCATACTCCTTTTTTTTTTTTTTTTCTTGCAGGCACATGCTATGCTTGGCCTTTTTCTGTCTTCTGAGAGTTTTCAATTTTGTGTAAGTTCTCCAAGATTATCTCTGATGGTTCAGCAAATGCTTCAAACAGTTCTTGAAGTACTGACAGGTGAATATTATTAGATCCTTATACTTTAAACACCTCAAACATATTGAAATATTTGAAATCTTCTTCAAACTGTTCTTTTCTAATTCTGTCCTGCATTATTACATCCTTGTTAAAAGCGCTTGCATTCGGGATGTGGTCAAAATGAACTTGTTTTGTGAAAATTTTAACAATTTAGGTAATAAATCCTTCCGTCTTTCTGTGCTCTCGTTACCCAGTAAGGAAAAGACTTATGCTGTCCTTTGTCTTCCTTTTATTCCCAATGTATCTTTATAGCCCTTTTTGTTGTCTCTTATGTCCCTTGCTAGTTGTAACTCATTTTGCACCTTAGAGTATTATTATTTTATCCCTACGTTCTTCAATAATTCCTTTATGCATAGTCATGTGCTCTTTCCCTCCCAATTTTTATCAACATTTTAAAATAATTTTTAATCATTAAGGAGTTCCTGATGCGGCCATATTGGTCTTGTAGTATATTTCCTCTCTTTCCTCTGCATCCAAGTAGTTTGCCATTGTGCCTTTAGTATACTTTCTTTTAGCAACTGCCAGGTCTCCTGCACTTCTTTTTCTCTTCAGATTTCTTCCCAAGAGACAATTCTTTCCTTTAGAATAAAAAAACTATCATTTTGTGATAGCCTTCACCCAAATTAACTTCCACCTTCATATTATCACCAGTTCTGCCTTACTTGTCAGAATCAAATCTGGAAGTGCTGCTACCCTAGACATTTTCTCCATCTTCTCAGGTGCAAGGACCCAACATACTCCAATGACTGGTTGGCAGTTTGCCCTATTGTTTTTTCAGCACATACCCTGCCCTATAGTTTTTTCAGCATGTATGCAGCACATACACAGGTAATTGCAGTTGCCCAGTGCCAGCATCTCTTATTCTTTGACTGCCTATGCAGGTTGCTCAGAAAAAACATCCTCTGGCACATTCTTCTTATTTTAGGTGTCTGTTAGAGGCCTTTGGCATGATACTGCCCTTGTTCATGCCCCCTTTTAGCTTAACTCAGAGTCATTCAACAAGTCTACTCTTCTTTTCTTTCTGAACAAGAATAATCATTCCCATATAAAATGAAGTTCTTCCTCCCTTTATTTCCTGCCAGGCCTTCCTCAACAAGTTATACCATTCTACACTAATATTCCAGTCCCGTAAACTGTGCAGCATTTGAGCAGGAAATGCCTCACTTTATTTTGAGAATAAATCTGAATTTGCAAAACAGCTCTGCACATTGAGAGTTATTTCCTGCCTCAGTGTGCTTACAGTTAAATAGAAAAGACTATTAAATAAAACATTATCATTCCTGTTTGATGAGTTGGGAGTCAGGACATGAAACAATTGCCACAGGTCTCTCACTGGGTCTGTAACATAGCTGAGAACTGATACCAGATCTCCCGAGTCCCAACCCAATGTCTTAGCCACAGATTTATCCTTTCCTCTTAGAAATGTAACTATAGTTTCTTCTTTTAAAATGTATTGGCTCTGCTTATTTCTTCATGTTTCAAAAATACTTTGATGTAAAAGCTTCCACTTTTTTGATAGTTTTGTACTTCTTGCTGGAACACAGTGCTGTCTTAGTATTTTAGGCAAGGTTGGTTAGGGAGAAGACATTAAAAAGATATAGAGTCCTATTTAAGTGAATCAAGAGTGAAGTTTATAGCTCAAATGTTTGTTTGGCCAGTCTTCCTTTCCACAAGCTTTTATAATATGTATATCTATTTAATGTTATGCAGTTGGTCTTCTATCCTTGGGCTTAGATAACATTGGTTTATGTTGTTTATCCAGTCACTGAGCACTATTAAATATGGACATTGCATTTCAGCTTTTTGCCTCTTACATCTGCCAAGTCTGAGAGGTTAGAATTTAGGACCACTGACTAAGACAGGGTCAAATCATCATTCTGGGAGTTGGGATGTAAAGGGCAGAGGGAAAGGGAAAGGAGGAGGTAATCCATGACCCCAATTTCATGAATTGACTTTCTAACCCTGACTTAGAGTATGAGGTCCTTAATAGTTTTTACTCTGGTTACTTCTCCAGCTCTCATCTCCCATGACGGGAAGGGCTTATCTGGGCAACCCCTGATCCTCTTGATTTATACATGAGTTTCCTCGGCCAAAGATTTGACTCTCAAAATCTCTCTGCTTTTAGCTACACTGTGCAGATATACTGGCTCCCCAATGTGGGCTATCCCATCCCTAAAACAGTGCAGCTAGTGCCTTTTCCAGAGAGGACCCCAATTTACACCCTAATGGTTGGCAGATGTGATAAAAGACTTCCAACCATGAACTCAGTCCCTGTAGCCACTCAGTGGTTTCATTGTTTGCAAGTAATAATAATATCCATAATAACACACACAAAAAACTGCCCAACAGCTCAAAGGCAACATTTTATTCCCGGGAAGCACTTCACTTTGCGCATCCTGCTACTGAAACATTAATAATTTAAAAAGTAATTTTCCTTGCCATTATTCAGAACTAAACACTGGGGGCAAAAGAGAAACCTACTGCTCATAAAAGAGTGAGACTGATAGCACTGGGCAAGCAAAGCAATCAGCTAGATCTGTCAATGTCCCTGGTTTTTAGCATGCAGTATCCCTCCTCTTCCAGGCTTTGAACTTTTAGTGCCAATCCCAGTGGCCAGCCCAGTAGCAAGTTTCCCTTCACACACACACACCTGTTCAGCTATGTGGTCTGGCACATTTGGGAGTCCTTATGCAAGGCATTTTAATCTCCCATCCTCCCTTGGCTCCCATCCTGCATGGGCTTGAAGTCTGAGTAACTACCTATGTAATATTTGGTGACTTTGGCAGTTGAGACTTTTCTGTAGAGGCTAGATTTCAACAGCTGTCCCCACACAGAGTGCTACCTTGCTCTGCTAATGGTTCCATCAAAGATATTGCTTGTTGTGGAGCTCCATTCTGATAACCTTAAAACAACAATTTTTTCAGTGTCCATGTCCTTGCAGAGGGAAGAGAGGAATGAAAAAAAATTGCACACACAACCTCAAACATGCCAGTAAGCAGAGCTGAGCCAGTGTGGGGGAGCAGGAAATCTGTCCCTGGTACAGACAGGATAAGGAGCCAATTACTTCTAGATCAAGGGAAGAATCAGAATTAATTTTACTCTGTGCTGCAACCCACTCTCCCTGTAATCCCTCTCCACCTATGCAAAATCATACGGCAACACTTAATATGACCTCTAATGGCTACAAGGGCTCAAGGACTTGGTTTTACTTTTATCTCTAAGACAGCAGCCTGATGCTCTTAACCCCACAGTCAGGGTTGACTGACACCTATCGAAACAGCTTATTTTGATTCTTTCCCTCCTTTTTTTTAGGTGTTCCTCAAAGGTCTGATATGAAAATAAATCACCATCCTGACTGATGTTTAAGCTGTGAGAAAATGTTAGCCCAAGAGGTCTGGCTGCCAGAACAACTGCAGGAGAACCATTGTGTTCTTCTGCTCATTTTGCAGATGGGTGAGGTACAGATGGGAGAATGGAGTTTTTAAACAATTCCAGCCTCTGCTCCATGAACAGCCAGGGGAGCTCCTTCTTTGCCAACACTACAGAAAAAGCTTGCAGATTAGTGCCTGACAGCTCTTCAGCTGAACCCTATCTAATGCAACTAATCTAGGGTGAAACATGAGGTGTAGAACTGTGGTTTTTGGCTAAGCACAGACGGTCAAAACACCCGAGGCTGAATTGATTCAATCTTTGCAGATTAGGCTAAGCTGCATAAATTGAACTGATAAGCAAGTGAGCACACATTAACTTTTGATTCCAGAAGCAGAGCCACATGCCTGCAGTGCCCCAGGCCAGAAGTTAGGGGACACTAGAGGATACCTTCCTGCATGGCTGGAGCAGACCGGTTGGGCCAAGACTAGCCTGCCCACCCTGCAAAGCATCCTGGGATGTTGGAGGACTGTGAGCTAACTTGAATCTGGAGGGCATCTGGGCCAGAACCAATAAACCATTTTAAACTAAATCAGGTAAGTCTGATACTACATCCATCCAGGTTTATCTTAAATCGGTTTGGACCATTTTGAAAGCAGCTTATGTGCACTGAACTTCTGTTGCGTTACGGATTTGAACCAGTTTCTGATCACTTATACTGATTTAAGTGTAATTTCTGTCCCTAGTCTTTACATTCGCCTCATGCTGCAGTAGATTATATGAGAAAACTATAACATTTCCAGCATGGAAATTATTCTCTATCCTTTTGCATAATTCCCAGAGTTCAATACAGTGAAACATCTGAGTTAAGCTATTAAATTAATGAATAGTGTCACTGCAGATTGTTTTATTAATTTAACATAATATGGGAGGGGGTGGCAAGGATATGGAATGATTCACTTTGATGCACACCCATAAATTAGCGTTGCTTGCTTTTCCTTGTGTGTGTGTAATTTTGCACTTCACTAGAGGATTATAAACAGTAATTGCTTTGAGACTAAGCACACAAATGTTCATTGGTCTCTTTATTGCAACTAGTAAGAGTTAAGCTGGGGAAAATATTTGCCTCCATTTATAGATGGCCTTAGAAAAATACCTTCTTTTGGGAAGTTGTGTCATTATCAAAAACTTAGTTTTTCAGATAACTAAGACAACTGCATATACTTCCCCTCACCACACTACATTTATTTTTGCTTGTTCAGAGCCAAAATCTTTGACCTTTGCCCATAGTGAGAAGTACTTTACACTGCAAAAGTATTCGAGTATGAATTACTTTCAGTTTTTCAACTGTGAATACTTAAGTATTCATTGGGCTAGAAAGCAAGACAGATTTGCTCTATAGCTCAGTGACTGGGCACTCAGCAAAGATGAAAAAGTCAAGTTTAAGTCCCTACAGTCCCTGCTCTAGTGAATCTTTCAATATTTATACAAAGTCACTTCAACCAGAGTGACCCAATGTAATTGCTTGCTGGTAGAAGCATTATCCTGGCCTGGGATCAATTTTTTTCTCTTACTTGGGTGGAGTGGAGATCCAAGCCTGGGTCTCTCGCTTCCTTTGGAGAGTGCTCTAGTGAATGGGCTCATCCCTGGCTGTCTTGAATGTGAGGCCTGATTCAGAAGGCATGTTTGGAAAATTCTTACCAGGTCAGGATCTGCAGATGAGAGAGGTTGACAGCACCTATGACAAGCTTGCCAAGGTTTAGTTGTGAGCTAGGGCTCCAAACAGCTTGGCACTTTTATCCATGTGGAAATTTAGGCATACAGATTGGTAGACCCTTATAGAATTAGGCAGAAGATGAAGTGAGGTTTGAAAGATCTTACTTACGGATCTCGCTGGTGTCTTGGGTTGCTTATACACATGCTCATTGGCCTTCTAATTAGAATGCATCAGAGCAGAATCTGCTCCACGTTCTACTTAGAATGCTACAAGGTTGCTGCAATGTCACGTGTATTAAGCCCCCACGCATTTATAAGTGTCCACAGGGTACTTTAACTAAATCTCATCGAATGATGATTAGATAAAGTGTTCCACAGCCATTTTTTAATGTATGGGAGCTCAATATACATGACGCTGTAGTGTTTTAATTGGGGTGGCTGCCCGGGAACCTCTTTAATTAAAATGCTCCCCTGGCCCCCCACCTCTGAGCATGTCTATAAGCAGTCTTGGATATTGCCAGATAATTCTACTTTGTGGATTTAACACACAGTGGGAGCATCTACACAAGATGTTTACTGTGCCGTTGCCTAATTAGCTCTGCAGTAAAGTCTCAGCGTCTACACAAGTGGCCCTATTAGGTTGCAGTAAACTAACTCCACTGTAGGTTAGCACTTGTAAATACAAGTACTGTCCTGTGGTGGTGTTATTTAGTGCGCTGCAATGCATGTGTAGATGCTGATGTCCTAAGGGTGCTTCAGTGCAGGGGCTTCCTGCTGGCTCGCTCCACCCTGGAACACCCTCATGCCCCAGCCAGCTCTTGTGCAGCACACTGAGCCAGGGTGGAGCAGTCCCCGGCTGAGAGGCTGACTTCCTCCCCTGGGTCCGCTGTTAGCCGTGGCTGTTCTGACCTGGCTCAATGTACTACGGTCCTGAGTCCATATGAAGATGTGGGGCCCAGGATCAATGAACTCTGGCACAATATGCACTGAAGTTTATTGCTCCACATTAATAACATGTGTAGATGCACCCAGTGGGTGTATCTACACATGCAGTTAATGTGAAGCAATAAACTCTGGAGCCATTTGAGCCAAGTAAACTGCTCCTGGGATAGCAGCAATTTAAGCCAGGTGTCTTTCAGCACACTAAATTCCTTTGTTGTAAGATAATACTGTCGCTGACAGTACTATCATGCAATGGAGTTCATTTGTTTACTGCACCCTAATACTGGTGCATGTGTAGACGGTGATGCTTTACTACTGAGGAAATTAGTCTTTTCTACAGTCAAGTGCATGTGTAGATACAGACACTGATTAGCACAGTAAGGCCTTGATTGCAATTGCGATCTTTATGCAGGAATAGTTCTATACAACTTTTTAAATGTAATGCGGAAGGATGACCAGTTGCTTCATGTTAGGCTGTATGCAGTGACCAGGAACAGGTGATGTTGTGCTTGTCTACATTGCTACAACTGCAGTTGAGAGAAGGCCAAATTAATTTTGAAATAGCCAGCTCTGGCATTTGTAGTAGTCTAGCTGTCTTAGACCACAGCTCAGCGTAGGCTGAAAAGCCCACCCAGGAAGCTGGACAAACACTTGAACAGTTTGATGTATTTGATTTGATTAGCACAGACTGTGCAGAGCTGTGTGCCGCCATGAGCAGACTGCTACTGGTATCCACATGAGCTCACACAATTACAGTACACAGTAAATATACACCTTGCTTCCATTCTCCAGGAAGGGATAATAATACCTCCCTACAGGTGTAGTGAGGATTGCTATTAAGAAAAACAAAAACAAGCAAACAGGCACTTTGATCAGTCAGTAGTGGCAGTGTGGACTAGGCTTTAGCGTGATATTTCCACCAATCATAACAGTGACTGTTAACAACATTCTTAGGTCTCAATTACTGAGTAATTACTGTTGAGTATTGCTCCAAACCCAGACCCTAAACTCAGTTGCAGCTCTGGTTGTATGTAAGTGAATGGGAGACAGTAGGAAATTGGCTGGTACAGCTCACCTCTAGTCTAGTCACGTAGTTGCTTTGACAGGTAGGGATCTGCTCCTATAAGCATGCACCCTGTTTGCAGCAAGCTGCCAGATGTAACTTCCAGATCACAAATGACAGAGCCCAAGGATAGCACATGGCAATGTTTGGTTGTTATCTCGTGTTTCAAGACTAACTTCATTCTGCATTCAGAGGAGGCTCTCTGTTTGTTATCATTTAATTCCCTTTGGAGGATCCACAGGGCTGTTTCATTGGCAGGGCATTTACATTTTAAATTGCAGGCTCTGTGCTCCCTCTTTCTTCCTTTAATTTCTTAATGTACTTTTGATTAGCATCCTTTTCTGCTGGGCATTATGCTACTTTGCTCCTTTCTAGTGGCTTAAGCTTCTGTTTTCCCCTCAACCCTTTCTGCTTTCTGATTTATTTCACATCCCTTTTCTTTAGGCAGGTATTGCTATCTCAGGTCTTGCTATTACTTGAGATTAGCTTCTTTCGCCTCCCCTTTTCTTTGTTTAATCCTTACATACTTCAGGGGGAAATGAGAGGGGGATTTGTTGTGCTAAATTTTTGGCATTTCTCTGTTTGTTTGGATTCATGCAGCCACTCATTAAATATCCCCTAGTTGGTTTTGTTAGGGATAAGGCAGAGGGAACTGAATCCTGCCATCATGGTCCTGCAGCCCAGCCCTCTATATCTTGGAACTTCATCCTGCAAGACTTGCAAGGACCCTGGTGCCACGCCAGCCCCCTCCCCAGCAAGGGTCACAGGAACGCTGACAATAGTGACAGCTCTCTCTTTCCCCCTGTACCCTGACATAGATCCCCTGCATCCATTTTCCATCCTTCATAGATAGGGCCCTGAGAAAATCACAGATTTCTTGTAGAAAATTAGCGGCATGTGCATGGGTAAAGTATCATTTTTCACAGACTATTCATGGAACTGCCATTGATCTTGGCAAATGGGCCCTGGTAGTTCCATGAATAGTCTGTGAAAATTATGCTTTACCCACGCATGTGTGGCAGGCACCATAAGCGGTGGGGGAAAATATTATTTGGGGGGGTTGAGCCCTGCCTGACCCCTGACCCTCCCTCCCACAGGGCTGTTGCGGTTGTGGGGCTGTAGTGGAACAGCTGCATGCCAAGTGTCGCTGGGCACTGCAGGACAGTGGCACCTTGGTGCTGCTGCTATTGCCCGCTGCTGTGAAAAGGTTTTGGGGGATTAAGCCCCATTAGCCCTTGTCTTCCACCACCTATGGAAGGTACACACACATTGTCCCCACCCACCCTGATAGTCCCCAAATTCTGACCCTCCAAAACCCCTTCCCCCTACTCCCTATACACTTATCTTCATCTGGATGCCTAGCTGAATCCTGGCCATGCCCCCAGCAGCCACTTGCAGGCTGGAACGCTGCAAAAGCCCAGGCTTTCCCTTGCAGGTTGGAGTGCTTCCAGCCTGCAAAGGGAAACCTGCGCTTTTGCACATTTTTCTGGCACAGGCTCACAACCCTTAAAAATCACAGTGTGGGGCTAATTTCACAGTATCGACGCAGTCCGTGAAATTGTGATTTTCTCGGGGCCCTGTTCATGGAGTGGTGGCACAGAGGGACAAATGTCATCCTTCTGCCAGTGGATGAATTCCATTGAGTGCCTGGATTTGCCCTAATTTGGGACTTTTCTGTGATGCTTTCTGTCACTGTCATCATTTTCCACGGGCTCCCGAGTCATTGACCTGCAAAAGGAGTCAACAAAAATCAACCTGCAGGAGTCCCTCAGGATCAAAAAGTTATAATGTTACTGGATACCAAAAACAAGTTCTTCATAGAAACAATAAGCTGTAATGTTGTTGTAACTTAACCATTCCCTCTGCTACCCTGTGCCCTGCACATGAGAACCATCTTCCCTTTTAAACCGTCTTAGACTAACCTAATTATGTGGAAGAATATTTCACCTCTTCCATAAATGGTCTGTCACTACTTCTGATAACTTCTCTTTGCACTATAATAGTGATTTTCAACCAGGGTCAGGCACCCAGAGGTGCCTTGAGATCCTTTTAAGGGTGTCATGCAATGTTAGCAAAGTTAGGTGTGCAAACATGATTCACAAGAGAAAACCCAGGGTTTCAAATATGAATCTGGAGTATTAAAAAATATTCTGATCTGTTATGGTCTTTCTGAGTTCTTTGAAAGAGAATAATTGCTTTGTTGGGTTTTTTTTGTCAAAAATGGAGTGAAAATTAAGAGCTGCCATTTAACAAAAGTAATTGTTTTATCTATTTTTTAGCTCTGGTTTTATCTGCTTCTTTCCTAGACCTTTTATGCCCCAAAGCTTGTGTAACATTTTTTCCAGCTATGAAGTTGGTCCAGGAAAAGATATTACCAAACACATCCTGCTTTTTGCCTATCCCCTGGGCCATCATGCCTACAACAACTCCTAGTTCTCCATGATACTGAACAGATTTTACCAAAATGAGGAAAAAATGTGTTGCAGAGTTTAACATAATTCTTGGCAGGACTCCAATGGCGAAAATGAAATGCCAATTGTTATTAACCTCTAGACATGCTGTTCTTTGCCTTTTTCCTTAGACTTTACTTTGGGAGTGTGCTTTGCTGCATAGTCTTATGACATATGTTTGTTGTTGGAGTTTGTCCGAGCAAGCTTTCTGTTTTTCAGAGTATGCTTCATACGAAATACATAGGCATGTGCAATGTGCCAATTGCCTGCAGTTATGGACCTGATTTCAGGTTGGAGATGGTGTCCAGGTTACAATGCTCACAGTAATATGTTTGACGTTAATTCCCCTATTTAAGGGAATTTCATTGGTAGTTATGACGAGGAACAGTTTGTGCCAGCAAAATGAATTACAGATACAGGTATGAGCAGCTGCATTACTAACTGCTTGGTTTGTACTGCCAGTCAGGTTGCTAGAACTGGAATTACACAGATTTATGCTGGCAAATTATTGTGGGAGAAAACTGGGTAGATGGCTTGAACAAGCTACTCCTGGACATCAAGGGGGAATACCACCCCCTTGTGCATGATATATATCATTACACCAGTCACCAAACAGGTAGAAGTAGGGTCTTTCGATAGAAAGTCATCTGCAGATTTGTCAGGGGGCAGGGACAGGGGGACGGGGGGAGGGACAACAAGGAATAGGAGATGCTCTGTTTACCAACGCGCCCCTTGGAGTAACTAGAAACAACAGCCACAAACTGAGACAGAGCAGATTTAGACTAGACATCAGGAAGAACTGCTTTATAGTAAGGGTTACCAGAGTCTGGAATGGGCTTCCTAGGGAGGTGGTGCTCTCTCCTACCTTGGGGTCTTTAAGAAGAGACTGGATAGACACCTGGTTGGGGTCATCTGACCCCAGTGCTCTTTCCTGCCCAGGGCAGGGGGTCAAACTCGTTGGCCTTCTGAGGTTCCTTCTGATGCTGATAATCTATGAAATCTATGAAAGAACAATAAGCGCTTGCTCAAAAGGATTTGTACACATTTGTTGTTGGTATTGTTGCTATTAAATGATCAAAACTGCAAATGTTGGGGTCCAGACTGGAAGCTCAACTTCTGCAGAGCTTGTGGGAGCTTGGCCTTTTAAGACTACTCTGATCTTTTGACCTTTCAAATTCATATGTAAACATTCCCCAAGTCAGTGATGTTTCAGGGATGGGTTGTGGTTGAGGGCCTGTTTCTCACTTTAACTATAAAGTTTGGAGGAAAGGGAATTTCTACCTTTCAGTTAACTGAACCTTTACAAAGTAAGATGTTATTTTATTTCAATTCTAGCTTTGGATGAGTCTTCATATCCAAACTGTTATCTATCCCTAATATGCAGTGTGGGGACAGTCTCATTTTTGAAAGACACGTTATACTTATGAAATCACTTAATAGAAACATCAGAATATGTAAAACTTTTTCTATCAAATTAGCCCCCTCCATAGGTTTTTTTATATTTCCCTTTCACAGGATACAAGGTGAACCTTCTACATGCCATAATTTACCTTTTTTTTTTCAGTCAGCTGCAATGAATAATCATGAATTAGCCATTAATCAGATAGATGGTCTAGTCCCCACCCCCTGAGTCTCAGCAATTCAACTTCATGAAAAGCTCCTTCTTCACTGGATTTGTGATACAAATCCTGAGTCGGCCCTCCTGAGGGTGTGTTGTATTTCCTTCTAACAACACTACTTATTATATTGTTGGGGTATCTGATCTTGTCCACCCTGAATTCCAGTAACCTTATCTGATGTGAAAAGAATTTGATTCAGCTTCTTCAGTTATATATGAAGTACTTTTACATGAGTTTACCTGTCCCACAGGTGTTTTTTTTTCTATGATAATAATGTTTTCTTCCCCTTCCACCCACATGCTGCACTTTAGGAACTTTGGCAGGAGAAATGAAGATACAGTGAAGAAATAGTATGTTCCTTGACTTCTTCCTGACAAATTCAGCATTATGCCATTTATGAGGGTAACCTTTACAGTACATATTTCTTTTCAACTGGATTTAATTATTCTCTCCAGTGTAATAAAAATGCCCAGTGTTTCATAGCCATAAGCAACAGCTGCTTTTATGCAGAGTGGTATTTACAGTTGGGCTATTCATAAAAAATATTTTGTTTGCCCTTTTGTTGTTGAATTTCAGCAAAAATCGGTTAGCAGGCACATTCTGCACTATTTCTTTTGCTTGGTTTACAGCTCCATTATACTAGCTCATAATCTCAGGTGATCATATGTAATACACACCTTTGTTACAGTAAATAATAGGACACGGGGAGGGAATGGCTTGTATTTAGGTTTATAAAATCTGGTTGTCTATGGTAGACTGTGTTCTAGGGCTCATTTTAAATTGAAACGCTAGATTTATGGGGAGATTGTATCTTTTACAGTTAAAGAATGTAAGGCCACCATCTAGTCCCCTGACCTATAGTGAGTAGTGCCTCACAAATGGTCCTATGAACTCTGGTAACTCTCATGCCAAGTAAGATGCTACTCAGTGCAAGTATGAACTTCAGTCTGGTCTTAAGAGTCAAAAGAAAAAAAATATTACCTTCTGGTCACACAGACAAAGCAGGTTTTGCTTTGTTGCTTTTGTTGATCAGAAACAAGGGCTAAGTGCAAACATTTGGGGGGGGTGAGATTAGGGGGAGGTTAGATCACGTTAAAATGGCGACCTGGTTTATAGTAAGTTGGGATGGGAGGAGTTAGTGGGGGGAGAGGGGCAAGCAGGCTCAGTGGGGATTGAGGGTCTGTAGGGGGACTGTAGGGGAAGCAGGATCTGTAGGGAGATTGGGGAGGCAGGTGGGATACATGGGAGTGATCAGGAGGCCTGGGGGGCAGGTGGCATCTGTGGGAGCAATAGGAGGGTTAAAGGGACAAGTGGGATCAATGGGTAGCTTGAGGGGGTAGGTAGCATCTATGGGAGGGATTGTGGGGACAAGCAGCATCCATGGGAGAGACTGGGGGGGGGGGCAGGAAGGGTCCATGGGGGGTTGATGGGGTCTGGGAGGGCTTGGTGGGATCAGCAGGTTTTAAAGGGTCTGCAGGAGTGTTTGAGGGGACCAGAGGCTAGTTTTAACCCCAACCCCCCTCCCTGCAAATGTACACCCCTATCTCTCCCACCCCCCTCCCCACTGATACTTAATTCCTCAGCTTTTGGCATCTGTGAACACTGATAAAACTGGCTCTCAGAGTGGCTTGAGGGATGTGGGATAGGGTGGGGCCTGGCTGGCCCAAGGGAGTGGGGGCAGGAGCTGGGGTGGGGCTAAAGTTAGCCCAGTGCCAAGGGGGTGGGTAGGAAAATGCCCTTTCCCAGCCCTGGAGCTGCACAGGTGCAGGTTCCATTCACCGTTCTAACCTAGATTGATTAACTTGGAGTGTACATTGATCCAGTTGTATCTTGGACCAGGTGCTGCCATTTTAGACTGGTCTGTGCATGCAGAACTTCTGTACTGTTTTGGGTTTAGATTGATTTCCAGTCACTGAGACTGGGTCTCAGTGTAAGATCTGCACCTGGGAGAGCTACATTAGATCGGCTGGCCATTTTTATCCCTATCTAACTTCCCCAAATGTCTGCACTTAGCCTAGGAATGTTTAGTTACATTTATGCTTAGCCTGAGGTCATGCTGCAATGTAGTCTGATAATTTCATACTCCAAGCTTCAGTGATTTCTGGGATAACCTTATTGTGTGCAGTCAGCACCTATTGCTGACCAATATAGACAGTAAGTGTGTAATGGATTGCAGCCACACTGAGCATGGGCACCTGGTGCCTCCCAAGTTAGGGGAGCACCAAATCACCGACCAGGGGGAAGGGTCCCCCAGCGGCTAATCACCAACTGGAGAGGGTCCCCCAGTGACCGATCACTGACTGGAGGGGGAGGAGGGTGGTCCCCCAGCGGCCGATCGCTGAGCCTGAAATCACCACCAGTGAAACTGGAAGTGCTCTTCATCCAGCACTTCTGGTTTCATGACTGGTGTTT
This sequence comes from Alligator mississippiensis, assembly GCF_030867095.1. Lineage (NCBI taxonomy): Eukaryota > Metazoa > Chordata > Crocodylia > Alligatoridae > Alligator > Alligator mississippiensis. The sequence goes on along the minus strand of NC_081833.1, from coordinate 10,032,284 downwards.
CCAGGGGCTGCACGGGCAATCACAGAGGGTGCACGTGCGCCCGCATGCACCCCCTACATGTTGCCAATGACAATGAGTACAGCTGTAAGTGAGCAGAGGGAGCACAGTGAGCAGCATTATAGGCAGATCGTTTCAACAGATGTATCGTGAGTAGACACAGCTCACACAGTTAACAACCCAAGAGCTGGCAAGAGGTAGATTGCAATACAAAAGGCAGTGGTGTGCTAATCATGGATCATACAGGCTAGTGGGTGGTGTCACATATGTAACCAGGCCACATAGGCTGTGATTATGCAGACTCTGTTTTAGTTACTTGTGCTTATATACCAGGTTGTAAGTACTTAAAAATATAGATATTTTGAAGTAGACTCCTTTTAAACAAGTCTCTTCAAGGTCTTCCTACTGCAAAAGCAAGCCTTGGTGTAATCAGACACTTTGCATTTGTCACATTTGTTCTTGACCCTCAAATTTTTGTCATACCTCTCTCTATCTTTAGGTATTAACACAGTATTTGCCACTGTAAAATCTAGAGACTGATTTTGGAGTGACTGCAGAGTGCATGGTGTGTTCTTCTTACTTAGTAAGCTTCTGGGTGGTCTCCAAACTTACTAAAGATACACTTCCTACGTAAGAACCCTGATTCTTCAAGTACTTTATATATCCCCCTGACATTATCATTTCTCACATGTACCTCAGACTTTTTATCTGTCCAGAAATAAGAACTACCATGCTAGTGCATGCTATAGCCACTCTTTCTCCTGCTGTTCTTATGTTGCCATGATATGGACCAGCAAGCTGATCATCCTTATCCTAGCAGCACACGGGAAAGTTGGCAAGCTGGTCAGGGATAAACATCACCTCCAGGTCATGACTCTCATTATCCATACAACTTTACGCATATATTTTTGGCTTACTTGCTTTTCTGTGCTAAAGGGGACAATAGGGGCCATGATGATTACAGAGTAAGAGATTTGGAAATGACAGCTGCGTGTTCTCCCTAAACCTAATGAGGAGAAATTCAGACAGAATGAGTTCACGTAGCCAATTTTCTCACCAGCAGCCATTGAAAAAATCCCACTAGGAAACACAGAGAGAGAGGGAGAGATAATAAACACAGAGGCGCTCTATTAGATAGTCTATTAATATGCACAACGGGGTCTGCCTCCTCAAGCATGTCTTCTTTTTTTAATGGAGTAATTTGGAGCATTTCTGCAAACACTTGCAATTACCATTGAATTTTTTCCCCTAAATTTTTAGCAATGGCACTGCTTATACATCTGGAGTTCTCTTTTAAGAAGTTTCTGTATAACATTATGAGTACAAAAATTCCATTAGAGCTGCTTTGCTTTAGTTTATATTGAAAGTGTTTGGCCTAACATTTTGACAAATGCTTCCCTTCTCTTCCTCATGTTGTAGAAATACAGTCTTCTATATTTGAGATAGACAGGCACAAATATAAATATAAAAAAGAGAGTTAGATAATGTCGTGCATATTTTTTTTTCTATGCTTTTGTGTGTAAGTACAGTATCAGTTTTATTAGCCAGTGGTAAGTGTCTCATTTTTAGTAACCCTGAAATACTCACCTGCCTATAAAACCTGGTTGTTACTATTTATATGGTAGAAGTGCATCAAAGTCCTATTATGCCAGACACGGCCCAGACACATGAGAATGGATTTTCAAAATGGCTCAGAGAGATCCAGTCTATTGTTCAGCACCCACAGTTAGAACCAAGGTTCCAAAAGAAACTATTTAGTTCAGAAATTTAAGAGGCAAATATTCCAAGAGCCTCAGCAGGTGCTAGTTTACAACTTCTAGGACTCATTTTAATCGGTGTGCACCCAACATTAGGCCTGTACAAAGAGGCTAGTATTTGCTTCAGATTCAGCTAATTCAGGGCACAAATTCAATTCAGGGATTCAAATCATTGTCCCAAATCAATTCGGCTGAATCTGATTCAGAGATTTGACTGCTGCCAAATCAGCCGAATCTCCAAATCGCATGGGCCTCACCCCCAGCCTATTCTCCCAGCCCCATCAATGGCTGCCCTGCCCGGCCCCAGCTCCCAGCTCGTTGGGAAAAAAAAAGCCCCCACTCACCAGCTGCTGCCAGCTGCTGGAGGGGGCGATCCCTGCTTCCCCTCGCTGTCCCATACTGCATGGGGGGCTCTGCATGAGCTCCCTGACCTCCACCCACTGTCCCAGCGCCCCCCCCCCAGCCCCATGGCTGCTTTTCCCGCCCCACCTCCCAGCCCTTTAAAAAAAAAAAAAAGAAACAAAAAGCCTTCACTCACCAGTTCTTGCCTGGCACGGGGGCAATCTCCACTGTCCCCCACTGCCCTGCACTGCGGGGGGTGGGTGGCTTTGCCATGAGTCCCTAGAAGCCCCAAGGCTCCTTAGGAGCCAGTGATTCTGGGTTTTGTTTTTTTTAAAGGCCTGGGAGCTGGGGAGGTTGGGCCAGCCATGGGGGGGGGGGCTGGGAGAGCAGGCATTGGTCATGGGGGGAGGGGGGCTCATGCAGAGCCCTCCATGCAACGTGGGACAGTGGGGGGGGGCAACAGGGATTGCCCCCCCCACCTGGCAGCAGACAGTGAGTGAGGGCTTTTTTTTTTAAATAACTGGGAGCTGGGGTGCATGGGGCAGCCATGGGGGGGGGGTCAGAGAGTGCTCAGGGGAGCTGGGGGAGCAGGCAGGAGATGAGGTCTGGCAGGGGTCCCCCCATGGTCCCTTCTCCAGTCCTCCAGCCTCCCCTCCCCTGCCTTCTAGTTACCAGCATGGAGTCTGGGTCCAGCTCCCAGCTGCAGTGAGCAGGTACTGCCTGAATTGCTGGAGTTCTCGAAATCTTTTCCAAATCAATTTGGAAAGCTTCAAATTGATTTGGACCTTTTAACTGGTCCCCTGATTTGATTTGGATTCAGAGATTCAGCCACCGAATCGGGCTGAATATCCTCCAAATTGAATCAGCACCTGAAGCTTCACACAGCCTTACCAAACATGTCAACCTGTTTTGGAAACCTAGCCTTCACTAAGAGATGCTCCCTGTCCTCAGAAGTTTGCAAGCTAATAGATAAAGCAGATAAAGAATTAAAAAAAAAAAAGGAAACATTATCCCTATTTTAGAGATGGGCAATTGAGATAGATAGAGATTAGATGATTGCCCCAAGGTCAACAAGGGTCTGTGCCAGGGCCAGGAATTTAACACACGTTTCCCAATCTGTCCAGGGTCCTAACCACTAACCCTCTTCCTTCCTCTTTCTTGACTGTTCTTAATTCTCCGTGAGTAAATCACTTTGTGTATGCACACATCAATTTGTATATGCAATACTTAAGTCCATGTTATGGTATTAAATAGTTTTCCACAGCATGAAGCATAGTAGGGAAAGATTTCCTTGGCATGTGAACAAAGTGATTTTAGATGAATTCTCAGAACACATCTCTATTTTAAGATCTTTTCCTCCCCTTGTTTCTCCCACTGCATTTCCATGGCACTGTTTTTTCCATGTTTCATCATTGTGACATCTCACTGAAGGCAGAGGCAGGTGAAACTGTCACTGTTGGTGCCATGAGGATTAGCCAGCAACTGAAAGTGATGGTGCCATCATTCTCTTCCTCCCTGGACCAAATCCCAGTGGTGCAGGACAAAAACATAATTCATGCATATCCAAGGAAATATAGGAGGTCTGCTTTCCCTTTGGTATGTGGGTTCCCACCCTTTACTCTTTTGTGTGTTGTGGGAGGGAGGGAACAAAGAAGGAATACTGCTTTGCAATAGATTGCACAGGTGGTAAGAAAGGAAGTGGAGATGCAACCTGAATTCTCTGTAAGAGCTAATAAAAACCACATACACACACACACACAAATTTCAAGTGCAACATTCTTTGTCACCCTTGTACATTCAGTTCTTAAAACCTTAAGAAGAGTTTTTATGTGCTCAGGATTATGTGCTATAGTCCTCCTTACACTGTGCTTCTTCTTTCCCTTGTCTTACTCCTTGTGATATTAGAAGCACACATTATCTTGCAAACCCAAGAGAAATGGGCCAGCACAGTTCTGCATTTCAAATCTGAGTTAAAAGGAACACACGTAATTTGGATGCTATTTTAAGGTTCACAAAGATAGTGTCACAAATTAAAACACTCTCCTGGGATAATGAGTCTGTCATCGTTTCCAAAGAGAGAGATGCAGAAGCTTATTTTGCACCAGAAAGTTTTAAAAGAAAAAATAACCCTCCAAAGATTAAGAAAGGAATTGTTGATGGCTGGTACAAAAAAAAGGCCTTTCTTTACCATGGGATCAGAATTGATAAAAATCTACATAGTAAGGATTGAATACCATATTGAATTATTTGTTAATTAATTCTGCTTCATGAACTATAAATGCAGGGTAAGCCCACAACCTGAGAATGTACTCATTCTTGTTTTGTTCTTGAACAAACAATGTGAGAAATGTTAGTCCCCAAAGCAGAACACTTACTCAAAGTCTGAAGATACGTATATGAGCCAATTCACTTGTTATTTACATCTATGCAAACCAATAATAGCTCCACTGAAATGACAATGGTGGAAAAGTGATAAGGTTAAGAAGAATATCAGACCTACACTCTCCTGTAGTGTGGTGGGTGTCCCATTATTTAGGTAACTTCTTCTGCAAAGTGTTAGAAAATAAAGAACAATCTGTTACTGGAAGAGGGATGGGGTAGGTGGCATGTCATTTCTTTCATGCCTATCTGAATTGCTATGAAAACATACACTCCATAATTCAACAAAATCAGTTCTAGTTAGGATCAGTGAGTGGATGATGTATATTACTCCATTGTGATTATTCTTCTCATTTTGTTCATAAGAATTGTTGATAACAAGGTACATGAGTATTTCATTTTATTCCATCACTGTCCCATGTTTTCATTAATAGGAACATCTTTCACTGCTTACATTTTGTGTACTGTTACTGGAATCCCATCTTCTAACAACAGCCTGTTATTCCATTTTCTGTAAAAGCATGAGTATTTAATAGGACAATGGGAAGATCAACAATGGAGCTATCGCCAGAGATTTGTGCATCTGATTAATCATGTAATCTGCTAAAATGGAAGTTTGTATCTGTGAGATTTTATAGTATAGTAGCAAACTCGTGGTGCTGCATACTTCAGCTTTGCCTACAAAGCTGATAAACACCTCACTAAGAGCATCACAAATATTACTCTCGAGTTCCTCTCTTAGCCATAGATTTCAGCTTCAAGGGTGCACCTATACTAGTGCTTTACTGCGAAGTGGACTAACTGGCTCCGCAGAAAAGCATCACCATCTACACGTGCACCAATATTAGGGCTCAGTAAGCTAGTTAATTCCACAGTAAGATAGTACTGTCAAGAACAGTATTATCTTATGGCGGAGTAATTTACTGTGCTGAGATGTACGTGTAAGAGCTGACTGTGGGTGTAAATCATTAGCGAGGCATAGCGGTTGCGCATGGGTGCACGTGCACCCCCTGAGTATGATGGTGCACCCTCTGCCTATAGGCAGTCACCACTCACCACCACCCCCCCCCGCCCCCACCAACACCATCGGCAGCATCTGTAGGAGGTCTGCGATCACCGCTGGCCACCTCTACATCTGCAGCATGGTCGCCGACTGCCAGTTGGCACTCGCCACCCCCATCTCCCCCCACTGCTGCTGACAGCACCGTGGCTGCCTGTGGGAGCTCCCTGCTTGCCACCGCCACGCTTCTGCCGCTGACAGTGCAGCCGCCGCTTGCGGGAGCTTGCCGTGCCCTCCAGGGGCATGTGGTGTTCATGGTATAAATTGCATCCAGTCAGCCCAGCCAGCCAGGGGCCTGCTATGCCCTGGCTCAGATTGCTGCTGTCCCAGGCATATGCGCAGACATTGTTCCCAAGAGCAGTTAACTCTGGCTTGAACTGCTCCAAAGTTTATTGTGTCACATTAATTGCATGTGTAGATGTACCCAAAGACAAGCTAGTGAAATAACAGAGTTTACACTCCAGTATTTTACATCCCTGAGAACAAGTTAATATAATATTTGCAAATATTTATTTTTTCATAAGAGAGATATCTTATTTATCATCTGAAGTGGTATGGCAGATAAGTTATGTACAAGCTAAGCCACAGCACCAGCTAATGTATCTTAATGATGAGTAGCAGAAAACACTCCAAAATGTAAGAGTGCATGTAAAGTGGATTTGGACAACAGTGCCTATTTAATTTTTAAGAAGCTTAGACATTTAAATTCCTTAAGTTTCTTTCAAAAATACAGGATTTGTCATTTGCTAAACTTTCTGGGGTGGATGTCATTTGTGTACTTTTGTTTTCTTGAGACATGGGAAGTGTGTGTCTGAAGACACAACCACTGGAACTGGACTGGGGAGAAGTTCGGGGTTCAGGAGTTCCAGGCTGGGCACAGAGCTCTATTGAAGGCCGTGAACCTGTAAATTGTACAATGTCACCTTGAAGTGGTATTTTAGGACAGTGGCACATTCATCACTTCATCTCGAGTTTTCTCTATTACAAGCCTTCTTTTGGAGGGCAAAAAGTTAATTCCAGGTATGAGATGCAATGCTGTGAATTTCACCATCCATAAAAAAAAGCAGTTGTTGCTGTAAACTAATTTTTCATTAGTCCCTGAACTTTTCTTAATGGTGGTTATGGCATTTCTAATATTTCTTGAAGGCAGGTGTAGCAGCTGTCACAGTAATAGTTTCACGCAATTGCGACAAGTGACACAGAATCATTCTGTAGCGCTCACCTAAGTATTATAACAGCACTTTCATGATTATTGCCATCCTTGATTGCTTCCAGATTTGGGGCTGCCAGCCCAGCCTGTCTGACTGTTCCATACTGCATATTGGTTACTCTTTGTGACCCAAATTCAAGTAGGTACTTCAAGCATCTAGATAGTTCCCCTGGAGTTAATCAGTCATTCACTTCACTGGAACCATTACTGTTACTTGTATCATCATGACTCTCCTGTAGCAAAAATTACACTTTTCAGTAACAACCAATATTCCTGACTGTTGTAGTATCAACTCCCATGTAATTCTTCTCCTCCATAATCCAGGCTCTTCATCTAGACTGGATTTCACTTGATACCCCACAATCTCTTCTTTTGTAGAATCATTTGATACATCGTGGTAGTCTCGTGTTCATCGTGCACCATGACAAATGTGAGCTGGCTAGGAAGCCTGTCCCTTAAAGGAGAATGAAGCACTTGATTCTCTATGAGTTACTGCAGTTGTTTTTTCTGAATCAAAGGTTTTCCTTTTCAGCAAAAAAAAATGGTGAGTGCTTAGTTTTGAGGCATATCTTTTCATGAAATTCTGTATTTCAGGGGGAAAAAGGTAGTTGAAACTCCTCAAAAATGTTGGTGGAAAGTTTTGAGTCAGGCCTAGTGCTGTAACTCAGTCTTCAAAATCCTAGGCTGTCATAAACCTTCCACATCATAGCTAAAGTTAAGCAAATACTTACTTGTTACTGGGTATGTTGAATAAAATACCTTGCAGATATCATGCCTGTCTTTAGCCTGCAGGCATCTCATTTGGAAAAAAACAGTGTTACTTCTAGACTGACTTGGGTAGCAAGTATTTGGGGCAATTAGTTCTTGTTTCTTTCTCTTTGTTTTTAAATCAGATTGAAGGTGGGGGCTGGGGTTCAGGTGCCCCAACCTACATTACACTGGGTAGGTTCATGGGCCTTACTGACTCGATGTAGTGTGAGGACTATCATATTTATCCTACTGGGATATACTGGGCATGTCTACATGAGATGCTTTAGTACACAGTGGAGCAAATTACTGCACAGTAAGCATCACCATCTACAAATGCAGACAGCAAATTAACTACCAAGTAGTTACTGTGCACTAAGGCACGTGTAGACAGCTGACCCAAAGCAAATTTTCTTCCAGTCAGCTGGACGGTGGGGGCAGGAGATTGCTCCCTGCCCCCCGGGAGCTGCCTGCTGTCAGGGTGGGCTATAGTGGCAGAGCATGGGCTGGGACATTGTCCCCCTGCCCTAGCAGCAGGAAGCTCCCAGCTCTGTGATTGCAGAGTCGGGCCTGGGAGATTGCTCCCTGCCCCTGGAAGCTCCCTGCTGCCAAATGGGCTCTACCACTGGAGCCCACCCCAACAATAGGCAGCTCCCAGGGGCAGGGGGCAATCTCCCAGGCCCTGCTCTGATCCCAGAGCTGGAGCTGGGAGATCCCTGAATAGGGAGAGTTCTTTACCCAGCCTGGAGCTGGCTGGGAACTTCCCCAGACTGGGACAGTTCCTGTCCAGCGCCAGGCTGCACAGGGAAGTCTGCATGTGCACCCTGGAGCTGGCTGGGAACTGTCCTATTTCAGGAAGTTCCCAGCCAGCCCCGGGCTGCATGGGGAAGTTTGTGTATGCAGCCCACAGCTGGCTGGGAACTACCTGAAATGGGACAGTTTCCAGTCATCCCCAAGCTACACATGTAGACTTTCCTGCACAGCCTGGGACTAGCTAGCAACTGTCCCCATCTGGGTCAGGTCCCAGCCCCACAATTCTTTTCCCAACCCCATGCCCCAATCGGGGCTGGGAAAAAAGCTGCCAAATGCCCACTCGTGTAGACGTCTGTCTAGGGTAGGTTTACTCTGCAGTAAATTACTGCACAGTAAACCCATCCAGCAGTATTTACACACATAGATGTGCCCACTGTGATTACTTTTTGCACTAGTGTTAGAGCTCAGATTTATTTTTTTCTAAAGAATCATTTTCTAGCCTTTCCTTATGTTTCTTTCTCAGATAAATTCAAATGAATCCTTTTGTATACATCTGTCACCTGCTGTATAGTATCCTTATTTTCTACTGTGCTATACACAAGCCGTGAAATAAGAATGATAGCACCTCTTGTTCTCTCCATCAGAACAAATGACTGCAAGGCATAAGACTATGGAGAATCTGTGTGTGTCTGGTCCCAGCAATATAAGACATTCATGTCAGTGTATTACATTGGTTTTATAAACTGATACAAATTAAATCAGGATTTGCATTAAGGTACTATAGGATAGCTGACAAATTACTATAGGATAGCTGTTGCAGTGGGTCCTATTAGAGCACCTGCTCATTAAGCATCCGAGGAGCTCATCATGGGCTGTTTTCATTAAACAAAGAGCAACCCCAGGAAAACTGTGGACACTTAGAACCTGTACTGGTGAACGTTACACCAGTGTTTCCTCCTACCTCTTGGTTAACTATACTAGATGTGAGTGAGTTAGATGAAAGTGGGGCTATATGTTGTGGGGTTTTTATTGTTGTTGTTTCTCAACACACCGGTGAAAGTATCTTACATTTAGGCTGTCCATTCCTTTTTTCCTGAGATGATATGTATAAATCCCAAACACATACCGAGTCATATTTGCTTGCATTGTGTAATTTTATTTTTATTAAGTCACAATGTCTGATTCTGTTTGAAAATGTTGGGGTCTTTGAATCTGGGCTTCTAATTTGGTCCCTGTGACAAGGGGCATGCTCAGGGTCAGGTCTCAAGCCAGCCCACCCACCTGTCTATTGGGCAGTCCTCCCAGTCTCGCCTGCCACACCCTTACTATTACAATAAACTGGTGGTAAATGTGCAAGGGTGCCCATTACATGCCCCAATGCCAGGGGGCACTATCCACAGCTCCATACCTCCCTACACCATGGCCCATGCCTCACAGATTGCATCCAAGATGTTATCATACTCCTGTCCTCAAGCCGGACCAAACCATTAGGCCTCACACACACACACACACACACACTCATACCACCCCCCTCTCACTGGGGTCTCTTGCACTCCACCCCCTCTCATAGGGTCTCTTGCTCGCTGCAGCATACTGTGCCCCCTCCACCCTGCCCTGCTGCTTGCTGGAGTAACCCTTCTGGCCATAAGGCTTATCCAAATCACACCTTGGCTTGTGACATGCAGTCTCTTGGGCCTCTCCCATGACCCTCACATGGGCAATGCCAGCCAATTCACTGGACAGAGGGCTTCTTGTACAGAACACCATGATCTTGATCCATATGCTGCCCTTCTGGCCGTCCTTCTGCCCTACTCAGCACACCTGCTGGGGCTGCCCTTCAGACCGTCCCTTCAGCCCTACTCAACCCTGAATTATGCCCAGTCTTTCAGGTCATTGTACCCGCCGCCGCTCAACCAGCAGATCACGCGCCGCTTTCACCCGGGCCCCAGATCTCACCCACCCGGGCTTTGCTGATGCTCCCCGAAGTTTACCCCAATTGGTATCAAGGGGGACCCCAAAACCCGCCTGCCACGACTTTGATGATGTCTTCAGTGGGGGGTCTTCCCTTGGGGTATCCCTCGGTGCTGATGTGTTCCTCCGCGGGCAATCTCGGGGCTCCGTCCTCCCCTACACCCTGGCCATTCGCCACCTTAGGGTCTTCCTATTCTGGCCTCTACTCCGTCCTCGCCTTGCCTCCCTCTTGCCTCAAACCTCTGGCCATCAACAGCGGTCCTCGGGCTGGGTGTACCTCCAGCAGAGCCGCCGACTTTGCCCCTCCCTCTCTGGGGTGCCGCTGGCCTCTTCGCTGCCCCTACTGGTGACGCCACGGTTACCCTCACCGTCGGCTCCACGGTACGGGGCCCCACCAGCCCCTTCCTGGGTACTGCTGCCGGCCCTGCCCCTGGCTCCGCTGCCGGCTTCCCCACCGGCTGTGCCCCACCTCACGGAGCTGGCTCTTCCCCTCCACGTGCTGCTCCCGGCTGCGCTGCTGCACCGCTCACAGCTGTCCTTGTCAGTTTCCTCCTCCGTCCCGCCCTCGGCAGGTAGCAGTTGCTTCCCCGCCTGCTGGGGCTCCGCACTCCAACTCTCTCCTCTCAGCCGCCCCGTTGTCTCGGCGGGGCCGCCTTTTGTCTCTCCCAGCCGGCGTGCCCCACCCCTGCCGCTCAGCCACAGCCGGATAAATGCCCGGCTGACGGCCCGCGCCGGCGCGTGGACTCCTTTTGGCTCCTCCGGCCCTGCAGGAAGTAAGCAGGACCCTTTGCCGCCACGGGGGTTTCCCAGTATCCCCGCCCCCCTGGGACAGTCATGAAGATACACCCTACTCTGGAAGGGCCCATGTACACCCCTGCTCTCTCAGGGTCTCTCAACTGCCCTCTCTCTTGGGTTCCACAGCTGCCTCCTCTCTGGGGCCACACAACTGCCCCCTCCCTGGGGCCTCTGGGGTCTTGCATCCCTGAGGGCTCAGGTGGCTGCAGCCATGCCTGGCTCCGCTCCTCCCTCTTAGTAACCCATCTGAAGGTGGGGGCTGGGGTTCAGGCACCCCAACCTACCTTACACCAGGTAGGTTCATGGTCCTGGTATTTAAGTGGGGCTGCCACACCACTAGCAGTGCCACCAGGCCTCCCTATCCTGGCAGGGTACAGTTCCAGGTCATGTCCAGGACCAATGAGGCCTCCCTCATCCCCATAGCCTCACCTTACCTCCAAGGTGTTCCAGGAGCAGCTCAGCCCAATGTTGCCTCCTTGGCTGCTCAACACAGACTGCTGCCTTTGTGGCCTATTGTGGTGGCGAAGCGCCCCCACAGGTGAGTGAGGGGGAGAAAAGGGGACCCACAGACCCTAGACCCTGAGAGCAAGCCCCCAGGAGGGCATACATACCGGCAGAGGGGCAGCGGGAGGAAGAGCCGCAGCCGCGCGAGCCACCATTACGCCGGCTCTGGCAGCAGCTGTTCACCGTGCGGCGAACAGCTGAGCCAATCCCAGCGGCCGGAGCGGCCACTGCGGGAGGATTCAAAAAGGCCGACAGGACAGGGAAGGAGGGAGAGCCAGGGAGAGAGAGTACGGGGGTGCTGCCCGTGCTGCAGGCTCTCGCATGGAGCGGAGAGGACCCCGCCTGCGGGTCTCAAGCAGGCAGTGTAGGCAAGAGCTGGAAGCCTTTCGCAAGCAGCCGAGTGAGAGGCAGTCAGAGAGTGCAAGCCGAGGCACTCTCCCTGTGTCCTGAAGTGGCAGATGCCCAGGAGGCAGGGGAGCGCCCTGTGGCCGGGAGGAAAGGGGAGACAGCGGAGGCCCCAGGAGGGGGCTGGAACCAGGGGAAGTACCCACCAGCTCCCCCTGGTTCGGAGGAGTATTACCTCTAAGGGAGGAAAAAGGAGAAACCCCTCCCAGCCGGAGGGAGGACGACCGGGAACCGGGGAACCGGTCAGAGGCCATCATACTGGGCCTGGCAACATCTGGAAGACATCGCCCAGTGGTTGGCGTGTGGATGGGGTGTAGGGGAGGCGGAGCCCCGTGGATCACCGCGTCTGGTAACCGTGAGTAACACCGTCTATCGGGAGGTCCCACCCAGGATAAAGATCTCCACTGGAGACCCCTCTGAACGTAATCGAGTACATCCAAGTCGTGGCAGGCGAGTTGAGGGGAGGGGCCACACCCCGATAGGCCAGGCGGAGCGAGGCGCAGGCTCCACACCTATGTTTAAAAATGGCCACCCTCATCAGGCACCTGATGGCTGCCTGCTCCTGCCCTTAAAGTGGCAGGCACCAAAGGTACACTGCCATAGTCCATTGTCTTGATTTGTGTCATGTTGAAAATTATGATACAGATCCTCAATCTGATGTTGTGTTATGGCCCATCTATGCCACAATCTTTTTAATTCACCAGTATTTATGTTGGTTATTTAAGATCACTATCTGCTACAGAATCATTTATGAAGTATCACCACAAAAATGTTGCTTTCAGTTACAGTATATCTTTTACTGATTCAGAAATGGATATTCACACCGCATCACTTCCTGGGGTAATAAATGTTGCTAACTTTTCTAAGATCAAACTCCTTATCTTCCTGCATGGATAATTGTGTGGGAACGTACCCAGAGTTGGATAAATGTGAAATCTGTTTCCGCCACCAGGGAAATTACAAAGTATTACAACAGACTACAGAGATTAAGAGACTGAGGAATATTTTTTAGATAATTACTTTTTATTACCTTTCTTTTTTTTGTTTAAAAGCCTCAAATATCATTTAGCAAAAAAAAAAAAATAATAATAATAATCTTTATACAACTGAGGTAAGCAAACACATCAAAATAAACTGAAAGATCAAAGTACTTAGGAAAAGAAAGAATGCCCTACTTACATCGACTTTTTCACATTAATGAAATGTATTTGAATCTGGTGAACTAGAAGTTCTTTTGCAGCCAGAAACCGGTCTATTTTTTTAACAAGGGTAAATAAGGGCATCTATTCACCCTTAGGCGATATCCAATAATGAGAAGATATACCGTTCATTGAAAGTGCAGTACAGGTTAATATTGGACTTTATTGCAAAAGGCTGACTTCACTCAGCACTTGGAATTATATAACATTAATATCTCTTGCTGTTGCAAGCCTTAGGTATTGAAGATGTTGAATCTGAATGTCACACATGCTGTTTTAAAATGGGAGGCAATTGCTATGTCTAGTTACTGATAATTGTCTTAAGCTTGTCTTAGCTCAAGCCGGGTGGGAGCAATTGCATTCTTGCTACATAGCAGTTTGGGAGGAGTAAAGAGGCTGCCAAGAAAATCTAAAAGACTTTGTTTCTTTATATGTATTTTGAATTTTACATGCCCTGGAAGGGGAAGACCTACCTGGGAAGCCAGGTTACCTCTAACAGTAAAGCATTGAAAGCTATATGGATCTACTTGAAAGACCCACCAGGAGAGAAACGGAAGCAGAAGCACTGTTAAATTGTGCCATACCAACAGAAGACTCAGAGAGATTATGGCCTCTCTTGTCCCTTTGAAATAATCTTGCTTTTGTAAGTTGGGGACTTAAAAATGCTGGGCTGCCCTTTTTTCAGCAAGTGATAAAAGATCTTGAGACTTATGATAAAGGTAGGAAAGGAAAAATAAGAGGAAAATGGTTAGGCCCATTGTAGTGCTTTACATGTTTAAAATGCTGTACACTTTACTCTGGGCATTTTCTCTGATTTGTAGAGATCGAGTCTTTGCAGAGGGTTCACATTTCCTGCTGAAGGCTTCACCACAAGTGGCGCAACCAAGATTAGATGCAACTCCCCACCCCTTGATCATTCCTCCCTACCATACTGCTAGTTGCACTCAATCTATAAACAACCCAGGTCATTTGAAGAATTTTATACTCTTCAGTACTTCTAAGTGTATCAGTATGCATATTAATAATAATAGATTTCTGAGCATTTTATAAAACTGTGCATTTTCTGGCTATGGCTAGACAGGCTTGTGAATGTTGTTGAGCTGTACCACTAAAGTTTACGATAAAGGGCTTGTTTAGATAAACATCTTTAGCTCTAGGGGAAAAAAGGATATTTCCTAGTGAGGGTTGATTATAAAAAAAACAAGTACTACAAGAAGAAGAAGATGATTATGAAATAATCTACTGTAAAGCATTTGGGATATCATCCAAAATGTGGAATAAAAAATTTTGGGAAAGATTTTCCTTTATGGTCAACTAATGCAACTTCATTGATTTCATTGGCAATACCTGATTTACTTTGGTAAATAATTCTATGTCAAAACAATAAAATAGCATCTGAATTGCTCCAGTGTCTGGCATAATGAAAAGGGGTAGTATAAACAACTATTAAGGGAAACTAGCTGTATAAGGTATACTGGTATTATAGAGAACACTTACTGAAATACTGGGATTGCTGATGGGGGAAAAGCAATGGCTGAACCATTTTGAATTTTCTGAGCCAAGTGCTAAAAAATTTCCCTGGGGAATTTGTGGCTGTATCATTCTGCATCTCCAAAGCTAGTATTTAATCATGCCATATTGGAAATGTTTCTTATTGATTAGCACTTGTGTATTTCCCAGGAACTCCATTTCCATGATTAAATATCTCTTTGTATGCAAATTATGACATTCTGTGTGCACAGGTGAGTCCAAAAGTACAAATAGCATGGCTATAAATGTCAGAATGGAACTTCTAAAGGCACATGAAAAATGTGATCCTTTACTTGCATATGGTGTTTTTTTCAAAATCACTTGATATTGACCTCTCTTTCCATCGAAGTTGATGGTAAAACTCCCATAGAATGTGTGGTATAAGGTCTTGATATGCCACGAAGTGTATATATGCTGCACATTAATAACAAATGTTTTTGCACAAACTGTGAGATGCACTCTGAACAACAGGCAATTAGTCTAAGTTAAATGTGACCATGCAAAGTAAGGAGAGTTGTAATGTTTTGACAGTGTATTAATTAGTGATGTAATCTTTCTCTTCAGTTTTTTTCAATTAACTTGATTACTTTTGGTATAATTGAATCGATCTCCAAAAATAGCAATTTTTAAATTGGCTGTTTAACCTGCTGCTCAATGATGACTCTTAAAAAAGAGTCGTACATTAATTACAACATTCTCTTTTGACTTTTAAAGGCCCAAACTACTTCCTTCATTTTGGACTGAAATCATATCATAGAAAATGTCAGGATACTGTTCAGTAATATTCTTTATACACCACCAGTTGAAAAATGGATGCCAATTTGGCTGCTAAGAAGTTAGAAATGTTGCCTCCAAGCTGTTCTCCGTTTTGCTAGCTTATAATGTGACCTTTAAGGCTTTGTTCTCTGTTGCAGTACTTTTCATGCTGGGAGCCTACAAGGGTGTTGTGTAGAGCTGGCAAACCCAGTCATTCATGCATTGTGCACAAAGGGAATCCCTGACATGCTCTGGTGTGCAGCATTGTGATTGTTCTGTGTTGCAGGAGTAGCACAAAGGGAGTGAAGAAGTAGCAAAGATTTGCTCATTCATCCCATGCTGAATTATGCTAACAAACTAAATGTCCTTGAAAAGGGCATCAATACTACCTTTCATTCAATGCCCACCTTGAAACATAAGTGAATCAGTTCTCAGAAAGCCTGTGTGAGGTAAGTATTGTCCCACTTCATGGATGAAGAAACTGAGGCCCAAAGAAACCTGGGAATGAGTCTTAGAGCCAGGACTAGACTCAAGAACATCTGACTGCTCTCACTAGTACCTCATACTGCTTCCGGTTTAGAGGGTAAAAGGGCTTCCAGCCATGTTGTCAGGAATGTGTGCGGGCTGGGCCCTGATCCCGCCCTCCTCGCCATGTGTGGCGGCGATTCCGATCCCATGTGCGCCGCCATGGGCGAGCTGGGGGTGAACCGGGGTCAAACCGGACCCATCTTCGTTGCACGCGGGCTGTGGCCAGCAGCCCGGGCACACGGGGCTGGAGAGAACCGCGGGGCGGTTTAGCGCACACGAGTTAAAATTAGTGACGGAGGCGTAATGGTTGATTGAAAAGATTATTTACTTACACCGAAGATGGTATGGTGTAGGCTGGACAGGTTTCCAGGCACAGCTCCCGCTTGGATCCTCACTAGAGGAACACGACAAATCGATTGCTCCCACGGAGTTTGCTAGGCTCCGCGGGTCCCGTTAAGTTGGGTTCGAAAAGCTTCCCCGGAGTTATTCATGCTCCGCGGGTCCGATAAGTTTTCCCCGGAGTTTGCTAGGCTTCGCGGGTCCGGTTACAGGAAAGGGATACGTCTAGGATTGCGCTCGGCAATGGGGAGAGGCTAGAGGCGCAGTTCGTTCTTCCCTCTGGAGTAGTTAAAGCTCCATGGGTTCAGTTATTAAGCCTCTATTGCCTACTTAGGAGAGGCGCGTTGGGTCCGCGAGGGTCCACAGTGCTTGGAGATCTTCACACAGTACGAAGTCTCTCTCTCTCTCTCCCTCCGACTTGGGCGGAAGCTACCCAAGCCTTATGTACGACTAGCAAGCCAATCGCTAGCCGCCACGTGTGCCTACATTAGGAATGGGCCAATAATGTGGCGTGAATCCTAATACAAATGGCGGGAACTTCTTTACAATGTGTATCACTACGATGCAAAAGAGATGCACCCTGCAAAGAAGCTACAATTTGGCGGGAAATCCCCCGTTGCACCAGAGTTCTCTCTTGCAACAGAGAGCTCTACCGTGCAAAGAAAGCAACAAATTGGCAGGAAATAATTTAGCGGTGCCGAAGCGCGCACACAAACAAAAAAATCACAACTTTGGGTTGTGACAGAATGCATAACAATGCTAACCTGAAATGTCTTTACCTAATCACATTAGCAAAGTTAGCAAGTCCAGAAAGATTTTTGGTAGTGTGGTAGATTCAGAAATTAAAAAGGAAATGAATGATTACATAGGAATTAATTTCTGCACACTGTTATGGAAAACTTCATCATGATGTATATGTACAAGCTTTGAAGCTGCCAAGAAATAATACTGATGAACTGTTAGGGGGGAAAAAACATAAGCAGACTGAATGAATATCTACTGTAATTGATGAACTGAGTGATGGCAGAAATGAAAAAATAAACCCAGCAAAAGCTGCTGAGTACATAATCTCAATTCTAAATAATTAGTTAAAAGAGAAAAGCCTGGTATAAGCAACTATTTTAACCAGGCCTGAGTTTGACATTATTCAACCTCCTCTTCACAAGAATTCTTTGGTAGACTAATGACTACAGCTGGTCAGAAAAATTGACAGAAGAACCTGGGAAGTACTTTTTCAGGTAAATGTTTTATAGGAGGATGTTGGTCAAATGAGAAGCTCGAGATAGCCAATCTTAATGTCCATGGGACAAACGCATGAAGCTGCATCTCTTGGATCTGTGAGGTTTACTGCTGGGTTGCTTAAAACCACAGGATGCAGAATGAGCAATTTGTAAGAGACTGTCCCATCTTTGACATTGTGGTAATAATTAAAAGTAAAAAATTGGTTTCAGCATTTTACCTGAAAAGTGTACCATCACAATAATATTACAGAAGTCCCTCGAGTGAATTTCTATATTGAGCATCTTTCCAAATGCTTAAACAACAGTATGATCTCTTTATTTACAGTAAAAGGTTTGTTATCCAGCAGGAGTGGGGTAGGGGGGTGCTGGTTATCTAAAAATTCAGGTGTCTGGGGTGCATGCAGCAGTGGTGGCACCGGTGCGGGGTGGTGGATGGTGGCAGCAGGTGTTGCATGCAAACTCTTTCCCCCCGCCCCTGGGTCTGGCTGGCCAGGTGGCGCCTGTGCAGCCCACAGAGGGGAGCCACTACCCTCGCCGCCACCCCCCTACCCCCAGCCCTGCTCAAGAAATACTTGATGCACATGCCAGATAGACTCGGCAAAAATTCCCATTGCTAAAGTGAGGATTTGCATTGGGGATATTGGAAATTCTGGTTAATAGAGTATCCCAGTTAGTAAAATGCCAGTTAACACAGCTTTTACTGTATTTAGAAAATCTGTGTCACTGTGGCTTTGAGTAATAGGGTCCCATGTACCCCCATGGAAGGTGGCAGTTTCAATAAGACGACCAATTGACCATTTACTTTTGAATTAAACCTTTGTCATGTCAACATCCCAGGAACATCATAGCTCATGAAATAAAATTGTCAAATGAAGGCAACTGGCCAGATTTTTCAAGGT
Organism: Alligator mississippiensis; assembly: GCF_030867095.1. Taxonomy (NCBI): domain Eukaryota; kingdom Metazoa; phylum Chordata; order Crocodylia; family Alligatoridae; genus Alligator; species Alligator mississippiensis. The sequence goes on along the minus strand of NC_081833.1, from coordinate 10,013,872 downwards.
GCCTCTCTAAATAGGCATGAAGAGCGTAAATATCCTTAAAAAAAATCTGGTGCTTGTTCTTCATAAAGGAAACAGTTATTAAACTTCTTCTTTTGTATGACTGACTTGGAGAAACAATTATAAGTCCAGTTTAAGATTAGGTAACCAGTCTAATGCACTCGAGGAAAGAGAATGTGTCTCTGCAATGTCACCATCAAATTTGTATAGAAGTCAGAGTGTGGTCATGTGGTCCATAGTTTGATCAGGGTTTCCACAGTCACATTCTGCAGAGCTCTTAATAAACCATCTATTAAACTGTAAATGCAAGACACAAATTGCCTCTACAACTTTTGCCTTTATATTGCCTGCTTTCACATAATGTAACCACAAAGCCTTGGGATTCATACTGTGCTCTCTGCCAGCTGGGAGATCTGTACATACACTGACATGACAGAACACTGGTAAAGCTATTTTTTTATGTAAGACTAGGTCATTTAAACAGCAGCTGTCATTCTCCTGAAGGAGAGATTTAATGAACCTACATTTTTTAAATACGGCACTTTTGGGCTTTTATGTGTCTGTATTTCTGACTTTCCTCCCTCCATTCTATTTTTACTTGCCCAGATGGATCAAGTTAAGGTCACTTGAAAGGAAAGTAATGCCTATTTCCTATAAACTCACTGTTAGGAGAGTCCTTCCTTCTTGTGTCCTTGTCCTTGTGGTAAGGTACATAGCAGAATTTGCAGGAAACCAAAAAGACAACGCTGATAGCACTTCTACTATGGTCTTCAAACTTGTGTCTTCTTGGATGTCAACCACACACCTTAGCACCTGTGCCACCCCAGTCCCCACTGTTAGGCAGGATGACCATATGTCATGGATTGGCTGGAGCAGTCCTGGATTTCATAGGCCATTCCAGTTGGATGGTGGACATTGAAGCAAAAGTCCCAGATTTGGCTGCTGCAGGCAAAGACAGAGGCTGCTGCTTCCCGTGTGGCCTGGTTCAGCTCCTCCTGAACATCACCTGGAGGAAAGGGGTGGGCAGGGATGGCCACCACTCCTTCTGCCTGGGTGGGGATCAGTCAGGGTGAGGCGGGGGGTGGAGGTCAGGCTGGGGGAGGAGACCAGGGCTGGGGCTCGGGTACCTGCACATGTGAGCTGAAATGGCTGCGTGCTGCTGGAAGCCTCATGCCCTGCCACTGGCAGAGGTGGAGGGGAGGGGCCACTCCCAGCTGGGTCCAGCTGGTGCCCCCCATCCCAAATTCCCTTAATAATAATATGGTCACCCTACTGCTAGGAAAGTGATAGTATGCAAGCAAGCAAATGATAGTACTTGTCTGTATGCTATTTGTTGATCAATTTATAGCTCTGATGGAGCTCTGACCAAATTTATAGTACTGATCGAGCTAACCATGTTAGCATCTCCCTAGTAGTAGCTGTGGTTAGACAGTGATGCTTGGAAAGATGTGCAACAGACTGCTACTGTTACCTGAAACAGCACCTTTGATAATAGGTGTGGATGCTTCTGGGACCGGGTGAAAAATTCCTGCTCATGCACTGAAGCCACCTAGATCTGAAAAAGAAGGTGTTTTGGAGTATATCTGAGTATGAGCAAGGCTTGCAAAGGTGAAAGTAAACAGGGCAGGTCAGTGCTGGAGAGAAAGTTTAAACTAAATTTGCATCTGATTAACAAGTTGACAACAACAAAGTGAAGCCAAAGGAAGGAGATGAGTTAAGGCTTTTCATAGTGTTTGGACTGTTTACAGACCAGGTTAGGAAGGATGCCAGCCTGCTAAGTGACAGCACAGATCTGACTTTTAGAAGTGCTAAGGATTTCAGTGGAAGTGAAAAGCAATTAGCAGCACTCATGGCCAAGTTAATTGTTTTCAAAGTCAACACGGGCATATGTAACTTTTTAGGCAGCAAGGTAAGTGGAACAAGGATGTACTAGAAATATATGTAAAATTATAACAGTGTGTTCTGAATTTGTTGCGAGTGATGGTAGGCTAAAAGAATTCCTGTGGCATAAGGTGGAGCTCTGCCAGTAAAATGGCTGGCTAAATGTTTGATGGAGCTAATCCCCAGGGGAAAAGTCCAGTGTCTATAAAAGCTCTGATTTGCTCATGAATGTATTGAAATCTAGGCTTCATAAATGGGAAGAAAGAACTTAAATGTGAGGTGGTTCCCCACAGTTCATTGCGATCCACTAATGATATGAGTCAAAGCTCAGCAAAGGCCCTAGATACAACAATGTCTATGCTGCCTGGATTACTCCCTTCTCCAATCCCCTTTCCACCAGCAGAGCAGGTGGAAGGACAGAAAACTTTTTTTTATAAAAGATGCTCTAATATTTTCCAAGATTGGACAGTTACAGGCATCTAGGACAGCTCATGTGAAAATGGTGAAAACAAAAATGAAAAGGAACATAAAACCACATTTTTTCAAGCATGTTAGCTCCTACTATGGCTGTGCGAAGCTTTGGGTGATGATTCGATTTGGAAGAGATTCGACCCAATTTGGTGGCCAAAGCTCTGAATCTGAATTGAATCAGGGGACCAATTAAAAGGCCTGAATCGATTCAAAGCTCTCTGAATCTTCAGAAAAGAAGTCCCCCACTGTCCCATGCTGCATGGGGGACTCTTCATGAGCCCCTCCAACCCACCCTCGCTCCCCCAGCCTCCCCATGGCTGCCCTGCCCAGGCCAGCTCTGGCCCTTTAAGAAAAAGAAGACAGAGAAAAGCCCCGCACTCACCACTCCTGGAGTGGCCTCAGGGCTTCGGGGGGCTCATGCAGACCCCCCACATGGTGCATGGTGTTGGGTAGTCACCGGGTATGGGCATGTACCCCTATGTCCCACTGACATTCACTAGTCCCCTCAGGGTGGCTGCACCCTTATGGTTGATCTGGGTGGGGTCTGGTGCCCTTTCTTCCCACCTGCCACAACTTTGATTATAAGATGTTTATGAAAGGGAGGCGATGACTACCCGTCCTCCACCCGGGTCAACCACCAGGGCTGCCCCAGTGCCCGAAGCCTCAGGATAAAAGCGACAAAAGGACCCACTCGAAACAAATTTCTTTACATTCTTCTCATTTTATTTTTTGGGGGGGTTAACTGAAATCTTATTGCTTGGTCTTTGTCTTTCTTTGGGTCGCTGTCGAAGTCCGGTCTTGAATGGCTGGGGCTTTGTTACCCCTCAGAGTCTGCCAGCAGCTTGCTCTCTGCTCAGGACTCCTCAGATACTTTGTTAATTATGCCTGTGCCAGGCTTAATTGGCGGTGCATGCCGCTTAACGAGGAGGGGACCTCCCTCTTCCACAATCAGCCGGTATGGAGGTGTGATCGTCTCAGCCCGTCGGCTTTCCGCCCACTGCTGATCCAGTTGTGGGACCCTTTTTGGGGCACACGATCCCCTCTTGCACAAACCCGCGTGGAGGAATGCCAGGTTTTGATCCGGGCTCTTGAGCAGGCACAGAAAACATCAATGGAAAGGAGAAAAAAAAATGAATGGCGAATGGTTTGGGCGGATACACCACCTCCATCATTTCTAGGGTCTCTCCCCACTTTGCCTTCTGCTGCCTCTTCAACCCTGTGGCGAGGGTATCACCACCTCCTCATGGTCCGACCAGGGGCTTACCCAGTTGTCACCGCCTTCTTCCCATGTCTCCAGCTCCCGGACTTCTCCCTTCTCTTTTCCCACTGTCCTTCTTTTCTCCACGGCTCCATTTCACACCCCCAGGTATTGCCCCTGCTGCAGATTAGCCCCAATCCACTTCAGCTGGTGAGGAGGTAAAGCCGGGCAGGTGTGGATGGGGAGCTCCGGTCACAGCGTGGGTGTCCTGATATGGTGAGGTCCGTGCTGGGGACCCGGCTGGGGTTGTACTCTAGGCGAGTACCCTCTGGACTCTCACACAGGGCAGTGGGGGGCAGTGGGGATTGCCCCCCCCCCACTGGCAGGAACAGAGAGTTGGGGCGGGTGGTGTAGCCATTGCTGGACTGCGGGGGATGGGCCTGGGTGATTCAGAGATTTGGCAGCAGCTGAATCTCTGAATCAGATTCCACTGAATCGATTGGGGACAATGATTCAAACCACTGTCCCCCAAATCGTCTGAATCCGAATCTGAAACTAATATTAGCTGCTTCACACTGGCCTAGTTCCTACATACTAGGAGAACCCTTTCTGGAAGCATATTATCCCATAACTGCCAAACAACAGAGTTACTGTTCCTTCCTCTGAAAATGCAACAGCTAGCTACTCTCAAAGGCAAGCACCAGACCAGGGGCAGACAATTATTTTGGGTGGAGAGCCACTTACTGAGTTTTGGCAAGTTGTTGAGGGCCGGATTTCCCTCTCTGGTGCAGGGAAGTAGGAACAGCTCCATGGTCCCAGGCCAGAAGCCTCTGCTAGGCAGGGGTTTCTGGTTTGGGAGGCAGGGCTGGGCAGGCCTTGCTCCTGAGTCCTGCCACCAGCTTCCTCGGGGTCCTACTGCCTCTGGCACCTGTCATCTTTGACAGGAAGCTAGGACCAAATAAATATTAATTTTCTAAATTTTTAGGGACCCCGTGGGCTGGATAAGATGGCCTGGCAGGCCGGATCCGGCCCCTAGGCTGTATTTTGCCCACCTCTGCACTAGACAAAATGGCCTACTTCTCTGACCCAGAGTCTTATGTCAGAATGCTAATATATCACATAAAGTCTATTGAGGGTGATCTTTGCAATTCTCCTTCCTCTATTTTTCATACATTCGTTTTATTTCTATAGTGCCACAAGTATGCATAGTAGTTAACAAGACCAAACGGTCCACAATTGCAGCAGATACTGCTTCTTTCCCTTCAAAACCTTCTAGAAATCTCAATTAAAGTACATACATAGCCATTGGGCTAGAACTCCTTCTGAGGGACTGTTTTGTCTCTCTAAAGCCAATCTATCCGTGTCAATGAAAAATAATGTACAGTAATAATGAAAACTTCACATAGGGCCTTCCAAAATCCTTTATAATCAATTGAATGATTCTTTTTGAATTTTGGGGGTATTGTTTGAACCATTAAGGGGCAAAGCAAATATGAGAAAAAGATAAGATTATTTTGTTCACCTATTTTATCCAAGAGTCATTTGAGTTAAGTCCCTTTTGCTTCCACTGCAGAAAGCCATTGTAGTGACCCACTAAGTATTGTCTACAGGTGATCAGCCTGCTAAAGACACTTTCCCTCCTCTATACTGTAAAGGATGCTTTTAGTATTTTCTAGCTCTCTATTCTTGCTTTTAGCTGTGCTATTCCTTTCAGTGTTAAATTCTAAAAGTGACTTTGTTAAATTCATGGTCCCTGATGTAAGTGCAATTAAATCAATGCATTTTCAGCAAGTATGTATTAGCTTACTATGCTTAACAGGAGGCACCACAGGGATTGTTCTTGTTCATAATTGGACTCCATTTACAGGACCATTCACAGATTTTTAAGAAAGTGGATAAAATAATTTGTTGCAAGGTCAGTGCTAAAGAGATTGAGTCCCACACAAGCTCCCTGCCATACACAGCCAAAATACGCCTGCAAATACCAGGTATATTATGCAGAAGAGCATCCACAAGAACAAAGCAGTAATTGAAATGGACGTTGGTGTCATTGAACAATTCATCTTCTTTAAAGGGCTTCAGTTTACAAAAGAAGCTCATTTAGTTGGGGAAATTAAATTGATAGCCATGTGGGAACGTTCGTCTAATTCACTTAAAGAGTTGTATCATTAGCCATGATTGTTTGATCAATATTTACAAAACAGTGGAATTTACTCAGCTGACAGGTGTCAGACTTTTCTCTTTACTCAAAATCAGTTTTTGGTGAGTAACCGACAGTAACAATATACCTTCCTGAGAACCTGAAATGCTAATATATGTTGCTTGGTTTTTAAATATGCAGTAGTACTACACTGAACTACAACTACCTGCTGTCTTTCAGTGATCAACTAAAACCAGGAAACGTTCTGGCTGATGCCATAATAATCTCTACCAGCTCAAAGAAGTTTTATTGAATTCTCATAACATTATCCCTCACTAATTGTAAAGAATACTAACAATAGCAGAGAGTATGTGCTATGCCATTTGTTTTGTGTGTGATGCCCTGTTGTGGTCTAAACAAGAGGATGCTGAGTGACTACTGCTACCTCCTGAAGGAATATTGAATTTACTTTCCTCTTAGGTAATTTCCGTGGAATAGAAACCAGAGTCCTAAATTCAGTAGGGGGGTTTGAGCTTTAAACCCTGGGGAAAATCAAACATTTCTACAACTTAAACTGTCAAGCTGTTCTTGCCAATAAGAATTTCATATTATATCTATTCAACAGTGCTTGTTATGTCCTTTATCTTTCTTCTGTTTGTTTCTCCCATGTGGCACTTTGTGAAAATGTCTCTCCCATTCTAGGAAAGGTCAGTGGAAGCTAAACTTTTGCTATTTATTTGCATTTAAAAATATCGCTATACTAATACTAGAGATTATTTGGGTCAAAAATTGTGTTGCTATAACCCCTTGATGCCTGCATAGAATAGAGGGCATTCTCTCTGTTCCTTTGTTCCCATGGAAGCCATTTTCTTCATTAATTTTTCATTCATCTTTCATTCACATGATTTATATCCCCAAGTATTTAACTGTATGTTCCTTCTCTTGTGGACCATGATTATAAAACTTCAATTTATTTAACTAACCCAAAATCCAGCTTTACTTTATTTTGGAAAAGTTACTTTATCAAGATTGGCTTAGGTATAAAGATATTATGTATATAAATAGTCCATAGAAAAAATAACTTTTCCTAAGAGATATTCTGACTATAACTTTTAGAAATCCTATATAGGATTTGTCATTGTCAACATTTCAGAGTCTGGTTACCGCTAAGGGACCCAGAGTATTGTATATTCACAGTAAATCATAATCTCACATTCAGAATGTCAGATAATTTTGTTTCCAGACATTTAGAATACTTACTGCTAAAAATGTTTCTTTATATCCATAATAAGCCTAAACTGCAAAAATGTGGATTTGGCTGTTCACAGCTGGGAAACTGGATCAGATGTACTGCAAAATAAAAAGTTGCATCTAAGTTGATATAAATTAGTGTTTTTCCATTTACTGCAATGGAACGATGGGTATTTTTAATTAGAAAACTACTGATTTATACTTGCAAAACTTTGGTCTCTAATTTGATTCGGTGAAGATTTGGCCCAATCCAGTGGCTGAATCTCCGTATCCGAATCAAATCAGGAGACCCTTTAATTTCTCCAAATCAAATCAGAACCCTCTGAATCGATTCGGAGAGATTCAGAAAGATTCGGCGATGCAGATACAGCTTTAAGTATTTTTTCTACATACCTTTAGGTGGCAGCTGGCTTGTGAATGCTCCAGTGCTGGGGTGGATGGAGCATCCCACAGGAGCACAGGGGTCTGGTGCCTCCTGGGTCTGGAGGGGTCCCCAGGGTCCCCACATGGCCAATCACCAAGCTGGAGGGTGCTGTGGAGGGGCCCCAGTGTGCTCCCCAAAGGACCAAGAAGTGGACCGGAAGTATTTCCAGTCCACTTTTGTTTTCATCCCCAAACACGTTGGGGGGGGGGGGGGGCGCTTCTTTGGGATGCTCCATGTGCCCCAGCATCACAGTGTTCATGAGCCATGCCACCTGGTTCCTTGAGGTACATAGAAGAAACATTTAAAGCTGTGTCTATGGCCAAATTGCTGACTTTCTGAATCAGCATCAAATCTTCAGATTGGGATTTGGCTGAATCAAATCGGAGACAGTGATCCAAATCAACGAATTGCATCACTGTTCCCAATTTGGGCCAAATCTGAACCCAAATCGAATATGGCCCGTTTCACACACCCCTACTGCTAAGGTTCTGATCCAGGTTGTCTATGCAAGAAATGCAGATAACTAGTTTAAATTCAGATGCCTTCCTAATTTTCCCAAATGATAGGCCAGGAAAGATTCAGATTAGAGAGTTCACTTCAGAATACTTTTTCTCCTCCTATAGAATAGTTTCATGGAATAGAATAGAAATTGATAAACTTTCTAAAATCATTTGAAGTATTGAATAGAGTTTTATCTTGTCACAGGATCCTATTGAATGTCAATGAAGCCTTTGGAATAGAAATCATTCTTTAAAGAATTCTGGAGATACTGAGTCATTTCAGTCAAACCTGACTACTTTCCTATAGACTCTGAATCATTTAATGACCCTTCAATTCCTATGGTTTCTCCTCTGTGGTTCAGGTTCTGATTATAGCAACACAGCTTCAGAACTAGACTTATTCCACTGATGTCAGTGGAAATTATTCCAGATTAGCACTGGTGACACTATTGAGATCAGAATCTATATGTATAATCACCTCTTTTCTCTCTGGTATCTAATCTTCCCTCTAAATAATGGATTTTCTTCTCTTAAGTCTTTTAAAACCTTATTTACTGGTAAAAAGGAGTGCCGTTACTTTTCAACGACAGACAATTCAGAAAGTCTCCTATTTCTTGTCTTCTCTCACTTGACTTACCTTTTGCTAATTAAAAAAAAAATTCCACCTATATAATTTTATATTCTTCATAAACTAACAATGTAAAATATAATTTGTCATTCATATTTAAAATCTAAAGCATTTGAAATATGTCATTTTTCATTGTATTTTCCATTTCATTGCTTCTCTCATGTAAACTCTTTAAAAATGCACTAATTATTAACCAAAGGTTACAGTGTTTAAAATACAAGACCCATTTTAGCAAAAATAGGCTATAAATAGCCTTCACCTAGTGTACACTGGCATAATCAGACTGACTTTCATGGAATTATGTTATTTACAAGATCTGAGGATGTGGCCTTGATCCTCTGGAGATCTAGCTTAGATTGTAAATAGGGAGAAGGAATGGCGCATGAGTTTTGATCACCACTTGAAAATGCTATCAGATGTCCTTCTTGTTCCAATTGTATTTTATTGCTGGCATATATCAGCAATGAGGGACTACTCCTTCCTACTCAGGCTCACCTGGTTGTGGGGGTGGAGGGAAGCCAGGGTTTTACTTCTTTCCTACACCTCTCGGCTAACCTGTTTCAGGGATGAAGTAAAAAGAAGATATCCTTATTCTGAATACACAGCTTGGGTATCCCAGGGAGGGATGCAAATATGGTTTCTTACCGCCTGGTGCAGAAATCCCCTTGTCAAGCCAGGCCTATATTGGTCTGCTTTCTGGCACCGTGTAAACCAGTACAGCCTGTACCATGGTCAGATTGTCAGTAACTAAACTGGTGCCCCTACTGGGCTAGCCTGGGTGAGGAGGGTGTGTGGACACTCAGCAGGACTAAGACTATTAAAGGGTGGATGAGCCCCCTGTGAGCCAATGGGCATCCATACCTAGAGAGGAGATGAGTGCCACCAGGTGACTTTGCCTGAAGAATCACCAATGACACACAGCATCTAAGGTGCCCCAAGCAGCCTCGGGACTGACTTAACTTGGCGCATACAGTCACAATTTAGTCTTTTTCCATTTTTAATCCATCTCAGATTGTCACTCCATTTATTCTCATTCTTAAACTGTTGGTTATGTAAGACAGGGATGCTTTGTGCTCTCCCTCCAGCCTCACATTCAATTTCTTTAGGTCAGTGTACCATGAAGAATCAACCCCAGGATTTCCAGGTAAAGGATTACCATATGCTTGAACTTGTGACTATAATTAAACTTGTCAAATTGGCACTTTTGAGAAGTCTATTTCTTTGATTCCTTTCTACTTTCTTTGATCCTAGCTTGAAAGGAGGAAGAATAGAGACAGACACGGTGATAGATTTGACAGCTGACCTATTACTCTCCAAGAAAATGAAACCATGATGGAACGTCTCTAATAAGAATTCAGAAGGTATTAATGTCGCTTTCAATCTGACAAATGTTTGACCTTTATTATGGTATTACAGAAATGATAGCTGCTCATACTCACTCTTCAATTTAAATGCATGCCAGAAAATGTTTGAATGTAAAAGGCCCACAGAATCAAGGCAGAGTATTCAAGAAATTGCTGCTGACTTCAGGCATTTTAATTAATTTGTGGGGGGCTGAATGAACTGATGCATCTTGAAAGCAGGGGATCTAAGGACTGAAAATCCAGGGCACCAAACCATACAGAGGGCATTTCCTTCTTTGAAAAGCTGTGGTAGGTCAGCTTCCCTGTTGATGAGACTGACAGATGCTACTGTTGAAACCAAGCATGGTACCAAAGAGATGCTACAAAAGCTGCCTTCATACTGTACATCTCAAGCACACAAGCATGCACTCTGCCTTTCCCATCTTTTAGCCTCAACCTATGAGAAGTCCTTTGATATGACATCCAGTTTTCCTTATGGCAAAGCAGCTGGCCACACTATTATTGGACCCATTCATCCTGTTCTGGAACTGGTACAAGTTCCATTGTTACCAGTGAGTATTTTGCTTGAACAAGGACTGAGGGTGAGGGCCCCTAGTGCAAGTCAACAAGGCCAAAACGGATGTACTCCAGGACAGGCCAAACTATGTTCCATACATTTTGCAGCTGTATAAGGATGAAGGGTTTTTTGAGGTAAAATGGGTGCATAGTGGGGTTCTTGCATGATGCTATATCCAAGTTGGATCCTCCTCCAACTTATAGCTGGAATTGCAAGTTTTGAAAGGAAAAAAAACAACAAACGTCTAAGCCTGCCTTGCAAGCATTTGGGGCCAATTGTTAATCCTGGTTATGTCAATGGAAATTCTATGATCAAGGGTGAGGACTTAGCTTTGATATCTGTGTCTTTCAGAAACATTTTTAAAGCTACCTCTCCTACAGCAGCATCACATTTCTATCATTACTGACTTGTATTCTATTTGTTGCAAAGATATAAGTGTATGTGCTACAAATATGTATATTACTGTTTTCAGATTTTGGATGCAGGATGCTCAGTCAAATATAGATCAACCTTCCATTTATGCCGGTTTTATACTAGTTAAAAATGCACATCGAAAATTGTTCTGTGCACGAGACCACTGTACTATACTGAGTTATACTTTTCCATGGGAGTCAAGTAGTTCAATGATTTGCATCCCTTCTAGGATTTTATTTGCAAAGGGGTCCTAAATACAGACAACCCCTACTTAGCGCTCTTCATTGGTTTTTGAAAAAATGAGTGTTAAGCAAAACTAGCTTTAAGCGAAACCGAAAATTTTTGACAAACCAAAATGGCAACTGTAAGTGTTTTTAATGACCCAAGATGGCAACCATGAGTGTTATAACAAAACTCGCTGAGCACTAAGTGGAATCGGGTATCAATTTAAAATGAGCATTATAGTGAAAAAGCACTAAGCAAAACAGCATTAAGCGGGGGGTTGCCTGTAACAGAAACTACTTTAAACACCTGAGATCAGTGGGGTTACCCATGTGCATGGAAGTGGGTTCTTCATGTGCCTGGGTGTAAAGCAGACTCCGCAGGAAGGATCCAGAGTTGGAATCCAACAAGTCCAAACTAGTCTTGATGGCAGAGTGGATAGTCTGTGCAGATCCCCTGTAGAATGGAGATACCCTAGCATTGCTTGGGGATATTTGTAATAATACACCGCATAAATGACTATTTCTCAGCTCCTCTCTTCCAATTCTGCTGTCTCCTCTACAGCATTACTTTTCTCTTTCTCTCTCCTTGAGCTGCTGCTTAAACTCATTAAAACCTATAGCTTCACTGAACCTCTGTAATAATGCATTTCATGTGTTGATTAGCCTTTTGTTTGGCACACACTTCAGGTGAAGTACTGTACTCTCACCCAAACTGCCTTAGATGGAACGTTAAATTAAAAATCTTACGGATGCATTTGAAGTCATTTATACTTAATAAACAGGTTACCAGATATTAAGCAAATTCCAGTTGACTTTAAGTGTATGGATTAAGCAAATGCATAGTCAATATTGTCTTAATATATATGTCTTTGGTAAATGAATCCTTAAATCCACAGGCCACTCTTACCTTTTTCCTATGAGAAGCACCTTATTGGAAACTGGGTGCTCACATTACTGGCAAAAGTTGAGAACAATCACAGTTATTTTGCACAGCCCCAAAGCACCTGTGGGGCTGTACAAAACAACTGTGTTGTTATTAGAGCTTGAAGGAAACATATTAGAGCTCTAAGGAAACACTGCAAAGCTTTCAGTGCAAGATAAATGTGAGTAGACCCCCACCCACTACAGGTGGTAACCTCTCTAGGGATTTAGGCAGTGTATATGTGCTTCCCTAAGATATGTGATTCATAAGGGAACTTAGGTGGAAGGTAGGTGATATGGTATATCTAGGTAAATTACCTGAATTGCTACCCTGCTGTAGGTTCCTAAGGAGCTTTGTAGTCCAAACCAGAGATGCCTGTTGAATTCAGGAACCCAATGAATTTTGTTCTGCTGATGCGGGCCCAGTTTAAATCACTCTTTGGAACTTGTGTGGCTAAACTCCACCTAAATCCCATTTCAGTGTCTAAGAAATCAATATGAATCCAGCCCTTCTGGTGGAAACCCTTGTTCAAATTCAGTGGGATTCTTGTGTAAGGATTGTAGTAATTGGCACACAAAATAATACTGACAAGTTCTCTGTATGTTTAAATCATTCAGGACATTAAGCCACTTTTCTTCTTTATGAGGTCGCAAAGACTTAACGTATTGAAACTAATATTAGTACAGTCATTCAGTGCCGCTGTGTTTCCTTAGAGCTCTAATGACCTTCCTCAGTTTTGGCAGCAAAAAAGTGGATGACAGGGTTGCCAACTTGGGGAGCTCTGGGAAAACGCTTCCTGGCATCTCATATATTTATTTATGTTTGTTTATTGCAGTGGGAAGAAAACATGAGAAACACGAGTTATCTTTTTGGCTTTCTATCCACACTTTTGGTTAAAGTAGAAAGGCATGCTTTGCATTTCCAAGGATTTTTTTTACAGTTGGCAAGAGAATCTGGGACATACTGAGAATGGTTACATTTTACTCTGTTGCAAATTTTATGATTTATACTAAGTTGAACAAAATCATTCAGATTATCAGGACCACTATGGTTTGGCACAAATATCAGGCAAAAAAATGTTGAAGTTTTACCCTTGGATAAATTCACACAATCTTCTGAAAATATTTGCCTTTAAACCATTTATGTTGGCATTGAGAACCTCCATCCATATATCTAAATAGCCTATCCCCCGCATCTATACTTGTACCTATGATTATAATATCCCTCCTTTAACAACTGTACAATAAGGGTTAGACTGTCTTCATTTCATAGATTCATAGATGTTAGGACCTGGAAGGGACCTGTTGAATCATCAGGTCCAACACCCCGCGCGCTTGGGCAGAAAAGACTGCTGAGGTCCGATTACCCCAGCAAGGTGAGTGTCCAGGCTTTATTTTTGGGAGGGGGGGGCAGGGGGGCAGATCAAGGCCTCCACAGTGAGGAAGGGAGCAGAGGCTGGAGCAGGGGTGAATGAGACCCCAGCCGGGCTGGGTGGTGGGTCAATCAGAGCCTGGGTGGCTCATCCAGGGCCGTGGGGCTCTCACCGCTATGCGTACCCCAGCAGAGTCCTAGGGGTCACGTGCCCTTTGTGCATAGGAAAGAGGCGGCTGCTGCTGTGCACTGTGCTTTCCACACTGCTGCAGCTGCCCCAGGAGGGGCATGACACTGCATGTGTCCCACTGTCACTGAGCTATGTCACGCCCCTGCCCGCCCCGTGGTGGGATGCACATGGCACTGCGCAACTCTCAAGGCAGCTGCACCAACAGCAGCATGCAAAGCACAGTGCACAGTGATAGCCTCCTCTTACCTGTGCACAGGTCAGGGGAGCACGTGCACCCCCAGACCTCCCCTGGGCTGCACACAGTGGCAGGAGCCTCTCGTGCCCCTGGACAAGCTGCCTGGGCTCCAATTGTCTCACCACCCAGCCTGGCTAGGGCCCCATTCACCCAAGCCCCTTCCCCTTCACAGAATAGACAGTCTGATACTTACCTGCAGTGCTGGGCAGCCAGTCATCCATGCACTGGGCTGCAATCCTGGCTGAGTGTGCACCTCGCCCCACTCCTGCTGCAGCTGCCCAGAGCCTGTGGCTGGGCTGCCTTGCAGCCCTGCCCACTGCCCTGCATTTTTGGGGGGGCGGGGGGGGAGGGCAGGGACTGAGCTTCGTTATCCCTGGCTTTCCACCACCTACGGTTGTAAAGAAGTTTTTCCTTGTATCTAAATTAAAGTGGTCTTCTAGCAATTTACCACTGTTAGTCCTAGTCTTCCCCTGGGGAGCCCTGGTGAACACATTGTCCCAGTCCCTGATGTACACCCCTTATATACTTATAGGCTGCAACCAAGTCCCCTCTGAGTCTTCTCTTCTCCAGGCTGAACAGACCCATGTCTCTCAGTCTCCATCATATAATCTGCTCTCCGTACCTCTAACCATGTAGCTCTCTTTTGGACTCTCTCAAGTCACTCCACATCCTTCCTGAAGTGTGGTGCCCAGAACTGGACACAGTACTCCAGCTGCAGCCTCACCAAAGCCAAGTATGACATCCTTAGTTTTTTTTGAGTTTTATTGGTAGATGCATGCTAGTTTTTTGGTCGCATTGCCAGCTATGGCATTGCATTGGTGGCTCGTGTGCATTCTATGGTCTATCAAGACCCCCAGGTCTTGGTTGTGGTGCTAGTAAGTGTAACACTGCCACGCCTGTAAGTATGTTGCGGGTTGTTTCTCCCTTGGTGGAGCACCTTACACTTTTTGGTGTTGAACACCATCAGGTTTTGATCTGCCCACTTTGCGAGCCTGCCCAGGTCAGCCTGTATCCCCAGCCTATCCTCCAGAATGACTGGAGTCCCTCCTAATTTGTTGTCACCTATGAACTTTGCCAGTCCACTTTTAACACCCAGATCCAAATCATTGATGAATGCTTGCTGTAAGGACCATTCATCCCTCAATTATTTTATGCCCCTGATGATTCCTAAATATTTTCGCTGTGGGAGAATGGCTTTAAATTGAACCCAGGTCTACAGAATACCATCACTGAGGGCTATGACATTATATCTGAGAACTCTTTTGCAGTTATCTAGTATATTAGTCAGTCCCTCTCTGCATGATCTTCCGGGTCTTGTGTCTTGAGTTATAGAAACTGGATCTGTCCAGTCACATTCCCATGTTCTCTCTTTGTAATAACTGCGTAACCCTTCTCTGCCTTCTCTAAATTATTGGTATTGTTTTTATGTGCACTGCCCAAAACTGTCCATAGTACATGAAAGGTTGAGGCATGAAGACAGTATAAAGTCTCAGAAAGACATTCATATATTACCACTCTTGTACTGCAAGAAATGGAAAATTATACAGCTTAGGCCTATTCTGTGTTTTATTTCTCCAAATTGTTTATCCCTACTGCAGCACCTACCTTGCAACAGAACATCACAAAGTCTGTCCATGTCCACCTATTGTAAAGTATTGGAACCAGCTACATTTAATGTTTGGATCGTTTCTATTTTAAAAACATGTTTCTGGACTCCCATTAGGAAGGATAAAGAAAAAAATGCTTTAACCAGAACCAAGCTGGTTCTCATCCTGTGGGACATTAGTCAAACTCTGAGGAGGCAAAGAAGAAACTTTCCCCTGGGAAACTAAAACTGCATCTTTCCATGATGAACATGAGCCGGCAGTGTGATGAAGCCATCAGAAAAGCCAATGGCACTTTATCATGCATCAGCAGATGCATGATGAATAGGTCCAGGGAGGTGATACTTCCCCTCTATAGGGCGCTGGTCAGACCGCAGTTGGAGTACTGTGTGCAATTCTGGGCACCACACTTCAAGAAGGATGCGGATAACCTGGAGAGGGTCCAGAGAAGGGCAACTCATATGGTCAAGGGCCTGCAGACCAAGCCCTACGAGGAGAGACTAGAGAAACTGGACCTTTTCAGCCTCCGCAAGAGAAGGTTGAGAGGTGACCTTGTGGCTGCCTATAAGTTCATCACAGGGGCACAGAAGGGAATTGGTGAGTATTTATTCACCAAGGCGCCCCTGGGGGTTATAAGAAACAATGGCCACAAGCTAGCAGAGAGCAGATTTAGACTGGACATAAGGAAGAACTTCTTCACAGTTCGAGTGGCCAAGGTCTGGAACGGGCTCCCAAAGGAGGTGGTGCTCTCCCCTACCCTGGGGGTCTTCAAGGAGGAGGTTAGATGAGTATCTAGCAGGGGTCATCTAGACCCAGCACTCTTTCCTGCCTATGCAGGGGGTCGGACTCGATGATCTATTGAGGTCCCTTCCGACCCTAACATCTATGAATCTATGTGAGGGTTTCTTGGACTTGTCCATCAAGCATCTGGTGCTGGCCACTCTTAAACAGAATATTGCACTGCATTCATGATGGCGGTCCCCATGTCTTAGTACTCCCAAAAGGCCAGACTGTAATAGGTATAATTAGATCTGATCTAAAAATTTGGCAAAATGTCTTTTCCATTGGGAATGAAATTGGTCTGACCACAAAGCTACTGGTTATTCTAGGTTTTTTTTTTTATTTTTTTTTTTTTGAGGGATGCAGTCGGGTGTGGGAGAGTCTTCTTTTTTGCATAGAACCTCGAAACAGTTGGGTTCAGTTCCAGTGTAAAACAAGAACATTTTTAAAATCTCAACATTTCACAAGGCAGGAATTTGTTCCCAGCCCGTTGTGGGAAGGTATTCCAAACAAGAAATTCTGAAATCCCCAAATCCTTCACAAAGAAATTTTTTTTTGCAGTTTTCATATAGAATGCTTTCTGAAGACAGACCTGGGAACAAAAAGCCATAACTTGGCTGGCCACTGAAAACCAAGGACTTAACACACACATCTTTCCCTTCAGCTATCTCTCTGTGGTCTACAGGTTATAATGGGCCTCTTCACTTCTGTAAGTTTCGGGTTTTGTTACATGTAAATTTTGGGTTGCTCCTGGAGCTCTTAACCCCTGGATTGTCCACATGTTAACAACTTTGAGTGGTTTAAAGCACTCGTTATGCGGCTCAAAGTTATGTCACTCCAGGGCAGGATTACCTCTTGATCTGCATAACCCAGCTTCTGTTCCATTAAGGTATGGTCACTCCCAACAAATGTGATGCTCAAGTTGAAGGTGTGACTGCAAGCTAGCACTAAACTGATTAACATTTGTGCAGTTTACAGTGTAACATGTAACAAGGCCCTTATTCTTAATTTGTTTCTTCTTTTCTTTAATTAGTCAGCGATCACTTATTTTACCTTCTCTTTGCTTCACAGATCTATACTTTCCTTCGTAAGGGACCACTTCATTTATGTAATGAGGTTAAAACAGAAATAATTGTTATAACTGGTATTTCGCTTGGGCTGCATCTGTTTCTTTCCCATATTTGAAGAAGGGCATTTTGTTTCCACAAACTTGTCTCGCATCGCGCCCAACTACAGAGATGTGCCCATAAAAGATATCGCCATACAGCTCCTGATCCTCATTGAGATTAAGCCATGTATGTCGTACTGCCATGGTGGATACTGTCTAGGAAACTTTTATGCATTCAAACTAAGAGCACTGTAAGAACAGGGAGGTTAAAACATTATCTTCACAGTGTTGGCGTGCCACTCCTGAAAGTAGCATCACCTTCCCCTAGCGAAGTTATTCCTGGTGGTACTCACTTTTGGTGGTATTATTTATTTTCTCTGAGGCATAGTCTCCATTTATTTTGAACAGTTTATAGGATACTACATTTGAATTGCCATTAGATCTTAGTATGACTAATGAGATTAAAATTATCTTACATAAACTGTACAATACAAATTCCGGCAGAAATGCCGCTCATGTTCTCAGCGCGTTGTTGAGCTCCACGAGTGCCGCTGACAGTTCGTACATCTATTCTTAATGCACTCTATTTATAACTTTCAATTGCTAAATAACAACCAACAACAACAATTCATGTCAGGTCAGCAAATAAGCTCTTCAGAATTACACGGGAAATGAGAAATGAGAACTTGTCCTTCATTCACTGAGCTAACCTGGTTAGGGGATAAAATGCACACTGCCTTCAAAATAGTCTTACCATTGAAAAACATCTTTATTTCCTTAAGGATCTTGCACATCTAATAAAATGTAATTAGCCACTATCCGGTAACACTATCCAGTTAGTATCATTCAGCGACAGTAATTACAAGTTATGCGCAATACTGGGGCTCTATGCAAGGCATTGCCCTCAAGTGCTGCTGCTCTGAAGAGTCTATCTATATTCCAGTTTTTTTTATCCCTTCTTTTATGGGTATATAATTTAACAGCAGTAGGAAAGGAAATCATGCCAGGGCTGCAAATTGACGTACCTACAGGAAGCATAATGTAAGATTCTAATCAGTCCGGCTAAAATGGGAACTATGAAAAATCTTCAGAATGGAAATGTGAACCATTGTAAACTCACCTGGCTCCAGCTGTCATTGCAGCTGGAAGTGCTTCTGGTGTTCAAAAGGCTGCACACATTTTTTAATAAACTGGGCCTAATTTCACATCACCCTGAGCCCAGTGTTGGATCTATTCTCAAAGTCATATGAAAGTCTTGCTTTTAGCATAACACAGTAATTCAGATCCAACCCAACATGAAACTTGGAGGCTGCACAAAATCAAGCCAAAGGCTCCATCTACATGAGACACTAACTGCACAGCAGCCTAATAATACTGCACATGGTAGCGCATCACAGCACTAACAGTGCTAATACATTACTGCAAGTATTATCAGGGTACTGCGTAGTAGTGTCACTAAAAAAGGCATTCGCTGGTGCTACTGTGTAGCAAATCCAGTTGCTGTGCATTTATTTAGTACTTGATTATACAAGTACTAAATTAAATGTGTAGTAACCACTGTGCATTAATCAACGTGTAGACGTGCCCCCCAAAAATGCTTCAATGACTGCTAGTGAAGTGAAACCTCTGCAGAGCTCCTTGCTCCAGAGCAAATAAGATGATAAAACAAAGACAGATGATAAAACAATGTTACTCTGCAACACAACAAAACGGCTTTTGAGTTTATGGTCAGCTTGCGAAGTTGAGACACTGGCCTTTGTGGGACTTCTAAATGGTTGTAAAACAGAGCAGGTGTTACAAGAAGAGATTACTTCAATAACCACAAAGGAAACTTTGTTTTATTTGAAAGTCAAATGACCTTCATTTTGACTAATTTAAATGTCAGAAAAGTAAGAGCCAAAGCCCCGTTTTTTTCCTTGGAGCCTGCAAATATGTTTGATTCCTCTATCTTTCATCTTGCACAAAATTCCACAAGCGAGAGCTCTTTGGTAGGCTTTCAAAGGAAAACCCAAACAGTGTCATCTCCTAGGACATTTCAAAATTGCAGTTTCCAGTGTGTTCCCAGCTTTGAACAGACGGAAGTTTATATCTAATAGATTAGAGCAGGAGTGGGCAATTATTTTGAGCAGAGTGCTGCTTACCCAGTTTTGGGCAGGCTGTAAAAGGCTGGAAGGGTAGCCCCGCCCCTTGACAGGTGCCCTGCCTCCTGGTCACCATCTTGGGACCAAGGTCCCAATGTCTTAGGACCAATGTCCCAGGGACAGCACCTGTGGGGCCCAAAGTGGGGCACAGGCTGGCAGGGGTCTGTGGAGCTGGGCTGGGCTGCATCAGCAGGGAGAGAGGAGCTGGCTCGGCTCCATAGAGCCCCTGCCAGCTGGGACCCTGCACTCCTGCCACTCTGTTTTGGGCCCCACCGGCACTGGCCCTGGGACACCAGTGCAAGCCCTGTGTTCCCACTGGCTCCCTGCCCGCTCACACCCAGTGCCCTCCAGCCCTGTGGTACAGGCAGGGGGCAGCAAACAGCCCTGGCCCCCTGCTTGCAGGCAGGGAAGAAGCTGGTGCTCAGCATGGGGAAAAGTGGCCCCTTGCCTGCCCCATGGCCAGCACCCTGTGCTGCAGGTGCTCGCAGCCCATGCGGGGCTGTCTGAAGCAGGCACAGGCAACCCCAGGCAGGCTGCGAGTGGCTGCAGCACAGGGCGCAGGCCATGGGGCAGGCGAGGGGCCACTTTTTCCTTGAGCTCAGCACCAGCTTGTAACCCACCCTACTGCCAGCCTGGCAGTGGGGCTGGGTTACAAGGTGGTGCTGAGTGTGGGGGGAGGAGAAAGCAGCCCCTCCCCGCCCTGTGGTCAGTGCCCCATGCTGCAGCTGCTCAGAGCCCGCCTGGGGCTGCCTGTGTCTGCTCCAGACAGCCCCGCATGGGCTGTGAGTGCCTGCAGTGTGGAGCACTGGGCATGGGGCAGGGAGGGGCTGCTTTTCTCCATGCAGGGAAGGAACCCAGGGAAAAGCTGAGTGTGGGGGGGGAAGTGGCCCTTCCCCCACACCACACCCGGTGCCCAACGCTGCAGGCGCTCACAGCCCACATGGGGCTGTCTGGAGTGGACACAGGCAGCCCCATGTAGGCTGCAAGTAGCTGCAGCGCAGGGCAGCAGGCATGGGTGGGAAAGGGTCACTTCCCCTTCCCCTCATGCTCCTTCCTTGCCTGGGGTCCCCCCCACCACTGACCTGACCTTCCCGTGCTGGGGCAGCCACGTGCTCCCAGCCCAGAAACCCTGGAAGGGACTTCTGGCTGGGGGGTGGGGCCAGGCGGCCTGCTGTTGTTGGAGCCTACCAGGCTTCCCCTGGGTCCTACTGCCCTTGGTAGGAATCAAGGGCAGAGAAATATTAATTTTCCTAATTTTTTTAGGGGCCCTGTGGGCCGGATAGAATGGGCTGGATTCAGCCATGAGGCCACGGGATGTATTTTGCCCACCCCTGGATTAGAGGCACAAGAGCTGGCTAATTCCATAGTGCGCTTCCCCTGATTCAGACATATCGTGTAAAAGATGGGCAAGTACATTATGAAAGAGGAAGCTGGATGGCTTACCTAGTTGTCATCGTGTTTTGTTGGTGGGGGGGTTTGTATTACACCTGCAGACCTCAGGTGAGGGCAAGAACAATATACCGTAAGGCAAAGGACAGTGGTACTTTACTACACATCAGCAACTCGTAGACTATACATAGATCATTA
Organism: Alligator mississippiensis; assembly: GCF_030867095.1. Taxonomy (NCBI): domain Eukaryota; kingdom Metazoa; phylum Chordata; order Crocodylia; family Alligatoridae; genus Alligator; species Alligator mississippiensis. The sequence continues at coordinate 9,992,886 of NC_081833.1, read as the reverse complement.
CACTGTGGTAACTGAAAGCTACTCCACCCCCTTCCTGGTACCCTAAGTCATATGCTATACAGACTGTAACAATGTTGCAGCCGCGACTGTTACTAAGATGAGGTATCAGCTGCTGGAGATTAGAACATCCGGGAAATGGGGAACGTAATAGCCCAGGCAGCCAATGAGGACCCAGAAAGAGAAATAAAGAGAGGGAGGAAATTTCCCAAAGTTGCCTTCGGACACGTACAGATTGAGAGAAGCGGGGGAGGAGCCCTGCGACAAGGAATACAGAGAGTGTCCAGGAGACAGGGACTCACTCTCAGACGATGATGGGATTTTGGGGGATCGATACGCCCCACGGGTCGCTTCCTACCTGGAAATGACAACCTCTGCTGTGAGTCATAAAAACGGAGCAGCAGCGCGGAAAACCCCGCAGCTCCGGGGCACAGCGTGGCAGGATTTCCCAAGTGGGAGAAAAAAAGGAGAGAGAGAGAGAGAAAAAGTGGGTGAGATAGCACCCGATCCTGCCCTGAAGGCATGGGACCCCGATTCCTCACCGGAGAGTGAAGGGAGGCATGGAGACAGAAAGCGAAAGTAAAAAGGAAAACTGCGACTGAGCCACGCTTCGCATGCCGGCACAAGCCGCAGCCGGGGAATCCTGGTGTCGGCATTAATCAGCCGCTAACAAGGCTGATCATCAAGATAACAAGTAGTCCTTACCATTTGAGACAGATGGAGAGGACTCATGTGGCGAACTCCTTTTTTTTTTTTTTGCCTGACGTTCCAAGAGAGCATAACAGGCTAATGATAATAAAGCACTCTGGACTAAGATCTGGCCAGCGTGTTCCTTACCGTGGTACCGGCATGTAACAACTCTTCCTCCCCCAGAATTTGCATTAGATCAAGTCGTGGCAGGCGGGAATTGTGGGAGCTACAGGAGAAGCAGGTACCCAGGACGGGCACGCTGACAAAGTGGTGCATTGGCTAGGACTGCAGAGGACCGAACAGATGCCACGGACACTCAAGAACCTACAAATTGGCACCAGGCTCATAGCCTCACCTTGCACCTCCTACAGGGCCAGCAGGCTCAGCTAGAGGAAATGATGAGGATTAGGACTCAAGAGCCGGAGGCCCAGATACACCTGTGGGCAAGACAACAAGACCTCTGCGAGAAACTTGCAGAGTAACAAATGTTCGGGTCGAGAGAAGGAGGCATGACCAGACTTCCCTGGATGACAAGGGAGGACGACGTGGAAGCCTACTTCGAGGCATTTGAGCGGGCAGCGATGGCTGCGAAATGGGATCCAGGGAGCTGGGCTGCTAAGCTGGGACCACTCCTGATTGGTCCGGCACAGGCGGCATATCGAGCCCTTAACCAAACAGAGGCCCGTGACTATTCCAAGGTAAAAACAGCCTGTCGCGGGGCACCTCGCTGCCTCGCTCCTAGAGAGGGGAAAACTGCTGGGGAAAAGCCCTAGCAGGGATAATGAGCGCAGCTGTGAGTTGCCGGGGCAACTCCAGATAGATTGACTCACACCTGACGGTGGCCAGCTGGTAATGTAGGGCAGGGCCTGGCTCCTATAAAGCCTAGAACCAAGGCCAGGCTGGCAGTTCCCTGCCAGCAGCCAGAGAGGCAGGAGCTCACAGAGCTAGGATGCGAGTACCACTCGAGCAGACTGAAGGATGGTGGCTCTGGGACGTGAGAGCAATGTTGTTACAGCCAGGCAGCCTTAAGTTAAGTTGTAGCCAGGAAGCTTGTGTTTTGTTTTGTTAGTGTTTGTATTAAACCGGTGGTTTGGGTGAGGCTATAAGGGGTTGGAGGAGGCCTCATAGGGGGGCTCACAGGAATGTGAGGACCCCGGCACCAGTAAGGGCGCAACTTGCGGGGTGCGTAGACCCCAGCCCCAGAGGGGGGACATTTTGAGGAGCCCCAGCGTGGGCGGGGCGAGCCCCAGGGAGGGGAGCGCACTTTAGAGAAGCCCAGTGCGGGCGTGACGAACCCCAGGAAGGGGGCGGCATTATTAGGAGTCCCAGAGAAGGGGCGCTATTGAGAAGCCCAAGACGGGCATAGCGAGCCCAGTTGAAGGCTAGCACAGCGGTAGACCTCAGACAGGGGTAAGGTGCTGCGGTGGACCCCGACAAAAGGGGTTAGCAGTACAGTACCCCAGGAGAAGGGCAAGGTGCTGTGGTGGTCCCCGGCAAAAGGGGATAGCAGTGCGGTGAGCCCGCCTAAGAGAGGGTAGCAGTGTGGTGGGCCTAGAGGACCGGAGACTCGATAGCAAGTCCTGGAGCGGGCTAGGTTATTTTAGAGAAGGCCCCAGAGAAGGGGGGCGACATCGCAGGGAAGGCCCCAGAGAAGGGGGGCGACATCGCAGGGAAGGCCCCAGAGAGGGGCGACATCGCAGGGAAGGCCCCAAGTGGGCTCAGAGAGCCCAGGAGGGGGCAGTACAACAGAGAAGGCCCGGGAGAGCAGGCGAGTTGATTTTTGACAGACCAATGTCCAGTACATCTGCGAGGTTTGGGGCGTGGTATTAGGGGTTGGTAGGAGCCACGCGTAGCCCATAGGGCTAGGGTGCCTGGGAAGCACCCATTATACAGGGAGACCCTGGACAGTCCGGGGAACCACGGGGACAGAGGTCCCGATTAGCCGTGCCCAAGGAGGTGTAAGGCAGCCTCCCAAACTTACTGAACATCAAAAACGTGGCAGGCTAGAATAGAGGGTGCCCTTGGGCCAAATTGGCACGGAGAGAGGGCCTTAAGGAGATCACGGCCCTCCTGCAGGACCCCGCCGTGACAAGTGGTGCATTGGCCAGGAAACAAAGGCTGTGCACGGGGAAGGAACCTGTGTCCCTGGGAAGGGGACCGAACGTTAGGGCTAGGACAGATTTACAGATAGACAAGGTAGTGAGATTGGGGGCTTTAGAAGACGAGCCCAGACCAAAGATGAGACTGCCGTTAAAAGACATAGAAAGGAAGACGTTGGGTCTAGTCTAGAACAAAAGTAGAATCATGGCAGGCATAGAAGACATAGAGAGCCTAAAGCAAGAGAATTTTACCTGGCTATTACGGGTGAGTGAATTAGAGGAAGACATTGCATGACTAGAGTGGGAGCTAGAGGCAGCCCAATCCCAGAAGGAGCAGGCGGAGGCAAAGGCCACTGGATTAGAACAGCGGGTACAAGCAGGAAAAAAAGAAGGCGGCTCTAAAGAAATTAGGCGCCTGATGGCAGCCAAGGCAGAGAGGACTCGGGCACTAGAACGGCTCATGGCAGAAGAGGCCAAAAAGAGCAGACAGAGAGAAGAGAAACTGCAAGAGATGTAGAGAGAGATGGAAAAATGGAGGAAAAGGTCAGCTGAGACCTATACAACCCAGGCAGGAGAATCAAAGGGGATGCAACAGGAATTGGAGAAGTCAAATACCTAGTTAGTCTCCTGCAGAAAGAAGTTCACAGCCAGGAGAACCATATAGATGAACTGCATGATGAGCTGGAGGACTGGCAGCAGAAGTGCATACAGGCAGAACTCCTAGCAAAGGGGCTGAGGGAAAAGTTACTTGAAAGTCATGCGCAAGCAGAAAAAATGAGCAAGGGGGTCACCCAGAAGATGGAAAAAGTGAGAGCATAGATAGCCAAATTATGAGGCGCTGTTGGAATGAAACCTGTCCCTTGAGAAGGAGTTAGAGGCCGGAGTGAGAGACCATGACAGGTTGCGCGCTCAGCTACAAAGTGTGGAGGTGGAAAAGGATCACTTGGAAGAGCAGGTATGGTCCCTTAAAACCCACCTCAATGACAGATCGGCTAAAGAAGCAGTGACAAACGCCGAGAAGGAGCAGTCACAGCTTCAAAGGCAAGTTTTAGAGCAGTGGATTCAGGCCCTGGAAGCAGAGAATAAAATCCTATAGGCAACCAGTAATCAGATGGCTGCAAAAGGCCAAGATTCTGGGGGGGTCAGTGAAGGTGAAGGTGGAGGTAGCAAGTACAGCGACCCAGACAGAAGTGGGACCGGAGGCGTGTGTGGAAGCAATGCACAAAGCACTACAAGATCAGAAGCGGTCCCTAGAAACAGAGGTAAAATCTAGGATTGAGAAGTGTGCAGAGTTGCAGGCCCAGTGGCAAAAGGTAGAAAAGGAAAAAGACCAACTGGGGAAAGAGATACAGCCCCTGAAAACCTTGTTAAAAGAGAGCACAGCCAGGGAGCTAGCATGCTGAGAAAGGACCGAACACCAATCAGCACAGGCCTCTCAACTACAAAACAGGAGACTGATCACAATAAGTGGCCAGTTGGAGGAGTTTATATCCAAGATCAAGGCAGAATATGAGGAACACCTTAAGGAGTCTAAAGACTTGGAAGAAATTCTATTAAATGCAGAAAAACTGCTAAAGACTGTGCAGCCCATGCTCCTAAAGGTTGTAAAGAATCAGGAACCACCTAGGACAAAAGGCTTAGAGATTCTTAGAGAAGAAGAGGAAACAGAGCAGCAGGGGAAAGATGCAAGGATGGAGGCACTCTTAGGGGTGAACCCTACGAGGATGAAAGAAGAGATCACCACTGCAGTGACGGAGTGCCTGAATCAGAGATAGGGTCAGTGGGTGAACCAATACACTGCAGAGATGAATGACCTGAGGAAAAAACTAAATAAAGTTGCAGGCTCATGTGTGGCTGGAAGATTGACAGCACTGAAACAGGGGCAACAGAGGGAAGTAGACCAGAAATGGCCCAGGCTCGGGCATGTAATACGCAAGGTGCAGCCTCCAAAGGAGTGAGAGCAGTAAAACCTCTAAGGAAAAGAGAGGTCCAGAGGCCTGAGATGGACCGGAGGAGCCAAAATCCCAGGGAAGCTAAGGGGGGAGGCGAGGTGCATCCTAAGCTCTACCCTAAGGAGGAGATACCCAGCCCTGCACAGCAGAAGAGACCATGCCAAACCCAGATGGCAGGTCAAACTGAAGAGGCAGAAGGTCCATCAATAACCAAGGTAGCTTAGTGGGAGAGAGAGAGCAAAGGGGAGGAAGACGACCATGCATTTATGTTCATAATCTCCCAAGGCAAGTTGGATGGTGGACCCTGAGGAAAATAGTTGAAGCCAGAGTCGGGGGAGTAGCTTTTGTAAGGGTATATACAGGGCCTGGCAGAAGATCTACTGGCCAGGGAAAAGTAGAATATTGGAGGGCAGAAGATGCCCGGCATGCACTTAAGGTGTGGTGGGAGCTTTGGGGAAAGCTCAGGGATTGGCAAGAAACCAAGGAAAGGAGGGATTTATTACAAGGGACACGAAGAAGAGACCTGGGGTACAGATGGAGGAAAAGGGGCAAGACACCCCAAGTAACAGAAAGCAGCTCCCCCAGGAAGAGAGAGGAGGCTTTGTCTCCACAGTGTTGAGGCGGTGAAGGAGGGAAAAGAGAGAGGCCTGGTTAGCATCCTACCAGGGATGGCTAATGTGGGTGGACTACCTGCGGCGGGGTAACTCCCGAAAAATCCCACATGGTGCGCCCTGGGGAAAAGGCAAGGAGGAGGTGCCTTAAAACCTCCGCCACTTACAAGAGAGATGCCGGGTGCGTGAAGAAAGGCCGAGAAGACCCGCCGAGTCCGACTGAATTTGATGGGAATGAAGACTTTTCTCGGTGAGTCAGATCTTAAGGGGGGAAGTGTGTCGCGGGGCACCCATTATTCAGGGAGACCCCGGACAGTCCGGGGAACCATGGGGACGGAGTCCCGATTAGCCGTGCCCAAGGAGGTGTAAGGCAGCCTCCCAAACTTACTGAACATCGAAGACGTGGTGGGCGAGAATAGAGGGTGCCCTTGGGCCGAACTGACACGGAGAGAGGGCCTTAAGGAGATCACGGCCCTCCTGCAGGACCCCGCTGTGACACAGCCATCCTTTATCGATTGGAAATTTCACCGGAAACATACCGGAACAAATTTAGGGCCAAGAAGGGGCTTGAACCCAGCCGGCCCCAGCTCCTAGTACAGATGCTCTGGGACCTCGTGGAGCGGTGGCTACAGCCAGAGGAACACACTGTAATGGAGCTAGTGGACAAGGTAGTCTTGGAACAATTTCTGATGGACCTTACATGCAACACCCAAAGATGGGTTCGATGCCATCAAACAAAAACAGTGGAGGAGGCACTCCATCTGGAAGAAGATTATACGGTAGCTGAAGGGGAAGGAGAGAACCCCGAGAGAGAGAGGGGGAGGACCACCATCCACACATAAAACAAACAGCATAGCAGCACCCCTTAGAAGGGTGGAGACGACCTGCAAGAAGGGTCACCTGGGGAATACCCAGGAGGTGATCTGCTATCGATGTGGAGAAAGGAGCCACATCTCCTGGTTTTGCCCCAGAACTACCCGTGATTCGTCTCCCCGGGTCGAGGGACACGACAAAAAAATGGATTGCAGCTTCCGGCGACATCAAGGGCCAGGCCAGAAAAATAAACCTGTGGTGGAGGTCTGTATGGGCAATACCATCATTCCAGCGATAATAGACACGGGCTGCTCCCAGTCTATGGTCCTTGGCAATTTGGTACCACCACACTTAGGGGCTCCGAGTACACCAGTCTCCATGGTCTGTATGCACGGGACAGTATATACCTACCCAAGGAGGAGGCTGGAGCTCTCCATATTGGGAAGAACAGAGGAGATTTTGGTGGGGCTAACCAAGGCTCTCCCCTGCCTGATGCTGCTAGGGTTGGATTGGCCTCACCTGGGAGAGGTGGTCCGCCAGCAGATGATAGATAGCCCCGGGACCTGGGAAAGGAAACACCGGGGAATTTACTTTGGGGATGAGGAGAAAGAGTTAGATATCAAACAGCTGATAGAAGGGGGGAATTTCCTTCAAGAACAACAACAAGAACCCTTGTTTCAGAATCTATGGAAAACCCAGGAGGAAGAAGCCACGAGAGGAGCAGGACCCACACCGAAACCCCCCTGGAACCCACGATATGAGGTAAGGAGGGGTCTGCTCTATAGAGTGGAGGATCTAGAAGAGGGAGGCGAGAAAGCACAGGTCTTGGTACCCCGAAGATACTGGGAGGGCTTACTACAGGTTGCCCACACTTTACCCATGGGGGGCATCTGGGATGCGATAAGACGGAGGCCCTTCTCAAACGTTGGGTCTTTTGGCCCGGGATTTTTAAAGTGACTGAGAAGTTTTGTGTGGAGTGTCCTGAATGCCAAAGGCTGGTGGGGGGGTGGCAAGACCAGCCCAAGTTCCACTGATCCCTATGCCCTTGATTGCCCGGCCATTTGATTGAATAGCCTTGGATATCAGCCCTACTTCAATGGATAGCCTGGGTGGGAATAGCCCATGAGATACTAACCGATCGAGGGAAAAACTTTGTGTCAAAAATCCTGAAAGGGGTGTGCAAGGTCCTAAAAATAGATCAATTACGCACCTTGGTATACCACCCACAAACAGATGGGTTAGTCGAGCGGTTTAACCGTACACTCAAGGGGATGCTTAAGGCATGCATTCAGGGGGACGCCCATGAGTGGGATGCACTTTTACCCCCTTTGCTATTTGGAATAAGGGGGGCTCCTCAGGCCTCAATGGGATTTGCCCCATTTGAACTAGTTTACGGACATAGCCCACGGGGCTTGCTCGACCTAATATGTGAAGGATGGACTCAAACACAGAGGGAGGACCCCCAAAACTGGGTGATAGGAGAGTTCCGGGAAAGATTGCTGAAGGCGCTAGAGATTGCCCAGAGCCATCTCAGCCAAAATCAAGGAAGACAACAGCAACAGTATGATGTGAGGGCCGTGGAGAGAGAGTTACAGATAGGGGATTGGGTGGTAGTACTACTTCCCGATAGTACCCATAAACTGACAGCTTGATGGCAAGGACCCTTTCAAGTAACCAGATGAACGGGGCCGGTAAACTATGAGGTACTACATACCAACCTTACGCGGCGTAAGCAAATATACCATATTAACCTCCTGAGGAAATGGCAACGAGGGGAAGGATGGTTGGTGAGACAAGAGGAAGAAGAAGAAGAGGCTGCTACAGTACAGCGCCTAACGGGAACACCGGAGGCATCCCAAGTGGACAACCAATTAGATCTATGCCGGCAGGCCGAGGTGAAAGCCCTAATCACGGAGTTTCAAGATGTGTTTAAGGAGATGCCAGGGGAAGCAAAAGGAGTCTATCACCACATTGTCACCCCTCCCGGAAGAATAATTAGAGATCATTGGTGGAGGTTACCATGCCACTTATGGCTGGTGGTCTGCCAGGAGATTAATCAAATGAAGGAAAGAGGGATAATTGAAGAGTCCCAGAGTCCCTGGAGAAGCCCGATAGTAGTGGTACCCAAACCAGATGGATCTATCAGACTGTGCATGGATTACCGAAAGCTAAATGAGGTAGCGAGATTTGATGCATTCCCGGTGCCCCAGGTGGATGATATGCTTGAGAAAATTGGTCAGGCACGGTTCATATCCACCTTGGACCTCACAAAGGGTTACTGGCAGATCCCAATGGCAGAAGAGGACAAAGAGAAGACAGCGTTTGGGACCCCATGGGGGCTATTTCAATTTAGGAGAATGCCATTTGGATTACATGGAGCAGCAGCATCCTTTCAATGAATCATGGAACACCTATTGGCTCCACACCAAGAAAATGCCGTGGCTTACATCGACGATATTATTATCTTCTCCCCCAACTGGGAGGCACACTGCAAACACCTAAGACAAGTACTGGACAGCCTACAACGGGCGGGTCTGACGGCGAACCCGCGAAAGTGTGCGTTGGGGAAGCGAGAGACACAATACCTGGGGTTCATGGTGGGCCAAGGAACTATAAAACCCATAACAGAAAAAGTGGCAGCCATAAAACGACAACCCCATCCTAGAACGTTAAAACAACTTAGATCGTTTCTGGGATTCGCGAACTATTATCGACGATTCATCCCGGACTTTTCAGAGAAGGCAGCCCCTCTAACCGAGTTGATGAAAGGACGACGAAACTTGATAGCTTGGAATCCAGGGGCTATACAAGCCTTTGACCAAGTAAAAGAAGCCTTGGGCCAATATCCTGTCCTATACACCCTGGATTTTAGGAAAACCTGCTGCCTCCAGACCGATGTCTCAGCAGTAGCACTGGGGGGCGATATTATTCCAGAAAGATCAAGGAATAGAGAGGCCGGTAGCTTTTGTGAGCCGGAAACTAAAACCAGCGGAGACACGATACTCCACTATAGAAACGGAATGCCTAGCTGTCCGCTGGGCCGTAGAATTATTCCAATATTATTTATTAGGATAGAGGTTTGTGCTTATCACTGATCATGCACCCCTGCGGTGGTTAAGAACAGCCAGATTAAGTAATGCTAGGCTTATGAGGTGGTTGTTGGCCTTAAAACCTTTCTTTTTTTCAGTGGAACACCGAGCAGGGAGAAGGAGTGGAAATGTAGATCTCCTATCATGTCCAGGAGACAATCCGAAGGGAAAAAAAAAAAATGTAGCAACAAACAAGCGGGTCACCAGAAAATCATACACCCAGCTTGGATCTCCAAACAGGAACAAGAGACATGGAAGATGAAACGAATGGGATAACGCAGAGGAAGAAATGACTCACTTGAGTCGATACAACGATGTTTCGGCGACTTGAGGAAAAAAAAAATCATCACAACAGCAAATCCATGGACCAGGTGGACTACATGCAAGCAGACCTGGATAGGCTGGACAAGTGGGCAGAAAGCAACAGAATGCAGTTTAACAAGGAGAAATGCAAAGTGCTGCACCTAGGGAGGAAAAATGTCCAGCATACCTACTGCCTAGGAAATGACCTGCTGGGTGGCACGGAAGTGGAAAGGGATCTTGGAGTCCTAGTGGACTCCAAGATGAACATGAGCCGGCAGTGTGACGAAGCCATCAGAAAAGCCAATGGCACTTTATCGTGCATCAGCAGATGCATGACGAATAGGTCCAAGGAGGTGATACTTCCCCTCTATCGGGCGCTGGTCAGACCGCAGTTGGAGTACTGCGTGCAATTCTGGGCGCCGCACTTCAAGAGGGATGCGTATATCCTGGAGAGGGTCTAGAGAAGGGCCACTCGTATGGTTAAGGGCCTACAGACCAAGCCCTACGAGGAGAGACTAGAGAAACTGGACCTTTTCAGCCTCCGCAAGAGAAGGTTGAGAGGCAACCTTGTGGCTGCCTATAAGTTCATCACGGGGACACAGAAGGGAATTGGTGAGGTTTTATTCACCAAGGCGCCCCCGGGGGTTACAAGAAATAATGGCCACAAGCTAGTAGAGAGCAGATTTAGATTGGACATTAGGAAGAACTTCTTCACAGTTTGAGTGGCCAGGGTCTGGAACGGGCTCCCAAGGGAGGTGGTGCTCTCCCCTACCCTGGGGGTCTTCAAGAGGAGGTTAGATGAGTATCTAGCTGGGGTCATCTAGACCCAGCACTCTTACCTGCCTATGCAGGGGGTCGGACTTGATGATCTATTGAGGTCCCTTCCGACCCTAACATCTATGAATCTATGAATAACTGAAGGGGGAGGTGTGTAACAGCGTCACAGCTGCGACTCTGTTACTAAGATGGGGTAGCAGCTGCCGGAGATTAGAACATCCGAGAAATGGGGAACGTAATACCCCAGACAGCCAATGAGGACCCAGAAAGAGAAATAAAGAGAGGGAGGAAATTTCCCAAAGTTGTCTTCGGGCATTTACAGATTGAGAAAAGTGAGGGAGGAGCCCTGCGACAAGGAATACAGAGAGAGTCCAGGAGACAGGGACTCTCAGATGACGACGGGATTTTGGGGGATCGATATGCCCCACGGGTCACTTCCTACCTGGAAAGACAGTCTCTGCGGTGAGTCATAAAAATGGAGCAGCAGTGCAGAAAAACTCGCAGCTCCGGGGCACAGCATGGCGGGATTCCCTGAGCGGGAGAAAAAAGGAAAGAGAGAGAGAGAGAGAGAGAGACGAGAGAGAGAGAAAGTGGGCGAGGGAGCACCCGAACCTGCCCTGAAGGCATGGGACCCCAATCGCTCACCGGAGAGTGAAGGGAGGCGTGGAGAGAGAAAGCGAAAATAAAAAGGAAAACTGTGACTGAGCCGTGCTTCGCATGCCGGCACAAGCCGCAGCCGGGGAATCCCGGTGTCGGCGTTAATCAGCTGCTAACGAGGCAATTAGCGGCTGATCATCAAGATAACAAGTAGTCCTTACCGTTTGAGACAGACGGAGAGGACTCATGTGGCGAACTCCTTTTTTTTTGCCTGACATTCCGAGAGAGCATAACAGGCTAAAGATAATAAAGCACTGTGGACTAAGATCTGGCCAGCGTGTTCCTTACCGTGGTACCGGCGTGTAACAGCTCTTCCTCCCCCAGAATTTGCATTTAGATCAAGTCGTGGCAGGCGGGAATTGTGGGAGCTACAGGAGAAGCAGATACCTAGGATGGGCACGCTGACACAGACATCTTGCAAGTGAAAGATTTTTTCCTTGAAGAGCTTACAATATAAATAGAAAAAAAAGAAGACAATGTTGAAGAGAAGGTGAAGGCACAAAGGGGAAGCCACATCCAGAGAGCATGTGCCAAGTCAGTGGTAGGGTTGGGACTAAAGCCAAGCTCTGTTGGTTCTCAGCTGAGTGCCCTCTCTACAGAAGTTTTCGCCAGAGAGGCTCTGCCCCTAGCCTTACTCAAATTGAGGGAAGTTTCTCATTTATCTCCATTAGAACAGCACCAGGTATATAATGAATGCCAGTTGTGCTGTCTTTTCATCTGTGTTTGTACTGCGTCCAGCACAGCTTTACCCTACCAATTGATTTCAGGCTTTAATAGAAACAACTCCTTTAACAGAAACAATGAAATTAGAATTACAAATAGGATTGAGGTAGGCACATTGGTTTACATAAAGAAGAACAGCCTGAAACAAGAACTAAACTGAAACTGGGAGGAAGTGCACTAGTAGTCCCTTGAGAAAATGTGAACTTCGCTTATTTTTTCCTTTTCACAGACGCATCTCATCTTCAAAATTTGTATCAGCCCTAGCTTGAAAGTGCTGACCGACAATGAACAAATGAACTAAGCACCTACCGATCCCTTTACAGTCAATAGACATGGGCAATGCTGTTCAAGAGGTGAGGCAGACAAGGTTCTTTGGGCGAATGTGATATCTTTTATTAGATAAAATTTAGCCAAAGAACCTTGTCTGCCTGTGTCCTTACATTAACACAGTTACAACCTACACTCCCATTCAAGAGGTGAGAAACTCTCAATGTTAACATCTGTCAGGGAGCAAGCACATTGGTCTCAGTTGAAGGCACTGCTGAGCAGTTGATCTACTGTCATCTCATACAGATAAACCACAGATCAGACACCTCTCTTTATTTTAAGTCCTTTGAAAATAATTAGAAACAAAGTCATTAGCTTCGTAAGAGTAGGGGAAAGGCAACACTGTCTGTAGGAATCAGCTCAGGGCTGTGAAGGGGACCTTCCTGTACACGTGGTTCCTCTGTCTGCACCTGATATGCTACCTTTCGGAAACATTTTGAACTCTTACGCTTTGAACCATTTCAAATGTTATGTTGCTTCATGTCTGTTCATGCCCTGAAGTTCATTCAGATGAACACGTACTTTGCTGACTCGGTCTCAGTTCTCATCCTGGTTTGGTTCCTATATTGCTGTGTGTGACTTTGGGCAAAAGTCTTCACCTCCCTGTTCTCTTCTCCCCTTCTTTAAGGTGAGGAGGTGATTTTGCTTAATACCCTCCCAGTGCAGGCATAACAGGGATTAGTTAATGCTTGTGCTTGTCCATATTAAAAAAGAGGGATGATAACACTCCCTCACCTTTGGGTCTGGGGAGAAAAAGCTGTGACTGAGTGTTCAGTATCCCTGCCTATTATTTATTTAAAGGCTAGGAGGCAGTATTAATAGGACCATCACCTTCTGTAAAAGGAGAGTCCCTTAACAATGCAAAATGGACTTGTTTTTGGTCTTTGAGGCACATCATTGATTATTCTACTTGCACAAGTCCCTGATTTTAGCAATGTATACCTCTGGTTTGGATTACCCAGGCTTCCTGAAACAGCAGGCCCAAATCCTATCAGGATTGACTCAGCCCTTCATTTTTCCAAAGGAGGATAAATTGAAAACCATGTGCATCTCTTAGATAAGACATGACATGAATTTCTGTCTGCTCTGTGCAGACACTGAAGATGTTAATAGAGATATAGGAAAAACACACATTTTTCTCCCAACGCCTTTCTGCTGTCTGCCACATGCAAATCTCTGCCTTGTTCTCAGTGCCCCGTGGTGGCTGCCTGTCAGTGTTGACATGTGTATACAGCTCATGATGTGCTTTGGGGCTTCTTCCCAGCAAAATGTTCTACCTAATTATGAAGGTAAAGTTTCCCCAAACCCACTGCCCATTTACTGTGGATCTTCCAGCAATGTACTGAGCTACTTCTGAGGCAGAGGTTGTATCCTGAGAAGCGTCTCTAAAATTTTGCCTGTTACATATTCAACTTTTTTTTAGAATATAGAAACTAAAACTACAAAATCTTGTCATACAAATAAGAGATCATAGCTGATGCATCCTCACTCCATCTTCCTAACTGTCCTGGACTGAGATCGGTTTATTGGCATTTAACAAACATTTTGTATTAACTTAAAAAATCATCTCCACTGAAGTCGGCCTAAGGTTCATACATCTCTTTTGGTCAAAGAGCTTCCCCATGCTTTCAGTCCTGTCACTACTCAATTGTTTGGTATTTTGTCATTCAGATTAGCAACCTGCTAATCTGAAAGACAAAGGTGGTTCTCAAAGGTAGTATTACAGCACACCTTGTGTGGCACTGTGCTTCATCGACACCAGAGACCATGCATCTAGTTTTGTTCAAAAGAATTACAGGGATGAGTACATCTGCCTGCAGTCCAAGGACCAATTTTGGTTCCCTAACAATGATTTGGATTCATCCTTGCATTCTGATGGGTTTGGCAGTAGTAAATTAATGCACAACACCTTTGGCAATACAACACCCTTCAGTGGTACCAGGTGTCCCCAACTTTCCCAGTGCTGTGTGATTTTTATCTATCAGTGCCTCCAGCTGTCACAATGAAATAATGGTCTATCCAGTTTGTATCATGCAAGAAAAAACTTCACTCAGTTCCAACTTGCAGAGAGAAAATATACATTTTTTGTCTCTTAACTGTCAGGTTTTTCTCCTATACTCTTGAGTCCATAGAACTACTGGGAATGGGAGCATTTGCCCTAACAAGGCTACGGTGCCTTGACAGACAAGTATGTAGTGATCATAATTACCACCTCATATTGCCATCTAGCTATCAAAGGCATTCATTACACCTCTGGACACGTCCTGTTCTGTTCCCTTGCAGGCGGAACTCTAATTGATACTATTTCAGAGAAAGTCCTCTAGGGAAGCTCACTAGTATAGGTAGCTCACAAATAAGATTTACAAGTAATTATAACCACAGTCATGCCAATCTAGCTATTGGAAAACATGGATTTCCCTTCCAATTTTAATGGCACTTGGAGGCCCAATTGCTATGGATGCTGCAGATTCAATGTCAATGAAAAATGACATTGCCAAAATAGAAATGGAACAGAGAGATGGTTCTTTTCCAAACAGGTTGATGAGAAGGCAGCAGACCTTTGAATCCTTGAGCCCCACTATTGTACAAATTCACCTTACAAGGGATCTAATTTACGTATTACATTTGACACCTGTTGTTTTTTTCCTTGGGGCAGATTGAGCAGAGTGGAAATATCAAGGGTGGCATTTTCAAGCTTGAATAGGTAAGATTAGAGCCTCCAATTTATATTTCAGTTGTTAATAAGATGTGTGATGATTTTCAGAGGCATAGACTACCTGTAGCTGCCCAAGTCACTGGGTTTTGAGGGTGAACTTTTGGAAATCAGGTCACTTATTTAGGTGACTAAATATAGACCTTCATGCCTAGCTTCAGGCACCAAAGGTTTCAGTTGTGCTATGATAAGCAGTTATAAGTTCTGTCCTGCCCATTTTAAGTAGAGCATGAGTGATTTCAACAGGAATTGTGTAATGGGCCCAAAGGGAGGTCCAAGGTGCAGTTTTTGCATCCTGTTTTGGGAATGGGGAAAGAATGGAGGGTCACAGCAATTTTGACTATGGAAGGAGAAGGGGAAATTTGAATTAATGCTTGAAGCAGGTCAGTTAGGAAGAGAACACATTGGAACAGAAATTCTGCTAAATTTAAATGCAGCAGCATAAAATGCTTTGTGAATGCGTGTGCGCACAGTTTTCTTGTTAATCTCAAAATGACATTTTAATGTTCACTGCCTCACTTAATACCTTACCACTTCACAGAAAAGGTACAGAAGAGTGAATATATTTTGTCCGTATAGGAAAGGAGCATAAGAGGAGACCCTGAAAAAACACAATAAAATAAAGTGACCGAAATTTCACCCTGCCTACCAAGGTTGTAAATAAACAGTGTAATATGGGTTCCCTTTCGATCTTTTTTTAATCTAAAGGACTATCTATGACTTCAGTAGTCTGTCTGATGTTCCACTATTTGAGATTCTTACCATTGAAGGGCCTGAGTTCTAAACCTTGGAAATTGAGATCACAAGGTGGGATATGCCTATGTGATTTAATGTTCATTGGTCAATTAAAAAAAAGTCTTGCTATCTTTACTTTGCCATTGTGACAAAACACAGGCTGTGCTTGTCAGTAAAAGGGTCATGGGCAAGCAGCAGAGCAGCCTGAAGGTGGCTGCACTCCCAATCAGGCACATGACCAACAGGAGACTGCCTGATTGAGAACAGGGCCCAGCTATTTGTGTTAGGAACAGGCCCTGAGCAGTGGAGCTGGTAGTTTCCTGTGAGCAGCCAGAGAGAGTGCATAACCTGGCTGGAGCTGCTGCTCACATAACATTTTAGAGCTACAGTGCATGAACTATGGAGAAGGTGGAGACTCCAGGTCCTGGGGCATGACCTAAAACTACACCCTGCTAGGGCTAGATGATGTGGTCGGGTTGCCATTGGTGGGGCAGTCTCTAGGAAATGCCTCACCTGCGCCACCCAAGTGAAGGGTGAGTATGGGGTGCCAGAAAGCCTCAGGCCCTGCTGCTTTGTTGGTTACCCCATGGAGGCAAAAGGCTAGGGGAGCACACCCTAAAGACAAAGCATAGAGCCCAGGTTTACTGTGTGGAGCAGGGTCCAGGTCATGAAGGGACTTGAGACAGGGCCCAGATCCACAGAGAAGTCTGAGGTTCATAAAGGGAGCTGGATCTGAGGCTCCAGGGGGGTGGGATTCTGAGCTCTGAGAAGGAGCTGCATGTGAAGCTCCAGGGACAAGGGGGTTGAGGCCCAGTGCCGGGCATGGAATGAGGCCCCAGTGTGGGGGCATGAGAGGACCAAAAGGGTCCAGAGCCAGGCTGGGAGCTCAAGGGAAGAGGAGGGGCTGGGAGCCCCGAGTGGGCATGATTGAGAGCCCAGTGTGAGGGCACAGGGATTGAGAGTCCCGACGTGGGACCACGGGAGTGCAGGTCCCAGTGTGGGGGCAGTAGAGGGAGACCCCAGTGTGGGGTATGGGATTATAGGCCAGGTGTTAGGCCAAGTAAGTAAGCCAGGTGGTAGGGCCATGGATGTTATCTGCGAGGCATGGGACACGGTATAAAGGGAAGGTTCGGAGCCATGTATAAGCACTTGGCATCAGGGCAATTAAGTGGGCAGCCTCCCACCTGGTTAATAACTTTCAATTAGCTTCATCAAAGGTGTGGCAGGCTAGGCAGGCAGGTGGTTAGCCCTGAGACGAGTGGGTAGGCTAACCACTAGGAGGCCCCAGGACGTCCACTTGTTATAGTCATCAATACAAAAGGAATTTGTGCAGTATATATGGTTAAAGAAGAGGTTCCCAAGCTTTTTAGAGCAATGGATCACCTTTAACATTCTCATTGATCACTATGTACCTTTATCATTGATTTTTCCATGTAAAAGATCTAGTGTGATCTGCAAACCATTTATCACGTCCATATTAATGATCTGCAGACAGCAGCCTGAGAACAGTGATTTTTTTTTAATTAATTACTGGATGGGAAAATATATCCATTATTGAGTGTTCAGTGCTTTGTAATAGGTCCAGTATTGCAAACAGTTCACAGCTGAGTACCGGTGGTCAGAATTTATGCGCTTTGGAGAGAAACACAAACTGCAGATGGAATAGAGTAAGAGAAAGGTGTTTTCTGTTTTGGTTTGGTGTTTTTATAGTATGCTAGCAATTAAAGCTTCTTTGTGCTAGACACTGTACACACGTAGTTAGCCCCTGCCTAAAGAGCTTATTATCTTAACAGACAAAGTGGAAGAATGGAAACTGAGACATAGAGGGTGCATCTACATGAGACACTTTAAGGCACATTAGCCTAAAATTTAAGGTGCATTAGGGCATGCATCTAGACATGTGTGCTCCTAATGCACTTTAAAAATGGCCATTTTGGGGTAATCACACCTAAATTTGATATCTGCAAATGCAGGTATCAAATTTAGATGCAAATAGTTACATTGCATTAACAAACACATAGTTGTATTAAAGTACATTAATCTGTTGTATCCCAGGTCAGTCTACACACAGCATGAATGCGCTTTGACTCCTGCACATGTAGGTGCCTGCCTTGACCCATTTACTGCGAATTAAGCTAATGCACATTAAATTTAGGCATGCTTAAATGCACATGTAGACACAGCTAGAGAGGTGAAATAGCTTTGATAGGTTTCCTGGGTCCCAACACATTGGCTTTCCTTCTTGATCACACTACCCCTGAAAAGCTGTGTCAGTCTAATAATAGAGCTATATGGGGACCTGGCTGGAGATAGAGCCTTCAGAGCAGAAAATAGCCTGAGGAGAAAAATCCTTTCTACTAAAATATTATCTGAAAGATCGAACATAGACATGGGATTGGACCCTTTTTTATATTTAAATTTGTGAATGTGGATTTATGTGGCTGTATTTCAGACAGCAAGTAAATTAATCATTGGGGGAAATGTACTTTTTTTCTAATTTCAGTCTCATTGCTACAAAACATTCTTTTTTTAAAACAAAACTCCATTGCATTGGAGAAATATCTCAAATCCTTTGCACAGCTGTTACCTATATGCTGACAAGATCAGCATTCTAAGCAGGCCCAGCGTTCTGACGCTGTCCCTTTTCCATACACGCCTAAGAGAATTACTCTTCCATTTGGTAGAAAATAGTGATACCCACTTCAAAAGAATATGCTCTACTGGAAGTTTTCTCA
Source organism: Alligator mississippiensis (assembly GCF_030867095.1). NCBI lineage: Eukaryota > Metazoa > Chordata > Crocodylia > Alligatoridae > Alligator > Alligator mississippiensis. The sequence continues at coordinate 9,974,665 of NC_081833.1, read as the reverse complement.
GTGTTTTTCTTTGGCAGAGATAATACCTTAGATGTAAGCTTGAGCTCTGGGTTATACATTAGGGAGCAGAGGCTTTTTTGAATAGCAGCCATGAGGACATCTGAGATAAAATCCAGGCAGATGTGCTTACGGTTCCAAACCCATTCAAGAATTAGTTTTCAGCTAAAACAGCATTGTGGGGGAGGGAGGTTTTCTAAGAGATTGGTTATTGTTTATTTTATTTAGTTTAGGATTTGGGGGGCATATGTGTTTAGCTATAGATTTCTGCTGGTATAGCTGCATCATTCAAGGGTGTGAAGAGGGGCAATCCCTAACTAACATGGTTATGCTGACACAAGTCCCAGCTGTGGTATTATTATTGATTATTCTTGCGTTACTCCAGCATTTCTAGCCATTGCCCAAAACTCTATTGTGATAGGCATTGTCAGTGCAGTTACACTAGCAAAACTAAACTTTTGTGGGGATAGCTTTTTCACCGTGGGAGAGGGAAACTACTAATGCAAGTGCAAAACACAGCTTTACTGGATACTTGCATGCAGTCTTTTCCCAATTTAGTATACAGAGGCACTCTGGCACTAGGCACTATCCATATATCCATATATATGCCCCAAGCTTATAATATAAATAGACACAACACACAAACTGGGGAAAAAGGGATGCTACTTGGTAAAGTGCTTTGATTACTGCAAGAGAAGTCCAGTTAACGCCTTAAAATGTCAAACACTAAACTGAATAATGAATCAGGTGTGAGACCAGCAATCCATGTGCTAGAAGATGCTAGACAATACAGAGACAAAGTCAGTGAAGAGATCAGTAAGGGAGATTTCAATAAATAAATGGAGGTTATTAAGGATGAATTTGAAAGAGTGGCCGGTGAATGGTAGGCTGCTAGTGTAATGCTATTCCCAGCAAAGGAATTGGGATGAGAAAACAGTAGATAGCAAAAGGAACAGAAGATTTAGAGGAGCATAAGGTGGGAGAAATGGTGAAGGATGAAAAAAAAAAAAAGCAGCGATATAGGGCTTGACCCGCAGCTCGTTTATATTAATAGATTATCTCTGTTGTTCTCAGTGGGCTTTGGATTAGTCTTATAGTTGGAGACAGAGTCACAAAGGGCAAAATAACTATTAATTATTTATTAATATTTATTCTTAATGCGTCACTAGCAATTTTTTTAAGCTCCAGATCTCTAATTTCTTCTTCTTATTTTTAACTGGCCTGGAGCTTTAGCTGGATTGAAACTCCATTGTTAGAGCTACACCAGATCATACAAGCGGAGGCACTCAGCTGACAATGTCACATACGTTTACTTATATGTCATTTTTGAAGGAGTTTATAGGTTTTAGAAACACTTTTAATTCCCAAATCAATAAAATAATTAAACTGGCAATATGTTCCACCTGTAATATGCTCTGTTTACTTTTCTGTTCATAAAAAGTAATTGTTTATAATGGCAAAGCAATTAAATGTTCTTTTGTATGTGCAGTAATTTTTGCAACGGATTCTAGCAGACATTTTATGATGGGCTCAAACCTTCATTTACCCCGCAGGCTTGTCTTTTATTGGATAAGTAATATATATTCCCAAACCATTTCAAATAACGTTCAGACAATAAGGTTGATTAAAACCTCTAGAATCTAATATCCGCACCAAACAAACGTATGTGTTTGCAAACTTTGCTTATGCTTGTTTTTCTATATCATATTCTTAATTATTTTCTTTGTCAAAATGCAGTCTTATGACACTGGGTAAATCAAGAGTAACAGCATGGAAGTCAGAGGAATAATACTTTGTTAGAGTGGGCACAAGTTTGTATAGAATTAAGTCCCATATGATCATAAATTACATGCCAAAATACAATCTTATTACTTTTATATGTATATAGCAAATAGAAGCTATAGCTCCAAGATCTGACATACTTTGCTAGATGCTGCAATAACACCGAGTGAGAGAGAGTACTCACTACAAATCTAAATGGATAAAAACAGACAAAGGTGAGGGGGAAAGGGGAATATTAGTCTCCCCATTTCCATTTGGGGAACTGAAGCACAGAAATATTAAGCAAGTTTGCTCAAGGTCACCTCAGAAGTCTGAGGCAGAGTCAAAAATTGAATCCTTGTCTCTTAAGTTCTGCTCTTAACCAGAAGAAAATACTTCCTCTCAAAGGACAGCTATTTTCTGTCCATCTACAGTAGCCTAGCCTGATTTAATTTATCTGTGTCCAAAATGCTGAGCATTAGTTTAGTGCTGCTTTCACTAAAATTGATGGGAACATGGTCCAGGCCTATTCCAGTGGTATTTTCCAATATATGAAGTTTGGATGGATAATTTGAATTATCCCATTGCGTAGCCCACTATTTTGAAAGCAATCATCTAAGAACTGGTCTACACTAAAAATTGTATACCAATATAGCTATATCAGACAGAGATGAGATTTTTGTAGCCATTGCAGTTATATGAATATAAATCTTAGTTTGGATTGCATTTATACTGGTAGAAAGGTGCCATATATCAGTATAGCTTATTTCTTTTTTCTTCTTCTTCTTCTTTTTCTTCTCCTCCTCCTCTTTTCTTAACTGGTATAGCTATAAAAGGTGTGAGCATTTTTAAACAATGTAACTGCATCCACACTAGGATAGTTTCTTGCTTTAATTATGTTAGAATAGTTAAAGCATTAAATCTTCCTGGGACACAGCAATCATAATTCAGCTCATGTGTTTGCTTTCTGCCTGCAGTGTTAGCACTGCTATTTCTATCATGTGAAACTGCTTGGTGTTAAAATGCAGCAGTCCTTATTGTACCAGTTTGCATATAGCTTAGGTCAACTTTCCTTGCCCCTGGGTTAACATTTGACTACCTGTTTGCCATCTTCCCTTTTATTCTCACTTTGTGACTGAACACTTATAAATCATTTCACGATGCAGCCCTTTCCTTTGCTCTGCCTTTCAGATAGAAGCACAGTTGCTTTAAGCCTTGTAGCTTCCAGGCATGGAGAGGTTTTATTAGAAAATGTGATGAGGTACAGTCAGTAATGCACTTGAAATGGTCTTTTTTTGTTTGTTTGTCCTGTGATTATGACACTTTGACGCCCATATACTAAACTTGTGTTTAGATGTCTCTACTAATATTGCTTCATTTGCATTCTCTCCACAAAGGCAATTTTACTGAGACAATGAACATGATGGATTGCTGTGGCATGTAGGGCCAGGAATGTCAGCATATTTTTAATGGCTTCTGCCTTTTTCAATCTTTTTTACTTTTGGTCCAAACAGTGAAGTTTTGAAGGAAGTAATGAGTATCGGCTGGGTAGATAACAAAGAAATAGAGCGTGCGACTAAAAAGGGAGCTAATGTATAGCTGTCTGAGGTGGTAATAAGTGATATATTTGCTCAGGCTCATTGAACTATTATTTCCCCATCTTGCCATCAGAATGCATGTTAAGGGCTCATTCCTGTTAGGAATCTCCAGATCATCATACTGGATCAAGTAGACCAATGACCCACATAGTCCTATAGCTTGTCTCCAATAGTGGACAGTAACATTGTCTGAAGGATATGCAAGGAACCCGTCAAGTAGACCAATGACCCACATAGTCCTATAGCTTGTCTCCAATAGTGGATAGTAACATCATCTGAAGGATATGCAAGAAACCCTTCAGTCAGCTGTTATGTGATAATTTGTCCCTAGAGGAATTTTTCTTATAACCCATTATATAGAAGTTAGCTTGTAGCTTGAAGGTTTCTAGCTCTGTCTAAAGTAAAGTACTGTTGCAGGTACTCTGCACTAGAGGTAACTAACTGGAAAACCTCTGCTGGAACAGTTTCTAATCAGAGTACACAGATCTGCTAAAGTTGAAATGTTTGGGGGAAAATGGATCACTCTACACTAGTGATTCCCCATCAGGGTGCTGCAGCACCTTGGTGTACCCTGAGATCCTTGGTAAGTGTGCAAACAAGATGTATGAGGCCAACCCATAGTGCAATCCGTAGTGCTAAAAACATCCTGATCTGTTCTGGTCTTTCTGAATTCTTTGCAACAGAAAAATGGTTCTGTTATTTTTTTCAGTTTTGTAGTAAAAACTAAGAGCAAGAGGGGTGCCTTGGTCTAAAAAGGCTGAGAACCACAGATATGAACAAAGATCTAACAGAACTCTTTTGCCAGATGGATTTCTGGTGGAAACTTGCTAGTTTCCTCCCTGCTTGCTTGCCTGGCCAGATGATAGCTGAAGGAGTAAGCAGAAGCTTTGGAGCTCAGAGCTATAGTTTTCTGGGCTCCTGGTTCCTTATCAGCATCCAGGTGGGCTGTTGAAGAGATGGGAACAAGGTGCCAAGAAAAAAAAAAGAAGAGTGAGCTCATGGAAACCAGAGAGAACTCCAAGTTCCTAGCCACGTTGTTAAAATCAACTGTCTCCCTGAAACATTTTGACTCTGACAAATGGGGATTTCCTGATGGGAAAATGCTGTGCTGCTGAAAAATGTTCGATCAGATCTCCTGTTAGGCCCCTGACCCAGAAAAATCATTGATGCATATGCTTAAATCTAAATGTGAGAAGCCATGTGGCCCTGAAGCTGGAATATTGAAAAAAATCCCTAAATTTAAGGTTTCTGTAGAAGTCCATGCTTTTTATGTGGAATTTTCTTTAGAAAAGATTCTCCGGTGTTTTTTTAGCTTTCCCGAGATGCTACTGTAGAAAAGCCCATGTGCCTGCTTGAAGTATAGAAGATGTCTCAGATGCCCAAAAAAGAAATAAATGGAGTGAGAGTGAAATTACAACAAAATTAAGAAGAACTTATTTTTGGTGCTTAAGAATCTCCTAGTCTTTGGTCATCTTTAAGCATTTGACTCTTTCCTGCTGTCACTTCTTTGAAGTGAATTTAATGCTTATGGAAAAAGCTGGATTTGTTATCTTGTGCACTGACACAAGCATCTTTTTAATGGCTTAAAAATTATATTGTTAAGCATACTGCAGTGTGCTCTCACAAAAAAAGGCCAGCAGTATACTTGGTTATAGTAATAAGAGTATCACATGCAAATCAAGAGAAGTAATTCTGTTTCTCTCTGCAGCACTCACTTGGAGTACTACTTCAGGAAGGCTGTGTAGAGATTGGAAAGAGCCCAAGAGGAGCAACAAAAATGATCAGAGGCCTGGGAAACATGGCTTATAAGGACAGGCAGAATGAACTGGGGTTATTTAGTTGGAAGAAGAGAAGGCTGATGGGAGATTTGCTAACAGTCTCCAAACACCTGAAGAGCAATTACAGAGAAGAGGGAGCTAGGTTGTTTTTTTTTTGGTGCTGTGGCTCATTGGGAACAGAACTAGGAGCAATAGAGTCAAGCTGCAGCAGAGGACATTTAGTTGGAGATGGAAGGAACATTTTTTAGAGCATAGGGGTGGGCAAGAGTTTGAATAAGTTACCTTGAGAAGTTGCAAAATCCCCATTCCTGGAAATTTCAAGAGCAGGTTAGACAGACACTTGGCTGAGATAGTTAAGTTAAAGATGATCTTGCCTATGATCCTGCTTACTGGAATAGTTACTGTATTGTTATATTGGAGCATCTGGATAATTATTATATTCAGACTATATTTGGGCTGCCAGGTAACAAACAGGAAAATAAGATATTAGCTATCATCTATAATAAAATACTTTTCAGTAAGTAGTTCAAGGGTTAAGAGACCATGCCTGAGCCATTAATGCTGAGGAACCTCTTGCTTATAAACAATAAGTATAAGACCTCTTAAAGTAATCATTTTTGAGGCACAGGGTATATAGCAGTGCAGGGCTTTACATTAGAGTGGGAGAATAATAGGATTCTGCCCAAAGAAAAGTGCAGGCACAAAGCTTAGATCCCTGAGGGGATGCACTTAAAGAGGCTTAAGAGAAGGAAATGATGAAGCTAACTCTGGGAATGGGAAATGAAGTATCTACGTTACATCCAGGGCATCTTTTATAAAAAAATCATTTTTGGTAGAACTGTGTGCGATTCCTTGTAGTGACAAAATCATTGGGGGCACCTGAACATGCAGGTTTTCACCAGTGCAAATCAGGAATCACACGCCACTCAAGCCAATACAGCTGCACTAATGTCACACGGGGCAGAGTACGGCCTGCAAAAAATGGAATAGCTGAGCTTTGTTTATGACAAAAAAAACAAAACAAAAGGGCAGATCCCCCAACATCAGAAATAATCATTTCAATGAAAAAAATATGATGCACAGTCTTACCTCGGCGTCAGATACATTTTATAATGCATGCTTATTGGTTTGGGGATAAAAACCAAATAGATTATAACAAAAACAACAAAGTCGCTCTCTTAAGGAAAAGAAGTGCTGGTGATGAATAAGCCTTATGAATATTTATGTGTGAAGTTCACGTACTGAAAACAAAAATTAAAATGTTATAGCATTGCAAAGCAAGTGTGCATATGCATGATTTCCTACTGCTAATTTTATGTGGCTAGATAGGTAGGTTTATACATTAACTTCATAATGTTATGAGAGAGTGTATTTTAAATGTGTGTAATTTTTCCTACAAATTAATATAATTAGTTCAGTCCCTGCATGTTACTTAATTGGTTTTCCCTCTTTAGAAAATTCCTTTTTCCTAGGTGTTAGGGGCTGAAAGCCTGCAGGGTGGAGCTAATCACTTGTGCCATGTTGTAATGGTGTTTACAGGATGTAAATAAGGCAGCATGACTTCTGGCCACAGTAAAATCAGCATATGCATCCATGTGCTCTGAAGTGACAGTAAATTACTGTTGTTCCACAAGTGGCTGTAATCTGCACACTTCAGCATCCTGCTGGAGGTAATGAAGGTGAATAAGGGAAAGGTCTAGCAGGATAGCATCCCTGGAAAGATGAGTCTGGAATGAGAGAGGAAGGAGGAAATCTTGCCAGGCATTAAAAGAAAATAAGACTTTGAGTGCAGGGAGCTTGACTCCGGGTGGGGAAAGGGAGGGTTGGAGCAGCTTTCTTGACCCATTAAGGAGAGACTAGGCTCACCTGTGGCCTAGTTAATTCACCTGCCAGGTGGAGAAAATGAGCAGTGAATGGCACTCACTCAGGTTTCTAGAGTATTCAGACAAAAGGCTGTGAAGGAGGAAGAAGAGAGCTTCCAGGTAGGAAAGTAGGAGTTGCTGTTGAATGTGTAGCAGAGAGAAAAGAATAGGAGAGGCTCTTTTTTGGTTTTGGGCAGAGTGTGCTAGGAGCCATGGGAGTGTTTGTGTTTTCTATTGGGCTTTCCTGAGAACCCCAGGCCTTGGGAAGGAAAATACCGTTCTCAGTACACTTGGCCAGAGGAGAGTGCTGGGTGAAAGCAAGCCTGCAGAACCTGGCTGCACCATAAGGAGCTTGCTCTGGGAGGGCCCCTGCTACTTGCATTTCTTCTCCTTTGTGGGCTGAAGCCCCGTGAAGTGCATGCGTTTCCTTTTTGCCTGCTTGTTTGCAGCCTTTGCTTTAATTCTCATGCAGGCTTTGGTCACTGTGAACCAAAATACAGCCATTGTAAAATAAGAGCCTGTGATATCCTGAGGTGATAGAGCAGAACTAAGGGTAGGCTGATTTTCCTGCAGAGGCTCCTGTGCCTGCTTTTGCAGAAACGCTGGGGGTCATGCCCTTAGCTGTGGCTCTAAGCAATAATTCTGCATTTTTGGTGTTGGGCTCAACACTTGGTCGAAATGGGCCTTGCTGGCCCTGTAAGTAAAGTGAGGCAGTTTCATATGCTGCACAGACGGTATATAACGTGAGAAGTATGTGTTTCTAAAATGAAACCAGCTCTTCATTAGGGTAACTACTGGCGGAGATGGTGCTATTGCAGCTAGTATTCCCAGCATGTACTTTCCTGATTTTTACATCATGGGCTTTTTGTCCTTTCCTCCTAGACTGGGCTTCTGTTTGGGGCAAATCTTCTGCTAGCAGTAGCTTTCTGTCTGCCTCGTGAGCCACGGTTGAGCCAAAGACCTAGTCATATTAGGCTAGCAGCCAGGAGCCAAGAGACCCTGCCCCCCGTGGGTATGTGCCAGTTCTCTGGATTTGGTGCTGTTGAATACATGGCAGTTTTATCTAGTTGTTTCTAACATGCCAGATGATTGTGTGGCAACTGGGTCAGATCCCAGTATACTTGAATGGGGAAGCTGGTCAGTCTTGGATTGTCCTTGAATGTGTTCACTCCTAAGAGATGTCACTAATTTGTCACCAGAGACCAGTATCTTATTTGCCTGAGAAACTCCGGCTCTCTTCTCATTCTTAACATGATTTTAATGAGGCTGACTCCACAAGCCATTAAAACACTGCATGCTGAGCTAAATTTTATTTGCACCGATACCATACAATTGACTTAAACAGAACCTCAGGGTTGGAACTGAGAAAATCAAGCCCAAGAGGCATAGGCTTCTTTCAAATGGCAAAGGCCTTGTGAAACATCAACAGAAAAGCACTTTTTGTTTTTCCTAAACTCTCCCATTTAGGCTAACTACAGGCAGTCAAAAAGCCCAAGACTGAATCAGATCAATCTTTGCAGGTTAGTCTAAATGGTGTAGCTTGAGCTGAAACAAATTAACAGGCATTCACTTTTGATTCTGGAAATGCAGCCACATGCCTGCAGTGGCCCAGGCCAGAAACCAGGGGGTGCTAGAGCATGCTGCCCTGCTCAGCTGGAGCAGACAACTGGGGCCAAGGCTAGCCTGCCCACACAGCAAAGGGGAGTTTGTGGGGAAGGTGGAAAGCATCCTGGGAGGCTGGAGGATTGTGAGTTAACTTGAATTTGGAGGGGATCTGGGACAGAATCAATACACAGATTTAATCTAAATCTGTTACGTCTGTTACTACATCCATCCAGGTTTATCTTAAACCAGTTTCAGCCATTTTGAAAATGGTTTGTGTGCACTGAACTTCTGTTGTGTTACAGATTTGAACTGGTTTCCAATTGCTTATATCGGTTTGTGTGTAATTTCTGTCCTTAGTCTTAAAGTTCATTATTATTTTCTTAACACATTTATCATAAATAAGAACAATAACAACAAAATAAATCATAAACCACTGGAATAGAAGCCATAAGTTCAGGCTTTAATTTCTATTATGTTAATGTAATTTAGAACTGAATTTGGCCTACAGTGTTCAGACTTAATTCTCTTTCCCTGTGTTTTGTGTAGATGTTTACACAAGAATATGATAAATGGGGAATGCTATTAAATCATAATAGTAATGATTTTCTCCTCTCCATGCTATCTTAGGTAGTCTTTAAGGTGCCACGCTGTCCTGCCCTCTTCAGAAAGTTATTTATGTTTTAAGGCTTCCTTTACCCAATCTTTTCTTTTGTGAAGAAGTGATTTTAATAATGTCTGCAAATGCTCATGTTCAAGTTACTTAGCATGTTAACTGAGAAGCTGGCCAGATGGCTTATGCCCTGACACAAAAATTACTGTACTAAAATGCTGCTGATACCAGGGTTTGGAGCATAACCTTGGGATTTTGCTTTCTATGGCCACTAAGTGCTAGAAGCATTACATGGTGACACAAACCAGTAATGGGTATTTCCTGCCAAGATCACAGAAACAGGAGGATTATGACTATTAAGAGATCAGAGAAAAACAAGAAAGGGTTAGTATAAAACATCTTGGGAGAAATGCCGAGGTACGTTATTTTCTCCTATTAAATACTGCAAAGCGAACCTAAAATTCTTTACACGTCTGTTCCCAGAGGAACAACGCAAGCTGTTAAGAATTTGTTTCTGGAGTAGAATAAACTCATCATTTTATAATCTCTATTACATGCTTCAAAATGAGAATATGTCCTTTCTGATCACTTTCAGCTTGAGTCCTGAAAATGCATTAATGCTTTGACTTCTGTGACACGCCGTCATTTTATGCCTAAGGCTGCAAAAAAAGCAGCAAGGTGGAGGAGAATTTATCCAAATTTTGCGTGAACTGTTTTTCAGGGACTCAAGCAGGATGGAATAGGATCTCTTTTGGTTGCGTAAGTCCATTTACAAACCTGTTAGGGGAATAGAATCTGGCCTCTACATGCCCAGGGAATTTTGCAGTTCAAAATGCAGGCCCCTACCACATGGCTTAGCTCTTGACCCAATTGCATTGAGCTTTGGGATGTAGGCAGCCTAAATCACAATTTAGGTGCTTGAAGAACCAATTTAAATCTTGCTCTTAAAAGGAGCTTCTTACAAGCTCTTTCTGTCCCTTGTGGCCATCTGGCAATAGGAGGGAAGTCTGGACAGCCTGAAGTCCCAAATTCCTCTTATTTACCAACAGCAGGTCTGGGGATCTCCATTGTCTGCCCCTATCATGAAATGACGTTGATAAACCAGAGTCATCCTGTTCACTGGAAATGCAGTGCCAAATAGAGATACCTGAGCCACGTGGACAGAGGTGGTTAGCTATATAAACCTCTAATGTGCTACTTCTGCCCTACGTTCTGCCTGATATCAGGCCAAGGGGTTCAGAGAGGCATGAGCTTTTGAAGTCAACAGCCTACTTCATCAGATGCTCAGAAACACTTAGAGATGGGTGGTACATTAGATACTATCTTGCGCCTGAGCCAAGTGGGTACTGGAAACAGGAGTGCTGGGCTAATAGGGTCATACTGCTTCTGCTACTTGAGCTAACTGTGGGATCTTTACATGGTGTGCATCATTCAGGGTAGACATAGCCCCCAAATCCTTGCTGCTGCTTTTTCCATTAGGTCTAGCTTTAGTGCTGTCATGGAGCCTAACCCCAAATTAACTGAAGTCAGCTTCCTATTGCAGAGGTCTTTGGATCAGTTCCAGGATTACTAGTGCATGATAAAAATTCTTACCTGTCTTTGCGTGCTGCACTTGCACACATGTTGAAATGTAATCCTTTGTGCATTCGATTTTAATCAGGAAGAAAATAATAACTATGAGCCCAACCCAGCAGTCCTGACTCTGGCAGAACTGTCAGTTTTCCTCGAGTTAGAGACATTATCTCATCTGACTTACCCCATTGCCATAGCAACTGAGCACCTTGTACAAATTACAGAAATCCATGAGCGTGTTCTCATGTAGACTAGACTTTTTTTTTTCTTTCTCGTTCATAGATTTCATGACCTTAGGGCTGGAAGGGACCTCGGAAGATCATCAGGTCCAGCCCCCTGCCCCAGGGGCAGGGAGTCAACTGGGGTCAAAGGATCCCAGCAATATAGGTGTCCAAATGTTTTTTGAAGGTGTCCAGAGTAGGTGCTTGCATCACCTCTCGAGGGGAGTCTGTTCCAGGCCTTGGGGGCTCAGACAGTAAAGAAGTTTTTCTTTATGTCCAGCCTAAAATGGTCTTGGAAAAGTTTGTGACCTTGTCATCCCCTGGGGTACTCTGGTGAACAGGTGTGGCAGCTTTGTGTCCCTCCCTCTTCCTTGAAAAAGTAGGACTTTGAGGAACTTCTCTGCCCCCCACCTACCCTTCCATGGGTGAGGTGGCACGATGACAGTGATCCTTCTATCTGCAGCATTACTTTAAAGCAATTCCTATTATAAATGCTCTTGTTAGAGTGCTTTTCACAAATCCTTCTTGTTTTGTTTGTGGTTCACTGTCTTCATTTTTCCTCCAAATATATTTGTTACTGTTGCATTTTGCTATTTGGTATCAGTGTATGTATAAATAATATTTTGGGCTGAGAATCTGAGCACGCTCTGGCAACATTATTTTACATTTCAAACGTCACTTAAATCTTTTGAAAATCTGATTTCCTGGAGAATAGTCTTAACAGTAGTTGACCAATCATCTTCAAGCCAATCTAGAGTAATAACTCAGTCTCTTTATGGCACTCTCTTCAAATGCTTTTTGACCACTGATATTCAAGCTGCTATAATTTCAAATAAATTTTGTGATGAAGTGATTTTGGGGATGATGGCCAGCTGTATTTTATATTTTAGAGACTTTCCAAGCAGCAGCCTCATTACAACTGGAAACAATTTTTTTAAACAAACTAAAAATGAATCTGAGTTGATTTTAAAATGGATGTTTTAGAGTACTGTATGTGATGCGAGGTGCAATGGATGGATTTACTTATCACAAATGATGGATATTTTTGTCAAATCCCAGTGCACCTTGCACATTATATAAGAGATCTCTGACTTATATGTGCAGAATGTAATAATTGTGTGCCTTACAGTTCTTACAACATTTATTGGGTACTTAATTTGATATTGAAAAATGTTAATTAGTAGTAAAGACGCTCGTGGTGAATTGAACCAAAACTCATCATTGACTATGCTCATTCACATGTCACTTGAAGTGGCACTTCTTAAATTCATCTCTTTATAAGTATTGCACAGTGTTGATGTAAATTTACAATTTTCAAAAGCCCACTTCATAGACATACAGAAGGTCTCAAGGTTTCCATGTTCCTCTGGAGTGCAGCTTTAGTCAGAAAAATAATTATACAAAAATGACAAGTACTTACTCAAGAAAACAGCTCCTTGGGTGACACTGCATTACATCTGCCTGCTCTACTTGATAGGCAGAGCACATATTTTGTTGTTTTTTCCTTCCTACTGTTATAAAAGAAGAGTCAACATGAGGTATAGAAGTGCTTTATTTTGAAGCAGTATTTGCTTGCTCCAGGATTACTTTTGGAGAGGTTCTGCTATTTTTTGGTGGTATGTGTTACGCCTTTCATGTGCTTCAAATAGTATGTCTGTCCACACCCTATAATGCAGCGGTATTTTCTAAAGTGTAGCCCAGTTGTTCAAATAACACACTCTGGTAAGATACATGGCTAAGATGTTCTACAATATTCAGGGCCAAATGACCTTGTTCTTTAGTTGCCTCAGTAAAATGATTTGGAAGTGGTAATGCTAACTTGGATGTGGTAATGCAAATGGATCATTAACAGCGTCAGTGTGTTCTCGCCATTACGTTTGCATTAATTAACCTACATACTATTATTTAACAGCATACTTGCACACATTTACTAATGTACTTTTTGGCTGCCAGTAAATAGAGTAACTTTACTTTGGAAATAAATTGTTGAATATTAGAATAGAAGGGAAAGATGGGTAGAGAGAGCCTCAAAATTAATGCGCCAGAGTCTCACAGGGATGTAAAGGAAAGGGTGACAAAGTTTTCCTTCTTGCAGTGATCTCTTGACACTTGTTACACAAGAATCACTTTCTTTCCATTTTTATAGCTGAGTATGAAGGGGAAATTTTTGTCTGTGGAAACCAAGATGCATGGATAGTTTCACCTAAATTGCTACGGTGTTGGATAAGCAGTCATAGAAATGGGTAGGAAGATAAACCGAGCACAGATCCCTTGCACCTGTTCCTGATGGTACAATGTACTTCAAAGTCAAAGTGTGAAAAACTGTCTTCATCTATCTCTTCCGGTAGTACTTTCCCAAATCTGTGAGAGAGGTTGGTGATTGGTGATGGGAGCTTGGTTCTTTCTATAATGGAACAGTTTATAAATTCCACCCTATTTAGGTTGGAATTTTACCCTCTGTTTTGGGGGGTGAGGATATCTAGTCCCAAAACTGGAAGATGAGGCATGGGTTCCCTTGTAAGATACAGAATATTGGTTTTTGGTTCTTGCATTGTCTTCACTTGGCGGGAGAGCATGGTTCTGTGGGTAAGATATGAAATTGGAGGCCAGAACAGCTGAGGTCCAGACTTGCTCTCAATTATATAATAATTTCATTGCTTTACAGTGCAGTTCTCCCTTTCTTTGTCAACAAAGCTTATGGTCTAATTATGCAAGCAAACAGATAAAATGCACAAGGATAAGCATGAGGGAAGTATACGAACTGTTTTGTTCCATATGTCGGCACTTTCACCCTTTATAAAGTTACATTCCTCTATTGATGTTGTAATTTGCATAGTTTCTCCCTGTAATCAACGAGAAGGAAGAAGCCCAAGGGCACAGTCAAAGATAACTGGACATTTTGACCTTTCTGAAATAGCGTGTTTGGCTTTAACAAATGGTGGGCTTCTATTTTTCAGATTTCTACTGAATACAGTGGAGAAGTCTCATGTATCACGTGTTGTATGATGCAAGTCTGATTGCAAAAAAAGAATAACATACTAGATGATAAAGAACAGAAGGCAGAGAGAGGAGAGAGATTCCATTTCAGGCTATAAATGGGGTAAGAAAGAGGCAAACTTTTTAGTAATGTGATTGTTTAGTGATTCTTCCTAATGCTTCCTCTATTAGTTAGGTTTTTAGTGAGAGTTAAACAAAATTACTGGCCTCCCTGGTGGAGGCTATATCACAAGTTCATTCAGGTCAAATTGCTGTTAGCCCAATAGGTATTTGGGTCCCTACCCATATATAGTGTCATACTGTCATGGAAGTGGATGGTTTACCATTGCCTTTTGCCCAGTCCTATGATAACTCTACAGCAGGGGCAGGCAAAATGCGGCCTGCAGGCCTGATGTGGCCCACCAAGCCATTCTATCCGGCCCGTGTGGCCCCTATAAAATTTAGAAAATTAATATTAATCTGCCCCTGGCTGCCTGTCGTGCGGCCCTCGATGGCTTGCCAAAACTCAGTAACTGGCCCTCCACCCAAAATAATTGCCTGCCCTGCTCTACAGTCACAATTACAGTTAATGTTCTGATTAAGTAAAAACATGTCTTTCACTTGTAACAACATTATTTTTCACATAATGCATTTTTCTAAGCGTGGATGTATAGCCCTTTTCATAAATCTGGCAAAAACACAAAATTTCATCAGCATTTCCCACCACTATACAGGGCAGTTGGCTTGGTCATACCAAATGTCCTCTTCAAAATATCCCTTTAGAGCTAGCTGGCCAACACCAGCTCACTTATTGCTATTAAAAAGCTCCAAGTAGGTCAATGTTACCAGTTACGATGCATGAGAGAATCAGGTTTAAATGTTCGGTCCCAGGGTCAATGCACAAGGTTGGCAGTGGGAACAGTTCTTAAGCAAACTTGGTTAAAATGTCACTGAGATGAGCATGAAATACTATGATGCTGTTTGCTCAGTATCCCTTTACACACCCTAGTCACATGTTTTAAAAGCAAACGATTTGGAAGACTTTTATATATTCGTGAATACATTAGAAATCAGAGTTGAAAATAAATAATATTATTGAACCACTGGATACACTTATAAATTGGCCTAACTCTTTGGTCCAAGGCCGAAAGCTCATTTATGAATGATTGCCCATCAAATATCTGTCTTTCATATGAATTAGGTAATAAAAGAGAGCAAACGAAGCAAGAACTTCAGCCTTGCCGTGACCATGAAATGGAATATTTATTCCAAGGGAATCAAATTAAAATTCTTGTATTGATTTAGCTATTAGTTCCTGTGAACTTTAAGCCTGCTATGTGGGTATTTTAAACCTGTTACTGTATTTGCAAATACATTTTCAGCAGGCAATGGGATTTGCATACACCTCTGGAATGAAGGGTTTTGAGCAATTATCTCACGGCAACACACATGAATTGTTTATAAAGATGATGTATTAAATTCACTAAGAAAATTATATACATTATATACATGCCCTGTGATCTGGTGATACAGGGAACTAAATGGAATTCTGCACTTTTCTAAAGGGTAGTGTCTTTTGTATGCAGTTTGGGTTTGGATTGTCAGATTTGCCATTGGCCTGCTCTTTCCTGCACCCTTTTTTTCTGTCCCTTCTATTTAAATCAGAAGCTCAGGGAGTTAGGGAACAGTGCATGTGTAGATGCATCCACTGTGTCTTTAACCCATGTGTAGTACACTGGTGGTGCTCTCATTTGCACATGGTTATCTAGATGTTAATCTCCCGCTAAGTTCCCCTATTATTATTCCTAAATTTCCGTGTATGCCATCTGAATACATGTCCAGTTTTTCTAATGCTTCTCCAAATCTTGTCTAAACTGAACATTATAGCGTGAACCAGATCTTCTAGTAAAAAATCAGCGTAGCTCCATTTGAAGTCATTAGAACTGTGCTGCTTTATGCCATCTGAGAATTAAACTGCAAATCTAAAGAAAACAGATTTTCTAATGGATTTTCTGACAGAGATAAAGGAAGAAGTTTTTCCCCTGGCATTTCCAGGTCTGATCTACATTAGTATTTAAAAAAAAAAAAAGAGAAGAAGAAAAGGAAACAACTGAATGTTTCAGCACCTCTGATTTAAACATGAAAGTGTTTCTTCCAAGCCATTTACCCATTCTCTTTTCTCCAATCTTTTTATGAATGGCCTTGCTCAGAGGACAAATAGCACAGAATGTTACCCACTAGTCATGATACCAGGTGCAAAATTAATTGACTCATTAACCTTAATCAGCTTGTTTTTAATTATGAAGGTCAGATGCACAAATGGTGACAGGTACTCCTTAGTTTATGATCACATTGTAAGAAAACATTCACAAACTCTTTCTGCTGGGTGAAAAAACTTTCATAGCACTAAAGGTGAAAGAGGGAATATAAGATAAACTTTAGCTCTTCTGTCTTGTAAAGCATCTTTTTATTGGTGTCCTTAAAGAAAAATGTATGTAAGATTATTAGGCAGGTAAGTGTCTGTTGGTATGCATTTCCCCTCGTCCTAGTCCTGCAAATGAGAAATTAGAATTTTCCTTGCTTGATCAAGAAAAGTTGAGCTTTTCTGTTGATTCTCTTACTGTAGGACACATCTTCTATTAGTAACCTCACTGAAGTATAGAAATATAATTTTAGTTCTCTTGATACCACCATGTTAGCACTATTTGAGATGCCTTAGATCCTACCTCCAGTCATTCTCAACATTTCCAACAATGAGTGCTGCAAGTTGTTCAGCAGGTTGCTAGTGCTATAGTACACTGCAGTGGTCACCAACCAGTAGATCTCAGAGTCTCTTGGAGTCGATCTGAGGCTGGGATAGGGGGCTGAGTGCCTACGTTCATGGACATGCATGCCCCAGCCCAGCAGGTCAGTCTGTGGGGGAGGGAAGGGGCAGGGGCTAGATTGATGCCCCCATGGTGAGGGACAGTGCCGCAGAGGCAGGAACAGGGATAAGTTGAGTGGGGCCTCCAGCCGGGTGGGTTTTACCTGCTGGGGAGGTGCACCCCAAATTTTTTCTCCCTCTGCTTTGATCTGCCCTACACCTTTGCTCCCCACTGACTTATCTGCTGGGTGGAGGGGGGAGGCAAGGGGGGGACACGGCACTCAGTAGATCTTGGGTTGTTTTTAAATGCCAAAGGAGATCTCCTACTTAAAGGCTGGAGACCACTGGTATACTGTTATTGGTACCTGAGCTACCTGGCTATCTTAAAGCTAGAAGTCACACCATGACTACAGAGTCAGTGTACTCTAAGTTTATTTGGGATTGCCTCTGCAAACGTGATTTGACTCCGGAGCAGTTGCAGGAGATCTCCCTCAGATACTGGTGAAAGTGGAGATTTGAGTCCCAGCTTTGTTTTCTATTCTCTTGCCCAGTAATGCTGTGTTAAGCATTATTTGAGTATCTAGCATTCACAGAAATCAGAGCCCTTTGCTATTCTTGAGTGATTCTCAAGTAGAGTTCCATGACACCCTGAGGTGCCTTGAGATCCTTTCAAGGGTGCTGCCGGGGTGCTACACAATGCTAGCACTATTAGGGGTGCAACCATGATTCAAAGATTACGCTGTGGATTCCTGTATGAACTCTCCCTTGGTTTAAGAACATGCTGGCCTGTTGTGGTCTTTCTGAGTTCTTTGCAACGTAAGAATTGTGTTTCTGTTTTTCTGCAGTAAAATGAGTGAAAACTAAGAGCTAGCATTTTCTGAGGAGTGTAAACAGGTTGTGAACCCCTGCACTAACCTAATGAAGTTACTGTGGACAAGGTGATGGGACTGGCTGGTTCCCAGAGCAACTCCCCACAGCAAAGGGCCAGGGTGGGCCCCTATGTGCCATCCAATGTGGCTCCCTTATGGCTCCTGGTTTTCCTACCCTAGGGATGGAGACAGCTAGAAGAATGAGTGACTCTAATTTGCCCATAAATCATAAATGTCAGAGGATTATAATTGTCATTGAAAAATTGCTTTGGACTGCAGATGTTTATTATTTTGCAAGCTTGAAACTGACTGCTTATAGCACACACAAAAAAATGTATTTTGCCCTTTTTTGAGGACAGACATGCAAGTTGTTTTTGTTTTTTTTTAACGTCTTTTTGAACTTTCACAGCCCCAATACCTTAAAGGTAAAAAAAAATTCTGAAGAAAGTGTATGGCACATATTTAATTTTTAAAGCAGACTTTTGATACTTGGATCAAATCATGTTTGGAACTGCTAAAAATAATAGCTTTTAAAATTCCTCAGTGGGCAGGGTTTGCTGAACATTTTGCATAATCGGTTATTATGTTATTACTGCCCTAAAATTGCAAATTATATTACTGTTATGTGTTCTAATTACATAATTACAGTAACTAGACTAATTGCACACTCAGAATATGTAATTGTCAGTGAAAATATTATGACATTTTATTCCATTCTCTAAAACTTACTTTTAAAATGACAGTGGAATTGATACTTTAAAACCCCCCCCACAAAAACAACCCCCTCTCTGCCCCCCCACCCCTCTGGGGTTTGAAGCAGCATTGTGAATGAAATTCACACTGAGAGAAGCAGAAATAAAATGAAAATGATGCATTCACATCAGTCCTTGGACTCTAATGCAGGTCAGATTTTACAGGCTTTGATTATTATTTGAGACGCAAGTGCTGATCACCTGCTCCCCGGAAGGGGGAAGGCATAGGGTGCTTCACAGCATCACTGCAGAGCTTGCAGAGGACAGAATGGAGCCAGACCAACACTAAGCACTTCAAAAACTGTCACTCTACAAGTCCAAGTTGTTTCACAAAGATGTGCCATTTTAACTACTTAGTTATCGTTCCCTGTTGTTGTGACTAGGTAATAGGAGAGCTTCATTGACATAGATCTTCTACCCCTTAATTAGTAATATTAATTCTCAACAACTCCCTTTTTAATTGTTCTAATTATCCAGTGAAGATTCCATGTCATCTAATTCAGTCTAATCAGTTTCAATTAGATTTCAATGGAGCTTGGTCTATGTTGGTCTATGCAGAAGCATTTTGAGAACCTGTGTGTTACTAGCTTTTTCCAGGTGGGCTAACAAATCAAGTTTTCAACCCCGGGTATATTGTTTAAACAAAGTCTACTCAAACAGCCTTTCATTAAAAACAGATATGACAAGACTTTTGGAAAAACTGTGAACTAGTCTTGTAAATCATATTCAGAGCTCGGTAGTGCGTTCAAGACAGAATGTAAAAAACCTATTAATTTCTTTGTGGAAGTCCAGAATGTAGGCTTGCCATAGGTTCTCTGCATTGAGTGATTTTTACATTTAATTACGGAGTCAAATGACATTAATAAGAGTTATTTGAGACGGAACCTGTCACTTAGTATAAATTTGTACATTTCCTAGCACAATATGACACTAACGTGATTAAAGTCACTAGGTTCTACTGCAATATATATGCGAAATAATCAGAAACACTTTTTGAATAAGTGCTGTTTCTTTCTCATTTATAAAACTTTTGAAAATTATACTTCCTCATTTTAGCAGGAATTGACTGTTTTCCCACAACTTTAATGAAGCTAAAACTGACATGGATGATCCTAGTTAATTGCCTGAACTATTTTAGTACTATTCTACAAGCCAAAGAATCTTCACTTTGTCTCAGAATTGGAATGTAAATTGCTATGCAACTTAACCCGCCTTTTCAACTTGGAAGTCTGGTGTGCCAGATTGTGATCCCCTTAATCATAGTTTTGTAGATGTAGGGTTGGAAGGGACCTCAGTGATTCATCAAGTCCGACCCCCTGCCCTGGGCAGGAATGAATACTGGGCTGATATGACCCCTGGTAGGTTTGAGCTCATATGACCCCAGCTTGGTAATTATCAAGCCTCCTCTTAAAGGCCCCCAAGGTAGGAGCCAACACCGCTTCCCTTGGAAGTTGATTCCAGATCCTAGCTGCCCTGACTGAAATAATGCCTTCTGATGTCCAGCCTGAACCTACTCTCAAACAACTTATGGCCGTTATTCCTTGTTCCTCTGGGAGGTGCTTGGGGTAGCAGGGTCTTAACAGGGGGGACCAGCAGGGCATGGGAAAGTTTATAGATGGCCACCAGATCCCCTCTCAGCCTTCTCTTGTGAAGGCTGAACACATTCAGGTCCCACAGCCTCTCCTTGTAGGGTCTTCCCTGATCTCCCTGGATCATGCAAGTGGCCCTCTTCCGGACCCTCTCAATGCTGGCCACATCCCTCCTGAAGTGCAGCGCCCAGAACTGGATGCAGTACTCCAACTGTGGCCTGACCAGTGTCCCTTAGAGGGGGAGGATCACCTCCTTGGCCCTGCTCGTGATGCATCTTTGGATGCATGGCAAGGTGCAGTTAGCTTTACTGACTGCATCCTCACATTGGCGGCCCATGTTCATTTTGGAATTGATTAATGACTCCAAGATCCCTTTCTGTCATTGTGCTTATGAGAAGGGAGTTCTCCAGCCTGTAGGTGTGCTGCTGGTTCTTCCCCCCCCAGGTGCAGTACCTCGCACTTGTCAGTATTGAATCTCATCCTATTTTCATTTGCCCACCCCTGTATGCTGTCCAGGTCCAGTTGTATCCTGTCCCTCCCTACTAGCGTGCCCACCTCGCCCCAAATCTTGGTGTCGTCAGTGAATTTGAACAGGGTGATTTTTCACCCCCTGTCCAAATCGCTAATAAAGAAATTGAACAGTACAGGCCTGAGGACCAAGCCCTGGGCGACTCCACTGCCCACATCCCTCCAGGTCGAATATGACCCATCCACCACCACTCTCTGGGTGCAGCCCTTCAGCCAATTTGTGATCCATCTGACCATGTAGGCATCAGTGCCACAGTTGTCTAGCTTTTTAATGAGAATGGGGTGGGAGACAGTGTCAAAGGCCTTCTTAAAGTCCAGAAAGACTATGTCCACCGCAACACCTGCATCCAATGATTTTGTGACCTGATCATAGAAAGTAACCAGGTTGGTCTGACAGGATCTTCCCCTAATGAACCCATGCTGGTTGCCCCTGAGCATCATCCCCCCTGCTGGTCCTTCACAGATGTGCTCCTGGATAATTTTCTCAAAGAGCTTCCCCAGGATTGAAGTAAGACTGACAGGCCTATAGTTGCTCAGGTCGTCCCTCCTCCCTTTTTTGAAAATGGGGACCACATTGGCATTCTTCCAGTCTTCTGGCACTTGTCTGGAGCACCACAAGTGCTCATAAAGCCATGCCGGGGGGCCCATGACGACTCCTGCCAATTCCCTCAGCACCCTGGGGTGGAGAGTGTCTGGACATGCTGATTTGAACATGTCCAGCCCCTCCAGAAGTTCCTTAACTCAGTCCTCCCAGACCCTAGGCCTGGCAGAGTCTCTCCTGAGTCCATCCCGAGTCCCAGTGGGGGAGATGTCCTGGTCCCTGCACAAAAAATGGAGGCAAAGAATTTGTTAAAAAGGTCTGCCTTTTTCTCTGGTGCAACCACCAGATTGCTAAGCGTATCCTGCAGGGGCCTCATGTTACCCAGTGCTGCCTTCATACTCCCTATGTATTTAAAAAAGGACTTTTTGTTGTCCTTGATACTAGTGAGTATTTACTTACAGGAGTAACTTGAGAAGTCTTGTAGCCTACCAGTCTATAATATGACTAATATTATGTGCAACTACCTACTAGTGTCCATAAGGAGTTCAGAACCTGTCCTGTCTAGGTAATATATGAGAGCTGGGAAGATTGATTACTTCGTACTTTCTAAGATTTACAGAGTAAACATTGTAGGCATTTTTCATAGTTTGTGACAGAACTAAACACCTAACTCCAAAGTAAAGGTGTGTTCTTCCCATCTTAACCCAACCAAAATTCTCTAAAATAATCATTACAGTGTTAACTTTGATTTATGTTTTTTTCAGGATCGGTCCAAAGATTGGAAATCTAACTTTATACAAATCCAGAATATACATTTGTGTGCTTATTCCATGTGTAAAAATTTATGAAACACATTTTTAACACAGCACTGGATTATTTCAGATGAGGCAGCTGGAAACAGCATATTGCAAACAAGCACTCACTAGAATAGATTGTATTGAGCAACTGAACAATATCCCCCTCTCCCTGAGTTTGGGTTGATTTACGTATTTATGCTGATAGCTGGACTTGAAAGTGACTTAAGGTGATGGTGATCTTAAAGTATCATCTGAAAATGAATAAAGTCAAGCTGTATGTTTGGGCCCAGGACTTAGGAGGATTCAGCCTTACAGTGAGCTTAATTTGTGAATCAGTTTTTGATCTATGAATGTAAATGGCTATATAAAACCTAAGTAATATGATAGCACCATGGGTAAGAAAATATAGTAGGACTCGCACCTGGTTTAACGCCTTTGCTCTGCCATGGACTTGCTGTCAAAAACACAAGTGCTTTGTGTTGTGAGTAGAGGAAACTGTCAGTCACAAGCACTTAGGGAAGCATGGCTATTCTTTGTCTTTTGGTTCTTCATCTTTTAAAAAAGGATAATATTTCCTTTTTTCTCTCTTGTCTGTATTATTTATTCAGTTTAGGCTCTTTCTAGGAAAGGACTGTCTGATTATGTGTTTGTACAGCACCTAGCACAATGAGGTTCTCTTTTTAGTTGTGGTCTAGGGATGCTATTGAGATGATGATGATCACGATGATTAAATGTTGTTTTTATTACGGCTTTTTTATGACATTGATGTGCCAAATGCTTGGCATGATAACTAGATGTGCTCAACTTACTTGTTGCTGGGTTCATTCCAGCAGTACCAGTTATATCATACCCTATGCCTTTCAGAGCATTGCATTAGTACTTTACGAAAAAAATGAAAGAGAAGCAAAAGCTAAATTATGTGTCTGGGGCTTTGACTCTGAAAATCTTAGGAAGTTCCTTGAATGAAGGGCAAAGTATGATAAAATGTCATGAGCACTGATTCTGTCTAAAACAGCCTCTGGCATGAACTGCAATCTACTCCCAGGATAACAAAACAACCATCTGTCCTTACAGCACCTGGGAGCATAAACCATACCATCAGCAAATAATCTTTAAAGGCATTGTGCTATTTGACAAGAAGCCAGATAATACTTGAGTCATATAGCAGAACATCTAGCCTAAAAGTTATGCAGGGCCACATCTACAGACATTTGAATGCTGAGACCCTGAAGATTGGAGAGCTTTCAATGCTGACACTGTGCCATCAGGGCAGTGGGAGGGGAGGGACTGTGCACACATCTTCACACATCTCAATATGCTCTGCAGACTCCCTTAGTCTGCCTGGTGGCAGATGGCAGCAATGCATGGGGCACCCCTGATTGGCTGCCCCAAACTGCCTGTGGTCAGCCTGTGTTTTCCTGGAGCACAGTTGTGAAGAGGGTGTGTGCTGCTCCTTGCTGGAACAGCAAAATCTAGCAAGTGAGACAGTGTCCCTGGTGGCAGGGGTAGATGGAGCATGTACAGGCATTTGCTCTTGCTGAAGAAACTCTCTTCTGGGTGTGATTTAACCCTGCTTGTTTCCAGGCTTGTTTGTTTTTCCTGCAGCAGCCATTTTTGCTCTGGGATGAAAAGCCTAATGAACATCGGTACACTCATGGTTTTTCCTGGGAGAGCAGAAACTTTCCCAGGAGAATCTGAATGTCTATATAAGGCCCTAGTCTTAACAATTTGAATTTTCACAAAAGATGAACGGTGGAAGGAGCTGTCTATGATATCAGATAATAGAGATTTACGATAATCTGCCCTTTAGTAAGGGAACTGTTAGAGACTCTTATTAACAGAAGCATGCATGCATTCTACCTGAAGGTTTCTAGAGCAATGGTAAGGGCATGAGCCAAGTATTTCCTTAAATGTTATTAGGTCTACATGGTTATAATTGTTTCTCTTTTAAAAGTAGCCGTTTAAGTATCCACAGCAAAACACAGTGAAAAGGTATTGTGTAGTTCTATGGCTCCATTTCATATTGTAAAAAATGTGTACGTTTTTCCTAGAAGTAGTGCGTGTATGTGTTTTGAGTGATAGCTGGTGAGAATGTGTTATCCCCTAGGATTGTGACTCAGAAACGTTCCTCTGAGTCACAGTTCCCTTCACAGTTTATATATATATTTTTACCTTATATGCACATGCTGCATGTTTTTTTTTCTGTTAGCTGAACAAACACAATTGGGTTGGGTTTGCTTTGTTTTTTTTACAGATGACAGCTGAAGTGCATTTGATATTATGGCACTGTACATGCTCAAGCATCTGAAGCCAGTTTATAATACTTACATGCTAATGTGATTTTGTAACTTCCAATCCGTCTATTCGTACATTTAAGCTTTTATCATAGAACTTAGAAGGACATCTAACAAATGAATAAAACAGAGGACACCATTTTCACTTAAGGAATAAAAGGATGGGTAGGAGGGTCCTCAGTATCTTTTAGATATAGTGTGCCAGAAAGAAGACTGTAAATGTCTGGAGAAATGTCCATGCAGGATGGCACTGTTTGGAGGCTGGGCAATGCCAGATGAGAAGCAAAGGCTGAACAAGAGATTCTGAAGGAATATTAAGATTGAGAAATGCTCACTGAAGGCAGTGTATCCCTTTAAAAAAATACACCCCAGCAATTTTTTAACTGAGTTACAAAATTGGAGTTGGGCAATGTATTACATCTGTTGCTAGACAGTATATTAGTAGTCAAAGTTGGATAAGTGTATGTATAGTGAGACTACTAAAAGTGGTAGATACACTTGCACATGAGCTGTTTTATCACCTTAGTGCCCTGTATTTTGTGAGATATTGCTTTGATTTGGTCTCATCAAATAATGGCATTCTAGCCCTTGATATTTGTTCCCTTTCTGCTATTTGTTTGCCCAGCGGATTAATTTAAAAATAAATTCCTGCATATATATAACAGAGTTACAGAAGTTTTCAAGCACTTTGCTACTGGGCAAATCTTGAAATTATGCTTCTGATTCTTCTGGCTGACGTTCTATCTAGTAGCTTTGTGTCTAATTCCAGACTTTGCTCCATTTCTTTTTTCCCACTGATGGATTTAAATCCTTTGGCTGGGTTTGAATGAAGAGACAGTGACACCTGGTGACAAGTTACAAGTATGATTTTCTTTTTTAATTACTTTGTGAGGAAGGAGCTCTTGCCCAAAGTTCTGCTAGTGTTAGTGAACAGACGAACAGATTAAATACTCTGGATCTAATACCCTGGCAGGACTCAGGGGGCCCATCCAGATGAGTACGTACATGCATTTTGTATGCCCGAAGCCAGAGCTTGCCTGACCAGAGCCATGCTCCAGCTGCCAGCCAGGCTCTGTGTACCTGGATCACTGCTGGTAGAGGCCCAAGAGGCCCCCAGGACCCCAGGTAAGGCTACTGGGACCAGCCCAGGTGCTGGCCTCAGTCTCCTCACCCCACCTGGGGCAGCTTGCCATGTGCCAGGGCTCACGTGCAGAGGTGGTCCCTGGGGACAACTATCAACAGCCACAGATATGTGCCACTGCTAGTTGTCCCCAGGGAACGCACATTCCCACTCATGGGCGTGTGCCCTGGCGTAGCAAATATAGTAAGAAAATATTTCTTTAGGATGCTGGTCAGGTTCAGGGCTAGATCTTCAGATGGCGTAAATCAGCATCTTGGAGGATTTTGAGTGGAATTTTATTATCCATTGATATAAACAGAACTAGACTGTTTTTACACTAGTCAAAAACCAGACCCAAATATTGTTGGCACATGCATCCAGCTGAAGGCCTATCTTCTATGCACGCTGTTCACAGGCACTGTCTAAATCCTGGTGTGGACAAATGAATCATGGAGTGGGTTGCTTATTTTGATATATAGTTCTTTAAAGCTATCCTCCCCAAACTCACCTTTCACAAGAGACTCTCCCAGTTCTTTTAAACAAAGGTAGTTCTTTTAAAAGTTAGTTGCAAAGTACTGATATCTCTGCATGTTTTGCTGCTTGTGCCAAATAATTTCAGACAGGGTTGCAAATCATAAACATGAACACTAGTGTCCTGATTTGGACTTTAAAGAGCTTGTCAATAATAGATTTTTCAGACAGCCTCATTACATGGCTGCAGAAAATGCCAGTGAGGCTTCCAGATTTTCGTGGGGTTGTTCACAATTGCCTAAGTGATATCAAGATGCAGTAGAAGAATGCCCAGAGGTTCAAGAGCAATAAAAAGCACAACTACCTCTTTAATCAAATAAGTTTCCAGTGTAAAATTCTTCAAGAAGCTAAGATATACTGCACTGTGCTCTGCCGTTATTTTTGTTGCCACTGACATAGTTCTAATCCCACATGACAAACAAGGCCTTTTGCTGTTCTCAAAAGGTGCTCCAATGTAAATGTACTGCATGTTGATCTATTATTTTCCATGTAGTTGTTCTTTATCCTTATTCTAGGCTGCATACTTCCATGCTAAGGAAGAGCGGCAGTTCTCTTTACTCCACTTTTCAGACTGCAGTTCTGTCTTTGAGGTGGGGAAACGCAACATTTACTCTCCTGATATTGCCTACATTCTAGGCAGGAGGGTGGAAAGTAGCCATGATTTCTCCCACCCTCTTACTTACCAGCAAGTGTAGCTAGCTGGCTGGTCATGTGGCTGCCCCATGAAATGCAATTAAATATTTTCCTGTTTTCCCCAGCGTGAAGGGGGAGCAATTCACTCATTTGTTTTTTAGGGACAGGTAAGTAATAAAGTACTTTAAACTACTTGAAAAGAAGTGATGTGAGGTTTCAAGGTGCCAGTCCATGAATTACGAGGGGAGAATGCATCTGTTCAGGTGTGGGAGGTACAATAAATGAACTCTGAAGTCATGTTGGCACATGGAGCCAAAATTATTGTCTCCCTGTCACTGCCCCACTGCAGAAGCCACATGGAAAACTGTAGTGCTCATCTGATGAGATGAGAATTTTCTTTCTTTAATACCTGCATTGGAGCTTTAATCTTCTTTACTGAGGTTCTTTAACAGTGCAGTAATACTTTTTTCAAATGAGGTCATTTTCTCTTTGGGTCTAATGTCTTTCTTTCTAGTATTGAAACAAACAAAAAAAATGCCTCTCGAGGAGAAAGATACCTTCTGAGCCGAATGATTATTTAGGAATATGAAGAGAAGAATAAGAAAGGGGAGATTGATTCTATAATCACATTACAAATAAAGACCATGCTATTTCTCTGGGTTATTAGAGCGCTTGTAAAAATGAAGCAGTTTATTTGGGAATGCTCTGGGGGACTGAGAAATGACCTGCCTGTCTCCCAGGTTGTTTAAAAAAAAAAAAAAAAATGTTATTGTTAGTTAGTTGAACACATCAAAGCCTAAAGCAAATGCTGCATTTAAAAAAAAAAAAAAAAAAAAGGTGTGGGGGGAGAGCAGGGGATGTCAAGGATGGTTTCTGAGTAATACAGGACTGTTTGGGATGCCAATACAGCATTAATTCAGAGAAGGTAATTCAGCCATTTTCTTTGGTCTACCTTATAGGCAAAGTTAGTGCTCTGCTATTTTCCCCTGCCCTGCTCCCAAAAGCCTGGGGTAAAATCCCATTAACAGTCATGGACTTTGTGCTCCTCTAGAACAGTGACCCGACTTCCACTTCACAGCCTTTTATGGCCCCTTTTTGCACTTGATAGGATGCTGCTAGACTGCTATGTCCATGCATGAACCTCTTTGTGGTCTGCATATTTTTTGGTCAATTGGGACCTAAGAAGAGAGAGAATGAAGATTCGTCCACCTAGGCAAGGACTTCTGATTTCATTACATACAAGAATGTGATGGGGAAGGTACAAGAAAGCAATTCCTACAACCAATGATAATTTACCTAGGTGTATGTTGGTACATGTGGACTTTGGTTCGGTTGGTCTAAATATAACGTCTGCACATACACGCATACGTTGGGGTTTAATTAGGACAACACTGGCAGGCCCAACCTAAGTTAGTTAATAAACTGACTAGCTGAACTAACTTAGATCAGGAACAGGTTGGCCTGATCTGTTGAACATTTGCACACCGGGGGTGTGCAAAGTGGGTCCTTTCCTTTTGGAATAGGATTCGGCCCAAATCGCGCAGTGATTCAATTAATTGATTTGGATCACTGTCCCTGATTTGATTTGGCTGAATTCGAATCTGAAGATTCGATGCTGATTTGGACATAGACATAGCTTTAAATGTTTTTTCAACATACCTCGAGGTACCAGTGTGGCTTGTGAACTCTGTGATGCTGGGGTGCATGGAGCATCCCACAAGAGTGCAGGGGGATCCCCCACGTGCTCAGTGGCAAACTCAGAAGTGGATCGGAAGTACTTCCGGTCCAGTTCTGGGTCTGCTGGGGAGCACGCGGCCCGCCCCCTCCCCCAGCTTGGCAATCGGCCGTGGAGGGACCCTGGGTGCCCCCCCAGACCCAGGGGGCACCAGTTGCTGAGCTGGGGAGAGGCATGGGGGTAGGGCCTGCGTGCTCCCTAGCCACTGGATTGGGCTGAATCTCCACAAAATTGAATCGGGGACTGAAGCTTCACACAGCCCTACTGCACACATCCAGAACCCAGCTGCTCAGCCCAGACCTGGGGCTGCAGTCTTTCTTCCCCATCCTGACCAGGCTACTTCTAGCCCCCAGATCCCTGCATGCCCAGGTGGACAACTCCTGCAGACCTGTCCTTTGTCCCCTCTGCCCCCCACCCTGATTTCCTTGCACTGAGGTCCCAGCACAGCTCCTAGTACTGGTGAACATCTGTACATGATGCTCCCAATCTTTGATCATACTGCTTAAAATTAGTCTTGTGGTCATAGAATGGGTGCAGCAAATTTCTGCACCCCTGCATTTGTGGGAGGGAGGGTTGTGCTGCAGAAAGGATTCAGAACAAAAAGGGTTAGCTTTAGGCTCTGATTATATCACTGTAGTAAGCTACAGTCCATCCCAGTGACTGATTAGATGGCGCCTAGCTTAAGGATTTCTCTTAGTAACAGATAGGACAAAAATACATAGCATAGGAAACCTCCTGTGTCAGTGGTTAAACCAACTACTCTTTGGTTGGGCTAAGGAAGAAATTACCTATTCCTTTTGTGAGTTTTATCCCCTGCTTTTGAAACATTGAGTTTAGTAACTGTCAAAGATAAAGTGCTAGAGTGGAGGGGTCACTAGCCTGATTTGGTACGACAGGTTCCTCCATATGTATCAGCAGTAGGACTGATAATACTGGCCCTCAGATAGAAATTGGAAACATGGAAAGATTTTTTTTTTTTTTTCTGGCTAGCTGCTTTGAACAGAAGTGTATGCTAAAGTTCAGGTTTTTTTTCTTACTCTTTTGAACAGTGTGAATGTCAAAACTTTTCAGAAGTGTTTGATGTACATTGGGGTCAGAATCTGCTTCTTAAAACCCTTAACTTGCTTTGCTTGCCCACCGCTCCTTATATGTCCATTACATTTGAGAACTTTTTGCAATGATGTAAGAGTGGAGGAGAGAAGAGTAGCTAACTTTCTCTCTTGTCTGTACAGTATCCATAGCTTCAGTTTTTCTTTTCTTTAAGACCTGTTAATGTACACACACTTATAGATCAAATTATACACAACTTTTACATTAGAAATACTGTAATGAAGTTAAGATCAGTCCTATCAGATTAGGAGTCAGACTCCATTCTTTATCTACAGCCCAGAGAGAGCCATAGTCCCTTCCTTGCTACTGTCCTTGCATGAAGAAGGACTTGTATTCAGCTATGTTGGCTGGAAGGTGGGGAGGTGGAGCTCAGTCTTCACTCGTACCGTATCTAGTTAGGAAGCAACATGGGCACCAGACAGCTTTCCCTTCAATAGGTGCCCCAGGGTAGGTAGCTGGTAGGAGGGCTACAAGTCAAGTTGGACTCTAGTTTTAGTATTCTTCGGTTTCTGATGGAATTGCTGTTCTGCCAATGTGTTAAAAATGTTTCCTGAAAAATAAAGTGTAAGATACCTTAAATGACCGTATCTCAGAAATATACTGAGTGGTATGGAATTTATTAAGCTCTCATTTCTTTGCATGTGCGTTCGTTTTTTTACATCCAGCTTTTACTGAGTTCCAGCCAATATATAAAAATCATGTTTCGGTTCCTTTTTGTAATTGAATTTTAATTATTTAAGTGTTTAATAAAAAAAATGATGGTAAGTATCTGACTTTTCTTAAAGGAGATATTTTAGTTTAATAATGTTTTCTTGAAAGTACTGCTGGGTTATAAATATATATACTTATTGTAATTTCCTGACCTAATGTGAATAACTTGGCAGATATTATTGTTCCAAAGATTGGAACAATCTTTCCTTCTTAACATTTGAACAAAGATGGATTTTCCCATAATAACTGTATTAAACATTCATAAACAATAATGTTTTGTTTGTTATGAGTGGTATGCTTTAAATTACGTTTAAAGTGACTGAAAATAATTTATCACCTAGGTCTCACTAGGGAAAAAGCAGTGAAACTCGCTCTTGAATTTTCTGTGAGGCCGGCACCATTTTGCAATACCATCTAAAAGGTGGCTTAGAACAACTAAATCTCAAGTGTCCTGAGGTACTGTGCTCTCTCGCTTGCTCGTGCATGCGCATGCGCATGTGCGTGTGTGTGTGTGTGTGTGTGTGTGTGTGTGTGTGTGTTTCTGATGCCCTTGACCTTGTGGGTATTAAAGCTTTGCTTTCTCTACCAAGTATCTTAATTCCCTTGACCTTGTGAGTGTTTTAAAGGTGTACTTTCCCAGCATGTCTATTATGGTTTCAATAAAAAAGCTTTATTTTAACTGGTTAGGAGGGAGGGGGCAATAGTATGTTACTATTTGTCCCAAATGCTACTTTTTGCTAAGAACATAAAGCCATGTTAGGGAAGTCATAGAGACAATTCATATAATTATCCCTTTTGATGTCCTGCCAGAACAGCGATGCTTTGTTACACAAAGAGTGTAAGCAGAAAGTATGTAGATACTCATGTGGCCACACCTCTTACAGTCCCTATGAACCTCCCACATAGTTAGAAATAGGTACAGCAGTATCCATCTTTGTTCCTTTCTTCATGAGCTCTTTCTTTAAACACAGACTCTAATGCTGGGAAGTATCTGCAGGCAGAATTTATAACGAGCTGTTTGTCTGTAATTTCCAGCTCATACTTGGGTTTCTGATTCAACTACCATTGAAGTCAATGGGAATCTTTCAGTTGACCCAATGGGAGATGGGTTTAGCCCTCTATGCCCTATAGACTATTCAGGTCCATAAATCCCGAAGAGTGCTGTGTTTTAGTGCAAGGAATGCTGGAAGTACTTGGGTTTTCATAGATTCATAGAGTGTCAGGGGCTGGAAGGGACCTTGCAGGTCATTGGGTCCAGCCCCCCCTGCTCTAGGCAGGAAGACAACTGGGGTTAGGTGACCCCAGCGAGGTGACTGTCCAGTCTCCTCTTGAAAACCTCCAGGGTAGGTGACGGCACCACCTCTGGAGGGAGTTTATTCCACAGTCTGGACACCCTGTCCCTTAACTTGGTGTCGTCCGCAAACTTGACCAGCGAGCTTTTCACTCCCCCGTCCAAATCATTGATAAAGATGTTGTAAAGCACCGGTCCAAGCATGGACCCCTAAGGGACACCACTGGCCACTTCGCGCCAAGATAACATGGATCGGTTCATGAGAACTCTCTGGGTCCTACCATGCAGCCAGTTTCCCACCCAGTGAACTGTCGAGCAGTCCACAATCTTAGTGGGGTGTTAGTGATCACAGCTCTTTCCCCCCTGGATACCACAATATGCTGTGCTAATGGGCCTGTTAAAATAAAAGACCGTCTAGGCAAGGTACGGTTTCCCCAGCTTCATATAGCAGGTTAAGTTCAGCAGATGAAAACAGCTATATTTGTTGCACATGATTTTTTGAGAGAGACAAAATTTGGACTGAAGAGTTCAATGAAGTAAGGCTGAGCCTAGATTCCTGCTGCCCGGGTCTTTTTGCAGGCACCATCACCTTCAATGCTGTTGGCGGTCTCTCTCTATTAGTCAATGAATTTTGTTCCAGATCATATTAGCACCTATGATATTTGCTGGCTGAACATGTTGTGCTGCAGCAGAGAAGCTGGATGTCGGGCTCCTAAGATCTTGCTGTGTGAAAGCAGAGGATTGAGTGCCTGGATGGCAGTGGCACATAGGGCAGTGGCTGTGTTGCCAGCAGTGCACCAATGACTGGCCAGCAGTGCAACTGCTGCTATTTTTACACACACGGATTAATGCCCCAACCCTCTCCCCTTCATTAAACTGCTGTGTAAAGAATAAAGTGTTGAGTTTTGCATTATCGCTCAGACAATAGACTCCTCTGTTGGATACATGAACATGATGCAAGGATACTGTCAAGCCCCTCTCTGGTTTCTCCTTCTCTTTGGATGGAAATAGCCCCCACAAATCTTCCAGAAGACTACTGTCTTAGTCCAAGCACCCTTCCACAAAGAGCTCTGGGAAGATCAGCTTCATGGCATGCAGCAGGAGACTCCAGTTTTTTCTGTGCACTTATTCTGTGGCCACCCACTTCTGTGTCACAGAATCACCATGGTTTGGCTGCATGCTGCCTTTCATATCACTGCAATGACCCTGCATGAATTGCAGACCATAGGCATATGCCTGGCCTTTGCGCTTGTGTTCACAGGAAACTTTTAAACCGAATATTTGCATGTGGTTCAGTGTCAGCTTAGACTCTTTCAACCGCATTGTCCAAACTGTGCTCTCAGTTATACCAGTGAACTCATTTATACTTCCACTGATACAAGAGCTTTGGCCCTTTTATGTACTCTACTCAGTGGGATGTCTTTGAACTATATGTAAGCCTGGGGTTTTCTCCCAAAGAAGGGGCTTCACATCTCATCTCTCTTATGGCAAACTAATATGAAAGAAGAATGTTTTTCTATTTCACCATGCATAAAAAAACCCCCAAAGCTGTTTTCTATTATAGCCTGTGGACTTCAGATTCCAATCATGCTCATAACATTTCATCAGTGCTCTTTTGTTTAAAGAAATTGGCTTTTGTTTCTTCAAGTTCAGTCATGTATTGTTTACGCTGCTTTCACTCTGGCTTTGTTTAATTAAAAACACAGTACAGTAACTTAATGAGCAAAGCTCATCCAGTTATTTTTGATGCCCCATGATAACCAGGGAATGAGAAGCAGTAAGCCTAAATAGGAGTGGTGTGGACCCATGCTATCAGGGACATTAAGTACTTCCAAGCAAGGTCACCCTTGCTAGTAATATTAGGGGGTGACAAATTTGACTAAGAGGGCCATGATTTACCAACCAGAAATGATGACATGTTGGTGAAGTTTGAGCATCAATCTTCATCTGGATAGCAAGAAGAACGCTAAGCTGCGTGCTTGACTTCAGCTGACATGCACGTGAAGGCTCCATGTTTTTAACAGTCTTTCTTTTTTTTTTCAGCCTTTTGTTGCTTTTTTGTTTTATGTCCAGGGAAACTATTGTTCTTGTACACAATCATAGAAGTTACAGACAAATATACTAATAAGTTCCTTGTAGGCTGTTCCCCTGTCAGCACTGAATTGCTTTCTATGTGTTCGGTTTCTTGAGTCAGGATTTTAGTGATTCAATTATGCAACTTTTACCTCTTCTCTCATAAGACTCTGTTGTATTCTAGCACAAAGTGATCTGCTGTAACAGGGAGGGTCAGCTGAAGTAGGTTTTGGGGAGCCTGAGTTTCATTCCTGTTGTTGCGATAACATCATCTCCGTTTCCTAAGTAGATTGGGCCATGTTCAGGTAGGTGTCAGATGTACAGCAGACACTACCTGTCTCATACCTTATAATCTAAACCAGACGTAATGAGCGGGGGGAGACAAATGAACAAGCTGAAGTGGGGTTAAGAGTAGTTAACCATTATATAAAAGGGTGAAGTTATACTTAGGCCGTGCTATGGGCACTTAAAATGCCAGCATGCACGTGTTAAAGCTCGGCAGCTTATGCTAAGTGCCCTCTTCGCATTTCAAAGTCACAGCATTTCAAACAAGGGTTAACTCTAGGCTGTGCCCTTGCTCATGTTAGGGAAATTTCAATATGCTTTACAGAAATAAGCAATTTGCAGTCCTTCAGCATGACAGGATGCTCTGCTCCCTGCCCCTGCACTCTAAGAGTAGGGATTGAGCCCAGGTGTCCTGTCTCCCAGCCACATCCCTGCTCACCAGCCCTCTAGTATTCAGTCAAGAAATGGTATGAACCCTTAGCATATGACTACTCATGGCACGTTCTAACTTGAACACTGCTTTAATATTCCACAGATTTCTGTGGTCTAGGTCGGGGGGGGCCAACCTGAGGCTCCGGTTACGATGTGCTTGTGCAAAGTTTCAAGGAGATGCATGTTAACTTCTGAAGAGCTGCGTGTGGCACCGGAGCCACAGGTTGGCTACCCCTAGTCTAGGTGCAATGTGTAACTTCACCCCAGAGAGTATGTCAAAGCTTAGCTAGCCAGCAGTAGTGATAGCACCTTTCCATTTGCTTAGATAGTGTTAAATTGTACATGCAGCATGCATTACAAAAAAGAGGAACTTGAAAGAGGATATGGTAGTTGCTTTTCCTGGCACTGGCCTGCTTTTGTTTGTAGAGAGTCAATTTACCTCTCTTTTTCTGGGTTTAGTAAGAACCCTCCTATATGAAGTACTTCAAGATCCATGTCTGAAAAATACCGCACGTCATCAAAACAAAGTTAGTAATAGATCTGGCTTTCAGGAAGCTGTTCAAGTACATGATAGAGAGAAATGGCACAATGCAAATGATGGCTGGAGACCTGAGGGAGGAAGCTAAGAAGAAGATATACTGAATACAAGGGTGTAAGCTGATGAGAGGATGTTGAACAAGCCAGTTGCTCACTGTACATATTGACAACATAGGCAGATCTGTGGTTTTGTAAAGAGGGGTGTGGGATCACTGACCACTGCTGCAAGGGTGACCTCATGCACACGTGCCTCAGCCTCCCTCGCCATTGGGATTGACAGACCACATCACAGGAGCAGGAGCCAGAGCCTTTTTTTACATCTACATATTAATGTGCAGCAATAAACTCAAGCATATATTGTGTTGGAGATTATTACTTCTGGGCACTGTGTTTATGCATGCACCCTGGACCACAGCAAGCTGAGCCAAGTTGGAGCAGCCCTGACTGGCAGGGGACCTGGGGGGGCAGCGTGCCAGCCTGGGACTGATTCGACCCAGCCCAACATGCTGGAGAGGGGCTGGCTGGGGCATGAGGGTGCTACAGTGCAGCAGTAGTGGGCAGACAACCCTCGTACTGAAGCACCCTCATGCCCCAGCCAGCCCCGTCAACATCTACACGTGCACTGCTGAGGCAGAGTTAATTAGTAAATGCAGAGTATTTACAAGCACTAACTTATGGCAGAGTTAATTAGTTTACTCTGTCCTGATAGCACTGCAAGGGTAGCTGCTGAGAGGTTTACTGCAGAGCTAATAAGGCAACTCTGTAGTACATGTCTTGTGTAGGCATAACCTGAATCACATACAAATCTTGACTTGCATCCACCCCAGCCCTGTTATAACACCCAGTCCCTCCCCCTGTATGCTCAGTAGCACACCCCTCCCCCAGCTGTCCCTGGTGACCTGGAGGGGAAGGTCCAAAGCTGCTCCTGCTCCACTCCAGTTGGGCTGCATGGGGAGCCAGGTTCAGCTGGGCGGCACCAGCAGCAGTGAATATGTTCCTTTTCCCTGGGCCTGCTCCTAGGTTAAGAGGGAACAGTCAGGGGGGACTGGGCTGGGAGGGAGAACCCACCACTGCTGCTGCCCTTGCTGCTGTCCCCAGCTTCCCACACAGCCTGGCTGGAGCGGGCCAGGAGTGGCTCTGGAGAGCCACTGCCCCAGGTCAGTCAGGATAGTGCCAGCAGCAGGCACAAGGGAGGGAACAGGAGGAGAGAGGACATGCCACTGAGCACAGAGGGGAAGGAGGGATTCTTTCCTGCTTCAGGGACTTAAAAATAATCTCCCTGGCTGCTGCCCCTGCAGAACGCTCTGAAAGCAGGGGGGGAGGGGATGACAGCCGTTTTACATGGGTTAGTAACTCAATCACTTTACAGCAAAGGTGCAGGCCAGATTACTCCAATACAGATACTCATCCAGTTCCTTACTTTATTTTCTTCCATCTACTCGGAAGAATAAATATGTTTTCTCTCAACTCACTGAGAGAATCGATGATTGCAGCACGAAGAACCATGGGAGGTGTGCCTACAAGATCTAGCACAAATGAGTACAGCACCAGTGTAGACTCAGGCACAGCTTTTCAGTGTGGCTGCTCACACCCAGGCTAGGTATCCCAGGTGTTCAGACTAGTCACCCAAACTAACTCTGCAGTTAAGGCCTGCAGAGTACATTTTTGATCGAGTTTCAGGCTTTTAAACTAATCCAGAATAAGCAGGTAATCAGAGATCTGGAATGACCACACCTCTTCTGCAACACAGCCATAGCCCTAATACCGAAAGATGTGAAATATGCACAGGGACCTGCATGCCTATTCTGCACATCCCTCCCATGACAGAAGAAAGAGTGAGTCTATAGCAGATTACTCAAAAAGCAGGAGGGATTTTGGCATGGCCACTTGCCTATCACAAAGGGATGTTCATGTGCAGAAATGTTTTGCAGCCCTTTGCAGTCGTCCACCTGACCTCCTGCACCACAAAGCTGGGAAATGTACTTGAAAAAGAACAAATTAACAGTGTCAGCCCAAGGCATGCATTTTCTAAAAGATCTCTTGGAACCCCTCATCTGGCTAGGATGATGCCAGCATGAGCCATGAGCTATTTCTTCTTAGAAGTTTACATAATTTCAAAGTAAAGTTTGTGACTTTTTAATTGCATGGAACAGATTGAATTTAAGTGTTTATAAATAGAGCAATGGAACTTTCCATTCCCATTTAGTTGCATCTACCCAGGATTACCATTCATTAATATTATTTATTTGGAGGCTAAGGAGTCAGTAATATTGTGTAATTGGAATTGGCTGTAAGGGGATGACCTAAGAGACAGAGCAGTTGTATTAATTAAATAGTTAGGAGCCTGCCTATTGGTACTTTCTTTCCAGTTCCTTCTCTCTTCGCTGTTCCTTAAGAAATGGTAGCTTTGCTTCGTTGTTTATTAAGAGCATGTCCTATTGCTTGCCCATTCCTAGTGATCTAGGAATCTCCAATAGGAATGAATTTGTGAGCCAAACAACAGTGACTGGGTTCAGAAAAAGTTTTGGGTTACATTGGTTAAATTTGGAAGGTATTAACATAGCAATGAGCAAAAAAAAAATGGATACGTAGTAGAACATAAAATATGGATATAAAGTAGGCATAAAATCTTGCATAAATTATGGTGTTTAAAATTGGAAACAAAGACGCTAGCATGTAAAAAAAAAATGGAAAGAATCATATGAGAAGTTAGTGATTTGAATGCTTTAATAGTTCATGGTTTCTAATATCTCATGTCAGTCTGTATTTTATATGTTCTTTCAAAACAGCATTTTAACCAGCAGGGGCAGTAATTGATGTAGGTCAGTCTGCTGGATGGTTAATTGATGGATAAAGAAAAAAAAATGCATACAGTGGGACAAGTAGAATTTTTTAACTTCCTTTACAATAACACACAATTGTAGAAGTTGGTTAGTTTTCCCAAATTTAAGTCCTACCACAAAGACCCCCCTTCTATAATTTTATTTGTAGTGATTGTAAGTTTTTTGAAATACAATAAAATGTACTTATTTATGGGATTATAACATAAATAATTTATAATACATAAGATGGCAGTGAGTGGGCAACCATCAATCCTCTGGATCATGGTGTGTATGTAAGAGGTCTTGTCAGATGTCTGATGACTCTGTCTGCTGATAAGCCCAATGCGAGAGCAACACAAGATGGCAGTTAACAATAATTTAAAAGGGTAATAATGCATTAGAGTTTGGGAAGTCGTAAATGGTTTTGAATTAATTTCTCAAAATTCACCAGGGGATAATCTGAGCAACAACAAAAATCGTTAATAATGCAGATATAATTGAAACGATCACTCCAAGGGCACGAATTAGCAGTTCTCAGCCTTCATGAACATGGTCTTCAGAGATTTGCTTTTTCTTCTCCCACTGAGATTCCCATCTGTTCATTCCCCACCACTGCCAGCTTCTCAGAGTTATCATAACAGACCTAGTGATTATGGATACATTTCCTCAAATTATGAGTCTTAAGTATAGCCTACTACAGCTTTACCAGAAGGATGATATCAGTTTTGGGCCAGCTGGCAGCATGCTTGGAGGAGGATTTGTTAGACTGCATCTCTGTTCAAATGCCATGAAAATGGAAGAAAAATGGAATAAGTAGGTAGAGACAGACTGAGCCAGATGACTCCTGGTGAGAAGTTCAGAAAGAAGTCAGCCACGAAGATACAGCTTAGGTGGAATTGTGGGATAGTGTTGGAGGACTAGTAGCACAGGGACTTGATTAGCCTGTGCTCTAACAGCAAAGTATCTGCTGGCTTGGACATTCTTTATGGACAAAAGCAGGGGTGGGGCAACACTCATGCTACTTGCAAAAGCAAATATACCCTTCAATTAAGGAGAAAATTTACTGCATAGATGTGCACCGTACATGCAATCCACTGCAATTAAATACAGGCAGTCCTCGGTGTACAGTGCTTCGAGTTACACTGTTTCGCACTTACAACATTTATAAATTGATGTCCTGCTTCAACTTTATGACGTCAGTTTCAACTTTACAACACTTGATCTGATGTGATGCCACGCCAGCGAACAAGTTCGCTGCATCACTCATGTCCCTGGAGAACATCTGTCCAAACTTCCCTGGATGCTTTCTTTAAGAAAGCAGACGAGACTCCAGAAAAACCTACAGCCAAGACTCCTGAGAAGAATCCATTCAAGAACCCTTCAAAAAGTCCAGCCAAGTCACCTCAAAGAAGTCCTTCCAAATCAATATGATTGCTATTTATAATATAGATACATTAATGTAGCTATATTACTCATCTATAATTGATTGAGTACAAAATTCTGGGGTATTTTGGGTGCAAATAGGGTATCGGGCCTTGGTTCAGGAACCAATCCCTGATTTATGACATTGTTTCTTATGAGAAAATTGGTTCCGAGTTGCAATGTTTTGACTTAAGACACGGTTTTCAGGAACCAGTTGTGTCATAAGTCCATGGGTTGCCTGTATGGGAAGTCCATCACCCTTGGACCCACTCCTTTTTCACTCTCTCCTGCTTTGTGTCTGCTGCATTTGTAGCCCTGCACCCAAAACTTTCCCACTGGCACTTGAAAGAGCAGAAGGATCTAAATCAGGGATGGGCAAAATATGGCCCACAGACCAGATTTGGCCCGCCAGACACTTTCATCCAGCCCTTGGTG
Source organism: Alligator mississippiensis (assembly GCF_030867095.1). Lineage (NCBI taxonomy): Eukaryota > Metazoa > Chordata > Crocodylia > Alligatoridae > Alligator > Alligator mississippiensis. The sequence goes on along the minus strand of NC_081833.1, from coordinate 9,935,315 downwards.
CCCCCCAACAAATTGCACCCTGCCCAGCCCTTCTGCCCACGAGGGTGGGAGTGAGGCGCCCACATGTACAACCCCCACAACATACCCTATTGGGCCTCGCATCCACTCTTCTGGGTGGAAGAGCTGTGCCCAGCCAACAGCTTCCAGGAGGGGCTCCTGCTGCAGCCAGAACCTGCTCACTCCGGGCACCAGGTGGGAAGCTGGGAGGTGGGGGGTGCAGTGGCAACTTGGCAGAAGTGGGAGCACAGCATGGCACCTGCACCCAGAAGTGCAGTGGGAGCGTGAAGCTCAGCTGGGCTGGGTGTGGGTGGGGGCATGTAGGGACCTCCCACACACTCCCCACATGGTGTGCAGCCCCAGCTTCCAACAGCAGCAGCAGGCGGGGAGGTCAGGGTGCCCATGCCTGGCACAGCTGTCTGGCGAGGCATGGCTCTGGCCAGGTCTGTGTCGGGGGAGGGAGTGCAGCCTGCCTTATCACCCAGGCTCCACACCATGCACCTGCAGTGCCAGCACTCGCAGCAGGGAAAGCCATGCACTAGAGCCTGTTGCCTCCACCACTCCCTGCTGCACAGGTCCCCACACTCTGCCAGTAGTCGGGGGAGCCCTGTCCCCTGCTTCCTTGCAGGGTCTAGCTTCCCCTGTGGGAATGCAGGAGCTGCAGGCGCATGGCGTGGCATGGAGTTTCTGTGATAGAAATGGCCAGTGCTGCAATGGGGCCAAGGAGCACAACCCCACGCAACCTGCCTGGCTGCTTCTATCACAGGGGTGGCAAGCTGCATGCCTACAGCTCTGTACTCACAGTGGGGAATCCCCGCACTGGACTCGGCGGGGAAGCAGCAGGCAGGGCTCCCCTCCACTCCTGGAGGAGTGCGGGGACCTGCGCAGCAGGGAGTAGGGGAGGCAGTAGGCTCCAGTGTGGGGCTTCCCATCACTGTGAGTGCTGGAGCTGCAGGCAAGCAGCACGAGCCCCAGTGGTAGGGCAGGCTCTGTTCTCTTCCCCCCCATTCAGTGCTGGCCACAGCTGCGCCTGCACTGGGCATGAGTGCCCTGACCTCCCCGCTTGCTGCTGCTGCCAGGCAGCAGGGGCTACATGCCATAAGGGGAATGTGTGGGGAGTCCCTACACCCCCCCACCATCCCTCACACCCCACACAGCCACACCCTGCCCCCACAACCCTCATCAACATGCACATGCACCCCCTGCACCCTCCCACAATCCCCCCACACCCCACCATATGCACACACACACAATATAAAAGAGTAACACTTCATTTTTGAGTTATTATGCAATCCCTTCTATATACAGTACACAATCGCAAGGATGTAACAAAATTAAAGTATATTATAGTAGGTATTTGACTTCTAGTGTATAATTTGGGCTTTTTTCTGGTTTTAAGATGGCAGCCCTCCTCCCAAAAGGAGTTTTGGGGGCTGGGCAGCAAAGGAGAGGGACTTCCAGTGGCAAAGGTCAGGGGTTAGGGGGCAGGGCTTCTGGTCCCAATGTGGTGACCAGGGGGCGGGGCTACCTATGCAGCCCCTGACAGCTCGCCAAAATGTGTTAAGCGGCCCTCTGCCCAAAATATTTGCCCGCCCCTGATCTAAGTGATATGACCTTCTAGCAGCCTCACACTGCCTGCGTGTCCTTCTATGCATACCGGTGCAAATGAAGAGCAGTTCCATTTATGTCAGTGAAGTTAAACAAGTGCATTGGGAATCTGGCTCATGGTGCCAGCGCACCACACTTTCAAGCTTACTCGAGTGCCCTGATTATTTTGCTGATTATGAGAGAGCATACAAAACTAACACACAGCTCTCTCCACTGGCCTTCCCAGTACCTCTCCGAACCTTACACCACGCTTGCAAGGAGTTGAATTCTTTTACCAAAGGGTGTTCCTTACTTCCCTTTCTCACCAGCTAACCAGCTTTCTTTCTCCAACCGGCTTTAAACACACCCAGGAGAGAGGCTGTTTGCAGATCTTATTGAGCCATTAAGGGAAATAAGGAGAACAAACTCCTCTCTAGAGATTCAAGTTGCGGAGCCAGTATATAGCCAGAGGACGTTGGCTGTATGACAAGAAAGTCTGCATAGGAAGTAGAAATCTTTTCTTCTAGCTGTCTATAGATCTTTAAATGGTTGCTACTCAACTGTTGCTATGGTAACATTAGCCACTCTCCAGATGTCCCTCCTGCATTTTCTGTAACTAGGTGGATCTACTAACCCTGGCTCACCCTCACCCAAGAAGTGAACAATTATACCCATATGCACATCAAACACCTGCACAGCCGCAGTCCCCATGCTTCACCAGAGTCTTTCCTCTCTGACATCCTGCCTGCTTTCCCTGTGCAGTAACACTGAAAGTCCACTCTGATGCTTAATGTGCTGAAATGCTTTGCTGGATTGGAGCCAGCTTTCATCTTTCAGTCCCTGCAAAAGGGATCTGGGAGGACTTCCCCAGCTCTCTTAAATTAAAGCCAGTTTTTCCTTTTTTTCCCCCAGTGTGTGTACACCATATTAGCCACTATATATCTAATGTGATCTTCCATTTGGAAGTTGGCTGAAATTAAAAGGCTGCATGAAAATGGAAAGGAGGCAGGTTTATCTGCATTAATGATAGTTTGTAATGGAAAACTAGATTGCAACATATTATTAGGACAAAGGCATGTCTCTCAATTTGAGCGAGTGTTTCTGCCAGAGTTTCACAATCCCGATGAAAGTGGGCACTAATAATGGGCGGACAGTTATAATAATAACATAACGTCCTATAATAAAAAAGCATAATAACCTCTCAGGGAGATGGGACACTTTGTTTTCTTCCTTCAGAGAACAGGGATGCTTGGATTGTTAAAGAAAAAAGACGGTAATAAGCAGGATGTTAGATAAGCAGGTTTTATTACTACACTGAATTGTTAAGCCCGTAGCTAGATTTGCCATGCTCTGAAAATCTTTGCCAATGTGATCTAATGGAGGAATAGCAACCCAATTATGGTTTTCTGGGACACTCAGTGAATTTCTTTGATTTATAAAAGTGCAAAATTGACAGCAACACCATTAAATCCACCCCCCACCTCCTTATATGACTTTCAGTGTCTCTGTGGGTCCAGTTGAGTGAGTTTTATCCAGTCTCTCTTGCTGTATCTAGCTATGCTAGTTTGGACACATCTACACATCACCCTACAGTGACATAGCAATGCATTACATCACCATACGGCATGCTATGGTGATTCATAGATTCATAGATGTTAGGGTCGGAAGGGACCTCAGTAGATCATCGAGTCCGACCCCCTGCATAAGCAGGAAAGAGTGCTGGGTCTAGATGACCCCAGCTAGATACTCATCTAACCTCCTCTTGAAGACCCCCAGGGTAGGGGAGAGCACCACCTCCCTTGGGAGCCCGTTCCAGACCTTGGCCACTCGAACTGTGAAGAAGTTCTTCCTAATGTCCAGTCTAAATCTGCTCTCTGCTAGCTTGTGGCCATTATTTCTTGTAACCCCCGATGGCGCCTTGGTGAATAAATACTCAGCAATTCCCTTCTGTGCCCCTGTGATGAACTTATAGGCAGCCACAAGGTCGCCTCTCAACCTTCTCTTGCGGAGGCTGAAAAGGTCCAGTTTCTCTAGTCCACACATGATTGCTAGCTATGTTGCCATACCAGCACACTCCCAGGTATAGCATACCAGCACACTCCCACTATGGCAATATAGCGGGGAAATCTAGCCATGCGCTGTGCTTAGTACTTCCAAAAGGAAGTACTAAAGCATGGCGCCTTAGCAATATTTCCATATGGTGACATGTAGATGCACCCTTTGGGTTTCAGCTGGTTTCATTTATGTTCTTGCTCTTCATCACTCTGTGACTCATCTACATGTGAAATTAATGCAATTGAATAAACTCTGGTGCCCCCAGGCACAGTCTTTACACATGTACCCTGGATTGCAGTACAGGACCGTAGGGCAGAGCAGCCCCAGTTGATAGGGGACCCTGGGTTCAGCCTGCCAGCCCAGGGATGCTCCAACCCAGCTCAACATGCTGTGGAGGGCTAACTGGGGCATGAGGGTGCTCCAGTGTTAGACTAGCTGGCAGGCAGCCCCTGCACTGAAGCACCCTCATGCCCCAGCTAACCCCATCAGTGTCTACACGTGTATTGCAGTGAAGTAAATAACTCCCCCATAGGATAGTACTAGATTCATAGATGCTAGGGTCGTAAGGGACCTCAACAGATCATTGAGTCCAACCCTCTGCCTAGGCAGGAAAGAGCGCTGGGGTCAGATGCCTATCCGGCCTTCTCTTAAAGACCCCCAAGGTAGGGGAGAGCACCATCTCTCTTGGAAGCCCATCCCAAATTTTGGCCACCCTTACTGGGTGTCTGGTAGTACTTGCTTATGGCAGAGTTAATTAGTTTACTCCATCCTAATAGCACTGCATGTATAGAAGGTGACATTTTACTGTGGGGTTAATTAGTCAACTCAACAGTAAATGTTTCATGTAGATGCATCAAGTTTGTATTAGGGATGCCCATCTGTAGGATTCCTTATCTGAGTATATTCCCAAGATCCCTTTATAGTTTATTTATAGAGAACCTACCATTATTCACCCCCACCCCCCACCCCAAATGTATCAAATAAGACCCAGGATAACTCCGGTATCCTGCTTCCGAGTGTGGCCAGGATCAGAAGCCTCAGAGGCATGTCCAGGATACTCCTCAGTGGATATGAGGGATGATATTAAAAGCGAACTAGCGAAGTTTGCTGACAACTCCAAACTATGGGAGAGTGTGGTCACGCTTGAAGACAGGCTGGCAATACAGGCTGACCTAGACAGGCTCACGATGTGGGCAGACCTCAACCTGATGTTGTTTAATACAAAGCAATGCGAAGTGCTCCATCTGGGGAGAAATAATCCACAACACACTTACAGGCTCGGCAGTGCTACGCTTGCCAGCACCACATCTGAACAAGACCTGGGTGTCGTGATAGACAACAAAATGAACATGAGCCACCAATGCGATGCCGTAGCTGGCAGAGCTAATCAAATGCTGGCATGCATCTACCGAGGCATCTTGAGCAAGGCAAAGGATGTCATGCTCACTCTCTACTCGGCCTTGGTGAGACCGCAGCTGGAGCACTGCGTCCAGTTCTGGGTGCCGCACTTCAGGAAGGATGTGGAGAAGCTCTAGGGAGTCCAAAGGAGGGCCACATGCATGATTAGAGGACTAGAGACCAGATCATATGAGGAGAGGCTGAAAGACTTGGGACTGTTCAGCCTGGAGAAGGCAAGACTTAGAGGGGACGTGGTGGCAGCCTATATCAGGAGAGTACATCAGGGCCTGGGGAAGCATCTCTTCACCAAGGTCCCCAGGGGAGGACAAGAAATAATGGGCACAAGCTGATTGAGGATCATTTCAGGCTAGACATAAGGAAAAACTTCTTTACAAGTCAAGTACAGAGGGTTTGGAACAGGCTCCCCGCCCTGCCCCTGGAGCAATCTTCAAAAAGCGTCTTGATGCTCATCTTGTTGTGGTAATCTGATCCCAGCAGTCTTGCCTGCCCAAGTGCAGGGGAGCTCAACTCGATGATCTATAAGGTCCCTTCCAGCCCCTAACAACTATGAATGAGTTCACTATGAGTTCACTAATGGTAGTCACTGCATAAAAATTTACCCTCCGAGCAACAATTTCATCTAGTGATTGCAGGCAGGGACCATAATTCCTTCTTAAAATAAGGTTGTTAGTTTTCTGCTTCTGCCCCACAAGACACAGTTAGTTACCCACATACATCTTTCTACATACTCTGTACAGAATCCTGCATCCCTGTGCAAGTTGTTACCTGTGTGGATTGAATCTGAAACCTCACGATTTAAACGCGCTTCAGCTGCCCGAGCCTGAGACTGATGCAGCCTCATCAACTTTTGTATGTGGCCTAGTCCTTACAGTAGAAGGAGGTAAGCAGTGGGACCCACAAGAGTCTATGTTGGGCCCTGTGCTATTTAACATATACATAAATTATTCTGAAAGAAGCGTTAATAGTTAAGTAGCAAAGTTTGCAAGTGACACCTTTATGGCGCTCAACCTTTATGCCCTGCAAGCTAGATGAGCAATAGTGCTTGGTCTGTTGGTGGGACTAATGCAGATGGGGCAGTGGTAGGGTCTGAGCCAGCCACATGGAGGCAGGAAGTAACCCAGCCCTAATGCAACTACATAGGGGAGGGGGTGGCCCAACCCCAACCTGGTCCCATGGTGGGAGGGTGTATGGCCCAGGCCCAATTTGGCCATGGAGGGCTTGGCTATTTGGCAGTGAGGGAGGGGTGGCAGCGTACTGCTCCCGCACCATCATGTCATGGCATGTGGGGAGCCAGAAGCCATGGCTCCATGGTCCAGGGTTTGAGCACCCCTGCTTTAGAGTAGTAACCCTCCCCCCTCTCCCCCCCCCACCAAAAAGCTGACTCTAAACAACTGGATAGATATCATAATAAAAGTGAATGGGGAAATAAAATGGCTGATGAAGTTCATTGCTAAGTGCAAAGTAATCCATGGGGGAAAAGTAGCCCAAAATGTACATGTATAAAGATGAGCTTTACATTAATTGCTACTATTCAAGAAAGATTTTGAAAATATTGTAGATAGTTCTCCGAGAACAGTAGCCTAATGCTCAGCAGAAGTCAAAAAGGCAATAAAATGTTAGGAATGATCAAGAAGTTACTCGAAAGCAATATAAGGTCATACCACTTTGTAAATCACTCGTATATCCACACCTTGAGCACTGCATGTGTGCAGTTCTGGTCCCTACACCTCCAAAAGGATAGAGGAGAGGTAGCAAAGGTACAGAGAAGGACAGTGAGGATGATTAAGGATATTGAGAGGCTTTTCTGCAAGGAGAAACTAAATAAGCTAGGAGTTTGGAGCTTAGAAAGTATAGCTAAGAGTTGTTTATGACAGAGGTCTATAAAATAGTGTGATTGACTTGTGGGATTCTGCATCATGAGACATGGTAGAGACTTACTGTTTACCCAGGTTAAAAAGAGAATGAGACAAATTCATGCAGGATAGGTCTATCTGTGGGTATTAAGCATGGTAGTAGGCCTGCAGGTTAGGACTTTCAAAGCCTCTAAATGTTTAAAGCTGTAAGAGAAGAGGGAAGGGGACAGTTCAGTATGGACAGGTACCGCACAAATACTAGCACTCTTAATGTGCACTCCATGCCACTGTGAGCTGCAGGATACCACGCTAGATGGGCCTGCGATCTGACCCACTATGACATTTCTTATGCTCTTCTAGCCCAGCCAGCACTAGAGCGGGAAAGAGCATTGTGCTGATTGGGTATTGGTTATTAGGACTTTTTTTTTTTTTCACTGGATAAAGTAAAATTATACCACATTAATAGATTTGGGGTGGGGGACAGAACATCAGAGTATTATTGACCTGAAATTCTCTTAAGTCATAATGGGCTTAGACTTGGAGCTATAGTAGCATTGATATTTTAGTTGCGCACACACACAAGACTAGTTTCCTGGCATTATTGCAACATGCTTATTTGTTGGGTTTGTTATTTGTGTCAGAAAGGCAGAGGCAATTGCATTTTATAAGGCTATCATTTGAGCTTGACTGCTGGAATGAGTACAGAGGTTGGATATAATATCAGCCATCTGTACTGAATTCAAAGTTTGGACTGCAGAAGAATCAAGTTTTTGAGGACCTGGAGCATTCAGAATTTGGGGAGGGTGATAGTAATTTAAAAACATGAAATTACAGGGAAAACTGGTAAATTTTGTCACTCCAGGGGATTGGTAATGATGACTAATTATCCATGAGAGCTCCTACTCCTGCCAAGACTTATGCATAATGCTTAAAATTAAGCATGAGTGTCACTCCACTCACTTCTGAGGGACTGTTCATCAGATTAAAGATGAGCACTTCTGGACCCCTTGCCAGGGTCAGTGTGTGTACACCAATAGAAGAAAATCTCTGAATCCTCTAGAAACTAACAGAAAGTGGAAGTCGGCCTTTAAAGGCCAAACAGAATACAGATGTTGGAGGAAAGGGTTGTTTAATGACGTCACTTAAGACTGAGAGTCACCTCTTGGAAGGAGACCTTGGATGTTTTCACTGAATAACATTAACAATAACATGAATCTTAAATAAAAGAAAATAATGAATAGGTTTGACCCTTAATTATATGGGACAGCGTGCTCAAATGATCAGGATTTCATTTATTTTCTCCTAGACTTCACATAATGTGTTTTCATGGGATACTAACTCCAAATGTTAAGGGCCACATAATTACTGGTACTTTCCTCCCTTCTCACCTACCAGAGAGACTTTTTTTCTTTAAAGTAAATTAGTGTGATTTATTTGGTTATATATGAACGTTTTCAAAAGGGACACGTTTACTGTTGGATTTTGAGTTCAGAATTCACTATGGTTATATTTGGATCAAAATGTAAAGCAAACCTGGTTTTTCAAATGCATGCTAAAATATTAAATTATTCCCCATAAAATAATATTTGTGGGTATTTGTCCTGATTTCTCTCCCCCGTTGATGTAAAAAAAGGGCAGTTTGTTTTTGAGAGCTTTTCTCAATATTTCTCTTGAAGCTTTCAGCTGACCTAAAGGGAGAATATTATACTGGAGCTAGATTGTGCTGTGTGTTGATTTATAATATCATTTTTTCACAATTGCTAGAATACGAACATGACGTTCTGCATATTCTGAAGACTAGCTTTTAGTGGTTAGATTAAAGTCACAGTGAATGTAATAGTAGTATCTGTAGGCCACCCTTGCGCACTTGCTTTCATTTGTCCTGTCTTTGGCGCACACATCTTATTTCTATGATTCCACTTTTCCCTCTTAATTGTTAACGAATATTTTGTTGCTGTAGAACCTAATATGAAGATGTTTCTTGGAGCATATTCTTGGTCCTTCAAATGCTTTTAAGTAGTGTGGATTTATATTTGGACACATGTATTTAAATTGTGGTAGCCTAGAGGTCCTCCTGAAGATCAGAACCGCCCAGTACTGGGACCGTCAAGTAAGAGCAATTTCTTGCTCCGAGTGTTTACAGTCTCATAGACAGGCAAACGCTGCATGAAAGGAAGCGTGAGTATCCCGATTTAGAACGGCTGCACCGAGGCACAGAAAGGTTATATTCCTCGCATACAGTCAATGGGTGGTGGAGCTGGGAATCAAACTCAAACCACCTATATACCTGTCTAGTCCCTTAATGATAAGAACACCCTTCTTGGGTCTTTCTTACCCAATATAGAAATCGCGCCCATTGTATTTGCTCTGCGATGGATCGTTCTAAGAATCCACCCCTCTTCACCCAAATCTCTAACAAGTGTGTGTGGATATACATAAGTACCATGAGAAGGCAGATGAAGGAGGCTCCTGGGTTTCTGACTGCCCCCTCTGGTATCAGTTCAGCAGTTTTCGTAACCAAGATGGGGAAAAATCTTTGGCTTGGGAAGGGGTAGATGAAGTATTTGTTTTCATTGAAGCTTCTTTTTCCCAAGACCAATAATTAAAGCCCCAACTTTTCTTTACATTGAACATTTGAGGAAATGAGTTCAGAGAGCAATTCACAGAACATCTGTAGAGTGTTGTCAAATAGCCTAAGGCAGTTACAGTGCCAGGCAGAATTGAATACATCAGTATTACCAGCTTGAATAGTTATAGTAATTAGCCAAATCCCTCTGGTGAAGTGAAGACCGTCTTTAAAACACTAAACCTATATCTCATTTACATAAAGGAAAACAAGTAGCTATTCATGTAGGTCCAATAGGTGAATTTAAATCTTTTTTCCTGCAAATTTGATAAATGATGCTATTGTCCTAGACAGACTTGTGTTTTCTTTCATCTGTTCATCTCTCTCTCTTTTTTTGTTTTTGTTTTTAAACTAAGGGATGATGTTTGTCATCAGTGGTCTGACTGACCTACAACATTAAAGCTATAACAAAGAGGCATGGACTTTCTGAATAAAGTGGAAGAGGCTTTTTTTTCCCCCCCACAAGCTCTCCAGAGGGTCATAAAATAATACATTTGTTTCCAGCGCTATGACATTTTAGATATCAGTGCCCTAGAGAGCTTTTAAAAACTCTTGTTTGGGAAAATTGAACCTAATGGGAATTTCAGATTAAAAGGTACTTTTTAAACATTATAGGAGTACATTTTAATTAATCTTTCAGAAAGTTATAGTCTACATCATTTCCTGGATCACAAGATTAATTCTCTAGATCAGGCATGCCAGAGGTTCATCCCACAGAGCTCTCTTATTTGGCTGCCAGTGCTGTCCCTGGGTCTCATGGTTGACCCATGTGGTGCATGCCAGACTGACCCGATGTGCAGGGCTCAGGATATATACTGTGGTCCCTTCTTTGGCTGGTTCAAGATATGGGCTGCATGGGTCACCTGCTGCAGCCACTCCAGGATGCAAGTCCTGGATTGAGCACCTTGTGTGGTGCAGTCCCAGACTAGCTAGAGCAGGCACAGGATCCAGCAGGGACTTGGTGTCGGGGGAGTGTCTGTGGCTCCCCAAGATCCAGAGCCCAGTCTGGCTGATCTAGGACCTGGGCTACACACAGCACTTGTTCCAGCTGGTCTAGGTCCCATGCTGCAGGAAGCTACAGCCCTGGACCGGCTGGAGTGGATGGTCCATGTGTTAGGTCCAGTGTGGGAACAGGGTTCCAGCCAGCCTTTCATCTGGCCCATGGACCCGTCTTGTGCCACTCATCTGGTCCAGAGGGCTGGATGAATTTTGACAGTTCTGCTCTAGATCATTAGAATAAGAGGTATACTGTAAGGGGTGTACTTGGCAGCTGTGTTGGTCTGAGACAAAAAGATATACAAAAAACTAGAACTCTTGGTTCCAAAATAATACCTTTTATTAGACCAACTGGAAAATGGCAAGAAAATTGTCCTTTTCTGCAAGCTTTTGGGATCAAAGTCCCTTCATCAGGCTCTGGGAAAAGTGTAGATGGCACAAGATGGTAAAAAATCCCCATAGGTAGGAAATAAACTTCATTTTTGCACAGAGGGAGCTGAAGATCAACACATCAAAGAGCTACTCAACACAGCTCTCACACTCTCATGGACCCGAGGGACAGCTTTCCATCTTCAGCTCCTTCTGTGCAAAAATGAAATTTCTTTCCTACCTATGGGGATTTTTTACAATCTTGTACCATCTACACTTTTCCCAGCGCCTGAGGAAGGGACTTTGATCTTGAAAGCTTGCAGAAAAGGACAGTTTTCTTGCCATTTTCCAGTTGGTCTAATAAAAGGTATCATTTTAGAACCAGGAGTTCTAGTTTTTTGTAGGTATACTGTAATGCATTATACTGAAAAAAATTGATATCTATAGATATGCATTGGAGACTTTTTTCAGAGTAATTTAAGATTCATTCTCAACGTCAGTAGAAGTGATGACCCATCACAGCTATATGCATAGAGTGAAATGGTGGTCTTGATTAAATCAATGGACATTTGCCATTGACTTCATTGGGCCAAGAGTTTGACTCTTGGTTTCTGGAGAGGAAGTAGAATATTATGGCTACTTCTCAGTACAGTGTAGTATAGCAGAGATCTGCACTTCTGTTGTGGATCACCCTTCTGACTCAGGTCAGAGCTTTTCTTTTTCTGTCCCGGTAGAAGATGCAGAATGCTAAAGGAAAGGTACAGGATTTGTTGGGTTAAAATAGAGCTGTTTTTGTCATTAATAAAGAATGTATTGTAGAGGAATTTGATAGACAATATAACTACTAAATCCCACCTCTCCACAGTAGGATTTCTTTGGCATAGACTCTCTTCCCTTTAGCTTATTTACAGTAGCATCTACAATGTGAATGAATGGAATTGGTTACATTCTGAATGATTGTCCTCTGTCATGTAGTATATGCAAGGAAAATGGACGGTAACATGGCAATTCAGAAACTAGCGGTAATACCAGTGTAGTGAAAATAATTTCAGATCAGTGTACCATCAATATGGCATGGAGACCTTTAAAGAGTTTTTTCCTGTTCGAAGATCATTTCCAAATTTTCGATGGTTACTAAGCCATTAAATTAAACTCATGATCCAGCAAAGCTCTTAACTATGTAACTGGTACAATCAACTATAATTGGGACTACTCATGTGTAAGTCCATGCACAAGTTTAAATTATTTTACAGTGTCTAAAGTACAGAAGGGGCAGGCAGTCAAAGAGCAGCTGTTTTATTTGAGTTCAGTAAATAATTCCCCTGAACATAAGAAAGAATACTTTTCCCTTAAGTTATGGGAGCGGGAGAGGAATGGGGGAGGCAACCTAGTGACAGGGAATGCAGAAAAGGTTGAAGTACTCAATGCCCTTTTCACCTCATTCTTCACAGGCAAACTCAGCTCCCAGACTATTGCACCGGGCAGCAGTTTGGGGAGGAGGGGAGCAGACAATAGTGGTGAAAGAACAGGTTAGAGACTATGTAGAAAAGCTGAACATATACAAGTCCATGGGGCTGGGTGGGATGCACCCAAGGGTGCGGAGGCAGCTGGCTGATGTGATTGCAGAGCCACTGGCCATCATCTTTGAAAACTCATGGTGATCAGGAGAGGTCCCAGGTGATTGGAAAAGGGCAAACATATGCCCAAATTTCAGAGGGGGAAAAAGGAGGATACAGCAAACTCCAGACCCAACCAACCTCACCTCAGTCCCTGGAAAAATCATGGAGCAGATCCTCAAGGAATCCATTTCTAAGCATTTGGAGGAGAAAATGATTAGGAACAGTCAGCATGGATTTACCAGGGGCAAGTCATGCCTGACCAACCTGATTGCCTTCTATGGTGAGATGACCGGCTCTGTGGATGTAGGGAGACCAGTGGATGTGGTATACCCTGATTTTAGCAAGGCTTTTGACACGGTCTCCCACAGCATTCTTGCAGGTGAAGCTAAGGACATGTGGGCTGGATGAATGGACTGTAAGGTGGATAGAAAACTGGCTGGAGCAACGGACTCAGAGGGTAATAGCCAATGGCTTGACATCTAGTTGGCTGCTAGTATCAAGTGGAGTGCCCCGGGGGTCGGTCCTGGGGCCGGTTTTGTTCAATATCTTCATCACTGACCTGGAAGATGGCATAGAGTGCACCCTCAGCAAGTTTGCAGTTGACATCAGGATGGGAGGATTAGTATATACACTGAAAAGCAGGGTCAGGATTCAGAGACCCCTAGACAAATTGGAGCATTTGACCAAAAGATCAATAAGAACAAGTGCAAAGTCCTGCACTTAGGATGGAACAATCCCATGCACTGGTACAGGCTGGGGGCTGACTGGCTGGGCAGCAGCATTGCAGAAGAGGACCCCGGGGCTACAGTGGACAATAAGCTGAATATGAGCCAGCAGTGTGCCCTTGTTACCAAGAAGGCTAATGGCATGCTGGGTTGCATTGGTAGGTGTATTGCCAGTAGGTCAAGGGAAGTGATTCTTCCCTTCTATTCAGCACTGGTGAGGCCACATCTGGAGTAGTACTGCGTTCAGTTTTTACCCCCCACCTCAGAAGGGATGTGGACAAATTGGAGAGAGTCCAGGGGAGGTCCATAGAAAAGTTGAGGGGCCTGGGGGACATGACTTATGAGGGAGGAGAGGCTCAGAGAACTGGACTTACTTAGTTTAGAGAGGAGGTGGCTGAGAGGGGATTTAATAGCAGCCTCCAACTACCTGAATAGGGGTTCAAAAGAGGATGGAGCTGGACTGTTCTCAGTGGTGGCAGATGACAGAACAAGGAGCAATGGTCTCAAATTGCAGCAAGAGAAGTTTAAGTTAGATATTAGGAAAATGTTTGCACTACGAGGGTAGTAAAACACTGGAAAAGGTTACCCAAAGAGCTTGTGGATGCTCCATCTGTGGCATTTTTTATTGGCCTAGTTAGACAAAGCCTTGGCTGGGATGATGTAGTTGGGGCTGGTCCTACTTTGAGCAGGGGGTTGGACTAGATGTGACCACCTGAGGTCCCTTCCAACTCTAATCTTCTGTGATTCTATGAGAGTTAGCAAAATCTTTGATTCCAAGGACAATCAAAGGGATATTAAATTGGATGGTTTCTGGTGCATGTTATTTTAGGTTTTGCTTAAAAAAGGGAGCCATAATGTTTATAAATGCTGCTCATTGTTAGATTTTATGTAATAACTTCCAACCACATAAAGAATATAAGAAAGTGAGAAGTGAAGATATAAGAATATATGAAAGGGAGAGTCAGAACAAGGGATGTGCTAAGATGAATGATTTTGTTGTTTAACGCACAACTGGATTTTTATCATTCTCAAAAAGAAATTGAAACCTTACGTTAAGGAAATGGAGCTGAAAAACAGATATGTTCAGAACATATGTACTGTTCATTACTCCAGCTGTGCAAGTTGATATAGAAGTTAGCAATTAAGGGAAAAGGGATTTTACTGGAATTAAGTAATTGGTATAAAAACAAAGTTGTTCGTTCACCAGCGTTGTATTTGAGCTCTGATTCAGGAAGCAACTTCAGGGTACAAATACTTTCAAGCAGACGTGTGGCTTCATGGGCTTTGCATACCAAATTCCTTCCTGACTTGAAGAATTTAAATTGGAATGCTTATTATTATCATGTGCTACATGGTACAGGCTTGCCTTTGCAGCTTGGCTACCAAAGATGATGTATTTGAGAGGGTTTCTAAATGAAAATAATTAGCAACACTAATTTCTCTCTATCAGACAAAATAATCTATTGCACATGCATTTAATAGGCAGTTCCATGCCTCAGTTCTGACTCTGGTAGAATTTGTTTCTTTCACGCTAACTGAATGTAAGTGAGAAGGCGTGTTGGCTATTGCTGCTATGATAGTACTTAATATCTCACTTTATTTTCCACAGCAGAATTACATAAGGTATTGCATTGTATGTTGCCAATATTGGATAACAACATGAAATACAAAATGACAAGAAGTCCTTCCTTGTTTCCTTCCTCCTTCCATACCTGTCAAGCAGAAGAATTGACATTTCTTTCATTCTTGATACTAAGAGTAAATATAGAAGTATCAAGTCCCCATCTGCTGAATCTCGGACACCTCACTTCCAAGACAAAATTACTGTTGTGATTACATTTCTTGAGTATTTAAAGGAATCGTGGTATTATCTTCAGATAAACCCTGTAAATATAGGGTTCTTCCTTGCTATTACTCACGTAAGGCAACAATAGTCAACCCTAGAGCTTTACTTTTAGGTAAAAATACAGTAATATTACTTAGTTCTTCATATGGCATTGTTATATGTGAAGGACCACTCAGCCCATTTTACAGATAGGGAAACTGAGGCAGGGGTAGCAAAACATTTTTTCCTCATTCCTTCCCCCACCTCCCATCACCGCATTGCTTAGCTGCCATTAACTGTGCCTAGTATTTCAACAGTCATTTTACAGCATTACAAGAAGCTGTACTTTCAAGCGTTCAGTAACTAATTCAGACCTGCATTTTGATATAATCTTCTAGAAGCATCATATGGCATTGGCTACATCTGCTATAGGAGAAATTCCTGTTACCTTTATGTTGTGTATCTTTATAGAATCCACTGTAATAGGCCATTAATTAGTGCCTAGTTAGTGTCAAAACAGTTAATTTTTTTTTCTTCATTTTTTTCCAGACTCATTCTTAATAGCTCGCTATCATCTGGCAATTTAATCTTTGCCTTAATGAACAGTACGAACACATTAAAATGATGTGGAAATTACTACATTAACTTTACAGAAAAAAATATCATTAGTATACCAAGCACATTAACTTCTTCAAGGATACTTCAAGTGCATGAGTTTTAAGCTTGATTACAAGTGTTTCTGCTAGAATGTTTATAGTCGCTTGTTTGCTCCTCTTTGGCCCAATTTGCTATAAATTAATACTGTGTAGTATAATTCAATATGGGCATCATTGGAAACGATGTGAGTAAGCATAGTTTTTGATGTTAGTGTTGAATCACTGGCAAAAATAAAAATTATCAAATTGTCTAATGGCTTTGGCTGGAGTTCTGCTCTGTGATAAATCACAGCAAACTTGGCTGTTTAACCAGTAAAAATATAGATTTTATTTTTTAATCTGTTTCGTTTGGAGCATACTATTTAGGTTATGGAATATCAGTTTCTCCATCTTGGTCCCCATGCCAGCATTATAGTAGTATGAGCGTGTATGTATAAATATATATATGATTTCATTCTTTATGAATGTTATTGTCCTTATAACCACCAATATTTGACTTGTATTTTCTAAGGGTGTGTTTGTATTGCTAGGCTTTTAGCTTATATTGTTCTGCTTTGCTGAAAAATGCTAATAAAAGCAACACTAGGCACTCTGATAGCATGGTGATATAAATCATTATAGCATGGCTATAAGTTAATAAAAAAAGAGTCTGATTCACCTATAAGCTCAGCCTACTTTGAATCAAACCAGCTAGGCCAAGTAGCCATAAATTTGGCTTAACTCAGGGTATTAGAAAACCTCATAAGCACATGGTGCCCAAATAGTGCAATATAGGGCTCTAGGGATGAAGGGCACCTATACATGAGCAGTGAAGCTGGTCCAACACACTGTAATTACAGAGCATTGGAGCAGGCTTGATTAATTGAGTCTGCTGGAGTGTGGTAATTACTGCTGGCCAGCAGACTCCAATGCCTCGTGTATCAGCGTCCCCGTGCTTAAAAATGGTGACAGAAGCGCTTTAACTAAAGTTTGTCAAACAAGGTTTGGTTAAAGCGCCCTCGCTGCCATTTTTAAGCACGATGACACTGATACATGGGATACTCTGGGTGCTTTAATTAGAGCGGCTCTCGGAGCCACTGTAATTCAAGCATTCCCCTCCCCGCTCCTGGAGCACATGTATAAAAGCCCAAAGTGTTTTCTCTGTTTCTGCTGTGCTGCATGTCATTATAGATCATTAGCATTAGAAAAGGGTTAATCACTAAGGGTCTGGTTTACAAAGGCATGAAGGTTCCTAAAGATAAAATAAGTTTCTGCTAGGATTTATGAAAGTACTGAAGTGCATTGGGTGCTGAACCATTGATTTGACCTGTGTAACAGCTGTTGATAAATCCCACTAGGCACCTATTTGTATCTTTAGGCACTTCTGGAAACCTGTCGCTAAGGCCCTGGATTCCAACTGATCTGCTTAGGTGAGCTTCATTGATTTCAATATGGCTTTGCATAGTATGTGTGGGCAAGCCCTTCTACTTAACTCGCAGGACTACGGCCTAATAGCATCCACTGCTAATCTCATAATCATCCAATAAAGTAGAACGGATCTTGCTACTCAGGGCTGAACAAACAGGTTAAAATAAAGTAACTGCATAATCCCTGAGCCAAACCCTTGTAAAAGATGAAGACATTTAGAAATATTTCTATCCCAGTGCCCCCTTTTTTTTTTCTTGGGGGGGAGGAGGAGTGAGGGGGAGGGTAAATTGGTAATTCCTGAGAGTGGAAAGGAAATGCCTGTTTGTGATATCTCTACTCTAACTTTCAGTTTGTGATTTTGAGATACCTGTTGGAGGTTGCTCTTTTTCTGATATTTTCCAGCTCCCCATTTTAAAAATCCACTTCTACATTGTGTACAACCAGTAGTGTGTTTTGAGCATCATTATCAGCCATTACATCTATCCTTCTACCAATTTTATGCTGAACTCTGGTCATTTTATTGTGACCCTCATAGAGTTTAAAGCCAGAAAAGACTCTTAGATCATCTGCTCTAAATGCCTGTATAACACAGTTTGTGGAATTGTCATCCAGTCACTCTTGTATTGAGCCCAATAACTTCGGTATATCTAAAACATATCTTCCAAAAAGATGCTCTGTCTGTAATATGAAGACTTCAAATGATGGAGACCCACCATTTTTCTTTGTCACTTATCCCTCCTGAATTTTTTTGTCCTGTTTGAAACCAAACTTATTGTCTTTGTTCTTGACTGTACAGTACCTGTGGTACCGTGCCCTGTTTGACATTCCCAGAGCCTTAAAATATATTCTCCAGGTATGGGGACTCAGTCACACTGGATGCATCTACACATGCATTTGATCTGGGATCAGTTTACTTGCGAATAAATGACTCATGAGGGAACACTCCCATGTAGGCATCTACAAATGCAGAGAAGCAGGAACAGATTTGCTGCTAATGGCAGAAAACTGCTCCTGCTTCCTGGGCCCCTGCAGTGGGCCCCTGCTGGGCGCTTGTCCAGGGGCTGGCAGGCACCTCGTCCATGGGGGGCTGCCTGCTGCTGGGGCAGGGACAATGTCCCCTTGCCCCAGCAGTCGGGTGCTTCTGTCCTTAGCTACCAGATCAGGGTCAGGGGACTTGAAAGAGCTGCAGGGGAGGGGAAGGTCCCAGCCCCCTGCCCCATCCACCAGTGGAGCAGCTAGCACCAGTGGATCAGGGCAGGAAGCTGGTACCTACTCCACCCCTGCAGCTCTTCCCAAGCCCCATGACTCAATCAGCTGACCGGGACAGTTCCCAGTCCCCGCTCCACGATTGCGGGGCAGAGGCAGGGGAGCCTGGTCCCCACTCAAATCCAGGAGCACAGAGCTGGGCAGGGAACAGTCTGGGGAGCTTGTTCCCTGCTCAGCTCCATTATCATGGAGCTGGGTTTGGGACAGGCCAGGACTCAGCTCCCCAGCCTGTCCCCCACCCAGCTCTGCACTCACAGAGCTGAGCAGGGAACAGGCTCCCCAGCCCTTGCCAGTAAGGAGCTCCTAGTCCCAGCTCCACGGTCTTGGGACTGGCACTGGGAGACCCTTCTTTCCAAGTACCAGCTCCATGGTTGCAGGGTTAAAGCTGGGAGATCCTAATCTCCCAGCCCAAACTGGGAGATAAGGCTCTCTCAATCCCCTGCTCCCCAATCACGATGGTGAATCAAGGTTTAGGAAATAAGGATCTCCCAGCATCCGTTCCCCAATTGTGATTTTGGAGCGGGGGACTTGGAGCTTCTTGCTGCTGGGTCGGGGATGTAATCCCCACCTGGACTTTGGTGGCAGAGCCTGCCCTGGCAGCAGGCAGCTTCTGGGATCAGGGAGCAATCTCCTGCCCGTGGTAGATGGCTGACTGGGAGCAGATTTTCTCCTGGTAAGTCATCTACATGAGTGCCACTGCACTATTACTGATCACAAGCAAATTTGCTGCTTGCATTTGCAAATTTACTTCTGATTAGCAAGGTTTACTGCGTGGTAAGCATGTGTACATGTAGATGTGCATGCTTACTGCACAGTTAACTACACTACTTTGCAGTAAAGCGTCTCATGTAGATGTGCCTACTGTGTTCAAATTACATTCCTACTAATTTCAGTGGAAATAGAACTGAGTTTTCACTACTGAGACTTCTGGGCAGTGAGGATTAAGAGCCTAGTCAGTCTCCTTAATGTCAATTGGATTCATTTAATTGATTTCAGTGGTTATTAGATTAGGTCACAAGAGTTCTTTTCTTCATAATTCTGCAAGGAAGGCTTGTACCTCCCTGAGGACATCTGCATTGCCAAGTCTTTTTCCTAAAGAAATCATAGCTACAGTAAACACTTTTTAGTCATTTCAGTGCACCTTCCCATTGTAACATCAGACAATACTGCCTGATGTTATTAGATTGTTCTTTAATGGTAGTAATTGTACCAGTGAGCTATTGCAAAATGCAATCAGAGAATCACAGAAAATTAGGCTTGGAGGGGACCTCAGGAAATCATCTAGTCCAGCCCCGACTAAATAATTCCAGCCTAGGCTTTGTCAAGCCAGGCCTTAAAAACCTCCAGAGATGGATATTCCACCACCTCTCTGGGTAACCTGTTGCAGTACTTCACCACCCTTCTTGTGAGAGAGCTTTTCCTAATATCCAACTTAAACGTCCCTTGCTGCAACTTGAGCCCATTGCTCCTTGTTCTGTTATTTGCCACCACTGAAAACAGTCCAGCTGCATCCTCTTTGTAATCCCCTTTCACCTAGTTAAAGGCTGCTATCAAAACCCCTTTTAGTCTTCTCTTCTGCAGACTAAATGAGCTCAGTTCCCTCTGCCTCTCCTCATAAGCCATGTGCTCCAGCCCCCTCACCATTTTCTTTGCCCTCTGCTGGACTCTTTCCAACTTCTCCATATCCTTTCTTTAGTGAGGGGCCAAAACTGGACACAGTACTCCAGATGTGGCCTCACCAGTGCTGAATAGAGGGGAATAATCACTTCCCTCCATCTTCTGGCAACTCTGCTACTAATGCAGCCCAGTATACTGTTAGCCTTCTTGGCAATAAGGGCACACTGTTGACTTTTATCCATCTTATTGACCACTGTATGCCCCAGGTCCTTTTCTGCAGATCTGCTGCTTAACCAGTTGGTCCCAAGCCTTTAGCGGTGCATGGGATTCTTCAATTCTAAGTGCAAGACTTTGCACTTGTCCTTGTTGATCCTTATGAGACTCCTTTTGGCCCAGTCCTCCAATTTGTCTAGGTCACTCTGAATCCTAGCCCTACCCTCTAATGTTTCTACTACTTCCTCCAACTTGGTGTCGTACGCAAACTTGCTTAGGGTGCAATCCATGCCATCTTCCAGATTGTTAATGAAGATACTGAACATAACCAGCCCCAGGCCCAACCCCTGGGGCCCTCCTTGATACCGGTTGCAAGCTAGACCTTGAGCCATTGGTTACTACCCATTGAGCATGATGATCCAGCCAGATTTCTATTCATCTTACAGTCCATTCAACCCATACTTCCTTATCTTGCTTGCATGAATGCTGTGAGAGACCATATCAAAAGTCACACTAAAGTCGAGGTATATCACAACCACTGCTTTCACCACATCCACCGAGCCAGTCATCTCATCATAGAAAAAGAGACCCCAGAAGCTGGAGCATATGTGCATTTCAGCTTCCTTCTTGCAGAGCTTTAAAGACAAGATCTCCAGCCAGGTGGCACTAGAGGCCTGCTCCTTGGGCCACCTGCCCCTGCAAGAGGTCATTACTTGACAGCTGGCCCTCTCCCCTGACTAGGAAAGGGGCAAGGTATAAATGGGAAGCCTAGTTGGCTGCATATGGGGTGATTTTAAAGCCAGAGGCCATGGGAAGCAGGGGTGGGGACAACCTCCACAGCCCTGGGTCTTGGCTCCTTGGCTTTTAAATCAGTGTGTGCTACCTAGCTGAGCAGCACATGTGTTATTTAAAGATCATGCAGGTTTGAACCAGGCTAGAGAGGGCCTTGCCAACCCTGAGTCTCAGTCCCCAGATTTTGCAGTCTCAGCCTCTGCTGCCCAACTGCTTAACTAAGTAGCAGTGAAGAGTGGGGATGGAAGTTGGAAGCCAGTGGAGACCAAGGAATCCCCCTCTTCATCCCCAGAACAGGATTGCCTGGTTTGGGAAAGAGGAAGGGAGCAGTGACTGCTTCTCCTCT
The DNA here is from genome assembly GCF_030867095.1 of Alligator mississippiensis. NCBI lineage: Eukaryota > Metazoa > Chordata > Crocodylia > Alligatoridae > Alligator > Alligator mississippiensis. Next base: position 9,913,947 of record NC_081833.1, on the reverse strand, counting down.
GCCTTTCCAGAACAGCAGCCCCAGCCTGTTTCCAAACTGGGTGGTCCCCAATTTGAGGAAGAAACAAGGAGCAGCTGTTATTGTTCCCTTCCCCTTCCAGACCAGGTCAGGAGAGGAGTATACAAGCATTCCCTCTTGCAGGAGAAACTCTCCCACAGGAAAGGTCTTCCAGGTTGAGGAGATGTTTTTCCTCCAGGAGAAATTCAGTGAATGCTTGTATGTTTCTCATTTCTACCCGGAGAATGGCGATTCTCTGGGTAGGAATGTAATGTTTGTACATGGCCATAATCTACATTACATTATTTCATTATAGTCCTCTGAGATACCCAAAGTACCAGGATCCAGCATCTGCCTCTGCCCTTTATTCCTAACTTTTAAAACCCAAAAAAGAAACTTGTAAAAAAAAAATATATATATATATTGATAATAGATAATATTGAAGTATTAAAGGAAGTGTATATATATATTATTTATTTAACACTTGAATTGCTTCATACGTGTTTTGTATTCTCTTCTTGTTGCCAAGTCATGTTTTCACATGCCGAGACACATGTTTATTGCTTATTCTCAGACTACATCATTCTGAGAAAAGTGTTGTGTGTATAATTTCATTCTGTCTTTGCTGTCATTCTGACAAGAGTCTCATGCATAATTATACCACCTATAGAATACCAGATGTACTTTTAACTGCTCTGCTGTGGAGATACAATTAGTATCAGTCACATCTTTTTCACTGTGTTACTAAAACCTCTATCTCCTTTATATCTTTTTTCCAGTGTCCTCTCTCTGTTCTTTACCTTTACATCACATACAATGACTCATTATCTGCCTCTGACAAATAATATTTTTCCTTTACCATACACTGAGTGACAACTTCAGATTATTTATCTCTTCCTTTTTCTTAAAGTTATTATTGTTGATTTTTTTTCAAATCTTGTAATCTTGAAAGCCTGATCCATTGTCACTTCCTAGGAACATAGGATGTTAGAAGGTATAACTATGTATTACAGTGGATCAGATTTTCAATTATGTTTAAAGGCCTTTTTGGGGTCATGTTAAGGAGGATTAAACTGGGAGAAAAATTATTTCTTCCCACTTTAAGAGCCCTTTATACTACCAGAGAAAAGGAACCTCAGTGTAAATAAAAATCATGTTCCAGTGTCTCTCAAACTACAAACAAACATCACATTTGTCCTGGGATAAATCATTTTATCCTGGTACAAAGTACAGTTGTTCAGATGTCCATTGCCCCAGGATGAATCCTAAAAGGATCGACAGGATCAAAAGTATTATCAGTTTATTCTGGGACATTACAAAGTGCACTTGAAATGGTTATCATGGGATTTCCTCATTAAATCAATGGTAGAAAAGTGGTGGTGCATTCAGCTGCTTGCTATACCGTGATTAGAAGGGTCATGTGTGTACCTAGCAGTCCCAGGAAATTTCAGTTCTGTGACAAACACGGGCACAATGTGTCCAGGGACAAATGCAATGTCTGTTACAAGCCTGAAGCAGCTGCTGAGAGCTTAATTCACATTTGGAAGGTAATCTTTGTGATACCTTATTCCAGGTGGACCCAAACCCTCAGACTGACTATAACTTCTTCCATGCAATAACAAGCAAATTTTATTGATACACAGTGATAGCAGATAAGAGTAATGCAGGCAAGACAAACAAAATAACCCCCCTGATTCTGTCTGTCTGTCTGTCTGTCTGTCTGTCAATTCCAAGGTTCAGAGGGGGAAGGTACGCCTGGCCAGTATATGGACTCTACCTCATGTTCTTGATTGTATGTCAGCAGTCTTGGAGGCCAAGGGCCAAGGCCCTCCTCTCCCCACAACATGGTAGGTGAGACAGACAAGTGGTGCACCCTCTGCCCATCATGGCCTCCATATCCCCTACCACCACCACCTTGATATCCCTTCTTTTGTAATCTTTCTCCTCCTGATGACTCTTCATTTCTGGGTACCACTGATTGGTCTCTCTGTGGTCATCATACTGTCCATGTTCTGTTTTGTCAGCACATTCCTTTGTGTCCACAAACCCATCCCATGCATACTATACACAGTGTTGGCCCTAATAGGTGTATGTCATGATGTACCTACTACATACATATCTACAGATATTCCAGGTTGCCATGCCCAGACTGGGGCATGTCTGCAAGTAGGGGGGAATCCTTGCCTGCAGACACACCACCCCACCCCTGGCATGGGGAAAAAGGGAATCCCCTGCAGGGTATTTCCTCATGCACATGTGCAAGTGTGGAAGGGGAAACTCTGACAGGAGTCCCCCCTTCATGTTTGCAGGCATGCATGGGGAAAGTCCTTTGCACTGGATTTCCCAGGGCTTACTTGCAAGCATGGAGGGAAAATTCCCATAGAGTCCCTCCTCTGTGTTTGCAGGCATGCATGGGGAAAGTCCTTTGCACCAGATTTCCCAGGGCTTACTTGCAAGCATGGAGGGAAAATTCCCATAGAGTCCCTCCTCTGTGTTTGCAGGCATGTGTAAGGAAATTCTGCTGCAGGGGGATTCCTCCGCACACATTTTGCTGCATGGAGCATACATCTGGAAGTGGGGAACCCCCACATGCAGACACATGCCCCAAAGTCCCAACATTGGGACCCCGCAGGGACATGTCTGGGTAAGCAGGGAAAGTGAGGCAAACACTTCCGAGGCTTGAGGGGTCCAGTCCTGCCCAGGAATTGCCATGGTGTGCAGGACCACCTCCACAAGCCCACAGAGTCCCTACCTTGTGGCCCTGGAGACAATAGACAGCTTGGCACTGCCCGTGCACTCCCACCATAAGCTACAGACATGGACCACAATGAAGCAGCCCAATTTATTCTGTTGTGGCCACAAATTTGAGCATTTGTGGCATGACAGAAGGAATAGACTCTGTTCACTTCCATTTGTACCAACATGAACAATGATATCTGTTTCCACTCTAATGCTTCAGAGAAAGATAAACCCCTAATAATTCACCTGATCAGTTGTCCAGGGTGGTAAGAAATGGGATGCCTCCTGACCCATGCTCCAACCTACTTGCACATTGAAGAATGGGATTTGATTACCATATATCGGTGTAAGTCATATGAGTTATATGACATATTGTCACAATGTAATACTTCCCTCTAGCGTACATGTTTTACATATAACCACTGTTTCATGTAGAGCTAGTTATCTTGGCCCCATCGGGTGTGATGATGAACAGATTAAACAGTTTAAAAGGCGGGGAAAATCAAACCGTTAATGCAGTTCATAAGATGCTTTCATGTAAAAGCAAGACTTTGAATGCCTCGCAAAGTATATACTTACCTTCTTAGGTTCTGTGTGTAGGATATGACATTAACACAAAGCATATAAAAAGAGTTTTTAAGATTACAAGGTCAACCACTCAAAATTTAAGAAATGCCAGAGCCTGTACAACCTTAAGTGGATTCCCTTGTGCATCTGTGTTATGATATAGCTCTACAATTACATGGTCTCACACACATTTTCCAATCTTTTTTCTTCTCCTCATTGTCCAATGTGTGGCTGTAAACGTTAAAACCATTGAGGCCTGAATTATTAATTTCCTCAGGGTTTTCTGTGAAACCTCATCACAGTAGTACTAATGCTTTGCAAACATTATTTTACCTTTATAAGCCCAGGTTAGGTGAGGGGTTATTATCATCCCTATTTTTTGCAGGTGATATGCTGAGACAGAGAGAATCAGGTCAAAGGCATTCACTGAAACTTGAGAGAATAATTTTTTTGATGGAAATGTATATTCCTCAGAAGCAAAACATTTTGTGGGAACATGTAAATTAAAAGAAAAATCAGTTAAACAAATTAGATCCTATGAACTTTTTAAGGCTTACTTGTAACAAAGGTCTTATTCAGTACTTTTGAAACATTTTATTTTGGTAGAATGAAAATAGTTTCTGTTGACTTTATCATCTCTATTCCTATTGCCTTGCTTTTATATTAAAATATCAAATTGAATAATGTGATAATATATGTTGGATATTTTATGTTACAGCACTTTTTCAGAGCAAAACATTTAGATGTTCTGAATTTAAATATTGCACAATTTATGTTTACAGAAAATTTCAAAATTACAGATTTTTTTTCTTTTTTTGTCAGGGCAGTGTGTGTACAGTCTGACTACACTCAAAGCTGTGAGGGACAGAGCATAATTAGAGATAGTAAAAGACTCTTTAGGGGTTTTGGGTGTTAGAAGTGAAGTCTTTAGTAAGTGTGTATGTTAACTACAAACTCTCAGAGGTGTATAGCTTGCATAATTTTTCAAAAGGATGATAAAAAATACCACATCCTGCTACAAAGGCTGGCGAGTATCAGACTCCTGGTACAAAGCATGATGCTTCCAGAGCTGTCAGAAAAAAGGTCATAAGGAATTTTTAACAAGGAGGGGAACCAACATTTCTTTCTTGTCTGATTTTTTGGAAATTGCTGAACTATTTTGGGTGATATTTCTAAAAATATTCTCTTTGAGGCAGACATCTGGCACAAAAAAATTCCAACCCAACAGTGCAAAATTTGGAAAGTTTATGAGCAATAGAAAATGGAGTCATATAATGGGAAGTATTAGACAGTCTTCAAAATAAGCAGTCTTTAATGAGCCTCATTTCCACCATGCTATCCATGTAGGAGTTGCCCGATTTAAAAATTACTCCAGTACTATTGTGTTACAAATACAAAGCTAATCTGTTAACTTCACTGTGGTGTCATGAACATGGCAGAGCTAAGCCTCTTTGGAGACGATTCATGTTGATACCAATATTGCTGAACTGGGAATGGGCAGTCTAGAGAAGACAATCTACCAGGAAGCAAGATAATATTGGTATGATCCAGAACCAGTCCACTATTTTAAAGTGTTGATTAAAATAAAATAATGTGGCAGCAAGCAATGTATGCAAGTCTTTTATTCAATGATCTGGCCAATTTTGAAGGCCACAGTTCCAGTTGTAATTTTTCAAATCATGTTGTTACCTGAGAGAACAATTTTACATATAGATTGGAACCAAAACTCAATGAAAATACCAGAGCATTCTGAAAATTTAAATTAAATTGAGTTAGGAGTATTTCTGTTGTTAATGCCTCCCCCCATGTCCCCCACCATATCAGTGGGAGTCTTTCCATTGACTGCAAGAGATATTGGAGCAGGATTTCAGGCTGAGAAACTTAAAATGTTCAGGAAGAGATGATAATTGGCTATGTGCAATTGTGAGAGAGGTGGTACATATAAGGACCCCGCCCCCCCCCCAACTTGTGTGTGTGTACCACCCAACTAGGCTTGTCTGTAGATATGACCTTTATGGGGATGAGCAGAGGTTATAGTGAACCTTCTTAAAGAGCCAATGGATGCTTCTTCTCTAGACAGTATATATATATATATATATATATATTTTAGATGTCCACATTTAAACATTTATTTTATGTTTCAGAACTATGATTTTCAAAAGTTGGGGGAATAAGGAAGCAAAGTACCCAACTTTTCACTGAAATTTCCTGGAGCTTAAGTCTAATTCCTTTATAGCCTTTGAATATCTGAGCCTTTATGCCTAAATAAGCCCTGGAAAAAAAAAGGTTAGACAAGAGCAGAATCCCATTAAAAGAACAACATCTAAAAGGAAACCAAGTTTATAAAGAAAGAAATAAAATAAAATATTTATAACCCAGGAGCAAATATTTATTTAAATAGCGTATACCAACATTGCAATTTTCTCTGTAGATTTTCTGACGCATAAAAATAAAGCTGTCCTAGACATGGCATGTTAAATGAAATTAAAGAGACATCTGAGTACTATAATTGGAGCTGCTTTTTTTCTTTATGAACTGTCACTTAAATTAACCTTAATTCTACTCATCATTCTTGATAGTAATTGCCCTCTGTCATCACGAGTTCAAAATACAGAAAGATCAGGATGAATGTAACTGGGAACAATTGGCAGGTAGGTAGAATTTCGATCACAAGTTACGACTGACAAAAGTTAATCCCCCCACCCCTCCAAAGGTCACCTGGCAGTGTGTGACAGATTCAAAATATTGGAAACTTAAGAAAGTGTGGGATTCATTCCATTAGTATATCATTTTCCATACCATGATTATTTCTGATGTAAAAATACTTTTGAACAGTAGGAATGAGAGAACACTAGCTATGTGTGAAATGTAACTAAATCTGAAAGTAGGATGAGTGACATTCTTCAAAATTGAGGGCATTTGAACATAAGCTTTTATACCAGCTAAACAGCCTTGTAATTTTTGTTTTCGCCTTACAGCAAACACAGGACAGTTGAAAACTAGAATTGAACTAGAGTCGTTTTCATGTATGACTTCCTAGTTATTCTCCTACAATAAACAAATCTGACTTTATCCAATTATCTTGGGAATAGATTGTATGCAAAGCTATAATTCTGTATCCAGAACTGGGGACATAACTACTCCTTGATCTGATAGACCAAAGCACTTTCTGTGCAGTTGGAAGTTCCCATTTAGGCTTCTGTCCTGCATTTTTTTTGGCTCAGCCAAAATTGCTGTTGAAATCAATGTTAGGATTTCTCCTATGTGTTTTAGGGGGGTTATGATAAACACCTGTCATTCTTTGGTTATCCATATTTACCTTGTATAGCCAGAAAACAGGACTTCCAGAATTAGCTTTCTACAGGTGAAAAGAATACTAGCCACTTCATAAAGTAGCACCCCATGGAAGTTCTGTTTCCCTTGCAAGAGATGAATGCTTCCTTAAAGGTAAGGTATCTGCAGAAATTTCTGATAGAAACAGTGAAAAGAAATGAGAAAAACAAACAAACATAGAGGCAGTGCCATAGCCAGGCAGGGGGGAAGGGGAGCAGTGAACGGGGCGACTGCCCCAAGCACTGAAGTGAAGGGGTGCCAAGGAGGCGCTGCCCAGCTGGGGCAGGCCTTAGATGGAGGTGCAAGCGGCTTATTTGGGGGAGTGCGGGGACGGTGGGGAGAGCAGCTCCTGCTGCTACATGCACCCCCAGGGAAGCATGGTGCGGTGTGTGCCCCCCAGATCTGTGTGTAGGGTGAGGGTGGGCTGCCACTCAGCGCTTTGCCCCAGGTACCAAATTTCATTGCTGCAGCACTGCAAAGAAGTCTTCCAGAGTATCTAACTACCATAACTGTTAAAAAGTAATGGTTATATTGACAAGAATCGCATTTTAAAATGTAAAAGACTTTATCACTTATCCCGGATCTGCTATTCCAATCAGCTACAAGAGTCAAACATTTTGAAGCTTTGGTTGACAGGCAGGAGTGAGCAGTGTTCATGCAGCTGCTAATGCATCTGGTAACGCAACAGAATTTCACATTTATTTCTCCCTCCTTTATCCCTTCTTTCTATCAGTACATGACAAGAACAGAAGTTGATATGGAAATTTGTGGCAGAGGTTTCTTTTTTGTATTAAGTTTGGCAGATTGAAGCCAGAGGATTTGTTCTTGTATCCAGAACTTAATGCTAAAAGCATTTTACAATGTGAGATGCTGTTACACTATCATTATTCTGACCCCCAGCTTTTAATTACTTTAAGATGAATCCAATTCCCAATGAAAACAAATTCTTATTCACTTGTCTGGAAAATGGATTGCACCATTTTTGTTCAGTAAAATAACCTGATGTAATATTGCTCTGAAAGGTTGACTGCTGGGATTCACTGAAGCCAAGAGCTAAATAAAACCAGCAGACACATCTTGAATTCTAGAAAAGATATGTTTTGAAAGTCAAAAAAATAATAACTATTAGACTTTTTTCCCCCAAATTAATGCAAAATAGGTTATTCGTTTATTCATTACTTCTTCCACTTGTTCTACCATCATATAAAACTGTGGGAGCTTACTGGAACGTTGGCCCCAGGCATGCTAAAAGCCACGCACTTTAATTAGATATTACTTTTCCCAGATCCTTGCAAAGAAAAGGCTCAGAGGAGCAGGAGATGAGTTTTGAACACTATGGTCTTGTTAGAAAATATATCAGCAGAGTCCATGAAACCTTAAGATAGGAAAGACCTTGACAGGAGGTCACAGCATCAGATGCTTCTATTAATCCCCTCCCTTATACACTCAGTGCTGTCCTATACAGTTCAACAGTAGTCACATGACATCAAATAATGAGAGACTTAGGAAGTGATTCAACAAAGCACATAAACATATGCTTAACTCCTTTAGACCTCGGTGAGAATTAACCTCATGCGTACATGTTTTGCTGACTAGGGGTGGGTTTAATAAGCACGTGCTTAAAGCTAAATATCGGTTTAAATGCTTTTCTGAGGAAGACACTTGGAAGTCGTTATGTAAAAGGCAGTTTTTAGGGACAAATAATTCGTTGTTGTAATTATTTCTCTTTGATAGATTGTTATTAGTTTTATTACTTTTTAAATGGTGGGTATAACCTATTAGCTTTCGGCATTCCCCTGTATCGCTCTTGTTCTTAGCCAAATTTTATTTCAAGCAAGATAAGCATTTGTTACTTTTCTTAGTTTAATCTCTTTTTTTTTTTTACAACCAAGGAAAGGCACAGAATTTCCTTTTTGGAGGCTTTCAAAATGGATACTCGTTTATCTGAGATTATTCATAATTTGGTCAGTGAGTTGAACTGCTTTGATGTATCAAAACAGTAGAGTTGATGGAAACTCCTTGGACACCGATCCCAAAGAACCTGTTCAGGAGTAGGTTTTGCAAATGGGACTTTGGTGGAAATATAGTGATTTACCTTGACATTTGTAAAACTTTGTAATGCCGAGGTGCATGACAACATGTTGTTCATGTGCCAGTCCTTCTGTGAAAAGAATCCCATTGTAGACACGACTAATACATTTCTTGCAGGTAATGAGTAATAATGCACATTTTTACAGTGTTCTGAAAAATAGCATTGCAATAATCTTTTCTCGCTTCCTCTCTCCTTTTTTATGTCTTTGGTACAGGCTGGCACTGTAGAGTACCATTTCTGGTTACTCTGGCATGTTGCTTTGCATCATGATTTAGCAAAGCCGTTACGATTTAAAAACGTACATTTTTTTAAACTTGGCAGAGAACAATTTCATTGCCCCCCTTCCTTAAACCTCTGCTAGTATAATTATACATATGTTATTTTTACCACAACCTTGAGGCAAAAGCTGTTAGCTGCCATTTTCGTTCTCATACAGCTTTCTAATTCAGTAAGGCTAGGGACAAATTACACATAAAATGGTATAAATAATTGGAAACCGGCTCAAATCTCTAACACAGCAGAAGCTCAGTGCATATAAACTGCTTTCAAAATGGCCGAAAATGGTTTAAGATAACCCTGGATGGATATAGTATCAGACTTAACTGATTTTGGTTAAATTGATTTATTGAATTTCTGTCCCAGATCGCCTCCAGATTCAAGTGAACACACAGTTTCCCCAGCATCCCAGGATGCTTTGCCCACACCACCCTCCACCCTCTCCTGCCCCTCCCACACAGGGTGGACGGGCTAGCCTTGGTCCAAGCTGTCTGCTCCAGCTGAGCAGGGAGGTCTGCTCTAGCACCCCAACTTCTGGCCTGGGGCGCTGCAGGCATGTGGCTGCATTTCCAGAATCAAAAGTCCCACCAATGTCTCATTCAGGAATGTCTGAAAGCTAAAAAGGAGGCATAGACCTGATGGAAGGGAGGGGCCATCACCAAGGAGGGTTATACCTCCATTGCTTGAGACTGTAGGGGGACCGTTAGGAAGGCTAAGGCAGAGACAGAACTAGGACTAGTGACCAGGATCAAAGATAACAAGAAGTCCTTTTTTAAATACATAGGGAGTAAAAAGAAAGCACCGGGTAACATGGGGCCCCTGCAGGACACGCTTGGCAATCTGGTGGTTGCACCAGATAATAAAGCTGACCTCTTTAACAAATTCTTTGCCTCCATTTTTCTAAGCAGGGATCGAGACACCCCCAACACTGGGATTCCGGACAGACTCAGGAGAGGCACCGCCAGGTCTAGAGTCAGTGGGGACCTAGTCAGGGAACTTCTGGTGGGGCTGGACTTGTTCAAATCAGCAGGTCCAGATGATCTGCATCCCAGGGTGCTGAGGGAATTGGCAGAGGTCATTGCGGGACCCCTGGCACGGCTTTACAATCACTCGTGGTGCTCTGGCCAGGTGCCAGAGGACTGGAAAAGGGCCACTGTGGTCCCCATTTTCAAAAAGGGGAGGAAGAAAGACCTGGGTAACTATAGGCCCATTAGTCTTACCTCAGTTCTGGGGAAGCTCTTTGAGAAAATTATCCAGGAACACATCTGCAAGGGGTCAGCAGGTGAGATTATGCTTAAGGGCAACCAACATGGGTTCATTAGGGGAAGTCCTGTCAGACCAATCTGGTTGCCTTCTATGACCAGGTCACAAAATCCTTAGGTGCAGGTGTTGCAGTGGACGTAGTCTTTCTGGACTTTAGGAAGGCCTTCGACACTGTTGCACATCCCATTCTCTTGAAAAAAATTAGGCGACTATGGTGTTGACACCTACACAGTCAGATGGGTCACAAATTGGCTGGAGGGCCACATCCAGAGAGTGGTGGCGGACGGGTCATTTTCAACCTGGAGGGATGTGGGCAGTGGTGTCCCCCAGGGCTCGGTCCTCAGGCCCGCAGTGTTTAACATCTTCATCAGTGACTTGGACAAGGGGGTGAAAAGCACCTTTTTCAAATTCGTGGCTGACACTAAGATGTCGGGAGAGGTGGGCATGCTAGAAGGGAGGGATTGGCTACAACTAGATCTGGACAGGTTACAGGGGTGGGCAGATGACAACAGGATGGGTTTCAACACTGACAAGTGCAAGGTGCTACACCTAGGGAGAAAGAACCAGCAGCAGACCTACGGGCTGGGGAACTCCCTTCTTGTCAGTACAGAGGCAGAAAAGGATCTTGGAGTTACTATTGATTCCAAGATGAGCATGGGCCGCCAATGTGAGGACATAGTCAGTAAGGCTAACCTCACCTTGTCATGCATCCACAGATGCATCATGAGCAGGTCCAAGGAGGTGATCCTCCCCCTCTATGTTACATTGGTCAGGCTGCAGTTGGAGTACTGCGTCCAGTTCTGGGCACCGCACTTCAGGAGGGATGTGGACAGCATCTAGAGGAGAGGCTACGGGACCTGAACCTGTTTAGCCTCCACAAGAGAAGGCTGAGAGGGGATCTGGTGGCCATCTATAAACTTACCAGGGGGACCACCAGGGAATGGGAGAGCCCCTGTTCCCTCAAGCACTACCAGGAGTAACTAGGAATAATGGCCACATGTTGACTGAGAGTAGATTCAGACTAGACATCAGCACTGCTTCACTGTCAGGGCGGCTAGGATCTGGAACCAACTTCCAAGGGAAGTGGTGCTCGCTCCTACCCTGGGGGTCTTCAGAAGGAGGCTAAACAGTCACCTAGCCGGGGTCGTTTGACCCCAGCATTCTTCCTGCCCAGGGCAGGGGGTCGGACTTGATGATATACTCAGGTCCCATCTGATCCTAACATCTATGAAACTATGAAAAATGAATGCCTGTTCACTTGTTTATTGGTTCAATTTACACAGCTTAAACTAACCTGCATAGATTGAATCAATCAGCCTTGGACTTTGTCTGTCTGTACTTGGCCTAAATATATCTGTGGGAACTCTTTTGGTTTAGCAACGAATGAAGTTTTTGCATTATAATGACTTCCTGGTCCTAGCAATATAACACCCTCTTCTGCTAGTAAAGAAGGACTGCATATCCAACATTATACAAGGGACTTGAAGGTCAAGAACTGACAGGTAGGAGAGACGACATCTGGTATTCCATGGAACACATTGTACCAGACTAGGATTGACAGCCAAAGGCCAGCTGAAGTTACTCTCTCTGGGTCGCATAATTGCATTTCACAGTATTATTAGTGTTTAGTTTTATACTTTGGAAGCTGATAAAGGAGGATGAAGCATTAACAATTTCGATTATTAAAGAAATAGAGCTAGGCAAAGAAGCCTGCATTGAAATTATTTCAACAAATGATGCATTGCTGCGGTGCATGAAAAACGTGATCTGCAGTAACCTAGGAGATGGGCACACTTTATTTTGGCTGAAAACCATACTGTCAAATCAGACGATGTGTTATCTCCGTGTGTGTGTTTGATGAGAAGTGGAGGTGAGTTGATGTGGTTAGTTTGTGAAGCAAGATTCAGATAAATTGGCTGAAGTGCATTCATATGAACACATTTGTGTGTGAAATCCTTTGTACGTGTTTGATGAGGTGCTAACCGTATCACAGCATTGAGCAGTGTTTTAGAAATAAGTATGCTTCCAGATATGTGCACACTTGTTCGTGCAGACTTTAAGACTCGGAGCACTGCTGAAAATGTATTAGGAAATAGAGATCTGTGAATGTGAGAAGAATGTGATTTTTAAACCATTATAACTTTGTTGTTTCCAACTTAAATGCTTCGGAGGGAGTAAATGCATTGGCAAGAAGTAAAAGCCAGTGGGCAAGACTCGGATCTTATTTGCACTGGAGTAAATACACAGTAACTTTATGGAAGTCAGCGGACTACATTAATTTAAACCCTCATAAGTCAGAGAAGAATATGATTGTCAGGGTGTTATTTCTTATATAAAGGCTCATCTGCATAGGGAGTTTGTGTTTGAAGCCATTTTGCTAGAGCATTTCATTGCTGCTTATTACTTACGGCCTTATCAGAATTGCTGACAAACCTGGAATAGTTGTTCTATCCAGAACTAGTCCATGGAAGCTTTTCAAGCACAAAGCATTTTGCTAACCAGCTGCACTCCAAAATGTTCTCTTCATACCTCTTTAAACCAAAAGGTATATGTTGCTAAGTGAAAGCAACCAACCTCTGGCATTGAGCTATTTGTACCTGTCTCTTCTCATCATTATAACAGTTACTTCACTTTATGAATTAATTTGTTCACTATCTTCTAATGCTTTCTCATTATGCACCTTTGTTTCATCTATAATAAGTATATCCATCAAAGCTCATTAAAATGAATGGGTGTCATCACTGTGTTCCAGGCATATGAATAGTTCTTTCATTTTTCAGCTCATCATTTATCAGGCAGGTCTATCAAGTTAATATTATTTTAAGGTCTGACCCCAAACAGGAAAAAGTTGCCATTAAAAGTTGCTCAGGAGCCTACAATAAATGAGGTGGTTACCTTACTGTAGTGGCTAGCGGACAGGTCTGATTGATGTTACTAACTGGAGTCTGTGCTTTAGTCTTAGCAGAGGTGGCAAAGACTAAATAGACATAAATGCTGATCCCACCTCTCACCCTGACAAATGATCCATCCAAGCTGGGCTTGTAGTGCGTTGCTTAATCAGTGGAAGAAGCTGGCTCTGCTACTGTGCTCTTCCTATTTGTCAGCAAATGGGGGTGATCAGTCTCCGCGACTTTCAATTTGACACCTGTACTAAGTGTGCTTTAAAAATCAAACGACTGACTAGGAACAATAGAAACTTTTGTCAGGATTCTTGGTTCTTTTAGTAATGCCTTCTTGAATGACAGCTGTATGTATAAATAAACCATTTTTTTTTTTAAGATTAAAAACCTCCATTTTCTGTTTCTTTTATATTCTGTAAAATTATTTTCTTTTCTATTGTGTGAAAGGGGGAGGGGTGCCAGATGATTATAATACAATTTTCATTTGTCGGGTTGTTTTTCCAACTAGACGGCTCTGGAAATTCTATTTGTCTCTCCAAAACTTCTGTTCTGGACAGTTTTCCCTTTATATATGTAGTATATATTTATTAGGTGAAGTAGAGTTTGGCCCTAAAAGCCAATACATGCTCATACCCTACTGGTTTCTCACATAGATTTCAGCATCCTCCAGCTCTCTGGATTCCCCAGAATCCAGAAAGTGCCTCTCCAATCCATCCAAAACACAGCTGCTAACATATTCTGCCCATTCATTGTACCATGTCACTGCTCTTGTTGTCAGCCTTTTCACTAATAACCTTTCTCACTGCCTACAGTCTGAACTGCTCGTATTTGTGCAGCTTTGTATGGCTTTGCAGGCTGGCCTACCTCTTAAATGTTATTACTTATACTTCCCTTTCACTATTTTTACTTTGCCAATATAGCCACCTTCACTACCATCTGTGTTTTGTCTCTCTAGTCCTACGTCCTTTATGCCATACTGCTGTCTGGACACTGAATAATTTCCCAATTCCAGTATACTGGGCATCTCCTAATTTTGTGGCTCATTCCCATCCTAGCTTATACCATGGCAGTGGATTTGCTTTGCTAATATTAGCATAGTGTGACATTTGCAGTAGCTTCTACCGTCAGTCCTGCCCTCTCCTTTCTCAACCAGCATATCTGCATAGTACTAATCTTTCCTATGCTATTTCAAATGGTCTAAATACCAGTAAGGTTCATTTCTACAAAATTTTTATGACAAGGTACGTCTTAGAAAGGCCCATCATAAAAGTCTTATGCAATTTAATGAAGGTTTTTTTGGTACTTTCTCACAATATTCAGACAAGATATACTATTTACAGAGTTGGGCCCTGAAAAATACAGGTAGCAGCATGCCTCTGATTTGATAAGAAGTATTATTCCTTCTGTGCTCTATCCACTGCATAGATTTAAAATCAGACTTTCATCAAACCATTCAAGTTTGAAGTCAAATAGCTTAAAGTTGTATTTCAAAATACAGGGCATTTGGAACTCTAAGTAATCTATGGCTTCAGCCAAGTGCAACTTAGTGCTTCAAGAATACAAGTTGGGATTCATTTACTTGGTAAATATAGACAACTATGATTGAGTCTGACTTGAATTCACTAGGATTTGTTTAGTTTTCCTCTTTTCATTAGCCAGGTGTTTCATAGCAGACTTTTTGGCCAATTTGGAGATAGCCAGAGGTGCTTGTGTACTGTATTGGCCTTCAATTTTCTGATATTTCCATAGCTATCGTCAGTCTATATTTTTTTTTATATACTCTTCACTGGGCATAAAGTTATCTGTGCAGACAAATCAGACAGTTCCGTTCCTAACTGAATCCATATACGTGTTCAGCTAGTCCTTTGCATATATAGAAGTGGAGGCACAAAGTTGCCCTTTGTGGCTGTAATGTGCAATAGTCGCATACATACAGATATGATCAACATCAGCAGAATCAAACCAGGGATCATCAGCCCTGGAAACATAAGCTGCCATCATTTGAAATAAATGAATGCTACTTTGCCTAACAGAACAGTTAATTGGTGCAGCCCAATAGAGGAAGTCACAAGAACAAGCCCTACCCCACTGTATTGTACATCTTACTGATAGCCCATCAAATAAAGAAAAAATGTCAAAGCAGTAGGGCTTATTAGGCCATCTTTGTGTTAGCTGAGTATGTATTTTGGAAGCCATATCAGATTTCTGAAGACTGCTGTTCTTTAAAAACAGTATTATCAGGATTTTTTTTCACCGTATTTCCCTTTCTCAAGCAGAATTTCAAATTCGGGCTTCATTCTAAATCAAGCAAACAACTCTCATGGCTAATTCTTAGTAGTAGTCTTAATTCTAATGTCTCCAGACCCTAACATGTATAATTTGATCAGTTTTTAATTTTGTAATGGCTTGCATATTTCTTCCTTCAAGTGACAAAGGCATTAGAATTTAAGATTATAAATCAATTTAGCAATTTCACAGTCTTCAGAAATGTACAGTATTCTCAGTATTATGAGAACATAATGAACTTGCTAGTCCTGCTTTATATTGCTTTTTAAAGTAACTCATCTTAAATTTAATTTTAGAGTAATACAAAATGTAGATTCATAAAGGCAATAAATAAATGTAAAACCTTGTATTAAGCACTGGGATGTATCCCGCAATCATGGCAAAGGACATAGAATCATAGGACTGGGAGGGACCTGTAAAATCATCAAATCCAGTCCCCTACCATGGGCAGGAAGTTACTGGGCTCAGAGAAGCTCAACGAGGTGCTTGTCCAGTCTCATCTTGAACACCTTCAAGGATGGTGACTACACTACTCGTACTGTGCGTGTGTTCCAGATTTTGGTGACCCTTTCAGAGAAAAAGTTTTTTTCTTTTGTCCAGCCTGAATTTATCATCAATTAGCTTATGTCCTTTGGTTCTCATCCTCCCTTGAGGTGCCTTCCTGAAGAGTTGCTCCCCTAGATCTTGATGCTCGTCCCTGACGTACTTGTAGGCAGCTATCAGGTCACCCCTCGGCCTTCTTTTACTCAGACTGAACAGGCCCGGTTCCTGGAGTCTTTCCTCATAAGGCCTATGCTCCATGCCTCTAATCATAAGGTGGCCCTTCTTTGTACCTTCTCAAGCTTATCTACATCCTTCTTGAAGTGCGGTGGCAAAACTGGACACAGTACTCCAACTGTGGCCTTACCAATACCAAATAGAGAGGGAGGAGCACTTCCCTAGATCTATCGGCAGCACATCGGCTTATGCACACCAGAGTTCTGTTTGCCTTCTGGCAGCCTTGCCGTACTGTTGGCTCATGTTCATCTTCCAGTCTATCATGAGCCCCAGGTCCTGTTCAGATGCTGTGCCAGCCAGTGGACCACCACCCATCGTGTAGTTATGGTGAAGGTTCTTCCTACCCAAATGAAGAACCCTGCACCTCTCCTTGTTTAACCTCATCTGATTACATTCAGCCCATAAATCCAGTTTGTCAAGGTCATCCTGGATCTTTACCCTATCTTCTACAGTGCCTGCGTTTCCCTACAGCTTGGTAGCATCCACAAAATTAATTATTGAGCTTTCCACCCCTTCATCCAAGTCATTAATAAATATGTTAAAGAGCACAAGTCCAAGCACCGATCCGTGGGGGACACCACTGGAGATGGCCCTCCAGAATGAAGCCATCCCATAGATTACAACTATAAGCCAGTTGTCCACCCACCTCACTGTAGACTGGTCCTGCCCATACCCTTCATTTTGGTTGAGAGAATCCCATGGGAAACAGAATCAAAGGTTTAATGAAGTCTAGGTAATGACATCAACCTTGTGTCCCACGTCCAGATGTTTAGTTATCTAGTTGTAGAAGGACACCAGGTCTGTCAGGCATGATCTACCCTTGACAAAGCCATGCTGGTTATTTCTTAACAACCAATCAGTTACCAGCTTGTAACTGATGGCCTCCTTAACAAATTTTTCAAAAATTTTACCCAGGACCAAAGTCAGACTGACTAGTCTATAGTTTGCAGGGTTATCCCTCTTCCCTTTCTTGAAGATGAGAACCATGTCAGCCCTTTTCCAGTCATCAGGGACCATTCCTGAGTTCCACGACTCTTTGAACAATTTTGCCAGTGGTGCTGCTATAAGCTAGCCATTTCTTTCAGGACACTCAGATGCAGGTCATCTGGCCAGCAAACTTGAAAATGTCCAAGTGTTGTAGGAGATCCCTCACCTGTTTGGGACTGATTTCATGTAGTCTGTTGTCTTCCCCATATTTCCTGGGCCTCTGGTCAGGTGAACAGCCCCCATTTGACTTAAAGAATACTGACGTGAGTAGTTATTTAGGAGTTCTGCCTTCTTGTGGGGATTGACTGTGAGCTGCCTCTGAATATTCAGTAGGGGTCCCACAGTGGAGCCTGATTTTTTTCTTGCTCCCTATATATCTATAGAAGGACTTTTTATTGTCCTTTATTCAAGTTGCCAGCTTGATCTCTATGCCTGCCTTGGCTTTCCATGTCTTGTATCTGCAGGCCCTGGAAAAATGGGTGTTTTCCTCTCTGGTTACTGAACCATTCTTCCACTGCTTGTATGCTTCCTCTTTCTTTTTCAATAGTTCCCTAACATCCCCGATGAGCCAAGTGGGTTTCTTGGCTCCTTTTCTGCTTTTTGTCCACGTGGGGATGGCCTGTTTCTGGGCAGTGAGAATTGTCTCCTTAAGAAATCACCACCGTTCCTGAACTCCCAAGTCATCCAGTTGCTGGCCGCAGGGGGCCTCTCCAACTAGCCTCCTCAG
Organism: Alligator mississippiensis; assembly: GCF_030867095.1. Lineage (NCBI taxonomy): Eukaryota > Metazoa > Chordata > Crocodylia > Alligatoridae > Alligator > Alligator mississippiensis. The sequence goes on along the minus strand of NC_081833.1, from coordinate 9,896,003 downwards.
CTTGGCAAAGTATGCTTTTCTGAAGTCAAGGACTTCTGTTCTGCTAATTGATTTCCCAGTCAAAATAGCACTGAAAAGAGGCACAGGGACAGACCAAAGTGTTTGCAATGGATCATCCCGTTACAGTAGCTATTGCAAGGGTTAAATTAACAACCTCCTTCTTGTCTACTCACAAAATGTTATGTTCTTATCTCTATTTCAGGATCTTTTAACACACTTATAAAGACTGATCTAACCACCTACTTCTGGAATTATAAAATTTCCTCTCCCGCACTTTTTCTCATCATAACAATTATAATGAATAAGCGTGTGCACTTCGTCGTTGGTCAAAAATAGGCTACGCTGTATTCATTGTTCCAAATGGCAACAGGCAGAGGAGAGTCTTTATAAATGTATGGGATGACGAGCTTTGGAGAAGAAATCTGAAAGGAGTTTCTGGAAATAACAACATACTTGATACTAATAATACCCTATGTAGAAAACCCTGAAATTGCCTATAGAGCAAACTAGAACAGGTGAATAACTCATTATGTTAATTTAGCCTGTAGTGAAGTATCTGAGATTATTTTTGTATAGATTTATTTGCTTCTCATAATAGTTTGAGCAATTACATGAACATCTTACAATTTATGCTGTGTTTTGCCTCTGAAGAGTTTTTCAAGTACTATTTGTTGGGTACTGTAACTACATTATTGTTCTCAGGAGACCTGTTGTGCCATGAGAGCACCTCTGCCATTGGTTTCATTTGTTGCCTTGTTGGTTGTGATTTATATGGCTTGAATGGATATCCTCACATAGGCCCCCATATTTGCTTGTGAAACTGTATATTCACATGTGAATAAGCATACTAACTGGGATAGTAGCTTCCTACAAAGATTGATATGAACACACCTTTGCTTCTCTGCATATTCACAGCTGAAATATAAAGGTTTGTCTATGTGCAAAAGCTACACTAGAATAACTGAACATGTGACTTTAAAGAGGTAGAGTTCAGCCAGTGTAAAAGGAGACAGGAAGTTATATTTCAATATAAAAAGGCAAATTTGAATTTGGCTTATTTGAATTTGAAGACTAGGCTTAACTAAAGCAGGAACACTCTTACAGTCACATACATATATTCACTTATGAATATATTGGTTTAAAAGTTTATACAAGTGTAAATTTCTTAGGTAGATGAGTCCATTTAATGGCATTGTTAACATCACTGAGTTAAAACTTCCAGCAGTTTCAACTGGTAGAAACATCAATGCAAGGTAACATGCATTGATTCAGGATGAACTAAGTCTATACGTCCCCAAGTAATTTACCCAGATGCAAATTACTACAGGCATGTTTATTTCTAAGTCAGTGTTTTCAAATTTGCCCCTCACTTTCATATGCTCAGGGAGAGGAGTTTCTGACAGTAGGGGTGGGGGAGGCATTGCAGGGGGAAAAAGTTGGGAGACAAGGGGACCACCTGACCTCCCCCATTGTGTTTTCCCCGCTATAGCAGTAGGAGAGGGACAAATTCAAAGCAAACCTCCAAAAACTAGATTCTGTACCTGGAAAATTATAACAAATTCATACATTTACCATATATCAAATCTAATTTGGGGGGGATCACCTTATATTCAGGGTCATGTTATATTAAATAAAGACCGTACTTTTCTGCAGTATTTTCTACCTTAACAAGAAGAAAAAAAAAGGGCAGTGGAATTGGAATTAAAGAAGGTACTGGTGAAATGTATCTAAAACAAAGAGTTGAGAGTGCAGCTGCTGTGGACAAAGAGCCTGGGAGACCAGGTGGTATATCTCCAAGTATAAATGCTGTCTGTCAAAAACAGTGATATAATTGCTACGTGAGGGATCGTGGGGTCTGGAAGGCATTCCTGAGAAGCGCCAGGTTTTGGTGAAAATAGAACAGACAAGGTTCTTTGGGTAAATCTGATATCTTTTATTAGACCAACTCAAATAGTTGGGAAAATTCTTCATTGTAAGCTTTCAGGTATAAATACCCCTCATCAGGCTGAGGAGGCACTGCAATCAGTGTGTAAAAGCATTCAGCCCATTATGGGTTTCTGACTGGACCTCAGCTTGAAAGACCACACAATCGCAGAACCTAGGCTTACTCACACATTTCAGCAAATTAAATATTTAGGTGGTTGGAGGCAGTTCTCTCTTTCCCTTACATTATGGAGATTGCCAGAGACAGCTCTAACAGATCAACACCATGCTAATGCCCCATAATGGAAAAAAATATGCGCTCTGTGTATTTTGTGCCCTCTGCATTTTGCCCTCTGCATTTTGTGTCGTGAACTGTGCACGTGGTCAGAAAATAGCTGAACAACCAAAAATAGCCTGCTTGTTTCAAAACTGTCTGTATTAGAGTTTATTCTATGACAGCAGGTATCTTAGCTTCAGAAACTAGTCCAGAGGAGAAGTACATTTTAAAGCAAAGGTAACACACAAGCCCAGACGTTGCATTTGGAAGGAAGTTCACCACTGTAAATTTCCAGAGGCCCAGAGTTACATCGGTGCCATACTAGACTTACCTCCCGTTTGTGTGCTCTAAGTATGACATGGGAATTAATAGAGGCTTACTTATTTTGCTGGCCACTGCAAAGAGCTGGATCTTTACCAGAATCCACAGCAGGATTATGGTTGTAATCAAATAAAAGTGAGCTTAGTTAACAGATTTTTTTCTTGAAAATGATACGGAGGATCAAGAGGAGCTGATCTTATAACTAGGAAGTGAAAAGAATTTAGACTGAAATGTTTAACTACATAGTCTAAGCAATGACAGCTGGTGTGTGTGTGTGTGTGTGTGTGTGTGTGTGTGTAGCTTTGTCGCAGCTAAATATCATGCTTTTCAAACCCAATGTAGATGCAGAGAGAGACCAAGGGCTGCAGACAAATTCCCTTCCACTAAGCAATATCTAACAGGATCAAAGCAGTACTTTGATCTCCTCTTTCTACTGTACTGTACATATACATTGCTATTTCAAATTATTTTGATTTATTTTGCAACCTGAGAGCCAGGGATATTGATATGGTTTAAGCAAAATAACCCATGATTTCCTAATAATAAACTATTTTATGACCTTTATCATTTTCAAATTGTAGAAAATGAGTTAAATATGAACTGAATCTTGACTTGAGACGTTAGTCTCTCCTGTGTACTTCTACTTGTCCAGGTCTAAGAATGTGGATATGCAACACATTTACCCTGAGGGAATCTCTCTCAGATTTGACTCTGAAATAAAATGATATCAAGCATATGGCCAGCTCTCCCAAGGTAGCCATGCACTGTAGGTACTATTATAGTGCCTTGCCAGTAGCTGGGGGGTGGAAATGGTAATGGCCTGTTTCCATTGGACAAGACGCTACTTAAATTGACTAGCACTGTGGACACATCAGGTACATAAAGCTGTTACAGTTAGATCAACCTAACCAGGGTTAGGTTGATTGAAATTCCTAATTGTGGCAGCATTCAGAGGGCTTAGACCAGGCACGCCTGTTATTGCCCAATTTAAGTTCGTTTAGCTGAGGAGGTGCACTAACTTGCATCAAAATCGGGTTAACCCAGTTCAGGATAGGGTTAACCTGATCTCCCAAACACTTGTATGTGTTTGCAGCCCAGCCCCTCACCCAAGCCTTGGTGCTGTACTATACCCAGCCCCACAACCCTGAGTTATTTTTAGCTGCTAAACATCCCCCCTACCCCACACACACACACCTCCCGATCCTGTCCATCCTCCCAACACCCCAAGTTGCTTACACCAGTTTCGCTGCCCAGCTCCTGGAAGTGGTGAATGCCTGTACACACCACTTCTGGGAGTAGCCAAGGGCTGCATGTGCTTAATCTCAGTCTAGGTATAGGCAGCTTACCTTAAGACCTAGCCTGGGTGCAGGGAACACTTGTTTGTACCCGTGATTGTATGCTGGTGTAACTTAAATTGGCATATATTACTCCTCACTTTTCAGAAGATAACTTTACCCTGGAGCAAAATGACTTCTACCAGGATAATGCTGTATGTCATGTCTGATCTACTTTACCCCAAAGTAAAATGAAATTATTCCATAATAAATGTGTCTGGTATCTGTACATTAAATCTAGATTCATCTTTAACATTTCCTTCAGTGTCGGGAGCTTAAATGCTACCTGTTTAATTTTAAAGCATCACTGTGGAACATAATGGTCCAATTCATGGCTCATTCAGAAATCACAAAATCAGCTTGTTGCCAACAGCTGAAGCATAGCTTGCTGCGTATACGTTTGCGTGAAACGGGCAAAGTTTCACCACAATTCTGCTTTCAGTAACGCCAGTCTAGCTCTGTAGTGACTGTCCTGAAATTACTGGAATTACTCTTTATCTCGAGGACAGTCACAAATGGAAATACTCTAGACCCACACAGGAGACAGTTACGCGGTCCTATAGTCCAGGGCAGGGGGGCGGACTCGATCATCTAATAGGTCCCTTCCGAAATCTATGAAATAGCAAAAGTGTAGCTAAACTACCCTGAATGAATCGAGGTTAAAGTTTGAGCATCTTACTACTCTTTTATCACTACAGGGGTCATGCACACATAAGACTTGTATCTTAATGGCCTATAGCAGTAACATTTGACATTGATATAATGGTTACATCTGCCTGTATACTCTTGGATTCTCCCTCCCATAGACCAATGGGAAAGACCAACTCACACAACTGCAACAGTCCTTATGCATGTTGTATCTCTTCCACTGTCTGTAACTCATCTCATAAACAGAAGTTCCTGCTGTATCTGGCAGACAGAGAAGCTCTTGGAAATACTGGTGTACAAGGAATGGAGATCAGGGGCCTTAATGCAAAAAGCCTTGCTTCCAGCAGATCTCCCCTGAGTAGTTCCTATCCTTTCGTAAGGGAAAAATCACATGTTCAGATGGAAAAATAGCAGGTTTAGTTCCCTGAGTTAAACCTTGGGGCAATTTCTTTGTATAGGGATTATCCTGAACTCATGAAAATCACAGCTTTCAGATGTAGGGTTATAATATAGACCTGTGCAAGTCGGCAGTGATCTGATCTGGCTTCAGATCCAGCTGCTTCAGATGGCAGTGATCCGATCCGGAGCTCTGAACCGGGTTTCTGCCTCCATCCGGCTGAAGCGGCTCTGAAGCTTCGGAGCCGCCTCGGAGATCCAGCCGTAGGGTATAATGGGGGAATCAATGACATAGCTATAACTTTGTTTTTTGTCCGATTTAAGTGAAACTTGCAGGGATGGTAGTGTCTGCTGAGAGCATGAAATCTGCCAAGTTTCAAGAAGATTGGTGCAGGGGTTTAGGGGTAACTGTACCCCAAATTCTTGAACGCTGAACTAATGTCATGGCTGTGTGTTACAACATAGGGGGGGTGGAAACTGCAGGGGTGGTGGCCCCTGGTGAGGCCATGGAGCCTGCCAAGTTTCAAGAAGATCAGTGCAGGGGTTTGGGGGTAACTGCACCTCAAGCGGAGGACAAGCAAAACTTGTGACATGGGTGACACTGTGGGTGTTAAGGCACAGCGGGGTGAAAGCTGCAGGGATGGTAGCCCCTGCTGCAGCCACAAAGCTTGCCAGCTGTCGAGGAGATAGGTGCAGTGGTCCTGGAGCCCTGCACCCCTAGCTGCTGACAGGCAAAATTGGTGACATGGGTGCTCATGCAACTGACTGTCTCTGTCTTGGGGCAGTTGATTGTCTGTATTGATTCTTTCCTCTCCTTAGTCTGTGATTTTGTAGGTGTTAATCATTGCTAATTAACTGGTTACAATAGCTAGCAACTGTGTATTGAGCTGGTTGGTCCCTGAGTGAATCATGATGGATTGGTAACTGGTCATACAGTAGCTTAGCAGCCAGGCCTGCAGTAGTTCCTGCCCGAAGACAGTTGCACAAGCACCCATGGCATGAGTTTTGCCTGTCAGCAGCTAGAGGTGCAGGGCCCCAGAACCCCCCTGTACCGATCTCCTCCACAGCTGGCAGGCGTCACAGCAGGGGCCACCACCCCTGCAGCTGTCACCCTGCTGCACCTTGATACACAGAGTGTCGCCCATGGCATGAGTTTTGCTTGTCCACAGCTTGAGGGGCAGTTCCCTCAAACCCCTGCACCAATATCTTGAAACTTGGCAGGCTTTGTAGCCTTAGCATAGGCTACCACCCCTGCAGTTTTTACCCCCGTGTTGTAATGCCTAGATGTGACGTGAGTTTTGCTTTCAATAATTTGGTTTGCAGTTACCCCCAAACTCCTAAACTGATCCTCTTGAAACTTGGCAGGCTTCATGATCTCTTCAGAGTCTATCACCCCTGAAAATGTCATCCAAATCGGACAAAAAGTAACAAAGTTATAGATATTTTATTGTTTCCCCATTATACCCTATGGCCGAATCTCCGAGGCATCTCCGAAGCTCTTCGGGACCTCCGAACTACTTTGGGAAGCCTAACGAGGCCAGCACTTCAACCCAGATGTGCTGCTTCAGACCCTGAAGCATCCAAAGCTCTGTCCAAAGCCTCGCACAGCCCTAGTATAATGTGCGTGCAGTGCTTGAGACCTCTAGACATATTTTAATATCATTTATAATTATCAGCTGTAATATTGGAATGTCGTTTAGTATAATATTTTTTTTAGCATCATTAACATGGGACATTGAATGTTATGATATTATTAGTTTTTGCATGCTGTGGTTGCATAGACTCGGGGCTATTCTTTTGGTCTATGAACACACTGTTTTTAACAAAGATGCAAGAAAGGAATTGGATCAATACTTGCATTCCCTTTATCTATAAAACAAACCCAACCCCTTTCTCTCTGTATATTCTATACCTGGGGACATACAGCTGGTTAAGCAGTTTAACAATAGAGCTCTTTTGCCCTCCTCCAGGCTATGCAGCAATGAAAAGATTTTCAGAGCTCTGATTTCATGATGAGATTCCTCATTCTGTACAAAATAGCCAGCAAACCCCTGAAGTTTAAAGCAGATTCTGCTCCCTAAGCGGTTGCACTGATTGTGGCTTCTTGCTGTAACTTTCTTTCAGCAGCCTTGCTCAAGTATCATCTTCTTTGAATTTCCCAAGCCAAAAAAAAAAATTGCATTTCTCAGTTTCAGCCTTTCCATTATTGATTTGCCTTATTTTTCCTTATGCCTGTCCAGGTACAGAAATCACATTTAGGTCCGTGAAGCTTTTCTTTTTTAATTTTACACACACACGCATACTAAATTTCAGCACACTCTGGCTTGTATAGAGGTTTATTGTCTGAGTACCTGTAAATACTTAAAACATGTCATTCTTCACGCCATTTGAAAATTGGAATGCTTATCCTTTCTACAGTGGGCTTGATCTGTTGGTCATTTCCTCTGCTATCAAAAGCTGGTGGGTGGATTTAAGATGGCAGAAAGTCCACTTCATTAAGAGGCCATATGAGCATAAAGCAGCCCAAACCTTCACTATACTAGAAGGAATGGACCAAGCAGTGCAGCTGTAGAAATGTCAAGTAGTGACTGCTGTAACTGAAGTTGTAAAACCACTCGTTTCCCTGTGCACATCATAGGTCTGAAAAAATGTCTCTTGGGGCATGAAACACGTCCAGATGCACAGATCTTAACATCAGTAAGGAAACTTTCTCATCCCATGCAGCTAGGCCATTACTTTCAGATGATGCCCTTTCCACCATGATCCACGTCTTCAGCACCTCCATGTCGGGCCACAGTCTTCTGCTCTAAGATTAAATGCCTCTATAACATGAGAACTACAACATTTGGCTACCTTTGGAGCAACAAAGAGCACTGCGGACATGTCTATGTATAGGTTACTTACCCATTTCTGGATTGAATTCAAAATCTTAATACTAATATTGAAAGTCCTTATGGGACTAGAGTTCTTTCAGAGAGGATGATCTATCATCTAAGACCCAGGATGACAGCTGTGTTGCAAAAGGCATCTGAAACTAGAAGAATCCAGGATCAAGCTCTTGGCAGCCGAAAGAGCAGTTGTCATCAGCAGGCCCTGGCTTTGGAAGGGCTGAGTCCAAGCATAATCAAGTCTAAATGGAGCTCCCTACACTGTGTACACATAGCTATATCAGTAAGTACCAGTCGTTGTATTGACCTCTTACTATTCACAAAGGGACGACTGGGAAGGAAAGGAGAAACGTGAGAAGCAAAGAAACAAATGGCAGAGAAAAAGAGAGGGAACAAAGAAGCAAGGATTCATAGATTCATAGATTCATAGATGTTAGGGTCGGAAGGGACCTCAATAGATCATCAAGTCCGACCCCCTGCATAAGCAGGAAAGAGTGTTGGGTCTAAATGACCCCAGCTAGATGCTCGTCTAACCTCCTCTTGAAGACCCCCAGGGTAGGGGAGAGCACCACCTCCCTTGGGAGCCCGTTCCAGACCTTGGCCACTCGAACTGTGAAGAAGTTCTTCCTAATGTCCAGTCTAAATCTGCTCTCTGCTAGCTTGTGGCCATTGTTTCTTGTAACCCCCGGGGGCGCCTTGGTGAATAAATCCTCACCAATTCCCTTCTGTGCCCCCGTGATGAACTTATAGGCAGCCACTAGGTCGCCTCTCAACCTTCTCTTGCGGAGGCTGAAAAGGTCCAGTTTCACTAGTCTCTCCTCGTAGGGCTTGGTCTGCAGGCCCTTGACCATACGAGTTGCCCTTCGCTGTACCCTCTCCAGGTTATCCGCATCCTTCTTGAAGTGCGGCGCCCAGAATTGCACGCAGTACTCCAACTGCGGTCTGACCAGCGCCCGATAGAGGGGAAGTATCACCTCCCTGGACCTATTTGTCATGCATCTGCTGATGCACGATAAAGTGCCATTGGCTTTTCTGATGGCTTCGTCACACTGCCGGCTCATGTTCAACTTGGAGTCCACTAGGACTCCAAGATCCCTTTCCACCTCCGTGCCACCCAGCAGGTCATTCCCTAGGCTGTAGGTGTGCTGGACATTTTTCCTCCCTAGGTGCAGCACTTTGCATTTCTCCTTGTTGAACTGCATCCTGTTGTTTTCTGCCCACTTGTCCAGCCTATCCAGGTCTGCCTGCAGCTGTTCCCTGCCCTCCGGCGTGTCCACTTCTCCCCATAGCTTTGTGTCATCTGCAAACTTGGACAGAGTACATTTCACTCCCACGTCCAAGTCGCTGATGAAGACATTAAAGAGTATCGGTCCAAGGACCGAACCCTGCGGGACCCCACTACCCACACCCTTCCAGGTCGAGACCGACCCATCTACCACGACTCTTTGGGTGCGACCCTCTAGCCAATTCGCCACCCACCGAACTGTGCAGTCATCCACATCACAGCCTCTTAACTTGTTCACCAGTATGGGGTGGGATACCGTATCGAAGGCCTTCCTGAAGTCCAGGTATACGACATCCACCCCTCCTCCTGTGTCCAGGCGTTTCGTAACCTGGTCATAAAAAGAGACTAGGTTGGTCAGGCACGATCTGCCCGCCACAAACCCATGCTGGTTTCCCCTCAGCATAATTTGCCCTGCCGGGCTCTCACAAATGTGAGCCTTGATAATTTTTTCAAATACTTTACCAAGGATGGAGGTGAGACTGACCGGCCTATAGTTGCCCGGGTCCTCCTTCCTCCCCTTTTTGAAAATGGGGACCACGTTAGCCCTTTTCCAGTCCTCCGGGACTTGGCCCGTGCGCCACGAGCATTCGAATATTCCCGCCAGTGGCTCTGCAATGACGTCGGCCAGTGCCTTCAGCACCCTCGGATGGAGCCCATCCGGGCCTGCCGACTTAAAGGCATCCAGTTCTTCCAAGTGACTCTGCACCACCTCAGGGTCTACGCATGGAAGTCTGGCGCCTTGCTGCTGCCTCTCTACAACCCCAGTGAGGGATTTGTCGCGCCCCTCGCTTAGGAACACTGAGGCAAAGAACTCGTTGAGGAGTTCAGCCTTGTCCCCTCTATCTGTCACCAATTGCTGCTGCCCATTTAGCAGGGGTCCTATTCCTCCCTGGGCCTTCTTTTTACTCCCAATATATCTAAAAAACAATTTCTTGTTGTCCTTTACTTGGGTTGCCATCCTCAGCTCCATGGTAGCTTTGGCCCGCCTAACTGCCTCCCTACAAGCACGAGCAGAGGAGGTATATTCATCTTTAGTGATCTCACCCTTTTTCCACTTTTTATGTTCTCCCCTTTTGGCCCTTAGGAGGCAGATAGATGGAATGACTGTCGTCTGGCTCTTTGATACCACAGCAGTCAGCATTGTTAGGAATACCGTGGACTCAGTGGTATTCTAGCCGTGCTGTAACATTACAGCGTGTAGTGCACCTAAGGGACACTACTCAATGGCAAAACATAGCTTTTGTCTAAAAACCTGAAACAACCATCCAGCTTCAGACTAGCCTACTTTGGTTTCACCAAATATTACAGCAGTCAGTGGTATAATAGTAGTACAAGTCCGCCAAGGATTTGTGACTGGCAGATGTGTGCAATTTGCCTTATAAATCTTCCTTCTACATAAAAATCAAAACACTTTCCTACTAGGTGGTTACATAGTAAATGCTGATGCCTTTGTGTCCCTCAATCTTGTCTAGTTTATAGCAGTAGGAGATGGTTTAATTAATACTAGCGAGCGCTGAAAGAAAAGCAATATTTCTGTTTCATGGGAATTTCCACCATTTCAAGTTGTTGTTTTTCCCCCAACTTAGGGTAAAAAGCTTAAATGTCAAGTAAATGAAAACTCCAAAAAATCAATTCTGATATTAAAAAGTTTTGCTTTGATAATGTCAAGCGGTTTCATCTTGCTAACATTGAAACCTGAAATATTACATTTATATAATTTAGATATATAATGCCAGACTGTATACATTTCTGCTAGATGTAATGTTTAATATTCTATTCCTGTCAGCAGAAAATGAATCGAAATAAGTTATTGAAAATGAAACATTTTCACCGTTACAAAACAAAGCACCAAAATGAGAAAATACAAAATATTTGGTGTTGACTATCTCTTGTTGAGAAATTTGTCGACTTTGGTTCATAACCACAAAACGTTGTATTTTCAACAAAAGTGTACTTCTCATGCAAAAGTGTTTTGTCAAAACCTTTTCAGCTAGCTCTAATACTAAACCCTGGCAATCAAAGCTCTGCACGTGAGATTTAGCTTTATAAAATATCTTGGTTTTCAGCACTAGAAAAAAAAAATGTTCAATGCATTCAGCAGAACAGCTGTGAGACCCTTAAGTCCTTTAGTTATTCAGCACATGGAAGCTGTTTTTATATTTATGATTCACTAAAAACTGCTTATTATTACTACTTTTTAAAAATCTATTTATAGTTAAGATATATTCACACTCCTGGTAACTAATTGACTAGAGATGGGTGCAGAGTACAAAGTTCAAAGGCAAATGGATATCAAGATTTGGATCCAGAGTTTCAGGGTGTTCTGATCCTGAGGTTTGTTTTAGATTATTGTAAAGATTTGGCCTCTCCATCAACTTCATTACCACTTCTGAATCCGAGTATCAATGCCGCTATGATTCTCTTTTATGACTTAGACTATCTTAAAAAATCAGTGTTATATAAAGAATTAAATCCCCCTTGCTAACAGCATAAGTAAAGAGAGGTAGTTAGCCATGTTATCTGAAATCAGATAGAAGGCAGAGCAGATATGCACCTTATAGACTAACTACACAAGATGCATAGAGAGCACAAACATAAGGGACTGTGTTCAACAGCCTCCAGTAGCAGATGCTACAAAGGACAATGCACTTACTCCTTCAGTTCCCCCTGTCAGAAAGTTTCTTCCTTATCTGCAATAGCTGGAGTATTACTGAGCCATTTCTGTCTTCTCTGCTGTAAATTGATTCCCTGCTGTTAACCGGTGTCTTTTTATTATCATTGAGATTAGTTGTTATTATAAAAAGCATCAAAACAGGTTTTTTTTCTGACACATTGCTTAGAAGCATTGCTGGCATAAAATAATTTTATGACTGTACCATTTGTTAAGTGGGGGGAAAAAAACCCAAAATGAGAAAAATGACTCCTAGTTTCTTAGCGTTTTACATTTTCTTTGGATCTGATTAAGATTTCTGGCCTAAAGATTGACTGAGCCTGTCCATAGTCCATCAAATACCAACCTAGATGCTCAAATATGCTAAGCCTGTCTCTGATTCTGGGTACTGTAAGATTTTCCTAACTAAAGGAGCTGGGAAAATGTGTCTAGAATGGGGTTCTCTTTTATTGAAGTGTGCTTCCCTGGTTGGGAACAGTAAAGATCCCAGTGAGTCGAGTTTTGGGGCGGGGGGTTATTCATACAAATGATTTTTTTTTGTTTTCTTCTTTGCTTTCATCTTCACTGTAAACTGTCAGAGCTCATGCAGCAACTTGCCCTGTGAGTTGTGGCTCTGATACAACAAATGGATGGTGCTAAGGAATTTGAACTCTACTATTTTCATTGTCATGGAGTATTTGTCAGTTCATTGCACCAGAGGAAAGGGCCTGTTCCTCACCCGGGAGAAAAGCTGTTGCTGTTTCTTGCTTATAATGACCAATAGATAATGGGAATATCACAACAAAAAAAAAAACCCAACCCTGCCTTTTTCTACTTGAATGGGATTTCTTTTGCAAAGAATGCATGAGGAGTTTTGGAAACAAAGTATTCTGAATGCCATGTATCTCACCTACTCAGGGTAAAGAGGCTTTAAATAAAACACGACTGTAGGAGAATACAGAACAAATTCTCTCACAAACATCTTTTTGGGTTAAGTTACATTTGCTTTGGGAGCATCTGAAGCCCCAGGCTGAAAAGTCTGGAGGATACTTGCACCACATATGGTGTTCAAACAATTGAGTGTCGCTCAATCGAGAGGATTCGGAACTGATTCGGTTTGACCTGGAATACGAAAAAAATTCCACAAAAGTTAAATTTGCTGGTACTTAACCATGATCTGAATGCATAATGACTTTCAAGAATATTAGACCTCAGACAAATGAGACCCCAAAAGTTAGAAATGCAGGAAATACAAAATAAGTATTAACATGGTCCCCATTTAAGAATGGGGACAGGTAGATTAAAGTAACCTTTTCTAAAACTTTTTCTAGCTGTTTTAGGACCAGATTTTTTTTTTAAGTATTTAGGCATTTAAAGGTACCAGTAGGTGCAGGGGTGGGTGCAGGAGGTATCCTCTGGAGGCCAAGGCTCTAGTCCTGGGCTGGAGTGGGACAGCCAGGGGAATGAAGCAGGGAACAAGTGAAGAAGTGGGGGGACCTACCTGCCACTGCTGCTGCTTACCCAGGGGTGATGGAAACTCCTGCCATGCTCCATCCAAGGGCTGTGGGTCAGTGGTAGTGGCAGGGTCAACTCTCTCCTCCCTCTCCCTCCACCACATTTCCCCCACTGGCCCATGGGAGTGCAGGGCTAGGAAAAGTGGTGCCACTGGATGAGTCCCCCCACCTCCAGGTGCTGCTGCTCCCTGCCCATTCCCCAGGTGCCTCTGCAGGGTGGAAGCAGGCACCGGAAGGGAGGGACTTGCCCACTGTCACCACCACCATCCCTGGCCAAGTCCAACATTGCCACCTACCAAAGGCCCAGCTGGAGTGGGGCAGGGCCAGCCATAGGGCTCCCCTGCGGGAGGGAAAGGAGGTTGCAACGTCCCCTGCAGCATCTCTCCCCCACGCCCCCCTTTGAATTCCTAGATCCACCCATGAGTAGGTACTTCGAGGTATTTTAAAAGCTGTCGAGGTGCCTCACTCCTTTCGAATTCTCTGAGAGTTAGGCACCAAGCTGCTACTCAGAAACCCCTCCAACTTGCCCTCTAACGCTATGTTTCGCAACCCGTGGGTCGCCACAACCCATGAAAGGGTTGTGGACAAACTTTAAAAATGGATTCTCCTTTAAAGGAGAACAACGTGGCTTTTCCCTTGCAGGCTGGCATATTTACAGATTGTAAGAGGTTGCTTGGGACTCCCACCCCATATAGCCACCCCCTGCCCCACACCCTAGGGGCCTGGGGGCAGGAGGCAGCAGGTTGAGAGTGAGGGGCACTGGGTTGGGACTGGCCAAAAATGGGTCCTGATATAAAACAGATTGAGACCCACTGCCTGAGTCTAGCATATAGTGCAGCTCCACATGTGTCTTCTCAGACGAGAAGCAGTGTAGCCCCACGTGCAGTGCCAAGGGCAGCCTAACTACTGCCACTGACTCTCTGCAGTGCTAATTAGGTTGTTCTTGGTGCTATACTGAAGAAGCTGTATTGCTTCTGCTCTAAAACGCACAGAGCAGGCCCTGTGACAGAGCACCACTGCTGAGTACAGTACATTTGCAGTCTAGACATGGCCTTGGACTCTTAAATACTAAAGTCACCAGTAGGACTGTGATTTGGCCAGCTAAATCATTTGAGCTTTGCAGCAGAGCAGAACAAAACCAAAATGACTGAAAAACTGTGTCTATGTGCCTGCAGATGCAGCCAGGGCAGCACCTAAAGGGGTTCAGAGATGCTGATGGAGTGCTGCATGTACTGCTGCAAGTGGAGACGTGCTCTGTCTGTGCTTTATATTCTGCTGCAGTCTGAGATAAATGCAGGAAACTGCTTGCAGAAAGGAGCTTAAAGCAGAATGGTCCTTTCTTTGCCTAGTGTCTTCTACATCTCCAGTGTTCATGGGCTGATTTAGTGTCACCAGCCCATGGTCCAGCCCATGCATGCTGTGCTTTTTTCTAACAAGCACACAGGGACACTCTCAGCTGCCCTTTTTAATTAGGACACAAGCTTGTTGTGTTTGAGGGCAGGAACATATACTGAATGGTGCACAGTTCATTCTAGCTTTAACAGCTTTGCTTGTATTGATATGGTATTGTTTGCTTGTATTGGTACCATAGCATCCAATACTATACCGCAGGCTAGGGTCTTGCCAGCAATAGCCGTATTGCTTATGCTCATTGCAAAGAAGAGACTTGGACCACCGTGTCAGCCTGTGCAAGGGCTGTCTGCTCTTTCCATTGGGTGGTAAAACATGGATTGTTTTATTATTGCTTTGCTGTCTAGAAAGTTCTGCTTTTGTTCAGAGATTTTTAGAGGTGGAAAGGAGTCATGAGGTTGGCTGTGTTGCCCTTCAGTCTTGATCCTTTGTTTTTCTGTGCCTGTGTTTAGGGCAGGATGGAGTTGAGAAGGGTTGATATATTCCCTTTGTGCTTTCCATATTTTATAGCTGGGGAATGGCATGCTAGGCCTCCAATTTAAGGCAGGCTAGCCTTAATTAAGGTAGTTAGCCCATGGGCTACCCTCATTTGTTATTATTCTCATGGCTCTCTCTGGTTTCTGGAAAGAAGAGGATAGCCATCTTGCAGTATGTTCAGCCATAGCCCAAAGCATCCTTTGAGTTGGGGTTGTTGTGTCACAGACTGCTACCTGTCACCCTGTCAGCTGTTTTTTGCCCGTGCCCTGCCACAATTCACAATCCTCTCTTTCTCCAGCTCCTGATCCAATTGTGATGTACAGTGAAAAGCGGTCATGTTTCTCTAATTTGCCATCTTCAGCTAACGAATGGCAAACAGAGGGGTAGTGAATTCTGAGAGAAGTGATCACATCATCCCAATTTGCATCTCTTACCTTTCCCCTTACCTCACTTTTATGATGTTAGATTTTTTATTCAATGTGATGTAATGTTATTTCCATAACAAAGAGACGTAAGTACTGAATTCTGGTATTTTCTTGCATGCTATTTGCAACCAACTGTTCAGTAAGTTCTTGTTGAATTGTGGAGGGACATTGCGCAGAACAGGCTCTGGTTTTTTACTGTGGGGCCAGTATAGGTAGCTTCCATACTTCTACACTAAATCTAAATCTCAGCTTTGCTGCAGCAAAAAGTGGTTCAACTTATTCAACATTGGGACACGAGCCCTCTGCCACTGTGTTTGGTAGTGTATGCGTATTACTGATGTGATGGGGTAATGCTCAAGGAGAGTTAAGGTTGCATTATAAGATCTGCACGTCATTACCTTTGTTTTTCCTAGGTTTAGGCCGCTTAGCCGCACTACGTTCTGGAAGGGCACAAGGCAGCACTAGGCAACCTTAGCGCTGCACTAATGACATTTTGGGCAGTTAGTTCCTCTTTTTTTATTTATTGGCATCCCTGAAACTGGCCCAGCGTTTAATCTAAAAAATGAATGCGGTGATTCTGAATAGATTCAGGGTGGTGGGCATGATTTATTTCACTGAATCCTGCTTCCTTTGGCGTTTTACTCCATGTAGGGAAAAGCTGCCTTTTCTAGGACTGGGCTGCGCTATTCCGTCCATACTGCACCCCCAGGCTGGGGGGAGATGCTCCATCCTGCAAGGAGCACCAAGCCTTTGGCACCCACATCCTAATCTGGTGAATGCCGCCGATTTCTCATACCACATGTGGTCGTGTTGTTCCCTTTGACTCCCCCCTAGTCGACAACTTTCTCCTTCTGCCCGGCAAAACACCACCGCCCTTCTTAGCCATACCGCTCAGACACACTACTCCTCATTTGGTCTGCTTGTCCCTCCCATCCATTTCATCATCTTCTCCCACGTTTTATTCGCATGTGCAGCTTCTTCCTCAGGGTCCATCGAAAGCCCTGTTGCGCTGCGAGGGCAACGTAAAAGGAACCTGGATAACTGTGAATCAGCTCAGCGGAGTAGGGTCAGGCTTGATTCATGAGGTTCAGCTCAACATGCAGGGTCAGGTCCAATCTTTCTCAGAGTCTGGGGACATTTGGATCTGGAGGGGTTTAGTTTAGGTCTCCTCTTTATCTCTGATTTTGAAATGGCTGAATGCAATACTGCGGCTCTATGTAAATTGAAATCCAGCCTGACCACATAAGTAGAATCCTTCCTTCACACTGTGTCGCCCTTTACTGCTTATCTAAGAAAGTAATGTGAACTGTCAAGACTTCTGCTCCCTTTTAATAACAAAAATCTGTAATTTAGCTTCTACCGCACTGTAGGAAATTTCACTCAAACTATTCTAATTGCTTGGAGATTACTAACGTATTAAAGAACTGCTTTAATACAAACTATTAAACCAGCCATATTATCTTCTTTAGGTCTCCGATATGTTACACATGGGTGCCATAATTTCCCTTCAAAATACTTCAATGCTGCCAATGTTTAAAATGGGACAACTGTTAATGCAGCCAGGCAAGAAAAGCCAATATATTGTGTGTCATTTCTGACCAAAGAACAGTTTTTGCAGGTATTAAGTGCCTTTGGCCACTCCTGATGTTTCTTTCTGTTGTGGAAAAGGTTTTTTAAATATAGCCTTTGCCTCAATACTTTTTTTGGCCGTGTTTCTGCTGCTAAACTCCTCGTGCATATCTTGGCAGCAAACATATTACTGCATAGAAAGACAGGTTATTCAGATAAATAGGATTTTGGTGTGTATTTTAAATAAGTTAGGCAGAATAAGAGATTTGTTAAATAGGAGGAGCATGTTGTGGTCAAGGTACTGGACTGGGACTCATCAGCACTGTGTTCAATGCCCAAGTGGTCTCTGTTAAACAGGAGATCCTGAGGAAATCCTTTAATCAGCTCTGTGCTTTTGCTCTCCTCCTGTGAACTGAAACAGTGCGTCACAAGGGTGTTACAAAAATAAAATCTGTTAATGACTGTGAGAGGCTCAGATGTTGTTAATGAGGGCTGCAGCCCAAAGCAGACACACAATTCTCTCACTCTTTCCTGAAAACTTAAGTAATATGTAGCATCTCTGGGCAGGTCTCTAAAGTGAATGGCAGTGATTTGCTCCCTGATGGACATATTTCATTTTCATTTCCTGCACAAGTGAGAAGACGAAATCATTCAAAATGAGTCTTTGTCATTCCCTGAGACTGATACCTTTGGATGTTCACTATATCTTTAGCCAAGTGAAGCACTGATGTTTTGTAGGGGCAGTTAAAAGGATCTGCTAAATTATATGTCAACTGGTTTAGAAAATGGAAGTAAACATTTCTAAAGACAAACCTGGCTGCACCTTTACCATTCTGAAATGCTTGTTGCTATTATTTTTATTAATTTATTGCAAAAGTGCCTGTAGGAGTCAATCAAGAATCTGGACCCTCTGGGGCTACGCACAGTATATATACAGAATAAAGGGCTGTACTGCAAAGAACTGTGCTTGAAGCCTATAGTTGTGGTAGATAAAACAAAAAGGGGTGGTTAAGTTAGAGAGGTAAACAACAATCCCGCCATTATAAGTAGCAATCATAGTTAAATGTGACTTTTTGGTTTAATCAAATTTAGGGGTTGTTTTTTTATTTAACACCTCTGTTTTATGAAAGAAGAAATCTGGCTGGTGATTAAAACTTCTCACACTGTCTGCTTTCAGTATTCTGGGGTCTGATAGGCACAGATACTAGCTCTTCACACTTCTCAGGCAGTTAAAGCAGTTGGCTTTCTGCCTAACAGTGTCCCTGTACTGGGCAGGTATCCAGTAGAGCCAATTCATGTGTTATCAGTTGGATAATGTGACCAAGGTGTATCCCTTCCAGTCCATGCCGGAAATAAAAAAACACTAACTCTGTTTGACATGATCAGATTAAGGAAATACATTTCTCTCAGGATCTGAGAGAAGATCCTGTTCACACTGTGAGGCTATTAGAGATAATATTCCCTTGTTATTAGTAGATATGGGGCACATCTACATGTGCATTAATGCACTTTTCCTGTTGCGCATTAAATTTAGCACCTCCAATGTAAAGTATTAAACAAATAGGCATTAGGCTGCCCTAGTGCCCAGTACTGAAAGCACACATTTTTAAAGTGATGCTTAGTGTGTAGTAGCCTATTTTACTGTGCATTAGCATAATTGCACAGTTGCTTTATATGGCACTTTAATGCAGAATAAAATAGGCTACTGCTTATTAAAGTGCATGTGTAAACACTCCCACTGATGCATTGTTTTATACTTGTTTGTTTTGCAAGGCAGAGAAAAATCTTACGTTGAATTTATCTAGTAGGTCGATGTCATTAAGGTTCAGATACATCTCCCTTTTAAATCAGTGGCTAGTTCATCATTTTATAGCGCTCTGAGATCCTCATCTGCAAGGAGATCTAGAAGGGCAGAGGAAGATGATTAGATTTCAGCACTCTCTGTGCAAGTAAGGACTGATATCAGTTGTATTGTGGTAGAGCTGAGAGACAGCAGCTAAGGTTGAGGCAGTCTTGTGTTAGGTGCTGTAGAAATGAAAAAAGATAGACAGTTCCTGTCCCAAAATGCTTACAGCCTCAATAGGCCAGACAAAGGGTAGAAGGCAAACCAGGGGGACAAAGAGATGAAGTGACTTTTCTAGGTCATACAGTACCCACATTTCCTGACTCCCTGTCCAGTGCCTTATCTACTCAGCCTCTCTTAGTAAATATGCTGCTGGTGTATTAGCACAAAACTATCCATTTTCCTGCATGAATGTACATAATCAAGTTTCTTTGGCCCACTAGGAGCCTGAAATGAATGAAGACCTAGTAGTGACCTTCTTAATGCTACCTTTAATCATGCCTTTAACCCAAATCACTCAGGTTATTAGAAGCATTTTGGTTTGAATTGTTCTCAGGACAGATACATCAGTGCAGGGTAAATGATTTAAGGCTGATGGACTGCTGTGTAATGCCTTTTTTCACAAGAAGACCTTGTCCCCAAAGGAGAGTTTTCTGCCTGATAAAATGCAGCATTAGAAAAGTTACACCGTGCAACAAAAGATTCCTATTTCACTTAAAAGAAACTTCTACATTGCCCAATAATGTTCCTCGTGCATTCATTAGGGAGTGGAAAGGAACGAGATGGCACAGCACTAAACTAGGCTTCATACTAGGAGAAATGAAAGTACAATATTGAGATTAAAAAAGGTAGCCTTTTTTCAGAACAGTACAGAGGTTCAGTACTTTCAGTAAGTCCTCTAAATGAGTCTGGAACAATACAACACTCACAATCAAAACTAATCTGTTTGTGTACAAAGCCTGGGTCCTCACAGTCCTTATATATAGCATGGAGACATGGTCAACATTAGGGGTGTGCGAAGTGGGCCCTATTCAGTTTGGATTGGGCCCAAACTGGAGACAGTGATTTGATTCATTGATTCAGATCACTATCCCTGATTCGATTCGGCCAAATCTGAAGATTCGATGCTGATTCAGAGAATCAGCGATTCGGCCATAAGCACAGCTTTAAATGTTTTTTCTACACATCTCAAGGTACCAGGCACAGCTTGTGAAGGCTGCAATGCTGAGGTGGATGGAGCATCCCACAGAAGCATGTGGGGGGGCCTCCTGCATGCTCGGTGGTGAACCTGGAAGTAGACTGGAAGTACTTCCCATCCACTTCTGGTTCCACCGGGGAGCGCACTGGGGGACTCCTCCATGTCCCCTTGACTCAGCAATCGGCTGTGGAGGAACCCCGGGTGCCTCCCCAGATCCAGGAGGCACCAGATACCAAGCCGGGGGTGGACAGGGGGGGTCCCCAGCATGCTCTCCAGCAGACCCAGAAGTGGACCGGAAGTGCTTCTGGTCTGCTTCTGGGTCTGCTGCCGAACGTGCTGGGGAGCCCCCGACACTTCTGTGGAACACTCCATGCACCCCAGCATCACAGCATTCACGAGCCACCTGGTACCTTGAGGTATGTAGAAAAAAAAAATTTTAAGCTGTGTCTATGTTTGAATTGCCGAATCTTCTGATTCAATTCAGAGAGATTAAAGGGTCTCCTGATTTGATTCAGATTCAGACATCTAGCCACCAAATCTGGCCGAATCTCCACCAAATCGAATCAAGGACTGAAGCTTTGCACAGCCCTCATCAACATATGCATATCAAGAAAAGAAGCTGAATAGTTTCCATCTACATTGCTTAGGGTGCATGGCAAAAAAGAATTACCAACACAAGGATCATCACAAAAGCCAACCTGCCAACTTAAACAGCGGCACCTACACTGGCTTGATCATTGCTGCAGGATGAAAGATGGATGTGCCCTGAAGGACCTCCTGTATGAGCAAATTGCAGGTGAGGAGAGAAGAGTAGCCTATAGTTGTGGAGAGAAGAAGAGTAGCCTATAGGCACCCAAAACTGCACTTCAAAGATGTCTGCAATCAGGATATGAAGGCTTTTGGAATCAACTCAAACTTTTGAGCGGCCTTAGCAAGAGACTGACAATGGGGCGCTCCTTGCTCAGTCATGGATTTCAACATCATGATGAGAAATGGTTACTCAAATTACAACAGAAACATGACCGAAGGAAACAGCCAGTCAGCACAATAGCCCCTACTGGTATGTATACCTGTGACTGCTGTGGCAAGACCTGCGAGTCTAACATTGGTCTCTACAGCCACGAGAGAGAATGCACCACCAGTCAGAAGAATAGCAGCGCTATCCACTGTCACTCACTGCAGTGGTGACTCAGCCGCTTTCAGATGAGTGTGATCAGTCACAACCCCCCACCCCCAGTCGGTGAGATGGGCCATGGGGGGCCCCCTCCCCCGGTTGCTGACTGGTCCCGACTCAGATGGCACCAGTCGCCCATGACTCACTGATGAACAAATGCCATTACAGAAGTTCAGTACATCAGTCTAACCTAAATCTACCTCACACAAAGTCACTTGCACCGTTTTTACACTGGTCTGCGTGCACAAACCTTCTGCGCAGGTTTAGATTGATCTATGTTCACTTCGAACAGTCTAAGCATAATGTCTGTATGTGCCCATTCGTGTCCCATGTAGAAGAACTCCACAAACTTAATATGCTGTCTGTTAATGTTTTCCCTCCTCCCCAGATATTTCCATTTGGAGACTCTTTCTTTTTATAAAGGATTTTTTGTATTTCTCACATTAAAAGCAACATTCTTTTTAAGCAATGTCTCTCAAGCGTAAGTGGCTTGTTCTGGAGTGCTTCCTAGTGACTGGTGACCACAGGAGTAGAGCTGAGGTGCACGGTAAAAAACCTGCCAGCTTATTTGAAGCCAAAAGTGAATCTTGATTCAACAGTACCTTTGATCCATTTGTGTTTACTTTTCCAAGAATATCCAAATAGTTGATATAAATAGCCTGATTACTTGCAAAATGTTAGCTTTAACACTTGAATATTCATTAAAAGTCAATTTTGAAACACGCCTTGTTAGTTACTTGTATAAATCACCAAATGAGAAAATAGACACAATACCTGATTAATGTTCTGTAACTTAACAACGTGTGTTAATTTGTAACATCGACTATTTATGCTGTTAGTTGTGGATGTCACTCAAATAAGAGACTAGAAGCCAAACCAAACACTTTACATAACAGATCAGATTGTGAATATTTGCAACAAGCTTTGAGGAGGCAATCAGCAGAAAAAGCATTGTTATGAAAGTCATTAGTGACGTTTTCTGCCTGTCTAGGTATATCTATAAGTCACCCATCATCTAAGTAATAGAATTTCATGATCGATCTCTGAGCAATTTAGGCATAATCCTGAGCCAGTTGGAGGTAAAAGAAGGCTTTCTGTTGACTTTAATAAACTTTGAAATGGGGTGCTAATAGGAACAGAAAGGAGTGGTAGACTTTGTAGTTTACTCAGAATTTACTCAAGCTGCAGGGTGGGTGTTTGGAAAATGTAAAGAATACAGGAAATGGCCCCATGGTTTGCATAAGTACCCAAAAGTAAGTGATATGTGCCATCTGGTTTACCACTTCTGCTTGAAGATATCACCAGTGTGGCTTTGGTGCTGAGTCTTAACATGCTTTAGGCTGCCAGACAGGCTGTAGGAACTGGCTTTCTCATGTCATGTGGGTCTGGGCACATGACAAGTTAACACCAGTGTAACTTAGTTTGGTTTTGTAAACTGATGCCAGTCATATGCATCTGGAGCAGACAAACAAGTTCTGGGGTAGCTGCCCCAGGCCTCAGCACTATTATAGTCACTTGCTGCTAGGAAATGGAAAAGCTAGTATTATAGATGGATGCAAAGACCCAACACCTACATGAGTGCAACTTATACCAGTGTAGTTTTAACCCTGGGATTTTTTGGGGGGTGGGGTGGGGCAGAGAGGGGAAGCAGGGATTCTACATCAGATTCTAGTAAATGATGTTAATATATGCATCTATGGCCTATTTATAACACTGATCTGTGTGCATGCCTCTTAATTCTTCTCCTTGTAGTTTCCCCAGTAACCTTGAAGCAAAGAGGTCCATGGGAAACTCAAAATAATGTCCACACAAATATCAGTATAATATTTAATTACATCTGGGATATCCTTTGAGTTGCACCTGTTTGTATCTGTTACTCTTCTGAGTGCTCTTCAAGTCATACTGAAAGCTTTTAGTACTGTGTGCAGGCCAACAAGCATTTTAAAGGACATCTCAAGGAAGAAAATGTTTATAGTTCAAGTTCCCTAGGTTTGGCCTTTGCACAGTACTCTAACAAGCTGTTAGGACCTGAGTCTTTTCTTGCATAAGTGTTAACCAGGAATAACTCTATTGGAATCCAAAGAGCTTTTGTAGGGCAAACAGAAACTGTACATCTGCTGATCGGCTGTAACATTTCAACTGAGAAAGGCTCTTTCAGTATTGGCACCATTTTTCCCCAAATCAATTGCAAGCCTTCACTTTCAATAATTGTCTTACAAAATTAGACAAAGGCATCACAGTTATAAACAGGAAGAAGACAAGGCTGCATCTTTTACATTCTGTTTTCTGAAAACAAATGGGTAGGAGGGAAATTGTGTTAACAGGTATCTTACAACAACCAAATTATTCTTTGCTCAGATACCAAATGCTTCTTCCTGACTACTTAATTGACCACTACAACAAATCTTACATTTTCTAATTAGAAAACAAGCCCTGGATCCAAGGCTTTTAGCCAAGCTAGATTGGGTGGAACCATAAAAAGACTACAAATATCCAGGCAGTACATAAGTATTGTGATACTTCAATACAAATATCCGTTGCACATTTGTTTTTTGTGACGTGCAACAAGGTGGATTTTCAGATAAAACGCCCTCTTGGCTAATGCCTTGTTTCTATGCACCATGTATACCCACTATATGTGAAATTAGCTTCATGATTTCTCTGCTAGCCTCTCATGAATAGCAGTTGGCACCTCAGAAACATTTCTGTCATTCAGCATTCAGTTGTTTTCTCCGAAGGAATGAGTTAGTACTAAAGCTGTTATGCCTAGCACCTAGATACTACTAGACAGAAATGGTATAACTAGCAAGGCCTCTCTGGGTTGATCCAACTGATACCAGAACTGCCTGCTTTTCCTGAACCATGAACAAATTATGTCTGCCGTACCCTATCCTCTACCCTATCCAAGATGAGACATTAAACTAGTCATAAAATCTGCCTGGCATTGGAGCAAACCAATTTTTCTACCTCCAGAGGCAAATAGAGAAAGACACCAATAGATTCTCATAGGACATAAAATTGGACTAGCTGCCTTGCTGCATCTGGGCCTTGCAGATAGCC
The DNA here is from genome assembly GCF_030867095.1 of Alligator mississippiensis. Lineage (NCBI taxonomy): Eukaryota > Metazoa > Chordata > Crocodylia > Alligatoridae > Alligator > Alligator mississippiensis. Next base: position 9,871,611 of record NC_081833.1, on the reverse strand, counting down.
GTTTCCCTGTAGGATCCGAGCCCTGTGCAGAAGGAAGGAGGGGAAGACTGAGGGATGGGATTGCTGTTCTGCATACATAGGCCTTCCAGTTCACACCCAAGGCTTTTTTAGCTTTGATGCAGACACCTTGCCATCTGCGGTATCCCATTTAGTGGGGAACCAGAAAAAACAACCAGGAGGGTAAGTCCTATCACAGTGGCTCCATTTGAGCTGTGGCGGGTGGGAGGGGGACAGATTCAGGGAGCTGGGAGGCTGAGTGGAGATACAGGGCCTCCACAGTATCAAAGACCCACGGATTCTGGAGATTGGTCCCTCTCCCCATTGTACAAGGGAAACACACCTTGTCATCAGACAATGAAATATAAGGCCTCATAGTGCCTCCATGAAGTTTCAGTTGCTGAGATTCTGGTCACTTGAAGAGATCCCCATGAAGTCTTTACCACGTAGCTCACCTTTTCTTACGGATTATGATGGACTAGGTAAAGTGTTCTCACCCTCTGAGCCATCGGCCAGGGCGTGGACTGAAAGAAACAAATGATCTGATGTAATCTGACCCTACGTTACTTATTTAGAAACCACACTGTATCCAAGTTTTTGCCAAGACCTGGTTCCTATTAAAAAGCTGCAAATGTCTCAAGTCCTGGCAGCTTTCATAAGCACCGTGGTATTTCATTGCCAGCATCATTGAACTTCTGGATTTGTGATTTGTAGTGCAGTGGATTTTCAGATAAGACATTCTGATATTACAGTACCTAATATAGCTCGTTTTTAAATCCACAAGCTTAAGTGTAATTGGAAGTGTGTATGTGTGTGTGTGTGTAAAGATCTAGAGAATAAGAGAGATCAGACCTAGGGCTTGAAATCAGGGTTGTAACAAAAAGGGACAGCTGAAGTTATATCAGTTTAATGAATATTGTAGACTCTATTTTAAAATATCCAGCTTCTGTTAACAGGCTACGTAGTGCACAGAAATCAAGTGATTATCTTATTTGTCTGGCTAGCTTCTATCAAGCTCATTACTCTTTCTTGATTAAATCTTCTCTAATGATTTCTGTCTGGAAGAGAGGAAGAAAGAAAATACTTACAAATCACTCCTTTGAACAGCATCTGACAGCAAAGCTAAATGACTTAGTGGGCATGTCTACCCAAGACACTTTACTGCACAACAGACTAATCTACTGTGCAGTAAAGCACCACTGTCTATGCGTGCATGCCATTTACTGCAGAGTTAGCTACTACCTGTAAAGACAGGTAGTAAACTCACTGCATGGTGGAAACTGCACAATAGTGTATGTGTAGACACTGATCAGGAGCAAATTTGCTCCCTGCCAGCCCCAACACCAGGGGGCCACAGGGGACATGGACCTCTCCCAGGCATGGTACTTCTCAGCGCCCAGCTTCCCCCAGGAGCCAGGAGCCAAACAGCACTGGCACTGGGGAGCTCTTTGCTTTCCTGTCCAGCTGGGGACTTGCTGGGAGCTGTCCCAGTTCTGGGTCAGCTCCCAGCCAGCCTCTGGCTGGGTGGAAGCTATCCTGCTTCTAGGGCAGCTTTTCATGAGCCCCTGGCTGGGCAGGAATCCCTGTCCAGCTGTGGGCTGACTGGGAGCTTCCCCAGATGTGGGACAGTTCCCGCCCAGCACGGAGCCCCACTAAGCATGGTGCTAGTCCCCATACGCACAAGACTGGTAGACCTCTGCAGCAGCTGTGGTCACCCAGCCCCATGCACATCAGGACTCCTCCCAATGTGCATAAGGCCAGAAGACAGCAACCACTGCAGCCAGCAAAGATCTCTTGGCCCCGTGCACATTGGGACTGGACCCTCGTGCTTCCTGCCAGCCCCCAGGCTAGCACTCTGCTGGAGTCTAGGGTAGGAGCAGCTCTATATCAAGCTGCTCCCGTTGGGAGCAGATTTGCTCCCAACCGGGGAGAATGTGTAGAAGTGCTCCCAGGGAAGGCCTACTGCATAGTATTTTACTGTGTAGTAAGCCTTTATAGCATTAATAGCATGTGTAGGCACACCCAGTTATGCCCGCTTTTAATTCCTTCTCTTAAATGTAAGGGAAAGGGACATAATCAGTAACAAATGTCTGAAGGCTGTAATTAATCACCAGTAAAAGTAATGTCTGTGGTCTTATGTCCAAGAGTAATAGAATCAAATTAAGAGAATTTTAGCATATGTGTCAGGAAATACTGTGCAGTGAGACTGAGTGTATCAGGGAATAGTCTGGAAACAAAATGATATCTTTAACCCTTGTTATAACTGCTCATGTGGAATTTCATTTCCAGAGAGGAAGAATGTATACACTGTTTTTTTTTCTTTTGATGCATATCTGCAAAAGGCAGCCATAACTATCTGGCTGCCTTGGAAGACTGATTGAAAGTCCAATAAAGACAATAGGAGTCATTCCATTTATTTTAATGTTGACTCCAGCCCTAGTGATTTGTGTTCAGTAAGGAACAGTGTTTTATTCAAAATCCACAGTGACCCCAGACAAGGTTCTTTGGGTAAATGTGATATCTTTTATTATACCAACTGCATAGTTGGAGAAATTGTTTTTTGTTAGCTTTCAAGTACAAACACCCTTCTTCCGGCAGTAGGAGAGTTTACGGTACTGGGCAGACACGTACTATAGACCAGTGATTCCCAACCTTTTTTGTGCTGTGGACGGGCACGGGAGCAACAGAGCCAGCTGTCTCCCTCCCAGGGGCTGCCCCGTCCCCCAGCTTTAACCCCGCACCTCACCGCTGGTGGCAAAAGCTGCTCACCTGGGCGGGCAGATGTGGGGACAGAGCAGGGGGCTCATGCCATGACCCGGCAGCCAACACTTCATGGCCCAGTACTGGGCCATGGCCCAGTGGTTGGGAACTTTTTTGCCCAAAGAAGGATGTTAGTACCTGAAAGCTTATAAAGAACAATTTTCCAACTATGTAGTTGGTCTAATAAAAGATATCACATTTACCCAAATATCTTTGTCTGCCTATGCCCTTAGACCAACACAGCTACAACCAACACCCCCAAAATAGTCACCCCAGGTTTTTAGTGTAATCAATGCTTCAGGGGTAGGTTCAGGTCAGTTCTTATTTCATCCAATCAAATTTACACCTAACTGTATTATGGCTCATGCCTCACCTTAAGCACTGCCATGGTACTACTCAAATGCTGGTAGTTGGTCACATCTGTAAGGGCCCTGCTGAACTGCTTTCTAAAGCTTTTTTCCTATTGGGGGCCAGCTAGTCCTGGTTTGCATCACTGCAGTCTGGTGACTTCCGAGGCTTTGACTACATGGTCACATCTCAGCATGTGTTTAAAGGTAGAGCTCTCATCTACAACGCTTTACTTGACCCCTGAGAGTGCCCATCCTTGATCGTGAGGGATCGCCACCACCAACAAAAAGTAGAGCTGATACTTTCCAGAACTGGGCCTTTTACAGGGAGAGATGGAAGGAAGAAACGACTCCCTCTTCTGCTCTGCTTTTTTCCAAATGATTTTTTCCTTTGTGCTCCTTCCCCGTTTTTCTTTTTTCAGCATTTCCTTGTAAAGCTGATTGTAAATGTCACCTGTCTCAAGAGGGAACCAGACTGCTTTAAGCAAAATAGCAAACAAGTTCCCCCCTGTTTGTAAGAAAGATGGGTTCTTTTATTATTCCATATGCTTTATTGCTAGCTCGTATCTGTAATTTGTATCATAAACAAAGGGAGTCTTTCTAGGAATAGTGATAAGATTTTTGCTGTGCTTTTTACCCCTCTTTTTCTTCCCTCCCCCCCCTCCCCCCCCCTTAGTGTTTTGACATTTCCAGAGCTTTTGGAAAGAATTCCTACTGTAATAGAAGAAGCAGAAGCAGAAAACATTCATTCTCTCCTACCTTTCTGCCTGAGATTTTCCATTCTTTTTAACATGGGGAATCTTTGTGTCAGTTTTGTGTCCTGCCGCACTGGTGCTTAGGTCAATTGATCTTCACCCTCAGGGTGCAAGCAATTCTCAGAGTAGCCAATGTAAGTTGGGGCCTGATCCAATCCTTACTGAAGTCAATGCAAGAAAGTTCCATTGATTTCAGTGGATTTCCTCAAAATGTTTTAGTTCCAGCAAGTATCATAGGTTAGTTATGGCTGAAGGCTGGTCTTGTGACTAAGACAATGGACTGGGGTCTTTGCTGACTTAAGGAAAGTTGCTTAATAATCTTTCTGTGCCTCTGTAAAACAGCGATAACACCTTATCTTGCATCTTGTTTCTGTTCTGTCTATTTAGGTTAAGTGCAGATTACAGTGTAAGGGCAGGCTTACAACTCATGTAGACATAGCTAAGGTAGCATTCAGTGAGTTAACTTGGTTAATCACTATGTAATCAAAGCAACCTGAGGTCTGGATTGGGCTACAAAACCCTCTGGGCACTGCCACCATCATCATCGTAGTCAATCATCAATTAGAAGATTTGTAAAGTAAAGAGAAATTGTAGGCAAATCCCACTCCTCTCACAAATCATTCAGTCTTCGTAATGAACATCAAGTAGATTCACTAGAAACTTTTGCAAAAAAGACTGATTGTTTTAGTGAAAACAAAGCAATAAATTATTGTTCTATTTCAAGTCTCCTAATATTTGCTAGATTGCTAAAAAAGCAGTGATTTTAATATGGTCTTATTTCCAGTAGTCATCCAGAATGCCTATCTGGGCAACTGTGTTTTATCATCCTGGTGTTTGAGTGCTTAGTGGCATGTTATCACTATTAGCATATTATATGGCAGCCCACTCAGGAAATCTAGATAAAGAGGAAAGAGATAGGGCAAGGTGGTACATTCAAGACTAAGGCTAACTTAGAGAGAGAGAGAGTCATGTGCGATCAGGGAAGAAAAGTTCAGTGCTGGCATCTGAAAACTGTCTAGGCTATGTCATCAATAGGTAGTAATTGCTAATTAGCAGCTGTTCTTTCTTATCATTTACATCAGGGGATCCCTGGCCTTTGGACCAGGGCTTCCTTTTATTTCTGTAGAAATGTAGTGCAATAAATCAAGCGCTACTTTAGGTTTGGTTACCAGGGAGACTGTTGACCTACAGTTAAACCAATCTAGATTCAGGACACAGCAGTCCGTGTCTTCTTGCTGTTTTCTGAGCAGTCTCCTTAACTTCAGATTTGCATAAGGGAGGAAAGAGTGGGGGTTTGCCAACAGGACCCTGCAACTGGGAATAGCTGTGGGGCCAGGAACTAGGGGGTTAATGCAACTGCCTTATGTAGGAAGCCTCTTGCTCCCACTGCAGCTATAGCTTTTCTTGCTGTTGAGTTTACTGTTGCTGATTGCCATTGGTAACAATCATCAATGGCGCTTTGTGACAGAGGGGGGCGGTGTCAGTAGGGGTGTGCAAAAAGGTCCCCGTGCCTTCCAGGTGATGCATTGATCCCCTGGGTGTTGGCTACGCTGACCTCCCTCACCAGTGGCTATCCCAATAGCAGGGAACAGCCCCTCTTCTCTGGGAGTACTAGTACCCATGCAGTCTTAGGAAAAAACATCAAGAGGACCAAGACAGTCCAGTAGGAACATCTTTTTTGTAGTTTCTTAGAGTAAAAACAGACATCAGGCTCATCTTAGGTTTGCTTGTCCCAAGTGGGCTTTGACTTGCATCAAAACAGATGCAGGACAGTCATGTGACAACTGTTTTTAGCTTTAGTCTTGAGTCTCCTCAAAAGGACATTTTAGGCCTAAGGCTATGGAGTAGCAGTCACAATTTTGGTTGCTGGCAGGGACTCGGGTATGTTATTGACCATGACTCAGCTAAGTGAAATGTGGCAACTGCATTAGATTGTTGCTACAAAAAAGGAGGGAAAGGAAGCAAATCATCACATTGTCAAATTAAAATTATCCAGGGGAATCAGTGGGTGTGTCTACACATGCATTAATGTACTTTTCATAATGCACATTACATTTCGAATCTCCAATGTGTTGTCCTAAGTAAATGTACATTAGGCTGCCCTAATGCTGAGTAACACAAGTGCAGATTTTTAAGTGGTGTGTGCTTTAATGCACAGTAGCCTATTTTACTGTGTATTAGTGAAATTGCATGGTTTTTTACATGATACTTCAATGCATAGTAATGTAGGTTACTGCACATTAAAGCGCACATGTAGATGCACCCAGTAGCTTTCAAATAGGTAATCTTAGAAAGTGACATGTTTAAAATGAAAAAAATAATGATTAGTATGTAAGATGTACATTTGTTTACCATTGCTTTTAGGATATCTTATATTTAGGACAAAGGTTTGTCCTTCAGGTCCCCAGGTTTCAAATCCTGACATTCCCACAACTTTGCTTTATTTCTCATTTTCCCAATGGGTGTGATGACACCTTAGTGTAGAGACTCCGATAACTAACATCTGTAAAAGGCTTTGATCATCTTTAAAGTGCCTTAAAATCTATTGGAAAAAAATATCGTCATTGAAATGTAAATTACTTTCTTTGCAGGACTGTATCTTGGCAACAGTTTTAAAGGGGATCTAAGTTCAAATCAACTGAATGCACAGACAGATCCTGGACACATTCCTTGCAGGAGACATATTTCTTAAATGCTGGGGTTTTTCAGAGCGTAAAACAAGTGTAACATGCTGAGTTCAAAATCGCAGAAATGAAATGGAGAATTGACTGGTATTCAATAGTCAGGTAGCAAGCAGAGGTGTTGACACTTGACAACCAACTTAATGTGGAGCAGAGTGACCAAAATGGTTAAACTATTGCTGCCATCTGCTGGGAAGCAAACCGTGCCGCTCCCCCCACCTCCTGTTGAAGAATTCAGAGCCAGTTCCATGAGAGAAATAGGGACCCGATCTGAAGCCCATTGCAGCCAATGACAGCCTACCATGGACTTCAGTGGGCTTTGGATCTGGTCTTAAATGCTTTAAGAGTCCAATATGGTGTGGTCTCTGAATAAAGATTGGTTTCTTTGTTTTTGATCAGCCAAACTGGAATTGGTAGATGCTGTCCTTCTTCTTATGCCCCACACTTCATTATTATCTAAAAAAAACAAACCAAACCCCACAATTTATAGTTTTAGTTAATTAAAAAGTCATCTATGGACAAATTGTTGTCTGGCACAAACCATCAATTATCCTGATTCTACTACAGCCAACAAAGCTTCGACACTTCACACCAGTTTCCAATCTGCCGTACAGTATCATCATGTTTCATTAAGATAATTTTTCCAGGGAAGTCAAGACCAGATAAAACACAAAGATGATTTCTGTAAACGATCTATTTACAAGTAAACTACTTTACCTGTGGCCTTTGTAGACACCCTCTTATTTTATTGATGTAGACCCAAAGTCTGTTTCCTATGTCTCGCAGAGCAACAGATAACTATGTGAAAGGTGGAGAAAATTCTGACTGCTGGTAATGTTCATTTACATAATGCCTAATGAATATATTAGTAAGAAAGTACTGTCTGGAAGCACGTTATAGGGCATAAAGAGAAAAATATAACTAGAAAAATGTAAGGGGGAACAAGCACTGTAGATAAATGTGATTACCATAAACAAAGACCGGCTGGCACACGTTTACCTTGTAGACAAATACGATTCAACTTATAATTGATTTTACCATATAAAACTACCATCTGTAGGAACAAAAGAAGCAGAAGGTAGAAGCATTGTTAGCAACCCCTTTCCACTGTGTTCAACTACATCCACCAATCTATAAAATTAATATGGGATAAAAGGAACCATCTGTGGAGTATATACTCAAATGCAGCAGAGCATGCTGTGACGTCTTCCCCAGTAACAATGGAACAAATGAGAATAGGCTGCTAACGTGAATGTTTTTGGGGGGCTACTCTACTGGCAGAAAGTAATTCTCTTCCATTCAAGATACCCCTCTTTCTCCTACCCAAGCCATTGCTTGTGGGCTTTCTCCTATGCAAGCCTATGGGCAAGACGTTTTGTACCCTTCCTTGAGCCCCGTAACAACTGGTCTCAAGGATGGGTACAAAAAGGGTACCCTCAAGGAAGGGTACAGTCTATCAAGTACATAGACTTTTACTTGATAGATGGGAAGAAGTAAAAACTAGACTCAAGGAAGTGTACAAAATGTCTTGTTCATCTGTTTCCTTTGTTTCATCTCCATGTGCCTAGCAGGGGCTTAGATGCTGGATTGAACTAGAATCAGAAGAGCCAAAGTGCCCATTGTTATTCTGGCAGTATCCTAACAGCCGATGAGAAACAACATCAATTTTATAAGGGAGCTTCTTTTTTTATTAAACTTCCAGCCCGGTTTGGCAAGCTCAAGGCTTGGTTTCTCTTTGGATAAGCCGTGTATCTAAGCCAAGTGCACTGTTTAAACATGTTGAGGTTTCACAGCACAGATTCTAGCATTTCATGCAAAGAGCAATTGTAGCTCTAGTGAAGCTGCCTGACTTCCTCCTAGGGCTGGATTTTAAACAGCTTCTGGGGGCTGCACTGCAGCAAGGCATGGGAGATCCAAACCATTCCTCCACAGCCACTCCAGCAAGCTTGTCACCAGCAGGCTGTATCATACTTGGCACCAGGCCTTCAGTTCCTTGTCCAAGTGCAAATTCTCCATTCACTTCCTTCCAGAAATGGCCAGTATAAAGTCACTGGCAGCAGCAACACAAAACTTTACACATCCACAGCAGCCTTTTGCTTGTAACAAAGGGAAATGGGAAAATTGGAAAAGAGCTGGCCTCAGAGGAGGAAGGAAATCATGGAGGCAATTCAGGGCTGTAGTCGTTGGAAGGGGGGAGGTTGTGGGGATAGGCCACAGGTCCGGAGTGGATTAAATTGGTCAGATAAATAATAAGGTTCTGGGCGCCAAATATTTAGCTTAAAGTTTATGGAAAATATAAGTCTAGGGAAAGGCCAAATAGCAATAATAACGCAATGTAGAAGGAAGGTCAGTGTGAAAAATACCTATAAAATAAAAAAAAGATCATCCTGTATGAAGATATATGAAAAATAAGAGAGAGACACAAAAAGGTTATTTAAACATTAGAAAAGTCAAGGGTTTTCTAATAATCCAAACTAAGAGGCACCGTCTCCCTGCGATCACTGACTGCTAGTGTCAAACACCAACTGGGACAGGGCCCCTTTGTGCGAAGCATCGCACCAGAATCCAGCTGGTCTGAGTTTCACAATGAACTTTCTTACAGCTCCATTCACCAGCACTGTTATCTGAAAAGCTGTGTATTGAATGAAGAGCTTTGATAGATGGAAAGAAGATTCCCTGGTGTTCCTTCTCATGATTAGTTGCACATCCCAGAGGGACTACTGGTGTTGCTGCAGACAGCACAGTTTGATGTAGAGTAATGACTGGGTTTTTTTAAAGGGGTGGTGTCATCTTAAAAATACTATTTATCTGGAAAACAGTTTACTTACAGTTTTTACAAGTGACCTAATCAAACTGTAACAGAATGGAGGAGATATTTTTTTTTCTTATGCGTTGCGTATTCTGTGCATTTTGCAACCCTTTGAAACTGGAACCACAAAAGGACTTAGACATTAAATCCTGCCCAAATGCACAAGTACTCCATAGCCATGGAGACGTTTATTTAATATTTAATTTCTCCACGCACAGCTTCAATTGGAGGGACTGAGAGATCCCCCCCATCTCTTGGAGATCAGAGTGTTGTTCTTTTAGGAGGTTCAAACCCAGACCTCCCAACCCCACCTTCCCCAACAAAGGAAATGACTGAATCTGGGTCTCCTACCCATTCCCTGTGACTGACCCAAAGTTATAGAGCAGATAGAGACAGTGTCGACTCACAATTTCCAGTCCACTCCCTTATCTCTAGGCAATACTGTGCCTTCCTAAGCGGTATTTGACCCAGCTAAGCTGTGTTTTCATCACTGTAGGTCACCAAGTGCATTCACTTATATATTTATTTTGCAAAGTAAATGTCACTCCTATCTGAGTGTCTGCAACTGAGAATGCAAATAACAGCTGACTTTGGAAGAGATGACTTGCACTTCTGGGTTGCTTCAGACCAGCAGGGAGTCGGTTTTGAATATTTTTCCTGTTAAATCATACATCTGTGTGCAAAAATCTAGACTGGTGTGTAGATTTGTGACACTTGATGGGGGATTCCTGCTCCCACCATGAAGCAATGGATTACACAGTTTCATTTCTTCAGCTGTGACACATATATATTAGTACTCTTATTTAATTTCCTTAACAGTTTCCAAAGAAAATCAAAGAGGTAGTTACTTGGAGAAAAGAGATTTGCAGTGTTGCATTGTTGCCCTGGGGGGTCAGGCCAACTCTCAGGATCTCAATATTGTGCTGTTAGACAGGAGGGTGTGACACAACTGCACATATACAAAACACACACAAATCAATTAGTTGAATACACACACACACGCACTACTAACTCAGGCACATACACATCCAAACCAGCCTAGGCACATGCATACTTATCACCAATTCAAGCACATACACTATACACCCCAAAAGTTAGACAGATCACTAATTCGTATATCATGTACACGATGCCATATATATATATATATATATATATATATATATATATATATATATATATATATATGTACACACACACACACACACACACACTAGCAACTCAGATACACACACGTTCAAAATAACCAGTCTAGGTTCATGCACACCTATCACCAGTTGAAACCCAAAGACACTACACGCACCACATTTAGACAGAATCAGTTACCAGTTACCAACACCTGCACGTCCAATACACATACGTGGATTACTAATTTATAGACCACACACACACACACACACACACACACACACACAATGATATCTATATATGTATATATATGTGTATTCACTAATTCACACACACACCACCCACCTACACATACACACAGGTGGGTTCCTAAGTTGGGTGTTGTGATGTGTATGTATGTATGTATGTGCTTGGTGTACTTGGGATACCTGGGGAAAGGTTAAGGTAAGAAAGTAGAAGTGTAGGGAGTTAAAGTTACCAGGACTGGGATTAGAACCGGTAGACTACAGGGGCCTGGGCTGAAGAACTGAGGCTCAGGGGTAACTTTAGGTTAATTGATCTTAATTGATTAAAAGACAATGCCCAAAGTCTGCAGAATAGGGAAGCATGCCAGCACAGAGGCTAGGACTGGAGCCAGAGCTATGGGGAAGCTGAAAAGGTAGGTGGGGAGAGGGGAAAATGGGACTAAGGGAAAGTGTGGGTGTTAAAGAGGGGCTCTGGGTGTGGGGAGCCAGAGGATGGCTCCAGGGCAGCTAGAGAAGTTGCATGGAGCGGCAGTAGGTGCTGGAAGCTGGAGAAAACTTCAGGACAGCTAAAAGGAGCTGGGAAGCTAAAGGAAGGGGGGGCAGGATTACAGAAGGTGCGGGGGGAGCCTGAAAACAGACAGACGGACAGCAGAAAATCACAGGAAAAGCAGCAGGCAGCAGGGACAGCAGGAAAGCACAGAGAGGCTGAGAGGTGGCAGAAAAGGGGAGATGGAATTGGGAGGAGATTGGGAAACTAGCAGAGAGGGTGGGGACTGGAGCTGAGAGAGAGAGAGAGAATGAGGCTGGAATTTAAGATAGGGAAGGGACTGGGATTCAGTAAAACATGACCCAACTCAGTGGTTTTATTGAACAGGGGAGATGGTGACACAATGTCAAATTGGTTCCCTTGCACCCACACATGCACACACAATAGTAGCAGGGGTTAAAGAGGCTTGGTGCAGGGGCTGAAGTCCACTGAAGTCCAGGAGGAGAGAGAGAGAGAGAGAGAGTTCAAATTGTAGGTGGAGGTGTGCAGGTAATATCTACCTATCCAGGCTGGAAAGGGGTCCTTGTCTAGTAGGTGTTGTCCAGAGGGGGGTTGCTAGCAGGGCCTCTGGGTGGATAGGTGGTGTGGCATGGTGCTGGTCCAGATGGACAGGGCATCCCACTGGGTCTGTCTTCACTGCCTCTTTTTATAGGGGCAGACCTTGTGTGACCCTAGTGACAGGAGTCATGCCCAGGCAAGGGTCAGCTCCTGGCGTATTGAGCATGTGTGCTCCATGCAGGGGTGTGCAGTTTCGGGTGTCTGTAATGGTGAGAGTTACTGGTTTTGCAGGGTCTTTTGTCTTTCAAATGCTAATCTTGTCTCTGTTCCTGGGTGAGGTCTGTGGTTCCTGGATGAATCAATGCGAGGTGATGACCTGGTTGTTACAGGCCATTCAGTAGAGGCCTGCTACCATTGTATTTCAATCATTCCCAATCACTCTCATTCATCCGGGAACCAATTTACATGGGAGGGGTACGTGACTCATACAGTGGCGACATGGGATGCCCGCACAGAGGACACAAGATGGAGGCTTGACATGTAAAATGAAAACTTGACATGACTTTGGTTCACTTACAAACAGGCCTAAACCATACAATATCCATATGAAACAATAAAAATTAATACAAAAATGATAATAATACAATATACAACAGTAAAAATCAATACAAACCTAATAATAATACAATATAAAACAGTGGATATCCAAAACCAAAAACTTGCTACCAAAATAAAAATGTTTAAAGCTTATCCTACATCTTAGCTTACTTATACTTATCTTTAGGGAATAAAGAGGGAGAGAAAAGGTCAGAAATGGTTGGGGAAGGCAAGGGAATGCATTTTAAAATAAATACAAAAGAAAAGAAAAAACTGGGGGGTTTTGCTACAGCATAATATGTTGCAGCCCTCTCTATGTTGCTCTGTATTTTTGGATCAAACCTATGTTGATTGTCTACTGGTACTTGGACAGCCAGAATGGTATACCCCTAAACATGTCCATGGAAAAACACGTGTCAGTAGTTACAATCACAACTCCATCTACACCAAGAGCTCCATGCAATTTAAAGAGTCATCAGCACTGCTACCTTAGGGCTTGACCCAAAGCCTGTTGAAATCAGTAGGAATTGCTCTGTTCTAATTGAGAGGGTGGTTGAATACTGTATAGCAGTCATCAATTCTTCCAGAACACCAGTCATTGCCTTGTTATCTATACCTTGTTATCTATGGATGCAGCGCAGGTTAGTCCATTATGTGACTGTCATGTGTTAACTTTAGTGGATATAAATTATTTCCATTACACCATGCACATCCTTTGCATTGTGACACTTCTGTGTATGGTGTTTGCCCTATATAGGGAAGCTAATTCAGGGATTCTGGATGCCCCTTTTTAAGCTTGGGAAACCAGTCTTGCTGAAGAAATGAAAAATGGGAAAGGCTTAGTTAGGCTGTTCAGAGAGCTACAGTCGTTAACCTCATTTTTGCTGGAAGTTAATCAGCTGCCAGATTTGTATGTTCATTAGTCTATGGATATAAGTAATTCTTACATACGGTGATTTTTTTTTTCCAAAAAGGCTCTGCTTTTTTGTTTGGCTTTTGCAGAGGCATGGTGAGTGTTACTCGTCGTATTACATGCTGTGTTTCTTGCAGTTGTGGTGGTAGTATAGTGGGGATGGTCCAGCAATAGGAAAACAGCAGAATTTGTGAGTGTAGGTTATGTGTTTTTTATTGCAACAATTTGTGAAGTTATGAAAGATTCCTAGCATCCAGGCTTCAAATGCCTTTCATCAGGCCCAGGAAAGAAACAGAAACAGTACAAACTAGAACAATTACTTTAGTTTAACCTAATTATGTTACTGCTTTGACCTGGTTTAAAGAAAAGTGGACAGTCCTCATCTGTAGAGCAAAGAAAAGTTAAGAGAGGAAGAAGAAAGCTCTAAAACTCTTTGGTCTATAGTTTCTGATATCCAGTAAAGCTATGAAATTCTGGTTCTAAGCTCATCTTTTGGAGATATGGATAGGATTTTCTTGGAGGACAAGGACTGTGAGATCAGAAGAATTAAGTGAAAAGTATTCTTCCACTCATGATTGGGTGATTTGTGCCCCTCAGCATTTTTCAGTGGAATTTTATTTTGGAGCAGAAAGCATCTGTTTTCTAAAAACCTGCACCCTTCATGACATTTCAAGTTGATATTCAAGGATCTAGTCACTCAAAACCTTGGTCTTAGATTTCAGCGTCTAGACCAGCAGTTCTCAGTCTTTTCACACTCAAGGTACCCCTCCATCACTTCTGTGTATTGAGCGGCACTCCACCTCAAAAACTAAATGTATTTATTACCGCATTTACCTCTAGAGCAGTGGGGGGCAAGGGAATGTCCAGGCCGGGACAAATAAAACTGTTGTACACACTGTGCCATTTTTGAACAATTGGTAAATGCTCATCCAGGGGACTGCTCAAAAGCTTATGTTGAACTCCCAGTCTGTCCAGTGTGGTCAAATTGGATACCTAGCCCTACTCTACAATTTACTTATTGGCTAATTAGTCTTATCAGCCATATGAGGAAGCAGCTTAAGAGTACATGGTATATAAAATTCATCATTTCAACTTAGAATTTCTATGATGCATTACCACCTACTGAATATGCTGATGTCCATAGTATATTTAAAACTGTAACCATCCCTGATGATGAAAGATGGTCTCCCAATTCAAAGAACATAAGGGATTATTGAGGAAGAAAATTGTCTGAATGAGAGCAATTACAGCAACAACTATCCATGACGTATATAGTATTAGGTCATCCAAGCATAACCAAAGATATAATGAAAATACTTTTAAGGCCAGCATGCTGTAAATTGGACACAAAATGATATAATTTATTACTTTGTCAGGGATGATAAATATGACAAAAATCAATATATTTCAGAAGATAGATGTAAAAGATATCTCCTGTATATTTATTGTTGCTGTATTTGGACATGAAAAGCTGCTTTTCATAGCATGTAACGACATATGAGTTCAGTCCCTGCAGAGACGTTCCTTGTCATTTAAATTCCATATTTTCACTTTTACTTTCAGAAACGTAATCACTCCAGCTATACATCATCACACAATGCACGTGTGCACATGTACACTGAGCATAACAGTGTGGCAGTGGTGCTTGAGTTAATGGTTTATTAATTATACTAGATTTTCTGTTTAACCTTGAAAGCATTTAATACCTCCTGTACTCTTGCAGTTGTGTAACATGTTGCTTTGGGCTGTCAGAGTCTGAGCTCTCGAGTGTTTTATTTCAGGTCTGGTTTAAATGACCTGTTAGGAAAAAGAAATTGTATTGCAAACGTGTAAGCAGTATGGGATAGTAAAAAGTTGGATCTTTTGCAATAGCTTAAATCCTCATTCCAGAGTGAAATATACTCCTCTGCATAGGGTTAGGCAGGAGGCCTATACTTTAGTTGGGTCCTACCATGGATTTAAGTGACCCAGTGCACCTTGCATTTAATATTTATTGAATAAATACATGGAGATGAGTGGGGAAGTTTCTGCTCCACGGGGAGCAATGGTCCCTGCTAGAAACCAGGCAACAGCCATCTCACTGACCCCCACACACTCTCAACCCATGGCCCACAGGCTACATGCAGCCTAGTCAGCACACTGCTGCGGCCTAGAAATGAGAGGTATTGCAGAATATTGATTTGTACTGCATTACTCTCAGGTAACAGATACAAAACATTTTTAATGGATACAGGGAAAGTAAGTTGTGTTGGTGTAATCCACAACACATTGAGAGCTGCAAGTGTGACCCGTTGTGGCAAATAGGTTGAGAACCACTGCTCTAGCTTGTTTTCTTCATCCTGGCACTACATATCTGCCTTCCTTGTTTGTCAGTGGGTCAGCTTCAAAACCAAGGCTGAAGTTCTCTCCCACTGGCAGGATCTATTAAACTGAGCCATGGCCTCTAGTTGGCATTTTTCCTCCTTGGCCTACCTGTCTTAATCTCTTGGGTGCCTGGGGAACCAGCTTCAGAAGGAACTGGATACTACCTAACCTTTGGCCTGATGGTTAGAGCATTGTGCATGTTCAGCTTCCCCTCTAGAATCTCTCTCCCCCACTTCCTTGGTAGGTGTCTTCTTAACCACTAAGCTATTGGACCTAAGACATGGGTACCCTCTCCTCTGCACACCCACTGGCCATGTATTTGGTGGGGACAATTTTGTGACTTAATCAACATATGCAGGTATGGAGCCATGTACCTAGCTAGTAGGGCTGTGTGAAGCTTCAGTCCCTGATCCAATTTGGTGGAGATTTGGTGGCCGAATCTCCAAATCTGAATCGAATCAGAGGACCCTTTAATCTCTCCAAATCAAATCGGAACCCTCCAAATTGATTCAGAGAGATTTGGAAAGATTTGGTGATTCAGATATAGAGACGGCTTTAAATGGTTTTTCTACATACTTCCAGGTGCCAGGCATAGCTTGTGAATGCTGTGATGCTGGGGCACATGGAGCATCCCACAGGAGCGCGGGGGGCCCCCAAGACACTTGGCAGCAGACCCGTAAACAGACCAAAAGCCCTTATGAGTCTGCCGGGGAGCACACGGGGGGGGGCCCTCCCCCACACCCACCCAGCTTGGCGACTGGTGCTTCCTGGGTCTGGGTGGGGGAGGGCACCCAGAGTCCCTCCACAGCTAAGTGCCAAGCTGGGTCAGGTGCGGGCGGGGGGGGGGGGCAGCGCACTTCCCGGCAGACCCTGAAGTGGACCTCAGGTACTTTAGGTCCACTTCTGGGTTCGCTCCCAAGCACATGGAGGGCCCCCCAGCTCTCTGGTGGGACACTCCATCTGCCCCAGCATGGCAGCATTCACAAGCTGTGCTGGTACCTTGAGGTATGTAGAAAAAACTTTTAAAGCTGTCTCTATGTCCAAATCACTGATTCTCCGAATCGGCATCGAATCTTCAGATTCAGATTCGGCTGAATCAAATCAGGGACAGTGATCCGAATCAACAAATCGAATCACTGTCCCTGATTCGGGCTGAATCCAAATCGAATAGGCCCACTTCGCACACCCCTACTGGCTAGCTACAGTGCAGGGTACCACACTTGCTCATTAGCTGTATGGACGCACACACCACACATGGAATAAAATGACAAATTGTGCATAAGTGCCAAAAATGGCCTTTTTGCAGCTGGAAATGTGCCGTATGGGTGTGCAGAATGAAATAAGATTCTGTCCTAAACGTTTAAGGAAATGGTGTGGGAGGTGGAACAGACAGGAGATTAATGGCCTGTTGGCATAAAAATACAGCAAGGGGTTGAAGTGTTATAATAAATCATGCAAGCACTGGTCAACTGTAGATCTGAGTTTCATTGACCTCTTTTGTAAACTGCTTTATCTCTATTTTATAGATAGAAAATGAATCACAACAGGGTGAAGTGACTTATGCAAGATTATCCAGTTATAAACTGAACACAAGTTTTCTCAGTGCCTGTCTAATGCTCTACCCACTAACCCAGAGCAGGAGGCGAGCAGTCAGGAAACAGCTGCCCTCTGCATGGCTTCTGCACCAGGTAAGACTGCCAAATGCCACAGAATGGTAATTGCTCCTCCATGCCCCGATCACTACATCCATAGTATTGTTTTCACCACCTCTCTCCAAAGAGGCACATCATGGAGATATTGTCCAGTATTGTTGGTGAGCTGATTGTGCGTAAATGGGGCCAGGGAGCTGAAAGGTAATGAAAACAGTGCAAACTTTTTGCTTCTAGACAGGAGAAAAGGGCGTGGGTCTGGATTTCTCACAGATCTGTGGCTGGATGCACTGAGTCATTAGCCTGTAATCACCTGAATGGTCCCCGTCCCAGAACCACTGAGCAGCTTTATGCATCTGGCGAGTGAAAACTGACCTTCTGTAGTTTCTACCACAGGTGGTTGTTCTAGTTCAGCATCCAAAATAGTAACCTTAATTTTTCCTAGCCCTAAAAGCCCATTGACCATTCAGGAGCGAACACAGGGTAAGCTGTTGGAACGGCTTGGTTTATAGCAAATAATTTACAGCAGCTCCCACAGCAATCTGGTTTCTTTCTTAAGAGGAGGGAATTACATTCCCCAACATAGTCTGTGGCTATGAAATTTAAAACAAAGCTAGATATTATCTTGGTTATGCTAGGCCAGAAGTAGCAAATACTTCACGGGGGAATTCACACAAGTAAGGATTTGTATCTTGAGGCACAATATTGGTATTTATAAGGAGCTATATATTTTCTAATGTTCTTTATAATCTAGGTGGAGAGCATAAATTGAATAAATACAAAATTCTGTTAGGAAATTAAGATTTCTTATTTTATTTTGGGGGTGGAAAAAAACCTAAATTACTTTATTACTTGCTCGCAAAGTCATTCCTGCTACATAATCTATTTTCAAACTCGCATCTCATTCAATTAAGATTTCATACCATTGACAAAATAATGCCATCTTAAGGAAATATTGCAAGAGCTGCTATATACAAGCCTATAAATAAGTTTCATGATCTTCATACTTTAAAAGGCTGAGGATAAGAGGAGGGTTTAAAAAAAAAAAAAGATTAATTTGAGTCTTTCTTATTCGGTACATTTGCTGCATTCAGTAAAACTGAAAAATACATTGAGTCAAACAAGATGAACAGACTTAGATCGAAACGAGCAACATTTATGGTTTGTTTCTGTTTTTCCTAACAGAATTACTAATACAGTGTTCTAACTCTTAACCTCATGTGGCATAACCAAGATATAATTCTTTATTACAGGTAATGTTCAAAATGCAAAGTTAAAGCAATGGGACACTGGTTATTCACTGGAAAAAATATTGCAGTATCTACAATAGGTCTCAGCACATACAGGATAATAAATGTTCCCTCCTTATATAATACATCTATGTCACATTGCAGCGTTAAAATCATTTTTATGATTCATTGAGCCTATTCATGTATTTTTAGGGATCACTTTATAATATGATAAGCCTGGATGAAAAATAGATTTAACCCTTTATAGTACGTGCTCTCATATTGTGTGCTAAATGTTGTTTTCAGACTGATCTAAAGTAATAATTGCCACCAGCAGTGACCTATGTGACTGCTATAAATTCAGTATAAGAGTAGTGCAGCAGGTAAGAAAACGCATAGAAGCAAATGTATATATTTAAAAACCAAGATTTTTTTTTTTTAAACGTAGGTGATTCTGTGAACACAACGGAATATACTATAGCAAAATGAGTAGAAGAGTAAATAGGGTTTAAAATCTATATCCATGGTCACAGTTTTAAAAAAAATGTGCTCCAGTATAAAAAAAAAAACAAAACAGTTTAAATAGTTTGCCCACACACAACACAGATGCTTTGAACTCTTATCACAGTACTGTTCTGTTACAACCTGCTGCCATACATCCGGACGACATGCTCTGTCCACAAGCGTCTGATATGTTTGCGGAGTTGTAACAATTATTCCAATGCTCAAAGGGCTAAGAACAAGCTATTCACAAAAGCCAACTGACAGATACAGCTACTTCATTATTTAGCATTTCCTGCTATTATAGTTAACTGTCAACAAAATATTCATATTTTCAAAATAGTTATCTGGAAAAGATAAGGTTAGGATTAATCAGCGGACTGTATTCACAAATCTCTCTCGGACAGACACAGCGGCCCACAGATCGCCGCGCCTGTTGAAGTCAACTCAGTTACTGCAGACTGGCTCAGTCGTGGTTAAGCAGTGGTGCTCAGCCTCCGCAGGCCCGATCCAGCCTGCAGAGCCACGTCACCTGTCCTATGGGGCTCCCCAGAGGTCTGGAAATGTGGTGGCAGAAAAGCAGTGGTAATGAAAGCTGCCACCACTTCCCCACAGCCAAATTTCCAAGCCTGCGGGCCAGATGAGGTGGCCCTCTGTCTTGCAATGGGGCAGTGGGCCCTATCCAGTGCTCAGAGCTGGGGTCCAATTCCATACACAGGGCTGGGCCTCACGCATTAGTATGGGCCCTGGCAGGACGGTCGCCCATACCAGGTTGGGCCCATGGATTGACCCTGCCTCCCATGTCTGGCCCATGAGGCCAAAAGGCTGGGCACCACTGGGTTAGGGACTAGAACCGGGTGAAGAATGAATTAGTTTATTCTATGGCAAAATCAAAAGATCTGGGGAACGAAAACTCGAAATTATTTTGGGTCTACTCAAAACAAAATGCTTTGTTTCACTTATAATGCTGTTTTACTCCCCCCCCCCCCTTTTTTTTTTTAATTTACATCAAATTTTAACAGAAAAGTGTTAATTCATATCTGAAAAGTTTGGGTTTCTTGCAGTGTAAAACACTATTAGCTCTCTCTGCCTGTACAGGCCTTTGCGTTTTTAATGAGAAAGTCAAAAGTTGCAGTTTGAAAGAGTGAACGTGAAATATATACGGATTTCGAAAATTAAACATTCCAGTCTGAAAATGTCGAAATAATTTTTTGACCTTCTCTAACTCTTCCCTATTAGCTTTTTTTCGTCCCAGACCACCATATTTTCTCGCATATAACATGTCTGTGATAAAATATGCGCCTTGTTTATGAAAGACAGAATGAAGTAAATAAATCTTTCATTGCAGTAAGGACCCGAGTAGCAGCAGCCAGGGGGCCAAGCCTGCTCATGCAGACTTTAGTTTCACTTTTTCCTGGTAAGCAAGCAGCAGAAACTGCTCTTACCACATTTCCTTGCATATAGCGTGCACTCCAGTTGTCAGCAGCTGGTTTTGGAGGCAAGGTAGATGTTGTACGTGAGAAAATATGATATTAGCCAAATTCACAACTAGTTTCAGTTCCCATAGAAACTTCATTCTTCTATAAATGTATGGTTCTTCAGACAAAAATTCTCCCCATGCAGAGGCATATCAATGGCAAAACGCTAACAGCGTGTTGCTGGGGATCCTCAAGCCCCAGTCCCTAATAGCAGCAAATCCCAGGCCCCTGAACCTATAGCAAAACAAAGTTGAGGAAGATGACAATTGGCCTGAAATTTATATAAACCTTTGATTAAGGGGTAAGGGACACTTTGAAATGATAGATCAATACTTCAGCCCCTCTGCTAGTTATCCTGTGCCATTCTTGTGGGACAAACCATTAAGAAAACCAGAATAAGCTTCCAGAGGATTTGCCTAGGGGATGTGGGAAAGAGATGGCTGGGAAAAGGAGATATCCAGTGAGCCCCAATTATAGGAATTTTGGGGAGCCTTCTTGCTAAATAAGCCTTGGGAATAAATTAGTCCCTGGCTACTTTGAGCTCTCAGGATTGTATTCATGCCAGAAAGCCAACTTGTCCCCCAAAGCTAGCTGACTATAGCACTGGTACCCAAAACGTCCATGGATTAAATACTCACTGACATAGTTTGTAAGGACCAGGAAGACATTGGGCTAAATAAAAAATGTCATTCCCCCTTCCTCACCCCCCACATAAAGATATTAAAGCAAAAGCTGCAAAATGCAGAGCAGACTTTAAAACACAAGAGACTGTCTTGAGGTCTATTTAAAATATGTCTGTAGATAACCATACAAAGACCCATCCGCAGTCTTGCTGCCTTCACAGTATTTTGTTGCATTACATTTTTATGTTTGGACTTCAGTGCCTCAGTCTGACCAGAAAAAAGGAGAAAGATAAGAGAGTCAGATTTTGATTTCGAAAAGCTACAGGTCAAGTCTGTTTGCGAAATGCACTTGATGGACAGTTGTTGATTGCATCAGAAAGATTCAGGCGACTGCCTTGTATTGCAGTATGCCAGCAGACACAAATCGCCAGTCAAACTAAACTAGCAGTGAGGATTGGTGTGGCACATACTTAGGCATGCATATCTTTTACCGATGCCACGTCAAAGGGAATACTTAACAAGCTAACTGTGTGTGTATGCGTGTGACTAGTGTGTGCTACATGCACTGTTTGTGGGACACAGATACAACGTTATATCAGATTTGACAGTCCCAAGTCTGTGTTTTGGGCTGATTGGTTGGAGCTTGCTTTTTTTCCCTCCAGGTCATTTACAGAATTCAAATGAAATGCCTGTTGGCTGTTTGTGTTCTGAATACATTTTACTGGGGTATTTGGGTTACTTAAAATACTAAATGTAAACAGAATGAATGCACTGCTACACAAAACCAGCTCAACTACAAAATCCCAGTAGGAAACATTTCATTTGTAGAGTATAAAACATCCTGAGGTACGTTAGCTTTCCTCAGTCCTGTAGTCCAGAATGAATTCGACAGGAATAATCACCTTTCCACACCTACTGTTTTCATCATCACTGACAAAACCATCCAGTGTATATTTGTGCTAGTTATTCTGCAGGTACTGCTCTTGTCCAAGTGGCAGATTGAATTGTAAGTGGAGAGGCAAGCAGATGAGGACTGATTGTACATACTCAATAAAACACTATGGCAATTTCCAATTTATTAGGCAGTGATTAGAAGAGCAGTTCCGACTGGCATGAACAGTGAGAAATTACTGGTAGACTATGTCAGAGGTCCTGAATGTATGGCTTGATTTTCGGTGAGAAACTGGGTCTAATGTCAGACAGCTGATAGGTCAATCCTATTGCCTGAATTGGTGCTTTTGTCCCAGGTGTTCAGCTTCGTAGGAGTGGTGCCTGGTTTGTTTCCGGTCATCTAGAAAAAAAAAACATTATCGAAACGAGTTATTTCTATTGCTAAACCACAGTTGACTGCTTGAAATAAAAACTTGAAAGCATCAACCTAGATGCTTCCAACATTATCTTAGCATCTTGAGAGCATAAGCCATAAAGGAATTGTTTGATGTATCATCAGGTCTTGTTCAGTAGTCGTTGCCAATCATTTCTGATCCAACCTGTTCTAAAGACTGCTTTCTTATCAAACACATTTCTTTTGCTACAAGACAACTTAAGCACCTTTGGCAGAGATTGAAAAGCACGCATGTGCAGTGATTTATTTTTATGACTAGGACCTAAATATGAAGGCACTTTCGCAAAATAAAGAGTGCATCAAATGAAGTTAATGCCAGAACATTCATTGGTTGCCTGGTACAAAGCCCAACAAAGTCCATGGGAAGATTCTGATTGATTTAAAGGGCCTTTGGACATGCACCCGCATAGCAAACTTCGTAAAAAGTACTCACTGACATACCAGAAAGCAGAATTTGGCCCTTTCCTTTCAAAAGATCCACAGTATACTTCATTTACATTGCAGCTTGCCGTAGAGTACACTTTAGAAATGAGTAGTAATTAATTCCTGAAGTACTAATTACTTCCTGTGCCTCTTGTTGTCTTATTAATCTAGAACACCCCTAGCACTATCATAGGAAAAAAACCAGGAGTACTTACGATGTCAGAGTTGAAGGGTTTCACATTGACGTTTCGAACCGAACTGCTTGTGAGGGACCACACTTTGGTTTTGTGTTTAAAGGCAGCTCTAACCTTTAAGAAGAGCATGAAACGATACATTAGCAGGCTTTCAGGAGATACTCCTAATCAAGTCTTATTTATTTCTCAAACGCAAAGTATTGCCTTTATAGATTCATAGATGAATCTCGTGACTCACTAAGCAGTACATAAGTATATACTGCTTTGGAATATTTGCAGTTCTGCTCTAAATAGTAATGTTATCAGGAGATTTCATTCTGTTTAACAGTAGCTCCCTGATGAGTTTTTAACATTTTGCATGTAACTAATATGGATCCAGAGGGGCCCCTAGATCTGTGCATTCAGGTGGGCTCTAGAGCCACCTGCTAGAGGTCAGAGCCATTGCAAAGATATGCCTTTGCCTCCTGGAGATTTATTGGGGTCAAGTTAGTGTGAGCATAGAGGCCTCTTTCACTGATTGCAAACTCTGAAGAAGAAAACGTGGCTCCCTCCTTTTGATGGCAGATAGAAGATTTCTCCAGTTTTTATATGCTTTTTCCCCAAATGCCTGTCCTACAAGCTGTAATAAAGATTCTGCCTGCCAAGTGACACCAGGGCACTCCTATCAGTTTCCATGTGGCTGCACAGGTGTCAGAGCAAGAAGAATTCAGCCCTGCACCGGGAATTTGCCAAACACTGCATTTGCTAGCACGTGTGTCAAATTAGATCCCACCCTGCTTCAAAAGCAGCACTGGCTTCCTGGGAGTAAATCTTTTTTTTTAAAAGCCCTGTTTTGTAAGAAGCAGAAACATCATTTGGATCATGTAGCTTCTGGAGCCACTTTTCAGAGCTGAATTGTAGCAGGGATAAATTTGGAAAGACGCAGCACACAGCCCAGGCAATAGTTGTTTTGCCTAGGCCTTAAGATAACAGAGGCAAATCTCACCTTTTACGAACAATGCTCACTTTGCATGCATCGGCAGCAGCCTGGCCCTGCTAAAGTGAGCACGAAAAATCTCCCATTGATTCCAAGGGAGAAGGAGTGGGGATAAGATTTTAACCCAACATGCTCACCAGATAAGGATCCTGCAAATATCTACAACTCTTCCTGGCTACAATACTAGAGATCTTTCCCAATAGCAAATCTACCCTCCCTCGTCACTCAGAGTCCCACTGAAATCGCTTGGATTGTTCATATCGTAAGTCATAGCACTGAAAGAACTGCCTTTCATTTATCACGTGTGAGTTTTTGATTGCATTTGCAAGGGGCAGGAACAGACTATGCACAGCCTTAGCTGCCACTTTACTAGGGCTTGAGTCTTTGTGAACTGCGCAATGCTTTTCAACATAATTCATCTCTCCTCTACTTGGATAAGAAAACCCAAGAACCTAGAAATGCAATCTTTGCTATTTGTCAGAATATTTTCCCACGATGTGGAATTGTTTCTCTTTTGGCGGTTGGTGAGGAAATGATAACTGATGATCCTTAAATGCTAGCAGTAGCCTTTGACCTACACCCTTCAAGAGCCACTCATTAGCATTAAAATTCCAGCGGGATTTCCAAGATGCTACTAGCTATGAAGCAGCAGATGGAAAAGCCAGGAAAAGTAACTCTTTATCTGTGTCACGTCAGCCTGGATGACTCAGTGAAGCTGGGGAGAATTAATTATTGTTATATTGCTCTGACACCCACAGAAGTCAATGGGAGTTTTGCCACTACTTTTGATGGAAGCATAAGTGAGCATATATATATATATATATATATATATAGACTTGTTTTCCTGGCATACAATTACACTTACAGTAAGGTGCTCTGTATAGTTGGGTTCCTATTACTCTGTGTGTGTGTGTGTGTGTGTGTGTGTGTGTGTGTGTGTGTGTGTGTGTGTGTGTGTGTGTGTGTCTTTTACATTGCTCTCTTACCACCCATTATAACAGCTACATATACATATATTTTCACTTTATTACCATTGTATTATTTTCCAAAGACAGGACAAAAAGTAATTGGAGGGATAAAAGAATAGTCTAGGTACAGATCCTAAAGCAAACAAAAGCACGGCCACCCACTGTATTTCTTTGTACATATTCCTTATGTAGATTTTGTAAAAAAACATAGGAATGAAACTTCTGTATTATCTCACTGATTCAAAATATCTCCAGTTTTGCTTTACCGGGTCTGGGTTTCCCTCTTTGAAAAATGCTTTGCTTCCTAAAGTATAGTCTAAGTTTCTCTAAAGGGGCGTTTCCAGTAGCTATTCACACTGTAAAATGGAGCTAACGAGAACCATTCGCCAGAAGGTGATCGTTCTCTTCAGCTCTAATGCTGTTTGCCAGGGATTCAAATTGTGAAGGAACCAATGCCGGCAAAGAGTACTCAGCACGTTGCATGAATTTCCTTTCTTGTTAGGGTCCTAGGGAATAGACCACAATTCAGATATTTATATTTGGACATTGGGTTGTTTTATCTGAGAACAAGATGCTTCAGGGGGGCGGTGCAGAGGAAAGGCCTTCCGAGCTCAGGGAAAAACAGACAAACAAAGTATTTTTCCTCTTTCACTTTTATCAGCCCTTTTAGCTTTACACATCTTGGCTGCTGAAGGCGGAGAATTCAGCACTGGGCCCTAACTGTGAACTAGGGCACAGACCATAACTATTTATTCTTTCCGGGAGACGGCATGCTGATGATGCTTAGTAAATAGCTGATCTTTACAAACAACATTTCCTGCCTGGTCTTCCACAGGCAGAGAAAGCCCCGTGCCGAGCAGGATCATAGAAAAACCCTGGAGTGGCTCCAAGGTATGTCAGGGATAGGTCGGCTGTGGAGCAGTTCTCTTGGTAGGACAGGGAAGGAAGTCATTACCGACATATCCACTGACGAGGTTGACAGGGCAGTAGTTTTCTAGGCTTCTCCATAGTAACAATTGTGTTTCAATACTGTGCACACTGGAGGGTGAAGAGTCTTTTACTCCAGCTCCACCGATCCCCTCTGCAAAACCTACTTATTAGAGCTAAGCTTTGACTCTAAAGCAGTCGGTCCAAAGAGAGTCCTTGCATGAAAAAATCCCTCCAGAGTCTTTTATCTTGCTAAGAAAAATACCTGGAAAATATTTGGTTTGTTTTCTCATTAAGAAATGTCCGAGTAAATGCTACAGGCATGTTTTCCTGAGATGAATAATAATTTTGCCTTTCTTGATCTCTATGTGTATTATGAAGTCACAGGCCTAATGGCAGGAACTGCGAGCATCCTGCTGCCCCAGTTCGATGATTCTCCCTTCAGAAACGTTGCCCAGTCCTCCAGGCCTGAAGAGTGTTTTTGCTTCTGGACCTGAATTCTGAACCCTTGTCCCATTTTAAGAAATCCCCCCCTTTTTCTCTTAAACGCCCCAAATCTCACCCACTGTGGTGAAGTGAGATGATGGTTGGGCAGCCGTTTTGAGGAACCAGACCATCACTAGTGGTTCCCTGTTTGCCGACACAGAAACATATACATGTCAGGGACACGGAGGCTTTTCCTCTTTGTTTTACATTCACAGGCTTGTGTTTAACAGAGTCCTTTCCTGAATATTTCATAAGTTGCAATGACAGTGGCTAAATAAAACATATTCACACTGCTAAGGAATGGAGGTTGAGATATAAAGTTTGAACGCTCAAAGTAACATCATTATATAAAGATGTCCTACAAACAGCAAAGCAGATTTGCATCAACATTTATAAACTTAACATTATCCTAAAAAATGTTAGCATCACTAAGGTCTTGGTTTTACTAGTAGCTGGTTACTCGGGGGGAGGGGGGAGGAGAATGACATACCTCTGAATTCAGAAGGCAGTGAAACAGAAAGATGAAAAAACCCTTAAAAGAACAAAAAAAGAGAGAAGGTTTGAGTATTGCACATTACTACTGCAGAAAGCACATAGAGAATAGATGGACATTTAACATTAATCTGGAATAAGTCAAATTCTACTCTGGAAACGCAATTGCAAAGTTAGGCTATGAAAATGTTGCTAAAGAGCTAGCTGTGCAGTATTCCTCAGCACTGATCTGGACCCTCCATGTACTTACTTGCAGAGAATTGAATACTGCAAACATATACTGAAATACTAATGCGTGGTCATTGACGGCTAGAACGCCAAAGATCCATGAACTTCCCAAGATCGGCAACAATACAGCAACTGCCTTAGCTGTCAGCCTGAAAGAGAAAACAAGGACATGAAATTTAATAGACCTACCAAGCAGAGAGTACAAGTTTAACATATTCCAAGCCATACAGCAAGGGTTGTTTTTTTTTTTTAATCAAATATTTCCTGCCACAGAGGTTTTGCAAAAGAATATCCTCTGGTAAGCAGTGCAGTGGGATTGATTATTCCCAATTTTGATTAATCAAACAAAGGAGGACATATTTATGTTTGCTGCACGTAGAAAGAATTTCAACAATGGTATTCTCATAATGGAATCACTTTACTAAATGGGTTTACATTATACAGTAATAGGGCTTATTGTATAATATATGAAATACCCATGGTATTTTATAAATGTAGATCAGCTGGATATACTGAACACCATAGACTACTTATATATAATTAAGCAAGCATTTTAAATAAGTAGAAAGAACTATGATAGAAAAGAATGGTGGCCAAGTGGTCAAGAGACTAGGCTGGCACACTGTTCCCTGCTTTATTTACCATGAACTTCCTTTGTGACCTTGGGTAAGCCCCTTAATTTCCTTTCCTCAGCTAAAAAAAAAGAAGTTGTATATATGTGGGGAGAGAGGGGTGCACAAAGATATTACCATACTTACTTGCATACCACACATACTTTTTAACCTAAAAAGAAGCCATCTAAAATTGGTGTGTGTGTACTAAACGAAGGTGCTTAATGGAAACTTGGGGACACTGGAATGGCCCGGCAGGTATACTGTCAGCCAAAAGCTGCTGCCAATTCAGCAGTGGCTGTGAGAGGGTTAAACTTCTAGGTTTTGGCTGAATAGCAAGAGGAAGATGAGTGACACTGAAGAGCAGACTGTCCCAGCTGCACGCAGCCAGCATTCAGCCATGATTCTGGAAAAGTCTTTTTTTTCCTTCTCTTTATTCTGCCTTCCTAAAACAAGGTGCATATCTTATTTGGGGATATATAGCATAGGGGAAAATATGGTAGTACCTTCCCAAAGCACAGGGCATTCACCATTTCTATAGTACAGAAGGGTATAAACGTACTGCTGTCTTAGAGAGTTTTTCACCTGGTACTGAATGGTAGCTTAGACTAATAAAGTAGGACCACACAAGTAGAAGTGAGGAAAGCAACTGTGTCCATTTGAAAAATAAGAGAGAAAGTGTCCATATGCAAATAGCATTGCTCAAAGCTAGACTTTGTCTATGAGAATACAGACCTCTATTCTTCTGAAAGATGCCCTGAGATCACTGATGACTGCAAATGGGAAGGATTTGATTTTACTTCTTTTGCTGACAGTGAAATGTGCAGCAGCACAGAACTGTTCCAAGACCACAGTGCTTGGCTGGGTGTGGATGCTGAGGAAAGCGTGTCACCTCCTGCACTGTTTTTCTGCATCATCTTCTTTGTAGGTCTTCCCTCCAAGTGCTCACTCTGCTTAACTTGGGAGTGCCAGCAAGATTTCAGCGCTAGGTGACACAGCACTATAAAAGTTAATGCCAAAAATAGGAGGGACTGGTGCATTTATTTTACTGCACTGTGATCAGGATATTGCTGCTGTAGTGAAAGGTGGGAAGAAATTACAATACTTTACTAACAGTTGAAATGATTAGCTGCCGTTATCTGCAACAGCTGTGCAATAGCTAAAGGCTATGGATTTGAGTCTGGTTTTATTGTAGGTAGAGTGACTCCACAGGGCAATGATTCTCACTGATGGAAATTCTCATGACAGACCTTGTGTTATGGTATCTATCGCCTTGTACATCACGGGCACCTTCCTCCAAAATGCCAATCTCACTCATCTCCAGCAGGAGTTAAGGACAAGTCAGCACCTTACGTGGAACCTCGCAGGATCAGGCATCTCCATAAATGCAATTTGACGTTCTTGGCTGTATTCAGGAATTTCTGCTGTCTTTGCTCAACAGTTAGATTTTATACAAAGTGTACACTTCTGGCAAAAGTGATGGCAGAATGATTGCTTGGTACCGTATGCAAGTATCCTCTCCAAAAAGTCCTCAGTGCAGTGGTCATTGATGTATGGTAATGACCTGCACTGGAAAAAACCAGTCTCTGCATATAAACTACCTCGCTGACTGCAGCAGCTTTTGAAATAGCATTTTGCACGGAGGCCCTGGCCTGTTTGGAAGTATGGAAAGAAAGGTGATACAGCCCCATCCTTCTGCATTCAGTTAAACAGTATCAAATTCTACAGGCCATTTTCATGTTATTTTTACATACTGAAAGTTGGTCTGAGTTAAGGGGAAGCCAGATGGCCTGTAAATACAGAGAAACTTGTTTATAACCCACTTTCTCCCCTTCACCCCCACTCCTTCTGAGGATGCAGAGTTTGAACACCTAGCTCAGAGCTTTGGAGAACTAGTGAGTACTCAGTGTAGCCACTACTGCACACACAACTCCTCTGCACACAGACTCCTATTGAATCAAGGAGGCAGAAATTCCTCGGGCCCACAATGCCTTCTAGCAGCTGGGGCCACTACAGTTTTAGCAGAGCTAGAAGAGTGAACGGGTGCAGATTTGCCTACGCTGTGAATCAAATAATTGATGAAAGGTATCAAGAACCAAACAGTCCCTTTCATTAGCAGAGGAGCAAACACAGGTGGATGTAGCATGCGGGACAAGGCTGTATGCAGTGCCACTATTTCCAAGTCCCACCACGGGGATATGGTCTCAGGTCAGCAGGGGATGCTTACATGTTGGTACATACTTAAGTCCTATCGAGGTCAGTGCAATTGAAGCACAAGGTTTAAAGTTCAATAGACGTTTCAGCGTTTCACTCTTTTGGGGCTATGGTGTATTTGGGGATCGATAGATCAACAATGCAGTGCACAGTGGGAGGTGAGAAGCCAAGGATCAGCCCAGGCTCACTGCAATTGCTCTTCTGGGGAAATGACAGATTCCAAGCAGGAAATCAATGCAGGTGATGATGTTTTCTAAGCAGCAGATTCACCTTTAGTACAGGCTGTGGTGCAGGTCCAGGGCAGAAGTGCCTCTAGCTATGTTTTTCCTGTTATAATTACTGAAAACATGAGAAAAATGAGTCTGCTATATAACACAATTCAGTGGAAAAATCTCTCTTTAATGAATTACGGAGATCCATGATACTTGTTCATTTCAGTGACCCAAGTACACAAAGTGTTATATCACTGATTAAAAAACAGTGTGTAGGAACACTGCATGGGATTCACACCTGCAGGAAAATCTGGGATAGGGAAGAAAGCCTAGATCACATTTGTGTATTGATGAGAATTTTGGTGTCCTTGGCCACAAATATTTCTGTACAGTTCAATTTGTTTCTGAAACAGGTCTACTCAGCCAGAAACTAAAGAATACAATAAGCCCTGAGCTCTATTATTCACTTACAACATATGCTACAAATAACAGCCCCCAAGGTCTGGAACAGCCTGCCGCCGCAGGTTGTTCAAGCGCCTTCATTGAACACCTTCAAGATGAAACTGGATGCTTATCTTGCTGGGATCCTATGACCCCAGCTGACGTCCTGCCCTTTGGGCGGGGGGCTGGACTCGATGATCTTCCGAGGTCCCTTCCAGCCCTAATGTCTATGAAATCTATGAAACAGGGTTTTAAGAACAGCTTGATCAATGGTACATGCATCTGTTCATGATGGAAGGATGAGATTTCCTCCCCCCCCACCAGGAATGAGGTCCTTCACCTTAGCAATAATGCATTGCACTAAAGAATTGTCATGGGAGCAAAACTGGAAATGTGCTGGTACAAACAACCCCAGTACCTCTACATAGCACCATTAACTTCAGTGAATACAGAAGAGATGGATCATGTTCATTCAGATTCCATGACACGTTAGATGTCCCATGTAAACTGGTGGTTACTATGCCCTATATAACTACACGTGCAAAATTATTTCCATGAATAAACTTCTTACATTTCCCCTTTAGCTTTTAGCTCTTAATTTTATAAAGCCTGTCTTTTGGAAGATAACCTCCTAGCTTGGTTTACTGCCAAAGGTGAGTTTTGTTTATTTTTGTTAACGTTTGAACAAAATGCTTTTATCTATCACTGAAATTCTTGGACTGTCACAAACTTTTCCCATTACAGAAAAAAACTCTAAGCATACTATTCAAATAAATCTATTGAAATACTGAATTTTATGTAAGAACCAAAATAGACGTCAGACATAGACATATTGAGGCATTTTGGGACAGATTTACAAAGCTATTTGGGCATTTAAGAATGCAGCTACACACTGAATGGGATGTACAAAAGTGCCTAAAAAAGATTAGGTGCTTGACTCCCATTAACTTTTAATGGAAGTTAGGCATTTAATTTAGTCAGGCTTTTCTGTAAATTCCATTTAAACACCTATCTGCATGCTGAGGTGCCCAAATAGCCTTTAACAATCTGCTTTTTGTGTGCTTGATTTTTTTGTAGAGGGCTTTAACAAAGACCTTTTCCATTTAAAAACTTAATATGGCACACATGCAGTAGAAAGATTCTTGGCTGGGAGGGGAATACAAAACACAGCAACCTTATCTGGAAATGCGCCTTTTGCAAGTTAAGTGTTACTGTTTAAAGAGAGAAAACCATGCCCGAGTTAAGGGCTAGCCCGTTGCTTTAAGTGATGTGTGAATTTTATGTGCGTAGGCTGCCCAGGTGATTTCACCCAATTGGTTCAAAGAGTAAAGAAGCTTTTGTCAACAAGCTTCAAGGCCTGGTGGTATTTTTTTCCTGATTTTTTTTCCTTCCCTCCTCTCCCTGATTAATTGCCTTGTTGACCTTTAAAGATACATAGGGAATTAAATGCTAAAGATATGTAGGGAATTAAACCTAACTCAAGCAAGCACGCACTATGATCATGTGGTTAAAAATCACAACAGTTTGGGAAATGCAGTCAATATTGTTCCACGCACTACGTTGTGCATGTTGAATGAATATTACTATTCTAGATGAGCTCTAATACATTAAAATGCAAGCAAGTAAATGTTGCTTCTGAAACCTTTCCAGGTGTGTCATGCAATTCAGACCATGCAATCCTAACAGTGCATAAGCATCATCTTTTGGCTTCTGTACTGTCTATGAAATTGGGTAATCAGAATTAAGTCATATTTGTAATTGTATGCTACCTTGAGAAGCTGAATAGTAAGGCTTAATCAATGTTCTGGTTAATTAATATAGGTGTAGAATAACTTCTAGATTAGAGGAGAGGTTGGCACAAAACAGGCCCAACCCAAGAGATGACCAGGGAACGAGTGCGTCACGGGGGTAATCGGGTGAAAGAGCCCTGATCCACACACTGGGGGCCCCTAGGGCAAAGACCAGGCACGAAAGGGAAAGAAATAATAAAAGAAAAACACTTACCTGCAGCAGGGCCCACAACGCAGCTGGAGAGAAGGTGGGAACCTGAGTGGGTTGTAAGCCACGCCTTTATTCAGCTGAGGCCAGCCGGTGACGTCATTGGCAATCACTGGCTGGCAGAAATAAAGAGGATCACCAGTGGAGAGCAGGGGGAAGAGTCAGTGTAGACTCTCAGCACTGGCAATGGCAGACGTACCTGGAACGAGAGAGAGCCTGCAGAGGCTCCCTGCACCAGGGGTGACCAGTGTGCTCAGGAGGAGGGAGAACCAGTTGAGGCTGTCTGCACCAGCAGAGGCTGGTGTGCCCGGGAGGCAGAACAGCCAGAGGAGGCTTTCTGCACCAGCAGAGACTGGTGGGAGCCACAAGAGAGAAAGCCCGGCAGGGCAGTAACAGACATGGTAGTAGCCCGCAGCACAAGCAGCGGTCGACTGGACCAGGAAGGACCACAGGGTGCAGGAAGTGGGACGCCTCAGACAACGTCAGGGGAGGGTGACTCCGCGAGCTGCATTCGGCAGCCTGAGGGGAGTAATGGCCAAGAAAGAGAAGCATTAGCCACCCCTGGCCATACGATGGATCATTCCCCAGAGACTGCCCAGGTACCAGGTGTGGGACACTGGCTGGTGGGGACAAAGACAAAGGGATCATGGAGAGAGTGACGAGGAGGCTCCTCCGTATCCTAACTGAAGGGTCGGGAAAGTAGGCAGCCGAACTCTGCCCAATTCATAATTTCCGTTTGTTCCTTTTTTTTCCTTTTCCCCCTTTTGGAGGGGTTGTGTGGTGGGAGAGACAACACCAGGGGACTAAGTCTCCTAATGAGGAAAGTCCCGGTAAAAGGGAAGAAAGCGCAGGATAGAGGCGCAGACAGGGCCTTTCCGTCCTTCCTTTTTTTCTTCCCTTTTTTTTTTTCTTGTGTTGTTTGCTGTTTGGTCCCTCAGTTCCCAGCTTGAAGCAGTTTAGGGCAGGAGAAGGTCCAGCTGAGGCTAGATAGCGGTTTCACCAGGTCATCGTAGGAGAAAGTGCCAGGGGACACAAGACTTAGGAGAACATCAGGGTCAAGAGTACAGTGGCATTGGAGGAATGGCCAATAAGATCCAGTGACCTGCCGAGATTGGCGTGAGGCTGGGGTGTTGGGGAGGTAGAGCCCTACGGATGGCCGTCTGGTGGACTATCCACCACTGAGGAGCCCCTGGCGGGTTACCCCCCCCCCACTGAATTTGCATTTAAAGTCGTGGTGGGTGAGTTTGGGGGTGGCCCCCTTGGTGATAAGCATCTACCTCGGGGTCTGCAAGAAACTTCGGGATGTCTGTCACTGACCGTCCATGCCAAGGCAGCACGCAAATGGCTGTTCGAGGCCAGGAGATCACAGAGTGCCTCGGATACTTCATCTGTGCTGCACTTGGGAGATGGGATTACAGCACATGTAGATCCACCTGAGCTAGCTTTAATTTAGCTAGTTGAGGTAACAGCAGCTGTGCAGAGAAGGTGGCATGGACTTCAGGGTAGGCCAGCTGTCTGAACTAGTACCCACGATCCCCGGCAGGCCTGCGTATTCCAAAGAGAAGCCTCTACTGCCACATTTTCCAAGCTACACTCAAGTTTGCTTAGGTATGGGTGTGTGTGCTGCAACCACAGTAAACAGCCACAGAAACACAACCCTAGAGAGAGGCCATGGTAGTAACTCTAGTGGCTTATGGCCTGGGGAAGAGTGTCAAAGTCTGTACAAGGGAGTGAAGTATAGGATACACAATCTCTTCTTTTTTGCCATGCTTGCCAGAAGACAAATGCACTGCAAATATGGGCAGACAACCTGGAGAGAAGTCTTATTCAGACTGCAACCTCTGCAAGGATAGATGTTCTAGGCAAAGATTTTTCCCTGTGGGCTTTTCAGAGCTCCAGAAGGGTTTATTTCTCTCTCAAACGGACAGTGTTTCATCATTGTTGTTCTTTTTCAACAGCATTAAACTTTCCTTGCTTCCTACATTCATGTGCATTTTTAATGATCAGCCTTGAAATGAACTGATTTGGAGCCAGACAAAAGCATGATGAGGGATTTCTTTTGTCCTTCCACTTTAATCCCTTTTCCCAATTGTATTTTCTTTTCTTTTAATATGTTGCAGTTACTGCTTCATAACCTAGACAGCTTCTGGAAACTACAAAGCTATGTTTGGTCTGATTACATTTTTATAGTCAGTGGGCACTTCTACACGTGCATTAAGGTGCTGTTCCTAATGCACATTAAATTTAGTACCTCCAATGGTAGTAAACAATTTGTGAGGTACTAAACAAGTGCACGTTACGCTGCCTTCAGGCACACAGTTTTTAAGTGACATTTAATGTGCAGCAGCCTAGTTTACTGTGCATTAGCGTAATCACACAGCTTTTTATGTGACACTTTAAAGCACAGTAAACTAGGCTACTGCACATAAAAGCGCTCATGTAGACATACCCAGTGTATATACTTTGTAGACTTTGGAATATTACCTACTGACTGTACATAGCACATCTCAGCTTCTTCTGTAGATGGGGATCCTTTTTCACAGTGTTAAAGTCATAACCGTCTGTTCAGGTGCACTTCACAGAATAAACATGCTGTGCAGAGATCATTCAGCAAGAACTGCTTTAGTGTACATTGACTGAATTCAGATTCAGAGCCAACAACAATGAATCTGTACCAATCAAGGCCACAATCCTTATCCAGTGGACATTTTTTGTGCAATCAGACCCATATATGCTGTTTTGCAATCAATCAGTTGACCTCCTTAAGGGTAGTTGCTCTGACTCGCACACGTGGACAAATCTATTCCAGACCCCAGGTGTTGACAAGCAGGGCTTTCAACTCTTTCACAGACCTGTTACAGCCTCACTGATCTGTCTTTTTTTCCCTTCCTTTACATCTTTGTGACACTGTTGTAAAACCAGACCTCTTGCAGTTCCTGCTGCCTGCTTCTGCTTTTCTCAGCCTCTCGATCTAATGGACTCTTGGTCTTTCTCTTTACATCCCTATCTCATCCCTTTTGTTTCCAAATCCTTTTATGGCCCAG
Organism: Alligator mississippiensis; assembly: GCF_030867095.1. Classification (NCBI taxonomy): domain Eukaryota; kingdom Metazoa; phylum Chordata; order Crocodylia; family Alligatoridae; genus Alligator; species Alligator mississippiensis. The sequence continues at coordinate 9,835,931 of NC_081833.1, read as the reverse complement.
TACTGAAACCCTTACTGTGAATACCCAGAACTTCCATTCAACTGAACAGTCCAACCGAAGTTTTTGTTTTACTCTATTTTCTTTTTTTTAACAATCATCTAACTCTAGATAGGAGTTTGGTCCAATTCTGTATACCTTGCACAGTCAATGCCATATCTTCAGCTGCTGCTAATTAGTGTCGCTCCACTGAAGTCAATAGGGATGTTTCCCAAATTCTAGCCAATGGAAAAGAAGGAAGGGGTAGGTTTTGAACCAGTGTAATGTGCCATAGATGCATTAAAGCCAAGGTGAGCAAGGAATATCAGGGTCAGGTCCTTTGGGGTATCATTTGTATCAATGACATAATATGAGATAAGGGTTCAGTCTTGTTCCTATTAAAGTCAGTGGGAGTATTGCCAAGGAGCAGGGTTGGGCTTTATAGTTTTATTGTATTTGTAATTGGTTTGGAACAATTCTACTCAATGTAGCTTTCTTTCTGTCCCTTATTTCATTTTCCCCCTCTCCTCCGAGCATGCTGCCAATAACGTATACTGACCTAGAATGACTGCACTCACAGCCGCAAGGAAGAAACTTCACTGCTCTCAAGAAGCAAACTGTATTACTTCTAAGAGAGGGGATCTGTAATTCACAAATCAATTTTATTGGTTATATACAGCGAGCTAATCCTTTTAAGGCATCTGACATCCACGGCTTCAGCCATCCAATGTGCAGAATTAGGGACTAAATTCAAACCCATAAGCCAAGATTATGTAACGAGTGGGAGGAGATATCATCTGTAAAAACAAAACTTTCCCACAACAATTCATCAAAATGGTTGCTTTGACAAACAGACCTTTTAAATGAATTTTCCCTTTTACTTCTCAAAGTCCCCACTAGCAGCTGTCAGATGTATCCTTTGTGCACAAAAGAAGTGTAACAAACCAAGAATAAAATTGGAGGGAGATGGATGCAGATCCAGTTTACTATAGCAGGGACTTGCTAGCTTCTAATTTAAATGCTGTGAAATGGCGTTCACAAATTCTCATTCACCATCAGAATAGCTACTTAATTCAAATATGTTCCTTCCCCTATTTTTCTATTTGCTATCCCCCAGGATTTCCCATTAGGATTTTGTTTCCTAGTGCAATGGGATTCATGAGTGAAAACAGTATTTTCTTATTTGCTACTACTTATTCAATCACTCACTCAGAAAGCACAGCCAATGTACTGGGTGATTGAAGTGACCAGCCATCAGCCAGCATATGTAACTACACTGAACAGTACTGGAACAATTTCAGGTCTGGAAATTGCTTGAGAAAACTTGCCAGGGTATTGTCACAGTATTCATGGAACTCAGGGGAGATTTGTGAACAATATGAGCCCAATCCAAAGCCCAGGACATCAATAGGAGATTTGGGGAGGTGGCTTTTTGTCTTTTCCCCTTCAAAAAAAATAACCTAATAGCCAAAATGTCTTGGTTCTCTTTCCAACCTATCAACACAGTCTCTACCCTTGTTGCAAGTGATTTGGAGCCTTGGTTTTGCAAGTGAAGTGAACTATGGCAGGAACTTTGGTTTTGCGGGAAGCAAGAGACCAGGATTCAAATTCCAGCTGTCACTGACCTGTCATATGACCTTGCGCAAGTTATGGAACCGCTATTTCCCCTCCCATCTCTTGTCCATCTTGTCTATTTAGAAAGTAGGCTGCATAAATTGAGACGTGTCTAAAATGTGTGTTCACAGTTCCTAGCATCCTGGTCCTGGCATCACTGCAATACACACACACGCACACACACACACGCATATTATATATGAAGTCCCTGGTTGCTGCAAATGTCCTGTAATTCTGAAAATAAAATCCTTAATGCTCGTATACATCAGTTTCCCCATCTGTAGGCAAAGGCAACCCGAGCAGAGTGCGGGGCCCAGGGCAAATCAGCCCAAGCAGGGCTCCGCGCCCACTCCGATCCCAGACCTGAAGAAGCTGCCACCACCATTGGCGGTGGCAGGGTGGTAGTGAGTGGCTGAACATGGAGCCGCTGCTCCATCCAGCTCCACACCATTGCTGCTCCACCTGGCTCTGCAGGGCCCCCCAAAGTGTGGGGCCCAGGGCGGTCACCCTGATTCGCACATCCTCCCCCCACAGGGATGGCCCTGTCTGTAGGGCTAGGGACAGACATTACACACAAACTGGTTTATATACAATGAACATCTGTTCTATTACAGGTTTAAACCAGTTTCTGATCACTTAAATCAGTCTGAAAATGGCTATAACCAGTTTGAGATAAACTGGATTGAATGTAGTATCAGACTTAACTGATTTGGCTCAAACTGGTTTATGCAATGTCTGTCTCAGGTTTAAGTTAAATCAGAATCCCCTGGTTTAAGTTAAATCACAATCCCCCATCATCCCAGTTGCTCTGCAACTCTGGACAGGGCTTTGCTCGCTGCTCCAGCCCAGCAGAACTGGCCCCTCCCCTCTGCTCCCTGGCTGCAGCTCCGGCAGAGACTGCAAGTACAGTGGGGTCTGCCTGGATTCCTCCTGCTCCCCCTGCCCCTCACCATTCGCTGCTGAATCAGGGACCCCCACTCCCCTCTGCCTTACACAGACACCTCTCAGCATTAGCTAGCATACCACAGTCTGTGCTGTGGCAGACAGGACAAAAGCAGACAGCAGTGTCGGCTTAGGGCTCTTTGGAGCTAATTAACAGGTAGTTGGTAATGTCCCTCTGTTCCTTCCTTGGAAAAGCTTTTTAAGAAGAGCTTGAAGTAATGGAGAGAGGCTTTGTTTTCTGATGCAGTAATAAACATTGAGTTAGGGGTGATAAACACTGTGTTATCAATTGCCTTCTGGGCTGCTTGGGGGAGGGGTGGAATCCCTTCCTAATCAGAGCATCCTGCTGGGGCCTAACCATGCTCCCCCTCAATTCAGCACTGTGGAAGGGAAGGGAGGGCTGCTCTAGTGCCCCCTGGCTTCGAGCCTGAGCTGCTGCAGGCATGTGCCTGCATTTCTGGGATGTCTATATGGTTACAAACTGATTTAGTCTAGCCAGGTTAAGATTGAATCAATTTAGGCTCAGGCTTTTTTGAATGTGCGGACAAAAAATGATATTAACCCTTAACATGTGACTGCTCACATCACTTTCTGAGAACGGCAGACTGTCTGTTCCCTTCTGGGATATAAGTGCCTTATGCTGAACTTCCCAAAAGCGCTTCTCTCCATTCAGAATTCACAGCCTTGAGCCCTTTAGACACTGGAGCCCACTTTTTCCAATACTAAGGAAAAGGTAGTCCTTTCTTTCAAGCTGTGTGTGGGGGGGGGATACCAGAGCCCTGCAGCTGAGTGGATGTAAGTGCCAAAAACAGTAGTTAGGGCTAGATCCACAAAGGATCCGGGCAGGTACTTAAGTCCCATTCTTTTTGTAGTTTAAGCCACAAAACAATACTCCAATGAAAGTAATCAGAGCTGAATAAAACATTTTCACCCTCCCTCCATATTCCAGTTATGAACTGAATATAAAGCTCGTTCAGGGGTTGGCTCAATATAAAACTCGTTCAGGGGTTAGATCCCCAGACAATCCTCTCTCTCTGTACTGAGATTTTTCCATTCTAGCTACAGCGTCTTCATTTTTCCTGTCTTTCAGCTTTCCTGACACTATGACTCTCTTACTGTTCCTTCAGCCTCTGCTTCTCAGTCCCCCAAGTCTAAGGCCACCTCTCATTTTTTTCGACTGACCTTTACTTCCAAATCATCAAAAGAAGGGGAGAAAAATGTTAAAGAGTTTACTTTCATAGCAATTATTATGCTTTCAGCCACAGGGTTTTGTCAGAGTTTGAAGGTTTTGTGCCACAGTGAATCCCGTATGCTAAACTTTCCGAAGGAACACGGTACTCAACAGCTCCGTGAGATAGCAGCTCCCTTTGAGAATAACAGACTTGCCTTCTGAGTCAAACCCTATAGAAAATCTGGTCATAAACTGGTACTTTGACTTGCCAAGAGCTATGTTAGTTGTGTATACAGCAGGGTTGGGCAAAATGCAGCCCGCGGGCCAGATGTGGCCTGCCAGGTCATTCTATCTGGCCTGCGGGGTCGCTAAAAAATTTAGAAAATTAATATTTTTCTGCCCTTGGCTACCAGTCATGGCCCTCGATGGCTTGCCAAAACTCAGTAAGCGGCCCTCTGCCTGAAATAATTGCCTGCCCCTGGTATACAATGTTGTCCTTCATTCACCACCTCTATTTGATCATCTCTTGAGCCACTGGAATGGCCCCAGAGCAACTGAGTACGCACCTTCCCTGTTCTCATAGTGACCTCTGCAAGAATACACAACCTGAAACACTTCAAGTTAGATGATCTCTTAAGATTGGTCTAGCAATGCAGTCCGCTACCTATGGAATATTTCTCTGATGTATGCCCGCTTGTAGCAAATCAGTAGTCAATGATACATTTCTTTAAAAACAAAATAGACTGTCAGGGTGGGTCTTTATTGCACAGCAACACATTCAATCTATTGTGAGGCCAAAAAGCGTTGCTGCTGGAGAAGTTTATTAGTAGGCTTGAAACCAGGTGACAGGAGAATGAATTCCCCCAGCAGCTGGTATTGATGGCTATGGCCAGAAGCCAGGGTAATCAAGTGCTCAGAAACCCACACAGAATCTGAAAGCAATTTTTCAAAAGGACAGGCCCTGATCCTCACCACGGTGAAGATGTATGAATTTCCTGAACACACACTGTTTACTTCCCAAGCTCTGATTGTTTTGCCCCTCTTTGAAAGCTGTCACTGGAATTATTTCCAGGGGAGGTAGCAAAGAAGAGAAAAAGGGCAAGAAATCATTAACTCCTTTCCCATTAGAGGCTCTTTATTATTCTCAGAGAACTAGACTGGATGTGGGGGGGACCCATTTATTATTAAAATACTGAAGTGCAACGTCTTAATGGGTCAGATCATTTTTATCTAGTGGAAGGCAAAACGTGTAATTATTACTCATCAGATTGTTTCCATGGGCTGATTAGCATTCCTGTTTTCTAAGGTTACAGCTTGCAGAGCAAGCACTCGAGAATGGTACAGCATTTTGCTTTTCTGTCAGCCAGACAATGAAAAGTGTACCAGAGGACTTGTTTGTAACCAGGAACAGTAAATAGGCAAGAAGGGTTGCAGAGTTGGGTCCAGAATTATTTAACAAATTGGGTCAGGTGCTTAGTTAAGGTAAGGCAACTGCATTCGGATTGCATCTAGCTAATTCATCACAGTTTTCATAACAGAACCACGAAGTTAGCTAAGGAAGCAACACTCTGGATCATTTGATCTTTCTCTCTAGTCCCACAGCTGCAGGCTCATTCTGTGCAGTATATTCTCCATAGTTATGTCTTGTCTTGTTTTCACAGGTATCAGCACGGGAGTTGCATCTCCTCGCAGCTCTCTGTCTATTCTGCCTCTGGGCATATTCTCAGTTTGAAGTAAACATCTGTAGCAGCTTATTCTTTACTGGTTCTAATTAGGTAAATCTCCATCAGCCATTGTGAAATGACATACTGAAATTAGGGCTCTTGTGCTATTTACAAAGGGTCAGTTTACAACCATCCGAATCATTTTTACCATGGTTGTATCACATAGAGAACATCTTTTTTTTCTGGTTTTCTATGCGGTAAACCATAATGATGGACCCAGTGCTAATAAGGAAGGATTGGCAAATTACAGAAGTTATGAAAAAGGCCCTGGTGATTCTTCAGTTTGGGGTTGTAGCTAATTTTTTTCCAATTTTCTTTTTCACAGACAGCCTCTTTTCTAGCTTGAATTACTACTACTGTAGTAATTCCCTTACTTACCTTTGGCTTCCCCTGCCCCCCACCCCCAACCTCCTGCTTTTCTCCCCTCCCTTCTCTGTTCTACCTTTTGTTTCCCTAATTTTTACCTATTTCTGTTCTCACTGACATCCTGCCACACTTTTAGCTGCTCTTATTCCTTGGAGTCTCAGACCAGCAGAGACTCCCCATGCCTGAACAAGGTGATTGTGCCTGAAAGCTTGCTAAGGACTTTTATCCAACTACTGAGTTGGTCTAATAAAAGATATCACATCTACCCAAAGAACCTTGCCTGCCTGGAGATTCTCGTCTTTCTCGGTATTTCTGACAAATAGGGAGTGATTATGAAGCCATTATCTTTAATTAGGTACAAAAGATGGTATAAATTTGACTTCCTCGCATCACTATAGACCAGCAATTCTCAACCACTGCCTTGAGGTCCTTTCAAGGGTGCTGCAGGGTGTCACATAACGTTAGCAATGTTAGGTTTGCAAACATGATTTACAAGATAAACCCAGAGATTTCAAATAGAAATCCATAGTTGTGGTCTTTGCAATAGAAAAATTACTGTATTATTTTTTTCTGTAGTCAAAAAGAGTGAAAAACTGAGAGCTGGCATTTTCTGAAGGGGGTTGTGTGTCTGTCCAGGGGTGCCACAAGTCCAAAAAGGTTGAGCACTGTTGCTATAGATGCTGTTACCCCTCTTCACTCATGAGAAAGAGGTTCTAAGTTGGCATTGCTTATGCATCAAGGACCTAAGTGCATAAGGTGAAGCAGAATGGGGCCTTCCTCGCTTCCGTAGTCCAACTTTCTGCTGTACGTTGATCTCCCGTTGGCTGGCCCTCCCCATCACACGAGCAACTTAGGCTCTTCTGCACTGAAATATGGAGGCAGATGCACAATAAGAAGCCTGTAGGGGGACCTTGGTGAATTAAAGACAGGAAAGAGGAATTCAAAGAGGTGGAAGTTACACCAACTTAGCAACTTATATTGACCTCTGTATTTAGATGTTTGGGACTCGTTCTTTTCTTATACCAGTTTTATATTGGCATGATGCTATCAGTTTGCCTTGGGTAACTGAGAGACAAGTGAGCTACACAATTTTCTCAGAACAGCCAAGAGTATTATGGCAACAGACAGAGAAAAAAGCCTGAGAGAGAACCTTCAGGAAGGCATTTATTGAAAATCTATAGGTTCAGCAAATGTTTCTGTTTCCTCTTAATTTTAGGCAATAGAATAAAAACCCAGTTTAGCCTGTACCTAGAATTTCTGCAAAATAACATGTTTACCCTTAGGAGAGGAACTCTGGAAAAGCTCTCTTGACCTTAACAGTCCCAATAATCTTTAATTATGCAATGATATCCACAGGAAGATTGTTCTTTCATTTCCATGACAACAGCACCAGTGAACAGCAAAGGTATCAAGGTCAGGAATATAAATTGACAAAGAAAGGAAAGTAATTTTCTATGTAATGGTTCATGCAAGTCTTAACTGCAGCACTAGAAAGTAAATAGCATGTATTTACTTGAACTTTTTTTTAGTGTACGTGGGGGGAAAAAAAGACTTGGTGGAAAATACATAGTCCTTCTAGCCTCCTATCCCATTTCTGGAAACAACCAGTATCCAGTGTGGCAAATACAAACATAAATGCACATCCCTGTAATATAAAAGAATGAGGCAAAAGGATTTCTTCTTAGCCCCAAGCTCATAAAAAATACATTAAAAATGGGTATTAATAGCTTTTATCATGTTTACCTTAGCTGGAGTAATCACAGTTGCTATGTTTGCTAGAGAAATGTCTGACAGAGGTGGTTGGGAAATTCCAACATACATATTTTATCCTTTATGTAGCTGAATTGTTGACATTGAAACATTTTGATTCAATGACAGAGAAGGTTCTTTGGGTGAATCTGATATCTTTTATTAGACCAACTTAAATAGGTGGAAAAAAAATTTTAAGCAAGTTTTCGGGTTGAAAAACCCTTTGTTAGGCTGAGGAAGTTTCAGCAGTTGGAGTGTGTTCTTCCTGGACAGAATGAAAAGATTTGATTCTATGAGCATTTGACCAGAACGCATGAAACCTGCCTGCTTTTCTGCAGCCTTCCATCCAAGGGCCAAGCATTGCAACACTGGGGCGGCTCCCTACAGACTACCTCTAAGTCGGGGACTCGAGAACTTCTGCACTAGCAGTTTTCCCAGGCTGCCTGACTCCAGAGGTAGCTGTTCCAGAGGCTGGCCAGTCAAGGGAGCCAGCTGGCCCAGATATTGGGAAGCCATAGGAACTCCAGCACCAAGGGCTCCCAGCTCTTTGGTAGGCCACCATGCTGGCTGCAACCAAACCAACAGGCAGGCTTTCCAAGCTCCTCACTCCCTGTCAACCCACCAAGAGGAAGCCTGGAAGCCCTAGCTTCAGAGCTTGGGAGCTGATGCTCCCAGGATTTTCAGAATTGCAGGTTCCCTTTAATTCAATGGGGAATTTGCTGATTCTCATGTCCAGTAAAAAAGGCTCAATAATAGTTCCTGACTGGCCTCCTCCACATCACTACTGAGTTATTCCTGTCAGTCTTTCATAGATTCATAGATGTTAGGGTCGGAAGGGACCTCAATAGATCATCGAGTCCGACCCCCTGCATAGGTAGGTAAGAGTGCTGGGTCTAGGTGACCCCAGCTAGATGCCTATCTAACCTCCTCTTGAAGACCCCCAGGGTAGGGGAGAGCACCACCTCCCTTGGGAGCCCGTTCCAGACCTTGGCCACTCGAACTGTGAAGAAGTTCTTCCTAATGTCTAGTCTAAATCTGCTCTCTGCTAGCTTGTGGCCATTATTTCTTGTTACCCCCAGGGGCGCCTTGGTAAATAAAACCTCACCAATTCCCTTCTGTGCCCCCGTGATGAACTTGTGCCCCCATGATGAACTTAATTATTAAGTCTTATTACTGTTTATCCTTTCTTCTCTGAATAAATAATCCTAGGGTATTTATACACATACATTTTTGTGCCCAGATGTGCCGGAGATCTGGTGCATTGGAGCAGACTCAATTGATCGAGGCTGTTCCACAAGTGAGCTGACACATGTGGAGCCGCGTTGCTTGCAGTTGTATACGGGGTGAAATGCACGTTCGCATGGAGAAAATGGCGGCAGCGTGCTTTTGAATGAAGACACCTTCATGAGTTTTAGTTCAAAAGTGGACCGCCACCATTGTCTGCACGCTGATGCATATTTTGCCACTTATACAGCTGCAAGCGACACAGCACCAGGGACTTTTCCAAGCGCCTGGCGCTGCGGCACTTGCATGGGTAAAAATGCCCCTAGTTTTGATATTCTCTACTCGTATTAAATTTACAAGGGTTCCATGATGTTCCTCTGGCAGTTCCTTATTCCCGCAGCATCTTTGCTGAGGTACAGTGACTGTCCTGGGAGAACTGCTGCATGAGCTCTGCAAGATCACGCCCCCTACCAGTAACCCAGAGGGACTGTTGTGGCTGACAGAAGCATGCTGTGGGTTGGTCCCGGAGTCTACTGCAGTCAGCATGAAGCAATACTAATCCTGGTAGAGGATGCAGATATAAGCACACTAGATCCTGCCTCCTACCTTGCTATCTAAACAACACATCCAGTATTTGCTAAAATAACTTGCCAGAATAGTTTGAGTGTCTCCGATCAGTCTCCAGTTCTTGTAAGTTTGTTTTAGGGATTGGTGAACTGCTTTGATGAAACAAGTCAACACCAGTATTCATTGCTTAATATTCATTTCATCAGACAAAATATTCATTTCATCAGACATTTAATCTGTGCAGATGGTCAAAGTTGGTGTTTTCAGCTGTTATGCACAGGTCATGTCGAAAAATCCATAAGTGAAGCACTAATTGGCCTAACTACATGCTACATGGAAAACCAATTATGCACTAACCCAGTCCTAGCAAAAACACAAGTATGTGCCTTCCATCTGAAAAACCACGAGGCCAACCACCAGCTCAACATTACATGGTCTGGGATCCCACTGTCCAAATCCAATTTATCTTGGAGTCACCCTTGATTGAACCCTCTCATATAAAGAACATATCATGAAGACAAAAGCAAAGGTAAACACTTTTTACAGCATTTTACATAAGCTCATCAACTCAAAATGAGGAGCCAGCCCCACAATCATCCACACCACTGCTCTGGCTCTCAGTTTCTCCTTAGCTGAGTATGTATGCCCTGTATGGGAGAGATCCATACGTGCTAAGCACCTTGACCCCATTCAGAATTATAGCTGCCAATGCATCACAGGATGTCTGAAGCCTACCAGTCGAAGCAGTGTGTACCTGCTGGCTGGCATTGCTCCACCTGACATCAGAAGACCAGTGGCCAGCAGGACAGAATGAGTGAGGCAAACTGAAGATGTGAGGCATCTGCTGTACAACCATCCTGCAGCACACAAACGTCTGAAGTCATGCATGAGCTTCCTCACCAGCACCCAACCTCTCAATGCTACACCCAAGGAGACATGACACTAGATGTGGAACGAAAGGCTAAAGAAAATACCTGACAGAGAAAAGTTGTACATCCAGTGACTGAGTCCTTACCACCATGCACTGCTGAACCATGGCAAAGGTGGTGATGTCTCGACCGCCTACATACTGGAGTCGGATGCTCCAAGGAACTAACAGAGAAGTGGGGCTATACCATTGGTTCAACCACCTGTGACTGCGACTGAGCTTCAGACTATGCAACACATGCTGCAATGCCTGCTGCTCAAAGGCACATGTACAATGAAAGAGCTTGCAAAGTACAGTAAACAAGCACAAGCATGTGTAACAAAATGATCAAATGTGGTGTATCAACAAAAAGTTGACATGAAGTTTAAAAGAACTTTGATAATTCTAACAACTTCATTTTGATTTTCTAGGGCCTCTGCAACTTCAGTTTTCAACTTAAGGGAGAAAGGCAGAAATACTGAATGGACAGCTGTACCATATGAGATTTCAGGCTCAATCTTGCAGATCTAAGATCTGGATGAAGTTCAGTGTCTGAACTTCCCACTGGTTTTCCAAACAAAATGTTCAAATACCTGAAGTTCCCCTAGAAATCAATGAGTAAAGCCACAACTGTGAGACACCTTATCCTGAGAAAATGCAGTTGTGTTAAAGAAAAATGTTTTTCAAAGGTTTGATACAGCCCATTGCTTTGGAAATCCCAACTTAACAAGCATCCATATGCTATCAATTACATTCTGAATTAATTGCCTTTTTATTTTATTTCTAATGTGGAAAATAGTTTTATATAAATAATACCCATAAACAGTATGTTCCCACTTCTCATCCTTTTGTTTGGAAGGAGTGCACTATAAACAAAGTTATTTTGATCTCTGAGACTCATGATAAAGCTACCAGAAGGAAAGTAGCTGGTAAAGGTTAGAGTTTTTCCCAGTTGTTTGGGCTCATAGATAAGAGGCTGACATCCTGGCTTCTAATCTCTCCCCATCTTCCCTGTTGGTATGCTTTTCTGGTTGTTCAGTGGAAAATCCAGAAAAAGACTGGATTCAAGTCTGGAAATAGGGCTCGGACAGTCCTATGGCCAGGGAGGGCATTGCAGACAAACGTGTGGCTCTCCCAAAGAGCTGTTGGGCTAAGACATTTGGCTTTATGCCCCATCCCTCCTCTTCCTGATTGGTCACTGTACAGCTAGGGTTTTAGGACTCAAGGGTTCAGAAAAGAAGGCTCAGCTGACTTTCTTCAAGACTTTTCCTGAGCCACAGGACAGCCCAGCCAAGTGAGTGTAGTGGACTTGGGGCTGGGAGCACAGGGCAATAGGTGCCCTGTGTGGTGATTAGAGGTGTGGGTTTTGTCTCTCCTCTGTCACCTTGCTGGCATGATTCTGCAGCTGGATCTTTCTCACCCCTCGTGTAGCCCATTGGTTTTGGACCCCCACCCAAAAGTTTTGCACTTTAAGTTCTATATCCTGGCACTTCCAGTAGTCTCGGGTTTTTCTTTTTTGGTAATGGTTGCATGATAGAACGAGCCCATTGGAGAGCCAGCCGCTGATGAACTTGAGCAAGACAGCCAGCCATGCTTCCTCCTGCCTCCTAATGGTCTGATTAAATAATTTTTATATGAGTTTATATGAAAGTTGGCTTCATATCATTCATTTCTATAAAACATCTATTCCTGCTAATAATCTCTTGAGCTTGGAAGGGGTAGAGGGCTACATTTGCAATGTACACATGGTTATTTCAGTTTTCAGGGCTCGTAGACAAGTTACAGTTAATGGAGTCACGTTACTTACTTAAAAAAAAATCTAAAAGTTTGAAAGGACTGATTCTAAAATATGAACTTTTTTCTTTGGTTGGTACCCTATATTTTTCATTTATTTTATTTTGAGAGAGCATTGTGGGGGAAATATGCAAATCAGACTTGGCTAAGAGCTCTGTCAGACTTTTCTAGTGATTTACATAGTTGCCTACAGCTCTGCACAAGGTGCTTGTTTGAATAAGTGTTTACTTTATGTGCTGGCATAACTATAATATTTGTCTTATTATTCTGCATAAAGCTGACAGAGTTCTAGGATTATAAATTGGTTCTAGGATGTAAACGCAACACTCCAAGCAAACACTTAAGTTATTGCTGTTCACAGCGAGTTGCACCATTTCATGATGAACAATCAACATTTAATTGTTGCTTTGGTGCCATGCAAAGAGATATGACTCATATAGCAGTGTCTTCCTCCTGCAGAAATTTCCAACAGACTAGAAATCAGAGTTTTTGAGCAACAAACAGAAAGATAAATACATACTTCAGGACTGAAATTTTAAGACAATTAGGGTAAGAAAGAAATGTGAACTTCAGAGGCCTTTATTATTCACTGGGGGTTTCCAAAACCTATAATATTATTTGTATTTAGGTACAGTGGTGTGTTACGGCCCCAACTAAGGTTGTGGGATCCCACTGAGCTAGATGGGCTTAATCCAAAGCCTGCTGAAGCAAAACCAGACTGATAATGAAAAGAATCCTTCCCCCAAAGAGGTTACAGTCTAAACAGGCAGGACTGAGAGTAGAAACAGAAGCAGAGTAATAAAGTGAGTTGCTTGTGGATGCACAGCAATTCAGTGGCAGACACTGTACATTGTGCTTTTTTTGTCTGGGAATACTGAAACTAGACCAGCAGTCTATCCACCGACTAAACCATGATGTTTGTAAAGTTAATATTTTTCTTCAAAGTGAATCTATATTGCCAAATAAACATTTTCCATGCAGGGTGTAGAATATCAATGCCTCCTGTCAGTTCAGCCATGTGAAACTATTATAGCAATTTGCTGAGGATTGATAAATCAGACCCATTCTTTTAAAATGAACAGTTGTACCTTTTGTCAAGTTTGGTGACTTCTCACGCTGCGAGATAATTTACATTAGTGCATTTGTTCTTAATCAAGCAGTGAGCTACTTATAAACAAGCCCGTCCCTAGCCATTGATCCTTTCAACGGGAACAAAAATAATGCCCCCATGTGGGAAACAGAAGGGAGACGTGCCAGGAGCATAGCACACGAATCTTCCACTAAGGAAAGAAAAATACCATTATGCTACAGCAGATATAGCAGCATCAGTGGAATCAAAAGCAAAAGCTCTGAATAAATGTATCAAAGTGCTGTTCCCTGGACAAAGCCAATAAGGCACATTCTTTTTATTATCTGACTTTAAAAAGTGTTCATTTCTCCCCCCAAAAGTCCTTCTGATTATGCTCCCAGGTGTCAATTTTAGATTTCAAACACCTCATTCACACCCACTCCTGTCCTGCTTGCCTTTCTATTGCTTAAGAAGATCCTGCTTCCACTGGTGTTTATCAGATATCCCAAGGTACAGCTCAGCCTTATTGAAGTGGATAGCATGATGATCTTCCGAGGTCCCTTGCAGCCCTAATGTCTATGAAATCTATGAAGCATATAAGGGCCATATAATAATTAAATCCAGTGCAATCCCTCCTTTGACGTAAGTAGGTCTTGGGGCTGATCCACCTGACCCACTGACAGCTCAATCATTTCCAAAGGTCTGTTTCTCCTTCAGTGATATAGCATGAGCATTAGCAACACATGCTTGACTACAAATCAGTTGCTGTCTTGAACATCCGGTAACTTGCAGGATCAAGTCCTATATTTGTACGTTTTTGGTTACTTTTGTTTCAGATCTGTTTGGGGCCTCATCAGTTTTTTCTGTCAGCTAGGAGTCAGTTGGCTGGATTCATGAATGGGATCTAATTAGCCAAAGTTGAACAAACTCCAGTCTTAGCCGCACACTAAACAGCCCTATTGAATATTACATTTCTTATTCAGACAGCCCAGCCCTTCATGAACATCAAATTCTGCTGGTACATTCTGTCCATATAGGTGTGCATCATGGAAATAGTTACATGAAACAATTTGGTCACCACCAGTAGCACTAGTTTTGTTCATTTATAGTAAGCTCTAAAAGGCAGTATTAAAACCGCTAAAAAGAAGTATCTGCCAACCATCCTGTCAGTTAATAGCACACTGCATGTTTTAATGGAGATTTCTGATAGTCTTGTACAAATTGTTGATTCAGGACAATGCTGATCCGCTGTACTATTATTGCCTTTGCATCATTTGCATGAGATTTAGAAATAAAGTGCCTGAACCAAAGCCCATTGGAGTCAGTATGGGCAGGCCCCCAAAAACTTAAATTTTAAAATAATTTTCTGGTATCATCTCAGAAAGGGGAATGGAAGGCTCCATGGGTGCAGAGACCCAACTGAATCCTAACTAAAACAACAGTGATTCAAAATTGCAATCACTTAAAACATATGTTCAAGTACTGCACTGATTAGGGAAAAGTTGAGTACATGTGTAGAAGGGTCAAGATGCAGCTGGCCAGCCAACCTGTGTCTAATTAGTCTCTTTTTCAAAATGCATAGATAGAGAGCATATTCTTTCTATAAAGAATGAGTCGGCATCTGGGAATCGGGGAGAGGCCCCTTGGGATGGAGAGCCAAATCTGCACAAGAGGGGAGCAGTAGCGAAATGAAATGAAGAGATGGGAGGCAACCCTGTGGGCTCATGAGCCGGCACAAGGAATGGAGCTGTGGTGATGAACTCAATGTGGTGAGTATCACACGTGGTTGGTATTTAGTTTTGGATTCCTCCTGCCCACTGCAGAGTGCTGGCAAAAGTCGAGGATTTGGCTGCTTGAGAAGACAAATCAGGTTGAGGGGAGCCCAGAAGTGGCAGAAGAAAACAAGCACATGAAAACTTTGGTGTGATGGTGCTGAACACAGAGACACTCCAGGAACTTCAGGAACTGACAGTGTTAAAAACCAGATAAAAGTAAGGGTGTAAGCAAAGACTGGGATGATCAAAAAGAAGAGGAAGAGGAAATGGAGGAACTTATAGGACAGCAACTACTTGCAAAGGGGTGCCTTGTTGAGGGCCTTTATCTTTTACGATGTGCTTAAATATTTTGCTGAATGGGAATTTCAGTGTGGCTATAAGACCCAATATTTGGCCTTCTAGATTGGACAGTACACTCATGTTTAATATCACCGATGGGTCCCTGACACATTAGCACTACATCTTTTTTGCTTCCATTATCCATTTGCAAAACCAGGAACTTTTAATTATATCAGAATTTTCCTTATGTGACCCAAACAACATTGGTATTTTATCATATACAATGAGCTGAAGATTTAATTAGGTTTAAGACATTATCCTCAGCAGTAGCACTTGAACGTGCTAATTATCATCACTTAATACTATTGTCTTAGTGTCTTTCTTTTATTAGTCTTCACTCTCTCCCTTCAAAGAGTTTCCACGAAGTACATCCCTCACTCTGTTTGAAGCCATGTTCAATGAATGCGATTCCTTACGCACCATTGGAAATTGTCAAGAAAAATAATTGCTGAAAGCAGACTTGACTTGCCAGACTACTGAAGGAAATCCATCCATTAAAAAGAGAAGACAGGAAAGCAGGAAAAGAACAGAACAAATGCAAGCAGGGGCTCAGGACAACAGTACATTTTAAAAAAAGATGTATCCAAGTGTTGCAGCTGTGGCATTTGTTGCCCGGTGAGATGGAAAATACTTTAACTAGTAGCACAGAGTTTGCACCCTCATGTACTTCGAGAAAAGTTCCAGATCCAGGCTCATCACTATCCTTTTTTTCGATGGGCATTATATGAATGGCCACCAGAGGGAAGTAAAGTGGTTGAATTCAATCATAGCGTAGTATTATGACCAACAGCTGGAGAGCTGCTATTAGTCAATGCACTGCTTCAAAGAGGTGCATGATTGACCACTCACCATTGTGTAAGATGAACTAAAAGAGTCCTTTGAAAGAAATATCTTTCAGCTCCTGTTTCATATCATAGGTAAAAAACATTAAAAAAAAAAAAAAGGAGACACACGACAAATATACAGAGGCGCTGATCATTGCTAATAGAAAGACCAATGTTGCAAGCATAACCAAGAAGCTTGTATCACATTAGCTTGAAATAAATTGTGGCTTGGCTAAACAGAGGGAAGGAACGTTTATAAACAGAATGAAACGCTGATGAAGGGCCATGAAATAGAATGGCTCGTTGTTTATATCGTTTATGCAGACAGGAAGTTTGCTTTAGTGCAGTCAGCATGCTCCTCCTAATGTATGGCTTTGCAAACTGCTTTGGAATATTGTGCTACAGAGACGAACCCTGTGGATGTGCACGGCATCGTGAGCTGCTGGAGAAGAGCCCAGGTTAGTTATGCCTAACAGGAATGTACTCCAAAATGAAACATATTGACAAATATTCATGTCAGAAATCTGTTAGCAAGAATACCGGCAGGTGGAATGAAAAAATCCAAATTGAATTCAAAGGTTGCTGAGGTACCATCACTTAGGAAGTGTAAAACAGCTCAAACTGACACGGGAGAGGAGCAGCTGTATGTGCCTAGATTAGTTTGCCAACCCTATGCATAGTTTGTGCTTCCAGTTCCCTAACAAATGGAAGTTTAAGAGCTGGCAGGCTGAAAATCCAGCTAGTTAAGGCTTCCAAGTTTCACGCAGCTCCTTGAATATGTGTTTGGAGCTTGGCTGAACAGCTTTTGTAACAAACTGTGGGTACACTATGGTTCAGTGTTTCCTGAGGTCTCAGGCACATCAGAGGATTTTGGCAGCTTTACTCAGCAGGGAGGCCACATCACGGATTATGGGCCTGATCCAGCTGCCACCTGAGTCAACAGGAAGACTTCCAGTGACATCAACAGTTTTGTAATAAGCCAGGCATTTGCTTATTCTTGCAAGGAACCAAAATAAATAAAATCACCTTTAAAATCTAAGCTAACGAAGCCACTCTCTGCAACATCCATTCACAGACACTTGTGGTTCTCCGGTTCTCAGACAGTGCATGATACCTGGGATCTCAGCAAATTGGTCTCCGCTGTGTCAAATCCTGCGAGGAACTCCAGCCCTTGACAGAGAAACATTGATTCCCTCTTCTCCTTCAAAGCTTCTCTTCAAACTTTTATTCCTCCATTATGGGAAAGGTAAGTCTGATGAGGACTAATGGAAACATCTGCTTTCCGCATTTTGTGGTCATACTAAGCCTTTCTCATGGCGCTTGGAAGTGGAAGGTGCCCCTTTATTCCACCACTCCGTCCATGAGAAACGTTGCCGCATCTACATACAAATAAGGTTTCTGACACATGTTTGAAAGGGGCTAGACCAGGGGTGGGCAAAATGCAGCCCGCGGGCAGGGTGCGGCCTGCCAGGCCATTCTGTTCAGCCTGTGGGGCCCTTAAAAATTTTAGAAAATTAATATTTATCTGCCCTGGGCTGCCTGTCATGCAGCCTTCGATGACTTGCCAAAACTCAGTGAGCGGCCCTCCGCCCCAAATAACTGCCCGCCCCTGGGCTAGAACAAGAGCTGTTTCAGTGTTTGTGGCAAAGTGCTGACAATATCTACGCTACCAGTAAGGGCATTTGTATAGTAATCTCTGTCATAAAATAAAAATACATGCCTCAAGGAAACGAAAAAAGCGTGAGTTATTTAGCTGTAATCCTTAGATCATGGAAATAGGATGAGCAGTTAGTCTAAATTAGGAAATACAAGAAGTCACTGGCTTAGCTGAATTAATGTTGTGTTTTCCACTTATCCAAATAATAAAGAAGAAAGGCTTGTATCTCAAGGCTTTAACAACATCAGATAACTTGGCATTTATTTTCTGTGACTTTATGCCAGTTTAAATTTTTGGACTTTAATAAGAGCTCTTTCAAGAGGAAACAAACATTTTTCCTGCATGGTTGTTAATGGTGTGTATCCTTATTTAGCACTTGGCTTAGGAACCAACTTCTACTTTGTAACATGAACAGCGTTTCTTTAAGGACCTTAAAAATTCAGAGTTACAGGGCTGTTAACTATCTGTCCTCACCAAAAAAAAAAAAATAATTAAATATTGTCCTGACTCTACACACACCAGGAAAGGAGAGTGTGCGTCTGTCCAGGTGCTACATGTTTTCCCAGTCACAGGCAGCTTATTTTCAGCGTGGGAAGTCCAGAGAAGTTGATCTACCGCAGTATACCATTTTATTCTACTTACCTTATTATGGAGTGGCAGTGGGAACAGAACTAGGGACACCTTTAGCTCCAAGGAGGAAGTATAGGCCTCTACCATTGGAGTTAAAATAGTAATTCCATTAACTGAATATAGTAATAAGCTCTCTCTACACTGCCACACAAAAGCCAGACATGCCTTTGGACTAGCCAGGTCAGGTTCCCCAGCAGTGTATCTAGAGCAGCATACAGCTCAAGGCATATTAACCGCCTGAATATTTACTCATCTTCTCGGATGGGTTTTGCAACCTATGCTGAGTTTCTCACTATTGTGTCTGCACCGCATCCAATCTAGCTAATTCAAAGCTCTCTCAGCTATGTCTAGATAAGCTGAAGTTACATTTTTTGCAGGACAAGTCACTAGGGAGGCGTAATGTCTTTAGCCAAGACATAACACGCTTCCACGTGAGCCTCTCCTTTAAACCATGCAGTCTTTATGGGAAATGTTGAAATCTCAAATGGTCTGCATAGCTTTAAGAGGCTCAAATTGTACCTGCAAAGGCTGATGTGTGAAACCCAAAATGCATGCAAAAGGAGTGGGTACTTTCACATAATCACACATTAAGCATTGCTCAGCTAGCAATTTGGGAAGTTTCTACAAAGATTTGTGTCTCCTAAAGTCTTCATTGAGTTTTCAGGAAACAGAACGTAGGTGTTTAGCCTGTCCCAACTGAAGCTGATGGGAAGCAGCCTATTGGCTTTAATAGGAGCCAGATAGGAGCCATCTTCATTGGAGTATGTGTGTGTGCATGTCTTCCAGATTTCCTCAGTTCATTTAACTAAACAAGAAAAAATGCCACTGTGCAGAGGATTAAGGGACTGTTTTCTTATCTTACTGAAAGGGTATTAAGGAAATGAAAAAGGGAAACAAAGAAATAGAGTAAAAAGCTAAGGCATTGTTCTAATTATGTCATCATCACTTTCTCCATGGCTCATTGTGATAGCCATCCTGTTCACTAGCTTATGAAAAGTAGATTTTATATAAATCATACTGATTTTTCCAACCCATTGGAACAGTGCAAAGAAAACAGTGAGAAGCAATTCTGTAAGTTAACAAAACTCTGTAGGACGAATGTAATTCAAAAGGGAGCATGCTGGAAAATACAGTGGAATTTCTAAAGCTGGTATCTTGGTTTCGAAGCTAAAAAGATCCTTGTTGAAATAGAGATTGAGACAGGAATTTTGATTATCTTAAGCCCTTTATGCCTCCAATTATTAGGCCTTTGAAAAAACTGCAAACTCTTATTCCTAATGAATCCAGGAGCTTTCAGCTTATTTCTTCAAAATGATTCTATGTGAGATATTAGCATAGACTTTTTCACTTTTTTATACGGAGAAATACTCATATTTGTGAGAATAGAGTCAACCTGGCCATGTTTCCTCATCTTAGCAGAGGAAAGCAAATCTCCCTCACCCAAACCCAAGCACTAGGCATTAAAGAGGGATTGCCCGTTGTACTCAGAGACACTAGCCATGGTTAAAATTGGGCATTTGCCTACATATGTTTTTGTATCAGGGACTAGTAGAAGCAGATGGAAAATTTAAAAATATTATGTTAATTCTTATGTAAATGTTTTAATACACTTGCTTCGGCCCATGCTTGTCTTCAGTTACTAAGAACATTATTCAAGTTTTGGGTCAAAATTGTTCATAGGCAGCAAATTAAAAAAGCATATGCCTGAGACTATATGGAATATATGGACCTGTCACACTAACTTAATGCTCAGATTACCCAGAATTGTTGAACTTAATCACGTTCTGCTCCAGAAAGTGTCTTCATCAGTCGATCTTAGAATTAATCACTTTGCTGTGACTACTACAGGCGAGGGAGGCAGTGGTCATGGGGGACCTAAATTACCTGGATATGAGCTGGGAGGAATAGGCGGTCAAAACAAGCCACTCAAGAAGGGTCTTACACTATGTGCAGGACCTCCGCCTAACCCAGATGGTGTCCAGTCCCACCAGGGGTAGCGCCCTGCTAGACCTGGTCCTAGCAACAGGGGATGATCTCATGGGGGACCTGCAGGTACACAGTAACCTGGGTGATAGTGAACACCACTTGGTAGAGTTCACTATCCAGCAAAGGGTGACAAAAATATCCAGTGATGCTAGAGTTAGACTTCAGAAGAGCCAACTTTACTAAACTTAAGAACCTAGTTAGTGAGATGGCCGAACTCAAGAGCTTTGGGGGGTCCCAGAGGGTTGGAAGTTTCTCAAGGGAGTGATCCTTGTAGCACAAAAGGAGTCTATCCCCTTATGCAGGAAAGGGGCTAAGAGGATAAAAAATCCCCCCTTGGCTGAACAGGGAGCTTCAGGAAAGACTGGGGGCAAAGAAAGAGATGTATAGGCAGTGGAAGCAGGGGCAGCCACCAACGAGGCATACACCACCCTAGCGCGCTATTGCAGGGAGTCAGTTAGGCAGGCCATGGCCGGACTGGAGCTTAGGCTGGCTACCACAATCAAGGACAATAAAAAGTCCTTCTACAGATATGTGGTGAGCAAAAACAAGGTGCAGAGTAACATAGGGCCCCTGCAGGACAAATCAGGTCAGTTGGTGATTGATGCAGACAAAAAGGCAGAGCTCTTCAATGAGTTCTTTGCTTCAGTATTCCTTAATACCGACCAAGACAATCCTCCCACCTTGAACACAGACAGATGTCCAAAAGGCACCAGACTGCCAAAGGCTAGTGCTGACTTAGTTAAAGAGCACTTGGAGGGGCTGAATGGGTACAAGTCAGCCGGCTCGGATGACCTCCATCCGCGGGTGCTGAAGGAATTGGCCAGTGTCATTGCTGAGCCGCTGGCACAGTTGTTTGAGCTCTCATGGTGCTCTGGAGAGGTCCCTGAGGACTGAAAAAAAGCCAACATGGTGCCCATTTTTAAGAAGGAGAGGAGGGAGGAGCCAGGTAACTTTAGGCCAGTCAATCTTACCTCTATCCCTGGGAAAATACTAGAAAAAATCATCAAAGAGCGTATTTGTGAAAGCCCAGCAGGGGAAACGATGCTGAAAGGAAACCAGCATAGGTTCGTTGCAGGTAGATCCTGCCTGACAAATCTTATAGCCTTTTATGACCAGGTCACAAACCGCCTTGACACAGGAGCAGAGGCCAATGTCATCTACCTGGATTTTAGGAAGGCCTTGGACACAATTTTGCATCCTATTCTCATAGGGAAGCTAATGGGCTGTGGAGTGGACGCCTACACAGTCAGGTGGGTGGCTAACTGGCTTAGGTACCTCACCCAGAGAGTGGTGGTTGACAGGTCATTTTAAACCTAGAAGGAGGTGGGCAGTGGGGTCCCACAGGGTTCGGTCTGTGGGCCAGTATTATTTAATATCTTCATCAGTGATTTGGACGAGGGTGTGTTGAGCACCCTCTCCAAGTTCATAGATGATACCAAATTATGGGGCAAAGTTAATACACCAGGGGGCAGGGGGCAGGGAGCAGTTACAGGCCGACCTGGACAGGTTGGATCAATGGGCGGAACGTAATAGGATGCAATTCAACAAAGATAAATGCAAGGTGCTCCACCTAGTAAGGAGGAATCCGCAGCACACCTACAGGTTGGGGGATGTCCTCCTCAGCAGCTCAGAGGCTGAGAGAGATCTTGGAGTCATACCTGACTCCAAGATGAACATTAGCCAGCAGTGCAATGAGGCCATCGACAAAGCCAATTGCACCTTGTCGTGTATTAGCAGATGCATGACCAACAGATCTAGTGAGGTGATGCTTCCTCTCTATGCAGCATTAGTCAGGCCGCAGTTGGAGTACTGTGTCCAGTTTTGGGCAACACACTTCAAGAGGATCTGGAAAGGGTTCAGAGGAGGGCCACCCGCATGATTAGTGGTCTCCTTGAAAGACCGTACGAGGAGAGGTTGAGCGATCTGGATCTCTTCAGCCTATACAAAAGATGACTGAGGGGTGACCTTGTGGCCACCTATAAATTTATCAAAGGAGGACAGCAGGGAATTGGGGAAGTACTGTTTACCAGAGCACCCCAGGGAGTAACTAGAAATAATGGGTGCAAACTAGTGGAGAGTAGATTTAGGTTAGACATTAGGAAGAAATTTTTACAATAAGGGTGGCCAGAGTCTGGAATGGGCTTCCAAGAGAGGTGGTGCTGTCACCTAACCTGGAGGTCTTCAAGAGGAGGCTTGACAATCACCTGGCTGGGGACATCTGACCTCGGTCCCCTTTCCTGCCAGGGGCAGGGGGTTGGACACGATAATCCATTGGGTCCCTTCCGACTCTATAATCTATGAATCCTACACTGTTGTATCCCACAGATATGCGAGTTTTTCTCTTTGATCATTCTTCAAATTTATACAATTGTTTCACTTGGGGGAATTTTTATTCCATTCATAAAGTTTGTTTTGTGGTACACTAAACTTCAGTCGTTGAAACTGGAATAAATGATAAGCTAAAGCTCTGTCTGATCCCTTCACAGTGACAGGCAACAGCTCAACTGAGACAGTCTCTCAGCCTGTAATATTCAACCCAAATTATACAAAATAGGAACCTGATTCCCTTTAAGAATAAAACTGGACTCTGAACGTGAGACAGGAACTTCCTGTTTCTCCTACTTTTGGTTTAGAATATATGATATTGAGGACTTATCAGATAAAAATAAAGCTTTTAGCAAATTCGGTGTGCAAAACAACAAATCTCAGATTTCTGAACAAGGACAGTACGGGATATTTCATAGTCAAGAGGAGTTAGCAAAATGCATGGTTTCAGTAGATGCCGCACTTCTAGCAAAACATTGGCATATGCTGTCCCCTAGTTGTACTGGAGTGAGCATGATGACTGGATCCGTTGCCATATGGAAAATCATGAACAATTATTGTAAATAATTACATCATTTTATTGCTGTCTGTTGCCAGGAGAAACAAGTTATTGTTGATAATATCCACTTACGTTGCCAAGAAACTTCATATTTAGGGAACCTAAATGTGTTAGGACAACCAGCACTTCTTTACCAACACATATTCTTTTCAGCTGGTGTCATCATGCTGTGTCCTTCTTCTGCCAAGTATGTCAAGTGCCTGGCACCCATTTGGGGTCTGATTTTCCCAAGTGCTAAGTGTCTCTTCCACTCCCAGTGTATTTAAGAGAAGCAGAGAGCACTTAGAAGAGTACCTTGGAAGATCACCGTCTCTTATTTTAGGGGAAATCTCTCCTACTTCATGTAATGTGCTGTATAGCCCTGTATGCCTAAAATGTGCCCATAGTATAATTACTCTCATTTAATTATGTTTTTGCCAACTGGGTTTTTTCGCTTACACCAATATATATCAGAACTTTTATCAGCTTTCTTTTCATGAGGAGGTCGACATTTCTCAGTCTAGTGAAAGTTTTCCTCCGGTAACCAACCCTGGCAGCTACAGAGTTGGATTTTCTCGTAAGAGCTGTAAAGTAGATTTGTCAGGTTTGGGTGCCTACATGTAAGACCTACATTCAGATTTGAAGTGAATGGGACTAACACCAGTTGGTTAGGCGTCTGCTCTGACAAGAGGGCCTCGACACACTGGATTCCAAGTGCATCCCAAGTTGGGAACCTACACTTCCGAGAGGGGTAGAAATGCAGATACCACTGTGCTTGGGGTTTCCTATTGACTAACTCTAAGTGCCTCCTGCTTTTCTGAGTCATCCGTTGGAGATGATCGACTCTCCTTGTTCACTGTACAGACAGCCACGGTGACTAACTCCAAATTCAGAGGCATCTAAAGCTGTGCATAATCCTAGGTCTTAATCGTGGCTATAAGAATCATGTTCATAGACCCAGGCATGCCAAAGTTAGAAAGAGCAATACCTAAGTAGCAGTGCCTAGTGAACCTATTCAAATCTTATCCAAAGTGTTTTCTTGTCTCACCAAAACCATGTTATGCCATTTTAATCGTGCTGTGTTTCTTACAAATACAGTTGATGAATTCTTTCTAACTTATTACACTTTCCACTGTAGCTCATGTCAAATATATTGTACTATCCAGATGGATTCTTGACAGGCCCTTTAAAGGCTGTATTACATGAAACATTTTGCAGGCTTCAGTGATCTCTTCCCACATCAACTGAACTTTTGTGACTCAGAAACTACCTTGTGGTCCTTAGTGACAGAAGTGTCACAGAAACTACAGAGCTAATTGCTTTGATTTCCCTTTGCTCTATGTCATTGTCTCACTTTTGCTATGCTCATTCCCTTAAACATGCTTAACAGCCTTTAATCAACATTCCAGATTCTCTGATATTTAGCAACACTTATTTCACTTTTTACTGAAAAAAAAGAGTCTTTCATGCAGCTGGCAAAACTCTGGGGACTCTGGTGCAGTTTACTTTTCTTCTTTTTGGAAAAAATTCCAAAATAAAAAGAGTGATCTCTACCCTTTAACACCAAAAATACAAACCTCCCCCAAGTATGCAAACAATACTAACTGCATACTGAATACTAACTGCAAATGAGCAAAACTAAATTCAGCTAAAGCCACTGCTTGATGATTCATTTTTCTGCTTTTCTGACAACCACATCAGTGACTTTTTCCATGACATCCTCTAAAGCACAGAACGCCGATGCAGTACAGCATGCCTAAACACTTTGCTAATCAGGATCTCAATGCCTTCCAAAAACCAGTTCAGAAAGCCACCCAAATTCCCCTAAGAAAGCATCCTTCTACAAATGATCCCACAGGAAATCAGCTAACTATGACACACCTGTTTTATGTATATTTAATGCTGTAAGTGAAGTTGTGCTACCATGCTATATGCACTCCTCCACTGAACAACAACATTATTATCCTACTGCCTTCTATCCTCCTGCTACATTTCCATATTGCTTTATTATCCTCCCTGTTATGGAAAGTCTGACATTCGATGATAAGCTCCTTGGGGTAGGAAACATCTCTTGGTCATGCCTTTGTACTGGGTCATGTTCGAGCTCCTGCACTAACTATACTGCAGTAGTAATAATAAAGTTTGGAAGCTGTCCCTATCAAGGCTTATATCTTTTTCTGGGCTACCATGCACCTAGGACACCATGAGGCACTTTAGAATTAAAATTAAATAATGACTTTCACCAATGATATACAATTTACAGTAGAAATTCTTTGAGAGGGAGATTTAGGTCAGATCCCCACATTTGAGGATGCAGGAGAACAACTCAAGAGAGACCCTACAACATCAAACTACATTGTATTTAGTGATTCAAAAAATACATTTTCAGGCTAGGTCTCAGGCATGCTAATTCTGTTCCTGGTGGTATGTAAATTAAGGACAATATTATTCATTTGCACTTCACTGTTCTACCACCCGCACTGTACACAAGCTGAATCATGATTTTTCTCTATAATACCAGTCACCAAAAGATCTACACAGCATATCTCTGTAGCTGGTATTAATTTATAGAGGCTGTTTATAACACTAACAGAAAATACAGCATTGGCATTGACATATATGGTCATTTGTCTCCTAAACTATGGTAGTTTGTTCATGTTTCTGAAGGTCACAGGGACTCAGCCAAAACCAGCACCACAAGCCGTTGTAATTCACAAGGTTTTGAATCCATTACAGAATAATTATCTTATAGATTTTTTGTGCAGACATATTTACTGTTTTTCCTTTTGCTCCAGAAAAGATATACAATAACTAAACTTACTTTAATTAGGTAAGTGCTACTGATATTGGAAAGCTGCTGTCATTTCAGAAATTACACAAGTGATCTAATCATAAAGATGACTCTTCATGTCAGAATTTCAGGACAGCAGCACCAAATCCTGAATATATCATGGATCAAGACTCAGAACATAAAAAACAAGCTGTCAACACATTTTTCAAGTGTCCTAGTAATATACTCATTAAGCCTTTCAATCTGCCCTTTCTGTACTTGGTTAAAAGCGTCTGCAGGAGAGACAAGAACGTCTGCATAAACTGCAAAATACCTTGTCCCAGCTCAATTCAACAAGTGATTTTAAGCTCTCAGATGTAACAGCATAACCCCAGAAGCTTTAGAAGTTAGCGTTTAGTCTCATGTTCGTATATGAATCTATGTTTGGATCTGAGAGGCTACCAGCCTAGTTAGTGTATAATTAGATAAAGAAAAACGGGACTTACGTCTTGGTTGAAATTCTGCGTGGGCCTACATGCTTTGGTGAATAGAGATGGCTTAAAGAAAAGTATTTGCTTAAATACTTTGCTGAATATGGGTACCCTTTGAAAGAGGGTGTGCTGCAGTACTGTAGTATAAACTAATGACAGTATTTTGTAGCTATTCTCAAGAGGAAATAAAACAAGGCTTTAATAGAAAACAAAATCATGAGTCAGCAGGTGAGGGGGGATTCTTAGAGGATGGCTAGAGAATAATTTAATCCTTCTGAAAAAGGAGTTAATCTCAACTCAGTTTCCCTCTTCCATAATAACATAGATGTTCAGTGGCTACATTAAAGATGGGGAAGACAAACTTGCTGACCGTAACCGAGTTTTTCTTCTACAGGGTCATTTTACCAGTACAAAGAGAAGCCTGTAATATATGCCTGTGATAGAGCACAGTTAGTTCTAAGCAATTAACTTGCTGCAGAGCAATTTGAATGAGAAAGAGACTTACTTGAATGCATTGGCATCTCCATGCACCTTATAGTTGTCTGCACTGATTCTTGAGATGACTCTTGTGACCGCAATGAGAATGCCAATATTGACCTAAAGAAGGGGGGGAAAAAGTAGGACTTAGGAAAAGGAGGACTGTATGTACCTGGGAAGCATGTACCTGGGATGCGAAGTCCATTAAGGGGAGTATTCTTCAAAACCAGCAAAACCCAGTAATTTGACCAGTTGCGCTGTATTTAGCAACAACGGGGTTCTGATTTTGGACTGCTCTCATTTAGGCCTGCTGCCCAGTGTCCCCAGGATAATTGGGGCAGCTAGTGCTGTTTTCCCCCAAGAACACCTCTGTGTCCTGGGGGAGGGGGCTTTCTGCCACCAGCCATTTCTCTGTGCAAGAAAAATTCCTAGAAATCTGGATCCGCTGGTTTTCTGGCTGTCCTGGAACAAAAAGAAAGGAGGCCAGTGCTCGCACACTTTTCTTTCACTGCACCTTATTATTTTGTAATAACAAATGTTCACAATCTGTAGAACAAAGTTTGGATTAACGTGCTGAAAGAGGACTAGTCAATTATGAATAAACGAGCAGCTTTCCATTCCACCCTCAGAAGTGTGGATTTGAGGAAAACTGTACGGCTCAAAAACCTTGCTGTACGCAGGATCCTGTTACACTTGCACCAGTGGCTGACAAACAATGTGAGATGCATTATGTATGCATGTGAGTGTGCATGCACACACACACATACACACACGTATTGTAGCACCTTTCAGTAAATCTTTCCATGTTGAATTCTTTCTGCTTACCAAAATCGGCTTGCAACCTTGCCATGAGATTACTTCAAAGTAGAAGTAAGGGGGAAAAAAAATTAAGCTTGAACTCAGTTTTTCAAAAGGCATGCTATGTTTGATGTCAGGCCCAACAGAAACATCCATATAATGAAACGAACTCCCACCAGAAATCTAGGAAATCTTGAAAAGATCGACATTGAAAAAATGGAACAAAGGAATGTTTGCCATCCCCTCTGGAGTCACAGGTGAAGGAAGAGAGGAAAAAAACTTTACCATTTAAAGGAGACTCAGCAAGACAGCCTTGTTGTCAAAAGACCTTAGGTTTAAAAGAGAGAGAGAGAGAGAGAAAGAGAAAGTAAAAGGCGTATTTCTCCCTTTTTGTCCAAAGCTGTACAGCAAACGGCAGAGCGTGTTGTTTAGCATGAAGCTAAGGATGAGGGATTAAGGACAGGATCAGCATGAACAAAAAAAAAAAAAGCAGGTGGAAAAAAGGAGTGCAGTGGTTCCTATGTATTGTTTCTCACCTATTAATCCCTGGGCAGAACTTATTTTAAATGAGCATTTTAACTGTGATATACGGAATTAGAGAATAGGGTCAGATTTTACAGAGTTTATTCACATGAGGGTCTCACTAAAGCCAGTAAGCTGACTGCCGAGTCTTCACTCAAATTCTACTCAGGCCAAATTCCCATTGAAACCAAAGAAAGGCAGGAGCAGGCAACAAGAGTTGGTTGCTCTGAGTATTTCCTTAGTAGGTTCAGTGGAAGTTGTGGGTGAAATGCCGAATCAAATCCAAATGAATTATGAACCTTTAGGAACAGGTCATCAGGTTCCAGACATGCCTATGAAAACAAATTACCATGAAGAACAGGAGAATATGAACTGAGAGCACATTAGCTACCCAGCAGTAAATGCACGGTCGTTGAAAACAGGATAAGAAACCTCATATATGCTGCAAGATAAGAGCATATTTACTAGCAGTCATGGAAGTAGAAAGCATGCTATAGATTCATACCTTAGCTTGCTTTACAGTAACCTATTAATATAGCTAGATGCCCTTGCTTAAAACAAGCAGAAACAGATTTGTTTTCCAGTGGACTGAACATCAAGTATTTGCAAGCAAATTCCAGTTTCAGAATTTTATGCAATAGAAACCAATTGAGAAATGACTGCAAACTTAAACTTCAGTGATATGAGGGGACTTCTGAAATGCTAATGTTTTATAAACCCTTTGCTTTTTTCCTCCAGTGAAGTCTTTGTCACCACATCTCATTTAGGGTACATTACTAATATCACTGTTCTCCAGGAAAGAAATGCTGTGATCTTACTACTAAAAAGGGCCATTGAATAATTGGCAAAAAAAATGTTTAAGTTTCCCTGTTTTAATAGCCTGTGTTAACTAAAAAGTCACATATGCATTAATCTAACATACAAGCTGTGCAGTTTGAATGTGCTTTCAATACTCACAATAAAAATTTCTTTGTGCAGACTGGGTTAAATCAGAAGTGACTTTTGTGCTAGAAGGTTAAAAAGCAGTTTTTAGGCAGCTAATTCCCATATTTGAGAATTACCATATTTTCATCCAGCCTGAATAAACCGATCAGATGCGAATGTCTTATTAATGTTCTAGCAAGCAAAGTAAGGAAGCAGTTGCACTCCCATCCTAAACTGCATACAGCCAATGAATGGTTTCCCCAGTGATTTTTTGACATCTGGCATAAATACCTTCTCAACAACTTAACAGGAGGAGATTTAGTTGGTGAAACACTCGTTATATTTTAACTGACAAAATAACACAAGGTTAAAGATATTTCAGATTTAGAGCCTAATAGGAGGACACGACCAAATACAGAGACCTCACAGATTAAAATGTTCAGACTGGGAGCACAAACATTTAGATAAGAGAAGTGTAGGCTGTTCCTACTGCTTGGTTTTTCTGAAGGGCCATATTTGTTTCACAACTGCAGTTATTTTGCCTTCTAATGCTGCGGGGACTTGCATTGCTGCTTGCAGTGGATTGACCACATTCTGCCACTGTAAAAATACAGGTGATGGCAATAGTCGAGGCTTTATGACTCATAGGGGATTATTTTCAGACAAAAGTTCCTTTTGAGTCAGCAGGCCCAGGCAGTAATGAGCACCTGCATTCACACTGAAGCTACTGGGAGTTACAGGGGCTAATTACCTTCAGTCTGATCTGGCGCTCACCAAAGTTCATGGACGGACTCTTGTGGACTTTTGATCCAGCCCAATGAGAATACTTCTGAGAAAAGACTCAGATTGGAGCCATAGTTAAAGGGTCAATCGCCTCCTTTCAGCATCACTTTTCTCTCTCTATGAGATTTCCCATCAGAACCAGTTTTTTGTCCCTGAAAGACAACACTCTATTGACCTAAACCCTGTTCTGCTTCCTCACCCAGGTAGTATTGTCTAAGAGGGTAGAGTCATGAAAGGGTAAACAAAACTCAGCCCTGCAACTGGAATTTGAGACCCAAATCTGCTGTGGTAGCAAATAATCCTGAAGCCCTCAGCCAAATCTCCATCCAATATCTTAAGGAGATTCAGCTGCAGAGTCAGGCTCCTCCGTTATTGCCTAGCCCTGTAGCACAGTGGGACCAGAAGAGGAACAAGAAACCCTAGGGAATATCTTTAGCTAGAAAGAGCGGATAATGTGGACAAGCACCTTTCAGTTTTTGTGAAGGGTAGTTGGCTCAGAAAATGGCTGCTTATCCAAAAACTATATCAAGTTTGCAAACCTATGCTGGAAAGAGCGTAGGAACAATTTCTTTCCTTCTTTTAATTGGAAATTAGTCTGAATTTATAAGGGTTTCACCCAGATTTGATCCCACTCGCATTCATTTTTTGTTCTTTATCTTCTGTGGTCCAGGAATATGAGAAAAAGGCTCCTGTCTGGCATTTTAGGACTTCAGGACAGAACCTGGCAGTGCAAAAGAATTCCTAAAACTACGTAAATTAATTTAATTAAGCGCGTGGTCCAAACTTCTTTAAAGCACTAATTAAGTTCTATTCTAGTTTCAAGCATAGCATCAAGGAGTTCACAGATTCATCCATCCTGAGTGTTAATCTACTCCCTGGTGATGCAAGTTAATTTTATTCCCAACATTAACGTGGTACTGTCATCACCAGTTATTGTGGCTGTGGTCTGTTGCTAGGTCACATCGGAAATCATTAGCGGAAATAATACATTTTCCACATGCAGCTAATCAATTAAGCTGATGGATGTTCAATGCTGGAAGAACCATGGGTCAGATTCTGCCCTCAGCTCCTTGAGACCAATTTTGGAATCACTCTATTGGTTAAATAGAGTTGCTTTGAATTTTTACCAGTGTTACTTAAAGGAATTCGCAATTCAGAAGAAGACATATCTGAGCTCGATTTCACAGCATACAAACAGGAGCGAGGGGAAGAGACACTTCATCAGCATAGAAGATGACAGTGTAGGGGGCAGGTGCCACAGCTTTATTCAGTAGTACAATGAAGAGGGGAGCGACTGGTGCACTACACTAGGGTGCCAACAGAGTAGGAGAAGCAGCCTAAAATAGGAGCTGCTGTGCTTCCAGCCAAGCCATCGCTGTCCAAAGCAAAGCCACTGATGCTGCCCATTGCACAACTGCCACCCAGGGTACATATGCACTCAGTTATGCCTCTGCCCTTATTCATAATAAGTAATGCCCGGAAGTCAAGAGAATGTATGGAATTAGGTACTATTAGGGAATCAGCATCTTGCCCTAGAGATTTAGTGCTTACAAGAGAATACCAGTGTAAGGCAGTGATGGCAATCACTGAGGGTCTTGTTACATTTTACACTGGGTGCATCTCTATGTGCACTTAAATGCACAGTAGACTAATTTGCAGTGGTGTAAAGCATCACAGTCTATACATGTGACACTGTTACACCACAACAAACTAATTTTTGCTGCCATAAGATAGTTGGGGACAGTACTGTGGGAAAAACAACTGCGCTTGAACACGTCTGTAAAT
Organism: Alligator mississippiensis; assembly: GCF_030867095.1. Taxonomy (NCBI): domain Eukaryota; kingdom Metazoa; phylum Chordata; order Crocodylia; family Alligatoridae; genus Alligator; species Alligator mississippiensis. The sequence continues at coordinate 9,804,204 of NC_081833.1, read as the reverse complement.
ACTGACCCAGGAATACATTAACCCAGTCATCCCAGGCAGCAGGGAGCCAGACCCCCCGTTTGATGCCTAGTCCCGGCCAGCCCCTCCACTGCCTGACACTGCCTCCCAGAGCCCAGGGCTGACCCCCCAGGCCACTCACCAGCCTGGGGCTGCTCCACCTTGGCTCACACTGCTCCAGTCCCAGGTGCAGTGTCTGCATGTATGCCCTGGACTGCAGCAGTTTGAGCATCTACATGTACCACGATAAACTCTAGTGCAAACTGTGCCAGAGTTTATCACAGTGCTTTAATGGCAGGTGTAAATGCACCCACTATGAGCCACATAGATGTTTATCGGTATTAGTGCTAGTATGATTTTGAAGCAGTGACATATCCAGGGGCCTGGAGGACTGAAAGTTAAGAATCCCTCCATTCAATCCCAGACCTCCCCCCGTATCCCCTTCGCCTTGGGGTTCCCCCCCTGTTCCCCCTGCCCCAAGGCATTACTTACTTGTGGCTGCCTATCCTGTCTGTCCCAGGGGAGCAGACAGGGAAGGTTTAACCTGCCTGCCCAGCCCCCGCTGCCACATTAACACCAAAAACTCCAGGAACTGCTCAAAATTATTGTGTAACAAGGTCCTGAGTCTAAGACCAAGACTCGAATAGCCAAAGAAATATTATCTGATGACTACTCATGGAAAAGCAATTAGCCTATGTCACAAGTGCATAGAAGTCTTTGTCTTGATGGTCATACTAAAGAAATCTGTACACATACACAGAGACAAAAGTGCAGTTAAGGAGAGTTTTGTGTAACAGTAGACAGTATTAACCTAGGAAGATATCTGTATATGGGCAAAGCAGTAAAAAGCACCTGCTGATGACTACCCAATATTTTTCCAGCATGATAAATACCTTCTTGATTAGTTCAGTGTTTCTAATACTACTTATTAAATAAAATATACAGATGTTTGGGTTTTCAGTAAAATTTCCTGAATTCTACCATATATATGGAAATACACTAAGGTAGCAGATGGCTAATAAAGAGTGAAGTTTTCTGCCAGAAGTCTTTATTACCTTGTTCCAAAAATTCAGGTGCTATATCACTTTTTTTTCTCTTTGGATAAATGTTTTTCTTGGTTCACACTAACTAAAATTGATTTGTGTTTCAAATTAGTTGAAAGAATCTCCTTTGCAAAGTTATTATATGGGGATTTCTTCATGTTTTTTAAAGAGTTAGAGTTTGGGCTTACACACGCTTTACCGTGAGATAAGTGAGGGTGTGAACTCATAGTCCATCACCTTACAGCAAGTGTAAGGCATTGTAACCCCATTTCCAACGAGTGATATACCTTCCAAATACCATGGGTTAAAACCATGTCCACACACATTTACCATGAAGTAAGTGACACAATGCGGCTTTACAATGTAAGGGTAGACACAGATGTAATATTTGTACTGTTATCAAATGATACTGATGTAAGATACCATGATGTAGCTGTTATGCCTGCCTGTTTCAATAGCGGTACAATTGTGGAAATAACCATTGCAGCTTTAATCTTGGATGAAACAGAGTTAAAGTTAGAGCAGTTTAGCTATACTCTTCTATCACACCAGGGTCAGGTCAGTGAAATAGTTCCACTTTAACAGCTGATGCACCTTCCCCAGCACCTTTTGAAATCAGTAAAAAAAAAAAGTACATTTGTCCATAGCCTTATTGATCTCACTTGAACGTCTTCATCTGCCCATACTGTAAGAGGTAGAGGTAAGATAGGGGCCACACAGATCTTCATTCAGAGGAGACTGCTCACAGCATCGTCCCTTGAATCAGCCCCTTGGGTCTCACAACCCACTGGTGGTGGTGTGCCACTCACCCATTACACTATTCCTTGCAACTGCATTTTAAGGAGGTAGCAGCTGGAAGACATAAGCCTTGCTGGATGGCTCGCGGTGGCTGCCATGCTCAAGAGCGAAGGGCTGGTTCAGGGAAGAGGCATAGGGCTCTTCACAGATCTTGGGGAAAGAGCCCTGCCTATTTCATAGGGATTGGAAGTTGCAAATCCTACTCCCCAGTCTCATACAGAACATTTCCCCCTTCCCAAGACCCTTGCCAGGGAGAAGCTGCGGGCGGTAGCAGCCAAGTTTTTAAATATTGCTGAGCCTTGTCTTCCTAGGAAAACATCTGTGTGTGCAATTCATTAGCAGTATGCCATTTAAAGACCTTTCGCCAATAAATATGACTAAATACATTATTACACACACACACACAAAAGCATGCATATGTATTTCCAAATACAATAGCAGTTACCCTGGTTGTTTTCTTCTGTTGCTATTACCTCACTTTTCAACGGGAATATTTGGCATCCATTGGGAATGCACTATCAAAGTGCTGCTATTTTGAGCTGAGCTGGGTTTAGAATATTTAGCAAAGCATTAGATGAACAGCACCCGCGTGCATTCGTTCTCCCTCTCTTTCTCCAAATATTTGTATCCCTGTAAAAATGTATCTTGTCTTGTCAAGAGTACTGTGAATAATAAATAAGAAGTAAGGGCCAGATAGCTACCCCCAATTTACATTTCTAAGCAGCTACTCACACAAATAATACACTTGAAGTAAGTGCTCATCTATCTGAGCAAGTGCTTTACTATAAGGTCCTTTCCATTTAATACTATTTTGGGGCATTAGCTTGGGAGGACTTGATTTTACCTATTTCCTATATAGAAAATAACAATGGCAAGGCAGCACACCCTGAGGTGATGAGGTGACATGTGACTACTGGATTATTTCATTTCTTCCCAATTCATCGTTGTTTAGACTTTTAAATCTTTTTGACACTTTTGACACCATGCATATGTACAAAAATACACGAGACAAGCAAAAAAAAAAAATAGACGGGTTATGAAAGCAAAAGGTTAGGGTTGTTGCATCAAACCTGCCACATCCCCGGTATCCCTATACCTCTTACTCGCTCAACTACGCTTTCTTTTACGTACAGAGAGAATTGCTCTCATCACATGGGACTCTTCAGCACTGCTGTTCACCTTACAAGTACCGTGCTGGCATGGGGCAATTCCTGCGACGTCAATATACCAAGCTTTTAAATTCGAGAGACAACACATCAAGTTTTCAATCCTCTGAACTTTTACAGGGCTTTTCACAGCCACGTAGAGAGAGGTTAAGCTATACTGTCTGTGTGGTGTACTGATTCAGAGCTTTGGCCAGCCAGATTTTATTTAGGTCTTCTACCTACAGGTTAAAATCGCCCTCTGCTGAAAGGGGTTAGCCCTGGATCCATCTCCTGCCCTCCAGAGGGAAGGAATTCACCTTGAAGGTAGCTGCAGATACCACTGTCCCACAGACATGAATCCAGCCTTTTGTATGATCTGAAACAGTTGTAAAGCATGACGTTGAGATAAATGTTGGTTGCTTTAGGAGCACACGCTGTCCATGCCCACCATGTAAATACTTATTTGCAAGGACAAGGACTTGGCTTTGTATGGGCATAGACATTTGGGGACACTTTGCGAGGCCATCCTTTGCAATCCAGCCCATACTGAAAGAGTCAAAATTCCCATTCTGTTGCTTCATCATGGGTAATAATAAGCTCCTGATTTTGTAGCATGCCCCATGACAGTAGGCAGAAGGCACAGTCAGGAATAGAAAGGGCAACCCACAATTGGACAAACTACTCCCTATCCTGGTCCCTGCTGCTCCTATGCCTTCGCTGGAGTCTGTGCAGGAAAGCAGCCTAGAGCTACTGTGCTAAGGGAACTCCATTTCACTGCAACCCTTTACAGCCCCTATATGTCGCCAAAGAAAGTGGCTATAGTAGGGGCCAGGTTCTGGTTCAAACCTGACACCCTTAAAAGTTTTTAACATGGACTTGTGACTTCTCTAATCAATACATTCATCTTCTGCTTGCTTACACAGCTTCTCGGACACTTCGGCCCTGCTGCTGGAGTTGCATATGTGGTGGGGGGGTCTAACTAATTATAGCATTGCACGACTGATGTTTTAGAGATGTTTCCAGAGGGATAATCCCCTCGTTAATCCCTACAAACAACCCTGACTCCTTGAATAATCAAAGCGATTAAGCAACAATTCACTGTAAGTTAATGTGTGGGCATAATTAAACAGTTGTAATACATTCATGTAGTAGTAACTGAGTCATGAACCTGCACTCTCCTCTAGAAAGATTAAATTCATTACAACCAACAGATGTGCCCAAAGCAGCCATCTGAACCTAACAGCTTTAACAGCCATTCTTTGATCAAGTGCTCAAACTGCAGTGTCTGACATGAAATTTCAATGGGAAGGAATAGCCTAGATGCCATCTCACTGTTCTGCTCTAAAACAGTAACTAGAAAGGAAATGTGTAGGCAGCAAGATGCCTTCCCCAGAATTTAGCTGGAGGGAATATTTTATATAATATTTCCCATTAATCCCATTGACTATCATGGGATTAGAGGCAAGGATTTCTTAGGGTGATGCCTATTGGACCAACTCTGTAGTTGGGATAAAGTGAGACAAACTTTTGAATGTAAGCTGTTTTTCTTCAGGTCTCCTCAGGCTAGACAAGCTTCCATTCGAAAGCTTGTCTCACTTTATCCCAACTACAGAGTTGGTCCAATAAAACATATCGCCCTAAGAAATCCTTCCCTCTCGTGTAATTTCTGGACCATCACAGCTACAACATCACTCTTACACTGCCGTAACATGCAATTCGAGGGCACCAGGCTTGGAAGGATATAGCCTAAGATATTAAGAATGGCAGCAGGTCTAAATACCAGTGGCATGGAATCAGCCATTCATCTCTCTGATGTGTATAACAATATATCACGTCATTTATTCAGTGTGGGAATCTTTTTGAAGCACATTTTAAACAGCAAAGCTCTCTTGTTTCTGTACCATTATAACAATGCCAAAGCACTCGGTCCTAAAGTCAACATTTGCCCCAGTATCTTGGTCAAATTACTTGTCCACTTCTCTGCTCTCGGCAGACTTGTGAGCAGTGTGGGGCTATTCGAATCCATACCAGATGTCAACAAACACCGTGGAGCCTTCTCTATACTATGGACTGCAATGGTCTGGCCGGGACCATAATATCACAGTGTTGCTTAGGATCTAGCTACAATAGCTCTATATCCACTGAGGATTCCCTATACACATGGTGTATCCCCACTGAGGGAGATGTGGCCAGTCTGTTTTTCCTTCGCCCTGATAGAGTTTCTTATAAGAGCATGGTGAAAAATTGGCCTGTGAAATCTTATAAGATGGGCTGAGCAGATGGTGGCTATTTACTCTCTACCTAGCCTTCCTCTGATGTAAAAATCCATCGACTAGGGAGGACTTCAGTTTCACTTAATCTGAGCAGCGATCGCATTCATAATAAATAACAGCTAACCCTGCAGTTTAGCATCTTCCGCTTTGAATTTTTGGAAAATTAAACTATGCATTACTAATGTTACTGTTATCTGCAGCAGACCAAGTAGAAGTCTATATGCAGCAAGCAAACATTTTGCAAACAATCATTTTGTTTTGCATCTTCACCTTGTATTCTTACCATGATTATTTCTGTGCCTGACGTGAAACATGGGATAGATCACAGAAGTTTATTTTTTTGCAGGGGGGAAGGGGAGGGGAGAGGAGGGGAGTTGGGGAGGAGTTAATGGGTCAGTTCACCTCTACAATAGTAGTTCAAGTCTAGCTCAGATTATTTAGTGACTAAGAGCCTTGTATTTGCTGCTTGCTGGATGGCTGAAGAAATAGTTATGACTAATAAAGCTCTATAGAATTTTTCACATTTAGGTTGTTAGTCTAAATCTGTCTCTCAAATTAATAGTTTTCTTGGGAATTTCAGTAGTGTCTTTAAGTATAATATCTGTTTGCTGAGGAGTTATAATTTAGTAACTACAATATTATTTTAGATTTTTTTTGGCCTGTGAAAATTTTTATAAAACTCCTTGCAAGGAATAATATTACTCTGGTACTTGAATTATTCCCTAAGTATCCATAATACATTACTAATATGAAATACTGTTAATACATGAGTTATGTTGTATTATGTATATACAAAGGCAAAACTGTGAAGATGTAAATGGCAGTTAGCATAATTTGACCTGAGTGTAACTAATGTTACAAAACATTTCCCGATTGTCAACCAATACAGCATGCTATATCCATATCTGCATACAATAGATACTGTGACTTTCCGGCGACTTATTAAAAATCCTGGAGCTATGCCCTAATTTATTTGCAGTTTATAAATATACCAGAAGGGAAAAAGGCACTTTACCAATTCAGACTTTTCACTTTTATACGATTTTAGTAACACATACTTAAAGGATATTATCTTAATAGATCTTTAATCACTTTGATCAGCATTTATTTCAATGAGTAGTCAGTGAGATTACTTCTATGACTAATGTTCAATAGTATAAAGTAGGCTAACACCCTCCTGACACAAAAATGATAAAAGGTGATCCACAAAAAGCTCCTTAAAGCTCTGAGGAACTTTGGATCCAGAATGCTAGTCTGGATTTGTGTTGGAAAGTTGGACCTAGGCTGAGCAGTCTGGACTCCTCCAAGTTTAAATGGGGTCAGTTCAAGCATTCTGGTTCAGGACCATCATTAGATGGTCTAATTTCCCAGATTTTCTATAAAATCTCTAATTTCTATGAAATCTATGAAATTAGATATGAAATATTTATTTGGTGGGACGTTGGTAT